>NC_064562.1:5241371-6491371 GCF_937001465.1 Orcinus orca
TGTGTATGTATTATTTAAGAAGCTCACTCTGATGGATGATCAGTTAGTTTAGGAACCATCTTTCCCACTTGGCATGTAGCTTGGTTCATTGGCTGTCCACCTTATTTGGCCGGTTAAGATTCTTGCGTTGTCCATTCAAGGTGAGGGAAAGACATCTTCATGAGGAACTTCATGATCTGTAAATGTCGGCGAGCTCTGCAGACTCCATGAACCATGAGGTGAGGACTGCAGCTCCCCCGTTCTTGTCAGGACCTCTGATGGTTGTAGCTGAGTGAGCCTGAATGAGACCAGGATGTAATAGCGAGAAGAATGCTGGCCTGGAGGGTGTTCCAGTGCAGGGGTGGTGCCTGAGCACCTGGGCGAGAGACAGCATTCCTGTTTTTCGTCTGTGATTGCCGATACTCCTTTTATTGCTGAATTATGTGTTTCTTGTATTCTTTACTTTCCAGTTTGGGAATCGCAAGCCGATGACCCTTTAAAGTGGTTTCTAGGGTTTCAGAGTCATGCCTTTGACTTAACTTGACTGTACCTGTTAACCAAGACGAATGAATGGCTTTTTGGAAGAACAGGTTTTACAAGACTACCAGTTTTGTTGCGCTTGGTGTCTGTAATCTACTTGTGAAAAGGAATTTTTCACCAAGTCCGTTTTTTAGGATGGAGGGGAAACTTAAGAAATAATTTAAATTTCTGTATTGCAGTGGCTTTCCCTGTCCATTCAGATGTCAACTTTTCCATCTGGAATTTTTAAAAGACCCTCCCACATATGTCTACTGCTAGAGATACATTTCTCTAAGAAAGGAATCCTTTCTTAGGACAATCCCTTAGGCAGTTGAAGCCATTTCACCCCGTTTTTCCTTTCCTCCTTGTGTCAGTGTCAGTGGTGAGAAGGGTAGGGTAGGGAACCCGGGGTTTGGAGGAGTTGGGGTGTGGAAAGAGGCAGGGGCAGTGACAGCAGAGCATAATGAAATTCTGTAGTAAAAATAGCAAAGAGTACGTACGTGTAGTCGTTGCATTTAGAAAGTTGATTCTCCCAAGCGATTGTTCGCCCAGTTTGTTTATCCAGCGTTTCAGAGTTATACTGAACGTGTGTAATGTTTTCTTCTTAAAAGAGATACATGTAAAACAGAAAGTCTTTATAACTTTTATTCTTAGGAGTGTCTGTGTTGCATTTTTGCCAAAAGGGGGTAGAGGGAAAGTTCCTGTTTATCCTCTGCTCCCTTCGCTCCCCACCCAACAAAAACTTTCTAGGAGCTGCAATTCAGTTCTCTTTTCTCTCTCATTGTTCTCCTTTCTGGGAAAACATTATTACTTAGGTGTAAATACAGACACAGATACAGAATATATTTGGACAAGAAGCGAATGGAAGCATGTTAACTGTCCTTTGGTTCTCTTTCTTGTGCCCTGAAGCTGCAAGTCTTGAAGACTGTCTAGTGGGGATTTCCCTGGTGGTCCAGGGGTTAAGACTCCACGCCTCCAAGGCAGGGAGCCCAGATTCGATCCGTGATCAGGGAACTAGATCCTGCGTGCTGCAACTAAGACCTGGTGCAGGCAAATAAATAAATATTAAAAAAAAGAAGACTATCTAGTGAACCTCCACTCTTCCATGAGGGCAGTACCTAAACCATCTTTTTTACCTTTTACCTTTACCTTTTATGTCAATAAAATGACACCTTTACCTTGTCATTTGCTTTTTAAGAAAACACTTAAAAGGTTGTCAGTGGTATCCAACAATTTCCTACCTAAATCCCTCTACTTTTAAGTACAGGACACCTGTCGTTTACACAGTTCCTTATTGGACACTTTGTGCAAACGTTCTCTTCTTTGTGGAGAGGGAATGGTAAGTAAGTACTGATGGCAACCCTTGGTGGTTGCAAAAAAAAACAAAAGCAGAGATTACTGGTCATTCACGTGAGCATCAAAAGTAGCTTGAAAAGCACACAAAACTTAGTCTTTTCAGTTTGCTCATTTTGTACAATTTTAATCTTACCGAGAAGGATGAAATTTTTCTTTAAAATTTAGTGTTTTATTTTTGGCTGCATTGGGTCTTTGTTGCGGCGAGCGGGGGCTACTCTTCGTTGCGGTGTGCGGGCTTCTCATTGCGGTGGCTTGTTGCAGAGCACGGGCTCTAGGCACGTGGGCTTCAGTAGTTGTGGCGTGTGGGCTCAGTAGTTGTGGCTCGCGGGCTTAGTTGCTCCACGGCGTGTGGGATCTTCCCGGACCAGGGCTCGAACCCGTGTCCCCTGCATTGGCAGGTGGATTCTTAACCACTGCGCCACCAGGGAAGTCCGAGAAGGATGAAATTTTATTAGCAGTATTTGCTAAATTGGACCTGGGATCTTAAAGGAACCAAAAATTGTCATTGGGCATCTTGCTGGAAGGTTTCAGTCTTATTTGGCACTGTGGAATCTGTCTAATCCTTTTTTCCCTTAAATTTGAAACAGCAGCAAAAGCTATAAGATAGCCAACGTGTAAGTGCTTTATATAACTTATTTCATCTTCACAGTTGCACTGTCAAGTAGGTATTATCTTCAGTTTACAGAAACTTCAGCTTAGAGTTGTTGGGTAAGTCTTACCAGTTGGGTAAGTCCCAGGACTGCAGCTGGGTTCTGATGCCAAGGTACTGCCTCTTAATTGTTACCCTCTGCCACCTCTGTCATTTGCAGTGTCTCCTTCAGCCTTTTTCCTTCTGGGTCATGTAGCTGTTTCCATTCTGCACCGTCCTCCTTCTGTTTGACAAACAAGAATTCGTAAATTCAGATTCCACTGTATGGCAGAAGTGGCGTGGCGTCATTATTATTCTCTTGGGGAAAACGTGTTGCCTGAATCTGTGTGGGGAAAATTCTTTTCTTTTGATTTCAGGACTCGTAATGGGGTCAACCTTATGGAGATTTCCAAGAGAACACACAGTGTTGTTCTTGTTGTCCCAGGGTCTGTTAAAAACGATATTCCGGAATCAAGTTTGATGACTGCAAGATTCTTTATGTTTGTGATATGACAAATTAAATTTGAGGCATTACATGTTCCAGTCTCAGAATTTTTAATGATCTGCTATTTAAAAAGGATCTGTGCATTGGCTGGGCCGTGGTGGAACAACCCATTTATTTATCAACCCTTCACTGCTTTCTGTGGTTTACTTTGCTCTTTTGTTAGTTACTTTCTCATGGCTTAAACAGTTTTGCTCCTTTTTTTTTTTTTTGCGGTACGCTGGCCTCTCACTGTTGTGACCTCTCCCGTTGCGGAGCACAGGCTCCGGACGCGCAGGCTCAGCGGCCATGGCTCACGGGCCCAGCCACTCCGCGGGCATGTGGAATCTTCCCGGACCGGGGCACGAACCCGTGTGCCCTGCATCGGCAGGCGGACTCTCAACCACTGTGCCACCAGGGAAGCCCAGTTTTGATCCTTTTTAAGAAAATTTAGCAGAATATAAAAATTCTACAACTTCAACTCTTCATTAGAAGCATGGGGGTAATTTTAGTTGACAGCGTGAACAATGGTGTTCTGAACTTGTATAGCAGCATCCTAGTCCCGGATGGAAGCAGCTGCATCCTTTTTCTTTTCTTTTTTTTTTTTTTTTCCTTTTTCTTAATTTAGGAGGAACGAACCCCATTGTTTTCAGATCCCCAGGTGAATGCTTCTGTGGAAATTGTGAGACAAGGATAACACAGGTAGTATTGATTTCCCTCTGGTCAAACTTTTATCCATCTGCAAAGAAGGAGAATCCCCCCTCCTTTTTTTTTTTTTTACTTTTTATTTTATATTGGAGTAGAGTTGATTAATGTTGTGTTAGTTTCAGGTGTACAGTAAAGTGATTCAGTTACACATATGCATGTTTCTATTCTTTTTCAAATTCTTTTCCCAATTAGGTTTTTAGAGAATATTGAGCAGAGTTCTCTGTGCTATACAGTAGGTCCTTGTTGGTTATCTGTTGTACATATAACAGTGTGTACATGTCAATTCCACACTCCCTAACTATCCCTTCCCCTCATCCTTCCCCCCTGCCCCCCATATCCATAAGTTCATTCTCTAAGTCTGTGAATCTGTTTCAGTTTTGTAAATAAGTTCATTTGTATCTTTTTTTTTTAGATTCCACATATAAGTGATATCATACAATATTTTTCTTTCTCTGTCTGATGTACTTCACCCAGTAGGACAATCTCTAGGTCCATCCATGTTGCTGCAAATGGCATTATTTCATTCTTTTTAATGGCTGAATAATATTCCATTGTATATAGGGTGTTTGGACATTATCTTTTTTTTTTTTTTTTTTTTTTTAAGGAGAATCCCTTTTAACTCTGATACCTAAGTATGAAATGTGGCTTTGGATTCGTAGTAATTGTGCACTTACATCATTTTTTAATTGAAAAGGATTTTTCCAGGAAGAAACTGTCAACATTATTTTAGTATTCTAGCTGGGCAGACTTTGAAGAGTCTTTTTGTGTGTGTGTGTCAGGTAAACCGTAGATGACACGTCTGTCTATCCTCATTTTAAAATGTTACTTATTTAATGACATGTACCTTTTACTGACTGATTCTTCCTTGTTATTTCGCATCAATTTCTGATAGTCATGGCTATGTGAAATGTTCGCAATAGCTAATATTTAGGCAGATTTAACCCTCTTTCAAACCGAATGAAGGACATACCTGTTATCCTTATTTTACAGATGAGGAAAGTTGAGCAATTTACCCAAGGTCACACAGCTAGTAATGGTAGAACCAAGCCTCAAACCCATGTCATTAAAGCCCCATTCATGACACAGGGATATCCCTGTAGTGCTGGGACTATGGCTGGAAGGTGTTCATTGCATTTATTCTAACAGCGCATACGTGAAGAAAGTCTGCTTCAGTGGACTGCAATGCAGCCCACAGAGCTTAGACTAGAGGCAGGTGCATATCCTTAATATGTGTGTAATGTATCTGTTTCTATAGGTAGCAAGCTGTCTGGGTGAACATCTGCTATTTTGTGCTTTAAAGCAGTGACTCCAAAAGGAAGTGGACTTGGTTTAAATGAAGTTGGAATGTAGGCTCTATCTACGTAATCCTGTAAATCATCTTTTTCTCTTTAACAATGAAACTTTTTGAGTACAAGGCAGGAATTCATATTCAGGTTGGTTTTACTTATCCATATTGAGGTTTAAAAGGTAAAAATAGTGCAACAGTTTCTTCTATAGTTTGTCCTATGCTACATTTTTAGTCTTCTGATTCCTTGTGATCACATATTTGGAACTAGTTGGAAATTAAAGTTCTTTAAAGCTATAGGTTTTGAATGCATAAATGCTTTTTTTCCCCCCAAAGATAATATATAAATTATGTGGGGAGAAAGGAAGTGAAAGAGGAAAAAAGGATAGCCATTTGTGTGAGGACATTCTTTTAAGTATATGGTTTAAACAAATCTTGGGGGTAAACTTAAAAAATGGATTGTTGTGTAGCATTTTAAACATTTTGAGATAGATTTTTTTTTTCAATTGTTTTCAGGGATTGACTACTTAATATGAATTAAAGATTCTGTTAGAAAAACTGAATTTTGTAATGAATTTCTTCTGTGATATTGCTTTCAGAAAGCAAGTGGTTAGAAGAGATCTTAGCTGTATTTGAAGGTAGTTTTCTTTTAACATAGTTAAATTATGTTTTCAGATCATACAGAATTTGTAGTTCCCTGGTAGTTTTTCTTTCTGTGAAAGTGTTCTTTGATTGAAAGAAATAATTTAGGTGTGGTGGCGGTTGTGGTAGTTCGTTAATCATAGCCCTGCATAATAGCTTATCTCGTACATAATAAATTTGATCCCTGGTGTGTGGTTAGGTTTGATGAATAAATCAGGATGGTGATCCGTTTCAGGAATCTAATCGTTGCTTAATAGAGGCAGTTAAGACTTGTTTTTTGAGAGCTATGGTAATTCAGATTATCTCCCAGATATGTTCTAAACTTTCCTCATCTTTTTAGAGCAAGTGTTATAAAATTCTGGAGAGAAAAACCCTCAGAACTCAGCATGCAAACAACTGTAAACCTTTCGTTCTGCTCCTTTTTATGCTGTCTCAACAAATTTTTAAGTGTTTATGAAAAATCTGGGTCTCTCTATGTATATTGCAAAAATTCCTCTCTGATAACTATCATAATTGTTATTAGAAGATAATTTTCAACCTCCAGGGAGGCATACACCTAAGTCTTTGCCCAATTTCGGGCTGGTTGTATAGAGGAATGAACCTGGACCAGCGCCTGTGTAAATCCCACCCACACGTGTACACTGTGCTCCCAGCCATGGACACGCCGCCCACACGTGTACACTGTGCTCCCAGCCATGGACCCAGCACCTAAGGGTGGCACCGTCTCATTTAATCCTCACAGAACTCCTGTGGGTTGAGTACGTATTAGTTTTCTCACCATGTTTTCAAGTGGAACTCTTTCTCAGGTTAAGTAACTTGTCCACAGTTAAAATCACGTGCGGGGCAGAGCTGTGGATTGCACCAGTCTGGCACCAGGGCCGTCTCTCACCCACTGTGCCAGCCTGCAAGGCACATTCAAGTACGCATTCCTGCAGACGCTTCTGTTAGCCTTGTCATATTTTTGTCTCATCACGTGACTCAGGGAGAGAAGAAATGGTTGAAATGTCAGCGTGTAGGCAGCGGCCTGGAACTCTGATCTTTTCTGTTCCCTGCTGCCCTCTGCCTCCCCAAGACCCCCTCAAATAGGAAGCATTTCTGATGATTTGTGCACCACTGGTGAGCTGTGTAAAGTAGTTAATTTCTTTTTAATTTAAAACATTTTGTACCATATTATTCCAGAAAAGGTGGTTAATTACTAGAAGATGTGAGTGCTTGAAGTAAGTGGTTCAGTAATTTTTTATTTACGGCAAAACTGTTTCTTCTACTCAGATAATTTTGTGCGTCATCACTGTACCTGTTTTACAGATTTATAAAACTGTAGTGGAATTTCTCTCTCCCTCCCCCAAAACCCCAATAACACCCTGTTAGTCCCTCATATAATGAGAGTTAATCATGGAGATGTTATTTTATTGTGAAGTGTAAACATTGAATATTGAATAAGCGCTTTATCTTGATGGTTATTTTCGCTTGTGGATGCTTACTTTATTTTGGGGGGGTAAGATTGGTTGTTTGTTGATAGAATAATGCAAATAAAGAAAGATTGTAGAAGTTCAATAAAAATGTGAAAGAGCATTCAAAATATAGGTCGTTACTTTTTTTCTAGAATTTACTTTCTTAGCTTAAAAAAATTTTTTGAACAAATGGTGGTGATTAACATACACATTGTATGTTAATTGAAATGGTGGTGATTAACGTACACATTGTATGTTAAAAGATTCCCCCCAATAAGGTAAGTATCATGTCCCTCATCTCACATCTGTATCTTTTTTGTTGTTTTTGAGAATATGTAAGTTCTACTCTTGACACATTTCAGTTATGCCGTACAGTCGGCCCTCTGTATCTGTGGGTTCTGCAAATAAGGGTAGAAAATATTCAGAAAAAGGATTGCAGATAGTTCTAAACAGCAACACTTGAGTTTGCCTAGGGGTGGCCACTATTTACATAGCATTTATATCGTATTAGGTATTAAAGTGATCTAGAGATGGCTTAGTCTTAGGTTATATGCACATACAGCTGACCCTTGAAGGATGAGGGGTTTAGGGGTGCCCACCCTCCATCGGTGCCCCCCGCACCTGTGGCTCCACGTACTCGGGTTCAACGAGCCTCAGAGCCTGTGGTCCTGTAGTACGGATCTAGTGAACCAAATCCAAGTGTGAGTGCACCTGTGCAGCTAAAGCGCATGTTGTTAAGGGTCAGCTGAGCTGCACCATTTCATGTAAGGGACTTGAGCATCTCTGGATTTAGTACCTGCGGGGGTCCTGGAGCCACTACCACGCCCTGCCAACCCCCCACTGAGCATGACTGTGCAGTGTTGTCAGCCATAGTCACCGTGTTAGGACCGTGTTATGGTTGTCAACCATTATCCACCGTGTTGGATCCTCAGACCTTATCCATCTTATAACTGCAAGTTTGGACCTTTACCATCCTCTCCCTATTTTCCCCACCCTGTAGCCCCTGCAGCCACTTTTCCACTTTGTTTCTACATGTCAGTGATACTGTGCCGTGCAGCATTTGCCTTTCTCTGGCTCATTTCAGTTAGCATGATGCCCTCCAGGTTCATCCTTCTTGTTGCACATGACAGGATTTCCTTCTTTTTAATGGCTGAATAGTATTCCATTACACATAGATAAATAAAATCTCACATTATATATATGTATATATGTATGTGCGTATGTGAGAGATATATATAGATATATATAGATATAAAATGTGATTATATATACACACCTATATATCTATTTCACATTTTCTTGATCTGTTCATTCATCCACAGACACTTAGATTGTTCCCATACCTTGGCTATTGTGAATAATGCTGCATTAAGTCCATATTTTTTACATTATATGTTGCAGAAAACAGTTTGGTGTTACATGCAAAAATGAAATATCTGATTAAAAAATGACGTTCATTCTTCTTAAAATCCATGCGTTGAATCAATCCAGTGGGACTGTCAAAGGCAATCCAAGGAAATTTGGTGTTAAAATTAATTTATTGAAATTATTTAGTGGGCATGAAAATGAGAATTACCTTTTTCAGTGCACTGGAAGAAACATTCTGTTCATTGACTCAACACATTTTAATTGAGGGCATATTATATGCTAAATGCTGTGTAGTTTAAAAAGATGTAGAGATGGATGTGCTGAACGGTCAAAGAGGATGTGGAAAGAGTGGACAGAGAACCGTGGAGGCCGTTGCGGGCGTCCGGGTGAGTGTGAAGCAGCAGTAGGACACGTAAGATGACCAAAGCTTGAACCTTAGGCCCTGGAGGGTGCCACTTGCTTTGAGTATAATTAATAGTACTTTGGTTTGTGTCAAGATATATAGTAGTTTAAAAGTGACAAACATTTTTTAAAAGTGATCTGTTGTGATTGGACTTGTATTTCTAAATACAAAATGCTACAAGCATGCACTTAATTTTAGATTTCTGGAAGGTTATATCATAGTTTGAAACAACACTAGGACTAATGGTAAGTTTTCATTAAAGTACGTATTCCTTTAGTTTTAAGTTTGCTGGTTAGGTAACCATACCATGTGTCACTCCCCGTAATTTTCTTTCTTTCTGTTTTTTTCTTTCTTAAAGGGGAAAGAAAGGGAGAGGGAGGGGGGAGAGAATATGAATGAATCTGGGAATATGATAATGAATTTGAATGAGAGGCATGAGTATGGAAATATCTGTTTGGGATTTGAAAATTCTGCTGTAGCAGATATGTAATCATCTCGCTTATTGTGGAGTTTGTGTGTGTATGTGTGAGGTGGGGTTAGCAGTTTGCACACTATCTTTGATTTCTTTTCCTTTGGCAATTGTTAGATATAAAGTATCTGCATGTGGGATTGTTACAGAAATTAGAGATGATAGATGCAGACCATACAGTACAATGCCTGGCATATAATAGATAGTTGTTATTGTTCGTAAGGAATAAGTTACCCTTCATATAACATGGGTGGTACAGTCAAATGATTTAAATAATGCCTTGAAACAATAGGTTTGAAACCAATATTCTTGGTAATTTTTATTACTAAGCTGTAGAGACATAACATCTCTACAAAAATAATACAGCCCAATATCCAAACAGTAAATTGAATGCTAGATCATAAAAATACAGATGTCCATTGTGTTTTGTGACCTAGTCTGGTTTGCTATTTTTGTATTAGTCTTAAGGAAAACAAGGCTCCAAAGCTCTGAAATATTGCAAACACACAGAATGGTACAGAAAACAAGTGTACCCTGCTGAAAATCTTTAATATTATGTACTCCTGCTGAAAATCTTTAATACTAGAATATATTCTGCAAACTTTGAAAAAAATCTAACACAAAGAGCCTTCTATGTTCCTTGAAGGAATTTGTTTCCCTTTGGGGGGAGGGGAGAAGGTCTGTGGGATAAGTTTATTTAATATGACATCAGTTGAATAAAGCCAGCTGTGAGTAATTATATTTGATATTTGATTTCCAGCTATTTTGTTGAACTATTATTGGCTCTCAAGGTATTTGGATATTAATTAAATGATGACTTATTGTGAAGGAGTCTTGTTTAATGTTGACTCAAATAGAACATTTAAAATGGGCCACCTGGTGCAAAGTTTTAATTCTTTCCGGTGTAGCTGGTTGTTTTTTTTTTTTTTTTTTTTGCAGGAGACCTGGTTACATGTGAATTTCAGATATAGCTGTTATTTTAAAGTCAGTATATTTTTAACTCAGAGGAAAATGTAGGGCTCAGATCTGTTTCAGCAGTGATTTTCTCTGTATTATATATGTATACATGAATAGAATTAAATGTATCCGCTCTCTGTCTGAAGTTTTTCAAACCCAGGTTATCATCAGTGAAGAACTCATGTCAGGTTGAGTATAGAAGCAGGTATTTTGTTTTTGTTTTTTAGCATGTTGGCCATTGTACCGTCAAACTGCGTAAGCAGCGGATATTGTGGGAGATTTGAAAAAAAAAAATCACAGGGGATAAGAGAAAGCAGCCACAAACAGAAGAAGAAAGCGAGGCAAGAAATGGGTAGTAGGAGCTGACAGTCGTGGGTTAGTCCTCCAGGGATGTCGGGAAAAGAGCAGAGGCCTGAACTGGAGGCCTTAGCAGCTCTGGCAGGAGGCACGTGGAGGTGGTTGTGTGCACAGGTCCAGGGTGCCCCCCGGAGGAGAGACGCGTGCGTTGTGCAGGTAGCAGTGACCAGACGCGCCTTTGCCCCTCCTCCTGCATCGGGACCTCGGTGCCTCACGCTGTGAAGTGATCTGAGCCTCAGGACCAACCTCACCACAGCGGCTGGCCACGGGGCCTTCTGCTGCTCGGGTTCCAGAATCCAGCACTTCTAGCCATTTCCTGGGGTCGAAGGCGAGTAGGAGGGAGGTACGAGATAGGGTCCCTCCCCGGGATACGGCCTTACCCAGTATTGCTCGTATTGCCCTGTTGCTGCAGGTGTTTCATGTGTATGTTGAAAAATACCAATGGTACAAACGAACGTTATCTGGTCAGTTGCTTATGACTGAGAAGAGGGGAGGGGAGCGTGCAGCAGAGTGGCCCGAAAAGGCCTCCTGGAGGGTGTGAGTGGAGGTGCCCATCAGGATGGCGGGCAGGAGGCTGGGAGACAGAGCAGCCTCCAGTGGAGGCTGGGGCAGAGGAAGTGGGAGGAGGCTGGAGTGGGACCTGGGGGGCACCCAACCCGCTTGTGTGACAAGATGCAAATCGGGGATCCAGGGAAGTGTTCCCCTGGTGGAGGTGACAGCCTCTCTAAAGCTGTCCAGGGCCCCTTATTTTGTTTGTGTTATGCATGATAAAAGGGAAGAAAGCCCTGAAACTGCCCATGCCATTGGAAATAGAATGGAAAAAAGAGTGACAGGAAGCTTCACGGGATTGAAAAGACTAATTAAACGTGTGAAAAAAGAGAAAAGAGCCGCTACAAGGAGCAAGGACAAGTTGGAAGATAGCTCCTCAGGTTTTCCCTGGAAGAGCTGGGCCCCTTGAACCTGTGGCAGAAGAGGAGAGATCAGATGCAGCTAGTCTTTGGGGGTGAATACGATGTGGATTTCAGCTACCATTTGAAGTGATGCTCCAGCAGCTTCAGAAGGTAACCGCTCGGGGGCTGACTGGTGGTTTGTAAGAGCAGTCAGGATCGAGGGTTACTTGTAAAGATGGGCTGAGAGCAGACACGGTTTCCCAGTGAAAGGAGCCTTATACAGAAGAGTGAGGTTCGAGGACCAGCCCGGTCCTGGCGTTGGGGAGACCCGTGCAGCCTGCAGAGCCCCTTGAGGGGCCCGGGAGACCCAGGGGGAGGGGTGGGCAGTGCTGTCCCGCCCCTGACGTGTCATGCTCTCCTCCCTTTGCGGTCTTTCCTTCTGACTGCTCATCACTATCTAACACTTTCGATACTCTGCTTAGTCCGTCTCTTTGCTCCCACTGGACCCGCATGTCCACAGGTCAGGGGCTTTTGTCTGGTTTGTACACTGGTGAATCCCTAGCGTCTAGAACAGTGCTAGGCACGGGGTGGAACAGGCAATGCTAATTCGTTTGAAAGAGATCCTTGGTGATCTCTGAGAAAGGGATTTCAGCAAAGTGAAGGGCAAAGATCAGATTCTAAAAGGTTGTGTAATAACTGGATAGTTGAGAAAAGGGGTAAGAGGGATGAACCTCTCACTCCAGAACCTTGGCAGGGAAACAGAGCTGCTGCTGTGAGGACTTTGGAAGGTCAGGTGAAGGAGGGTCAGTGGGAAACCTCTGCGTTTCTAAGAAGAGAATTGGAGGGGGTGGGGAGAGCACAGTGTTGAGAGCTGAAAAATCTGGGGGTGTGGTTGTTGCTTGTGTGATTCCGTGCGGACGTTTGAATGGCTTACTCATTTCAGAAAAGACACAAGGGGTGGTGAAGCAGAAAAAGTATTCATTCTGGGTTTTTTTTTTTCCGTTCTTTTAAAATGTGTGAACATTTCATTTTCGCTCAGGGTGCTAATACTGACGGCAGGGTGGACATGAGTGTTTGGGGGTGTGATCAGTGCTACCAGACTGTTTTCTGCGTTTCAGATTTGTGCACTCAGTGCTTCACTCACAAGGTAAAATTGGCCCCCTTGGGCAAGACTTGTATGCGTAGCTGGTGGAATCCCCACCGGCATTATGAAGTAAGGGGTTTCAAAGGTTACATGTGGGTCACTTCAGTGACATCTAATAATTACCTTCCCGAATAAAACAACGCCTTGGGCCCAGAAGAATAAGAAATGTAACAGGTAGTCTTTATCTGCCGTATAATTTAGGGTTAAGGAGGGGAAAATGATACACAGGGACAAGTAGTCTAATGTAGTAGATTTAGTTCCATACTTATCTAATGTTTGAGTTACTAACGTTTTCCACTCAAAACGAGGATTAGCTGTCATGAAGTGAAATTTTAAAAAGGCAGGGATTAATGTATCTAAATAATGTCCTTAGCATTGGTCACCTTTCCAAGTGACACAGTTCTTATGAAAACCCGTGCTGTTGCTCAGAACATTTTTAGACCATATCATGGTGGAGTTATTAGAGTTGCTTAGTGAACCCCCCAGGGAAGGTACCTCTTTACTTCATGTAATTGTATTTTATTTTTGATCCCGCTGGAGCTTACATGGCCAACTCATTCCCTAGGCTTAGTTCTGGGTGAACGTTGGATGTTCTCAAAAGCCAAAACTCCCAGAAATAACTGCTAGTGATAATATGCAAAAAGAATGTGTTTTCAGATATTCTGGTTTTAAAAAAATTTATTGAAGTATAGTTGATTTACAATGTGTTAAATAACTTCTGCTGTCCAGCAAAGTGATTCAGTTATACATATATGTATACATTCTTTTTCAAGTTGTTTTCCATTATGGTTTATCACACGATACTGAATATAGTTCCCTGTGCTATACAGTAGGACCTTGGTGTTTATCCATCCTGTATATAATAGTTTGCATCTGCTAATCCCAAACACCCAATCCATCCCTCCCCTTGGCAACCACAAGTCTGTTCTCTATGTCTGTGAGTCTGTTTCTGTTTCGTAGTTAAGTTCATTTGTGTCATAGTTTAGATTCCACCTATAAGTGATATCACATGGTATTTGTCTTTGTCTAACTTACTTCACTTAGTATGATAATCTCTAGGTTCATCCATGTTGCTGCAAATGGCATTATTTTGCTCTTTTTTGTGGCTGAGTAATATTCCAGTGTGTGTGTGTGTGTGTGTGAGTGTGAGCGTGAGTGTGTGTGAGTGTGTGTGTGTATATATGGCACATCTTCTTTATCCACTCATCTGTCAGTGGACATTTAGGTTGTTTCCATGTCTTGGCTATTGTGAATACTGTTGCTGTGCACACTGGGGTGCATGTATCTTTTTGGACTATAGTTTTGTCAGGCTATATGCCCAGTAGTGGGATTGCTGGGTTGTATGGTAGTTCTATTCTTAGTTTTCTGAGGACCCTCCATACTGTTCTCCATAGTGGCTGCACCAATTTACATTCCCACCAACAGTGCAAGAGGGCTCCCTTTTCTCCGCACCCTCTCCGGCATTTATTGTTTGTAGATTTTTTGATGATGGCCATTCTGACTGGTGTGAGGTGGTGCCTCACTGTAGTTCTGATTTGTGTTTCTCTCATGGTTAGCGATGTTGAGCATCTTTTCATGTGCCTGTTGGCCACACAGATGTTCTTCAAGCATATGTAGCCTCTGCGGACGGTCAGCTGCTGGGAGTGACAGAGGATGGTGGTGCACGGCCTGTGACCAGAGAGGGGGCGGCTATGCCCCCGCCTCCCCTTCTCCTCTGCCTGGCTCTGTCTCAGTTCATCCTGTCGTTGGCACTTGGCTCTGACAGTAGACTGGATGCAGGGCAGTGGGGGGCTCAGGCCCCCCGAGTTCAGCCTAGCCGGTGGTTCTGTCAAGTTGGGTTTCATCCCCAGAGGCGTGCAAATTTATTTGACTTTTTGTCAGAGGGCATTGCTGTATAATTTATCATTGAGCTGTAATAAATTTAAATAACTCAATAAAGATATACCTTGGGAATGACACTGCTTTTTCTAGTGCTCAGAGGACTTGAAGCTAAATGCAGGGTCTAATCACATGTTCCTGTGCGTGGTAGGTACTCAGTGGCAAGTCGTGAAGGGTGAGGTTCATTAGTTCACTGTGTTTGTGTGAGGGTCCCGGGCCCCCAGGAGAATGTGTGTGATGTGGTGCAGATAAACCTTCTGATGAACAGCTGGCAGTGGTGATGGAGCGGTGGAGAGCATTTGTTGAGTTTGGGCATTAGAAAACTTGTTTTCTGATGCCTGGGGCTTACAACTGAGTTTCTATCTCACATTGTAGTCATCTGTGAGGGAGTTTATGGGTCCTAACAGATGGAGTGTCATTCTTCTTTTTCCTTCTTGTTTCTTTGTTGATTATCTTTAAAAAAAATTTTTTTCGGAGTATAGTTGATTTACAATGTTGTGTTACCTTCAGGTGTACAGCAAAGTGAATCAGTTATACAGATACATGTATCTATTCTTTTTCATATTCTTTTCCGTTATGGTTTATCACAGAATATTGATATACCACAGTATATAGATACTGGTTTATCACAGTAGAGTTCCCTGTGCTATACGCTAGGTCCTGATTAGTTATCTGTTTACATATCGTAGTGTTTCTTTGAGGACCAGCATTTGGTTGAACTGTCTCCAGGACGGCACCCGGCGTGGGGCTGTGTGCACAGCGAGTCTTCCGTGCCTAGGCTTTCCCTGTGAGCCAGGGGAAGGGTAACGTCTAAACAAACAGATTTTGGGGCTCTTCTCTCCCCACATTCTCTGTTGAAATTTGGGACTCAATAGCAGTTGTCATTGGTATTAGGAAAAATACGAGCTGTGTTTAGGATTCTTTATTTTCGAATCCAGCGGTTCACTACTTCTTGCAGCACTGTGTTGTACTTTAAAACCCGAAATCGCCTAAGAAGACACAAAGGAAAAACTACAGTGCTGTTCCGAGTATGTCGCCTGGATGTCTCTGCAGCGTGGCCGGAGAATTCCTGATGCCTCCTTCGCCCTGTGGCACCCGACCGCCTGAGATTGCCATCGTTGTTGTTAAAAGCGGAGTGATAAATATGGTAGCTGGGGCCCAGAAGGTGCCTGCTCTTGGCCAAGGCTCTGTCCTCGGCACTTTGTGAATCTTCCTTTAGATACTATCATCCTCTCCAGTTTGCAGGTGAGCAAACAGGCACAGAGAGGCTGAGTGGCTGCCGGGAGCGCAGAGCCAGGACTGGGGAGCCGAGGGTCCGAGGAGAGGTGCCCGCAGGGTGCACCCCCGTCGCCTGCCCTGCCCAGAGCATCTTGCTACATTTTCTGCAAATTTTCCATTCTATTCCAAGACCCAGCATTCCACCAGAAGATTATAATGTTTAGAGATTTCTTTAATAAAAATTATTGAAAAATCTCTTTTGGGGGGGAGGGTCAAAATACCTAGTGTGCTTTTCTCCGGAAAGTTTTGAGAATGAGAGCTGGAAGAAAGAGGTGAATAGTTTGGGGAATTTGCGGTCACCCCTCATCCCCGCGTTAGCGGCAGGCTCACCTAAGTGGGTGCCCCAGGTTCTTAGGTTTCATCGAGTGAGACCCTTGACCCTCCTGACCACCGGTCAGAAATTGAGGTGCCGACATAACGTGGGCAATTACAACAGACTTCTTCTACTAATGATATTCGAACAATGAATTACCGTCACCTAGTATCAATATGGTTTCAAAGGATGACATTATAGAAGCAAAAAGAAGCATGTGAAAGTGGCGATGATCCCCAAAGCTGAGCTCTTTAAGCTGAGCCCCTCTGGCTCGTCCAGAACCTCGTACAGCACCCTTGTTTTTTCACTTTGCCACATGCTAGAGAAGGCCTTCGTGTGGACCTACGTTTGGAACCCCTCCTCGAGGCTTCTTTGAAATTTGTCCTTTACCAGGAAAAGGAAATTTCACAGCTTCCTTTTCCTTCTTCCTGTGTGGATCCTCTGGTTCTAGGATGAAGTAGCTGATCAGCAAAGCCACCTCCCCTTTATCGCACTGGCCCTGGAGTGCCAGGCGTTCTGAGTTCTGAGCAGTTTAGGAAACGTGGGGCTGGGGGCCGCCTTCCCACCTTCCTTCTCATTCCCCTTCCGGCTGTGACGGCTCCCCCACCGTAACCGACTTCACCAAGGGCTCTTTGTCTCCTCCTGATTTCTGGAGGGTCTTGGTAATAATGCTCGAGGTCTCCGGGGATGTGTGTGTGTGTGTATCTGTGTGTGTGTGTGTGTGTGTGTGTGAGCATTGCTGTTTTGATGGCCAAAGGGTTCTTTGTTTTGTTTTGTTCTGTTTTTTTTTGCGGTACGCGGACCTCTCACTATTGTGGCCTCTCCCGTTGCGGAGCACAGGCTCCAGACGCGCAGGCTCAGCAGCCATGGCTCACTGGCCCAGCCGCTCCGCAGCATGTGGGATCCTCCCGGACCGGGGCACGAACCTGTGTCCCCTGCATCGGCAGGCGGACTCTCAACCACTGCGCCACCAGGGAAGCCCAGCCAAAGGGCTCTTGATTTATGAATTTTATTTATGAATGTGATGGTGTCCAGTGTATAGATCAAATATACACATCCACAAATTTAAGCTGTCAGACGCACGTGGTACATCCTGTATAGTCGGGGGCAGTAGGACAGCTATAAAGTAATGATGTTAGATGTTAACTTCCAGGGAGAGTTTGAAACATGATTGAAAGGTAGGATGCTTCAGAAACTACCACCTGCTGTGCTTTCCAGTGGAGCACTTGATTAGAATTATTTATTTATGGACAGATCTGAAAGAGACCAATTTCGAACAGTATCTAAAATGTCTTTAGCGTTTAGTTCATTTCTGATGAACATAGCTGGAAGGCTTTCATTGATTAGGTAGAACATTCGCATGTGCTTCTCCTGTCCGCTTGAGAAATAAAAAAAGTTTGACAATCAGTAATGCTCTTGGTGGTTGACTCCTCGGTAAAACATTCAAGATGGGAAAAACATATGTCAAATTATTTTTGTCTTTTGTCCTAGAAAAATAGCAGCAATGCCGTTTTCTATATTTAAAACCTGCTTTCATACGGGAGTGCTTCCTTTCTGCCAAGAGGCTGTGGACAGCCCGTGTCCTCAGTGACCTGCTCTGCTTTGCTTCTGTTACGCCAGGACTGTGCGAACCCAGTCCTGCAGGGATGCTCAGACTGGCACAGTGAATGGTTCCGAATGCACACCTTTCAAGGAGCCTCTGCAGTTAGGTGGTCTTTGGAACTGGGGGCGTCCTGAGGGTAGTTCTGCAGCCCTGGGCCCTTGTTGCCCAGGTTTTCGGTGGGCTCTGCCCCCTCCACCCATCCGCACCCGCTCGGTTCCTGCAGGGCTTAACCCGAGCCAGACCATCCCTGGGGAACGAGTGCCACACTGGGCGCAAGGTTGTAACTGTGTCCTTAGAGGAGAACTGGGTGGAAGGGGCATGTTTGGCTTTTTTTTTTTTTTTTTCTTTTTTTTAAATTGAAAGGGAAGATGGTCCAGGAATCATTTTATCCTAGTTGGGGGTGGGGGTGGGGCGGAAGGTGTGTGTGTGTGTGTGTGTGTGTGTGTGTGTGTGTGTGCGCGCGCGCACATGTGTGTATGTATACAGCTGATTGACCTTTCCGGTTGTACTTAATCAGATGTTTAAATGTTAACTTAAAATGTGCTCATTCACTGCCTGCTCACTTATTCACGGAGAACAAAAACCAGACTGGCATTCAGTTCACGGCAAATCATTTTCTAGTGCGTTCATCTGTGTCCGTGCAATTCAAATTTGACTACACATTTTGCAGTCTGAGGGATTAAAATAAAGTAGATACTTCACAGTGAAGATCTGTTGTGATGTTTGTTCCCGCTGCCAGACAGATGTGGATTCGGGGGAGGTGTCAGCTTGGTCGTGGGCATTGTTCTGAAGTGGAAATACACATACTGACCCTTGAAAACAGGAATTGTGGACTGATTTAGACACTTGATATTTTTCTTATTTGTCCGCCCGATGAGTTTTTAGTTACAATGAAATTGTTGATTTTTTTCTAATGAGAAATTTTAACCTTCACAGACCAAACTTACTTGCTCTTTTCCCCTCCGACACGGCGGTGAATGCAAGGGCGTAACGTGTGTCTCGGTTGCTAAACAGAACGCTGCCCATTTAGGAACATAAGAGCTGCCACCGGATGGCTGCTGTTGCTGAATCATTTAACTCTCACGTTTTCTTCAGTGAGGGTGAGGATTACGTGCGACACGTCCTCTGCTCCTTAGAATGTAGGAAGTACTCCTCTGCCTCTGCAGCTCATCTCCCCTGTAGTGTGAGGCTCCTGGGCTCCCTGCTGCCAGCTAGAAACAGAGGAGGAGTGGCAGCCTGTGCTCTGCTTAACCCCGAGGTCTGTTTTGTAATTTTCATGGCTAATTCAAGAGGTACTTACCTTATAATTATCCCTGTCTCAAGTTTAGGAACTGTTCAAACACTCTCTTTTTTAAAGATGTAGGAACATCTGAGGAAATTTTGGACAAACAATTGCTTGAACCTGTATGTTTTACTCCTGGGATTCCTCATCCACGTGTCTTGTAAAGATGCAGCGCTCAAGAGCCTGGGGCTGAAGGAAGGTATCCAGGCTGAGTCTAGATGACCAGTAAAATAATCACCAGGTTTTCCTGCGGTTTTTGTTTTTTTTTAACATTTTTATTTTTCTGCATTTTGATATGTGCATTTGAATGAAATCAAAGCTCTGGGGGACTGTCTTCCTTTCGGGTATAAATTAGTAAGCTCAGAAACAGCCTTCATATGATTTAGGGTTGAAATTGCTGTTTAAGAACAAACTTAAGAGTTTTACTGAATCACTTTGCTGTACAGCAGAAACTAAAACACAACATTGTAAATCAACTATACGCCAATAAAAACTTAAGAAAAAAACTTTATTTTTAGGACAGTTTTAGATTTACAGAAAAACTGAGAGGATAGTACAGAGAGTTCTCGTATGTCCTCCACACAGTTTTTCCTATTATTAATATTTTACAAGGATGGTACACTTGTCACATTTAATAAACTGATACTGACATGTCAAAAAAAAAAGTTTTACTGAAAGTCATGCACTCCACCATGGATTTTTCCTTACATTTCCCTGAACTATGTGATGATGTAATTTCCTGGGGTGTGAGGCAAGAGGGCCCCAGACAGCTCAGCAGTGGAGTGATTGGACATCTTTGTTTTAAACGCTCTGGTTCTTTCCCAGGGTGTGTAGGGTTGAGGGCGGTACCCGGTTTAAAATAAGATTTCTCCCTGCTCGGGATGGTAGAAATGAAGTGACTTTAATGGGAGTGTTGGTGGGCCCGTTTCCTGTCCCCCGTCCCCTTTCATTAGGAGCGGAGGAGAAAGGACGGTCGTGGTCTCTGAGCCACCCTCAGGGATGCTGTAAATGTCCAGTCTCCTACTTACACGTGCACGAGCAGTGGGCGCGCCTTGTGAGACCCAGGCCTAGAGGGACCACCGGTCCGCTCTGCCGCCTGGTGGCCGTGTGCACGCTTGCCTCAGTCTGTCCGGGTACCGGGGCTGAGAACACCTTTCCCTGTTGCAGAGATGAGAAAGAGGTGTGAAAGAAAGCAGTGACTTTGGGGTGTCTGTTCTCTGACCGAGGAGATAACAGGTGCCCCCCGGAAGGTAAAACGGCTGCACGGAGCGCACGTGGGGTGCCCGTGCGGGTTTGCAGCCCGGGAGGCTGTGACGGCTCAGGAGGGAGGTCCCTGCAGGCAGGGGGTTTGAGGGGCTTTGTGTTGGGCTGCACCACGCGCTGCCGGCCGCGTGCATGGAAGGGGTGCGAGGGTCGGTGACGGGGGGCTCTCCTGGGAAGCCAGCCAGGGGAGCCCTGGAGGCAGGCGGTGACAAGCTTCAGAAGTGCGAGCAGGTCTGTGCTCTGCGCGCGGCTGGCACCCCCGCTCCGGTCCCACCGGATGTAAAAGCTGGATTGATACAGCAGGCCATCCAGGGGCCCTTGACATGTTTCATGAATAATTCACTTGACTTTTTTTTTTTTTTTTTGGATAGAGATACATATGAAAAGGATGCAGTGATTTATACAAAATCTGATGTATATAAATTTCAGGGATATTTAAAATTTTGTAATTCTTGGCGTTCCTGTGTGCCTGTCTGCAGATCTCATAGGTAAGGAAATCAGCTACCCCACTTTTCAAGGGTCTGTATGTGCCGTGTGTCGTTATGAAACGGTATGTCATTTTGGTGACACAGCCCAGCCAAGTAGGTGGAGTCATGCTGGTGTGCGGACAGAGTCTCGGTAGCACGTGCAGGGTCTCACGTTGGGCAGCAGTGGGGAGGACGGCCTGGGCTCTGCTCCATTTGACACCAGCGCTCATGTTCTTTCCACTATCTGTCCGAGGATGGCTTTTACGTGTTTCAGCATAAAGAAGTGTGGCCTCTCCCAGGTAAAACTTTTCAGCTTACCCCCGTGTTGGTAGACACAGCAAAGTATGCAGACCTCTCCCCCTTCTGACCCTCCCCCGTGCGCCGTGGCCTTGAGCTCGAGCCTTGGATAGTCTAGCTTTTAACCTCCTTGTTAATATCGTTCAGAACTAACTCTCATTCCTTGCTAGTGGTCCCTGGCCAGGAAGGCTGCGGTACCTTCTTGTCTTGACGAGGGAGAGCAGTTGGCTCAGTAGCATGCTTCCTGGTCCCGGCAGGGCAGGCAGGGCGCCTGGGTCCCTCACCGCGTGGGCCTCCATAGGCTGCAAGCTCTAGCGCGGGCTTGGCCTTTGCTTCTTTTATGTGATTGAGATACAGTGTTTTTTTTTGTTTTTTTTTTTTTTGGTGCACAGGCCTCTCACTGCTGTGGCCTCTCCCCTTCCGGAGCACAGGCTCCGGACGCGCAGGCCCAGCGGCCATGGCCCACGGGCCCAGCCGCTCCGCGGCATGTGGGATCCTCCCGGACCAGGGCACGAACCCGCGTCCCCTGCATCGGCAGGCGGACTCCCAACCACTGCGCCACCAGGGAAGCCTGAGATACAGTCTTTTTAAAGGAATCAACCGTACTTGTTTTTTGTTTTAAAAAATTGGTAACCGGAAGGTTGTACCTTTGACCACCTCGCTTCTGGTTATAGTTCAAATATGTAGCTCCATAATGTGAAACAAAACTCACTTTAAAGGAAAAGGATATATTCTTTCTCACAGTGCAGTGCAAAATATGCGTCTGT
The DNA here is from genome assembly GCF_937001465.1 of Orcinus orca. Taxonomy (NCBI): domain Eukaryota; kingdom Metazoa; phylum Chordata; class Mammalia; order Artiodactyla; family Delphinidae; genus Orcinus; species Orcinus orca. The sequence goes on from NC_064562.1 coordinate 5,263,157, forward strand.
GGAGGGTGGGGGGGAGGTGGAGGGTGCGTCTCCTCTTTCAGCGCTTCAAAGATCGTGTTAAAATAGACCGTAAGTTGTTAGCCAATCCCCATGCTGCTAAGCTAGGAAATTAAAACCTGGTTTTCGGTGAATTGTAAGTCTGCTCTGAAGCCGATTATACCCTGAGTGAGCCTCTAAGGAGGTGCTGGAGAACGTGCCCAAGATGTAGGAGCTGTGCCTGGCTTCTTCCGGTTGAGCTGGGTTGTGTTTACACGCTCTGGGCGAGATGATCCTTTAGGTTGTGAACAGTCGTTCTCCCAAACGACGTAGAGGATGCTTTTGGGTTCAGATACATTGTTTACATTCGGGACTAAAAAAAAAAAGTCTTTTTCATGGAAAACTGCATTCCAATTGGCCGGTCAGTGTTCTTGTCTGCTGGGCTACAGTGGTTTTATGACTTTTCTCTGCCTTCAAATAACATCTATTTTTAAAAAAGGATGTCCTTTCTAGAAAAGGCCTATTGTTCTGAAAAACGCTGCTTCCTGGTTAAAGCAATCTGTTCCTGTTTGTATCCAGGACTAGAGAATTGGGGGGGGGGGCGGGAAATAGCTTATAGTTTTTGAGGGCCCTTTAAAATAGTAATAGTCAGATGGGTTTTATTTGCCCTGGGAGGTGCAGTGGGGAGGTTTGCAAGTTGTTTGCAGGTCATGGTTTCTGGACAGAAACGACACAGTTTGATGCTTTAGGTGATGTAGTGCTGCAGCATTTTTTTTTTTTTTTCCTATAGTCAAGTTTGTTGAAACATAACTTCACTCTGAATGTCTCATTTGTGTAGAGAGAGAAAAAAAAAAAAAGAACCCAGGAGTGTAAGTCCCTGAAGGGCACGCACTTCCCTGTTCCCCTTACGAGGAAGCTTGCTCTGAGATGCTGCCCACGCGGCAGATACCGGGTTGGTTTGAGCAGCAGCACTCCTCAGCACCCACCCTTGTGCCTTTTTGCTCCCTTGCTGGGTGAAGGCTGTTCCTTACCAACTCCTGGGTTATTCTAACAAAGGCCAACCGCAAAGGGGAGATGAGGGTTGAAACCTCCACGTGGAAAGTGGAGGAAGCGTGAGGGGCGAGCTCGGAGGGGCCAGGCAGCTCCCGGCAGAGCCTCTGTCCCCGGGTCCCCTTCCTCGCGTCCCCGGTGTATTTCATTTCTGAAATCTCCTACCACCTAGAGGTTTGTTTGGACTGTGGAAATGCAGATGCTGACCAACAGGTCCCCGGGGAAGATGCGGCAAAGCCCTAGGGATCACTCACGTTTGTGTTCACATCATCTCCCTTTAGCTTCTAGACCAAGGCAGGGTGCCCAGAGTGACGGCATGATGCGAGGTCGCTGGACACCTGGGGAGAGGGTAGAAAAAAATTGATAAGAAGATTCAAAAGGCCATATTTGCCTATTTCAGAATACCGCCCAATCTACCTTGCCCCTAGGAAAGAAGAAAACGTGTGTTCCTTTTTGCCTTCCAGTGTCGTTCACGTCACCTGCAATCCCTCATCACTGGTAAACCTGCTATTTGGCCACCAGGCTCTGTGTTGCAGGGAAGTGTGGCTACACGGCCGGCCTTCCTTTAGTTTGCAATCTCCCCGGCTCATCTCTGCTCAGTTGTCTTTCATCCCTTGGAGTCTGAGAGCAGAGATTTCCCGATGCCTTTTTCCTAAGCTTTCCTACTTACCCAAACCTGTGCTGGTCCCAAGTGAAACATTGCATGGACTTGTTTGTTGCCTGCCGTCTAGATGTCAGTTTCTTACTGTTCCTTCTGTTAGTTACGAAGAAGAGATCTCAGGCTGAGGTGGAATATATTTGTAAAGTCGTCTAATTCCAGCTAGATGAACCAGCCTTCAGCGTGAAGGCTTCGTGTTAGAATAATGACGTCTGCGCCTCCAGTTTCCAGGCTCCTCGTGGCATAACCAGGTAAAAGTTTCCTTTGAGATGACTTCTTCTAAGAGTAATAGAGAAACTCTGGACGTAATCGTTGAGTTCATTGAAGAAGCTCATGGTCTGGCCACACATCTAAAATACGCGACACAGTTGCACCAGATTCTTTGGTTCTGTATTGCTTGACAGACACATGTTTAAACTTACTCTGCCCCCAAACATCAGGATTATGTGCGGTGCAGGTGTTTTATTTATGCAGCTACACACAGACAGAAGGACAAACTGCATTTTAAATTGGCTCCTGCAGTAATGGTGTAACGCACACGCTCAGTGCATATTACAGGCCCTGAAACAGCTTCCTGACCTGTCACTTATGTCAGCGCCGTATTGGTAAGGGCACGCAGTGGTCCTGCACGTTTTTATGAACTAATAAACAGCCGTATGGAATCTGCAGGTTTTAGTTACGCATATTGTCTTAAGATGAAGAAATAATGGTAGTAGTTATTGTTCATAGATAGATTCTGTGTAATCATGCAGGTTATGCATTCATACTCAAAGTTGCTAAGTTTATGGGTGCAGTGCTGACACTCGTAATGGGCGTGACATCATAACTTATCCAGGAAGGTGCCCTCGTCCAACTAGGAAACCCCATAACGTTAGAGAGCGACAGACGAATGAAGCGCCGCAGCATCAAGGAACGCGCCTCTTTACTTGGCTTCTGCTTTGCCGGCTTGAAGGAGAAGACACTCGGTTACGTCCAGGCCTGTTGTCTTTGAAGGGTTAGGGCTGTTCTTTTGCTCCACTCTGACTCGAATCTTCCAGATTCTTGTTCCTTGCAGGTTTCTTTCAGACTTCTGCCTTCCCCAGCTTTCGAAAACCCCTATTTCTTTCTACTCCTTTCCTAAATAGACATTTTTGGTCAGTGTAAATGTTATATTTGCCCGATGAAGGTTAATGAACATAATCGTCTTGTCTGCTTGCTTAGATGGAAGTACTGCGGGCCTTGGGCAGCTTGTAAGGGGCTGATTGGTATTTCAGTGAAAAAAGTGTAAAACTTTCGTGTTAGATTCAGATGATAAGCTCTTCAGAAATGGGAGGGTGGCCTTCTGTACTATGTAAGGACTGCAAGTAGCACATCTTTGTAATACCTAAAAGAGAATGTGAACCTTAGCGTTATTCAGAAGGACTTTCTGTTATAAGTATTAAAGAAAACTCATTAATTAGGACATTCTTGTTGGCTTTCCCTACCTGCAAATAGAATATTAAGACTGGGGTACGACTGCGTCTAAAGAAGGGATTTATTAGCTTTAGGAATGCACTCTGGTAACCGGATGGCGGGGAAGGTTTCGTTTTAGCTTTCTTATTTGTATTGCATTTTTAGGTCTAGACTTAGATTTCAATCTATAAATAGCTTTTAAAAGACTTATGGGAAATAACAAAACTACAGATGAATAAAATTAAAGTCCATCAGTTTATTTGAAAGTTGACCATTAGAGGGCGACACTTTAAACTTCTAGTATTAATAAATTTTAAATTGGGACAATTGAGAATTATAAATGAGGTATTTTTTTCCTCTTAACACATCATAATATTGTTTTAAGGTGTACAATACTATATTTTAGGCTGAAAACCTTCTTGGAATCCTCTTAGGAAGGTTTTGAATTCCTTACCTAGTTATTCTGTGAGCCACTGTCCCTTCCCTGTGCCCTTGATACCTGAAATCTAAGCGCACAGATAGTTTGAACTATTCTCAAAGGTATCCCTAAGGTTGCAGAAATTTTTTCTTAATCAAAAGAGAAGATTAAATTTAACCAAAGTAGTGCAAGATTTGTACACTGAGAAGTAGAGAACATAGTTGAAAGGAATTAAGGAACACCTAATTCAATGGAAAAACATCCCATGTCATAGATTGGGAGACTTGCTACTGTTATGATGGCTGTACTACCTGAACTGATCATCAGATTCAGTGCAATCCTTATTAAAACCCCAGCTGGCTTTTCTGCAGACACGTGCAAGCTGATTCTAAAATTCAAATGTGAACACAAGGCACGCAGAAAAGTAGAATAAGGTTGGAACACTCACAGTTTCTGATTTCACACTTGCTCCAAAGCTGCATAAGTGAGACAGTGGTCGTGGAACGAGGATGGACATACAGACCAATGGAATAGATCTGAGTCCAGAAATGAACACTGGCATTTATGGTCAGTTGATTTTCAGCAAGGGCACCAGTACAATTCACTGGGGAAACAATAGTATTTTTAACAAAGGGTGATGGGATAGCTGGATATCTGCACGCAGAAGAGTGAACTTGGACCCTTACCTTACTGAATATGAAAGTAATTAAAAATGGATTGTAGACTTAAATGTAAGAGCTAAAGCTGTGGAAGAAGAAGCTCTTAGAAGCAAATATATTAATGAATTGTTGTGACCTTGGATTAGATCATGGTTTGTTAAATGTGACTCTAAAAGCATACGCAGAAAAGAAAAAGTAGGTAAACTGGACTGCATCAAAATTAAGAACTTTGTGCTTCAAAGGGTACCATCCAAGTGAAATGACTGGCCACAGAAAGGGAGAAAATATTTACTGATAATGTACCTGATAAGGGTCTTCTATCCAGAGTACATAAAGAATTCTTAAAATGCAATAATAAAGATACATAACCCAATTAAAAAATGAACAGCAACTGACAAAGGATTCATCTCCAAAATATACAAGCACCTCATGCAGCTCAATATCAAAAAAACAAACAACCCAATCCAAAAATGGGCAGAAGACCTAAACATACGTTTCTCCAAAGAAGATATACAGATGGCCAACAGACACGTGAAAAAATGCTCAACATCACTAATCATTAGAGAAATATAAATCAAAACTACAGTGAGGTATCACCTCACACCGATCAGAATGGCCATCATTCAAAAGTCTACAAACAGTAAATGCTGGAGGGGGTGTGGAGAAAAGGGAACCCTCTTGCACTGTTGGTGGGAATGTAAATTGGTGCAGCCACTATGGAGAACAGTATAGAGGTTCCTTAAAAAACTAAAAATAGGACTACCATATGGCCCAGCAATCCCACTAGTGGGCATATACCCGGAGAAAACCATAATTCAAAAAGGGACATGTACGACAGCGTTCATTGCAGCCCTATTTACAATAGCCAGGACATGGAAGCAACATAAGTGTCCATTGATGGATGAATGGATAAAGAAGATGTGGCACATATATACAATGGAATATTACTCAGCCATAAAAAGAAATGAAATTGAGTTATTGGTAGTGAGGTGGATGGACCTAGAGTCTGTCATACAGAGTGAAGTAAGTCAGAAGGAGAAAAATACTGTATGCTAACATATATATGGAATCTAAAAAAAAAAAAAAGATTCTGAAGAACCTAGGGGCAGGACAGGAATAAAGACACAGACATAGAGAATGGACTTGAGGACAGGGGGAGGGGGAAGGGTAAGCTGGGACGAAGTGAGAGAGTGTCATGGACATGTATACACTACCAAATGTAAAATAAATAGCTAGTGGGAAACAGCTGCATAAACAGGGAGATCAGCTCGGTGCTTTGTGACCACCTAGAGGGGTGGGATAGGGAGGGTGGAGGGAGACGCAAGAGGGACAGGATATGGAGATATATGTATACATACAGCTGATTCACTTTGTTATACAGCAGAAACTAACACAAGATTGTAAAGCAATTATACTCCAATAAAGGTGTTAAGAAAAGAAAGAATAAATAACCCCTGGGGGAAAAGAAAAGTGAACAAAGAATTGAATAGGTATTTACCCAAAGATGTACGAATGGCCAATAAGCACATGAAAAATGGTCAGCACCCTTGGTCATTAGTGAAATGCAAATCAACACCTTCAAACACACCTGGGAAGGCTAAAATAAAAAAGACAGACGTTAGTGTTGACAAGGATGTATGTGGAGAAATTAGAGTCCTTAGACCTTGCCGATAGGATTATAAATGATGAGCCACTTAGGTAAACAATTCGGCAGTTCCTTGAAAAGCTAAACACAGAGTTACCATGCGAATGAGCAGTTCTACTCGCAGGTATACATATACCCATCAGGACTGAAGACGGGTGTGCAAACAAAAACGTATGCATGAGAATTCACAAGAGCATTATTCGTACCGGCCGTAAAGTAGGAAGAACCCAAATGTCCGTCAGTGGATGAGCGGATAAACTGTGGCATCTCTCTATAATGGAGTACTATTCGGTGATACAAAGGAACATCTCGTTACCTGCTGCAGCCTAGATGAACCCTGAAGCTATTAGGCCAAGAGAAAGAAGGCGGTCACAAAAGGTCGTGTGTTTCCCTTGTGAGATTCCATTTACACGAAATGTCCAGAGGAGGCAAATCCATAGACACAAAGCAGATTAACAGTTGCCAGGAGCTGGGGGAAGGGAGGATGGGGAGTGAATGCTACAGGGTGCGGGGTTGTCTTTTGGGTGGTAAAAATGTTCAGGAATTACGGTGGTGATTGACGAACACAAACCACGCAATTATTCACAAGTGATAAATCTTGAGTTCTGGCGAGTCTGGCAGCCCTGGGCCCACTCACAGCGGCTCATCTCTAGGAGGAGGGGGCAGCCCGGGTGGAGCCAGGGGCCAGGGAGGGTCATGCCCACTTCCTGGATTGGGTCCTGTGCACAGTGCGGCTGTGGCCCCCTGCAAGAAAAAAAGAAAAGAAAATGATGTGTGAATTGTATCTCAGTAGAGCTATTATTTTAAAAGGGTAATTTTACAAAGTTCTTAAAATACATTTGTTTTACATTTTGGCTAAGATTTAGGGGAGGAGTAAATGTAGATTTGTATTCTCGAGATCAGAAACTGCTAGATATTCACTGGAGTCTTTCTTTTTAAGTTTGTTTTTTTTAATATTTGGCTGCATTGGGTCTTTGTTCCAGCTCGTGGACTTTCTCCAGTTGCGGCGGCCGGGGACTACTCTTCCTTGCGGTGCGCGGGCTTCTCATTGCGGTGGCTTCTCTTGTTTCGGAGCACAGGCTCTAGGCGCGTGGGCTTCAGTAGTTGTGGCACTCGGGCTCAGTAGTTGTGGCTCGTGGGTTCTAGAGCGCAGGCTCAGTAGTTGTGGCGCACGGGCTTCGTTGCTCCGCGGCATGTGGGATCTTTCCGGACCAGGGCTTGAACCCGTGTCCCCTGCATTGGCAGGCAGATTCTTAACCACTGCGCCACCAGGGATGCCCCCTCATTGGAGTTTTAAAATACTAACTTTTGTACATCCAAAACTTATATAATATTGTACATCAACTATACCTTAATTAAAAAAAATACTAATTCCCTGCTGGCTTGCATATAAATGAATATAAACAGGATTTTGAATTTTTACCTGTTCTAAACGTTCATGAATAACTATGAATCTTTTTTTTATGTATTGTAATATGATCTGGAAAAGCAAGGCATGTCTTTTTTTCTAAAAGAGAATATTTAAATTTAAATATTTCTGCATATAAGAAATGTCATTTGGTAAAAATAGAAAACAATTGAATTCATGCTCATTTTTAAGTGTAGGCATGAAATAACATGCATTAATTTTATATTGACTAAGAAAATCATTTAATGATGGAATTGGTAAATATTTATACTTTAAAATTAAAACTTTACATTTGATATTTTGATGTAAAAGCTGGGAAATAGGTGATAACAATTTATGAGGAATTTATTTTTGTAAATTTGAGCCAATTTAGTTTATATTTTAATGGCCTTTCTGTGTATCCCAAAGGCAGTTGTGATGCATGACATTTTGTGCAGTCCAGCATTTCTCTGAATAATGTGATTTTTGATGTCTAAAAGCTTGTATTTAAAAAAAAGCTATTTTAAATTTGGTCTGTTAATATAATGCCTTATTTTAGAAGCCTCTTTTCCTGACAAGTTTAATAATTTCTGTCCTCTTTTTCAAACAGGATCTGGAAATCGTGTACTCCTATTTACATGGTATGGAAGCCTTATCCAACCTGAGGGAGCACCAGCTTAGGTAAGGCATTTTAATATGAATAACAGTAGCATGCTTGGATTTTATGTGATTATTATTGTTTAGAAGTAGGATTAAAGATGACTGACTTGTGAAAACTCTGCCTCATCTGGCCTTGTAAGTTTTACATCCATATAATAATTTCTGACGTTTCTGCCGTAGTGATCACCTCTCTGCTTCCCGTCCCTCTCCCTGCCCTCCCCACCTGAAGTAATAAACACCACTTGGTGAATACACCGAAGGAGCATTATTTGCCATCCTGGCAAATAAAAATCTGCTTCCTAGCGCTCAGCTACATAAGAAACCAGAATGTGTTTAACTGTTCCAAGAATGATTCAGTTCACTGTTTTAGTATGTTCTAGGTCTTTATATATAACATATTTATTGCATTAAGTTGACTGCCCTTTTCTGGGAAATTCAGTTTATACCATAGTTGTTTTTTATATAGTCCATTCATATAAAAATCTTACCACTTCTCTTGTGCAGTGATACAGCAACCTTATTTATGGTTATCTGGGCTTACATTAAAAGATCAGAAACATCTTGTATAATCCAGTGATTAACTGGAATAGAAAATAAAGGACCTTAGGAAGACGCATTACATATAAACCCCAACTAGGACGTTATGGGAAAGTTTTGTTGTCTCCAGCTACTTTTGATACCAGCAGTTTTTAATTATGAAAGGAATACGTTTTCTGTGTATTTCCCCTTTACTCTTTAAATACTAGTTAATTTGTGAGCATGTCAATTTCATATTTAGTTGTTAATTGAAAAAAGTGTCAAGAGGATTGAATACTTCTAAAATTGAATTTGTAATGAAAATGATTTAAATTAAAGTTTTATTAGAAAGAGCGAAACCATTGGGAATTTGGAAGATGGCTCAAATTAAAGCAAGGATAATTTCTAAAGTGTGTAAATTTCATTTTATGTTTTTTGATGACAGCTATCCTAGGAAAAAATTATAGTGCCAATTGTCTGTTTAATTGAATGCAGTTAACCTGCAAACGCAAATGAATTAATTAATATGAAAATATAAGTGTCACATTGCCATATGCATATGACTACACATGGATAATATTTCAATAATATTCAGATATATCAATTATATAATGTGTGTCTATAGTATATGTAGTTATAAAATTACTTAGGTAATAGTAATTTGGTGCAATAGAAAAAGGAAAATTTTAATACATCTTACGAATATTTTTAAGATTACGAAAGTAGAGGTAATACAATAAAGCCCTGTACGCCCACTAACCATTTTCTGCTATTTCACAAGTAAATTTTGGTTAGAAACAACTGACAACTTCAACAGTATAGCTTAGCAGACTTAGACCTTAAAGAAGTCTATTTTGGAGACTGTTCAACTTTGTTGGCATGAACTTACAAGGAGTCACCTTTAAGATGTGTCTCTTGTTCTGCTTGTGTCAAAAAGTCGTTTGTTTCTCATATTTATGCAAGACATCAACTAACTTGAGTCCTTTTTTAGAAGAAGATCAGGATAGCAGAATGAATAATAGCAAGAAAAGAAGCACAGATAAACTCGATGACTTGGATAAACTGCTTTGTAATAACTACCCTTTCTGGGAAAAGTACGTCTTGTCTTAATTTAGAGAAGTTATTTCCTTTGAGTTTTATAAATAAAATTTTACCCCTGGGATTAGTAGAGAAGAGTTAAGACTTCCACACAATGCAGTTATCCAATTTTAGCAAAAAAAAAGCTCTTCCTCAAGGTTGTCCAGGTCTGTTTATTGAGTGCTGGGCAGTGGAACACTGGTCTGCTAGGAAGGGGGGGGCTTTCCACTTTGGGAGCCTCACTTTGTGCACCGCGGGGCTGTCCGTATGCAAGCAGCGCGTTGATCCTGAGCAGTTGGTGACGTGCAGTTAATTGGCTGTGTTGCTGTAAGATCACACACTCTATACAATGGAAAGGTTTCCGGGTCCTCACTGACATACTGTACGTCTTTTCCACACAGCATTATTTTTCTAAGGTTTACTCCCTTCATACAGGTGGGTCAGAAGCAGCATATTTGCAGAGAGGAGGAGGAAGGTCCAGTGGGAGTGGAGGCCAAGAATCTGTAAAGAGCAGAGTGACTGGGGCCACTCAGTGTGGGAAGCAAGAGCCTGCTGAGTTATGTGTGTGTGTGTTTATACGTCTATACATACTACACATATATAGTATAACATATGTGTGGTTATGTGTGTGTACACATATGTATACACACTACATACATATAGTATAACATATATATGGTTATATGTGTGTATACATATATACACACTATGTATATAGTATATATATGTTGTGTGTATACGTATATATACACACACTACATATATAGTATAACATATATATGGTTATATGTGTATATACATATATACACACTACATGTGTATATATACTATAACATATATGGTTATGTGTGTGTACATATATACACACTACATATATACAGTATAACATATGGTTGTGTGTGTACATATACATACACACCACGTATATATAGTATAACATATGGTTGTGTGTGTATACATATATATACACACTACACATATATAGTATAACATATATGGTTATATGTATGTGCGTATACATGTATATATATATGTACACTACCTATATACAGTATAACATATATATGGTTATATGTATGTGAGTTTGTATACATGTATATTCTTTAGCATTATGGATGAGCGTAATTATTATTATACAGGCAGTTTTAGACCTTAAGGAACAACTAAAATCTGGCTAGTATATTCTTTAGGAATTCAGGGAAGATCAGTATGCTTTTGATGAAACATTCCTTAACAATGTTTAAAGAAAAAAAAAACATTTTGGTACTGTTTCCATTTATTTAGAACATTGTCCTATAGACGATTTTATCGTGATTTTCTCGTGGCGCTAGGTTAGTTCTTTTATGCAGTCAGCAGTTATCCAGTGCAGTCCTACTACCTGCTAGACATCCAGGCAGGCCATGAAGAAACAGCAGTGAACTAGACCAAGCCCCTGCTGTTCCTAGTGGGGCAGACAGGATTTAGATGTTAGCATGTCGGGCATGGTAAGAATGGACGCTCGGCTGCTTTGACTTTGTGGCTGAAAGGAGGGAACACTTGGGTTGGCTCAGCTGTGCGGAGAGCCCTGCAGTGCCTTTGGGCCCCCGATGCCCACGGTGGGAACAGGCAGGGGCCGTGGGAGAGTAACTATAGGATGCTAAGTGTAGTCAGCAGCGCAGGGCTGCGTATTCAAGGATAGGAGTTTGGATTTTCATGTAAAGGCAGTGGAGATTAAGAGCAGGTGTGACATAGAAGCCCGCACACCGCAAGGAAGAAAGATCCCGCGTGCTGTGACTAAGACCCTATGCAGCCAACATAAATAGATAGATAAATAAATAAGTAAATAAATTTTAAAAAGAGCAGGTGCGAGGTGATGTGACGTCATGTCTGGAGAATGGACAACAGGTGTGCAGAACGGACTCAGAATCTACCTGTGTGGTCCTGGTAGGAGATGACAGTGGGATGGTGGCTGAGACTGGGTTTTCACCGGCAGGTGGTGAACGTGGTCTACCTGGGAGGGTGGATTTTGGAAACAGGACGTGGCGGAAAGATGGGATTTGAAGGAGAGGGAGGAGAGTCAAGGATGGCGACTCCAAGGTTTTGGCCTAGACGATTGGGTTCTGACTGTGGGAGAGCAGATTTGGGGGGAAGGAATTTAAGAGCTGTTGAACATTTTGAACATGGAGCGGTTATTCCACTGAGTAGGCATTTGGATGCGTGGTGTCACGGTGAGAGGTTAGGTGTGGGGCATGGCTTTGGAGCATCAGCTTACGGATTACATTAAAAATCACAGACTGGGGCTTCCCTGGTGGCGCAGTGGTTGAGAGTCCGCCTGCCAATGCAGGGGACACGGGTTCGTGCCCCTGTCCGGGAGGATCCCACATGCCGTGGAGCAGCTGGGCCCGTGAGCCATGGCCGCTGAGCCTGCGCGTCCGGAGCCTGTGCTCCGCAACGGAAGAGGCCACAGCAGTGAGAGGCCCACGTACCGCAAAAAAAAAAAATAAATCACAGACTGGATGAGGTTACATGGTGCAGAGGAGAAGAGGGCGGACAGCCCCTGGAGGCGATGCATTTCGAGTCAGGTAGAGGAGTGAGAGGGGCAGAGAGTCCAAAGGAGACTGAAAAAATGACGAATAAGAGGAAAACCAGGAGACTTAGAGCAGAAAATGCTGTAAGGAAAAGGGAGTCATCATGTGTTGCTGAGAAGTGGCATTAATACAAGGTCAGAAAAGATTTAGATAACACAGAGGAAGCTGACAGCTCTCAGAGTTGTTTTTGTTTTTTGGCCGCACGGCTTGTGGGAGCTCAGTTCCCCAACCAGGGATTGAACCCAGGCCCTGTCCGTGGAAGCGCGGAGTCCTACACACTAGGCCGCCAGCAGCTCCCCCCGACCCCCCTTTTTGTTGAGTTTCAGGGACCCAGTGATGGAGGAGAGGGAGGAGGGCGAGAGAATGGAGACGGTGTATTCCCGTAGACAGCTCTAAAAGGAGAATTTCTGTTGCGGGAAAAGCGGAGTATGGATGGTAGCTGGAGGCGGATATGGGGCCAAGCATGTCTCCTTCCCCACACAGTGGGCGGTCCGCATAAGGTGTGTTTGTGTATTAAGGAAGCGATTTAGGAGAGAGGGGGAAACGGATGATGGTGTGGGAGGGGTGAGCCTGCAGGAGTACAGGGTCAACCGTAGAAGGACCAGGATCCAGTGAAAAGGGTGTAACAGGAAACAGGGCAGAGTCGGTTACATAATTTAAACACCCGGTATTTTTAGACCCATTCCTTGTGTCTCTCGTCCTTTCCTAGGAAGAATTGGTCCGATGCAGTCTATTAAAACTTTGTTTAATGATGTGTATTCAAGGTTCGATGCTACCTTCTGGAGTTAAGTGGAAGTTTCGGGTAAGGGATTGAGAGGCTGAGGGGGCCTTTGAAGCAGGGTGCTGCCTCAAGGCAAAAGAGAACCCAGGAGGGTCGTTTTCAAGTGAAAAATCAGGAGCGTGCAAACAGCGGAAAGATGGATGTGTGTTGATCCCAGTGTTTTCACAGATGGGGACTGGTAGCCCCGCTGACCGAAATGGCACTGCTGTTGAAACAGTCAATTTTTTTTTTTTTTTTTTTGCGGTACGTGGGCCTCTCACTGCTGTGGCTTCTCCCGTTGCGGAGCACAGGCTCTGGACGCGCAGGCTTAGCGGCCATGGCTCACGGGCCCAGCCGCTCTGCGGCATGTGGGATCTTCCCGGACCGGGGCTCGAACCCGTGTCCCCTGCATCGGCAGGCGGACTCTCAACCACTGTGCCACCAGGGAAGCCCGAAACAGTCACTTTTACAGCCAGCCTTTTCTATTTCCTAGTTCCTTCTTAAGAAGAAATAATCCTTTTCTCCTTCGCATTTCTGTAACTTTTGGGAAATTTTACATGGGCTTAATATAATAAGATGCTTTTTGAAGATGCTGCTCTTGAGGTAATTTTGAATATTTAAACATTTATTCATGTTTTCTATAATTTTCATAGTTTATTTTCCTCAGGGATGAATCATTTGAAGTCAATAAATCTTTAAGTTGTAAAGCATTCATTTAGTCCTTAGTCACAAAAATACGCACTTTAATAAAAGCCTACTTTTGTCTGAAATTCCATACTGTTAAGTAACATTAATGTTAAACTGTGAATTATGTTATCACTTTTTAAGTTAGTAGGTTTTCCTTTCTAATTTTCAGGTTCTCTCTCATTTTCTGTTTACCCTGGAGAACATTAATTTGTCCGCATGTCATTTACAAAGTATGAAACACATACAGTTTTGTTCCCTATGAAATAAACTAGGTGAAGCTGACATCTAACAAAATGTTTCTTTTCTAGCATCTCTTTACCAGATTTCACTTTATTTTGTTAACCTAGGCACCACAGATATTTATCTTGAGGCCAATGAATGTGACAATTCATAAAAGTAATGTTAATTTTCTACATAATGTCTCATTTACGTTTTTAAACTATTAGTATGTTTTTTCATGACAAACGATGAACTCGTGTCTTTATTTTTTGTTTTACAGGTTAATGTGTGAAACTGTGAGATATGAAAGACATGAAGCCAATGAAGTTTTATACTAGTAGGTGTTTCCTTTGTCTTTGCACGATGTGTAATGCAGTGGCTAGATGATGTCCTTAAAGTATCAAAGAAGTACTAGGGGCACCTTGTCAAGTCAGCACTGCCTTAATTTTGCATTAACTTTTATTGCATAATTTAGAAAGGTGAAGCATTTCAACTATTTCAGTCCTTTGCTGATAAGTTCACATCAGCATCTATATGTTACTCACGTGTGGCTGGAGATAGTATTTCACATTATGGAGTATTTTGACTTTTATGAAATGAGAAATAGTGTAGAGTCTTTCCAAAGGAAAGTTTCTTCTTTAAATCATATTGATGTTCCTTTTAAGATCTGTAACGTACTCCTTGAAAAAATGGCAACTAATTTTTTAAGCAATGTGATAAACATTCAGTAGATAAATATTGGTGTGTTACGGACACTTAAGCTCTGATTTACTAGACATATTGTTTTGTTAATGTTTGCTGTGAATGACGGTTGTTCTGTTGACCTTCCTTCCTGTTTTTCAAGGCACTCACTCAGTAATTACTATTTTCCATGCATATTATAGGCAATCTTTAATGAAATAAATAAAATACAGCTTCTGCCCTTAGGGTGGCTATAATCTTTTGAGGGAGGTAGAAATAGAAAAAAGGAAAGCAACAACAATGAAAACTAACCCACCAGAATAGTTGAGACTATAGGTTTGTACAGGAGGGGTGCAGGGGAGGGTCTCGGAGAAGGGGCCCTTTGCCCTGGATCTCCTAGCATGTCTGGTGGTCTCGTGGGACTTTCTTGGCAGGAGGACAGAGCGGGAGGGGCCTGGCGTCACGTGTTGAACAGTGCGGCCAGTTTAGAGCACATGGCGTGGGGTGTGTGGAGTCAGGAGAAGGGGCAGGCCACAGTCACACTTGCGTGTGAATGTGTTGTTGAAAAAGTCATCCTCAATTCTTTAGACGACTGGAAATAAGTGCTTTTCCTCCTCAATTACATCTTATTCTGGAAAATTACAGATGTTCACAGTATTAGCGACAGTAGTAAAACGGGCCCCCGTGGACTCACCTTGCCACGTTGTCGACTGACAAGCAATGATGTTTCATCTCTTCCTCCACCTCCGGTGGATTATTTTGAAGTAAATCCAGACATATCAATTCAGCCATCATTGTTTTGATATGTGTTTTTATCTTTAAAAGATAGACTTAAAAAAAAAACACTTAACCACAATATTATCATCAAACCTTAAGAAATAATTTTCATATCATGAAAATAATCAAATTTCTTTGTCTCAAATTTTTTTTGGTACGGGTTGTTTATTGGTTGTTTATCTTTCTTAAGTCTCTTTTAGTCTGTAGGTAGGCGGCCAGTTTTCAAGCAGGAAAATGATGTGACCAGACGCCTCCCAGCCCCACACATCCCCTCAAAGGGTGGATTAGGTTGAGTGGACGGGCAGGGAAATCTGTTAGGAGAGAATTGCAGTCATCTGAGGTGACAGTGCTTGAACTTGGGCAGATGGAGGAACGGGGCCGTCACGGATGGATTTTAGAAGATATGGGTGGATCTGATGCAGGATGGTTCTTGGCTGTCAGTATCCATCTAGGGCTTCAGAGGATATACACGCAATAGAGAAGAGCAGTAAATAACCCAGACATAAATGGTAATGAGAAAACTCACACCAGGGGCCAATGCCCTTAACATATTTATCCTTGAAGGAATCATGATGTAAATAACTTAAGACTATTTGTCCTCTTTCAGGAGCAATTAAAAGCTATCCGTTTAACGGGTGTACACCTGTCAGGGTTGGCAATCTCTGATGAATATTACTGACGTGTATTTTAGCAGTGCAGCGGCAGTCAGCGTCAGCTTTCTCTTACTTTGTCCTTTCCCTCTGAAACATGGTTTGGGCCGTGTTGAAGACGAGGCAATAGCAAACGTGTAACAAGCCCTTCGTCCGTCCCACACACTCGAATCCGTGCTCTGTGTGCATTGATTTAATTCCTCCTTGCAGCCATCTTGCAGGTAGATCTTTCATCACCCCCGTTTTAGATATGAGGTGCTGAGGCTTGTGTCGCTGCTCAACTCGGGATCTGGACTTGTGCCCAGACCTGGTGACTCTGCAGCCCTAGCTGCCCCCCACACAGCAGCATTTCCCAGCCTTCTTCATGCCTCTGTAGAAAATGATGCTGTGTGCATGCAGGCGCGAGGACTGCATCTCTCCCTGGGGTGGCCTCCCCAAGGGGTGGTGGCGGCCCCTGAAACCCACCAGCACTTCTGCCCACATTGTGCCGGCTTCCTGACAATTACCATTTATTGTTCATTTAAATGGAAGGTAGATTGCAGTGTTTTAGACATATTTGCTTTCTCTTTTTAAAGTCAGTTTAGGCAGTGAATAGGAGCCCTGCGAATCATGCAAAGCCGTGACTTGGAGAATCCTAAATTGAATGCATTCAGGAGTTTGCAGCAAGAGTTGACTGTGGTAATTGTTTGTTTTGGACTAATTAGAATGAGGTGGCAGTGTTCCTAAGCAATGAAGAATCTATGGGTATTTGGTAGATCATGATTTCCTATGACCAAAACTTCAGAGACTAAGTGCAGATACCCTCAGTCAGATTCCTAGTATTTGACCAAGCTTGTATTGAAGGGTAGTGGGAGGATTTTCCTCTGTGATCCTTGAACAGACTTGTCTCTGCTCTGAGCAGTCGGTGTAAGCGCGGTTTTGAAAATTAAAGAACACTTGTATTTGGGGTGTATATAAATCTGCAATAACTTAGTAATACCACCCCTCTTTTTGGGGACCTGTTGTCATTACCTCTTGGGGGGAATGACTTGTCTGTGCTTGAGCCTGGAGAACAACAGTGCAGTTGGAATATCAAAGACTTTCAGAATTTTGTTTTATGACCAAGAGATGAGTATTCATTTTCCTCATTATGTTTGCGTGCTGGTGACTTCCGAGTCTATGATTCCAGTAATTTCACCAGGTAAATATAGTACTTTTCTGATCCACCTCTGTGCCTCCTTTTTATTACCTGTAAAGTGGGGACACAGTGATCACAGGGTTCAGTGTTTCCGGCTGGCGTGAGGCTGAGATGCAGGGCTCGGTGTGAAGGAGGTAGAGCAGGGCGCACGTGGTCGGCGCACAGAAATGTCAGCCGCGGGCAGCGTTCTCACTCCATTCACTGTTTTGGTAATTTACGTTTTGTTCTCCCAATGTTTTAGCTGCTTTAAACTTTCTTTAGGAAGGAATGATGACAGCACTGTTCTAATTCCCCTGGTGTTACTGTTTTAACAGGAACGGTATGACAAACAGTATGCCCTTTAAAATTATATTGTGATTCAGGAGAGAGCTGTGGTTCTGATAAAACGGAATTTTTGAAGTGTAGACTTGCCCATTTAATTAGGTACGATTAGTTGAGCTTTACACAGTGGACAGGAACATCAGGTAATTTCTGCCTTTCTTTCATTTGCTATCTATTAGATGCTGGGTATTTTGCTAGCTTGGAAATACTAAGTGAGATAATACTCATTTCACCTGAGGCACTTATTTTAGAGAATTTAAGAAAGGAGATAAACAAGTGCGTTCCTTCTCCTTACTTTCTCTTTAATGGCCAGCCATCCTCACCATTTCAGTTTAATATATAGTTACATGTAAAGTGCTAAAAACCTTTAGATCAGAAATTCAACCATTCAGATATATCTTTTTTACGCCTGCACACACAGCCGCTCTCTAAACACGGGTGTCCCTGAACCGTGGGCCCGATTGCCACGCACGGGTCGGACTGAATGCTTTGGTTTCCAGAAGAGTTTTCAGAGCACTTTGTTACGGGGTTTATCTCCCCTTATTGCAGGAGAGGAAATCGTTCCTTTTTCAGAGGAAGCTGCGTGGAGGCTCGTGGAGTCTTTTCAGGCATTTTCACTGAAATCTGTAACCTCTGAACCTCCGGCCCAGCTGCCCCTCTGCCTGCACTTACCGGTCTCTTCACTCCACGGCTGGGTTTCCTGTTTCCACCGCAGCGCGCCCTGTCCGCTCCGCGTGCCCCTCCTCCTCCAGTGGCCCATCTGGGCTCAGAGCTGCCTGTGCTCCTGTCCCTTCCCCTCCTGGAGGGAGAGCTGCCCTCCCTGCAGTGTTGCTGTTCCTACCCCCGGGGTCCCGCCCTGTTTCCCACACAGGGCGAGGTGCCATGTCTCCGTCCTTAGGAAGCTCTCCTGGGCTCTGGCCCATACCCAGTTATTGTACTGCTTTCTCCTTTCGGATGTGGCCAAGCTTTTATTTACTTTTACATCGTAGTCTTTTTATTTTAATATTTTTAATTTTTTATTACTTTTAATTAATTTATTTAATTTATTTATTTTTGGCCGAGTTGGGTCTTTGTTGCCGCGCGCGGGCTTTCTCCGGTTGCAGCAAGTGAGGGCTACTCTTGGTTGCGGTGCACGGGCTTCTCATTGCGGTGGCTTCTCGTTGCGGAGCATGGGCTCTAGGCCCCTGGGCTCAGTAGTTGTGGCATGCGGGCTCAGTAGCTGTGGCTCACGGGCTCAGTAGTTGTGGCGCATGGGCTTAGTTGCTCCACGGCATGTGGGATCTTCCCGGACCAGGGCTTGAACCCGTGTCGCCTGCATTGGCAGGCGGATTCTTAACCACTGCACCACCAGGGATGCCATCTACATCGTAGTCTTTTAAGAAAAGTTTTACAAAAGCACTATCTACTACCTAGGTTGCTTTGTTTTTTTTTTTTTATTTTCCCTCAGGAGACAAAATACTTCAAATCTGCCTTCCTTTCTTCCCCAGCAATATATAACCACTATTTGGAGTGTCCATGTTTCCATAAGTTTACTGTGCTTGTGCGTGTGTATAAGGAAAAGGTGAAACCTGAGGTTTTCGTTGACTTGAAGGCATGACACCTCTAAAGACAGCCTTTGCACAGACTTGTAGGATAAAGGTGCTCAGCCCTGAGCTTGGTGTGTTGTGATGTACACGTGTGCTCTGTGTAAGGATGACAATTCAAATAGGCACGCGTGGATACGCGCATACCCACAAATAGACTTAAGATTGTTTTACGTACATATGGCGATACTTGAAGCTTTCTTGCCAATAATGATATTTTTATATTTACTGTTAGTCTTTGAATGAAAATGTTTTATTTTTGTGGTGAGTGAAAGAGTAGTAAAATAAAAACATTAACAAATGTATTTAGTCTGTAAACTCCATCAGGGCAGGGACTGTGTTTAGTTCAGATTTACATGTGCCGTGCCCAGCATAGACATTTGCATCTTGTCTGTTCTCTGTTGTTATTTTTTGCATTTATTTCAAGGGATATATTCCTTTGCTAGATCAGCAGGAAGAGACCTTCTTTATGGCCTGACTTCTGGGTAAAACAGCCGACTGCAGGTTAGGTGTTCGGTTCTTCCTATCAATTCTCTGTGAAACTACTCAGTGAATAAAAACCTCTGAACTCCTCTTAACTATAGGTGTTTATAGTAACATGTAGCTCGCTCCCTATGCTTTCTGGTCATTGCGGGTCACGGTGCTTGTGAGCTGGTAGTGCCATTCCCATCACCCGGGACCTTGGCAGTGGGTGGGCGGATTTGGTGTGAATTTGGTCAGTCTCCGGATGTCTGAGTTCTCTTTAGCAATTCGGGTGCCAGTTTTCTGTAGAAGAGGGACAGGTTTGTCGTGCAAATGAAACTGCAGTGTGTAACTGAAAGATGCAGATTTGTGAATTAATTTCGTGACCCATTGGTAGTTTTCAGAAGAGTTCATTTTGGCTGCTGTCTTAAATTTGAGAAGTTGTCAAGCCCTTGGGTGTAGCCCTCTGCCCTCAGTCTAGCTGAATCATTGACTGATGGATTGCCATATGTATGTAATCTGTAGTGAGTTTTTTTCTTTCATTCAAAAATAAGTTTATTGAGTAACTTCATAACTCCCAAGACATCACTCCCTCATTTCATTTTTAAAATGGATTTTATAAATTTAAGAAAGACTGCACAGTGAGTCTATAGAATCTTTGGCTTAATTCTTTAGTATTGTTCTTTATATTGTTCCCTCTGCTTGTTAAGTGAATTATCACAGTTAAAAAAATTATGTCCACTTATCCCCTATATTTTCAAAATATTAACTTTTTCAAAACAAAAATATTCTCAAAATACTTTAATATTTTCAAAATAAAGCTGAAATAGCCTCAGTATTTCCATCAGTTCTTGGAGTTTTTATTGATGTTACTGATTTATCCTGTTTGTTGGTCTAGCCCCTATAATTTATTGAGAGGAGGCTAAGAACTTTCTGAAAAACTTAATGTTAAAATGAAGCTTTTCTCCTTCAGAGTTTTAAGTGATAAAAGTGAAGTAACTTCCTTACAATTTAGAACTTTCAGGAAATGGAACAAAAAGTTACCCTCCACTTTTAAAATGTGTTGTTTTCATAAGTGTGAGAATTTGTGATGAAATATTATGAAGTGCATAATTTTATAGTACAGTATTGCTATTCTGTACGTCAGAAATGTACATTTTAACTCTCCATAGAGCTCTTTCTATCATACGTTCTACACTTCATGCCTGAGTACATCCTGCTGGTGTGTGCACTTCACCTTTCTTTTGACCGTGACCTGGTGTTGTCAGGGCCCACACTTGCCATGTTGCATTAACTTTTCTTGTGAGCTTACTTTGTGCCGTTGGCCGTACAGAAATACATAAGACATGTTCTGTCTTTGAGCTTAAAGCTTAGAGCCCCATCAGAGGAGCAAGAAAAACAATTATTAAACTTTTTGATAAACCCAGTAGCAGAAGTGATGTCATGTATTTGTGAAAAAGAGTACAGTTATTGTGTATCTGAAAAGCCATCTGCATCTTGGAAGGTGGCCATTGTTAGGACTTCTGTTTTAAGCCCTGGAACACTTCGTTCATAGGAAATCCGGCTCGGATCCATTGCAGTAGCCGTTAGGGTGGGAAGAGGGCTAGACAGGCTTCTGTCCCAAGGGCCTCGCCACGTCCTACTGAATCAACTGCTGGATTCCCAGGAAAGGGGTAGAGGGTAACTTATTGTCAACAGGTAAAATTCTTCCTGCTTTGGTTATCGGCATAACTGTACATTTGAGAGTACAAGTCTGTGCCGGTGAGAGGAGTCTAGTAACAGTGTAGGGGGCCAAGAGCGAGGCCGTGAACTTCAGCAGAGGCTTCCGAGCGGAGCCCACAGAATGGGGTGGGGGTTGTGTGGAGGGAGAAATTTAGGCGGACTTTCTGTTTTCTGGTTTTATCCTTCCGTTGGATGACACTGCTGGGACAGCAGATACAGGGAAAGAGACGGGTGCTCTCCTAGCCGTGGTCACGGGGGGCTGTCCCTCTGGGTTCCTTGCTAGCGGGCTCCACTTACTTCGTGGAACTTTGTATGGTCCTCGTTTTATTGCCCATCGGGCTTCTTAGCTCGAGATGTGGAGCCGGTAGGCCCGGGTGGTTAGAATCCCGTTCCCATCTCTCCCAGGTGCCGCCGGCTTTGTCGTTTGGACGTGGCGTGGCATCTGGGTCGTATATATAATAGAATGCAGCCTCTCTTTCTAAAACTCCCCGAGTCCTGACGCGTGTTGGCCCACGCGGCTGCGTGCCCCCATCTCTCCCTGAGTGGGCGTCCTCTCCACCGTTTCTGGGCGTTTCCGCCCGTATTGCCCGCCGTTGTTCCCACGCGGTTGCCGCCTCGTGCGTCTCCGGGCCCTGCTGCCGCTGTCGCTGTCTCCCATATGCAGCGCCGCAGGGTGCTCTCTACCCCAGGCCCTTGTGCCGTGCCAGTGCCGTGCTGCCCCTCATCTGCTCACCGGGAGGAACTCCTTCCCGTACCCGCGACGCCCTCCTTGGGCACCGATTTCTGGTCCCAGACTGTTTGGGTTTTCTTGCATGGGGACCATTCCTTCAGTTTCTGTTGGCTGACTCACCCGCCCCCCTGCAAACACACGCGCAGAGACGTGGGTTAGGTGTCGGTTTGTGGCCGGCAGGAGGTGGGGGTCAGCTCCGCGTCCACTAGGACACGTGTGCCCTTGCCCAGAGCCCCTCCCCCGCCTTTCCCCCCACCCCCCCGCAGCCTTTTAGCCAACTGGGCTCCACTTAAGTTTTCACGTTGTATTAACAACTGAATAAAGTAGCTTTTTCCCAAGTTGCTTTTTTGCGCTCGCATAATCGCCTTTGCTGACTTAATTTGTTTTCTTGTGATGTATTATCTTACTATCCTTTCAGCCCCCAGCCCCCTTGTCAACTTGGACTCGGTCCCTCGTATTCATTCTCCCCCGGCTTCGTTAACGGGGACCGCGCAGCTGCACACGCAGCCCTTTCGTGGGGAGACACTGCCACCCTGTGCACCTCTAGGGTATTGCTGAAGACGTTCTTTAAGCCTCGCTTCATTTCTCCAGTCCCTGGTAAATTGAAACTCACGTCTTTGACTTTCAGTCATTTTAACACCATATCTGAGTTGGTGTCTATTCAGCTGTTAATACATTGGTTAATAAAATGTCTGAGTGCCAGTCGAGCCATATCTAGTGTGTCTGCTGGGGGTACTGGGGCGCTAGAGGAGTTTAAGAGCTAACGGGAGAAGGCTTCCGAGGTAAATGATGTCGCTCTGCTTCGTGTGAGCAAATCCAGAGTGTCTGGGAACCCAGGACAGAGGGACTCACTTTATTTGGAAGATACGGAAACGTTTCTCAGAGGAAGTGGTCGTTAATCTGGAATTCAAAGGGCGAGTGATGCGTTTCCTAGGCAGAAGGTACCCTTTAGGAGTGGGAACAGCAAGTTTTTTCAAAGGCCTTGAGGTCTATGTGGAGGAAAAGGTGGAGGACGGCTGAGCAGGGCGCAGTCTGAAGCCCAGGATCTGCTGGGGTTCGGAGCAGAGAGTAAAGGTGTAGGCTGACCCTTTCAGGGTGGGTTGTGAGGGAGGGAAAGAGAGGAAGAGAAGCAGTGTTTTATGTCCCTGCTCTGCAAGGTGCTTGATACGTACCGTGTCATTACATCAGAGTGACGTTGTGAAGAGGGACTAATATCCCCGTTTTACGGTCGGGGAACCAGAACCCCAGGGGCTGACGTCACCAGGACCGCATGGCTGGTGTGAAAGAACGTGTGTTCCCAAACCTTTGCTCTTTGCTCGGCAACAAACTGCTGCTTCCAGGTGCTGGCTAGTGGGGCTGGGCTTCCTCTGGTCCAGGAACTGAGGGTTATAAGTGGAGGTGTATCTTGGTCTCCGTTCCCACGAGCTGCAGCCCCCCGTGCAGGTGGAGGGAGACCCCTAGGAAGCTCAGGGATGAGAAATCGACAGAGAAAAAGCACAGAACAGGCTAAATTTGAACACGCATTTTGGAGTGTGGGAAACAGTAAGTGAGAAGACCTTTTGAGGAAGTGGTGTTGGAGCCGTTCCTTCGGGGTGTGGGGTGACTTAGAAGGTGGGCAGGTGCCGCCCAGGAGGGGGGTTGGGCTGAGGAGTAGAGGCAAGGCAGGCGGGAGAGCGTGGGAGCAGGTTACGTAGGCCTCTCGTCCCCAGGCTGCACGGGACCTTTTGGTTTAGCCGGGGAGGAGTGGGCGGCAGGGCCGGACGGTCTCGATGGCTTCAGGGTCCTTCTTTCTGATCGCACGGCGCATCGATCATTTTATGATGGACTGTTTATATTTTGTTTGCTTGTTTTGTTTCGTTTGCCTTGATTCATTGCGTCCCTGTGGATGAAATCAGAACAGGAGCTTTGCAGAGGGCCGCACTTCTGGGCTTCATCTTGCCAGCTGTAGCGCGGGGAGGTGCTGGTGTCACAAATCATTTGTCCGTTGGAGTTCTTAGCTCCGTCTGACACTTGCAGGTCGTCTCTAAGTGTCATTTTGGTGATGGGAGAGATTGGCAAGTCCTGTTTTGCTAGATGTACCCCTTTAATCTTTAGGCTTCTCTTCTCTACCTGTTACTGGTGATACAGGACTAAAGTTACTTGGAAATGGTCAGTTAGAGTTATTCCAAGATTCACCTTTTATTGTTTCAACAACCCTTGATGGAACTCCTTAGCTCATAGTTTTAAAACATAAAACAACTATTTGAGAAAAATTTAAATGCCATTAGCGAATGAAACGTTGTATCGACAGTTGACAGAGTTGTCGTTTTTTGGGGTTTTTTTCCCCTGCCATTTGTTCCAGTTGGGGCTTGAGTTCTAGGCAGTTTTTCTCATGGTTTTTCAACTTGACAAGCCCCCACGCATAAGAATCCCCTGGAATGTTTGTTTAGACGGCATCGTGATGGTTCTCCCACCCTTGATCAGGTTCTGGGGTGTTGGCGGGATGGGTAGAGCCTGGAAACATGCATTTTTACTTCGCATTCCAGGGGACTCATGTGTACGTTAAAGCTTGAGGACCACTAGACAGAATCAAGTCTCAGTATTAGTCGTAGGTAATATGAACAATAATAATTATTACACTAATCAGTCTTCTGTTAGCCAGCTTCATCGCCAGTGTGTCTGCAAGCAAGATCTCGGATTCATTTTGCGTCCCCTCTAAGTGTAGACAAGTTTGATGCTGTTACTGCTAGGTAATTTCCTTTTCATCTTTTCTTTAAAAAAACGAACAGTCGTCGCTTGGCACCTATAGAGCCCCACAGGTGACAGGTGCCCTGTGAGAAGGGCCGTATTTGCAGACCTTGAAGGGAAGGGTCGTGCCTCATGCTGAAACACTTGCCTGCCTGACGTGTAATTATACATGAGAGGGGAAAGCACAGAACAGGCTAAATGAGATAGCACAGTGGTTTCAGATGAGGTCAGGACACTTTTCTGGCTGATTAAGACTGAGTTAAACAGATTTTATGATGGTATCTCACAACGAGGAATTTTCAGAACAGAAACCAAACCTGAGTCCTGTGGGGTGTGGGTGTGAAAGGTGAGGGGGTGTGTTTCTCTAGCTTACAGCTGTTTCCAGAGCATCTTTAAAATGAGACTCATTGTTTTTGTATTCTTAGTTCTAATTCGTTTGCTTTTGCAAGACATGAATCTTTAAAAGAGACAGCTCACTAATAAAGACATCGTGACTGTTTTATTTGGCATGGCAGGTAGTAGACGCTCACCAGATCCAGTCAGCGTTCGAATGGTCATTCTCTGCAGATGCCTCCAGCAGCAGACACAGCTCTTGGGAGTTAAGATTTGAATTTTTTGGAAAAGGGAGAGAAACAGGCAAATGAAATTATAGTAAGTGACAGAGATGGGGGACCAGTTTCTTCTCTTCACTTCCTTAAGTCTTTACCAAGGCTCTCCTGATACGAAGAGTCAGCCCTAATTGTAGGGTAATCGGTGGGTATTCGGGGGGCCAGACTGTTTGCTGTCACAAGTGTTTTATCCATTTTGGACATGGGTTGCCTTTGACTTCACGCGTGTTTTCTGTTCAGCTCCAGGAAAGCTGAGTTTACAAACATTGTGTTAATTTTGTCCATAGTAATTTTACTTTCAAAAAGGACAGATGTGGAATAACTAAAAAGCCAGGGAACGTTTGTTATGTTCTCTGCGTCACAGTTCATCTGGACCATGGTGACATTTATTGTGCTTCTTACCATGATAACAGCTACGGGATGGTCATTATTGGTGTTTACTGAGCCCTCTGTACAGCTCTGCTCACATGCCTAGTTAGTGGTGATCAACCTTGATTTCCTACTAGATTTCATTTCTCTTGACCAATCTTTTGGTGATAAAGGGAACATGGTAAGTGC
The DNA here is from genome assembly GCF_937001465.1 of Orcinus orca. NCBI lineage: Eukaryota > Metazoa > Chordata > Mammalia > Artiodactyla > Delphinidae > Orcinus > Orcinus orca. The sequence goes on from NC_064562.1 coordinate 5,288,863, forward strand.
AACAGTAGATTAAAAGTTTACAAGATAATTCCTTTTTTCTTCTTTTTATTTCAGTGTTTTATTACTTGTTAAAAAAATTTAAACTATTTTTGCATCTGACAACACATTTTTACTTGACAGAAATCAGAATGAATAATTACGCTGTGACCTTATGTCAAGGAAGACAAGTACTTTTTTTCCCCTAAGCTAGGTGAATGATTGTTTTAAATTTATTTATTTATAATTTATTTATTTATTTTTGGCTGTGTTGGGTCTTTGTTTCTGCGCGCGGGCTTCCTCTAGTTGTGGCGAGCAGGGGCTACTCTTCGTTGCGGTGTGCGGGCTTCTCATTGTGGTGGCTTCTCTTGTTGCAAAGCACGGGCTCTAGGCACATGGGCTTCAGTAGTTGTGGCATGCGGGCTCAGTAGTTGTGGCGCACGGGCTTTGTTGCTCCGCGGCATGTGGGATCTTCCCGGATCAGGGCTCGAACCCATGTCCCCTGCATTGGCAGGTGGATTCTTAACCACTGCACCACCAGGGAAGTCCTAGGTGAATGATTGTTGATTGCAAAAGCTCATGACTAAACACTGGAGAGAAAGGGGTATAAATTATTTTTTGAAGTACTTTGCATTTTCATTTGAGAAATCATTTTACTTTGATGGTTTCATTGGAACTAAAGTCTATTTGACAATATTTTCCTTCATGTTTTCTTGAGGCTTTGCTATTGAGGACTAAGCAGTTGTGAAATTGGTAAAGAACGGGCTTGGGAGGAAGCAGTGACTTGCTGCTGATTTGCTCTGGAAGCAGATAGCAATGAAAGTGATTAGGTGATATTGATTAGTGTGTTAAATAACTTAATTATTCAGAATTTTAAATTCAACTTGGTGGTCTTTGGCAACTTCTGGAATCCATGTGCCAAAAGGAAAAAAGAGAGTAAAAAGGTTTGGCAGAGGTTGCGGAAGACTGCCTTGCAACGCACATGTGGTTTGCTGGGCTGCAGCTTCCAGGCTGTCCTCGTAGAAGAGGTGGGGTAGGCTGTGTGCCTCCTGCTAGTGGTTAGAATGCGGACAGGTGTGCGTTAGGACCTGCCCCTTAGAGTCTGAGATGGAGGCCACGGGCCGGGGTGAGCGAGCCACACAGGGAGAGAGCCTGGGTTCCCGACACCAGGCTGTCACTACACGTGTGAGAGGAATGGGCTCCTCCATTGTTCAGCCACTGCTGTGTCGGGCTTTCTGCTTTGTTTTCATAGTAACTGAGCCTGTATCCTGACTAATAAATTTGATAAACTTGCCTCTATAAAATAAAACAACGTAAGACATGGCAAAATCAGGATAAAGTTCAAACAGAAGCAGCGAACTGGGGAAAAGGTTGTCACAGCTCATGGCTTCAAAATGCTAATTTGTATAAAGTGCTTCTAGATAAGAAAAAGTCTCATGATTTATAGAAAATTGGTTAAAAGTTATGAACTGATTTCACAGAAAAAGAAATAGGTAGGCCTCATGAGCATAAGAAAAAAGATGCTTTTACAATAAAGAAGAAAAATAAAAGTACACTAAGAGGGCTTCCCTGGTGGCACAGTGGTTAAGAATCCACCTGCCAATGCAGGGGACCACGGGTTCAAGCCCTGGTCCGGGGAGATCCCACATGCCGCGGAGCAACTAGGCCCGTGCGCCACAACTACTAAGCCTGTGAGCCACAACTACTGAAGCCTGCATGCCTAGACCCCGTGCTCCGCGACAAGAGGAGCCACCACGATGAGAAGCCTACGCACCGCAACTAGTGAAAGCCCAGGTGCAGCAAAGAAGACCCAACGCAGCCAAAAAAAAGTACACTAAAATACAGTTTTCATCGAGCAGGTTGGCAAAAACCCCGAAGTGTGATAGACAGCTTCAGGGAAGGAACACCCCTCAGCCCTCGCTTCAGCTGCACCCCTGGCCACCCTGCCCAGCTGCCTGGCCTGGGGCCTCCGCACGCATCCCCCTTCCCTTGACCGAGAATCCTCGTCCCTCGGGAGCCATTGTCTACTCACTTCCTTTGTTCAGATCTGCTCTTCTCAACGAGACTTGTCCACCATATGTTTAAAATTATAACACCCCACCCCTATCTTCCTTACCCTATGGTAACTTATTCCCAGAGCATGGATTTATAATTTACTGATCTGTTATATTTATTGTTTATTATGGGGACTGTCCCACCAGAATACAAGTTCCACGAGGGTGGGGATCTTTGTTGTTGTTTCCTGAAGTATCCTAAGCACCTAGAACAGACTTCATCCTGAAATTGTTAAACATTTGTTAAATAAATAGACAGGCTCTACTTGCAAAGCCGTGGGAAGGTGGTAGGCACAGAAGTTACTAACTAACCACCGCGACACTATTTATCAGAGTCACAGTGTCTGTGCCCTTTGACTCAGCAGCTGCAGGTCTAGTTTTCTAGTCAAGGTTACTCCTGGAGCTATAAGCTTACTCATCACAGTTTTCATGTTCTTTTAAAATAACTGCATACACGAGAAACCACTGAAATGACCAGCAGTGGGGGCTTGCTTAAGTCAAATAAGGCACAGCTAACAAGACGGCCGTCTCCTGATGGAAAGATCTCTGCGTTAGCACAGAGGCAAGAGCTCTGTAGCGCGTGCCATCTTCTCTGTAAAAAGGAGAGGGCGGAGGGGTAAGAATGTATGTCCATCCCTGTGTGTGCATGAGGAAGTTCTGAAAGATGCCAGCGAGTGTGGTGGAGAAATGTAGGGGCTTGGGAGACGGGGGAAAGGGTGGGAAAGCTCAGGTCCCCTGTTTGCCTCTTTGTATTTTTGTTTTGTGAAGCAAGGGAAAGTATTTTCAGCTCAAAAAAATGAAACTAAAACCCAAAACTTGGAATGGTAGGTGCTATAGGTCTAATGAACGTTTAAAACATTTAAGTGTGCTGATAAATATCTTTAGCTTATTTAGGTGTGAAAAATAATTTTTAATTCCAGTAGTTGAAGAATGGTATTTTAGGTGTGTGCTTTGTGACATGTCATTGTTCTTCAGGATTGTACGAGTAACATGGATACTGTGTGCTTTGTATGTTATGATTTTTGTTTTTTTTGTTGGAGATAATCATCTGATGTTATTATCTTTTCTTTTCAGTCCTGATGATATTGGGACCTGCTGGTACATCCTCCTCTCTGGTTCCGTGTTCATCAAGGAATCCATGTTTCTGCCACGAAGCAGGTATCGCATAGACATTCTGGAGTAGAGTTTCCGTGGAGCTTGAAACCCTTTTGCAGAATGAGTTCTTTTCCCGAATTCCTCTCTCGTCGGATTTCCTGTTCTGCTGACACAAAGCAAGGCAGCACCTTGGGGTGTTGGTATATAAATCTTAAGAAAGAACTCTTCTATGTTGTAAACACTGATTCAACCTCTTTAACAAAGGGCAAGGACAAAGGACGTGCTGGTGACGTGTTACGTGGACGTACCCGGCTAGTTGAGGACTCGTGTGTTCAGAGGGAATGAAAACTGCCTCTCATACACATCTAAAGAGAGGCCGAGAGGGTTCCCTGGGCCCACGTGGGACTAGAAACAGAAACCAGGGACTAGGTCACCCCTGGGGATGTTCACCCTGGGACTTTGGCTCCTGGGTGCTGACTGTTGGTTTATGGCCTGTGTCCCTAAAGCTTGCACCATTTGACGGCCGTGCCCATGTCTTTTCTTCGGATCTTCAGGCCACAGTCTGGTGGGGCCGGGGCAGCGGTTACCTAGTTCCAAGCAGCTGTGGCCAGAGAGGGTCAGGGCTCCCCTGCCACCAGCGCGCTGCCCCTGTGCGGGTTCCTGAGGGTCCCTGGAACCACTGAGTTTCGGGAGTGATTTTTCCCCCCTCGTTGTGTGTGTTTCACAATTAAGTATGTTTATTTTGACTAAAGATTTAAAGATTTTAACTGATTAAATATCTTTATTTAAAATTACTGAGTAAATAAATTGACTAAATTTATCACAGCATAGCAATCTGCGCCCCTCCATTCCCCGCCTTCTATAACCTAACTCTCTCATAAAAATATTAAGATACATCCTTGATAAATCATTCAGAATGGGTCAGGGACATGTGAAGAATGTGTTCTAGAAATTTTTGTAAGAAGAGTAAGCGAGACGGGGAGAGGTCATTTGTATCGGTCTGCCGAGGTGCAGGAGGTGCTGGGATGGGCCCGGGTGGCAGGAAGGAGGCCCGAGGTGGCGTCTCCGATGGGAGAAGCCTCCGGCGTGGTTCCCAGGCCTTCCCACTCTCGTGCTCCTCCCAGATCAGTTCGGCAGGCGCTATTCTGCTTGGAGAATGGCCCCCTGAGGGAGGGAAGAGCCGCTGCCTGTTTGTTTGTTGCTCTTGCAGTAGCACTACTTACAGGATGGTAGTAGCCCCGGTCGTAGTCGTAAACAGAAGTCGTAGTTGTAGTGGTACTAAAATGATGAGAGAACAGTAGCTAAGGCTTTGGTAGGTAGTGCTTTCTGTCTGCCAGGCATCATTTGAAAAGCTTTATTTATATATAAATCATTTAATTTCATGACTGTCGTTTGAGATAGGTATGGTCGTTACCTGCATTTCTTTTTTTTTTTTTTTTTTTTTATATTTTTGCGGTATGTGGGCCTCTCACTATTGTGGCCTCTCCCGTTGCGGAACACAGGCTCTGGACGCGCAGGCCCAGCGGCCATGGCTCACGGGCCCAGCCGCTCCGCGGCATGTGGGATCTTCCCGGACCGGGGCACGAACCCGTGTCCCCTGCATCGGCAGGCGGACTCTCAACCACTGCACCACCAAGGAAGCCCCTGCATTTCTTTTTTAAACTTTTAATTTTGAACTAATTTTAGACCTACAGAAAAATTGCCCAAAATTAGTAGAGTTCCCATATACCCCCTCATCCAGCTTCTCCTAAAATTATAACGTCTCGTGTGACCATAATACAATGAATAAGTCCAGGAAATTCACTTTGGTGCAGTACTGTGAACTAATCTACAGATCTTTGAATTTTACCGACTTTGTTCCAAGCTCCTCTGTAGGATCCCGCCTTGCATTTATTTTTTATTGCTCCGTAGTCCCCTCCAGTCTCTGGCAGTTCTTCAGTTTTTCCTTATCTTTCAGGACTTTGATATTTTCGAAGAGCCAGGTGTTTTCTATGATGTTCCTCAGTTTGGTTTTGTGTGATGTACTCACATGATTAGAATGAGGTTTTGCATTTTTGGCAAGATGTTACCTGCGTTTTGTAACAGAGGAAACTCTGGCAGTGTAGGCTGGTGGGTGGCTTTCCATCCTCGAACTCTGCCCGGGAGGCTTGGGGTGACCCTGGGAATGAGTCCGGTCATTCAGGGATTCTGTTTCCCAGAGGAGTTGAATAGAACACTCTTCCTTCAAACACAGGACCTACTATTTGCTCTCTTTCTGGGGGCTCTGACTCTATTTCCAAACTTGGAGGTGGGTAGAGGCAGCTAATATTTAAGCATAGGCATGTTTTTAAAATTACATATAATTTTAATGTAAAAAGCAATGATAATTGCTATATAAATGCTCAAAGGGAAAGGTAAGGAAAAATAACCTCTGAAGTCCGTCATCCAAGGTAATCATCCTTTAATAGTCTAGTCTTTTCCTATCTAGCCTTACATGTATGTGTTCTACATACTTAAGAGCATACTTTATAAACAACTTAATGTCTTGCTAATTTCAATTAAAGAGTATGTATTCGCTTGACTCATTAATGTCAAAAACTCTTTGTAAAGGCTTACTCGTTACGCATTAGGATGTCTGTTTAATGTTCAGTTATTTGAACCTTCCACAGTTCGGTTAATAATTGTAAAGAGTAAGTTTTTGATACTCTTTATTATAAATAATGGTATAAGGAATGTGATTTGAAGTTTATGCATCTTAGAGAGAACCGAGGTTAGCGACGTCGTGATACAAGGTCTGTTGTACAAATGAAATCTATAGACCAGGTCCCCAGAACGGCACAGGAGCCTGTGGCCATCTTTCCTGACTACCAGCCGTCATCAGCTTCAAGTGACAGCTTGTCCTAGTGGAACGGGAACCCAGTGTTCAGAAAACTGCTGTTCTACAAGAAAGAGGACTTGCAGTTCAGGCCTGTTTGATGAATACGTTGGCTGTCCACGTCTAATTATTTTCAAAGATGTCATGCGTTACTCTTTCTCTGGCTGTCTGTCAAATGCCGGCGAGTCAGGGCTGTAATGGGGTGAAGAAGGGATGGTGTTTCTGACTGAATGACAAGCCAGCGCTATTTATAGGTTATTTCTTCACGTTGCGCCTGGTGACCTTTGCTGCGTCCGAGTTATTTGTTTCCTTTGGAGATGTTGCCTTAGGGACAGTCCTGAGATTGTTTTCGTAAGAAGGGCCCTCTGCTGGTCCTACCTGAAAGGTTAACATCAGTGATTCTTACGTATTTTCCTCCAGGAAACACTGAGATTTGATTGAAGCGTCATGTGGACGAGGTGTTAGTAGCAGTCTGGTTTTATAAAACAACTAGTTCACAGATGACTCTCTCCATTTACCATGTTAGCCTGGAAATTGGTTATCCTTATGTATAATAAGTAACCTGACCATTCTCTTGAAAGTTTCAACTCATTTTGACGGGCAATTCACCCCGAACAGTTAGTTTTGGATCAAAGCACTGTGGACAACATTTTCACATTTTTGACTAATTCTCATGAAATTGCCTTGACATGTGATATCATCCAGTAGGAAGGGTGGTGTACGCTGCAGGTTGGCTTCCAGATTTCATGAGCTTTATTGAATTCCTCAGTTGACATTTAGGCCAGCATTTTATGGTTTTGTTTTTATTTTTAGACAGGTAAAGGTTGTTCTGTATTTTGGTTATTCAAGCATGAATATTATTCCTTGATGAGATTTTTAACATTTGTGGAGCTTATGAATTCCTTTATGACTGTCAGTGACAACCTACTCACTCTGCCTCGGTCCACGCCATGTCAGTGAGAAGATGATGTTTTATGAGTTTTACTGTAAACCTATTAGAAATTTACCGAGTTGTGAAACATGGATATTTGCACAGGTGGCTGTCATGTCACTTACAGTGTTGCGTATAATGCCGTTGTTACAATTCAGTGTCTTTGCATGAGCAGAAGGCGGGTGAGCAAAGGTGAGGTAGCAGTGCAGCAGAGGCTATTCTCATTCTCATTGAGGAAAAGGCCAGAGTGGACACTTGCCATAGATGAACATAGAAATGGTAGAAACGGTATGTGTTTTTCCAAGCCTGTAAGCAGAGCAGTTAGCAGTTGTGGTCCAGGCTGTGCCCTGCTGTTCACGTCCACAGTCGTGGTATGTAGATGGGTGTCTTAAGACAGTGACGGGCAGAGGGTAGCGAAGTGTCTTGAAGAAGTTTTTCAAAGGCATCATTTGCAGCAGCCTTGGGGCTGGGAACTGATAGAGGAAAATTATCTTAGCTGAAGGTGCAGGTTTAGAAATCGTTTTTAAAAGAACATTTGGTTTTCTGTACACAATGGGCAGGAAAATACTAATACTGTTTATTGCCCTAATGTGCTCTAAATCAGTGTATTTAAGGAACTGTAATAGACATTATTATATTCTTAAATCTTCTCACTTTCAAAAGTGCCCCACAGTGCTGAAGCCTATTTATAGCAAAGTCACAGCATAGTAACTTAGATTAATGTTATTTTTTGACTGCTGACTTCTTTGAAAGGCTGATAATTCTATGCAATAATTTAGGTAGTAAAGATAGGCCCAGACTGTGTTTCTAAACTTTCACCTTGCTGTTTGGGTTGTTTATTAGAGAAGGAAATAGCTTCCCTAAGTGTGTTGCTTTGTTTGTTTTTTTTTTTTTTTTGGCTGTACCACACGGCTTGCGGGATCTTAGCTCCCTGACCAGGGGTTGAACCCAGGCCCTCAGCAGTGAAAGCGCAGGGTCTTAACCACTGGACCGCCAGGGAATTCCCTTACCTAGGTTGCATATTAACTCATAGAATTGGAATCTTTTTCTACCAATATAGCAATCATTTTTATACTTATTTGCAAAAAAAAGGGTACACTAGATGTTTTAGATGTGAAGCATTATTGTTAGACAGACTCTTCTTGAATTTATGTTAGTCACAATCTTGAAAAAAAAACACTCCTACTAAAACATTGAATCTGATTTTCTCAGTAGAATCAATTTTATCATAGACGCCTCCAAGGAAGGCCTTTTAATAGAAATGATCGTGCACACCATATTTAATCATAAGTAGATAATATTTTTATTGCTCTGACAGTCAAAAACTGTCTCTATTTTTCACATTCAGAGCAATCAGTACGCAGTCTCTTCCCCTTCATAGCAATGCAGTACCAGGGTAGGGCCTGTGAGGCTGAAGGGGAAGATCTGGGGAGACGAGGCCGTCGTATGTGCAACATGAAAAAATTGCCCAGGGGTCATTAAACGGTACAGCGTGAACTGGTGTAGCAAAGGCCACAGCGAAAGCAAAATCCCCCCAAAGACAGGGGTATTTTAATGCATGTGGATGGTAGTCGAGGGTGGCTGTTGAGGAAGTGAATTTTGGGTTGCGTTGATGGTTCAGACTGTGGGGCAGTGGTTGGAAAGGAAATCTGAACATAGTAAAGAGCATGAGTGACAGCACGGAAGTAGGCGTCAAGAACGCCAGTGCAAAGATGTGTAGGAGCTCGAGTAGGGCCACGAGAGGAGGACTGTTTGTCTGGGATAGACGTGCGCTCCAGGCGTGGAGAGCTGCCAAGCGTCAGCGATGGTGCCGTTCACGAGAGCCCAGTTTACAAAGCTGCATCGCGTGGCTGGAAAGCCCAGGGCCGCTGGTCCCTTAGGTCTCCGATAACACTGGCACACGTCGGAGAAGGGTGTGCAGCATTGATGTGCACCGCAGTAGCTGTGTCCCCCTACGGTTAGTGTTCCTCTGCCGCCGATACCAAATACACCCACAATTTAAAAATTAAAATTTTGTCACGGTACTCGTGATAATCACATTTTAAATTAGAGCTGGCAGCTATGATGAGGATAAGTGGGGAGACAAGACATTTAACTAATCAGTTCTGAGAGGCTGAAATACTCTCCTCATTTTGACTCACATGACAAACAATGAGCTGCTCGAGATGAAGCATCGCAGGCCTCCTTTCTGCTTGCCCGTGCGACATGGCAGGTTAATTGATTGCTCAGAGAACTCGCTAGTTGTTCGCAGGAGTGAAAGAAGGTGAAACGGTGGGAGAATGATTCTGTCTCTGTGGTAGGGACTGAAGGCACAATGAAATATTCCTTATTCCACGTAAAGGGCTGTATAGGATTAGAATATCGTATTCTTGGAAGGGGCACAAATTCGTTTCGTCACGTGATGCCTTATGGGAGGTGGACGATGGCGTTTTAAAAACAACTCGCCTGTCATGGAAGGGCGCCCTCATTGGGCATGTGTCCGGAAGGTGTGAAGAGAAGCGGGGATCAGTTCTGGAAGTTGTCCATTACAGGTGAGGTTTACCTCCAGGTGTTGGCAGAATCCCAACAGTGGCGGCACAGATTAAGCTCAGAGGGAAAGCGTGGTTATGGAAGACGGGATGGGAAAAGTAGAAAGCCAAAGGGAAAACGGAATCATCTGAAAACTGCCTCATTGAGTTTTAATGAGGAGATAAGATAAAAGATGCCTTCTCACATGGGGAGACACCAGTAACTTATAACAGGATTAAATGAGGTGATAATACGCTTTTCTAGTTTTCTTTATATTTCTTTGCTGTTAGAAGTTTCTCGTATTTCTTGGAAACATCCTCCCTCCCTCCTTCCCTCCCTTACTTCCAAGAGAAACCATAAGACTGTTTAATGGTTATTTGGAGTGACCTAAAGTGAGTGGATTAACAGCAGAGTAAGGCTAATAGGAGCTACTTATCTCGGCCATTATTTTGTATAGTCCGTTATCACATTGTTTTGCAGAAGCAGGTGACTGGACCTGTCATTGACCAGTTAATGAAATAGTTGGTTAGGCATGGAGTCACAGAAATGTACTTCTATTTTAACTTCTAACTTAAAAATGTTCGATTTGATCTGCACATGGAAACATATGTATAGCTGAATGTATAATTGGATTAAAATATACACCTACATGCATAAAGGGGTGTGTGTGTGTGTGTGTGTGTGTGTGTGAGAGAGAGAGAGAGAGAGAGAGAGAGAGAATGTGAGAGCGAGCTGGTCCTCTGGGACTTGACTGTTTTCCCTCAAGCTTCTACAGTTATTTCCTCCACATCCAGCCCAGCAGCAGTTAAGCTGACATATCTGTATCAGATCACCAAAGCATTCTACTTCATAGGTTAAGTAATTATTAAGTTAAACAGAGAGTTATCAAGAGTAAATGGGGACTGTATTGTTCTTTTAAATATTAATCTGTTATACCTAATCCCTAGGAGGGATAGTGTCCTAACACGTTCATATCTCAGGAGGATGTTTGCCACGAGGGTGATCAATAGCGAAGAGCAAAATGACTGGAGCTGATGTCCAGAATCAAACCTCACCCTCGGCTACTCGTTGTGTCTCTGAGGGAGCTGGATGCTTAGCTAGTACGAGTGAGCCTTTCCGTCCTGCCCTCTGTCCTGAGTGGCTCCGCTGCTGGTGTTTATATGCATCTCCTTCTGTGTTACTCAGCCACCCTACAAATGTAATCGAGCCTCCACGTGCCTGCCTGGACCGTGGTTCTGACACACGGAGACGCTGCTGTGGGTCCCCAGAGCCGAGGGATAATGGCGTTGTGCGCAGAGAGGCGGGGGCGGTCTGCTCGTCTGCTGCTTCACGGAGCATCAGTAGGGTGAGACTGGAGATGTGACTTTGGGTTTAACAACCTGCAGGTCACAGGTGGCCTGAGTGAGCCCGTCTCAGTCAAGTGGTAGAGCTCGTTGTGCAGATGAGCACTGGAGAAAGAGAAGTTGCATTATTTCCAGAAATTTCACTGTAGAGAGGAGCCGGGGAAGCAGGGTGGTAGGTGTAGGTCCACGGGGACTTGTCTCTTCAGAAGAAGCCAGAGCGTGTCTGTGGGTGGATGGCAGTGACCCAGCAGAGAGGGCTTCGCACAGGAAGGAGGGGCCTTGCTGCAGAAGTGGCTGGAGCCTGCAATGGGGCAGGTGTTGGCTCTGGAAGGAGTGCGAGCGCTGCACCCTTTCATGTGCTCTCGATCAGAGCCACAGATCCGTGGGTGGGTGTGGGAGCCCAGTGGTGGGCGCTGAGGGGTTTTGACAGAGAGGGAGGTGGTGAAGCAAAGGGAGTGTTGAGTGCCCACTTAATCCAGTGGTCACTGAGATGTGGTCGTTTATGTTCCGCCCACCGCCCAGCAGGTGTTTGGGGGCAGGTGTGGAGCAGGTGGGTGTGGGCACTGCTGGCTTTGTGCTTTGCCAGGGACGCGGTAACGGGGCCAGGGGAGCAGGGCTTACGGGTGCGCCCAGGCACTGGGACTGAGGATACGTGTCTGGAATTCCATCTCTGATGGCTTCATAAACAGCTTGTCACCTACTTTAGAAATTTTTTTTTTTTTTTTTTTTTTTTTGCGGTACACGGGCCTCTCACTGTTGTGGCCTCTCCCGTTGCGGAGCACAGGCTCCGGACGCGCCGGCTCAGCGGCCATGACTCACGGGCCCAGCCGCTCCGCGGCATGTGGGATCTTCCCGGACCGGGGGCACGAACCCGCGTCCCCTGCATCGGCAGGCGGACTCTGAACCACCGCGCCACCAGGGAAGCCCTCTAGAAATTTTTTTGAGTCTCAGTTCTGGCCTCTCTTTTCTCTCCTGACAGTTGCTTTTCATTTTCTTTTAGCAAGTAACCCTTCAGAGTTAGGAATGACCGTACCTGTCAAGTCACCTGCCTCGGTCACCACCGCCAGGGCCTTTGTTAAGTTGTCAGAGCACCTCCCCACCTGCCCTCAGGACTGCTTCCATATGAAGCCATATCATCGTTTAAAAGCTCACGCTTTGCTTGTTGATCCCTTGCCTAAGGAGCTTAAGTGACATTCAGCCGCCAAACAGATAAAACCCAGCCTCTGCAGCGAGGTGTGCAGGGCAGCTCAGGACGTGCCAGGCTGCTCCCTCTGCTGGGACGGCCACTTCACCCCTCCTCACCTGTGAAAACCACATGCTTTCTCAACTGTGAGAGTCTTTAAAGGCCTGGGCTGTATTGTCCATCTTTGCTTCCCCGGTGCCTAGCACAGAGCAGGCGTTCAGTAAATATTCGTTGAATCGTACTGGTTCAGGATTATATTTTTAACGTGCCCTTTAAAAAAATCACTTTAAAAAGGAGCTTAGCAATACTATGCTAAGCTAATTAATGCCTTTAGAAATCACTTGTAATAAGCTATGATTTATTGGAAGTCAGGTTAGTATAGAGGAGAAGAGTTGGGAGGGAACAGGGCTGCAGTGTGTCGGAAGGACGGGTCCAGGGAGCCCGGGGTGGAGGTACCGCGTCATCCGTGCAGGGCGTGGGAGAGGGGAAAGGGCAGACGGCATCTTACTGGGTATCGTTCGTTCGCCGTCTGTATTAATTACAGTGAAATTATTAATACTGGTTGCATAAAACAGTTGTACGAGCATAGCAGGAGCTACTTACTTTTTCTCTCCCGTAAGAGAACCCTGAAGGTCCACGGCCAGGACAGCCCTAGGTCCCCATCCTTCTTCTCAGCTCATAGCTTCCACTCAGGGCACAGGCTGGCTGCCAAGCTCCAGCCATCACGTCTGCAGTGGGAGCTAGAAGCAGGGGAGAGGCAGACGAGCAAAAAAGTTAACTTCCATCTTTGAAACAACATTTCTCTTCACATCACATTGTCCAGGTGTGGTCATATGGCCGCTTCTGGTCGCCCAGGAGCCTGAGGCATGTAGTCTCTTATTCTGAGATGAATTATGCCCCTGAAAATAATAACATAAAAATATCGTTCTAAGGAGAAAGAGGAGAATGGATATTGGAACAGACAGCCAGCAGCCTCTTTAGTCTCCCTCACACTCTCTTAGTTTGTCAGTTACCTTTCTTTACGAGACGTGTCTGTTGCTCAGCCCTGTACCTTTCTCCTTCAGCTGTTACATCATCTGTAACTTCCACTTGTCCTACCTGAGGTTGACTCAAGTCCAAGTATTCCCAGGACACACACACACACACATAAGGTAAACATATATATTAAAGATTTTAAGGAAGTGCCGGGAAGGAGCTCCAAATAAGGCAAATACATCTTGAAATAAATGTGAGCTTGGTTGGACTAGAGTTGATGCTGTCGAAGGGAGAGTTCAGTTGCACTTGATGTAAATATGTGCTGTGTTAAATTTGCAATAAGGTAGACGTATAAATTAAAAGAATAGGGTAAAATATGTTAAAAGATACAGTGGGATATACCAAAGCATTCCCCCTTTGGGTATCAGCTATACTTTCTGCCCCAGTACACAGCATCTTCATCTTGGACAGCTAACGTGATTTTAGCATCATTGAGACCATACTCCGATGTGATACCCGATCCTCAGACCAGTACTGTTCTCTAGAGAGGGAGCTCGGTGGCTGGGTCCAGTTGGGAATTTGGTTGCTATAACTACAGCTTCGCAGGTGAGCGGTACATGTAAGTCAGGCTTCCATGGTCCTTGGACTACTGGCGTTGGTGGTGTCCTAACAAAGTAAGTAGCCTTCAAAGGAAGATCTCTGATGTGTTTGTGTGTAGAGATGATGTGGTATCACAGGTCAGCTGATGCTTGAAGTCTTCAGTCGGGGAGTTTAGTCATCTATGGTCCTCGTATAACTGAGTGTGTGATTTCATCCTAGAAGTCCGTATTTGCAGTGATGTTTGGATTTCTCTTGCAAAAGTAGATATTATATTTCATAAAGGTTTTCAAGTCTGACATGCATGCGTCAATGAAATACAGTATTGTTTTTCTCTGTAAAATGTTGGAATTGTTTGCTGCTAAGCGTAAAGGAACTCCCAGCCCTTGTGTGTGCACACTTATTTTGGGGAAGGGTTGGTTTGGAGGGGTGTGTGAATTACTGTTTCACCTGTATGAATTCAAAGTGTCTTAAAATACATAGCAACTAAATTGGGTTTTGTTTAAAGAAATATACTTTTAGTGTTGGGGACACTGACAGAAAATGACGAGAGTAAGGCTGTCGCTAAGAGAGAGATTCATAGAAGAAGCAAATTATACTTGGTAAAACTGGAATGTCTATTAAAATAAAATTTCCAGTTAACCATAGTTCAGGGACCTTCTATTTTATTTTACATTGACTATAAAATTATTATGACTATAAAATTACATATACAATATATAGGTACATGTTATATATAATAGACAACACCAGTCATATATTTGAACGTTAAAGAAAATGAATTTATTCTGTACTATGAACCCCACTTTATTTTTTAGATGTACTAAAAATTTTTTTTAAGTACTTCAAGAATTAAATAGTTTAAATAAAGTGAAATAATAGCTTAGACATGTATATCACTGCCTTTTTTATGTTAGAATTTAATTAAATATAATGTGGGTTTAAAAGCTGCCAGCTTAATATTTATTACTGATTAGAATATTGAACTGTAAGTTCAAAATATTAAAAATATTTATTTCCTTAGATATTTTTGCCACACATTTATGGCTTTATAGGTGTTGGATATTTTTGCTGTTAAATATAAAATATAATTTCTGGTATTGAATGTTCATGTGTTATATAGATCTACATAAACATCAAATAACTGGATTTTTTTAGTTCTGCTTTTCAAAGTTTTTTTTTGAGTCAGACATTTAAGGATAATTTTTACATTATCTTTTACTGATGACTCTACGTTTTATAGCTGTAAACTGCTTAGTGTGTCGGTTTCATTAAGATATCTTTGTTATTTCTTAAACATTTTCAGATAATTTAAAAAATTAGGGCCATGGCCAAAATCTGTCCAACACTTTCCTGTATTTTTTTTATTATTATATTTTGGTTCATTAGGGTGCAGTTAGAAAACCACCATTAAGTATTCATACTTAATTTAGTTTTACAAATAGGAAAACTATTTTCTTTCATCAGTCTAAATCATATCCAGAATGTATATAAGTATGTATGTATGTATATCAGAGGTTTTCTGCTGCCATGGTAGTTTTTATAGTCTATAATAATAATAATTAATTCTTATTCAGAATTTTGAGACCATTTCAATTTACCACTTTGTCACCTCATCTTGGATTTTAACTAATGTATAATTTTGGAAACAGAGAATGCATAGGGTCTTCAAGGTTTTATAATCATTATCCTATTTAAGTGAACTTTAAAAAGAATTGAGGTAATATTGACATATATTAAGTAAACTTTTGCATGTTAATTTTGTATATAGTTAATTTATATAGTTATATGTAGTTTATATTATATATAGTTATATTATATATATATATATATATATGGTTAATTTTGTGTATGGAAGCATCATTGTGGCTAAAAGCAGAGATTTTTTTTTTTTGGTTATTTATGTCAGAGTACAGAGTAATTATTGTCCTTCAAATAAACGGAGAAGAGCTGCCTGATAACCTCTCAAGCCTGAGAAGTATTTTTTAACTTTTCTAGAATGTGCTTGTGGAACAAAACGTAGAAAAAACCTTGTTTAGAGTCCTTGTATTTGGCAATAAAGATGGTTAGGAGATAACATGAAAGGTTTGACTGAACTGGGCCTGTTACTGGATTCACCTGGCTTAGAATGGGTATGGCACTGAGGTCCAGGCTCTGGAGGTTTTCAGTCACTACAATCTGGGCTGGACTTTATATTCCTGTTTTCAAAGCTTACAAGCAGTTGGTCAGTCAGATCTGAACTGAGCAGCTGGGCCAATGACCATGGAACCAATGTGTAAGCACTGGAGTTTTAAGATGAGTGAATGAGGGGACCCTGGAAGATGCCATATAGCTGGGACTGGAGATAGGAACCCCATCTCTGTGGCCTTGGTTAGCCAAGGTCAAGGGCCTGACCAGTGTTTTCATGGAAGTAGAATTCGATGTGAGAGTAGTTGAGGAGGACTGATGATGGAATTTAGTGACTGAAATTATGGATAAGGGAGAGGATGGACTAAAAGATGCTTTGAACTTGCGTGTCTGGCACTGTGATGCATTTGACAGCTACAGCCTAATCCAGAGGGTTGAGGTGGGTGGATATTAGAGGTGAAATGAGTATTTTTGATTTTAGGGCAGGTTATGGTTCGTGCTTTGACAGACAGGGGAGCTGCAGGGAATATGAAGACATGATCTGGGCATTGAGTCACCTGAAAAGCTTTGGGGGAAGGGGAGGGCAGGGGAGGGGAGGGTGGAGGGGCAGGTAAATAGGGGGAATACAGAGGCAAAAAAAGAGATGCTTATCATGTCAGAAGGCTATAGGGACAGACTTTGACAACTAAACTTGTGCTTTACTGCCCATTCCAGTCCTATTTTGAAGCAAGTCATGCAATATATTGCCAATTCTTATATAAAAGGGATGCCAGATATTATAAATCCTATTGAATTTTGTAAGTGAGGGAGTATTAATTTTTACAAAACATAGTTTGAAACTGATGGTTTGGGTTGCTTCCAGTTTTTGGCTTCTGTTTGTGTGGACGTATGTTTTCATGACTTCTTGACTACATACCTAGGAGTGGAATTGCTGGGTTATGTGGTAAATGGATGTTTAACTTTATAAGAAGCTGTCACACTGTTTTCCATAGTGGCTGTAACATTTTGCCCTTCCCACTAGCAGTTTTTGAGAGTTCTGGTTGCTCCACGTCTTCTCCAACACTTGGTATTGTCCATCTTTTTAATTTTAGCCACTCTAGCATATATGTGACGGTCATCTCACTGTGGTTTTATTATGTGTTTCTCTGAAGACTAGTGTTGTTGAGAATTTTTTTAATGTGTTTATTGGCCATTCACATATCTTCTTTGAAGCGTTAGTTTACCCGTTTCAAACAGTTTTTTTAAAAAATTGGATTTTGCCCATTAAAAAAATATTGAATTGACTGTCTTATTTTTGAGTGTGTTCTTTATGTATTCTGGGTACAATTCCTTCTTTAGATATATTTAGCAAAAACTTTCTTCCAATCTGTGGTTTGCCTTTTTCTTAACTGTGTCTTTTAAAAGCAAAAACTTTCCACCTTAATGAAATCCATTTATGTCAGTGTTTTCTTTTATAGTTTGTACTTTTGGTATCCTGTTTAAGAAATCTCGTCTTCACTTGATGTCAGAAAGGTTTTCTCATGTTTTTCTTCTAGAAATTTAATAATTTTAGCTCTTCCATTTAT
This sequence comes from Orcinus orca, assembly GCF_937001465.1. NCBI lineage: Eukaryota > Metazoa > Chordata > Mammalia > Artiodactyla > Delphinidae > Orcinus > Orcinus orca. Next base: position 5,306,071 of record NC_064562.1, read on the forward strand.
GCCTGAGATCCATTTTGATTTAATTTTTGTGTATGGTGTAAGTAAGGGTTGAGGTTTGGCTTATGTTTCTTGATACAGATATTCGTCTGTTCCAGAACTATTTATTGAAAAGAACATTTTTTATGCATTAAGTTGCCTTGGCACATTTATTAAAAATCAGTAGACCAAATTTGTTTCAGGTCTGTTTCTGGACTCTTTCTTTTCTTCTATTGATCTATCGATACATGTCAATTCTTATACCAATACCACATTATCTTTATTTGTGTAGCTTTATAGTAAAAATCCTGTAGTATAAATCCCTCACTTTTGTTCTTTATCAAAATTATTTAGCTCTTCTATGTCTTTGCTTTTCCATATAAATTCTGAAATCTGCTTGTCAGTGTTAGGGTTTGACTGGAATTGTATTGAATCTGTAGATCAGTTTGGGAAGGTTTACTACCTTAATATTGAGCCTTCCAAACCATGAACATGGTATAGCTCATCATTTATTTAGATCTTCTATTATTTTCCTTTGTAGGATTGCATCCCCTTTTGTAGTTTTTAGTGTACAGGTCATACACAGCCTTCATTAACTATATTCCTAAATATTTTTTGATGATACATACTAGGTTTTTAACTACCTCAGTCTATAAGAACAGATCTGAAACAGGTTAAGCAATATTGCCAGGGTTACTGTTGGTAGAATTAGAAGGAACGGTTATTTACAAAACAAGGGGAAACAAGATAAGTATGGTTTGTGAAAAATGTCCACATTCCATGCAGTTGAATTCAATAAATTGACATTTTATTACTTGATATCTTCGTAAGAAATCACACATATGTGTGAATTTATGCTTTTCCTTTCTTGGAAATGTGTTCTTTTAACTTCCAAGAATTTTGTGAATGCAGTATTATTCAAGTGACCTGAATTATTGTTTAGGTCCTATTTTATAAAGACATGTGTGCTATTTCAACATCTTTTATGACATATACCAGATTTGGGGGAGGCTGGTGGCTGGGTTTGGGTGCCATTCGTATAAGCCTTTAAAGAATATCAGATGTTTCTGTTGCCATTATTTGAATGTTTGATTCTTGAGATCAATTCAGGTTTTTACTGGTTAGGATGAATCTGAACTATTCATTTGAATTCATCTACCATTTTTCTCACTAACAAGTTACATAGGTCTGTTCAGTTATTTCTTCATGTAATTGTTTATTTTACCTCTAATGAATTTTACAAAAGTCAAATTATTTTCTTTTATTGTATTATTATTTTTTATATAAATGTGTTTATTTATTTTATTTTTGGCTGCGTTGGGTCTTTGTTGCTGTGCACGGGCTTTCTCTAGCTGCGGCGAGCGGGGGCTGCTCTTCATTGTGGTGCATGGGCTTCTCACTGCGGTGGCTTCTCTTGTTGTGGAGCACGGGCTCAGCAGTTGTGACATGCAGGCTCAGTAGTTGTGGCCTGTGGGCTCTAGAGCACAGGCTCAGTAGTTGTGGCACACGGGCTTAGTTGCTCCGCGGCATGTGGGATCTTCCCGGACCAGTGCTTGAACCCGTGTCCCCTACATTGGCAGGTGGATTCTTAACCACTGCACCAGCAGGGAAGTCCAAAAATCAGGTTATTTTAAAATAAGACCTCAGAGCTGAGCTTCCTTGCCTCTTCAGCTCATCCACAGTGTGCTTTGCACAATGAAACGGGGAAGAGTTAACAAAGGCATTTTGGATAAGGCATGTGTCCAGAAGCTGATGGGAAAGCTGTTATGGACCATAACTTTTCTGCAAACTGATCAGCTGCCATCTGTGTACAAAGCACTGTCATCAGCAGAGAGGCCTGTTTGTGCCACTGAGTAGACTGATAGCAGCACATCAGTTTAGCTGAGCTGTTCCCCAGCAGTTGGTCACGAGGACATAGACACCACCAAAGTGTAGTCATCACCACACCACTGGCCTTTGCTGCTTAGATTGTGGCAAGAGACAAAAACTGCTTGCTCCCTTCACCCCCGTACAGCTGAGGTAAGAGCCACCTTTTTTCTCTAGAAGGGAAAAATAAGAGCAAAAGCAGCCTCTTTCAACTTTTCCCATGTTGCTTTGATATAAATTTATGCTCGTCTTCTCCACGTTAATCATTCCAGCCAGGTGCACAGTTCAGCATCCCTCTGGTGGTGGAGAGCCGTGTGTGTAGTAGAGCTCGGGTACATTTTAATAACAAAATTGCATTGGCGAGCCCACCTAGGCGTTTGACCTTGAAGGCTCAGAGGAGAGCAGACATGGCAGATTTCCCTACGTGCCCTTGGCTTCGGAGAGTGGGTAATGAATAGAAATTGATAAAGAGTGTCTGTCAGGCTGCCGCTGAGGTCATGAGGCTGGTATGCGGAAACAGTGCCCCGCACGACACGCGTAACTCAGAACTGCAGCCCGGAGGGTGGGTGGGTCACCAGCGCAGGAAATTGGCCATCAGGCGGAATGCAGGCTCCGAGCACAGGCTGCAGCCGCGTGGACTCAGCCGGAGAAAACACAGGGGCCATGGGGCGGGCTCGAGGCTGCAGACACCCAACTCCTCTACAGCGAGGCAGCACTGTTGCGGCTGCTTCAAAAATATGGAAGCCAGTGCAGGTTAGATTTGTTTTAAGGGATTGAAATGTTAACAGCATAAGTATCAGATGGCTAGTACTTCTGTAGTTACTTAGATCACAGGCTACTGAGGAATGAACAGAGGGGGAGAAAACATAGCTCTGAGGCTTCGCTTGTCATTTCTTTTTCCTGCGCTCTGTTTTTATAAGCGAAGGTTAAAATGTGGAGATTCGCTGTGTAGAGGAGCCAATCTCTGTTCGTCTGTGCAGGGTGATGACTGTTAGAATACTTCTAAATGAGCCTTGAAAGAAACTGTCTGTTCAGTTCTCCCAAATAGTTCTGAAATAGCCTGTTCACACACACAGCTTCTATGTGTACTTGGTGTGTGTATGTTTTTGTTTTAAATAGCTGTTACTTTTTTTTTGCTTGTTAAACTAATGAGTGAGGACCAAATATTTTTAAAAGATTAAATGCATTTTTATGATGTCTTTAAAGCCGCTGTCCTCTTCTGTTAAATGTATTCCTGTAGAGCCCACTGATTTTTGAGAATGGAATCGATTGCATCAGCAGTTACTCGTTAGATTTTTTTTTTCTTAATGTGTATTGCTATGCTATCTGAAGACAGGGGCATGTGAGTATTTTTCGTAAGTCCTAAATAAATGAATTGGTTTTGGTTTAGGAGCATCAGGCCAGACATTTTTTAGGTTTTAGTAAGTGCTTATCATTTCCTAGAAATGAAGATATGAAAAATGGATATCTCGGAGAATCACGTTTTCAATCATTTTGTAAATTAGGGTTGCCTACCAGTGTAGTCACGGTGTGATTGCTGTGTATTCCCTCTCTGGATGTAGCCTGACATGAAAAAGTTTACATTCCAATACTGAGGAGTTGCATTCCACTGGGCAGTTCTGACGTACCACAGGAATGCGGAGGCCCATACAAAGGGCAAGCTTAGGGCCACTGACGGAAGAGGCTTCCGTGCTCAGCGACTGCCTTTCGTGGAAACTCACACTCACAGCAAGTGCTCATGACTCAACTTGGATGGGGAAAATGTGGTCACAGGAACGCAGGACAGGGTGGCCTTCCCTCAGAAGGAGCCTGCAAAACCCTGTCCGGTGAATCACAGCCTGTGGGTATTTGTGAAAACTAGGTAAGATTTTATATTTGCAGGCATTGGTGCTGTCTTCCTGTGAGCCTTGAACTTGAAAGTTTATCAGGCTGTTAATGTTTTTCTCTATTTTACATTATGTAGAAGACTAATTACTTTCAGTAAATTTTTTGTCTGCATATTGTGGGTACTATCAAGTCATTCCATTTTGCACCTGTAAAAATATTAAACTTAGTTTATTTCACTTTTAGGAACAATTTGTAATTCTTAATTTTTAATTTGTTCCGTTAAAATAACTTAATGGGAGTGAAAATCTGGATTGTTAAACTGTCTTTGGAGCAACCATTCCTCAGTTAGTTTTACTGGGGGAATATGAACATTTAGTAATACTCTGTTGTGCTGCAGGTGGTCTTTTCATTAATCATTTGCTGGGAGTTTAACCTTTTTTTTTTTTTTTTTTAAATAGCGCAGAGAACCAATAGTTTGATGCAAAGTGAGTCTGCGTCACTTTTAGTTGTCACCTTTGGTTGTTTAGTGTGAGATTATCAGGACATTCTGAAATTGCATTGAGGTTAATAGTTGAAAGCCAAGCTATACACCATACATTTACAAAACAATTTAGAAGGATTTAAAGACTATAGTCATTGAATGTTCACACCTTGTAGAATCAGAAGCCTGTCAGCGTTCTTAAAACACACAAACCGTACTTCTCCATTTCTCCGCATCTCTTTCTAACTTTCTGGCCTTTTGTGAAAGGCTGGCATCAAGTAGAGGAAGGGCTAACAGGTTTTTAAGTATTCAGACCGTCTGACTGATAACTGTTACCTACATCTTTTTTTGAAAGACAGTTATTATATATGTATTTTAATATTTGTATCTTATATGTAAATGCCCATGTACATAGAAAGACTGAAATTACCAGAAGACAGGGATCTTTTTTTTTTTAAGTTTAAATTCAAAGTTAAAAAAAAGCTGTGTCACTTTAAAAATTGAGTTTAAATTTTAAAAATCTCTTTGTTTATCTTGGTACGTCGTATTATGAGTGCCATTTCAAAGGAGCAGATGTGCTAGTAGTTGAATTTCTGGCGGCAGCTGCCTGGAGAGGCTTGGTTTTTATAGATTTGACATTTAAATCTTTGAGTCTCCCAGGGTAACCCTCAGGCTCTTGATGGTCATTTGTAATTTTGCTGAATTCGAGTTGCCTTCTGAATTCCAACAGCTGACTTGTCTTTTTCACTCAGCTAGCCAATGAGTGAGCAAGCTTCTGAGAATCCACCTTCCCACAAAGCTCTGTTCCCCACTTGTCACTGGGTTTATGCTTGACTGGTATAAGAGATGCACTATAGCAGTATTCCTGAGGAGGTCTGGGAATTATTCCTTGTACATGGCAAGCTTACCAAAGACCAGAGTTCTTATATTATTGAGTGTGGAAAAGGGCTATAGCAGAAAGTCAGAGGAAGGGTCAGGTCTGTGTGGGATCCCAGAACCCTGGCTGATGGAGTCTGATGGTGATTTGGGGCATCTCTTTTAACCTACTCTTAGGTAGATTGGCTTAGTTTCTCCACTTACGCAATGAAAATTGAACTGGAGGGACAGTTCTCATGGGAAGAGGAGGATGGTGGGTCATACATATTATAAGCACTTGGGGGCCTTTTCCTAAATAGAAATATTTGAGGGCTTTTGATGTAGCACATTGGACTCTGACATACTTTCAGGTGAGAAGCTGGAGGAAAAAATGCCAAGAGACCCTGTACTATATGATTTTCAAGTTTTTTCTCAGCTCTGACATTCAAGAAATGCATTTTGTTTTTTGCGGTGCGCGGGCCTCTCACTGTTGTGGCCTCTCCCGTTGCGGAGCACAGGCTCCGGACGCGCAGGCTCAGTGGCCATGGCTCACGGGCCCAGCCGCTCCGCGGCATGTGGGATCTTCCCGGACCGGGGCATAAACCCGCGTCCCCTGCATCGGCAGGTGGACTCTCAGCCACTGCGCCACCAGGGAAGCCTGCATTTTGTTTTTGAGATGCACTGTAGGCAGCAAATATGACATTCTTTTTTATTAAACTCTTGGCGCTCGCTGTTCTGCCTGTTATCACAACTTTCTGTGTGGTCATCTTCCATGGAATACAAACTATTTAAGAATAGGGGCTATATTTAGTGAGCTTCTTGTAAGCTCTGTATTGATTACATAGTTCATGTTGATTCTGTAGTACGTGTCCAGTGAGTATTTGGAAGAGGGATAGGAAACAAAATTGTATGTGTATGTGCATCTCTCTCTCTTTTCTCCCTCTCTCTCCATATATATGTGGATGCGGGGCAGGGAGACGCCCTCATTTATGACCGGGGATAAAATAAAAAATGGGATAATGCTGGATCAGAGGAAAATGTAGGTATAATTGACTCTTCAAAACTGATTTCAGGTTACCAGGGGGGAAGGGTGGGTGGGAGGGATAGACTGGGAGTTTGGGATTGACACATTCACACTGCTATATATAAAATAGATAACCAACAAGGACCTACTGTATAGCACAGGGAACTCTGGTCAATATTCTGTAATAACCTAAATGGGAAAAGAATTTGAAAAAGAATTGATACATGTATATGTATGACTGAATCATTTGGCTGTACACCTGAAACTAACACCACATTGTAAATCAACTATACTCCAATATAAAATAAAAATTTTAAAAAACTGATTTCAGATATTTCAGTAATACTTGTTTACCATCTCTTTGTATCTTCCTGGTTCTTTCACCCATGACCTCTATCACTTCATTGCTAAATCAGTGTAGAAAAAGATTGGTTCCAAGTTAATCAATGGTATAGCTCAGTCATCAAACTTAACTCTTCCTTTGCCCCTAAGGTTGGTTCTTGTTTGGTCAAAGTGGAATTACTCCTTTTTCTTATTCAAGTCCTGAATTTTGCCAAAATACTCAAAACCACTAAAACAAACACACAAATCTTCTTGATAAGTTTCTCTTATATACTTAAAAAAAAATGTGGATATGCGCATGTGTGTGCATAACGTAAAATATGCCACTTTAACCATTTAAAGTGTAGGATTCAGTGGCATTAATTGCAGTCACACTGTGGTGCAACCATCATCACTACCTATTTCCACAACTTACGTTGCATAGCTCCAAACAGAAACTTTGTAACTTTGCATTTCCCTAACCCCTGGAAACCTCAGGTCTACTTTCTGTCTTTATGAATCTACCTATTCTAGATAGTTCACATAAGTGGTATCTTACAATATTTGTCATTTTGTGACTGGCTCTTGCACTTAGCATAATGCTTTCAAGGCTTGTCCATGTTATAACATATATGAGAACTTCCGTCCTTTTTATTGCTGGATAATATTCCATTGTATATATCACATTTTGTTTATCCACTCATCAGTTGACACTTGTGTTGTTTTCACCTTTTGGCTATTGCAAATAATGCTGCAGTGAAATATCTGTTTGGGTCCATGTTTTTGATACTTTTGGGTATTTATCTAGGAGTAGAATTGCTGGGTCTTATATTAATCCTGTGTTTAACTTTTTGAGGACGTGCCAAACTCTTTTCCACAGTGACGGCACCATCTTACATTCTGAACAGCAAAATTCAAGGGTTCCAGCTTCTCTAGATCCGCTTCAACATTTTTTGCATTCTTTGCGTTTTTTGTTTTTTTTTAATTATAGCCATCCTAATATCTCATTCACATCTAGTATCAGGTGTGATATGGTATCTGGTTGTGTTTTTTGTTGTCTTTTTGTTTGTTTTGTTTTTATTTTGAGGAAGCACAGCAAGGATTTATTAAGCACTCTTGGGGGGAGAGTGGGCAACTTGGGTGAGTAGCTTCGTTGTGGTTTTGATTTACTTTTCCCTAATAACTAAGGATGTTGATACATATATCTTCTTTGGAGAAAGGTCTATTCAAGTCCTTTGCCTCTTTTTTAATTGGGTTGTCTTTTTGTTGTTGAGCTATAGGAGTTCTTCATGTATTCTGGATATTAAACCCTTCTCAGATATATGATTTGCAAATATTTTCTCCTGTTCTGTAGATTATCTTTTCAGTTTCTTGATAATGTCCTTCAATGCACCAAAGTTTTCAGTTTTGATGAAGTTCAGTTTATTTATTTTTCCTTTTGCTGCTGGTGCTTTAGGTGTCGTCTCTGGGTCCATTGTCAAATCCAAGGTAATGGTGATTTATCCCTTCTTTTATCCCCCTAAGAGTTTTATGGGTTTTGGCTCTTTTATTTAGTCAGTGATCTGTTTTCAGTTAATTTTTGTATGTCATGAGAGGTGGGGGTCCAACTTCATTCTTTTTCATGTGGAAATACAGTTGTCTCAGCACATTTGTTAAAGAGACTGTTCTTCCCCCGTTGAATGAACTTGACCTTTGTCAAAATTAGCCATAGATATGGGTTTATTTCTGGGTTCTCAGTTTTATTTCATTGGTCCATATGTGTCTATCCTTATGCCACTACCACACTGGTTTGATTACTGCAGCTTTGTAGTAAGTTTTGAAATTAAAAGTGTGAGTTCACTAACTGTTGTTTTTCAAGATTGTTTTGGCTAATTAGGGCCCCTTGCAATTTCATATGAATGTGAAGATTGGTTTTTCCTTTTCTGCAAAAACTATTTTTGGGGTATTTTGATGGGAATTGCATCAAATTTGTAGATCACTTTTTGTAGTCTCTTCTAAGACTTAATAATAAAAAAGAATGCATTTGATAGGACTAAGTTCATTTCTGACAGTGGCACCAAGGAACATTTGGAGGAGAATTTAGGCAAATGGCTTTGGAACAATCTTTATCTATTTCTGACTTTTCTTAAAACCCTCAAGGATTGTAGGTGTACTTTTTAAGTTAACCAAGTTCTTATTTAATCTGTATCATTTCTACAATTCCTTAAGTCATGGTTTTAGAAATTTAAATGATACCAACTTTCAGCTGCTGTTAATAAGATTGAATGAAGTGATCTTTTAATTTGTGCCTCTGGTTTTACAGAAAGCCCTTTGGCTACCCTTAATTTTTTTGGTGGAAACTTTTTAGCTTTGTGTTTTTCCCCTTAGAAACTTTTCTGGGGCGGTGCTCTATTGTAGATTCATGTGGTTTTCTATAAGGGTATGTATAGTAATTTTCATTTTTAATTTCTCCTAGTGTGTCCATCCTTTTGAGGTGTATCTCTGTTTATTATTTGTTATTTATTATGTTAGCAGTTTACTGTGCTAATGCCTTGAAAGACTTCTAGTTTTCATTTGACTTTTAATTGAAACATGAGAACTCTTTGCTGTTTAATCTTATCTTACACACTTTGTGCATTTGATCACTTTTCACATAGAATATTTCCTTGTGCAGGTTGGGTCCTTCCTGCTTTTTTATACGCACATAAAACTTTATAAAAATGGCTTGTACTTTATTCTTACTGGCTTTGTTTTGTGCTTTACTATCTAAACGTCTCTGTGTCATTTGTACACCTGAGGATTTCTCTCCATTTCTTCCTACTAAATCATCTAAAATATCTTAAAAATTTGGTCTTAATATCATCTGTGGGAGATCTTACCTGCTATATGTCTCTATCCAGTTACTTTTTTATCTCTAAAGTTTTCCAGGACTGTATTTTCAAAATTTTTTTATGTGTTTATTTATTTTTCTTGGAGTATAGTTGCTGTACAGTGTTGTGTTAGTTTCTACTGTACAGCAAAGTGAATCAGCTATACGTATACATATAGCCCCTCATTTTTGGATTTCCTTCCCATTTAGGTCCCCACAGAGCCTTGAGTCCAGGACTGTATTTTTAAAACAGTTTATTTATATAGAACTTGGTCAGAGATTTTTTAAAACTTAGTAAATAATGGTGTTTACTTACTTTTGTTTCTATATTTATTGTTTCAAAGAATCAGAGAGTAGAAGCAGAAGTATTTTGTGGGCTGAATGGGTTTCTAGGTGACGTTTTTCATTCCTCCCTGACCATTCCTACCTTACAGCTTCTGGTTTGTAAGCTAAGAGCCAAGGGACCTTGTCATTAGGCCCCAGCGAGTGCGTTCATGACTTGCGCCTTAGCTCTTCTGAGGCCACTCTTTCCTTCTGGGTTCTTGGCTGTGTTCGAAACAATGGATTTTTGGATAAATGAAATAATTTATTCTCCCTTGCTGGAGTGGGTTCTCTGTGCATTTGCCTTTTCCCCCTCAATGTATTCAAAGAATTAACCTGACAAGAGTCTATTTTTTCTCCTATGGTTCACATCTTTGTGATGGTCAGTAGAACCTGAGTCTTTTGGGGCTTCAAAGAGAGTTTTGTTAGGTTTTAGTGCAGCTCACTTTGCAAAAGGCATAGAGATATTTTTTGTAGCTCATCTTAGGGGATGCACACTTTTCATCCCTAGAGTAATAGTGTGAGTGCAACTAAATACATGAATATCTTCTCAGCCATAAAGTTCTGTTGAACTAATGGCTGATGGGTAAGGGGTTTTACAGCCTTAATTCTGGAGTACGGAGTGGTTGGTACTAGAATTAGGCATAAAATAAACAAATACCACATAGTTTATTCGTGTTGATGTCACTACTTTTGTTGCTAAAATTTGTGAGCAACTCAATTCTAGCAGTTTTTATCTTTTAAGTTGTCATCTGAACATTGTATGTGTTATAGACGTTTGACTTTTTTTTTTTTACTACATGAAATTTTAAAAAAGGAAAACCAGTCGATCATTATGATTATGAAGCTTGTCTGGTTCTGTAATTTAATAAAATACGAAAAAACTTAGAGTCACATGATTTTCTTTAGATTTTAATGCTATTTTATTTAGTGATAAAACTTAAACATACAATATATGTTTTTACCTAGTCCTATAACAGGGTTCAACGGGCAATGATGGCATGAAACCTGCTACATATTTTACTAACACACTGAGATTATTTCTTAGTTTGTAGTGCATCATTAAATTATAAGCTTCATTGTAAAAACTTAAATTGCAAGTAGGTAGTTTCAAAAACCAGAAGCAAATTTTTGTGTGTGTTGAGAATTTTCCGCAACTTTAGTGGTTTTTAATTGTAAACTAAGAGGAGAATATGTAAAAATTTAGGTCATTTTAATTGCATGTGAAATAACATGACAAAGAAGATAAGATTATTTTATTTTTCTTGGTAGATTTTTTTCCACTTAAAAAAAGCACTTCAATATGTATGGTTGTGAGAATATGTATGTATGAATATTTTTTGAAGGATTTTTCAGATATGCTAAGTATGGTTCTTTCTGATTTTCATAGAAACAATTTTGGAGCAAGAAATGACTTCAGTGATGGCCTGGGCTCACCCGATAACCTTAAAAATGAGTACAGTTTAGACTATGAGGATGGTCAAGTTGGTTTGCTAGAGGTCACAGGCTGATAGACTGAGAACGTTGACTTTCTTGTTCTCTTCATCTTACATGACTTTTTTTTTTTCCTAATCCAAGTTGGGTTCTAATATGTGAAACATTGTGTACTACCATGACGTAGAGAGAGTTATAAAAGGAATGAGAATGTCCATAGGAGCCGCTCAAATGTCTAATTGATTTGGGGAAAAAATGCTTGATAAAATAGCTCTTTGGAAGCGTTTTTTCCTCATATTTTTCTCAAAAATGATTAAAAATGATTACTGGGACTTCCCTGGCAGCCCAGTGGTTAAGACTCCGTACCTCCGCGTTTCCACTGCAGGGGCCGCGGGTTCGATCCCTGGTTGGGAAATTAAGATCCCCCATGCTGCACGGTGTGGCCACAAAAAAAAAGGGTACTAAGATGTTGACTGGAGGGAAGGGAGGCCTTTTGGAGTAGTGAATGAGCAGAGGTAGGTGGTACGTTAGCAGAACAAGTCATGACTACTTAGAACTCTTCATAGCTCTAGTTGGCATATAGCTATGCCAGAGAGAATAAATCTGCTCTAGTGGGTATTTCCACAGATGGGGCAGAGGTGCCGTGTCTGCAGTCGGCAGTGCAGTGTTCACGCGGAAAGGGGCTTTGGGAATGCATGTCCACTTAAGTCACTGTGTAGCTGAAAGCCCTGAGTTGAATACCTTTTCCTTAAACTGATTTTGAATAAGTTGATTTGAAAAATAACTACATTTTTAAGTGAAAGAAATGTTTAACCTAAGCAAATTAAGTTATAGAAGAGGATTATATGCATTTTATACTTTGGATATTTTTATAGTTTGCCACTGATCCAACTCCCACCCCTGTTAGAATATTCTAAATCTTCACCTGCCTGGGTGTGGTTTCAAACAGCCTAACCCCAAACACATTCATAATGATTCTTCATTACTTACATTATGAATTCAAAAATGTTATGTTGGAATTTTCCAGAAAAATATATCTGAGATTTAAAAATTTGAATGGTTCCTTGTCATTCTGTGTAATAATGGTTTGAGATAGCTCTCTTTCTTCAGTATGTATTTTTTATAGTTGTTTTCTTCCTTGTTTTTATTCATCTGAAGGGTTAGCTTAAATTCATAATTTGTATTACTTAAATCTTTTTTTTCTTTCTAGTTTTGGCAAGCGTTCTGCAGGAAGCTTTAGGCGTGGCTGTGAATGCATTGTGTTAGAGCCTTCTGAAATGATTGTGGTAAGAATACTTCTGTGAAGACTTTTTTCCCTTAAAAAAAGTTATGAAATAAAAGTATTTTCACAAACTACCTATAATAGTGTATTATATATTTCATAACTTTAGGTATATTTATTTCATAACTTTTTGAGTTTTAATTCATAATCATTATAATTATTTACGGGATTCAAATAATGAAAAAGAAAGTTTAAAAGGGTCACGTACCTAAATGTTTGGTGTTTGAACTTTATAAATCAGTCTATGAAAATGCCATTTAATTTAAACTTGGAGAGAATCTTGGAATTGCAGGATTTTAGCTCTCCAAATATTGGTTGGAATGAGTGAGATACTTTAAATGAGACACAGTGATATATATTCAGGCAACAATTGACATAAGGAAATCAGTTCACTTCCTTTATCTAATTGAAAGAAATTTGGAGGACTTTTATGCTGGTTAAATACTCTGTTGAGATTTTTATCTCTTTTTAATTGAATAGTGTGATTTAAAAAATATATTGAGGTAAGACATATGCAAAAAAACATAACGTTAGAAGAGATATTAGCAACATAATTATTTTTACTGATGCTTGAAGAAAAGCCTGTCACATTCTTCCTTACTATATAAAAATGATTTTAAGATGGGACACTATGGACCCCTTAAAAAAATCAGCAACAAAAATAAGATTGGAGGGAGTGCCCAGTAGAGACATTCAGTTGGCTGATGTGCATAATATTTCCCATCCAGCATCTATCTGGGCAAGGAAACTTTTTGAATAAATGATGGCCTAAAATAGATGATGATGGAGGCTTTTTATTCATATTTAATAAAATATTTGGTAAATGCCTATACATCTATTTTCAGAGGAGATGTAGGTTTTTTCCCTATGATGGAGGAGAGGAATTTGTCAGAAATGGGAACTTCCTCGTCAAAGCTAGTGAAAACTTTTGGTAAAATTTCCCAAAATGTACTGTTAAGTGAGAAAGTGGCATGGTGGTGAGTAAAGATTTAGGAGTGGAAAAATGTAGGCAGATACGTTGGGCTTTCCAGCCACAGGTCTTGAAAAGCATTTTAGATATTCCCTCGAGATTTTGGTCTCTGTTACTGCTATTTTGTGTTGATCTGAAGGATTTTTGATCTCCAAAATTCCTTGAGGATTTTGTCCTTGTCCATATGATGCTAACTACTAGGTTTGTCAGTGTGAGAACCATCTTAGAATCTAAATATGCTTTTGTGAGCAATACATTATGTAAGTGTGACGGGGACTAACCGAACGTAACTTTTCTTCTGTTAGTCCATTCATCACTTTCTAAATGTTTAAAATGAGGAAATTATGTTTTGAGAACAATGCTATTTATAATAAAAAAAAAAAGAAACTGAATCCGTAGAATGAAAGTAGGAAGAGAAGCTCTTAAGTAATCTACCAAAGTCATTCTGCCAGTAGTCGTGTCTGAGTCATTTGGGATTTGGGTGTTTTTTTTTTTTCTTTTTAAACAGATTTACTTCATGAGAGTTTTTGTGCTTTAGTTAAGACAATGGGGCAGTTGCTTTCATAATGCATGGTGATGTATCCTGTGAGATCTTTCATTAATAAATCAGAACAAAGACTACTGAAAATATCCTTCCCTTTGAGACTGCAGGAAATTCAGGAGTTACCCATATTGTCCTAAGTGGAACTGAAAATGCCTCTTCTCTTTTATAAAGAAAAGTTACTCAGAACCAGTTAGTTCTAGGGAAGTTCAGAAACATCTGAAGTCTGTCGAGATAGTTTGTCTACAAATGTCTTTGCACAGTGAATGAATGTAGACTATCCGTAAGTTTTATTCTGCATCTAATCTTAATATGGAACATGGTGTTTGAAGAAATGAAATCTTGGGGGATTTTATTTCAGGTAGACTATATGGATGAAAATGAAGAATATTTTCAGCGTCAAGCTTCTCATCGACAGTCTCGAAGGAGATTTAGAAAAATCAACCAGAAAGGGGAAAGACAAACGATTATCGACACTGTGGATCCTTATCCTGTGGGCAAACCACCTTTGCCTAGAGGCTATCATACGGTAAGTTACACAAGTATAATAATTATCTTTATAGCTTTTTGGTGGGAGTTTTGTGAAAGGGCATACATTTTCCATTTTTGATGAATAATTCCTTTCTGTGGTATACTTACTCAAAGTGCAGATTTTTCTGGAAACACATAATATGAATAGTTTAAGGAGCATTGAAATAAGGTATCAAAAGGCATTGTTTAGCCTTTTTATTTCTTAACACGGTCTCTGAGGATCAGCTTTGTGGTCATCATGTACAGTTGTAACTGGGATATTTTTAGGTTCTGATCTTAATCTAAAATGTTGCCCTTTCCCTCACCATCCCCAGTGACGGGTATCATACCTGTTTTTTATTCAAAAGTTAGATATTTAAAAATTACCTATTATCTTCATACCATTGTGAGAATATTATCTGAGAATTTTTTGTTTTTAATATGATGAAGTGAGAGCATAATTTGAAATGATGCTTCTGTAAATCCCAGTGTAAAGATGGTCTGAAGCATTTCTAACAGGTTCAGAGGTCCTCTTTAATACTTTCACCACTTGATCGTCATTTATTCCGTAAATATTAGGTGAAGAAACTACTTCTTATGTTTGAGGAAACCGAGGCACAGATAATGATTGATTTGTACAAGACCCCAGCGTAGTCAGTTTGGGAGCCTTATTTTTCTCACTCATTTCTCTCTGCTCAGCCGTGCTGTGTCCATGTCCCCCGGTGGCCCACCCAGAATAGTGGCAAATATATTTGAGGATTTCTGTTTTCAAGAAGAACGTAACTTGAATTCTTCCATATGTCATAATAAGGTCAAATATGGTTCATCTATACTTACAATACCATTAAATGAGCACTCATTCATGAAATTAATTTTAAAATAAACATATGAAAAAATAAAAATAGGTAAACGACAACTATTTTACATTTCTTATTTGTTTGTCTTCCGTATCCTCTTCTTTCTTTTTGCAAATAAGTATAAATGCAAACCGCATGGGAAAATGTATATAGACTTAAAACTATGTACTTAATTTTCTGGTAACTTGGAGGGATGCATCTTATACCCGCACTTGATGTGTTCTATTTCTGAGAGCCCTTTGTATTTGAATATTCAAGCAGTTTTGGCCACCAGCTCTCAGCCTGCTCCTCTCACTGCCCATGCGCACAATTTTAATTTCACATGAATTTCATAGTTGAATCATTTCATTGAGCTCATTTGCAAAGGGTTGCTTTTTGCTCATCATAAAGTCAGCTTTGTTTGCCTGCTGCAGAGCCTTGGTATTTTTTTGAAAAAAAACCTATGAAAGGTTTTTTGTTACCATTGTCTATACAAGAAGGTAGTATTTTTAGTGTCGATGTAGCATCGTGGAAGAAGGAACTATGGGTTAAAAATAGTTGTACACATTACTAGTACAACCTACTAATATTGTTAATACTCTTTCTGCTTTGGAATTATGTTTCCAAGTCAGATTCTACACCAAGATATTTAGCGGCAGTGTGGGTTACTAAAGATTTAGCGTTCAAGCTGATTGGTTTGATTTTATAGTTATATTTGTCCCATTTAAGTTGGGGGGTGTCATTTTATAATTATTTCTCTCTCCTAGCCCCATGTTTTCCCCCTTTATGTAATACTTCACCCACCTCCCCTACATGACTCCCCCTTTTTAATCTGATTTTTTTGTAAATGTGTAGTTTTTAAAAATTATTCAAGATTCCTTTTTTTTTAGTGGTTTTAAAAAATGTCTTACCTGGTCAACAGGTACTTTTATGAGGGAAAATTCAGTACTAGGGTGAAAAATTTCACTTGCTCACTGATGGATCAGGTACCAGTTTGCTAATACGTGACATGGTGGTGTTAATTTTTCTAAGTGAGTCCAGATGGGCAACAAGTGTCATAATTCTAAATATTGAATCCCGTCTTTTCATGCAAATTGTGTTTTAATTTTATTTATATAATTATTATTTTGCCTAAGTACATGATTTTAACATATGAAAACAACAAAATCAGCCCTAAGTCACATTTACTTATTCTGAGCAGAAATACTCCTTTTGAAAGAACCCTAGTAAGGTGGGAGCCAGGGTGCAAAGTTGGTTGAAAAGGTGCATGGTCCTCCTTCACAGGCGACCTAAATGGTTGCAGGTGCATTTCAGGTGCATGGCTAAGGAACATAAAGGACGTCATACATGTAGCCAGTGCTGTATGGTCATTCTTAACCTGATTTAACCTGATCTTCATTTTGGCAGATGTACTGTAGCATGTCTGATAATGTCATCTTCTCCTTTCCTCCTCTATGGCACTCATTTCATTTTGGCTCAAAGGAATGCACTAAATCTCAGGTATTGTAATCTGTGTGTGGTCTCCTAATACTAACCTCAGTTCATTTGTGAATTTGCATTGTAACTAATGAGTTTATAATATTGATGTGTTTTGCTTCGTCTTGTTCTTTTGTATTTTGCCCTGATTTAGTAAAACCCCTTACAACTTTGAAACTGTCAGTGGTTTGGTTGATGTCACAGGCTGCTTTATTTGTGCAGACCTAGGGACAAATTGCTCACTTTCTTTGAAGAACGAATTAAAGTGCAGACTACGTATTTTTAAGAATGAGTGGAGCACAGTTCTTAACTAACCTGCTTGGCGCATAAAGAAATGGAGAGAGAAAGACAGGCAGATAGGCATCGTGGGTGTTTAACTGCTTTTTGTGTGAAAGTTTTATGGGAAATCCATTAGACATTTACATTTTAAAGGCTATAGGTGAAAGCTTTAAATTTCAGGAATCCCAGTGTGAGAGCATTTTGGGAGACCACTGGTAAAATTTTAGTCAGAATAAAGGCTTTGTCAAAAAGGAAATAAGAATTTACACTTCGCTTGCATTTTCTTATTTGCGCTTGATTTTTAACCAGATTTCATGCTTTTATTTCATTCTGTATTTTACTTGAGGCCTATAATAATATCTTTGCTCATTTGTTTCATGCCAATATATGACTAATTTACGGTTTCAGCATTACTCGTTTGAAATTTTGGGTCAAATTTGGGGTTATCAGGGAATTTGGAGTCAAGGAAGAAAAACTCATTTATCTCTGGAAACTAATTGGTTAAGTAACTAGTGAAATGTTTATGGTTGTGTCTTCTTATTGCCCACGAAAAAGATCATGAATAATTTAATTCACATTAGTGGAAGGCTACTGTCAATGTAATGTCTTTGGCTATTACAGTAACCTCGCCTGAAAACACGAAATATTTGTATAACTTTTCAAATTAAAATAAGGCCATTACTTTACGTTCTATACAATATAATGCATATTAAAATGTCACAGGTGACATAATAGCTGTATTTTATTTTAGAAGCGCTGCTAATTTTTCAGTGATGTGGTAAATCTAAAAAATGTTGCTAGTTTTTAAATTTGATAAGATTCTTGTAAAATTGTATAAAAATTTTTAAAATTGTGCCAGTGTTTTGAGCTTTTATCTAGTACATGTATACTTAAAACGTATATAACTTTAATATTTTAAAAGGTACACCGGTATGTAATTAGTCCTCTTGTTCAGTATGAGAAATGACAGGTTAGTCTAATTCCCAGGTAGAAGTAGGAATTGAATTTAAAATGTGCACTGGGTTGTGATGTATACCTTATGTACGCTTTTAAAAATTAGACGTGTTGCAGCAGTTTAAGACAGATGATAGTAATTTCTTCAGAAACACGAATACTCGCACAGTCCATGCAGAGTGCTTTCAGGTCACTTTTTCAAGGCAAGTGTGTGAGGTTTGCAGAGAATAAGCATTTTAAAATGCAGTGAGAAGGCAAGATTGGAGATGGCTTTTCATTAGCATTTTCTTACATTTTGATGAGTTGGGTTGAGGCTGTGTTTAAGACTGCCAGAAAACAGGATGCGGCACGAATTTTCAGTCTTTGAGTGGGGAGAGGCAGGTGGCAGAGTCAGGTCCTGGCTAAGGTTCCCGGCGGAGGCTGGGGAATTCGGGGTCATTTCTAGACTGACTTGGGACTTTGGACAGGTTTACCTTGTCGACAGGCTCGGAATAGGGTGGGGGGGAAACCTGTTTATTTTACCCCTAATTACAGGCCCCGTCTGCATTGACGGGTAATTTATTCTAGAAGTTTGGGTGGGTAGGGAAATGTGAGTTCCATAATAAGAATGGAGAGGAGAGGGAGAGGACTTAAAAGGGAAGAAGGGCCTTCTTACTTTCACCTGGATGCCGGGATGGGGAAGCTGGTACATACCTGCACATACCTGCACATACCTGTTCTGTCATCTTTTTATTCCTTTTTTTTTTTTATGGGAAAAAGAAAAAAACAGCTCTGCTCTCTTCCTCGTTTAGAAAATGTGAAAATTGTACAGAGATATTAGACTGAAGACTGAGGAAAAATTGTCCCGTCTAACTGTGGAGGTGATGTGTACCGACTGACGTTTCCTACTGTTGCAGCATTCCAGGGCTGGTTGCATAATTAAAATGCTCTCCACTCTTTGAGGTTCCGATTGACTTTCCACCTCCACTCCTACTTACCCCCCAAAGTGTGGCTTTACTTTATACAAATTTGAATTAGGAGGATTCAAACACAATGTAACATAAAACTTATTTATAAAGTTTCCAATCAGTGCAAACTTTTAATAAGGAGAACCCATAAGGAGAACCCATCGGTCATAGAAAAAGGTATTTCCCACACATTCTGTTAGTAATCCTTTTCTACAATGGGAATATACATTTCAGGGCGCCATTTAATAATTATGTATTGAATTTTTCTGTAGGTCAGGCTTAGTTTAAAGTTCTTGGTGCAGGTGTACAAAAGAAATAAAAATACTGCATAAAAGTAAGTTAATATAATCTAAGTCAAATACAATGTAATATTACAAAAACATCATGGAATTAATTTTTTTATTATAGTCAGCGATGATACAATATCTTTAACGTAGCACCAATGTAATAAGGTTGATTCTTATATGAGGCGTATGAAAATGAGTCCTATTTTTAATAAGATTATTCTTCATAATATAAAACAAGTACTATTTCTTCTAATGGTAACCATTCCTAAGTTATATATATCTTATATATCTCTGAATATAATCTATCGCTTTTTTTTAAGTGATGGATTTGATTTAAGTTGGTTTCATCTTCAGTTAAGGACTTCTTAGTAGGTTAATTTCAAAAAAATTTAAATATTGAAACATGAAAAAATTACAGTGTTTGTGTGATTATGCACATTTATTTGACATTAGACTTTTTGACATGAGCTGTTGTTCTCGCATTAGAAATAGGCAATATTTTCCCTCATGTTACGGCTTTGCTTTGTCACTTATTCTTTACTTTTTCACTGAGATCTTCCTACTTTAATCCAATATATGCTACTTAACAGTAAGAGCATGTGTTGTGTATCAGTGACTTGTGTGTCTACTAAATTTCCTAGAATATTAAGGTCTTAAGATTTTAACTTATAACAGTCAGTTCATATCCCACTTGACTAATTTATTCAATGATGATATTTAAAATCTGTTTATGTGCATATACAGAAATTATTCAAGTATGGGGAAATTTCTTAATTATTTGAATATTTTTATTCTTCATCTTTCATCAGGCGTTTGTTTGCTTAATTAAATCTAAAGCCGTTGTCTTCAGTATGGTCCTCAATCCGTCTCTGTGAATTATAATAGGATGGAGTTTCAGAAAATCTGTATATTCTGTTTCTTGTATCATAGAGGAAAGCTCAGTATTTTCATTTGTATGTTTTTATTATTTTAATGAATATTATTGAGCGCCCACCTTGTTTCAGGGCTGTGCCGGACTCCATGGCTGTAAAGGTCTACAGGACAGACAGAATCTGCCCTCATTGACTTTATGGCCTCGCACAAAATACAGATAAATCGACGGCAGTTAAGATAGAGGGAAATCCAGGTACCGTGGAGGCTCAAAAACCAGGCATCTTGAGGAATCCGACGTGGCTTCCTGAATGGCCTTACTGTCTTTGCTCAAAGGAAAATCTTCTTTAATCCAAGAAAGCCCAATAGAAATGTGAAAAAGAAATGAATTGGGAAGTAAAGAAGGGAAAGAGGGGATGTGGATAGACTGTGATAGGAGTGATAGATACAAACCTGCCCTCCCCACATTTTGGTAGATACTGTTGTATGCATGCCCCAAAGTCTTTATATTTGCATCAGAGAGTCTTTTAAAGAGAAGTGGCAAAAGTATCCTTTGCTTTTCATGCTTATTCTCAGCAGGTTTACTAGCCCCTCCTCACCTAGACCATGTTGCATTTTAAAATCCTGCAGAAAGCTTCCTGCGGAAAGGTCTTTGAACAATAGGTGGACATAAGAGCGTTGCATTCCTGGCAAAATGCAGCCTGTTAGAGCTGCTGCGGTGGTCTCTGTCTCCTTGCTTTGGGGGGACCATTTCTCTTTCTTGCAGTTATAATCAGGTATTTATGTTGATTTAATTTATACAGATTGAGAAATTACACCATAGAGTCTGTTTAGAAATTGAAATGTAAATCAGGAAATAGTGTAAAATATGAAATGATTAATCTCGTGCTATTAACAGCATGCATTGCAAATTCATGCAAGGCAGTTGAGAATAGTGTGCAGTGTGCTGTTTACACAAGTTTCAGCTTCTGTTAGAGGATGTCTATTTTTATATATGACATCATCGCTGCTGCAGAACTCCCGTGGCCACTGGGATTTACTGTTCTTTCATTCCATTCTGAAAGAAAGCTTGTATTGATGTCATAATTGGACCCATCTTTTGGTTGCACTTGGAAATTGAAAGTAATCGGGGTGTTGTGTAGCATGTCATGGCAATATTTCAAGCAATTTATTTGTCAGAAAGATCACTGCCACTTTGTCCTGCCTCTAACTGTGAACACTGGTGGCTCTCGCTGTGCCTGTTCATGTTTTAAATATATTTGGCTAAAATTTAACTTTTAGTCTCAATAGCAACAATCCTTTCATCTTCAGCCATTTCATTTCTTATGTGATTTTTCCTTTTCTTTTTTTTTTTTTTTTTTTTGCCATGAGATTTTGCAGTGCTACACACTGATTTGAAAAATGTCTCTTTTCTTTGGAAAAATCTACTTTGATATTCAGACCTATTTCCTACCAGTGCTGAACTGACCTTTTTTACAATTAACTGATCCATTCTAAGTTGTCTGTTTTCACTATTTGAAACATTGGGTGACTAGAAATGTTCTCTTTTGATTTTGAATCCTGTGTTAAAACATTATTAACTTTGAAATACCTTTCTATTAGCTAGAAGATATTGTTGACCAACCTCTGGAAGAAACTCTAGCATGTGATTCGATGTATGGGTGTTAGGTTGACATCACTCATGAAAGGAAAATTTTAATGATTCATATTAAAATAATTTTTAAATGTCTACTAGATTTTGTACATATTTTTGTGTATAAATTTTCCTCCTTATCCTCTCAAAAAATTAGTCATTATCCGTATCTCAGTAGGAAAGTTTTTTTTCCCCTTCTTTTACAGAAACTAATTAAGAACAAACTACAGATTAAAAAAATAACAGGTTTATTGAGTTACAACTCACATGCCATACAGTTCACCTATTTAAAGTGCATAATTCAACTCTTCTTTTCTTTTATAAAAAACATATAACACTGAGACTTCCCTGGTGGCACAGTGGTTAAGAATCCACCTGCCAATGCAGAGGACACAGGTTCGAGCCCTGGTCCGGGAAGATCCCACGTGCCGCGGAGCAACTAAGCCCATGCGCCACAACTACTGAGCCTGTGCTCTAGAGCCCACGAGCCACAACTACTGAGCCCGCGTGCCACAGCTACTGAAGCCTGCACCTAGAGCCCATGCTCCGCAACAAGAGAAGCCACCGCAGTGAGAAGCCCGCGCGCCGCAACGAAGAGTAGCCCCCGCTCACCACAAATAGAGAAAGCCGTCACGGAGCAACGAAGACCCAATGCAGCCAAAAATAATAATAATAATAATAAATAAATAAATTTATTAAAAAATATGTAACACTAAATGTACCATCTTAACCATTTTTAAGTATACAGTTCAGTAGTAGTAAGAATATCAGTAGTAATGACTGACTTGAACGTACCCAGTTCACAGGTGTACCTCACAGCCTTTGTGGTAGTTTAAATTACACATAGGCTGAAAAATAACTTTAAGATAGTTAGGAAAAAAAATAATTATAGAATCTATTGAAAAAAATAAAAGGCTTACTGAACAATTGTATTAGAGCAATTTCTTATGAACTTAGTATGGGGTCAGTAGCCTTTTATTTTTTCCTGTGTCTTCCTTTCTCACTTTCAAGTGGAATATTGGTGGTGGTTGGATGCGATGCGGAGTTTAGAACTGCTAGCCTAGAGGAGGAATGATGTGACCACAGAGTGGGCCGGATCTGAGCAATGAATTGCTAATTGGGATAAATGGCGGAGGAATTCCGAAGGGAAAGGTTTGAAGATGAAAAAGAAAGTATTCAGGCTGTCTTGACTTTTACTCAGATGTCTGGGAGGATGACAGTGATAATTGGTCACCTGTGGCTTCGGTACGATCCGGAAGGCATTAGGAGTGTTAGAAAATAAGGTTAAAATCTCTAAGTTGTAGCGTTTCCCTCGCGCTAATTATTCGTGTACGTCTACTTTCCGTCCACGTCTTTATCCGAAATTTTAAACCGAACCTTCAAACACCTGTTTGAATCATCAGGAATTTTGGAATACTCAGGAACGTTTTCAAGAAAAAGATCATTTTGCCGTGTGTTACTTTATGAAGTATGCACATCCCAACCAAGTGTGACGAAGAGAATACTTGGGCCGCGGCAATAGTCTTGATGCCCTCGATGCCCTTGACGGTAATGGGCATTCTTAACAAGCACTGCAGTCTTTTTATTCCTCCTCGGCATGAAAGTTTGCCTAACTTTGGGTACTAACTTTAGTTAGATGGGGAAGGTGTGAGCAGCTAGCCTTCCTGCAAGTGGATGTGCTGTTAGAAGGTTCAGCTGAGGTAGGACCTCACAGGGTTTTATCTTAAAGGAATCTAAGGACAGCCGACAACTGGGTTTTTACAAAGAGCCAAGAGGCTGATCATTTTCTGGTTCATCTCAGAGCAGCAGCTGTCAAACTTGTCCATCTCAGGACTTGTTTACACTCTTGAAACTTTTTGAGAGGGACTTCCCTGGTGACTCAGTGGTTAAGAATCCACCTGCCAATGCAGGGGACACCGATTTGATCCCTGGTCCGGGAGGATCCCACATGCCGCGGAGCAACTAAGCCTGTGTGCCACAACTACTGAAGCCCGCGTGCCTAGAGACCGTGCTCCGTAACAAGAGAAGCCACCGCAATGAGAAGCATGCGCACTGCAACGAAGAGTAGCCCCCGCTCGCCGCAACTAGAGAAAGCCCGTGCACAGCAGCAAAGACCCAATGCAGCCAAAGATAAAGAAATAAATACACTGGGCTTCCCTGGTGGCGAAGTGGTTGAGAGTCCGCCTGCCGATGCAGGGGACACGGGTTCGTGCCCCGGTCCGGGAAGATCCCACATGCCGCGGAGCGGCTGGGCCCGTGAGCCATGGCCGCTGAGCCTGCGCGTCTGGAGCCTGTGCTCCGCAACCGGGAGAGGCCACAACAGTGAGAGGCCCGTGTACCGCAAAATAAAAATAAAAATATAAAAAATAAATACACTTATTAAGGAAAAAAAACTTTTTGAGGGCTCCAACAGCTTTTGTTTATACGAATTATCTACATCATTACTTGGCATATTAAAAATTGAAACTGAGAAACTTAAAAATATGTATTCATTGGTTAATTTAGCATAATAAACCCATTATACATTAACATAAAGGTTTCTTTAGTGAGAGGTAGCTATATTTTCAAAACAGAAAAAGTGAGAGGAAGGGTGGTGGTGGCTTATAGTTCTACAAATATGTTTAATGTTTGGCCTAGTAGAAGGCAGCTGGATTCTCATATCTGCTTCTGTATTCAGTCTTTTGTGATGTCCTTTTCTGGCTGAAGTACATAGAGTATGGCCTCACACAGATGGGTAGTTGGAAAAGGGAGGAGAGTTTTAACAGCTTCTTCAAATAATCTTCCTGATACACTGCACCAAAGTTTGACAAACGGTAGTTCCTTACACCTGCTGTTGCGTTGAGGAACATAACACTCTGTCAGTCAGCTTTTAAAATTTTTCTTTTATTAAGACCCATCCGCCTTACTTACACACCGAAGGGGTCTTTCTATTCACGTGTGATATTATAACATCATGCATTCGTCATTGAATTTAGGTTGTCCAAATTTTGGCGTGTTACACAATATAAAAAAAAATCACATTTGTTAGTATCACTACCAGTCTCATGTCAAAAGGCCTTAATTATTGGGAAGCTGTCAAGCTTATGGGATTGGACATGTTTTCCTAATGTCTAATTTTTACTTGAAAGCTAAAATTTTATCCTTTGGAAAGTGCTATCAGCTGTTTTCCTTGAAGTGACAAGCTCAGTTTGTCCATTTTCAAGAAAATATCGGCCAAGTACCCTAGTCTTAGTAACCACAGTTTGTCCATTTTTTGTTCTTTCCCACAGAAATAGCTTTCCATGAAAAAACCAAGTGCAGGACCCTTCTGAGAGCAGGGCCTGTAGACGGCTGAGCTTGCAAACCTATGAGGCTGCCCCGACCTTGTTTCCTGTGTGATTCTGCCCCTTACTTCCTTTTCCTTTTTGCTGCTTAATCTCCTCATAGATACAAGGAGAAAATGGAAAGCCCTCAAGCTAACTTGGGATGGAATCAGAAGAATTTAAAAATGCTTTATATTAAATAATGGTTTTAAATATATTAATTAATTGGTTTGGATGGTCACCAGCAGTCCTTTTTGTAGTTACTGTAGTAATCTTTAAAGGTACATGTTTTTACTTAATTTATTTAGCATTTCTCATTTAGAGAGTGTTTCTCTTTAGGAATTTTATCTTTGGAGCCCCTTTTCCCCCCAGAAAGTTCTCTGCCTCCTCTTCCCTAGTAAGATAATTATGAGCCATTATGTGGAATTATAAAATATTTAAACTTTTTATGCAAACATTTGTGTGATATGAAAGTATGACCTAATCATAACTGTAAAGAGTGTGTTAGACAACCTTTTTTTTTTTTTTTTTTGTGGTACGCGGGCCTCTCACTGCTGTGGCCTCTCCCGTTGCGGAGCACAGGCTCCGGACGCGCAGGCCCAGCGGCCATGGCTCACGGGCCCAGCCGCTCCGCGGCATGTGGGGTCTTCCCGGACCGGGTCACGAACCCGTGTCCCCTGCATCGGCAGGTGGACTCTCAACCACTGCGCCACCAGGGAAGCCCGAGACAACCTTTAAAGCTGAGTTTTTGGTCTTATGCTAATACCGATAAGACTAGTTTTTGGTGTCCTCACCCACTCCCATACCCTCAAAAAAAGATCCTCACCAGGAGTAATTTCAACAGCCTCCTGTGCGTGATTAATACTTTAGATTCAGGATAATGTAATGTGTTACAAATTGTTTCAGTTTGATAGTGCAAAATAAATAGTACCTCGCAATGTATTTAAAACTTCTCTAACCTTCTTACTATGTTTCTCGAATTATATCTTTGTTATCCTCTAGTTTAAGTATCTTTTTTTCTTTTTTTACTGGCTCCCTTTTTCCTTTTTGGTCTAAATAAATATGCTGCCTTCACTCTTTCCACTTGTCCTGCTTATGTTAAGACACCAGTGGTTGGTTTCCTTTGTCATCACAACGTGTGGTTTACTTCTCATAATGGTGCTCTGAGATTCCGTGTGCTTCAGTAATCAGCTACTGCAGCAGAATATCTGAAAGGTAGTGCTGCCTTGGGGAAGGGACTGGAAGTTTTCCCGCTCCCAACTTTGAGATGATAAGTTTGCCCTGGTAAGAGCTGAAATGTCCACTTGTACATTCTATGAGGTCAGTGGTCACTATAGATTCCTGCATCCCTTCTCGCTTAGAGAAATTCCCGCTTTAGATGATTGTCTCACTTTCTTCCCTACCGCATTTTTATCTTTATTGTAAATACCATGCTTTCTGGTAGTGTGTATGATATTTTTTTAATTCATTTTTTATTGAAGTATAGTTGAATTACAATGTTGTATTAATTACTGCTATACAGCAAAGTGATTCAGTTATAAGTATGTATATATATTCTCTTTCATATTCTTTTCTGTCATGGTTTATCACAGGATACTGAATATAGTTCCCTGTGCTATGCAGTAGGACTTTGGCTTTACCTAGTCTATATATATTAGTTCGCATCTGCTAACTCCAAACTCCTAATCCATCCCTCCCCCACCCTCCTCCCCCTTGGCAACCACCAGTCTGTTCTCTGTGTCCCTGATTCTGTTTCTGTTTCGTAGATAGGTTCGTTTGTGGCATATTTTAGATGCCACATATAAGCGATATCATATGGTATTTGTCTTTCTCTTTCTGACTTAATTCACTTAGTATGATAATCTCTGGTTGCATCCATGTTGCTGCAAATGGCATTATTAGTTTTGGTTTTTGTTTTTAAAAAGTCCACTGAATTGAATGGTGTGTTGTAAAATTTTGGCCCAACAGATTTTTTTTTTTTTTTGGCTTCACCTCCTTGAAAAAGCATTACCTATAAAATACAAGCCATCAAGAAAAATAGGTTTTGTTATACATTTGCTCCAAGGCAGCCTTTTAGTAACCATTTCATATGATGCACAGTACATTTTGCTTATGTCCACCACACTGTTGAACTAACCAGGATGATTTCTGAAGGTCATACCTGATTTCTTGTATTCCTGTCCTGTCCCACTTTGTCTTGGGGGTTAAGTGTAGAATGAATGAGTGAATGTTACTTATTCTGTTTAGTGTTTCATTATAGATTTATGGTTGTGTGTTAATACAGTGAACTACTACTTTATGGCACAATCAGGAGGTATAATCTTCCATGATTGTGATTCATCTGGCCAGTTGTGAGCAGTTCTAACAATTATAGTTGTCTGAGACATACAGTGAAATATTCTAGTCTTGTCCTTTAAAAATACCAGCATGGTAGTAATTGAACATTTCAAAGCGCAACTAAAATATGAATAGGGTGGAATACTCTGTTTGCCGTTTCAGAGCTTTTAAGGAGAGGGAGAAATTAGATGGGTGGTTTGGGCTTTGTTTGTTTATTCATTTATTTATGAGAAGGAAGATTGAATATTGTCGTCTTAAACTCATGTGGTCATGGTGGGAGGCTGGCTTCTTCTCTAAGGGAACATTTAAAAAATTTCTGTGGCATCTAAAATATTTTCTATATTGAGACAGTCTCTTCTATATTTAATTATTTTCCAGGCAAATTTACTTGGAAGCATTTCCTGTCTGGAGTATATTTAATTACATCAGATGGGCAGTCACAGTTCTATTCCTGGTCGTGAAGTCCACTGATGAATGCTGCTGCTTATAAATACTGTTATTTTCGTTTAGAGTGAAGATTATTGAACCATTATGAAAATTTATACGTATTTATTTGAAAACCTCAGATTTAAAAAATGAAAATATGCTTGTTAAAGTTAAATTCCTGAAGAGTCAGGAGAGTCTTTGGAAGCAGACAGTATTACGTATGCCTTTGTATACCTTCTGCACAGTGTGTATGCTGTTACGGTAGGTCCTCAGCAGTGTCCTGGTTCCATGCTGGTGTCGATCAAACTCCCAGAATTAGCATTAGTTAACATTTCTAGGAGAGGCATCATAGATCCACCTGCATTAACACATCGATACAACATTAATTCATGGGTTGCCCAAACCTTGAGTGCAGCTGAATTTTTAGAATATCTTGGAAGGAATAAAATCAACCCTTATTGGATCCTTATGACATATACCAGTCGTCAGCGTGCTTTTTCATGTATTTCGTCAATCAGACTTTTCTGCAGCGTTGAATGTTTGGTGATGGCATCTCCACTGTTAGGAGGTAAGCCTCCTAAGGTCAAAGGTGTCACGTAATGTGTTCGATGTTCATGGTCACAGAATCAAATAAAGACATAGGTCTTCTCTGTTCCTGATACAGAACATTATTTATTTTTTAAAATGAATTTAACATATATTGCTTTTATGTTACTTAAACTTTAAATTTGATCTAAGAGAAATAAAATATATATCAGATAATTCAACCACTTTAAATGCCTACAATTTAAATACCTTTAAAGGAAAGAGGCCAGAGCACAGAATGTCCATTCTAGTAGGCTTTGGTTGATTCATCAGTCTTTTCTGTTGCAACTGGGTGTTTTCCCCTCTCGAACCATGCATCCCTCATCAATAAAGCACAGCATTCCCCCCCCATTTAAATAACCTTTCTAGCTTCATTCCAATACAGAAATGGGTTTTCACTGGCCATCAGTACTATTTCACAACAGAGCATAAGTATGTAATTAGTGTATTTTAAAAGTTAGGTCCACTAATATTATAAGTAACAAGCCAAATCTTGCCAGAAGATCTTTTGTAAGTATGACTTTTTAACGAACTAAAACAACTTACAGTTGTCTAAAGGTAGTCATCATTTTTAGAGGTAAAAACACACCGCCACAGTGGGCTTCCCTGGTGGCGCAGTGGTTGAGAATCTGCCTGCCAGTGCAGGGGACACGGGTTTGAGTTCCTGGTCTGGGAAGATCCCACATGCCGCGGAGCAACTAAGCCTGTGCACCACAACTACTGAGCCCGCGCGTCTGGAGCCTGTGCTCCGCAACAAGAGAGGCCGCGACAGTGAGAGGCCCGCGCACCGTGATGAAGAGTGGCCCCTGCTCACCGCAACTAGAGAAAGCCCTTGCACAGAAACGAAGACCCAACACAGCCAAAAATAAATAAATAAGTTTAAAAAAAAAAACACCGCCACAAAATTACTAACTTCTGCACCAGAAAATATTGGAAGTGTTCTGGTAGTATTTAAGAATATTGAAAATGTATATCAAATAATATCAGGGGGTTTATAAACCTTCTGTAAAACTGATGATGTAGTTATGTAGGACTTTTAATAATTCAAATTATTGCTACCATTAAGAAAAACACCTTTTACTTAACCTTTTTCTAAGTTTGACAGCATTTAATTTGCAGAGT
Organism: Orcinus orca; assembly: GCF_937001465.1. Taxonomy (NCBI): domain Eukaryota; kingdom Metazoa; phylum Chordata; class Mammalia; order Artiodactyla; family Delphinidae; genus Orcinus; species Orcinus orca. The sequence continues at coordinate 5,335,381 of NC_064562.1, forward strand.
AAGCGATGTTAAAAAGAAAACCTCTAAACTATTGTCCAATTATCACTATAATTTTTAAAAAGTAAGGGCATTTTAATATTTCCTCTCTGACTGCCAAAGAAGGAAGATAAAGATTTCAGAATAAAGGATAGTTACCACCAGGAAATCTTATCCCAAGATAGACCATCTGAATGGAAATATTACCCCTCTACCCCCATCTTGCTACTAGGTAACGTTTGGGACCAGCCATATAGTTAAGATAACTTTAAGAACGTAAAAGGATTGTAGGAATCTGCCAGTCAAGCCACTTAATAAAATTTATTTTTTTCTATGTAATCACTGACGTTCATCCTCTGCTTTAAGATTTTTAGTTACACTTAGCACTGATATTTGTGAGACAGTCCATACGTAACGTGTGTCAAAATTGTACCCTACCGCCTGGTACAGAGGAAGGGTTTTGTAAATCATAGCAGTTATCGTTGCTTGTAGGAAAGGCCTAATTATTAAGAAACTTCCCTTATGTTTAGTGAAATCTGCCTCTCTGTATCTTAGTCTGTGGTTCTAGGTATCTCTTAAAGCAGCACAAATGAATATTCGTGTTCCATTTCCATGTAAGTGTGCTTCAGATATTTAATGAGACCCTGCTCTGTTCAGCCTCTTCTCTAGGTTACACATTCCTAACTTCTTATAACTTTTCTGAACACCTTATCATCTTGATCTTCTGCTGTTTGAACATTACAGTTACTTATTATCTGTCCTAAGTCATGATGTCTAGAATGGGTTGCTGTAAACCACATGCAGGCTGTAGGCTATAGGAGAGCTTCCTGTCCCCCTCCCTCTGGGCCTTATGTGTCTGATAATGTAACCTGAGATTTTATTAGGGTTTTCAGTCACCTTGGAGCTTTGGGCCAGCTCCCTTTTACAGATAGCCCCTCCCACCTCCCACCCCCACCCCCCCACGCTATGAATTGTTCCTCCAGCCTGATCTTCCCTCTCCTGTACTTGTAAGAGTGACACTTTGGTGGTACACACGGTACACTGTTAAATTTAGATTTGCTGGTTTTCATCTACTCTTCACCTGTCACGTTATTTAAAACACCTCATTTTGTCAGTAAGCAAATTGGACATCTTTCATGGTTGCACAACTATCCTATGTCTGCTTCCTCAGCTTAAAATAAAGCTGGTGTTATACTACTTCACAGGTTACTCTTGAAAATGTGTAAGTGGAATTACTTATGCATTTATTCTTTGAGCAATTACTGTGTGTTAAGTACGAGAGACAAAACATTTTATCCTTGACAATATGAGATGAAATGTTGTATGGTCCCTGCTTTCAGCTAATTTACATTCCAGTTTGTGGTCAGTATTTCTCTTTTTGTTAAATAAAAATAAGAGTGATAATTAACTACTGTGCTCGTGCAAACATATTAATCATAAGGGAATAGGTTACATGCCAAATTAGTAATAAAGATAGTAATTGCTTTTTTGTTTGCAGTACGCGGGCCTCTCACCGCTGTGGCCTCTCCCGTTGCGGAGCACAGGCTCCGGACGCGCAGGCTCAGCGGCCATGGCTCACGGGCCCAGCCGCTCCGCGGCATGTGGGATCTTCCTGGACCGGGGCACGAACCCATGTCCCCTGCATCGGCAGGCGCACTCCCAACCACTGCGCCACCAGGGAAGCCCAGTAATTGCTATTTATATTTGGAGTGGTACTCTATGAAATACTGAAGTCAGGAGCCCACTTTCAGGCCTCGTCCTTAGACAAAGCGGTGAAATGATTGGCAACCAGTGTACAAGGACTTCCCCTCTGAGGCTGAGCATTTTGAGGTGAAGTCTGGTCTCGTTAAAACAGGTTCTTGGGAATGAGGTAAGCTTTGTGAAATCAGCTGTTAAAGTCTGTGCATTTTGAAAAGCCCCGTTCTGTATGTTGGAATTTCTTACTCGCTTACAGCCTTCTTTATTTTTCTTTGTTTTTCTGCATGTCTCCATTTCGTGCCATCTTTATTTTGGCGGGGGGGGGGGGGGGGCGTGACCAAGGATTGAACCTGGGCCATGACGGTGAAAGCGCTAAGTCCTAACCGCTGGGCCGCCAGGGAACTCCCCATTTCATGCCATCTTTTAATCGTTCTCTTCTAACGTGGCCCATGTAAATAGTGGGCGTATTTATTATAGACAGGTTACATTAGTTCTCCAGTTATGAGTCAGGTGCAACATAAGCAGTTTGTTGTCAGACAGGTTTTTTTAATTAAAGACATAGCCTAAAGATTTCTTTGAATATATCTTTAGAGTATATCTGGGTGATCTTTTTTGGACTCACAATTCGATCTTTCTAAGTGCTAATTCAAGTAATGGTTCCTAGTATTTCTAAAGCCTTCATTTAAATTAAACTCAGATGTGTATTCAACAGTTATTACGTATCAGGCACAGTGTTGGTGTCTCTCATTTTATTCCGTAATTAAATTATTTTAAATAAAGAACCTGAAGTACCTTTTTATTGGTCAGAGTAGAAAAAATAAAAATTCTAGCCCCGATTTCCTCTGTGAGGAGGGGGTGTGGGGGGACCTGTCTGAAGTTCACCCGAGGATGAAACAGGTTATGTGAAATGTAGGGATGAATTACAGTGGGAAGAATTTGTCAGATAATCAACTTTTGTTTTGTTTTGTTTTTTGTTTTGTTTAGAAAGAAATCGTAATACTAATGGGATGTTTTGGGTTTAGGAAAAGAGAAGTGAAACTTCTGACCGTACCTTGCACAGTTTTGCATTGGCTTGGTGCTCAGTGGGTTTGGTGTGGTTGTGTAGAAAATAGCACTTTAAAATGTCATTTCTCTGATGAACAATAAAACATTAGGGTTCAAATTTGTAAAATTTTATGTTTCCAGATATTGAAGAATAAATTCTTCCTGCCTCTCCAAGAGATTTTCTCCAACCTCCGTAGTTTTTCCTCTGGGGAAGGGAGAAGAGGGAAAGCAATCAACATACGTATAGTGGATAAAGTAAATTATATGAGAAACCTGGAGTTCTATTTTGTGCTCTTCCAAACTACTAACTCTATAATCTCATACACTTAATTTTTCTGGGAAAGGACAAATCCATTATTCTACTGCTTCCTTGGGTGCTGACCAGGCTTAATTAAATGTTTGCAAAGCACTTGGAGATCTGTGGATAAACACTATAGATGCCCTACATAAATAAACACGTATTAATCCTAAATGTGGTTGATAATTACTGAGAAGAACAGACCATTTTTCTCAATTTCATAGTAATTAAAAAGGGCATACTTTAGGTGGAAAAAAGTATAAATGAATATGATGGGTTTAAATTTAGCATGGAAAGGCTTAAGTAATGTCTTGAATTGTGTTATGATCTATCCTTTGGGTCACTGTTGCTGATAATTTAGAAGTCACTAGAAGTTCTTAGGCAGAAGGCTGTTACGTGGTCCTTTTTCTAGCTGGATCTATTTAATGCTATTTGCTGAATCTAGATGGTTAAGGAATAGGGTAAATAGAACCAAAATCAGCCTAAGGGTGATTTTTTTCTTATTTGTGTAAAATCTGTAATATGGGATTCTCTTAAATCTTCGGTTCGTATTTTATGTTTGGCATATCATAACCTGGTATAATTGTATTTCATTGTACAAGGTAGTAGGGATAGTAAAATTTCAGTACTGCAGTCATGAGTTTTGCAATGTGTAGGTTGTAGGCGTGGAGCCAGGTTGGGAGAGAAATCTCACCAGTCTCAGCACAGAAGAGCATCAGTGCCTGAGGATGTGTGACTCTGACCTCATCTCTCAGGGTCCCCGATGAGGTTAGTCTCCTCCTCCAGAGAGGTGACAGGTTTTTCTGCAAAGACGAGCAACGCGAAATCTTCCCCTAAAAGGTCGGCCGCCATCAGCATGGAGGTGACCTGACTTCACCTTGGAGACAGGTTTCTGTCGCGTGGGCCTGTGGGGCATGGGCTGGATGGGTGAAAGCTGTGCCGCTTGATCACTTAGTTCTTGAGTTGCCATTGGCTTTATTTGCATGTGTAGTAAAACACACATAACATTTAAATTGATCATTTTAACCGTTTTTAAGGGTCCAGTTCAGTGCCATTAAGTACATTCACCTCATTATGCAGCCATCGCCACCATCCATCTCCAGCACATTTTCATCTTCCCAGAAGAAACTCCATACCCATTAAACATGACTCCTCATTTCTCCCAGCCCCTGGCCACCACCGTTCTCCTTTCTGTCTGTGAAGTTGATAGAAGTGTAGTCATACAGGGCTTGTCTTTCTGTGACTGAATCATTTCACTTTAGCACAGTGTCTTCAAGGCGTGTCCTTGTAGCTCGTTAGAGAATCTTGTTCCTTTTTAAGACCGAATATCCCATTGTATTGATATGTGTATACCACATTTTGTTTATGCATTCATTCATAGATGGACGCTTGAGTTGCTTCTAGCTTTTACCTTTTTTTTTCTTTTTTTTTTTTGTGGTACGCGGGCCTCTCACAGTTGTGGCCTCTCCCGTTGAGGAGCACAGGCTCCGGATGCGCAGGCTCAGCGGCCATGGCTCACGGGCCCAGCCGCTCCGCGGCATGTGGGATCTTCCCGGACCGGGGCACGAACCCGGGTCCCCTGCATTGGCAGGCGGACTCTCAACCACTGCGCCACCAGGGAAGCCCCAGAGCAGAAGTTTTTAATTTTAGTGAATCCAGCTTATCCATTATTTCTTTCACGCATCATGTGTGGTGTTGTATCTAAAAAGGCATCACCATACTCAAGGTTGTCTACGTTTCCTCTTATTATCTTGTAGGAGTTCTGCAGTTTTGCGTTTTACATTTAGGTCTGTGATCCATTTTGAGTTAATTTTTGTGGGTGGCGTAAGGCCTGTTTCTAGGTGATGATGATGCTTTTTGCGTGTGGATGTCCATTTGTTCCAGCACCATTTGTTGAAGAGACTCTCTTTGCTCTATTATATTGCCTTTTCCCTTTGTCAAAGAACAGCACTGTTTACTTTTAAATAATTCATTCGTCTGTTATAGAAAAATATCTGGGACTTTTTTTGTTAGGAACTGGTTTACAGGATCATATATGGTCTTGCTAATGTCCATTCCCAGTCACTGGGGGTTTCATTCATTCAAAAAGTGTTGATTGTATACAGCACGTAGCGTGCTATGCACTGCAAGTCTAGTGGCACGCAGGCAAGCATGGTGTCAGCCATCAAGGAGAGGGGTGTGTAGCAGGGGAAAAGCAAACACTAATTGCACATAAGTTCGTGATTAAGCATGAACTCACGGCATGACAGGAGAGTGATATACAACATGATGGTAGTTTTGAGGGCGTTTCACCAGTGGGTTTTGAGGGGTGGCATAGGAGTCGATCAGGAAAGGGGAGGGTGAGGGCGAGTTCAAGGCAGAGGAAATAACACGTGAAAAGGTCCTCTTGCCCCTTCAAGGAAGCAAGAGCCGCTGAGGTTACCTGAGGGTCTGAGTGTGGGGTGAGTCTTGAAGACACGCAGGTCTTGCAGATACCACAAGAGTTGTAGTCTGTGCGCTGAGAGCAGTGGGAAGCCATGCGTGTGTCTGGGTTGGAAAAGGGGGCTCAGAGGATTCAGATGAAATTACCAGATTTTAGTTTTTCAGAGATCTCAGAGGCAGTCTGTCAAATGGGTTGAGTGGACGAGGTTAGAACTGAATCCAGACAGTTCAGTAAGGAGACTTTTGCAGTTTTCGCGGCAAAAGATAATGATTGGAGTGGGATGGTAGCAGCGGAGATGGAGAGAAATCTGAATTGTAGGGAAGGTAGAGACGTAATTAGTGGGACACTGTGACGGATCGGATGCGGACAAGGGTGTTAAGGGTGACTGGTCGACGTCTCAGGCATTATAACAGAACCGTGGTGGTCCTTCATTTGAGAGGGCGGTGCGGTGAGGGAGTGACGGAACCAAAGTAGGTGATTCCTCAGAGGTTTGGGTGTGAAGTGGGGAAGAGGTCAGACAGTAGCCACGGGAGAGTGTAGGATCTTGGCAAGGTTTCCGGTTTTGGTTTTGTTTCTGAGACGGGAGACACCTGAACATATTAAAAAGTGGAGGGCTTCCCTGGGGGCGCAGTGGTTGAGAGTCCGCCTGCCGATACAGGGGACACGGGTTCGTGCCCCGGTCCGGGAAGATCCCATGTGCCGCGGAGCGGCTGGGCCCGTGAGCCATGGCGGCTGAGCCTGCGCGTCCGGAGCCTGTGCTCCGCAACGGGAGAGGCCACAGCAGTGAGAGGCCCGTGTACCGCAAAAAAAAAAAAAAGTGGAGAACCTCTAGTTGTGGGCGAGAGGTTGAGTGGATGATATAAGAAGTCGGTAGAAGGGGCATGCTGGGGGTAGAAGGATGCCAGATCGAGAAGTGGAGGGCCTGGCTGCCTTCAGGTGTGCAGGGGGAGGAAAGAGAATAAGTGGTGTGGGAGCCAGCCTAGGGAGCAGCGGGTACGGGCAGCTCCAAAGTCAGGTACTCAAGTAGCTAGATTTTCCATCGCTGTTTTCGATCGTGGATACCGTTTATAGATAGATGCGACCATGAGAACCGGACCAGGGCTTCCAAGCTAAAATGTCAGCAGTAATGCTGTCTTTTCCAATAACCTACTAACCCGAGTGGAATTCAGTGTGGTAGAATTACACAACCTTATTAAATTTCAACTTTCTACCTCTAAAAGAAGTTTGATTTGGTTTTTATAAAAAACCTGAGTGGGTTTATTTTGATATAATTTGCAAGGTGCTGGGTGTGTGTGCCCGAGTGTGTGTATGGGTGTTTGTGAAAAATCACACCTTCTAAATTTATACAAAGCTTGCATTTTGTGAATTTTTGGTGGATACTTGTTTCCTACAGCACGGTGATACTCGAGGGTGGGGACGAGGTCACAGCCATCCCTGTTTCTTCCCCTTGGTGAAAAATCATATTTTAGTTCAAAGCTGTTCAAGTGAGTCCTTGCTCTGCTCTCCCACCCTGTCTTCAGAGAGATTATTTGGAGTCAGCAATCAATGGATTCCATCCCTCTGAGACTTGCTTAACCTACAGCCGCTGATAAAAGACAGGCAAGAGCTCGTTACTTTATCTGAATTGTCCATTGCTACCTTAATGAGTGAAATGGTTAAGTAGAGGAGGGGGCGAGCCTTAAGGAATGTGTGTACCGTTTGAGCTGAATATTTCAGTGTATATAGGGAGAGGGAGGGCGAGAGAGAAATCCACTTACATCACTAGAACTGCATTGAGTGTGAGCCTTGCAGGTTAAGAGACAGACTCCAGTGTCTTGCTTTCTGCAGGAAGCAGCAATGCCGCCTGTTTCCTAAGAGGAATTTTTTTATTTAGAAAAGGAAGCTTTCTCTCTACCCAGGAAATGGCTTTCCTTGTGCGTTGCTATGCCAACTGCCTGCAGCCATGGTCCTCCAAAGTAAGCACAATAATGTAATTATATTGGTGTATTGCATTCAGACTCGTGCTTCTCAAGATTGTGTGTGTGCATGTGCCGTGTTTCTGTTAGTGACTCTGTTGCTGGCAGTCATGCTTGTGTTGAGTGTAAGGGACAGACATCATTAGATCAAATGTCCATCAGTGTCATGCCGCCGAGATTAATTGTGCAAACTTGGTTAGTGGAGTGGGACAGAGATGACTGGTCACCGCTCCGTCAGCATCACTGGCAGCCAGGGAGGAGGTCCCGATTCACACGCTTCTTTCTTTCTCTTTCTCCTTTCTTCCTTGGTCGAAGGGGTCCGTATGTGTGATTGCAAATGAGACAAGAGTATTAACAATGCTTGGCTGAATGCTGAAGACCGGTTCCTCCACCACCCTGACCGAGATCATTCTCTGGGAAGCCTTTTGGAGGGGAGTCTGTGTGCAGTCAGCCATTTTAGCTTTTTTTTTTTCCCCCTTTTCTTTTGCCTCTCGTTCTTCGGTCTCAGAAATGATCTTGTTCTCCGGGAGGACTGAGAGCTGGATAAGGTTTCCTCAGTCTCGTTGTAGCCGGAGATGGCTAGAGTTTCAGCGTTATAAAAATGGAGACCGGCAGGGTCGTGCGGATCCCTTTTCTGGTCCACAAGTATGAGGGTTTTCAGCTCACCGGTAGTGAGACTTGAAGCTGCAGCTGGCTCTCCTCCTCTTTTTTTTCTTTCTTTCTTCTTCGTTTTTCTTTTAATTCAGTGCTGTCAAGGGTGACTTGGCATCCGTGAGAGACTGGTACATGATGTGTAAGTTCAGTCCAGCATATGTTTCTTCATTATGAAACCACTAGCAATCCCAGCTAACCATGGAGTTATGGGCCAGCAGGAGAAACACTCAGTAAGTACCTCAAATGCCGCTGTGCTTCCACCTTGCGTCATAGGGAACGGCTTTAAAATGGGGATGATCGCTGTGTCTCTTCAGGGGAGGCATGTTTTCTAGAGGGTCTGAGAGTCTGCTTGGAGGAGGGAGGGTAAGTTACAGCTGGCTTGTTCTTCCCATTCTGTTGTGATTTAACCATTTTTTTCAACAAGACCAGCAGTCCATTTAAAGCAAGATCACAAACATTGTGACACACTGGACGGCTGATTTTTATAATCAGAGATTAAAACTTGGCAGTTCAGCTTTAACTCAGCACTCGAATAGTCTCTTAAAAATATCTGTATCGTTGAATTTAATGAGAGATCATGAAAAGGTTATTGGGCACAGGCGTCTGTGGTACGGAATTCACATGTAGGCTTGAAGGAGGGAGGAGAGCTTCGGTTATTGATTTGGTAATAAAGCCATCAGTGGGACTCATCTGACTTCTTCACAGGAATTAACAGGTGACGAGAACACAGAATTTTTTTGTTTGTTTTCATGCCACAAGTATTGCTTCTTTATAATTGATCCCATGAGTCAGCTCTGCATTTGTCACGCTGAAATCCCATAGGCAGCTACTGCTGTTTGTGAGAAACACTTTTCTATGGTTAATACCAAGTCCGAGCCTCCTGTTCTAGGAATGTGAATTCTCACTTTGCTGCCTTTATACCACCATGTTGGAAGTTTTCTGCCATCACACTAATTCATATGTGTGTGTCTCATATATATATTTAAATGTCCCAAATGAAAATGCATATATTTAGGCAGCTTATATAGTAATTAGTCTAAGTATTTTTTAAATGCCTATTTTTATATTCTGGCCTCTAGCAAGTACTCTATTAGGGTACAGGAATTATCTTTTATGTATGCTAAAAAGATTGAGATGTTAAACTTTGAAGATGGAGATAAATCGCTGAGGCTTTGAAAATTTATAGACGGAAGGCCATGAATTAGAATATTTAGATGCCTAGGTTTATGGATCTAATTTGGTTTTGTTCACCATCACGAACAAAATTGTTAACTAAATCCGAGAGGTTTTCTTAGATGAAGCTACCCATAAGGCATCGCCCTGCACGCCCAGAGAGTGGTGGGATGTTCCCGGGCAGTGGCTGTGTTGCAGGCGTGTTATGATGCGGGGCTTGGAGCCCAGCCCCCTCGTAATGAGATTCTTGTGGTACCTCGCTAATTAAATCTCTTCGGATCAGATCCAAAAGCAGACCAGCCTTATACTTAATTTCACTAATAAGAAAGGTTGTTATAGAGAAGTTCTACTCTAGTTAGACTTTAGTAACAGGGCCTCTGACGTGAAGCTCCTCTGCACTCGGGATTTTTTCAGGGACCAGTGAGGTGTGTTACTTAAACTGCACTTGAGGAACCTTAGAAGCAAAGTTCAAATCACAGGCCCTTGGTTTACCTTTTTCACATGTCCTTTCTCAGGATGGGGGGAGGGGGGTACTGAAATTAATAATAATATAATTTTAATGAACAAAGAAAATAGTTTACTGGCGGGGGAGGAAAAAGTAGGACTAGATTTATGAAAAGGAGCAGTTGGGCCAGGTAATACCAAATAGTGTGTGGATGCCTGTCCCGTAAAGCGTACTTATTTCCTGACACGTGCTTTACGTTTTAGTGAATTCCAGGGTAATGCTTTGACAAAAGTAACCCTAGCCCTAAAATAGCTTTGAGTCAAGTGATATCTAGAAAGCGTGTCAGTGGTATCTCCCACCATATTTCTGTTACCAATTGAGGTCCTGGAGTTCGCCGCCCAGATCATCCTCTGGGGCAGGGTTGTCAGTTGGTACCCTCAGGATCTTGCTGCGTGGTCCTTGTTGATGAGGCCTTTGGTTATGTAGACTTTGCTGGTTAATGAGCAGACCTTTAAGACTTTAATTCCATGCAGGAGGTGAACAGGAGAACAGTGTCCCGGCTGTCACGTAATAGGTGACTCAGTAAAGAGCTGTTGAGCAAACATGAGTGGGACACCCCTCTTCTGACCTATGAGGCTTTACGAGGATAATGTCAGAGCTCATTTTAAATGCGTGAAGTTTGGTAACGTCACAGATAACTTCCATTTTCGCCTCTTGGAGAAGTTTGTGGCTTTTTAAGTGGCTTTGACTACGGAAGTGAGGGAGATACTAAAAGGAACAACATTGAATCGGGGGCTTTTTTTGAAGCTGTGGTTGAGCAGGGGTAAACTCAGTTTTTCTACTTTGTGAGAATCTTTCAGATCTCACGGGCTTTTATTCTTTCCCTGTGGGGCGCCGTGCATTCTCTCCGCTGCTGGCGCTTAATAGGTGCACAGTAAACACTGCTGACTTTCTCATCTGAATGAATTTGGGTTAGCGAAGCCCCATGTACCCTTTACACTAGTGCCTTGTATACGTTTTGTCACCTCTCCTCCCTGTGGCGGTTCCACCTGGCCAGGTGTGAACACCTGTGCGTCGCCAAGATGGCCCCCAGCGCTGGGCTCTGTTCTCACTGCCGCCTGGCGCTCAGTCCGTCTCCAGGGGAGCCTTGTGATTTGGGGGCTTTCGACAATAAAAGGAGATTATTAACGTTAAAAAATGTATGCTAAAACTCCATTTCAAAAAGACTGCTCTGGAACACTAGTGGCACAGAGTGTTCATAGATGTTACACAAGAAAAGTTGCACAGGCTTAAGAAGTTGCGGAAAACCTGGGGGTGACAGGAAAGGGCCATTGCTCCACTTACCAGCTGTTTTCCGTGTTCTACCCGCCCCCCCCCACCTTTTTGCCCACCTCAGATGAACTGGCGGGAGGAGGGTGCCTTCAGCGTGCCTTTGAAAGTTGTGCGATGTACGATGACTTAGAAACTTTGTAAATTTTTTACATGAATCACTTAAAATAAATCAACTTGGTATTATCAAACTGATCATCTAGTTTTCCTTTGCACATTTTATAGAAATTATTGATATATGTAGTGCGCTGTACTCACAATAAATGAGACTTCAGTCGTGATGAAATGATGATTTTTAAAAAGTGGTTTATGTAAGAAAATGCCTACTTGAATGCAGGGAATAAACAGCAATAGCTATCATTTATTGAGCACTTATTGTATGACAGGCACTATGTACTACATATTATCTGAATTATCACAGCAACCCTTTAAAGAAAGATTTATTATCACCTTTTCAGAGATGATGAAGATGAGGCGTAGCGAGATTAAAAAATACCTTTTTCCCAGGACTGTAAGTGGTGGAACCATCACTGGAGCCCAGGTGTGTCTGATTTCACAGCCCTGCTTTAACCACCACCCTGTACTGCTTCTCCTTCCGTGGCTAGATTTAGTCTAAATCAGGTGTTTGGATTGTATACTTATCAGGGCTGCTGTGAATTATTGGAATACACGACTTGAAAAACATGCTTGCTTTTCTTTGGCTACTCTTGTTTTTCCTGGTATGTGTGACATTCCAAGTTCATATAAAAGGGCAACAATATCATGATCAAAATTATTTTACAAACTTAAAAAAATAGTTTTATAAAACTATCCTTTTTTTTTTTTTTTTTCCCCGCGGTACGCGGGCCTCTCACTGCTGTGGCCTCTCCCGTTGCGGAGCACAGGCTCCGGACGCGCAGGCTCAGCGGCCATGGCTCACGGGCCCAGCCGCTCCGCGGCATGTGGGATCTTCCCGGACCGGGGCACGAACCCACGTCCCCTGCATCGGCAGGCGGACTCGCAACCACTGCGCCACCAGGGAAGCCTAGTACCTTCTCATTTTTAATTGCTGCTTAACTCTTTAAGCATAAACTTGATGCCTCAACGTCCTCTGCTCCCTTTGTAACTTCAGACGGCCTGACCGTGGCCACCTGTGCTCCGTGGGCAGCCCTGAGCCTGGCTGTTCCACGCCCCCATTTCTGCTTTGGTAGAGTCTGCATCTGCCATGGAGCCCGACTTCTGCTCACGACCACCTCTCTGAAGTCCACACTGGCCTGGCTCGTCTGTAGCCACAAGTCATCATTTCATGAGTCTGACTTCCTGTTGGTCACCGAGGACCTCTGTCATCTACATTCTCTTGCTTAGGAGCATATTTTTTTCCCAACTGTGCTTTTTTCGGTTAGGACAAGGTGCTCTGATTACAGATGCTAAGGGCCCCTTTTCTTTTCCGATTTTTCAGCCTGCAGTGCTCTGTGCTTGACTTTCATTTGCTCCTTGTTTCTGTTCATATTTATCTCTGCTTCCTCTGAGTAATGATTTAGTGCCACTTAATATGTAATTCTTCATTTTATTAATTGTTGTAATTGCTTTGGTCTCTGCGGTTAGATGAGACATCGTATCTGGAGTGAATTCTCCCCCTTCCTCATACCAGGTGTGAAGAATATGGTTTGAATTCAGAACTCTTTATCAACTGTTAAGAGTACAGAATAGAGAAGGCTTTTGTAGGATGGAAGAATAGCAAGTGAGGGTCCAAAGATATAAGGAATTGGAAGGTTATGAGAAAAACAATGAGATCATCACTATTGGAATAGATTATGTCAGCGAGAGTAGGTCAACACAGGTGACAGAGAGGAAGGTGTTAGGACACTTGGCAAATTAATGACTATAATATGAAGATCCAGGGAAGGAGTGTAACCTCCTTCTCCCTCCCACCCCCTCCTGTCTTTAACTAGAAAAGATTCAAGGAAACTCAATTTTGAAAAAATTGCTTTCATCCTACCATGACAATCTGACCTTGTCTGTAAACATTGGGTAGAGTGTCTTTTTAATATAATTTGATTGACGCATTTTCCTTAGCAGGGTAGAAAATAGCACCAAGATTAATCATAGGTGTTAAGTTACACCTCTTTTGGGTTAAGACTCTACCTCTTCTTTATCTGATCTTTATTTTGTCTATTATGACAGATATATTTCCCGAGATGAAATAAACTATCTCTTACTATCTCTTGGGGAGATTTTCCACTGTGCTAGCTAACAGAGGCCTGAGAGGAAGCAATATCCTATTGTTTTATTCAAGGACAAGGTCATCTTGCCTTGGATTTGGGCCAAGAAACCCTGGCAACAAATAATAGATCTTTTTACCCTGTTAGAAGTAAAGAAATATATTTTAAGAACTTGCCAACGCATTGCATACACAACTTGCATGTATAAGATTGAAAAAAGCTATCTCATTGTAGGACATATTAAAGAACAATCCTTACTTTTAGTCAAAAGAAGAAGCATACTTTCCATCCTTGCTTTTAAACATTGTTTGGTAATGATCGATTTAAATATAGACTACATAAAAATAAAATCAATTAAGATTAGTTGGAAAAGAGAATGATCAATTAAATAAAAAGAATGCTCAAAATGCATCTTATTAGAATATCAAGTATTTCTTCTTTAACTATTTAACCATAGTAAGACTAAAGTTACAGTTTTATTTCTCATTTAAAATATCATACTTTATATGTTTGAAATACTGATGTTAAATTTAAACCAAAATAAATACTCTGTAAATTTGGTCATGTAGCTATAATTATCCCTGAAGTATAAACTGAAATTTCTTTAGTCCATTTCCTTGATTTTAGGCCTGACCATACTCTTAAATATTTTATTCAGGTAATCTGTTTAAGAATTCTTTGAAGAGTGATGGTTGAGTTTCCTTCTTTTTTCCTGTGCTTAATAATCATGTAAAATTATTTTTATTTAATTTAAATCCTTAATGAAGTACCTTTTAGTGCTTACTTTATGTACCTAGTGAAAAAAAAAAGGCAACTTACTACTGTCAGGTCTGTAGCAATCTTCTCTAAACTTTTTTTTTTTTTTTTTTTTTTTGCGGTACGCGGGCCTCGTGCCTCTCCCGTTGCGGAGCACAGGCTCCGGACGCGCAGGCTCAGCGGCCATGGCTCACGGGCCCAGCCGCTCCGCGGCATGTGGGATCCTCCCGGACCGGGGCACGAACCCGCGTCCCCTGCATCGGCAGGCGGACTCTCAACCACTGCGCCACCAGGGAAGCCCCTTCTCTAAACTTTTGAAAATTTTTTCTACTTAGATCAAATGACCATTTTATCTTTATCCATATATTTTATTTGGATTATGATTTAGTTATGAGCTTTTAAAAATTTTTTTAAACAAAAGAAAATGAGTGCCGTTATATACATAGAGATATACTCGTGAGGGAGAGCGGGGTGCAAGTGTGTGTGTGTGTGTGTGTGTGTGTGTGTGTGTGTGTGATTTAAATGAAAGTTAGTAAATTTCCTCAAGGTCTCTGTTCAATTTCCTTGTCCTAAGATCTTTGCTTTCTCTGACGTCCTCATTTCTCTTCAGCATTAAGAAATGGTCTTTATTTCCGGAGGTCTGACTGACACATGCTTGTGATCGTTTCCATGTACAGTATTAAAATGCCAGGGCTGTTAGTACTATCTTAGGTGTTACACAGAACGAGTTAAGTAAAAGTGTCTCTTTTGGGGAACATAGATAAGAAGCTTGTTCAAAAACATACAAGAGACCATAAATGCACATGTACACACTAAAGCACGTAGAGATGATGCAAGAGAGCACCCGCACCGAAGCGTCACGTAGAGTGTAGCACACATGCTGGCCTCTTGGGCCCTTGGGCCCTGCCTCTCCCTTTCCTGCTGGTCTAGAAACACCCTGGCCGCGCAGAACTGGTCACTTGTCAACCTCCACCATTTCTTCTTGTTGACCAAACCTCCAGCATGGGCCTTTTATGTTAGTTATGCTGTGTTTCTCCCTCTCTCTCTCTCTCTCTCCAGCATGGGCCTTTTATGTTAGTTATGCTGTGTTTCTCCCTCTCTCTCTCTCTCTCTCTCCAGCATGGGCCTTTTATGTTAGTTATGCTGTGTCTCTCTCTCTCTCTCTCTCTCTCTCTCTCTCTCTCTCTCTATATATATATATATATATATATATATATACACACACACACACACACACATACACACACATATACACATGGCGTGTGTGTATATGGTACATAATGATCTTATTTACTTGTACAGTCTGTGATAATGCCATATCCGCATAATGTATCGGTCAACCCCCAATCAGTGTTTCTTCTGTAAAGTCATTACACAGATATTCCCCACGTGCTTCAGATCTCCTCACTTCATATCAGTAATACCAGATCCTCTTCATCACTTACACTACCTGCTCATTACAAAGGCTGTTCTCAGAGACATCATAGGCATGGACTCACTTTACAGTTTTTGATCAATAAAGTGACAATCTGAAAAACACTTCTGAGTTAGTAAGGTACATATTCCTCTTTAGTGAACTCCAAAGCAGTACATTACTGGTTTATAATATTGACTTGGTTTGATTATAAAATAAAACCCTTATGTATGCATGTATTTCATGCATGTGTGTGTGTTTGTGTAAACATGATTAATCCAGAATCTCATCTCTAATTTAGGTATGTAGAAAAAGCTAGAATTCTGTTATGTATTAGTAGAGGGTAATTTTCAGAGATATCTGAAAATATGTGTAACCTCCTCTGATAACCATTTTATTTTCTTACAGCTCTAATTTAAAGATCTTGAAAATACAGATTATGAGGGAGCACCTTATTATGGGTTATCTCCGATAGGTGAACATTTCACTAATTTTAAGTTCTAGTGCACAACTTCACACCTTTCATAATAAAAGACAGTGAAACATGACTGTAAAAAGGCGTGGAATTGTAACCTTTGATTGTCTCTATTCTGCTAGGGAAAAAAGAATGGGTTCAACCTGACATTTTTACTCTAAGTTTTAATAGTGAAAGGGCTCTCTTTTTTACTTTTCTCAGTAATTAAGAAAAATTTGGAGTTAAGTGGGAGTGTCGTGGCATGTAGTTTTTCTGAATTTTCTGAAACCGAGAAGTTCATAGTACCTTTAATATTGGTGAAAAAGATTGCTTCAAGTTGTCAGTAAGGATCTGGAAGGATTCTGTGGTCACTGGACCTATAGCATCTGGGTTGGTGGGGATGGAGCGAGGTTGGCAGAAGTTGAATGATGAGCACAATTTACATGTCAGGTTCCCAGTAATTGAGAATGTGAAGGATGAAATTAACTTTTTCTTTATGGCTAATTAATCTTAGACTTACTTGTTTTCTTAAAAGTACACTTTTCTTATTTTAAATGGCAGTTTAAAAATATGAATATAATACTTTAATATTAACATATAAGGCCTCCTATTTCTTACTGAAATTCATTCCACTTGTGGAAACAATCAAATGTCAAAATCATCCTACTTTAGGGATACCATTTACCTAAATATGGAACTATTTTATTTACAAGAGTTACCCTTTGAATAGCTAAGCTAAATTTCAGTGCTTGTTTTGTGTTATGGCTGTTTAGGTGTCAGTTTGGTCTGTGGTTTGTCCCTTATTAGTTTTGTTCATTAGTTATCATTTTAAAAAATACGTAGCTATACATGTGTTTATTAAAGAAAAACTAGAAAACAGATGAAAACAAGGACAGAAAAAGAATCACAATTTTACTACCCAGATAAACCATTGGTAACATTTTGATACATAGCCTCTTATTGTAGAAATGTTTTTTTTTTTAATTTATTTAATTAATTTATTTTTGGCTGTGTTGCGTCTTCGTTGTGGTGCATGGGCTTCTCATTGCGGCGGCCTCTCTCGTCGCGGAGCACGGGCTCTAGGCGCGTGGGCTTCAGCAGTTGTGGCTCGCAGGCTCAGTAGTTGTGGCTCATGGGCTCTAGAGCACAGGCTCAGCAGCCATGGCTCACGGGCTCAGCTGCTCCGCAGCATGTGGGATCCTCCCGGACCAGGGCTCGAACCTGTGTCCCCTGCATTGGCAGGCGGACTCCCAACCCCTGGGCCACTAGGGAAGTCCCAGAAATGTTGTTTATATTATACCATAGCATAAAATCTGGCACTGATATTTGTTCTAGATTTCTCCCAACCCCCAAATATATGTAGAAGGTATACTTAAGGACAACTTACTTAAGAGACACGTTGTAACTATCATGAACTGCTTTGTCTACTTTATAGTTTTAAAGTTTGCCATATAATATACATTAATATATAACATGATATATGTAGTATATATAATGTAGTATATATAATATATACATAAAATTGAGGGGAAAGTTACTTACTTAAAACCTTCTTCAGTTACTGTTAGAATTCCATTCCAATATGGGAAAGAAAGAATCCAGTGTGATTTTAATAAAGTTTACTGTAGTCATACCATTGTGCTTTTCTTGAAGTGGATGCAAAATTTTAAGATACAAAAAGTCAACATTAAAATGTCAAAAGAAAAAGAAGTGAACTTTCAAATAGCTTAGCTAAAGAAAATATTGATATAAACACCTGTGACAACATTCCTTTCCTCTTCCCATTCCACTGGATAGCATGTCTTTTACCACTGAAATCCTTTGTGTTCCTTTTAGTTGGGCATATTTCCAGACTTCTTTCCCCTTCATTATCCTGTTTTCGTTTTGCCCCCCCCCGAAAAAAATTAACAAACTGATATAAGTAAGATTTAAAGAATGTCTTTGAAGAAGCAAACATCACAGAAGTTGATAGTAGTGATATTAAATGAAAAGTTCATTTTGTTCTAGAAAAAGAGCTATGGGTAACCTAAATGCCTCTCAGTTTTTTCTCAGAGCAAGAAACTACTTAAGGTCTGTCTTTGAATAGAAGAGGAGAATAGAGGCTGTAGTTCTCATTTAACAAAAGTGTCTTTCAATATTAGTGGAATAAAGTGTCAAAATAAACTGAGTACTTTTTAAATTAGTAGCTAGTAAGAAGTAAGTCTGTACTGATATGAAAAGTCTGTGGATTAAAAGAAATACATTAAAAATTAATGTAAAATTAATTAAAAATTATAGAAAGTTATTAACGTCACTCTTGTCCTTTTTTAATCTCAGTTTAATTTTGTCCATTTTGAAATTATATATTCTACCTGTTGCCTTTTGAAAAGAGAAAATTAATAATGAAACAATATATTTTGAATGTTTTCTTGTGGGTTTTATCTAGATTTCTATAAAAGTGATTTAAAAATATGGTTTGAAAATTTTGCCTCTGGTTGGAAGTAACATATATTTAAATGCTGGGTGAGCAGTAGGACCAAAAAAATACATAGGAGCCCCCTGGCAGGAATGTCATTTGTGACTCAAGTAGATGAAGAAGGAAATAAGAATTGAGCTGTGCCACAAACAGGGGTAGGAGACAAGCGAGGTGTAAAGAGAAAAGAAAACGGGGCTTTTTGCAAGGCAAGAGGAATGAGCTAAAGCAGTGAATCGAAAGTGTCTGTGTACAATTAAGGAACAGTGAGTGGGGCACTTCCCTGGTGGCTCAGTGGTTAAGAATCCGCCTGCCAGTGCAGGGGACACAGGTTCGAGCCCTGGTCCGGGAGGATACCACATGCCGCAAAGCAACTAAGCCTGTGCGCCACAACTACTGAGCCTGCACTCTAGAGCCCGCAAGCCACAACTACTGAGCCCGCGAGCCACAACTACTGAGCCCATGTGCCACAACTACTGAGCCCATGTGCCACAACTACTGAGCCCGTGTGCCTAGAGCCCGAGCTCCCAACAAGAGAAGCCACCGCAATGAGAAGCCCGCGCACCACAACGAAGAGTAGCCCTCGCTCGCCGCAACTAGAGAAAGCCTGCGCGCAGCAACGAAGACCCAACGCAGCCAAAAATAAATAAATAAATAAATTTATTTTTTTTTAAGAAAGGAGCAGTGAGTGGATCGGTATGGCTGGCGTGGCCGGCATGGAGGGGCAGCTGGGAGATGCAGGTTGATGAAGGAGAGGCTTTGAATGTCAAGTCAGAGAGCTTTGACCTCATGCTGTCGATTTATGTAGTAGTTAGAAAGCCATCAACGGTAAAATGTAAGGAAATAGAAGTGTGATGTGGGATAACCGTGTTCCCGATTTTGGTTTCTGAAGTCTGGGCTTTGTGTTAGGGCTTCCTTTAGGGTGGCTGGTAGTCACACCATCTCTGTTAATCTGCCCATAGTTGGCTAGTGTAAGGCACTGGGGGTTAGTTCACTTGACTTTCAGGGACCCAGGATTTTCTTTTCATTGACTGTAAGACGGATCCCGGTTTCAAAGATGTTAAAATTAAAAAAGAAACTGTGCACCTTAGAATCTGTGAAATGTACTATTAGCTACGTTAGTATAATGGTGTGCTTAATGTAGCCGTGTCTGTATATTACAATAAGAGTAGTGGGCTTACAGTTGTGGAACTAGATATGCCAGATGACTTGTTTGAGGGAACTGTGTTCTGTGTTTGGTCTCGAGTATTTGAGTGTGAGGACGTCTTGGCTCCTGTCTTAGACCTGCTCACAGACTAGTAGCAGAGAGAGACCCGCTGACACATGCCCGGAGTCTTATGGATGGGGGTTGGGTGGGCAGGGAATGTGCCGGGCAGCTGGAGCCCACCAGGTGCATAAGGTTGGACGTGGGGGGCAAGGGCATTTCAGGCAGATGGATTTGGAGGTTTTAAGTAGAGCACCAGAGTCATCCTGATAGAAGAGTAGAAGCCCAAGGTGAAGCGGGGTTGGAGATGCCCTGCTCTCATGTTCAATGCCACACTCTCATCATTGATAGAATGCTGTTGTTCCTACCCCAGAGGAGCCTGAATCCTGAAATACACTGAAATATTGGGGCTGGCCAGAAAGTTCCTTCGGGTTTCCCCAGCCGTTATGGGGGATCCCGAACGAACTTTTTGGCCAACCCAGTAACTACCCAGGGATCTGCAGGACCTCCCAGGACTTATCAGGGGCTGGGTTGGGGGGGCGGGCGTTCTCAGTGAGAAAACGATGCTGCTCCTAGAGACCTGTCTGTACACACAACCCAGTGTGGGAAATAGTTTGTACCTGTGATCATGAAGGCTGTCATCTGACCAGCTGTAACCCTTGTTACACAAAGGGAAGGGATTAATAAGAACTGTAGCCTCATGATCAGAGCGAGGCTGCAGAGCCAGGAGCCCAGGTCTACGTTCTGGCTTCGCCACTCGCTGTGTGATGCTGGCTAAGTGTTTAGCTTTTCTGTTACGTGGAATCCTCCTTTGTCACATGGAGATAAATGGTTGTGTGACGATTAGAGGTAAAATCTGTAGAGGCTTAGAGCGATGCATGGCCCATCACAGGCACAGTTCTTAGGTCTTTTAAAGATGTCGTTTATCCAGAAGGTAAGGAGAATTAACTCTGTCACGCAGGTGGGTCAGAGACTGTGTGTTAGGTTTTCCCTTTGCTTAGACGACGTGTCCTTGAGTTGATTCGCTTTGTTTTCTCTACAGTTCCATACTCAGCAAGCAACCTTCCGTTGATTATTCAATATTAGAGTAGAAAAACAGTAGCAATAATGTCATTAGCTAAAGTGGAAGGCTTTCTGTGTTCTTAGGCGATGTTCTACAATAGAAGTATATCCCCTTTTTATATATGAAGCAATTAAGGCATAGAGCGGTAAAGTAACTTTCCCAAAGTAATACAGCTAATACATGGTGGAGCCAGTGGCAGTCTCTCCTTGTACGTGCAGACACACACACCCACACACGTGTGCCCATGCAGATCTATTTTTGGAAGCTACATGAAATACCTAAATTTGCTTCTCCTACATCGTTGCCAAGGATTGGACCAATTCCTTGTTTTCTGCGTGTCCCGTGGATTATAATTCTCATCAGACAGTTTGAGAACAGGTTATTCCTCCCCCTACATTCCGAGTTGATTTTCTTTAGTGTAAGTTTCAAAGGGATTTCTTATGCCTGATGTAGTAACTACCATTCTTACCATAGAATATAGAGTGCTTTGATGTTGAAGGAAATAAACCCTTCAAGTTTGGCCAGAATGGCAAGAATACAGTGTTGTATTGAAGAATAACTCTTTACATGAAAGTTTTCTCTTGTTAATGCAACTTTTTACAGGAAGGTCACCATGCTTATCTGACATTTCCCATCTGTGTGGTTCTCCAGAGGTCTTTTACAATTACTCTGTTTTTAGACTTGACTATAGAAAAGAATCCTGTTTCTGACTTACTGTTTGGGTGATATGATTGCTGTCTTCATTTGTTTCCAGGTAGATAAGTAATTCATAAGGAGCTAATTTTAGCATATAGCCAGATGAAAGAGTTTTCTCAGCCAGACAGACTTAGCAGCACTTAGACATTTAAAATACAGGTGTGAATAATAATTAGGTCCATCTTTATTACAATTTTGACATCTCTTTAGCCTTTATCGCTGTAACACATATTCTTGGGACTGTGGAACATAGCTATAACTTGTAGGGGACTGTACTTTCACACGGCCATCATGAAGTGACCTGGTATCCAGTGATGATGCTTCTCGTTGCATTAAGAACAGTCTTGGGGCTTCCCTGGTGGTGCAGTGGTTGAGAGTCTGCCTGCCGATGCAGGGGACACGGGTTCCTGCCCCAGTCCGGGAAGATCCCCGTGCCGCGGAGCAGCTGGGCCCGTGAGCCATGGCCGCTGAGCCTGCGCATCCGGAGCCTGTGCTCCGCAACGGGAGAGGTCACAGCAGTGAGAGGCCCGCGTACTGCCAAAAAAAAAAAAAAAAAAGAACAGTCTTGTCTTGTAAATAAGTTCATTTGTATCATTCTTTTTTTAGATTACACATATAGGTGATATCATATGATATTTGTCTTTGTCTTACTTATTTGGGATTAACGTGTGCACACTGCTATATCTAAAATAGATAACCAACAAGGACCTACCGTATAGCACAGGTGATGCTACTCAATATTTTGTGCTGGCCCATATGGGAAAAGAATCTGAAGAAGTATAGATACGTGTATATATGTAACTGAATCACTTTGCTGTACACCTGAAGCTAGCACAACATTGTTAATCAACCGTGCTCCAATATAAAAAAAAAAGAACAGTTTGTCTTGGCTCTGCTACTGGCCCTGGATTCAGTAGCCATCCTTTGTAAGGAGGAGGGTGGGCGGGGCTTCCTCATCCTAGGCAGGGTTAGAGAGCATCCTTCAAGGCATATGTATCAAGTACTGGCTGTGTTAGCCATGGATATATTCATTACTACGTATTAGTTCTTCTCTCTATTTTGTTCCCTCCTTCAAGTGTCATCCCAAGATGCTGTGGAAAAAAGATATTGCCGACAATTGCTTTATAGTAAAGTTGACAAGTGTCTTTGAAGTGTTAGCCTGAGCCTGAGAGCAAAAGGGATGCACACGAAAGTGTCACGTGCAGCAAAACTCACTTATGACCGCTTCCCAGTGCCTGACACTGTCAGGCATGCTGATGAGGACATTTAAAGCAAAATCCCCTTCATTTCAACTGTGAGCCTTTCCCCATAGTACTAGGAAGGAAGGAACTACTTCAGCTAGGTTTTTTGTGTAGTAGAACAATAAAATATGTACCGAGACCTTGCTTTGAGTCCTTGTTCTGATGTTGACTAGCTGCGCAGCTACTAGGCAAGTCGTTTTTTTTAAATTTTATGTATGTATGTATGTATTTATTTATTTATTTTTGGCTGCATCGGGTCTTCGTTGCTGCGCGTGGGCTTTCTCTAGTTTGCAGCGAGTAGGGGCTACTGGGGGCTACTCTTCGCTGCGGTGCGTGGGCTTCTCACTGCAGTGGCTTCTCTTGTTGCGGAGCACGGGCTCTGGGCGCGTGGGCTCAGTAGTTGTGGCATGCGGGCTCAGTAGTTGTGGTGCACGGGCTTAGTTGCTCTGCGGCATGAGGCAACTCATCTGACGTCTTAAAGTTCCTGTTTTCTCAGTTCACAGCGGAGATCATGATTATAATACCACTCTCCCCACAGCATGAATTTAAATGATTATGGTAATAGCTACATTATTTTACTAAGTGCTTTACATATATTATTTTCTTCAATCATCAAAATGATACTAGGAGCCAAGTGAGATTCTCCCAGTCTTACAGATGAAAAACTTGAGGTTTAAAGGAGGAAAATATAAAAAGAGTTAATGTCTTCAGAGTCTTTTTGCAAACTCTAAAGCCTATGTGGGTGTCAGTTATCGACATTAGATTATAGTACTCCAGGGTCAGTCCTTTGTGGGTTGGAGACCTATCTCCTCTGTGTAGCTGTGTGGCATTGAACAGATGACTTGAATGTTCTGAACCATTTTCCTAGTCCGTAAAGCGCTGTTCATGACGCCCACCTCAGGTTGCTTCTGGGGGGTTCCATATATGGCACAGGACCTTGCACTCAGTGGCATCCATGAACTAGATTCCCACTTTTCCAGCCAGAAGATTTCCCTTTTTTGGTTTTTAAATAGAATGTTGACAGTGATTCAGACGTGTATTTTCCCTTATCTAATTTTAAGTTCATAGAACATGATTCTCTGTTGGACATCTTTAGATCAATTATGATTTGCTTTAAGGTCCATCAGTAACTACTTTTTACAAATTGGTACTGGTTTTCAAAATAGCTCATAAAAGATCATAGTCGCTAAGAAAAATTCCTGTTCAATTTTTCACAAGTACTTAAAAAATTTTCCCCGCTTATTAAGTGATTTTGTGCAAGCAGAGCTGCTTAGTAAGACCTGTCTTTGTAGTCATTTCGCGCGCGCACGCGTGTGTGTGTGTGTGTGTGTGTCTGTGTTTGCAACGAGGTATTTTTAGATAGTTTAGCTGAACAGCAATCTGACGTCTTTAGAGGAGACATCAGTTCATTATGTGGATACAAATTCTATGCTTTCAGCTTTTATACACCAAGTCTTAATTTAAATCTGTTCTTCTTGCCGTTTCTAACGAAAGAGACTATATCATGGTATGTATTCTATTTCTTCCTAAGGCTGGCCCTTCTAGTTAACCTTTGCTTAGAGAAACGATCAAGGTAGAAATGCCTGTATTTGCTCACAACTTAATATAGATTATACAAGTGTGGAATTTTGGGTCATATTTAAATATGCCATTATACAGCATGCTACACAGTGTTTTTCTATTGCGATGTGATTCAGGGGATTTAAAATAGTCATTATGGGCTCATAAATGCTGCTGTCTCATAAGAAGAACAATTTAAAGGCCAGGATGTGGGAGTTCTATCCCTCTAACTGTACATATTGCTTTATCGGTTCAAAAAATGCCTTTTGCTTTGTGAAAGATAATTTAATGCTGAGTATGTAAGAGGAACAAGGTTATTTGCTCTTGTTGCTCTAGACAGTGTCATGTATTAAGTTATATCTTCTTTTATCTGTTTTGTTTTTTCATCTTTTTAAAAATTCTGGGAAAAGAAGCTCTTGCAGCTTAAGCAAATTAATGTTAGTTGTTTGTGTTACTTGTTCTCACAGAAAGAATGCCTTTGGTTACTAATAAGCATAGAACTGATATGTTTGTTTTTCTGATTTTACTATAGCTAATTTGGGGAAGATATTCATATAGAAGCTCAAAAGATTTTTTAAATTAATTTTCAAAAATTTCCTTTATTCATTTTCCAAAATTTAAAATCTATTTCTACTTCATGTCAACATGTCACAGCTTGAGTGAAAACTTTTGTTATTCATTCAGATGTGTTATCTGTGTGTTGTGAAGCTTCCAGGATTTGAGGCGTGGTTTATAATTGTTAATTCAGTTATTTGATAGTGTGTGAACCAACTGGGATCTCAGTGATATTTTAATTATTGCAGTGGAATTCTTCATATTTTCCCTGATTTTGTAAACATGAAGTATTATCATAGAGAGATGAGTTACTTAACCTAAAGAAAGTCGTGAGCTTGGAGAGTCAGGTTAATGATGGGTTGTATCTGAAAATGCAGAAAGCTTTCATTCGTCAAGAAAAAAAGCAATAAGCAATATCTACATATATGGAAGGGTCAGACAGGACATTTTTGTAGTATGAAAAACAGAGGAAATCCTAAAGCCCTGACATTAAAAAAAAAAACAAAAAACCCTTTCTTGTTCTTAAAAATTAGTGGTGTTATGTAACCATTTAAGAATTTAGCTGAAGCCTGATATTAAGTGACTCAGATTCCTAGCTTCTTAATGATGCTTCTTTACAGTGAAATCCAAGCAGTTGCCAGATTCTTGAGCCATGAGTTCATTCTCCCTCTCCCCAAAATTTGCATGCCATCAAAATTGAGACTCAGTGCCAGAGGAGGTGTGAGCGCTGCAATTCTTATATGCTAAGTGTGATACACTGCACGTCATGCTGTTCCTCAGTGGAATCACTGATATTTCAATTTAAGAGAAGTGACCAACTTCAGGCTAAAGTTTCTTTACTGGGAAGTGGCATAAAATCTCCTGAATCTGGCTTTATTGGCCCCTTTTCTTACTCCCCACAGCATCTGCACCAGAATAGCCATTGTTCTTTCAGAACCGTTCTCCCCAAATCAGCTGGGAAAGGGCCCTGCCCTTCTTCTGATACAGGAGTGTATTAACCGTATCAGCTAAACATGCTCTCCTCACGTCACCAGTGTTTTCCGGTCTCACCCCTGACTTCGAGGAAGACACTTACATAAGCTGCTTCTTACACACATCACCCCAGGGGGCCTTCAGGAACTGTGAAATAGAACACTTCAAGACTTTTTCCTAAGGTACCTGGTGGTTCTCACCACCCTAAGGAGGATTCAGATTGGAAATATTAAGGATGTAGTTAATTGTCACCCCATTCCCCATCCCTGCCACACACACACACACACACACACACACACACACACAGAGCCAGTCATTGGCACTGAGATTAGTGAAGCAGTGTCCTTGTGGGGATGTGTCGTACCTGACTTCTCAGGTGTTCATTCAGATCAACACCCCATCCCCCCTCCCCTGAGTTAAAGGTGATTAAATCTTACTGTTTTGTTCCATTCCTTTCAAAACGTCTTATAAGATCTGAACCATCAGTAACTGGAATTCTTGGCCATTGTGTCATGTGTCACCTTTCCCTTCCTTTCGCCTTGTCACTTATTCACTTTGGAATTAAAGATGTCTCAATTCACTCTTTCTGCATTGACTAGAGATGATTTTTCACCTCCAAAACTAAATGGTTTATTCTCCACGTTTCTATAATTGGAATATATTTCTCATTCCCCAGTTTCCCATCGTTGGTAGAATACATTAGAATAAGCCTTGTTCATTCATATGTTAGGATATGCATATATCTACTTCGATGGGAAGGTATCTAGTTTATATGCATCAGAGAGTAACGGAGAGGACCATGGCTTTCAAGGCAGGAGGCCACACAAGAGAAATTAGGGTTTATCTGGTTTGCTCGATAGGTTTTGTCACTGGTGTCTTGGTTACTACTTCGTGTTTCTCGACTCTAATCTTCAAGTGAGTTCTCTGAATTGATACATGAGAGGAAGTAGCTTTCTATCTCAGGAGGTTTCTTAATTCTGTTGATAAAACCGAAAGCATTAAGGAACCGACTTCATTTACACGGGCACATTAAGTGAGATGGCAAACATCTAACCAAGTTCATACCTCAGCTGAACTTTTATTAGGTTCATACATTAGGAGGAGGCCACTAGGTGTTTCTCAAGTTCTTTAAAAGAGTCTATGAGCAAAATCCTAGATATTGAAGCTAACTTTACTTTAAAATATAATTGAATTCTTGTTTTACATTCCTGTGGGGCTCTTTTGTCATGCTTTTGCTAGTATGTATCTAACACCTTTACAGTTAATGGCTTAGCTCAAAAGGGACAGAAAACTTGAGACCTTTTACCTCTTATTACCCCATCTGTTTGCTGATTTCAAGACTCATCAGCTCATCACAGGATGGATCAAAATATCCTCTTCCTCATTATCATAACCATCTTGATCATCATTTATTATTATTTTTGTATGTACTAATATTAACCTGGAAGCACTTAACGAGCAGGTGAAAACTTTTACAAAGTTTCCCACCCCCCCCCCAAACCAGACATCCGCTGGTTGATTATAATCAAAATTCAAGACTGTTTATTCCATTGCCCACGAGATACTGTGAGGTTGTCACCTCGGATTTTTTTTTTTTTTTTTTTTTACTTTTTATTGGAGTCGAGTTGATTGACAATATTGTGTTAGTTTCGAGGGGAGCAGCAGAGTGAATCAGTTATACATGTAATACATATATCCACTCTTTTTTTTTTTTTTTTTTAAAGATTCTTTTCCCATATAGGCCATTGCAGAGCCTTGAGTAGAGTTGTCACCTCGGACTCAACACAGCCAAAATATGACTTCTGAGTGTTCTCCCAACCACCAACCCAAGAAATCAACCCAACCAGCCAGGCAGGCCGCAGACACTCATGGTTCTCCAGGTTTCCTCCCCTCACCGTCCTTAGTGTTACCATTTACTGAGAGATGAAGACCCCAGACCTGCGAATTATCTTTGGTTTTTTGGGTGGCCCAGACTCCGTGCTCTTCCGCAAGTCTTGTTTATCCCTCCCTCCTGCTGGTGGCTCTCCCTCCATCGTTAGCATCCTGGTCCAAGCTATCAGCACCTTCTCGCTTGGACGCTTCCCGCTGACTCCTGGCGTCCCCCTTACTTCTAATCTTGCCCTTCTCTGTGCCATTCTTCACAAAGCAACCCACCGTATCTTAAAAAAGCAGAACCAGACCATGTCATTTCTTTTAAAATTCTCCAGTGCTTAGAATAAAATCCACCCTCCCTGCAAAGCTGTGCATGAATTGGGCTCATCTTGGTCTCCTCTCTTAGCCACTTCCCTCAGCTCCTCGACCTTCCTTATGTTCATAGAACGGACCAAGCCATGGAGTCTCCACAGGTTGTTCTTTTTTGCCCGAATTCAGTCTCCTGTGGCCTTCACCTGGCCTGCTCCTAGACGCTCCGATCGCAGGTGCAGGGGAGTCTCCTGCCAGGCCAGTCTGGGGTAGCCACGCAGGCATTTCTGTTACAGCACATTTATTTATTTATTTATTTATTTGCGGTGCGCGGGCCTCTCACTGCTGTGGCCTTTCCCGTTGCGGAGCACAGGCTCCGGACGCGCAGGCTCAGCGGCCATGGCTCACGGGCCCAGCCGCTCCGCGGCACGTGGGATCTTCCCGGACCGGGGAACGAACCCGTGTCCCCTGCATCGGCAGGCGGACTCTCAACCACTGCGCCACCAGGGAAGCCCTACAGCACATTTTAAAAAGTATCTGCCAAGCATTTATTATTATGTTTATGTTGTTCTTGCTGTTGTTTATGTTTTTACTGCTTATTTATTAAGTGTCTCTCGTTGAAGCGTAAGCCTCACGAAAGCAGGGACTTCATCCGTGAGATTCAGCACTTAACCTGGCCTGTCTAGGATATGTTCACCATGAAAAAGCCATTTAGTACATATTTACTGAATGTGTGAGAGATGATTTACTAAAAAGTACAATAAGGCAGATATGGACAAACATCAGAATGAGTAGATAATTGTTTCCCCTTGAGAAGATATTTTCCCCCCTATGGCTAGATAGACTTAGATGAAACTGAATAGGGTCTAAAGACTGAAGGCATATTTACATTAGCAATCGTAATGATAAATTAGGATTAACATTGCTAACTATCAGCATTTTGTTATAGTAAGTCATGTAGTTCTTTAACATTTACATAAAATAAGGAAATAAATATTATTCGCCTAAGCAGCTAAAACTTTCTGGGATAAGCTGTTTAGGAATTTTGGCTGATACGAAGTTTTAGGCATTTGGACATTCTACCTAGAAGGAATATTAATATGGATTATATGAAAGATCAAACTATCTTTGAAGGCCTTCAGTATAATTCAGTGCCCAAACCAGGTCAAGGTACTTGATTGTGTTTTTACATGGTGGGACCTCGACTGTCTAACATTATGAAAGTTACATGCTTTTCTAAGAGCATTTGTCTTAATATACATAAATCATGGAATTGAGGTTAAAATTAATTTTGGTTTATGCAACATAATAGATCATTAGTAATGAACTCCAACTTACTTTTCCCTTTTAGTATTTATTTTTCAGAATACTTGTTTAAAAATAATAATGCCACAGTTTACATTGTAGAAAATTTGGAAAATATTCCAATTATTTTTTTTATTATATGAAAGTAAGATCTGGATTCAAGTTTTGACAGTGCCATAACTAGTTCATTTTTCTTGACATCAATTCCCACAACTGAGAAATGAGGAGATTATGCTAAATAAATCCCTAAAAATCCTTCCAGGTCTATAATTGTACTATACAAAAACTTGCATTTGCATAATGCTTTATATTACTAGAGTTCTTTCACGTTGGTCGTCTGTTCTCAGAGCTGCCTTGTGAGACAGGCAGGATAGACCTTGTTATGTCTACTCCACACTGGTGAGAAAATTAAGCTACAAGGAATTACAATGATTTCTTGGGTCACACAAACTGGTTGGATATAGCCATGTATTGTTTCTACAATTTCATATTATAATTTATGACCTCCTAATGCTAATCGCTGGTTAGGAACTTGGTCAAAAGAAGTATTCATTTTGTTAGTATATTTAATAAATTACCACTCTGTAAGAAGTTGAATATTTTTATAATCTGACCCCTTGTACCTGGGAAATTTGGTCAGGTACCCACATAACTTAGAGGAGGCCAGAACTAATTACTAAAGTGTTGTAGCAATCAGTGACACATAGGTGATCGCCCTGATGGAACTTTACGTAGATGGGATTTTATCTTTTGAGAAAGTTAAGCAGTTGATTGCAGAGGCCCCTGTAAACATGACCAGGTTAGGTTTTGAAAGCTGTTAAGTTTGTTTGCTGTGGTCCCAAAGGCACAGCCCACTCCATCCTGACTCTCTCCCCGTCTCTATTCTCCCTCCCCACCACCTGGACATAATGATTTACCTTTCTTTAGAAATTTATTTTATTGAAGTACAGTTGATTTACAATGTTGTACCCATCTCTGCTGTACAGCACAGTGACTCAGTCATACACATATATACATTCTTATTCTTTTCCATTATGCTTTGTCACGGGATATTGAGGATAGTTCCCTGTGCTGTAAGTAGGACCTTGTTGTTTATCATATATATATATATATATATATATATATATATATATATATATATAAAAAATAGTTTGCATCTGCTAATCCCAAACTCCCATTCCTTCCCTCCCCCAGCCAGCCTCTCCCTTGGCAACCACAAGTCTGCTCTCTAAGTCTGTGAGTCTGTTTCATATATAAGTTCATTTGTGCCATAGTTTAGATTCCACATATAAGTGATATCATATGGTATTTGTCTTTCTCCATCTGACTTACTTAGTATGACAGTCTCTAGGTCCATCCGTGTTGCTGCAAATGGCATTATTTCGTTCTTTTTGATGGCTGAGTTATATTCCATTGTCTATCCGTACCACATCTTCTTTATCCATTCACTGGCCAGAATAATTTGGAAAACGTTACTGGATCCTGTTAGTTTCCTGTTTAAAAGCCCAGTGGCTTCCCATTGCCCTTAACAAGCTCCTTTGTAGTAGGATTGGTTGCTACTACTCTGAGCTTGCTTTTACCCCTCTGCACTCCAGTAACCTTGAACTTGGTTTTGTTTCCTGAGCATCCCCAGGTTCTTCCTCCCTCGGGGCCTTTGCCCTCTATTCCTTCCATCTGTCGGGCTCTCCCCCAGATCGCGTTTGGTTGGATCCTTTGTGTTTATTGACCTCTCATCTCGGATATCACTTTCTCAGAGCAGCCTTCCCAGTGCCCCGTCTAAGTAGTCTCGCCAGTCCCAGCTATCACGGTCCATTGCATCACTCCCCCCGCCCCCTTTAGTATTCTCTATATAGTACTGATGATATCTACATTTATTTTATTTGTTTATCATTACTTATGGCTTCTTTCACCTTCCACCCTGAAGCCTCCTGCCTCCAGAAGGAAAAATTCCAGGGAGCAGGGCTTTGCCAGTGCCCATCATTGCCTGATAACGAGCTCCTATAACTATGCCTGGCTCATTGCAGTCGGTCCGTGAATACTTGTTAAATAATTGAGTAGATGAATGAATCTTACAATTCTGAGGAGAGTTCAGACACTCTTCATGTGCCAGGCTTCTCTGTTGGAATCTATACAGACAGGAACTCAAAAAGTTTTGAGTCCACAAGTTTTGTCCTGACTTGGAGGAAATCCAAACTGAATACCTTGCTTAACTATGCTTACCGTTAGCCTAGGTTTAGTATAATCTCATCCTTCTCCTATTCCTTGTCATTTCGCTTTATTCTGGCAGTCTTACCTGTAATTGCTGGCGGAAAGGAGTGGCTGTTGAATTAGGACAGGAGAGGCCATCCTGATTCATTTTCTCTCGGCCTCGGTACCCTCAGCTCTGAACTCGGCTTAATCGTTCAGTGACGTGTGTGTCTCTTCAGCACAGACTGTATTTCAGGCCCTTTGAGGCAAGGGAAAGGGTGAAGGAAAGGCAGCCGTGCTCCCTTTTGGACTAACTCTGGGAAGGCTGGGATGTTTAGAGCAGCAGCTGCTGTAAGGGGCGGCTGAGCTCTGGGTGACACAGGAACCTCTGACGACAACGTCTCACCTGCAGGAGGGGAGCTCAGGAATTAGGCAGCCCAGGGGCGCCCTGCTAGGAGGAAGTAATAGCAGAGGCAGAGGAGAGAGAGAGACAGGGTGTGGCATGAGAATGAGCTGAGAGGGGTGTGCAGAGATCACAAGGAGAAGAGGTGCGTGCAGTGGTCGGAGGTGTGAACCTGTCCCTGCGGTAAAGAGGGTCCCTGACAGGCTCCTGGCCAGGGATTGGCGTGATCAGGTGCAAGTTTTTCTATCCTCTTCCAGAAGTTCACTGAGCTGCAACGTGGAGAAGAAATAAAAGGGAAACAAGAGATTGTTGTAGGAAGCAAGACAGGACGATGGTGGTGCAGTGGCATTAGATGAAGTAGGAGAATGTATGTAAATCCCCATCAGAGGGTCTCACGCACAGTGGGCACTTGGCTAATTTTCTAAGTTCTCGTTTCTGCTGAAGGTGAATCGAGCCTTTGAAAATTCTAGGCTGCGGAAGTTAAACTGTTTATAGTAGAGGACATTTTCAGGTTGTTAACGCGTGTGTGTGCACACACGCGCATGCACGCACTGATGACACCACAGGTTATATGAAACCCGTTGTAAGATTCCCTAAGTGTCTTGACTAACGTGATTCTGTTTCCCTTATTTAAACTTGGGATTAATAAATTAATATGCATACACATACGTGCTTAAAAGTTCAGAGAAAGCAGTTGAAGTTTAAGGAAAGTAAAAGCTTTTTAGAATACTAGATGTTGGTCTTTGTTTAGGAGGAATGTGCTACCTGAGACAGTTGATCAATTGATTATGTAAATAAATCCTTGGAGATGACGAGAAGGTCACGAGAAATGCTGGCACATTGACAGAAGTGAGGGTATTACCAAGGAGTCTCCTTATGAGGTCACACGCGCTCAACTGTGTCCTAGTCATTCAGACTCGTCACCAGGTGATATGGTGTCTGAGGTTTACCAGTCTAAGCAAACAAGCAAACCAAAAAGGAAAGGCGGAGGAAAAGAAAAATCTATTAGCCTTTATGCAGTGTATGCGGGATATATTCTTGATGGCCCTGGGCAATGAGTAATGCACCACAGATGTTCAGTTAATTCTCCCCCAGTGCCCTCTAGACAGAGCTAAAGCAATGAAATTATCTGGTGTGCCCGGGTTGACACACAAAGCCCTTGAAAGTAGACGTTAAATTAGGTGTCTTATCACTGAAGTCCTTAGAAATAAATGCCTAAATGAATATGTTTATCACTGAAGTGAAAGGAAAAGCTGATATTCTAGACACATGAAATTAATGCCCACTATTTTGTGTGAGTAACTTAAGAGGGATGACGTATAATTATTTTTTGATTTAAAGATTATTGTCTAGCGAAGTTGTAATACTCATCACTGGAAAAGCGGCAGTTGTGGTTGTGTTTGAGTGAAATCTAGAAATGGAAACATTAGCGGTGGAATCTGAGGTGTCATTTGAATTCTAGGTAGTCTCGTGTGTGTGTGTGTGTGTGTGTGTGTGTGTGTGTGTGTGTGTGTGTCTCACACAGATATAAGAGGAACAGGGTGGGATTTTTCAGTAAATAAAGTTGTATAGCCAGTGTACCCAGAAACCATGACTTAGAACAGACAGGGCTTCACAGTTGAGTCACTGCCTGTGGGACATCAAGTAAGATGAGCTACGAGGTCCTTGTTTGTCAATGGCCTCTTGGTACAAGTTGTAATAAACATCTTTTACTCAAGTTATGTGGAATTACTATTGAATATTTCTCCAAAAGGTAATATATATCTGCATTAAGCATTTTAGGAAAATGTTTTAACTTCGTGATGAATGTATTGTGAGTGCTAAGAACCCCCGATCTTTCCATCCCATTCAGGATGAGATCCAGCATCAGTCCCACAGCTTGCCCACATGATTTCACCGTGGCGTCTCTCTCTGCTCTGATTCCCTCTGGGCTTCTCAGGGCTGGTGCTGACTTCCTAGCTGTTCCTAAAACACGCCAAGGCCACCGTGTCTTCGGCTTGTGCCCCTGATGGCCTTGTACGTGGGACCCGTTTCCCCATGTGTACCTGCAGGGTGCAGGCCTTCACTCCACTGAGGTCTTTGCTCAGAGGACACCTTAGCCCTTAGCAGTGAGACCTCCTACCCTCTATATCCCGTGTCCTGCTTTATTAATTTTCAAATTACTTATCTCTGTGTGACATATTCTTTTTTTTTTTTTTTTTTTTTTTTTTGCGGTACGCGGGCCTCTCACTGTTGCGGTCTCTCCCGTTGCAGAGAACAGGCTCCGGACGCGCAGGCTCAGCGGCCATGGCTCACGGGCCTAGCCGCTCCGCAGCATATGGGATCCTCCCGGACCGGGGCACGAACCCGTGTCCCCTGCATCGGCAGGCGGACTCTCAACCACTGCACCACCAGGGAAGCCCCATGAATTCCTGTTTTTCAAAAGAGTATAGCTTACATTGCAATAGAAATGTTTTTTTCCTGAGCAATCAGTCTATTCAATAAATTTTTGAGTACTGTACTCAAAATCAGTTGACAGAGTAGGTGGCTTCTAGACTTAATTTTCCCTTGAACCTATTAAGCGGTACTTTTGGAGGACAAATAATTATTTTGGAAGCCTTATATTTCCATTGTGTAATATTTTGCATCTTGAAATTTGACTAAGTGCTCTCCGACTCATAGGACAGTGAACAAATCCAAATCTGTTTTATACTGTCTTTGATTCCTAAGGGACTGTGATACTTAGTTGATTTCATTTTGAAGTTGCATGAAGAGCCCAATAATTTTTCATAAAATGTTTAGTAATTGGATTCCTTTGACTTAGGGATATACTAGACTTCTCTCAATTTTGCACAAAGACAAATATAAATATAACATATGCTTCATAAATATATGAAATATAAGTATGTGTTAATATATAGTTTGTATGTATGTCTGTGTGTATAAGATATAGATCTATAAGGTGTATGTGTGCGTGTATATATATATATACCTAGTATATATATCTAATAAAGTGGTATGATTAAAACTATCCCTTTAGGAGATAACTGAGAATATAAAAACCAGTTTTCTCATCACATTGTCACATCTTCAGTCTTTCTTGGCTATCCCTTTTTTTATTTTTAAAGATTTATTTATTATTTATTTTATTTATCTTTGGCTGCATTGGATCTTAGCTGAAGCACACGGGATCTTTGTTGAGGCATGTGGGATCTTTCGTTGCGGCGCGTGGGCTCTTCGTTGTGGTGTGCGGGCTTCTCTCTAGTTGTGGCGTGCACGTTTTCTCTCTCTAGTTGTGGTGCACAGGCTCCAGGGTGCGTGGGCTCTGTAGATGTGGCGTGCGGATTCCAGAGTGCGTGGGCTCTATAGTTTGCGGCACGCGGGCTCTAGTTTAGGCGCTCGAGCTCAGTAGTTGTGGCGCGCGGGCTTAGTTGCCCCGCGGCATGTGGGATCTTAGTTCGCTGACCAGGGATCGAGCCCGTGTCCCCTGCATCCTAAGGCGGATTCTTTAGCCCTGGACCACCAGGGAAGTCCCCCCAGTCATCCTTCTGTCACATCGGTCTCTTTTAATCTTTGCTGAATGCAGCACTTATCACTATTTGACAGTTTTCTTCGTTAATCTTTTATTATTTATCTTGCCCGCTATTTGTAAGATCTGTGAGAGCAGGGAGTTTATCTTACTTGCTGCTGGCTTAGAAAACTGGGACCAGTGCCTGGCATACTGGTATAAAGTGGGTTTTTAATAAATGTGTTTGACTGACTAAAGGAGCTCTAATGTTGATTTTATCCAAATTGCACACAGCACTGTGAGGTCAGGGTGTCATCAGAGCCCTACCTACTTCTCCTTAAGGAACTGAGAATTTCACTGTGGAAGATTTTTTGCAGACAGGTCACAAAAAAGTATCATCATGTTTGTATTTGTATGAGTTAAGATAATGCTAGCCATTGTATCAAACCAAGCAAAACACAAGGGTTCAAATACAATAGAAGTTTATTCTCTTTTGCATAAGATCTGGAGCAAGTACTCTGGATCACTTAGTGGACAGTTTTCCTCTAAGCAGGGATCCAGGGATCCAGGCCCCTCCACGTTATGGCTCAGTTGTCTAACCTTCGGCGCAAAGCTTCTGTTGTCTTCCGACAGAGACTCTTGATGCAAGGGGGGAAGGTCTCGGCGGGTCTGTAGAAGATGCATATAAGGAGGGCGTAGGCACAGCATCCATCACTTCTGTTTGTTCATACCCTGAAGGCGTGAAGTCAGTTGTATGGGCACCTATGTGACTGTAAGGGAAGTTGGGAAATGCAATCCAGCTGTACTCCCTGGAAGAGGAGGACATTGGTGAATAGCTCGCCAGTCTCAGCCATTTTTGGGCATTTTATTGTATAGAGACCTAAGTGCATTTGTGTTTGGATGTCACGTGGCTTTTATAACTTTTTTTTTAAAGAGTTAAACATTACTTGTGGGGTAATGTCTTTAATTCTGAGTGAGGCTTTCTTTCCAAACCAACTATTTATTTTTGTTGAAAAAGAAGGCAGCTTAGGATCATCCATGGATCCCATAAGAATCTTTTTTCCTTGGCTTTAAAGGCTCATTTCCGACTCCACGCTCCCTTGAGCATTTTTACAGCTGGGATAACTGCCGACCGTCCCTCTGCAGCTCATCAGCGTTGTTGTCTAATTGGTCCTAGAAACTGCCTTCTCCTATCACGAGCGGCTCCCCTCCATCTCCAGGGGTCTCCACTTCCAGAGCACCGATCCCATGTGGTCCTGGAAAACACGAGAACTCAAGTTTTAGTAACTGTAGAATATGATCAGTATTACTATATGGATAATCACCAGTTTTGCTAAAAAATGTATTTATTGGGTTGGTTTTTGTATTAGACAGTGAAGCTATGGTGATATTAAAGTTTCTTAGGATATTTCCTGTTTAAATCAGGGAGCAGATGGGTGTCACAGTTGGCTTAGAATATGGCCCCAAATAACACATTTCTGGAGTCCAGATGCAGAGTGCAATGGGCGTAGATTTTGGAGCCATGGACCTGGGAGCTTTGGACAAGCCACTTGAGCTGTCTGACCTTCTGTTTCTCCGTCCGTGAAGTGCAGTATCTGGGCTCTTTATAAGTATCGGAACAAACGGCATCAAATGTTCACCACGTTGCTCATTAGGTACACGTGTGCCCCAGATAATGGGGGAATTATTCCTAACGTGAGGAGTATGTGCACATAGGGGTAGGATTTCTGTAGGTGAAGTGCTACCCAGAAGGTGACTTTTCAGTTACCTGACTCAGTGCCAAAATTTGCCATGTATTTTATTGAAAAAATCTTGGACTAAGTGATCTAGACATTTTTTTTTGAAATTCCTCAGAGAAAGGTGTGCTTTTCAGATCACTGGTTATTGATAGCTGCAAATAAACTGAAAAGGAAAAGGGATTATATGGGGGGGTGTGTGTGTGTGTGTTTGGAGTGAGAATGGAGTGGCTGTCACTAGAAAACCATCATAAAACTGTGTTTTTTAACAGACAACAGGACATTTCCTTTGGTGATACATACATGTTAATTAACTACCTCGGTATTTCTGTGGAAGATTATATAGTTTGTTTTATTTTAGGTCCCAGATAAACATTTTCATTTTGAAAAACTACAACTGTCTTTCAGAGGACAGACTTTTAGTGGTTCTGATATTTATTATAGAACTATTCTCACTGTGCCAGGTGTCTTTCTTTAAGGTGATGATATTAGTTGACTAACTTGTTTGTGTGTGTGCCTGCACCCACATACTTTTTCTCTGATTGTCAGATGTTAGGGGTATTGTATAATATATCAGGCAAGATTTCGTTCTGCAAGAGTTAACTACCAGAGAAGGAGTTGCTTTTGTCTCTTACATTATGAGGTTCTCTCTCAATTCATTTTACCTTTTTTTTTTTTTTAAACAGAAAAAGTACTCTTCAGTAAGGAACATAAGGCAGTAATGACCTCAAACAATGCTAGCTTGGAATGCTGTAAGGGTCATTTTGTGGAACGTGGGATGAGGGAGTTGAAGAAGTTTTACACAGATTTAATAATGATTCTTGGATATGTGATCTCAGAATTGCAAATACTGGTTATTACCATAACATTTTAAAGGTTAGCTTATAAATAGTAAATGATTTTGTAAAGAACCTACAAGACAATGAAAAATCAACTTCACTAATGTTGCACAGTATATCACAAAGAGGTGCAAAAAGTGGTGCATCTCAAACAATTTAGAAGGAATGAAAACTCCATTGGATGACTCAAAAAGTGGCAGCGTGATGTCAAAATCGTTGACATTGGAGATGCAGATGTAAAGTTTTAATAAATTTGTTTTATGGAAGAGTGAGAAATTGTTTTAAATAACTGTTTTTCTATATGATTTTGAAATTTGTACAAGAAACTACATTAGTAAATTGATATAAGCAGACATTTCAGAGTTTCATCAGTATTCATGAGAGTTTTCAAGTCAACCAGTAAGTCCATAAATATAGTAAAGTTCAATGCTTAAGTGTATTCAGTACAGGGCCAGGCAGCCAGGAATCTCTCTCTGCCACCTTTTCACTGTGTGATCTTGGTGCAAATAGCTTAACTTTTCTGTGTCTTAGTTCCTCTTATCTAAAATAGTCATAATAGCGCTTCCCTGGTGGCGCAGTGGTTGAGAGTCCGCCTGCTGATGCAGGGGACACGGGTTCATGTCCTGGTCCGGGAAGATCCCACATGCCGCGGAGCGACTGGGCCCGTGAGCCATGGCCGCTGAGCCTGCGCGTCCGGAGCCTGTGCTCTGCAACGGGAGAGGCCACAGCAGTGAGAGGCCCGCGTTCCGCAAAAATAAATAAATAAATAAATAAATAAAAATAGTCATAATAATAACCTACTTCATGAGATTCTTGTAAGAACAGGACTGGTGTGCAGGTGACCTTACTGTTGCCTTACACAGCCTTACATCTTGGAATAGATGGTACTTAGATCATACACTTTCTCCTCATACTAAAGGATTCCACTTTTCTGTTTTGAAGTGAAGTTCACATGAGTTTCCTATTCAGTGCTTTCTATGAATGTCCGATAGAAAAGGCTTCTTAAAGGTATTTGCTTGAAAACATCAGTCGTGTGACTGACAGCCTTTCAGTCAATTTACTAGTTTTGCTTATTTATTTTCCTCAACAGGGGTCCGAGTTGTTCTGTTTGTGTTCCGTTTATCCTTATTTCATAAATGTAGGGATTAAATTTCAGATTGTAATTCATGCCACTGTAGCCAAGGAAGTTTATGGTTCATTCATAGGTTACCAACCCTAGAAAACACGCGGGTAGCCTTTCTGCCCTGGGGAGAGGGCTGGGTCACCACCACATTTCAGGAGATATTTCTAACATATAAAAATACTTTAAGAATGGTCCACATCAAAAAATATTTAAAAAATAAAATATAATATGTAGAGTTTTGGGGGAAATATATATAATAAGTAAAGTACTATAATGGTGGTATTAGGTATGAGAGTGTCAAAAATAAGTTAGTTTTTTTTTTTTTTTCCCATTGAATTTGGAAACTATCTGACCTAAGATGGAAAAATGGCAGAGGGAATGGAAAGGGAGAGAGACAGCTGCAGGTGGATTCTACAAGTTATTTCATTTAGTCACTGGACAATGTTATATTCATTTTACAGAGGAAACTAAGGTGCAGAGAAGTTAATCAACTTGCTCAGGGTTGCTTGACTTAGCAGGAAGTTGAACAGAAGATAACTTGATATGTACAATGAGACTTACGTCTTTTGAGCCTGCCAGGAAGCTGGGAGAATATTAAGTTCTTACAAATTGCTAATCTTTTGGCAGGTTTCTCCAGTAAATATAAAGCAAATTTTTGTTGAACCGTTTGTTCCTTTAAAGCATAGTCATACCAATATTTAAAAATGTCTGCATGTATTTTAATGAGAAATATTATTAAATCTATCAGTTTATTAAATTATTATCTCACGACCCTTTGGGGAAAGCTTTGTTTCTTGCCTTTATGTATATTTACAAACAAAAGAAATTGTATACTGTGCAGAAATCTTTCTCTTTGCTTTGTGGAATACTGATGGATGAAGTATTATTTCAAGGATGAGTCCTGGGTCTGGAGCACATCTTAATGGGATATGAGAGAAGTAAAAATGATTTCTGATGAATAATATTCAGGAGTCCAAATGCTTACTTTTTCTGGTGTTCCTAAAGAAATATTATGGGGTAGAGAAATAAAAGTTGACCATAGTATAAAGTGGTCTTTAAAATGAGCTACCAAATAATATTCCTGCCTATGCAAGCTGTATGTAGAAATAGGTCAGAGCGTGTCGGAACTCGTCGTATTAGAAAAGATCAGTTTTAGTAAAAGAAAAGCTGTGTGTGTGTGTACACAGAGAGAAAACATGACTTGCTTTTAAAGTACAACCTGAGTCCCACCGTGGCTGAAGGAACAGTGTCTGGAGCTGGGTGATGACTGGCCCCTGAGGCCCTTTCTGAGAGCAGCTCCGTCCCTGCTGGCATCCAGACTAGATTCCAGATGCAGGAATCCACAGCTGGGAGCCCCTGTGTCTTCCACGAGTCTGCACGTGGTGGTTCATGGCCGACACCCTTCTGTCTGGTTTTGGGTGCCAGGCTCTCCTCTGAGTGCTTTCTACCCAGTCGTTCACTTAATCCTCACCACACAGGTCTTTAATAAATGATGAATGAATGGGAAATAGAGGAGACTGTATTTTCACTGGCACCTCAGGAAAAAATGGGCAATGTGTCCAGGAATATACCAGCTCCTCCCCTCAGAGCCTGAAAATATGAGTGTGGAAAGCGCTCACAGAGCTCCAGGGATGATCTGGGGAGAACAGCACTCATTTGGGTAAATTCTTAGTGTTGCGTCTTACATGAAGCTGGCGTTCAGTCACTGAGTGTGATACTCAATTTACCTTAGTACTGTTGTTACTCAAGGTGAACTGCCAGGGAGGATTGGATAGATTCTAACCGTTACCCCAAACCTTGTGTGTTCTGTTGTAGCAATTTCTTGAAATAAAAGTGATTCTGGGGTTCGTCGGGAAATTTTTAGTGAGGTAAATTTCAACTGACGGTGACAGTGTTTTTTTGTTTTGTTTAGTTTTGAACCGTTGGATTTCTCAGCAGTCCTACGATGCTAATGCATCATGGGACATACAACTCTACTATGTTTCCATTACATAACCGTGTAATGTACCAATGTATTACCAGTGGTATACCAGCCCTTTCCTGTAGAGCTGGAAAACATAAACTTAAGAAGTTTTTGGGGGGAGAGAAGGAAGGGGAAGAAAGGAAATGCCCTAGTCTCTACTATGTTAGCACCACTTTGAGGAATTTTACCAGTTCAGCAAAGTATTTATTTAGCGATGTCAGAATTTCAAGGCGTCCTCACTCACTGAATTTATGTTCAAAACAGAGTTCATTTATTAGCCGGTACTTTTATGAATGCCCATCATTAATTAATAAACCAAAGGCTATCAAATGCCTGTTCCTATATGAGCCTTAAGTCTTCTCTAGTACTTCTTACTTAAAGCTAATTGTTAGAGCACCCCTGTTTCTCCCAAAAAAGAAAACAAAACCAGCTACCATTTAATTGATACCCAGATTTTACAAAACTGGGATTAATATTGTTTATGCTTACTTTACGCATTTAAGAATCTGATTCAAATACGTATCACCATTGTTGTTTCTTATGTAATTAATAGTGTTTCTGGTGAAGCTGTGATTCAGTCATTTGCCTGACGCTAGTTTGTTACAATTGTGATTCACAAGTGCCCTGTCTTTAGGAATATAGATTGCTTGATCCAGGAAAAATGTGAGCAGTGATATATTCATACAATCAAATATGAAAATAAAAGCATTTAAATGAAAACAAGAAAAATATAAGAGATTTCCTTGAATTGCGTTCGTAATGAATTGCTGTTAAATATTGAATATATTGGTGTTAAGGTCAAAATGTATAAAATATATTAGTTTCCCCTTTAATTTGTTTAATTATTATTTAATTTTATTCAGGTAGCTACTGCGTATAGCCCCAGCTTCAAAAAATTTTCTTATTGTTGAGCAGAATTTCTGTTATAAGTGGTGGCTAGAGCCACAAGATAATTCCCAGCTCCATTTAATCGGAAATTTGATTGAACAGCATGGTGATAGTAACTTAAAAAGGCCCTGGATCAAGCGTAGAAAAGCTGGGACAAGTGAGTCTTTTGTCCTTGGCGTGTGGCCCCCTGCTTTGGTATGTTTTGCTCCGACAGTGAGTTACTGGCTCCCAGCGTTCGGCGTTCCCCTTTTGCCCTGAGGTTGAACGCGGTGCCTGTGCCTGTGTTTGCACCCTGACTCCCAGTTCCCGGCTGGTTCGTTTCTCTCTGAAAGAGCCGCTTCCCTTAGGCCTGGGCTCAGGTCTCCAGTCTGCAGAGTATGAGGCTGGGCCGCACCCGTGCATTTCAGGCCCTCTTCTCTTGCGGCAGACAAGCTCCACACCCCTCCCATTCCACAGCCTTGGCCGCCGTGGCCTGTTGATAGCGTTTAATCACGGGACTCTCATCCCCATCTATGGGGAAAAATGCGAAGCTTTCTCAAGCATGGCATCTGTTCTCATACAAAGAGATATTTAGCTAATACTGAATTTTATAGGCATTAACTTTAACATCATTTCATTGTCTGCAAAGAACACAAGTGGTGGTGGGGAGATAAAAAGTCACGTTTAAAGAACTATGTTTGAGGGAATTCCCTGGCGGTCCAGTGGTTAGGACTCCGTGCTTCCACTGCAGGGGACCGGGGTTCGATCCCTGGTCAGGGAGCTAAGATCCTGCAAGCCGTGCAGCGTGGCCAAAAACAAACAGAGTGTTTGACTTATTTTTCTATTGTGCATGACACCTACTACAATGACTTTTTAGGTAGTAGAATTTACATTTGGAATTGGGGGTGTCTTATTCACCTTGATAGTTCCTGTCCCTAACAGAGTGTCTGACATAGCAGATACTTAATAAGTATTTCTAAAGTAGAATTGAATTCTTAAGAATGAAAGTGTTTCTTCTTTTCTCTTTACACACAGACTTTATGGTTCTTAGCTTAACAAAACCACATAATTCTGCTCTTTGTGGGTCTAAGTGAGCGTAGATGAATAGATTGTGGACTGTCTGTTCACACTCCACAATCTGTTTAGAGCTTTAGAGCTCGAAGGCTGCTGTGCTTTCCCCACAGTGCATTTAGTCAGGAAAGACGACCAGTTGATGGACACTGTCCTGCGAGACTTGAGTCAATAACTGTCTGGTGAGTAAAACTTCATCAGATGGATACATCTTTATTTGACATATTCAAGTTAAGTTTTAAAAATCACACTGTGTGGCACATGTCGACCTGAGTCATCTCTATAAAAGATAATCAATAGAAATCAGTTTATTGTTCTGTAAGTACATGTATCGACTGATGCCTTTTAAAGTCGCTGAGCTACGGAGTCTTGGTCCTTCAGTTGCCTTTTGTGGTGAGTGACTGCATTCAACGAAACGTAGCCAAGATGAGGAAGGGTGTTTATCCTGGCTTTGAACCCATTGTTTTAATATCTGACATGTATCACTCAGCTACAAGTAAAATACAGCTTGGCAAACTTTTGTCTTCAGACTGTTCCTGAAGAAATCCTGGAAATATTTCGCTGTTCTACATTGTGAATAAAATATATAAATTCTCAAATTTGGGGGTTTTCGCCTATCTGTTCCTTGCAGGGAAATTGTTATTTTCCCAGTTTTATCTATTTCAAATCATCTTCAATTATCAGTTAAAAAAACATTCATAGTGAGATATACATCATTCTTGCAATGATTTCACACATTTGAATAAACATCTCACTTCTCTGAGCTTCTCCAACATATGCCTTTTTATCTGTTTATTTAGCATCTGTTTATATGCCCCCCAATAAATTTATGTTTAAATCTTTTCTTTGTATACTTTGTCTCCCGTGATGTTAAAAATATTATTTCTATGCAGACTATATTAATTGGTTTTTTCTCTGAAGGGGTGTAATTTTACTTTTTAAATTTTTTTAATTTTTTTTATTTTTTATGCAATTTAAAGGTTGCTTTCCATTTACAGTTATTACAAAATATAGGCTATATTCCCCACATTGTACAGTACATCCTTGAGCCCATCCCATACCCACCCCTCTCCTCCACCCGCCACTGGCAGCCACTAGTCACTAGTTGTTCTCTGTATCCGTGAGTCTGCTGCTTTCTTGTTATATTCACTACTTTGTTATACTTGTTTAGATTCCACGTGTAGGTGATGTCATACTGCGTTTGCCCTTCTCTGTCTGACGTATTTCACCTAGCACAATGCCTTCCAGGTCCATCCGTGTGTTCAGTACTATTAAGTGTCGTAATCTGTTTATTGAGCCAGGTCTGAATGGCTGTGGGTGTCAGGAACCTGCATCACGTCCCCTGTGGGACTTACTCTAAACTGTGAAGTGGCATCTTGGTTTTGGAAGGGGAGAAAGGATGAGGGTCCCAGGAGAGAAGGCAGTATTGCCAAGGCAAGCTCTTTCTTAAGTTTGATTTTAACAGTTAGTCTTTATTATTTATTATTCAGCAGCCAAATCGGGTCAATATGCCAGCAGGAAAGAAAGATATTATCAGTGTGCAGGGTGTCAGTTAGCATATATTTTGAAATGTCAGGTTTATTATTGGCCAGTAGTGTCTTCTAAGTGTGATGCTATAGATACCTAGTGCCCTTTTTGAATTCAAAAGAATTGCTAATAACTTATGAGTGTAAGATTTTAAGGGCAGCGTTTTCTTAGCATCTCATTCA
The DNA here is from genome assembly GCF_937001465.1 of Orcinus orca. Classification (NCBI taxonomy): domain Eukaryota; kingdom Metazoa; phylum Chordata; class Mammalia; order Artiodactyla; family Delphinidae; genus Orcinus; species Orcinus orca. The sequence continues at coordinate 5,379,814 of NC_064562.1, forward strand.
CTAACTAGCACATAGTAAGAGGAAGAGGGCTCAGTAAATATTTGTTGAATGGGTGAATGTTTCCTTTTTCAGTGCATTTTCTCTGCTGTATGGGGGGTGATAGAAGCACTTGGGGGATGCTGAGGGAATCTGTTCAATAGACGCAATTTGTATTTGGAGTTTAGACGTGAACAAGTAGTATCTATGTGTCTGTGATAGGTAAATGTTGTCCATAACCTTCTTGACTCCGCGTTCTCCGAGAGCGTACTTTCCTGTTTTCTCCGTAGTGCCTGTGTAGTTACTTGTATAACAATACACTTTGTTCTAAGCTGCTCATCTTTTTAACCTTTAAACATCATTTGGGCATACATGAACCTCAAATCTGTTTTCTTATTTAAGCTGTCTCTTGCCACAAAGTTGCACTTTGCTGGCTAACAAATAGTAGAAGACTAATTTGCTCATTGGTGTATAATTTGAAAGTTGTAGCTCATTGAATTCAGTGCTCACCAGGTTAATCTTAACCGCCAAACCCACCTACTTAAGCGTTGAATTTAGTATGATTTAAGGCTCATTGAATGCCCATAAACTTTACAAATTCATTTTGTGATTTTTGGTAAATAGGACAGTATTTAGTCGTGGTGAATTTAAAAAATGAAGGACCTTTCCTGGCCTGGAGTAGAGTGTGACAATTTGTAGATGCCTGCTTGGAGTTCTCGGTTCCAGCTGTAACACAGTTTCTCCTGATCCTTCCCCAGCTTCCTGCAGATTTCACAAAGCTACACCTCACCGACAGTCTCCACCCACAGGTGACTCACGTCTCCTCCAGCCACTCAGGATGTAGCATCACCAGTGATTCTGGAAGCAGCAGTCTTTCTGATATCTACCAGGTAGGAAGGTGTTTTCCTTGTCATTCGCTTCATTTTCATGTATTCTGAGGAGTTCTGTGATTTTTCATGGATAGAATCTTAAAGGTAAATATATGTGTGTGTATTATATGTGCACACATGGACATTAAATGTTAACGTTTATGCTTCACACAGACATGTAGTATGTTGTATGTTTGTTTTAGGAAGTCGAACTACAGTCTAAATGCATTTGCCTCTGCTATTACCAGTTACCAGAATTTTAAATGGAGTGGTTACAATGGAAATGTGTCCCCGGACTGTAAATATTTTATTAATTTGCCTGTAGGTGTACTAGGTTGATGACCCTTTCTTGAACAAAATTGTAGGGGAAAACTTCAGAATTATGCTTCCATACTAAGTTTTTCTTAATAAAGTCTTGGGTGTGACAAAAGGAAGAGATTATTAAGATTCGATCACTGAATTATTTTTCCTGCATTATTTTTATTACCTATAGACTTACATGTTTCAAATAAATTCTTATGATAGTGATGGAGAGAAAAACTAGAATTATGGAATTTCAAAAATGTTTTTAAAGCAAAATAATTGTAATTGTTAAGGAATAGTTCATTGGCTTAGAAAATGCAAATTTAGGAAAAGTGACTGAAATATGCAAAAAAAGGTCCTTTTTTTTTGTTACAGCTAATATGGGATTTCAGATGGTTTCAAACAAAAAGAATGTATAATACTCACTTTGCAAAGTATAATTCTAGGCTCCTTAGGCATCGTGATAGGAGATGGCCGCGATAAAACCTTTCTCTAACAATATTACAGTGTTTCAGGATCATTGATACATTCAGGCAGCGCTCAGTTTCTGTTTTTTTAAAAAATTACTAAAAGTATCTAAACAGAATACCATCAGGGCAAAACATGTCTGTTTAAGTCCTAAATTTAGTAGATCTTAGAAAGTTAATTTTCTTTTCAGGAGGCATTAGGTACCCACTTTTCTATAATTCAGAGGTGTTGTGGAGAGCTCACTGGCTAATAAGTGATAGCCACAAATGCAATTATTTGCAGATTCTTAGCTGATTAAGAACTTTTTTTTATTATTTTGCAAAAAGAAACATAATGATCTGGCTTTTTAAAGTAACTTTTCAAGTTTCTACTTTGAGGCATTAAATGTTAGCTTGTAATTAAATCTTTAGGAAGTAGTCCCATTTTCAAATGTTAGAGGAGGAAAAGATGGTGGATCAGGGTAAAATTATTCCCCCCCCCTTGCATAATGCCTGTTTTTAGAAGTTGATTTTTTGAACATTTATTCAAGAGTATCCCTTATAATAGAACAATGAACAGTAGAAGTAAAAGTTGTGCTTTAGCTTCTGTTAATTGAAACATCGTGATAGAGCCTTTGTCTTCTACACTTTGAGATGATCACGTGCTTTAAAGACCTGTAGTAGGAACACAGCTTAAGGTTGTAGCAGGTACCCCTGCTGTTCTTCGGGTGTAATTCCAGGCTGAATGGAGCCTCCTGGAAGGTAAATTTATAATAAGAATGAAGTGAGTCGTTTGTGTACTTTATGGAGGCGTATTCTGAGGGGATCTTCAGCTTTATGTGTTAATACCTTGGGTAGGTTGGGGAAGGGTGTGAGGAGATTCTTGATGGTACTTTGGCTGTCCCCAGCCCCCATCAGGGTGTCTGAGGATCCAGACCATGGTGAGAACTCCACCTAGTTCTGTGGGGGTTGGAGTTTGCAGCCTGCAGTCCAGCTTTATCTTGGGGTGTAGTTGGAAAAGAGGACCCCTGCGTATTTTGATTCATTTTAGTTGCGTTTCACAGCTGTCCAGTTCAAACTTGATGACAGGCATGTAGCCTGGTAAGTTTGTATCCTTCCTAAGGAAAAATCCATAGATGTAACTAAGGATTTGGTTACTGACTGTAGGACTAACATTGACTAGAGATCCCCTATTGTCTTTAAATCAGAAATTCTAAAGGTGAGAAGAAATCTGCCAGATGCGCCTGGTTTGGTGACCAGTCTTGTGTTTGAATCCTCTGCTCTCTTCCTGTCAGTCAGGTTGATTCTTGAGCGGCTCCAGTGATGGGCAGCTGTCTCCCATGGCGACCCCTTTCTCGTGCATCCAGTTCTGACTTCGAGGAAGCTGTCACGTTGGAGCGAGTATAAATGCTCAGGAGACGGATACAAAGAGGTTGTCATGGAATGCCATGTGCTGGAGAGAAAAAGTTTGAATAATTTTTCTGAGAGTTGGAGGAGAGGAATTCAAGAGCAAGGTGGAATCACTAGCTTATTTAAGAAGAGAAACAACCTCTCTTTTAACAGGGGCATATAATGATGGATTTGGAGTGGGGAGTTTGGGAGTTGAGCGAGTTTCTGCCTGGTGTCTCTGAGTTCCTTCTTTCAGAGTGAGAGGGTTGGCAGGTGGAGAGTCTCAAGGAGAGACACATTTTGGAATCATAGTTTTGGAGAGAAGGGGAGCAAATTGACCAGAGCATGGGAGGCTCAGCTGGGTAGGTGCCCCCAAATACAGAGTGATTTCCCTCTGCCCTGGTAAGTAGTTTTCTCCACAGTGAGCACAAGGAAAGCAAAGATTCAGCTTCCCCCGGGACCGCCTCTTTATTCAAGGAGTGTAGTGGAAAGACAGACGGAGCAGCACAGCACGCCAGGCTCCTCGTAACGCAGGGCTTTGTTTTTGCAGGCCTTCTGTCCAGAATTTTCTCTCCTTTTCGGCCTTCATTGATCCCTTTCGGCCTTCGTTTCCAAGGACCGCTTTCTCAGAGAGTTCTTCCCTTCTTACCCTTTGAAACGCAGGTCCTACATGTTGGTCCCGTCCCTGGCTGGTCTTTTAGACTTTAATTGAAGTGATTGTCACTTTCTAAGATACGTCTGTCCCGCAGCATGCCTGCTTCAAGAGGCAGGGACTTCTCTGTCTTGTCTTCGTCTTCTCTCTAGAGCCTGGAATAGGGCCAGGAAGTCGTAGGCCTTCAGGAAAGACGCGTGGAAGGAATGGGACTGTGGTGTTAGACTAGGGGGCAGAAGCTGGAGTGTGAGAGCCAGGCACGAAGCTCAGAGAGCCTGGAAGACTGAGGAACACGCTTGTTTTGAAAAAGGGCTGCCTTGGAAGGCAATGAAAACTAGCTGAAAAGCGGGAGGCTACTGGTGACAGAAAGCAGAGTGCCTAAGCTGGTGACACGAGACAATGCAATTTCCAGTCACGGTGATGCCCTGGTTAATGGCGTGATTATCAGAGCAGTGACTTGGGCGGACTGGAAACAACTACGAAAATAGGCAGACTGATGGAACAGAGTTCAAGCAAAACGAAATTCACGTGTAAGCATGCAGTATGTAATAGAGGAAACCTCAAATCAATGAAGTGATGGATTATTCAGTATATGGTCTTTGGGGGAGGGGGGCCCACTTTAATGACCATACTTCATATCATAATTAAGATTAAATTCCAGATAAAGAGTTAGCAAACTTTTTTTTTCTTTTTTGGAAAGTATTTATTTATTTACTTACTTACTTACTTACTTACTTTACTTACTTGCGGCTGCTCCGCAGGGCATGTGGGATCTTAGTTCCCCAACCAGGGATCGAACCTGAGCCCACAGCAGTGAAAGTGCCGAATCCTAACCACTGGACCGCCCGGGGATTCCCAGGAGTTAGCAAACTCTTAATGGTGTAATGAATGATCAAAACTTTTAATAATTAAAAGAGCAATTGAGACAAAGATTTAAAGTCAGACTTTTAACTCACTCATGCAAATTATAAGAAAAATACTTCACTCATAGCATAACGATATTCAGAGGACAAGGGTAGGTAATTTGCAGAAGACAACATGCACGTGTCTATACCTTAAATAAATATTTAAGACATAAGTAATTGAGTATATGAGGATTTAAATATGAAACTATTTTTCCTATCAAATTAGCACAGACTTTCTTACTTATAATAAATATTTATAGATAGACATTCTTACACCTGTTAGGATTGTAGCTTTTGGAAAGAAACCTAACAATTTACATTAAAAGCTTTAAAGAATTGTTCTTCTCTTTTAGGTAAATCCTATATTGAAATTTAAAAAAAAATTCCTAGTGTAAAATTAGGAAGAGCACAAATTATGATACACAAACTGGATTTAATGCAAGCATTATACTTATTTCCAAATATATTTTCATAGTTTATGCATATATATGGTTTTGTCTGCAGTGCCTACTCACTTTGTTGTCTCAGTTAAATTAGCATCAGTGTTAGCCTTCAACATAAATTTCTAGCCTAAATTTATATCAGGGTCTGACTCAGGTGCTATTTGGGTTACATACGTATGTTTGAAATTCTGCACAAAGTTTGTTTCAAGATTACTTATAAAGCAGCCCTCCTAAACATGGGGATATGTGTGGGTGTGGGATATTTAACAGGCAAAAAGTTTTTTCATAAATGATTTTTAAGTACTTAATGATAAACGTGTAGTAGTTACATTGTTTTTTTTAAATTAACACTTCACTAGCGCTTTATGGCATTTAACATTTCCTCAGTTTCTTCATTTACTTGATATCCTTAAAAATGCCAAATAAACTGGTTTTAAGAACTGTATTCATAATAACAAACTATATTTAGTCCCTTTTTATTTAAATAAATCATAGAGCTTTCAGCATTGATCTGAGAATATTAATAGTTTTTTTTTGAGAATACTACTATTTAGCTGTAATGTGCACCTAAATCTATGTTATGTTATATATGTGGAAGGTAAATTAATTTAGAACAGGAGTTCTTTGCCTAAATGACATTGTTCTATACCTTTGATTTATTTATTTTTTATTGAAGTACAGTTAATTTACAATATTGTGTTAGTTTCAAGTGTACAGCAATGTGATTCAGTTATAGATGTATATTCTTTTCCAGGTTCTTTTCCATTATAGGTTACTTCAAAATACTGAGTATAGTTCCCTGTGCTATATAGTAGGTCCTTGTTATCTGTTTTATATATAATAATGTGTGTATGTTAATCCCAAATTACCTACATACCTTTTAAATATAAAGTGTGTGCATATCTTTATTGAGAATGAAAGGGTTTAAAGTCTAGCATTATCTCAGTAATATTGTACTTTTGTGGAAGCTAGAAAGTAGCAAGTGTTTTATGTTTATATACAAATGTAAATTTTATGTTTTATGACTTAGCAAAGCAAGACACATTTTATTACTTTATTATATTTTAACTATTTTCTTTATGAAGACAGTCTGTTTGGAAAACTGGGTGAAGTATTATAGTGCAAAGTATTTAGTAGTTTGTGTTGGTTGGACCCGATTTTGAGTCCTGGCACAATTACTAGGTTTTGTTTTGTTTTGAACAATTTATTTAGTTTCCCTTCGTGTTTTCTCATCTGGAAAATAGTGGTAATAATCCTAATTTGCTGAATTGATATGAAGATTATTATGTACTAAAAGCATCAGATGTAGTGCTAGATACACAGTAGTCATTCAATATAGAATCACTGTTTTTATAATTATCGTGTGAGCCATTTAGCCAGAATTTAATGGGTGCAGTTAGCCTGAGGGAAATTTTTACAGTGTGTGAGGGGTTGGGATATTTAACAGAGTGTTGGGGGGGGGGTGTTTTGGCAAATTCTGCCACTGTAAATTGCGTGCAAGGCTCATTACTGGGGTAGAGGGGTGCCGGCACAGAGGTGGAAACGTGTCCCCTTGAGGAAGGGACTTTAATGTGGCCTGTAACTGGCTTTCTTTCCCCATATTCGATCCAAGAACAATCCTGTGAATGGTGAAATGTAACTCCAGCTTCCTGGTGACAAAACTGGGTCTACAGAGGATCAGCGACTTTGATAAAGCCTCTTGATGAATGCTAGAGCTGAGATTTGAACCGCTAACCTCTGCTTTGTCTGTTCATTCAGCGGATGTAAATCCAGTGCGTCCCAGGTTCCGCGCACTCAAGTTTAGCCCTCTCCCCACCCGCCATAGGCCAGTCAGTGCTCACTAAACCTTGGACTCCACTCAGTCTCCAAGGGTCTCATTGTTCACGAAATTAGATTCCCAAAAACTTGTTCATTGAGTTCTATTTAAGATGTATTATTAAAAGGAATTCTGTAGTATTTTAAAATAAAAATGGGTATTTTATTTTATTTTGAATTTTATTTTATTTTTTTAATACAGCAGGTTCTTATTAGTTATCTGTTGTATACATATTCATGTATATATGTCAATCCCAACCTCCCAGTTCATCCCACCCACCACCACCCCACTGCTTTCCCCCCTTGGTGTCCATACGTTTGTACTCTACATTTGTGTCTCTAAAACATGGGTATTTATTTTAAATAAAGATAATCTTCTAAGTTACTGGTTTCATAAATGTTATTTTATGAATAGTTTCTTAAGCAATGGAATACACATAACAGGAATAGAAAACAACTGATTGAAAACAACTGATTGAAACAATCATTGAAAACAAATGATTGTTTACACAGATGCGGTGGTGGGTTCAGTTTTGCAGAGATTAATCCAACTCACATTGGAAAATCTTTTTGTTCTATTTAAGACTTAAATATCATTCATTTAAATGTTAGGAATGATTTCTTTGGGATGGTGTAAACTATATCTTTCATCTCTTACCACATGTTAGATGTTTAAAAATTAAGAAAAACCTTAAGTTATATAGCTATATTACTTAAAAGTGTTTTGTTCTGGGCTTCCCTGGTGGTGCAGTGGGTGAGAGTCCGCCTGCCGATGCAGGGGACACGGGTTCGTGCCCCGGTCCGGGAAGATCCCACATGCCGCGGAGCGGCTGGGCCCGTGAGCCATGGCCGCTGGGCCTGCGCGTCCGGAGCCTGTGCTCCGCAACAGCAGAGGCCACAACAGTGAGAGGCCTGCGTACCGCAAAAAAAAAAAAAAAAAAAAGTGTTTTGTTCTTATTTTTATCTTCAGTAGTGCCTCTTCACTCTAGGCTAATATTAAAGAATGTGGATATAGAGGACTGATTGTATCTTAGAAAATATAAGGTGACGAAAAATAATCTTTGATGTTAAGATGAAACTGAGGTGAAAATGTACTCATAGCAACCATTAGCAAATTGTCACATTTGTAGGCGTTAGAAATAAGGTGGTGATAACAATAATATTGGCTAGTTTCTCTGCTCACAGCCTTGGCATACTGTATCACATCCAGTGCTGTTTCAGTGTCATTCTGGAATCTAGAGACGATTTAAGTTGGAGATATGAGCAGATACACACTGCTGTCTATAAAATAGGTAACAACAAGGTCCTACTGTAGAGCACAGGGAACTATACTCAACATCCTGTAATAAACCATCATGGGAAACAATATGAAAAAGAATATGCATGTATATGTATAACTGAATCACTTTGCTGTCCACCAGAAACTAACACAACATTGTAAATCAACTATACTTCAGTTTTTAAAAAAATCATAAATGAGAGGTGCGCTGCTGAGTGTGCCACAATTAATTAACTCTCCGGCCTTGGCTGCAAGGCCATGTTGCTGTCCCACCTGGAGCATCTCTGCTCACCGTGGTCCTACCCAAGCAGCAGTATTCACTAAGGCCACTGCTGAAAGAGCTTTTGTAGAGGTTAGACTTTCCATTTTCATTCATGCTGTCTTCATTAGGTATTCTGTCTTCAACTATTTTCCCCATAGGTTTTTCTTATAATGTGTGATAATTCTTATAATGTATGGTGTAATGTATGTTCAGGAAATCGTATGTAAGGAACTGAAATGTGATTAAAATTCTTTTTGTTAAACTTCAGAAAATATTAACACATACTCGTATTGCTTCAAAATGTAGAATTAAATATTCTATGATATAAACCAAGACTTCAGAAAGCTGAAACTTTGTTGATAAGAAAATAATATGGGACTTCCCTGGTGGTCCAGTGGGTAAGGCTCCATGCTCCCAATGCAGGGGGCCCAGGTTCAATCCGTGGTCAGGTAACTAGATCCTGCGTGCGTGCCGCAACTAGGAGTTTGCATGCCGCACCTAAGAAGTCCACACGCGGCAGCGAAGATCCCTCATGCCGCCACTAAGACCCAGAGCAGCCAAAACAAACAAATATATGTGTTCTTAAAAAAATTTTTTTAATAATACAATTTATTCTTTAAACATTGATTTAAACTAAATGATAGAAAAAGTATAGATCCTTCTATAAGCTGCACTCATGTGTTAAGTATCTCTTACAAAGAGGCAGATTAGGTTGTAGTTATGACTCTGGAGCTGGAATTCCTGGCTCTGTTCTTGATTCCACAATTACCAGCAACATGATCTTGGAGAAATAGTTTCTTTTTACCTATATGTTTGGAGAATAGTAAAAGTCAGTGACTCACTTCATAGGACTGTTGAAGGGTTAAACAAGTCAATGCATGCGAAGCACTTAGAGCAGAGTTCCTGGCACGTTGTCAGTGTTTGATGTTGGCTCTCTGTTATTACGTTCAGCGTTTTATATTTTCATCGTTCATTTATTTATTTTAATCTGTATTTGCCTATTCTTCAAAATAAGATGTCTTTATTGTCTTTGAAAATCATGTGGACTGTGAGTTATTTGAAGTTGGTCAACTTTATGTCTTCTACAAAATTAATAGTCTTATAGTAAAGCGTTTCTAAGCGTTTACTATTTTATCTGGAAAACCACGTTTATGATGTTCAAAATGGATATAGTTGATACTTAATTGTACTCGTTCTTAGTGTGCTTAAGCAGTTAGTAAATTCTGGGTACATATGTCAGATGAGGCCAATATGATACATAGTACATGATGGTTGAGATGATCATTACAAAAGCATATAGAATAGCCTAGAAAGGATAGCGCATCTATACTTGAGATAGCTCAGCAGAAGAGACCATTTTGAAACTTGTGACTCTTGATTCAGACTAAATATTTGTTTTTAATCACAGAACCATAACAGGCCTTGGAGTCTCTTTCCAGAATTAAAAACAAATTCTAAAAGAGATTGGGTCATTGCATTTATTTAACATTTTTTCAGCACCAGAGAGTAGCTACAGATTTGCAGCTATGAATAAAGACAGTAGCATTCTTAGACTTCCTTCCTTCTCTTCATTCCTGTTATACCTGGTTCCTTCAGACGTTCCTGAGCTAATTTTACGTTTGCCTCATTCTTTCTTGATCTTGATTACTTGACATTTGGTCTGTGCTGCACTCAGCGGTGTTGAGGAATGGGAAGAAAGACTGTGTCACCTACAGGCATGTAGGGTCTTTCACACCTTTGGTGATGTATAGTTGGAGGGTGGACACTGGGGTCATCAAAGTAATTATTAATGTTTTGTTTGCATAGTTATCAGGTTACCTTTGATTTGGGATTCACTTTTTCACAAAGACTGTCTAATAAGAGAGAAGTGGTTCAGTCTTCTTGGCATTAATAAGTCTACACCTGTTCTTTGGGGGAAGGAATTGTTCAGAATTAATTGTCACCCTTAAGCTCTTAGCTTAAGCCATTCTCTTTGAAAAATGGAGTGAAAACAGATACTGCCTTTTTCTTATTCTACGATGTTTCAAATGCCGTACGACAGGTAATCAGAATTATTGATAGTCATTAATCCTAACTACAAATTCCAGCAGTGATAAAAATCACTCATATTTTGTTGAAGTAATTCTTTTCTGTAGTGCCTAGTGCACGACTGTTTGTTAACATTGAATACGTGTAACTTAGTTATGGAAAGTTAATATGAGAAAAAACAATATTTCAAACTAGACTTGTTTTTATTTCTTTTGGGCACAAAAGATTTCCTTAAGAAAGTTGGTCTGTCTGTCTGTCTATACATCTATCTATTTATTTGGGGTCTGTTTTAAGGCCACAGAAAGTGAGGCTGGTGAGATGGACCTGAGTGGGTTACCGGAGACAGCAGTGGACTCTGAAGATGATGATGACGAAGAGGACATCGAGAGAGCCTCGGACCCTCTGATGAGCAGGGACATCGTGCGAGACTGCCTGGAGAAAGACCCCATCGACAGGACAGACGATGACATCGGTAAGTCTGGGCGAGAAAACGAATCTCATAGCAATTTAAAGAATTCAGAGGTAAGACTGTGTAATACAACGGAGCCCAAGAATAGTAGGCTCTGAAAGGTCATTAATGTATCAGTCAGTGTTCCTTGGCATTTGTTGTTGAAAACATTTTTGAAACAATTAATTTTACTCAGGCCATAGCTTCAGGAGACTACAGCTAATAAAAGTTGCTAATAAAACCCTTCCACACGAGCCGTTCCTTAGCTTACTCTCGGACAAAAAAAATAAATACAGTCTTCCAAACATCATTACTTCTATTAATCGTCTTGCGCGCACTATTTCTAGGAAGCTCGAGTTTTTCTTTGTGTGAACCCCGTGTGAACCTGGGGGTTGAGGCTTTAAGTGCGCCCCCAGGTTAAGAGTCTAAGTGGCTTTGTGTCCACTTTTTCCTTCCCCGGGGTCGCCTTTACCCGGCTTTGCCATCAGAGCAACAGTTGACTGTGCAATGGTGCTGTAGCGTTCATGCCTGCCTGATGGGCCCTGCTCCTTCCTTAGATGCCGGGGGCAGTGAGAGCAGCTTCCTCTGAGAGCATCTCTGCCCCATAGGTCTGGAATCTGATTGTCTGCTCTTCCACACCGTCGGCTCTTTTTGGGCCAATATGTATTTGAAAGAAATTCAAGGAACTGGGTCTAGTGGGATTAGATATAGGACAGTATGGGCATCATCGTATGTGAGTGGCCGGTTGCTTGTGTTTTAAGGGAGCCAGTATCATGTATGAGGAGGCCCTTGTACCGTTTAAGCACTGCACGTATGCTAGGGAATTAAAGATGGAAAACCAGAACCTTGGATTAGGTATCTAAAATATAACTAAAGCCATTGATAGGAATCGCTAGCTCTGTAGAGATGACTGCTGTGTGGAGTGAGCATTCGGTCATCGGCGGATGTGACTGAGCGCCTTGTGTGGACTGAGGGTTTCCTAGGTCCTGGCAGACCAGTGGGAACCAAACAGGGAGCCCTGGTCCTGCTGGGGTCTGAGGAATAAAGTGGCGGAGATATTTCGGGGAGTGCAGCGAACAGGGGGCTGTTGTAGGAAGGAAGGACTGTCAACACCCTTTTAGAAGTTCAGACCCGAAGGAGGTGGTGGGAAGCCAGCCGTGCCTGCACCCCCAGCACAGAAGTGCCTCTGCCGTCACCCTTCTGGGGGCATTAACCTCTAGATTTCTGTTGGAGGAAAGGACGTAGCTGCTTCTCACATGCCCATCCCTGTCCCTCCTCAGGTTAGCCCACTCCCTCCTCCACCTGGTCCACTCCCCGGTCCTGACGTGCTCTTAGACACAGGTCTTCTGAGGCTTCCGCAGCATGAAGTGAAGTGGTCCTGTTGCATCCCTGAAGACGTAGGGTTTAGCTTCCTCCAGACTGATACCACACGTTCATCTGATTTCCACTGTCCAAAATTTATTCCACTCCCTTATTCTCTTTGTCCTTGCCCGCTTCTTTTTCATTTTTAAAAAACTTTTTATTGGAGTATATTTGACTTACAATGTTGCATTAGTTTCATGTGCACAGCAAAGTGAATCAGTTACACATATACGTATGTTCATTCTTTTTCAGATTCTTTTCCCGTATAGGCCATTACAGAGTACTGAGTAGAGTTCCCTGTGCTATACAGCAGGGCCTTATTTGTTATCCATTTTATATACAGTAGTGTATATACAGTAGTGTGTGTGTGTGTGTGTGTGTGTGTGTGTGTGTGTGTGTGTGTGTGTGTGTGTGTCAATCCCAGTCTCCCAATTTATCCCTCCCTCCTATGTTTCCCCTTCGGCAACCATACGTTTGACTTCAAGATCCTACTTCTTTTTCAAAATCGCTTTATTGTAAAGAGAGAATGAAATTGGAAGTGTGTTTGGTTTCCCATCTTAAGAATCCTTGCTCATAGGGTTTTTAAAAAATTAGATTGAACACTGCTTATGAACAGATTGACATGGAGGTTATCCTTTTTTGAGTATGCTCATGTTAGTATCGTTATGGAAGAAAATTAGGATTATGCAAATACATGTAGCATGTTATTCTTGGAAATTTAAGACTTTCACTTCATATCTGAGAAGTTTTCTCTCTCAGAATTTCTAGAAAGCAAGAGCTATGCTGATTCCTACAAATGAACACCACACTATTTTTTTTTTTTAGTGTGCTTGTTGATATAATCTCTGGATGAATTACTTACAGTTGAATACTGCCAATACGCTTGTAAACAGTGATAACTCAGATGCATGCTCCTATCAAATATATTTTTATTTAAAATAGTAAATCATTATCACGAAAGATAAGGTCTAGGGACTTCCTAGTGGTGCAGTGGTTAAGAATCCGCCTGCCAATGCAGGGGACATGGGTTCGAGCCCTGGTCTGGGAAGATCCCACATGCCACGGAGGAACTAAGCCTGTGCGCCACGACTACTGAGCCCGCACTCTAGAGCCCGCAAGCCACAACTACTGAGCCTGCATGCCACAACTACGGAAGCCCATGCGCCTAGAGCCCGTGCTCTGCAACAAGAGAAGCCACCACAATGAGAAGCCCGCACACCGCAATGAAGAGTAGTCCCCGCTCGCCGCAACTAGAGAAAGCCCGTGCACAGCAACGAAGACCCAACGCAGCCAAAAATAAATAACTAGATTTTTAAAAATTGCTAATATTTAATCATGTTTTTAAAACTGCAGGAATTCCCTTTGGGTTCCCACAGATTCTTGGGTATACCTTTGTTTCAGTACTTTGAAGAAAGGGACATTATTGATTTTTGTGCTTCAACTCGTAACTCTGTAGGTACTCAGTTATTGAATGGTTCCAAATTTAATATTTTTGGTTTTGAGGCCTTCACACATTAAGGTAGAGAACTACTTTGATCCCTTTCAAAGAATTCCTTTTTTTTTCCCCACTTGGTGTACCACACACACATACAAATCCACAGGTTTTTAAAAAAAATCTTAATATTAATTATTTCTTATATAAAATTAAACCAAAGCAATAAGATAAGAATTTTCTGAATTGACTAAAGCTTCTGGTGTCTGTAAGTTGATTATTTAACTTTTCTTTGTGTTACATTGACTAGAAAAAAGTTTTTTTGAATGTCTAATATTTTTCATAAACAGGAATATTTCTTCCCTAACAAAGTAAGATAGATCACATTAATGTATTATCCAGACAGATTCTTCCAAGCCGTGTAGAATAAAGCTGTCCTGTTTCTCCCTTCCACACTGCTTCTCTCCATACGTCCTGGGAACTAGCTCAGTGCTCATTCCACGCTCTGAATTCTTGGCTGACATAATCCCTGTAACTCTATGCTTCCTGGGGCATCATCAGGGTTTATGTTGAGCTGCTGTAGTCAAATGCTTCCATTTTATATTTATTACTTTTTTAAAGATTGGTGATATAAATTCTTTATTTTTTTTAATTGCTGTAGTCCTCCAGTGTAATACACGATAGAATACAAGCTATCACAAAACCAGTGATACCATTATTGAGTTTTTGAGAGTTTTAAAAATACTTGGATGTTGTCTGGTTAAGTGTTTGTTTGTTTTTAATTTTTCAACTGAGCCTGGAGAATTATATACATTTACTATTATTCTATCTTCTCTGTCTCCTTTATTATTTATCCTTATATGTGATACACAGATATTTTCTGTTCTGTTGTATCTTTTAATGTTAATCATTACTCACATATCACAAATTGATTTCATGACCCACTAATGGAGTAGGAAACTGCGAGAAAGCAAGACAACTGTCCGTGCAAGCACTTCAAATCATTGCTGCAAGTATTAGTGAATATGTTTTATACTTCATATTCATATGCTTCATATTCTCCTATCGTGTGTGGTGGTAATTTGACTTTTATTACTGTCTAAACATGTTAAATTTAGAACATTTCTGACAATTTCTGGTCTCGTATTTTTCTTAAGAGCGTGCATCTCTTCTTGTCCAAGGAAATTTAGCTCTTACTAGGAGAGGAAAAAAATGAAATGGTGTTCTAATACCTATAGCTAGTATTTTAATACCTTACAGTGAGGGGTGTGGGGTGTGACAGCCGAAGAGAACAGAGGCTGGTAACAGCAGAACTAACGGGGGTGTGCCAGCCAGAGGACCACGATTTGTTCATTTGCCTTTACATTTCATGTCAAAAAGCCAGTGCATTTGTAAAACACTGAGTCCCACCTCCCGCAGATAGTAGGTATGGGTCATCTCTTGCGGTGCTATTCAGAATTGCCTTATAGCTGCCCTCAGGCATAAACATATTTTATGACGGGACACCAACACATCTTCTCATTCCAGAAATGAAAGTTTCACTCAACAGAACTTATTCTTTCTGTAACTGATGTACTTTGATACTCTCGCTCCTACTCTTTTAAAAATGCTGGTTGCAACAGTAAATTGATGTCCTGACGCATCGGTCTGGGTCAAGTTGAAGAACGCTGTCTTGTTGGACAGAATCCCTGGGTACCACGTATCACTGTTATTCTTTCTGATTACCAGAGCCACCCCCGTAATGAAAAGTCTTGTACAGGAGGGATGACGTAGGGTCTAAGCAGAACAGACGTTACCAACCTGGACCAGAAAACACCGCCTAGTCTGACCTTGTGGAAAAGTCATGTTTTCACAGAACATATCTTTATATTATACATTGTTTTTGCAATTAACAAACTATATCCAACAACATAAAACTTGTCACTAAATCCTAATAGAGAGCAGGAATGAGCACAGGGACAGTATCATTATGTGCAGACAAGAAAAATGTAGTAGAATTTTTACTTAGCCAAAAGTTTGAACAATACCATGAATATAATAATAATGGTAATAACAGCAGTTCTCATGTATTGCGTATCTACTCTCTGCTGAGGACTTTATCATCTTCATTCCTTTTGATCCTCAGAACTGTCTAGTAAGGTGGGTATTATCTCATTCTTTTCCAAATGAGAGAAACACGCCTTAAGGAAATGAATCATCTTCCCCAAAGTAATTCAGCTAGTAAGTGTTCACAGGCTGACACACGCCCTGTGGTCTTTATCACCACCTGTGATGCCCAGCCTGAGCATGGAGACACAGTCCTGAATCGTGTCACTGCCACTTCCTAATTATATGCCTTTGAGCCACACGGTTTCCTCCCTGTGAAATGAAAAAGAAACCATGCATCTCTTACAGCCACGGTGAGGAGTGAGGAAAGAACTTAGTAAGGAGTTCTTACCAAGAAGAAGCTGTTTGTCCACAGCATTGCCCATAGGAAGAGTGAGCAAACTTTGTTTTCGTCCATCTGTGGGATCAGAGATAATATATCCATTTTCATTCGCCTTTATCATATAATGTTGTAAACTTGTTAATGGATTACTTTTTATGGATTTGTCTGACCCACAGAAGGATATTCCCTGGTTTCTAAATCCTGGAGTATCTTTAGAGTGAAGGTGGTTGTTTCTGCTGTGTGTTTGGGGCATCCACTCGCCCCAGAGGCACCGGAATGGACCTACTGACTTTCTAGAGAATTGTCAGAGCTCTGTTTCATTTCAGCGTATCATTTCATCCCTTAATAAGCCTTAATAAGATCACAGCTCATTTTCAATAGAAATTCCCCATTTGAAGTTTATTAATTTCTTCATTCCCACTGGAATTTGAACTGCACTGTGTCCTGTTGCTCCTGAATCAACAAGGAAATGTCACCATTTCCACAGTGACAGAATTCTTCGTGTACCTGCAAGAAATTCAGCGTGTGCTGAAGATAATTTAAAGTCTTTGTACTGTTCACCAGGCAGAATTGTAGGACATTTAAAAAGAAAGAGGCATAGAGCATTCTTTCTGAATGCTTGTTTGGGGAAATAGTTGTCATTTTTTCACACGCCTTCTGCTTTTCAGAACAACTCCTTGAATTCATGCACCAGCTGCCGGCTTTTGCCAACATGACGATGTCGGTGAGGCGGGAGCTCTGTGCTGTGATGGTGTTTGCAGTGGTGGAAAGAGCCGGGACCATCGTGTTAAACAACGGTGAAGAGGTTAGGAAATATTTCTGCCACTTATAATGTCTCTATGTGAGCCTCGCTCGATGCAGCAAACGAACAAAAACCCCATTCTTCTTCTTTCCTCCTTACAAACCATGGGCAGCAATAAGTTTGAATCATTCGGGAATTATGATGCACTCGTTGTGTCAGAGTCTTCCAAGTTCATTATTTTATTTTCTATTATTTGCGGTATTCCAGATGATACTGGTAGAAACATTTTTGACATTTTAACTTTTCAGATTTTGCAACTTAAACGTTCATAATAGTATGCCTCTTGTCAGAACACAATGCTGTTCTTATCAAGGCTGTGGTGATCATTTTATCTTGTTTACATGTGTTTTGGGGAACAGAAGACACTTTTTCCCTAGTGTCGTTTAAGAGAGGAAGAGCTAGAGTCATTAGGAGAGCGGAGTGCCGTGCAGGCACCTGGAAACCCGCGGGTCCATGGCTGTACTTTAGTTCTCGTTCTGTGAACTTGGCCAACGGTCAGCTGTACTTGGGTTATTTGTTCCCTCTTTAAAAAATAAAAGATGTAAATCATTTTTAGGGACCGTTCCAGCATTTACAGCTTCACGATCATGATGTTATATTTTCTGCTTTGTCTTCATTTTTTGGAACTAGCTGGACTCCTGGTCAGTGATTCTGAATGGTTCTGTGGAAGTGACTTACCCAGATGGAAAAGCAGAAATACTATGTATGGGAAATAGTTTCGGTGTCTCTCCTACTATGGACAAGGAATACATGAAAGGAGTGATGAGGACAAAGGTGGATGACTGCCAGGTATAAACTGTCATTATTCTATGCTTAATATAAAGAACTTACGTATGCAGTTGAGGTAAGATTTTTCAGCCTGTATAAACAGGTCATCTTTTAGATTTATAAAGAAGATTTTAAAGTAGGACTATGACTTTTAGTGTTATCACACTCCAGGAAATTAAAAATAAATCTCCCCTAAAGTTACTTGGACTCCACAGAGCTAAGCATTCTGTAAATGTGTTCTATTAAAAAACAGGTGTTCTATAAATACAGTATTTTTAATTTCCATCAATAATAATTTACAGTCTAGTCAACAAAAAATATGGAAGTAAAAATGCCCATGATGAAAAGAAATTATATGTAGGTTAGTAAAGATGCTGTGATACAGTTACACAGTATTTTTATTTAAATACATGGAAGATATGGAATTGATTTTAGAAGTCATGAAAATTAATCATGGTATGAATCAGTAGAAACACTTGATAGTAAAGAAATGATTGCTAATAAAAAGAACAATGTCAGTATTGCTGTTATGTTAATATTCATTATTTAAAAGCATTTAATAAAAGACTAGAGAGAATGTTGAGACCAAATGTGAAATTTAATTAGATCGATCTAACAGGTAACCTCTATATTAGTGTAAAAAAAAATTTAAGGTGCTTTTATCATTATTAAGTATTTATAATTTAGGTCTTAAAAAATTGTCCTTGAAAGATAAAATATTTTAATATAAATAAACCAAAAGAGTTGACTTAGACTAATTAATGTTAAGTGGTCCTTGTATTTGTTCGTCTACAGTCTAAAATACGTCATCTGAATATAGTTTATGCTAAAAGAACATCATTGAATTTTTATAATGTCTGATAAATATAAAATAGTGCTCATTTAAATTTTCATTTCAAGCGTTTTACTTACTAAAAAGAAAAATGACCATGGCTATAAATAAAATCATCTTACTTAGAGAATAATTTTGCTAAATAATTCCTCCAGTGAGCACCATAGAGAGAGGAAAAAAAAGGCTATAAATTCAGTTTTTGAGTATGTAATGCCAGAAGAGCTTTCTTAATATAGCCAGCTCTCAATTATTTGGCAAAATAGAGGAAAACAGAATGGTACATAAATCTCAAAGTCTATATTTGGCCTCAAAATGTTAAAAGGGGTCATATGTGATATTTCAGCTTCAGCATTATATTCCAAAAAAAATAAAGCCAAACTGAGTCAAAACGAACTGGAAAATTGTTAAAGGTTTCTCTGTCCTGTTATTGCTTCGCAGTCTCTCCTTGGGCCCTTCTGCAAGTCAAGATCACTAGAGCATCTGGGTCCGTTTCTGTCCTTAAAGGGCGAGTAAAAGCTATTTTATTTCTGAGGATTCAGCTACTACACTAGCGCCTCATAATTGGCCAACCCCTTTTGTTAGAAATTTTGTAATCTTGGGACTGAAGTGATATAGGAGGCATAGAAATGTCTCAGAATAATTGATAAAAATATTATGACTTAATATTCCAAGAGTGCTGAAGTAATGTCAGATGTAGCAGGTAACATTAAATATTTATCTGGGAGTCCTGGGAAAGGAGGAGGAGAGGTAGATGTAAGGAAGAGAGTTCATCTCTCTGCTGGATGAGGAATCAGCGGAAACTCCAGAGTGACAGTCATCAAGGTAGACGCCAAGAGAAAACGCTAATTGAAAACAAAAACTCTGATTGAGGTAGTATTAGGCTCCTGTGGTTCCTGATACGAGACTCCCGGATGTACAAAGAGGGTCAAGGGTGCAGCGTCTGCCAGACAGAGTCCTTCTCACCCTGCAGGCCTCTCCACACGTTGTAAAAGGAACGTGAAATCAGGGGTTCAAGAATCACCCTTGTGATTCCCACCCATCTCAGGCCCGGCGTTCCCCCCCTCCATATTAGAACAGGCATGGAGAATGAATTTAGATATTTTAATGCAAATGCTTGTTTGCATTAAATTATATAGCATTTTAGCGTATTTCTGCTAAAATGTCATTTATTTGTCAGGAAGTGCGCGTGCCACATCCTCCTCTTGTTGGGAGAACTAAACGGTGAGAATCACATTTTTGTCCATAACGTGATCTCCACAAGGGTGTCATTGTACTGAGCACATTGTAGGCAATCAAAGGTTACTGAATGAAATGAACGAAAGTGGTGTTCCCTTTACCAAGAGGAAGCAACCTTGGCTAGGTTTGGCCCTCATTTCCTTACAGTTCAGTGGGTTCCCAAAATACATCTTGGGTAGTGTATAGAGTCGAGCCCAAGTTCAGCCTGAGGACACAGCATGAGTGGATTCAGTTTGACATTTATTTCTGTCTGTTTGGGTCCCGTGATGTGCTCAGTGCTCAGCACTGTGCTTTGCCCTGCTCCCTTCTGTGTGCCTCTCTTCCCATTCTCTTTTTCTTTTTCTCTCTTTTTTTTGGGGGGGGGGGTGGGGCACACCACTCGGCATGTGGGATCTTAGTTCCCCAACCAGGGATTGAACCTGCGCCCCCTGCAGTGGAAGCACGGAGTCTTAATCACTGGACCACCAGGGAAGTCCCCTCCTCTACCCATTCTTGTCCCCTGTTGGGTTTGAAGGACAAGGGCAGGGCCAGGCATAGATGTCCTTTGGTACCAGGTGATTGGTTTCCCATTCCCCATCCACGCCTTTTCCTTTTCTTTTTCCCTCTGCCTGTCCCTCTTTTTCTTTCCCACTCTTCTACTTCTGTCTCCCCTTCCTCTCTCCACCACCTACATCTAGGGCCTGCCAGTGACACCCAGGCATGGCCTCGCCCTGCCCTGCACCCTTCAGCGGGGAGGGAACACTTGGATGCCTGTGTGAACGATTAGGTATGAACTCCCTTGCAGATGCAAAGTACCAGTTTAAACAGATCTAATGTCTTAAGGTAAATCTGTTAGACTCATGTTTTCTTGAGAGCATGAGAGCTAGTGATGCTTTGAATTTTAGCAGTAGTTTTGGAGGAGAAAGCAATTGCATGGATATAGTGAAAGCTGACTGTTTTGTATGTTGATAAAAGTTTAACTTTACTTCATTCTCTTATCATTTTTAATATTTTTACTAAATAAAAGTTGTGAGGTCATGTGCCCAAAAGAAAATTATCCTGGGACGTAAGAAATGAAATGAAATCATTGCCCTTTTATAGATGAAGTCTTGCTTGAATTTTTATTTCATATCAGAGTGCCAAGATCATACAGGACATTCACCTGTGAACACCTGTCTGAAAGTATAAAACCTCACTAAAACAATTATGTGTATAACTCACAAATTTTCAACTGGTTTCATCATACCAATTAAAAATTATATTTTTCCTATAAATTTCCTGTTATACCTAAAAACTTCTTAAAGCAAAAATAAATTTGCTAATAAAAAATAAATATTTTCTTGTAAAATTTATTTCTTTTGAGATATCAGTTCTGTATGGCCATATTAGAAATTCAGTTTGGGCGTCTTTCTTTTTTCCTTTTTGGATGGTATTTCAGTTTGCTGCAGAAGAAATGTCAAGGATGTCTGTCTAGACACTAAGAATTTCAAATCAAACTTATTCTAATTTCTTTAAGTCCTTAGTCAAGAAGATTAATTTTAGTACATTTCTCTTCAGAAAGCATTTTCTTTTTATCTCTCTACTTACTTGTTTTAACTCAGGGATACATTTCTTTTTTAGGAGATAAATGATATAATTATGTTCTCTAAAAATGAGTATAAGAAAGAACACCTAAAATTATTTGGAGACCTGGGGAACAATTTTGCTACCCTGTAAAAAGAAAAAAGTTTAAAATATTTTTGAGGCAAGAAACTAAGGACCATAGATTTTAAACATACACACACCTGTGGTCAGTGTTAAGGATATGAGTCTGTAGGGGGTTTTTTGGCATTAAAAAAATTTTATTAAACTATCCATAATTGCTTACAACAAAAGCCTATGCTTTTCGAATTTTAACTTTTTGATTCTAAACTCTTAATAGAAAAATTAGTGAGATGATATCAATCAACTTGATGGAAGAAACTTAATATCATAGTATGCTCATTCTTGAGTGTGAACTGCTGCTGCTACTTCTGTAAAAAAGCTTTACTGATTATGCAGAAAGTATGGAAAATATAGAAAAGTATATTAAACAATGAAAGTCACTTGTAAATGGCATTGCTCAGAAATAATCATTATTAGCCTTTTGTGATACCAAGATTCTGATATGCATGTATAATTTTTTTAAATTAGCAAGCATGTACTTATGAGACATTGGTTACATTAGCATGCCGAATGCACAGCTGTTTCCTCATCTGTACAGCGGGGATAATAGTAGTACCTTCCTCATGGGCTGGTTGGGAGGATAAAGTGAGAAAGTTCCTATAAAGCTACTGCAATATCATGATGATAATAATAATGTCATCATTGTCATTAAAATCATTATTACAATATTTGGTTTTAAATTTTTTTTAAAAAATTAATGTATTATCATGAATATTGAGCCGGAAGTCTAAACGTCCTATGAAAATATGATTTTAGATGCCTATAGCATCTTTTATCTTACGTACATTATAATTTAACCATTCCCTCTTTTCATCTTTTCACCTTAAAGGAGAAAAAGAAATGTCCATCCTTTCTTCATTCCTAACAGATTTTTAAAATGAGAATAAATTACTCAAAATTCAGAGAAAACAATAATTTTTATTTACGAATCTACTGTTGCTTTCTCACTGGCCTCTCGCTAATCTGTGTAACAAGTGATTTCTAGAATTCATTCATAACTTTCTTTAAAACTACTAAGAAATGTAATTAAATGGTTTGCCCTGAGCCCTGAAATTTTTTATTTTTGGGGTCGTGGAGGAGTAATTGCTTCATGTGCATATTTCTGTTAACTTTTTCTTTAAAAGAGCAAGGAGTAACCTTCATGCCAGTTATGAGGAATAATGATTTGAGCTTAACAAGTATGTGGCTTGTTTTGTGGACCTTTTTGGAACAGACTTTCTAAAATGATTTCTTTTATCAATTATAATTAGCAAATTTGTTATATCTACTGCTTGGGTATCTTTGAATTTTGATATCTTTTATTAAGATCATCTTTATTTTTAAATTGCTGCTCTGAAAGTCTTCAAATTTTTAAAGCCCACTAAATGATAATTATGTTTTAATATCTATTTTTTAAATAATAAAATTTATTGAGCACATACTGTATACCTAGCACAGTTCAGGAGTTTTACCTGGATTATCTCACTCAGCCTCCACAAGGATCCTATGAGGCTGGTGCTCTTAGGACTATCTCCCCTTTTCAGATGGTAAAATGAGGCCCACCGGGTGATTGTCCCAGGATCCCACAGTGAGAGGTAGTAAAGCTGGGGTTTGAATCAGTTCGCCTGACCCTAGAAGCCACAGGCAGGAAGGGTTGGGGCAGGTAAGAGAATTTCTTCTGACAAGCAATTTTATGGTGATTTTATTAGCACGCTCGGATTTCCTAAGCACCAGAGAGTCCCAGGTTTGTACCTGCCCACTGATAGTATAGCAAAAAATCACAGTCTAAAACAAGGCGTGGTCACTTACCTCAGTCCCCTGGATTCAGGTTGCACACTGCAAGTCTTAAACTAGAAAGACCACCCAGCAGCTACCCGGACGGAGTGGATTACAATCCATTATTAACATCATCCTATCCTGAATTCTTTTCATATTCTTCCTTTCTGCTAGGGCCATAATTCTAACAGATACTTAAACGACCACGTATAGACTCTCCAGAGCTCTTTTGCTGCTCTGCCCACAGTTGTGTGTGCTCTTTTTTTTTTTAATTTTTATTGGCGTATACTTGATGTACAACGTTGTGTTAGTTTCCAGTGTCCAGCAAGGCGATTCAGTTATACATGTACATATAGCCAGTCTTTCCTTTTTTCTCTTCAGTATCTATCCTGAGAGTCCACTCTCCTCCCCCAGTGTTTTCTAAGTGTCACAGGTTGGGGGGTGGGAGTGGTGAGAAAGAACTATTCTAATTTTATCTTCCGATATTTTTCATTGTTAGGATTTTTAATATAAACTACATATAAATAGTCTAAAAATGAAACTTTTCTTGACCGAGGAGGAAATACATTAAAAAGTAGAGAAGTCCGATTAAGGTTCATTACTGCCCTCACTTAGAAAGTATGGGAGAGACATGGGAAAATGTCAGTGTTAAATAATTAAAACACTGAATCATTAGCGCTGCTATAGGTCTCTCGCAAGCACTTTATCATTAGCATGTGACTTACATTTTATTCCAGTTTGTCTGCATAGCCCAGCAAGATTACTGCCGTATCCTCAACCAAGTAGAAAAGAACATGCAAAAAGTTGAAGAGGAAGGAGAGATCGTCATGGTGAAGGAACACCGAGAGCTCGATCGAACGGGAACGAGGAAGGGGCACATCGTCATCAAGGTGAGACAAACACGCCTCTGCCCCGTGGCAGGAGGGTTTAGGTAGTCCCCGTTAGGACGGTGTAAGATGCCCCCACTCCGTTTTTAGGCGTAACTTCTCTTAAATGTTAGCAATTGTAAAAAATCTTTATCTTTCCTGAAGAACAGCAGTCTTAGTCATTATTGTGTATGTTACCGTCCAGTTCATCTTAGGCTGAAGGTTTGAAATCAAGGTACCATATAGATGCCATTCATGCGGGATGCTGGTGACGCCTTTGGTTTGTTGCAGGGCACCTCAGAAAGATTAACGATGCATTTGGTGGAAGAGCATTCGGTGGTGGATCCGACGTTTATAGAGGACTTCCTGTTGACCTATAGGACTTTCCTCTGCAGCCCGATGGAAGTGGGCAAAAAGTTGTTGGAGTGGTTTAATGACCCGAGCCTCAGGGATAAGGTTGGAAGTTGCGTTTTAGTTTCCTTTCAACTATGAAACATTCAGATACAAAGTTAAAGAGACTTTAATGTATATTTGTCATGCCACTTACGTTCAAAATATTTTGATGGGATAAGAGAATGTACTTCTTAAGCCAAAAGAAAAACACAAGGTGATACACATAGCAGTTCTTGTTATAGATTTCTAAGGTCAGCCCTAGAATTTTTTTTGTTGTAAAGCCTTGCCTCTTGGGCTTGCAATTTATTTGTTTGTTTGTTTACTTATTGGGCCGCGCCATGTGGCATGTGGGATCTCAGTTCCCCGACCCGGGATCAAACCCACGCCCCCTGCATTGGAAGTGCGAAGTCTTAACCACTGGACTGCCAGGGAAGTCCCTAGAAATTTTTTTCTTTTTAACACAAAGGCCGATACATAGGCCAGCAAATGTTTCAGCAGGTATTCTGTTAGAATCCTTCCCTATGTGGATGTATTTTTGACGTATTTGTGGGAGGAGGTGAGTTCTGTGTCCTTCTCCGCCACCATCTTGATTCCCTTCCCCCCAGCAAATGTTTATAAACTTTAGTTTCGTTGCAAATTCTGTTAAAACACAGCCCTCAATCACCTGGGTTCCATGGGAATCTGCATCCTCTGGTTCAGTGGACGGCCAGTGTACACCACATAAGTTACAGTTTTTCAGTTGGCACCCGAGCAGCATCCCCTCAGAACCATTGCGGGCAGGTAGGCCCCAGGCATGTAATTCTGAACAAACCCTCTTCAGCAGCTCTTGAGTCAAGCTCTTTTTCAAGGCCAGAGTGGGTGATAAAGTACCTAGTCTTGTGAGGTTTGAGAGTTACTCATGGCCTGTACTCATTTCTCCTTCCACGTGACGGCCTGGTTTCCATGAGGCCGACTTGGGAGAGTCAGGGCGTACAAATCCAGAACTGGGCACTAGCAAAAGGCCTCCAGCTCCAGGGCTTCCCTGGTGGCGCAGTGGTTGAGAGTCCGCCTGCCGATGCAGGGGACACGGGTTCGTGCCCCGGTCCGGGAAGATCCCACATGCCACGGAGCGGCTGGGCCCGTGAGCCATGGCCGCTGAGCCTGCGCGTCCGGAGCCTGTGCTCCGCAATGGGAGAGGCCACAACAGTGAGAGGCCCACGTACTGCAAAAAAAAAAAAAAAAAGGCCTCCAGCTCCAGTGCTGGCCCTTCCGCTGACTCACCCATGGCCCTAGAGCAATCGTTTGGACAGTAATGCTCTTCATCTCATAATCTGAGGGTCACAGGCATGGAAGACCTCAGCCGAGGTCCTTAGCCTTAGCATTGCCTCTGCCATTTACCGTCTGTGTCATCTCACCCTCCTGCTGCTCATCTCTTTACTCGTAAAACAGTAATCAGCCTCCTTTTGGGGTTGCTGTGAAGGTGAATAACCGTGTAGGGCCTGGCTCCCAGCAGTCTCTTAGTGCATCTTAAAGCTGTTGTGATGGTAGTTGGTAGTATTCAGTTTATGATTTATGAATCTCGTTTTCCTAACCTGGAATATGGCTAGTAGACTTCTAAGTTGGCTTCTCAGCTACAAACTTTTAATTTTATGAAAAGGTCAGGTGTTAAGGATATAGTTTCAGGGGAGATGGTCATCTGGGTTTCCTAAACTTGAAAAATGGGCGTTAGTGGAAATAAATGATAAAAATTAATATAAATATCAAGAGTTGACTCCTGAGTGGTTAGTCAGGTTATATACTATCATTTGTCACAGCGTACTAACTATAAGCAGTATTTTAACTGCAGTTTGAAGATTAACTGTATACTGTCTACTCTGTTTCTTTACTGCTAGAATGGCATGCTTAATTTTCCCACTTTAAGAGGTTAGTTAACGCTTGAAAACAATGCTATGGAAAATTTCTTTGATCTTGTTATTCAAGATTTAGAACATTAAACTCATATAAAATAAAACAGGTACTTTTAAAGTTGCAGTTATACTCACTTCATATAGTAAAATTTTACTGAGAATTAGATGTTGTTATAAATATTAAGGATGCCCTTAGAACATAACAGGTAAAGTTGTCATCCTCATGGAACTTATAGTCTAATGAAGGTCACACAGTTCTTGCTGGTACAAAGCTAATACTCCATAGCTGTGAGTGTATGTATTGTTCTGTATAAAGCTCAGTGAAAACATGTGTGCAGGGTAAGAAAAGGCTACTCATTTTCCCTGCACAATTGTAGATGTTAAAGTTTGTCTTCTTTTGTATTATTTTGATTTTATTATAGTTTTTGTTGTGACCTATTTCAAATATATTTTGAGATGAAGCAAGATAAAAGTTAGTTACCATCCTTCACAGATTCAAAACCCTTCTCGGTCAAACAGCGTAAAGTCCACATTCAAAGTCTTACTGTATATTTTTAGAAGGTCATCCTCTTATGAATGAAATCTGAGAGTTTTATTGTTACCTTTCTTGCTCATTGTTATTAGGTAAATTGTTTGTTGGATAACTTTTTTGAAGTGACTTTAATCGTAAATTTTTAGCACTAGAAAGAAAACCTATTAAAAATAATTGATTTTGCAGGTTACACGGGTAGTATTATTGTGGGTGAATAATCACTTCAATGACTTCGAAGGGGATCCTGCGATGACTCGATTTCTAGAAGAATTTGAAAATAATCTGGAAAGAGAGGTAATATTGGGGATTTTTAAAAAATAAACCATCAGCTTTAAGTTCATTTGATTCAGCCCATCTTTGAAACCACTCTTTTTGAACTCTTGTAGAAAATGGGTGGACATCTAAGGCTGTTAAATATTGCTTGTGCTGCTAAAGCAAAAAGAAGATTGATGACACTCACAAAACCATCCCGAGAAGCTCCCTTGCCTTTCATCTTGCTTGGAGGCTCAGAGAAAGGATTTGGAATCTTTGTTGACAGTGTAGATTCAGGTAGCAAAGCAACCGAGGCAGGCTTGAAACGAGGGGACCAGGTATGGTATTTCTGAATGCAAACGTAAGGGTAAATACTGGTGTCTTTTTCTCCTTCAGTCAATTGGGGAACTGAAATTAATTTTATAACTTTATTTTTAGATATTAGAAGTAAATGGTCAAAACTTTGAAAATATTCAGCTGTCAAAAGCCATGGAAATTCTTAGAAATAACACACACTTATCTATCACTGTGAAAACCAATTTATTTGGTAAGTGGTTTACATTTTTGCATACTTTCATTTTTTTTGGTCTCTTTTTTTTAGCGTTTAGGTCTTAATCATGAAAAAAGTCATGTTTATCATTCAAACATCATAAGAATTGAAAATTTATAGTAAAATGCATAGATACGGAATGAATTATGTAAGTGTGTAATTAGATCTGAATCAAAATCTACTTACTTGAGGACCATAACATTATTTTTATCGATGTTTTTATGGATAAATATTTTAAATATCTATACATTTAAAGAGTGTACTAGTTTAACTTAATCTGAGTAGAAGTGACAGAAGACATACAAAAACAGATTCTTGGTGTCATTTGTTCATTGGAGTAGTGTTTTTCTACAAGATTACCATTTTGGTAGCTGAAGTCTGTACTTAGATAATATTTCCAAGTTCTACAATCGCCTTTGAATTGTTCAGATTTCTTATAATGGGTGTTTTGCGGTGTTTGTTTCCTTTTTAGTATTTAAAGAACTTCTAACAAGATTGTCAGAAGAGAAGAGAAATGGTGCCCCTCACCTCCCTAAAATTGGAGACATCAAAAAGGCCAGTCGCTACTCCATTCCAGATCTCGCTGTAGACGTAGAACAGGTGATAGGACTTGAAAAAGTAAATAAGAAAAGTAAAGCCAACACTGTTGGGGGAAGGAACAAGCTAAAAAAGATACTGGACAAGACTCGGATTAGTATCTTGCCACAAAAACCATATAAGTAAGTGTCTGTGTAAGTTTTCTGTACATTATGTTATTGTGTTAATATGACGTGCAGAGGTGGTGATGTAACGTGTTTGCACATGAGTGTAAAAAATGTTTTCAAGCTTTTGTGGCTGAGCTATCTTAGAAGCGATATTGAACAATTAAGTTTGTTTTAATCCCATTTTTGCCACTTACTTGCCCACTCCGATCTTCATTGAAATATGAAGAATGTGTGTTTGCTTCATTGAAATATGAAGAATGTGTGTTTGCTCCTGTCTCCGCCATGGTGTGGCGTCATTTCTGCTCCTGTTTCTTTGTTTCTGGGTGTCTTCTCCACCATCAGCATCTGCTGTGTGCCAGTCAGGTCATGGCTGCTCCCAGTTGGTTCCGTTCACGCTTGCCATTCTCTTGTTTCCTCTCTCTCCTGTTTTCAGTTATTTAACTGTTGCCAAGACATCACCAACCAAGCACAGAACTCCTTTCCTTCCTCCCAGTGGGCTCTGCAGTGAGAATGTCAGGTGTATTCTTGAATCTCTTCTTAGCTGTTTACTTACGCCAGGAGCTCATACCAGACAAAGTTGCAGGTGTCGCACTTTTTTAGCTTTGTTGGTCTGCTTGCTTTTGTCTTCATTTTAGCTCCTTCTGGGTCTGTGGGTGTTCTATAAAACCCAGTTACCATCAGCCAAAATTCTTTAAAGTATTAAATTACACGGGGGCCCCAAATTCATTTATTATTGATTCCTCAAACTACAGAGGTGTAAGAGAGAACCTGAAAACATAAAGGTTATTTTCTTTCTTTGATAGTCTAATGGGTCCTACAGAGGAGCAGCACATATAAGCATTCAGGAGTGTATCGAGCATTTTTTTTTAATTCCACTGCAGATAAAATTTTCATCCAGAGATTAGAGAGATATGGTCTAGGATGTGCTGTTAATGGGTCGAGTGTCAAACTTGTGTTTTCCCCATTAAACTATAATGATTGGTGGTTTCATATCAGCTAGAAGAGACTGCTACAGCAGAGTCCTGAGGATAAGCAGTGAGTAAGATGGCTTTATTTATAGACTCGAGAGCATGATTATACCAAGTAAGTTTCTAAGAGACAGTGGATTAGGCCTGCTGGCATTATAGAAAATAGGAATCGATTTTTTAAGTGACCCTTCTTGATGAAAAGCTCATTTTTAAGTAGATAAGAAAAGTTACTTCAGTTACTTTAACGTAGAATTATTAGCAGGACGGTAACAAAAAAAATCTTAGAGTCAGTTGACCATGAGTTAAATATGAACCTTTAAAACAGTCTAACACAAGTCAGCATGACCCTGCCGAGTATTAATAGAAACGTGACATGTCAGAGCTGGGACGTAATCCATCCCCGGTACAGGGTGCTGGCAAAGGACCCAGGATGAGAATACTATGTATAATGTTATTCTGTGTATTTAGAAAGATATTCAAAAGCTAGAAAAGAGAAAAGAAAAAAGGATAATAATTAGACATGATGATTTTTAAAGCACTGAGGAAACATCTTAAATTTGCCTTGAAGAACATAGATGACTCATTTAAATCTTTTTATGAAATATTAAATATTATTATGAAAATTATTTGAAATAATCCATATATGTAATGTAATTGAAATGAAAAGAATAGTTATATTTAAAAGAAGGCTCAGTAAACTGTAGGATCTATTATATTGGTATGATAGACTTTATTTAATACTAGTTACTACTAAAACTTTTCTCTCCTAGAAATAAGCATATGTTTAGAAAGATTTTTTTTTTGACAAAGCTACCAAAGTAGTCAAGTAGATGAATCTTCTAGTACGTTCTATTTTTTAATTTTTAAATTTGTTTTTTATTTTTTGGCTGCGCTGGTCTTCATTGCGGCATGTGGGCTCTTCGTTGCAGGCTTCTCTTTAATTGTGGCATGTGGGCTCTCTAGTTGTGGCACGCGGGCTCAGTAGTTGCGGTGCGCAGGCTCTAGAGCACGCGGGCTCAGTAGTTGTGGCACACGGGCTTCTCTCTAGCTGTGGCATGAAGGTTTAGTTGCCCCGTGGCACGTGGGATCTTAGTTCCCCGACCAGGGATCGAACCCACATCCCCTGCATTGGAAGGTGGATTCTTAACCACTGGACCATCAGGGAAGTCCCAGATGAATCTTCCAGATATACCGTTTTTTTTTTTTTTCTCTCTCAAACATTATCAGTATCACAGAAGCTAAGATGTTGGATGGTGGCAGCCTGACAAGGACAGGCCCGGAAGAGTGATGTGACTATGGGGTGGGTGGGCAGGAGGCTGGTAAAGCTCGGGTCTGTTTGTCGGGTAAGTGGAGAAAGACTGCAGAACCCTGAGGAAAGAGAGAATAAACCAACAGACTACATATAAAGTTAACCAAGGTCAAAAAATCTCAGTAGCAGTGAGAGAGTTCTAGAGGTCCAGCAACAAGCGAATGTGCTCGGAGGTGGACCTTTCTGAACTAAGCCTTTAATATAAAGTAGTTTCAGTCCAAGAGTAACCCGGCATCTGTGGACGGCAGAGATACAGCTGATAGTAGAGCGTTAGATCATCATGCTTGGTATTGAAACGTTGCTGAGAAACAGCTCGGAAGAAGGCTGCTCGTTGGGGGTTGCCTCGAGTGCGCCAGGATTGATAGCATCTGTGCCAGCAAAGGCCCAGTTGGCTCTGTCTTTGGTCTGAGTCCATAGCAGTTGTCTCATGTACGTATGACATCTAATATTTTTGGCAGTAAAGCCTGGTTTATATGGATGAAAAATAAAATTCCGCTAAAAATGTGAAGGTTTTATTTAATGTTGCATAGCACATGAATCCTTTTTGTCTGTAGATACATGCCTCTATGCACTTAAATGGAAATTTAATTTTGTTGTGGACTTACCTTTGAATCTTTTTTTAACTGTTAATTGCAATAGAGTTGATTTACAGTGTTGCGTTAGTTTCAGGTGTACGGCAAAGTGATTCCGTTTTATATATACCTACTTTTTAGATTCTTTTCCCATGTAGGTTATTACGAGATATTGAGTATAGTTCCTCAGGCTAAGCAGCCTTGTTGGTTATCTGTTTTATATATAGTAGTGTGTATATGTTAATCCCAAACTCCTAATGTATCCCTCCCCACCTTCCCCTCTAGTTACTGTAAGTATGTTTTCTATGTCTGTGAGGCTATTTCTGTTTTGTAAATAAGTTCATTTGTACCATTTTTTAATATTCCACATGTAAGTGATATCATAGATAATTCGTTGTTCTCTGTCTGACTTACTTCACTTAGTATGGTAATCTCTAGGTCCATCCCTGTTGATGCAAATGGCATTGTTTCATTCCTTTTTGTGGCTGAGTAATATTCCATTGTGTTTATATACCACGTCTTCTTTATCCATTCATCTGTTGATGGACACTTAGGTCGCTTCCACAACTGGCTATTGTAAAAAGTGCTGCTGTGAACATTGAGGTGCGTGTATCTTTTCAAATTAGTGTTTTCTCCAGATATATGCCCAGGAGTGGGATCGCTGGGTCATATTTACCTATGAAGTTTGAAGAATTTACACTAAAATCATCTTTGGTCTTGTGCTTGCTTATTTGCCTCTGTAATTTCCATTTCCCTCCCAAATAAAGAGGAAGAATGCTGCTAGATTTTGGTAGTTATTTTGATCAAGCTGTCATGTCCGAAAGCCTAATTGATGCTGAGTGTCTTAATGATGGCACCTTGGTTGGTATCCCAACCTTAGTATGATCTTCTTTCTCCTTGTTTCAAGGTATTTATAGAGATTGGTCAGAGCTGTAACCATTCGCTTGTGTTCTACTTCTTTCGTGTTTGTTTGTGCTTATCGTTTCATTCTGATGTTTTGTTTTGGAAACAGTTGGCCCTTCAAATCTAGAAATAATGTTATGTATTATTAAACCATGTTTCAAGAGTTGTCCCCAGGCTTTTATAAATGGAAATGAGTTTGTAGCTATCCATAGTAAGTAGTATTTCTCTGGGAGCTTAAACGTAGAACTAGAAATTTTGAGTAGTAAGTTCAAAGTGAAAGTGAGTCATTGGGTTTCCATTGCCTCTTTTTTGATGCCAAGAAATGTCACCATGCACCACTGCTTTTTTAGGCTCTGTATAATTAAGAAATAATGTCTGTGTCAAGCTTTCTTTACATTTGACTCCATCATGATCTCATTTATTTCTCTGAAACACTGGAGAATGAAGTTGGGACAGTTTGGATGTTTTTTTCTCTATTCATTTTTTTACTCAATTTCTTCATTTCTTTAAGATTATAAAACAACTTACCCTTCTGAGGCAGAAGTCATCATTTGAGTGACTGAATGCCTTTTTAAAAATGTGCTTTTTCTTAAATCTATTTCCATGACTAACTAGGGCTTATCTTTTCTGAATATATGTCTGTACTCAGAAACTACTAATATTTGTTATGATTTGTCTTAAGCTAAAAAGGCAAAGGTTTTAGAGAAACATGCTACGCAGTTAAGAACATGAGTTGGATACACTTAAGCAGTAGTTGCTTTTGCAAGTTCCAACCGAATTTATTAATGATAGTTGTACGTTAACTGCGGGTTTTCTGAAATACGGTTTATTCATTGTCCGTGCACACTATCTATTGATGAGTCATAACTTTTTACCTTTCCTCTTGGTTCAGTGACATCGGGATCGGTCAGTCTCAGGATGACAGCATAGTCGGATTAAGGCAGACCAAGCACATCCCGACCGCGCTGCCCGTCAGTGGAACGTTATCGTCCAGTAACCCTGATTTACTGCAGTCCCATCATCGCATCTTAGACTTCAGTGCTACTCCTGGTAAGCGTGGCCCACACTGCTTTTGTTTTCTCGTCTCTTTTTCCCCTGACATAACGGTAATGCTGTGTGTATCTCTCCTGGCGTGGCATGGACTCTATCAGATGCTAAAAGTCAGGATAAAATGTAAATTTCCAACAGCTGGAACCAGTTCATCTTTATTCTTCAGACCAATCTGATATGCCCACGTGCAAATGAATCTCTCTGAACTTGCATTCTTATTCCTAAAATGAAGTCAGCACGTACCATGCAGGTATCACCAGGTCATGTCAAAGAGTCCAGAGGCATATTTTCAGTCAGCTTCCTGGGCTCTTCAGTGTAATAAAGATGCCAGCCTGACCACCCTGCATGCTGCCCTTGGGACCTGATCTGTTTGCCTTTGTCTGTGGGTAATGTGACTATCTTTAGGCAGACGTGTTCATGCAGCGTGCCTGTATGTTGACTAAGTGAATCTTTGCAGGAGGGTTGAAGTAAGGGAGAGATGACAGTTTAGCATTATCTTCTCTGAGGAGACGCTTTCAGGTGGCATTCCTTGATTGTATTGCCAGGTCCTGAAATCCTTTCTCCTGGCTCTTCTTTCCCCCAGACTTGCCAGATCAAGTGCTAAGGGTTTTCAAGGCTGACCAGCAAAGCAGATACATCATGATCAGTAAGGACACCACGGCGAAGGAGGTGGTCATTCAGGCCATCCGGGAGTTTGCTGTGACCACCACCCCGGATCAGTACTCACTCTGTGAGGTCTCTGTCACACCAGAGGGAGTGATCAAACAACGACGACTTCCGGATCAGCTTTCCAAACTCGCCGACAGAATACAGCTGAGTGGAAGGTAGACGTCATCTATCCTGTTGGATTTCTTTACCCCGTCCTTAAACCCACACCAGAGTCTGGTGAACGCTTTCTAAGGGTTTTTAAAATAAGTTACAGATTAAAAGCAAGATTTTCCCCATTCACCAAGCATTGCCGTATCAAAGGAAATGCACACAGTAGACTGTGGACCCCTCGCAAGGATCTCTTAGGAGCTCGTGCAAAACAAGGGCGCTGTGACCTGACGGTTGTCACTGCCAGCCAGCGCTCACGCTCCCATAAGGACGCGCAGGAGGGCATCTCCCTTCTCCTGGCAGACGCACCTTCACAAACACATCTTCCACTAGTATCCTCTGTGTCACCCGCTCCTGCCTACCGGACTTTTCCAGGAGCTGCGTTTGTTTACGCGGAGATGTCTGTGACAGTGTGGCTGGCTGAAACTGCCTGTTATTGTTCATGACACTATGAAAAACCCTTCTTAACTCTGGAACCAAAGCTCATTTGCCTCAGAGTGTGGTCTGCTGCTGCTTGGTCTTCAGAGCGCTTCTGTCACACAGTGCTCGTAGGAAAGTATTGTATGGGGTCTTGTCAGCCTCTTGCATGGTGTTTCCATTGATAAAATGTAATTGATAGCCTCAAATCACAAATAAGGGGAAGTTGAAAAAGTAGTTCCGTTTTGGCTCTCGTATAATGACTAGAGTCGGCACTTACTGAAAATTGTTTTCGTAAGTCACGTTTTTTCTTTTTTTCTTGCCATACGGAGTGTTTCATTGTATTCTTGACTTCTTCGTGTTATGCATCTAAACCTGGTTTAATTCATTCAGAGCTGCGTTCTTGCTGTCAACTATAACTTCCTTTGTCTTCTTCACTTTCACTTTATTTCCAGCCCTGACACTAGTGGGTAGGGTTGTTTTAGGAGGCCCATTGTCTCGTTATCATTTGAATATGCATTGACCTATGTGTAATCTTGGTGGAGTTCTCCAAATCTCACTGAGGTGCAGAGTCATGGTTCACAGTCAGTATACAAGAAAATTGCAAATGGATTCACATCGTGGGCTTCATGAGTAATCAAAGCTGAGAACGTGGGCTTCCCTGGTGGCACAGTGGTTGGGAGTCCACCTGCCGATGCAGGGGACACGGGTTCGTGCCCCGGTCCGGGAGGATCCCACATGCCGCAGAGCTGCTGGGCCTGTGAGCCATGGCCACTGAGCCTGCGCGTCCGGAGCCTGTGCTCCGCAACGGGAGAGGCCACAACAGTGAGGGGCCCGCATACCGCAAAAAAAAAAAAAAAATTGAGAACGTGAAATCTGTGAGTGTCAAGGTCCTGAGGTCTGTGTCTTCGGCGATATATGCAGAAGGCCAGTTTAGCAGGACCGCCCTGCTCATTCTGTTTCTTCCTTTATGGAATCTGGCTTAAGGAGAGCATCTTTGTATAAAATCGGGGAAAAAAAAATCACAGGGCAAACATCTGGATTCTGTTTTTGTCAAGTCACTTAACGGAGGGAAAGGAGCGCTAACCCTGAGTTTTCTCTCTACAGCTGGCGTACATCTCTGGGAGCCTCCGTTTCCTCATCTGACAAATAGGAATAATACCTGTCCCACTTACTTGGAGGGTTTTCATGAAAATCAGATATTTGAACGTTAAAATCTATTTTTAGGATCGTTCTCCTCATAGGATCACATAGAGGGAGATAGCTTACAGGTTTCTTTGGTATTTGAATAAATAGGTTGGATTGATCAATCTTTCCTGTTTCCTTCCGTAGAGCTTTTTTCATTATTTAAACTGAAAATTTTTTAAATTTAGCTATTTTCTGTCCTTTTTAGCAAAAAAAAAGGTAATCTAGAAGGCAGGGAAGGACAAGACAAAATGGATTGCACCTGGTACAAATGCAATTCCATGTGATGCGTCAGTTTCTGTCGGTGGCTTCTGGGCCGGGTTCTGTGATCTGGTGACCGAGGAGCTGCTGCCTTCTCTGTCTGTCCTTCCGTCATTCAGTGGAGTGTTCTCACCACCGTTCAGCAGACAGCATCGTTCTTTCAAGGAGTATCGTGAGACTGCTGCTCAGGCTCTGAATTCTGTGTCTCTCACAGGTATTACTTGAAAAACAACATGGAGACAGAGACCCTTTGTTCGGACGAAGATGCTCAGGAGCTGCTGAGAGAGAGTCAGATCTCCCTGCTGCAGCTCAGCACCGTAGAGGTGGCCACGCAGCTCTCCATGCGGAACTTTGAGCTCTTCCGCAACATCGAACCCACTGAGTATATCGATGATTTATTTAAGCTCAGATCGAAAACCAGCTGTGCCAACCTGAAGAAATTCGAGGAGGTCATTAACCAGGAGACGTTCTGGGTAGCCTCTGAGATTCTGCGGGAGACGAACCAGCTGAAGAGGATGAAGACCATTAAGCATTTCATCAAGATCGCTCTGCACTGCAGGGAGTGCAAGAATTTTAACTCCATGTTTGCAATCATCAGGTAAGAGCATATTTGTCGTGAGGTGCGATTCAGTTTGCAGATTTAAACATGCATCAATCCCTGAAAGCCATAGACTCTGTGTGAGTGTAGTAGTTTTTAATTGCATCATATGGAACGATTCTTTTTCTCTGAATCCTAATCTTAATCCTTAATTTAAAATCTCTTGTAATGGATGGACCTAGAGATGATCGTACTAAGTGAAGGAAGCCAGACAAAGACGAATATCATATGATATTGCTTATATGTGGAATCTTAAAAATATATATATATATAAAAATGAACCTATTTACAAAACAGAAACAGACTCACAGACGTACAAAACAAATGTATGCTTAGCAAAGGGGGAAGAGGTTGGCGAGGGGTAAATCAGGAGTTTGGGATTAACAGATACACACGACTATATAGAAAATAGATAACCAACAAGGACCTACTGTGCAGCACAGGGAACTCTCCTCAGCATTTTGTAATAGCCTATAAGGGAAAAGCATCTGAAAACGAATAGATATATTCTTTTTATATATAGATAGAATAGATGTATATAGATGTGTGTGTGTGTGTGTGTGTGTGTGTGTGTGTGTGTGTATGATGAATCACTCTGCTGTGTATACCTGAAACTAACACAACACTGTAAATCAGCTGTACTTCAAAAAACATTCTCTTTTATGCTAATTTAAAGCCCAGAAAATCTTATATTCACCACTTTTTTAGCTCTGTGACTTTGGGCAAATTATTTGAACTTCTCTGAAAGTCAGTTTATTTCTCT
Source organism: Orcinus orca (assembly GCF_937001465.1). Classification (NCBI taxonomy): domain Eukaryota; kingdom Metazoa; phylum Chordata; class Mammalia; order Artiodactyla; family Delphinidae; genus Orcinus; species Orcinus orca. Next base: position 5,416,952 of record NC_064562.1, read on the forward strand.
ATAAAATAACAGTGACCCAAAGAGTTATCAAGTAGACTAAATGACACAATGTATGTGGCGTTCCATCAGCCAGCACAAAGCAGGGGGATGCCTAGTAAATGTTACTTTTCTTCCCTTTTAAGTGCTTAGACTGAGGCTGGAAGAAAGTGCAGACTGAAACAGCAATATTGACGTTGATGATGATGATTCAGTTAGTCATTTTTTCTGTCTAGGAGTTTGATCATGCTCTTATTGGGTTTTTTTTTTTTCTACATGGCGTATAGTTGCTTTACAGTGTTGTGATAGTTTCTGCTGTACAGCGAACTGAATCATTGATACGCATACATATATCCCCTGTTTTTTGGATTTCCTTCCCATTTGTGTCACCACTGAGCACTGAGTAGAGTTCCCTGTGCTCTACAGTAGGTTCCCATCAGCTGTCTATCGTATACATAATATCAATAGCGTCTACATGTGGATCCCAATCTCCCAATTCCTCCCCTCCCCCCGCTTTCCCCCTTGGTATCCATACATTTGTTCTCTACGTCTGTGTCTCTATTTCTGCTTTGTAGATAAGATGGTCTATACCAGTTTTTTTCAGATTCCACATATATGCGTCAATGTACGATATCTGTTACGCTTGCTGTTCTTATGGCTTTTGTTTCATGTTACAACTCTAGGATATTTGTCCAGTCTGTTTTATCAGACGGCTGCTTGGCACCAAGCACTTTACGTAGGGAGAGGAAGCAACGAAGCACAGCCCTGCCCTCAGGACACCTGGCATTCCAGTTGTTCTGCCCACAGTAGACAGACCGGAAGGGTGTAAAGGGAAAAAGAGTAAAACCCCTCGGCCCCGTCCCTGGTTCCAGCTTCAGTTCTCATTACCCAGAGTCATTAACACTCTTATGAATCCTGTACTTGGCTCTGCATACACAGCACTCACACAGAGCTGTTACATGTTAAGAAATAAACAGCATGCTCTTCTACTTACTTCGTAAGGATGAGTCATGTAATTTTATACCGCTTTTCTTTTTTCCCCCTCAGCGGCCTAAACCTGGCACCAGTGGCAAGACTGCGAACCACCTGGGAAAAACTTCCCAATAAATACGAAAAGCTGTTTCAGGATCTCCAAGACCTGTTTGATCCTTCCAGAAACATGGCAAAATACCGCAATGTCCTCAACAGTCAAAACCTACAGCCTCCCATCATCCCCCTGTTCCCGGTGATCAAGAAGGACCTCACGTTCCTTCACGAGGGTAAGTGTAAGTTGGAGGATTTCTGTCTCCACTTGTGGAGGCGTCGGGTAAATGCCATGTGATTCCCTCTTCCTTTTTGCCAATTACAGGGAACGACTCCAAAGTCGACGGGCTGGTCAATTTTGAGAAGCTAAGAATGATTGCAAAAGAAATTCGTCACGTTGGCCGAATGGCCTCTGTGAACATGGACCCTGCCCTCATGTTCAGGACTCGGTGAGTGTGTCCCCCTCAGCAGTGCTCGCGGGGTTAGAGAAGGTTGAGCTTAGCGCTTCCTAGTAAATGAGAAGATTTTGAATAGGCCCGCCTGTAGCATGGTGACATGTACCAGGCTGTGTGGGGAATCTCCGTCGAGCTCTGATTTGGAATGACTGTGATCCCACATCCAGTGCACTGTGGGCTGTCGTGAAAACAGTTGGTCCCTCTGACATTTTTCATTGAACGTGAGGCACAGCTATTTTTATTTTTCAGAACGCTGACTTGCAGAGCTAAAAGGTGTAATGGATAGTATGAACTAAAATATATAAACAACCCGAACAGTATTGTCTCACTGCCCACACAAGGGATTTAGCCGTCAGTGTAGCCGAGAATGATGAATGCACTGAAGGAGAGAACAGAAGTCTTTAAAGCAAATATTTACATATGTTTGTCTTTTGAGCCAGAAAACCGTTGCTGGTCAAGTTGTTTGTGTGAGGAGGTTTGTGGGCTTCTAGTACTGCTTGTCCAGAAGTCTAGTCCTTTCTTTCTGAGCTTGTGATCTCTCTGTCTCTCTCTACACCCATGCTTCAACCTCCACGGCTCTCACTTACAGGAAGAAGAAGTGGAGGAGTCTGGGGTAAGTGGCGGGGACACTGCACACCCACACTGTTCTCGTCCCGCTCGTGGCATTGTTTTCTTACCTGCTGTGTTTTCTGATGCTTTGCATTTTTGCATTTTTGTCCTAACCCTCTTGCTCTAGCAGAATTTCAGTTGGCAAACTGACTTCAAGTTTCATCTACTGGGGCTTTTGCTTTCGAGGTCATGACCCAAGAGAGCTGTGAAATGATTGATGATTGTTCTGGGGAGCAGTAGGCCAGGCCTACTCCTGAGCTTTCAGGAAGACTTTAATATAATTTGTGTGTTTTGAAATGAGAAAAATCTAACCTGGGGTGAGGGGAGAAAGGACGTCAGAAGGAAAAATTGTGCAGTTTAAACGCTATTGCACAGATTTTTGAGAAGTAAATCTATGTCGTACAAAAGGTGCCCCTCGGTGTTAAAACTAAATTTTTTACAGCTCAACTAACTACTGTTTTCATCCTATAAACCAACTCTTTTCAAAAATAATTCTTAACAACTCATGTGCTAGTTTCCATACATGTGTTTTCACATTTGCATGACCATTTTATTAACAGATTGACCATATTACTTGACGAACTCACTACATTTAACCCAAGCAATAAGAAAACAATCGTGAACATTGTAATTTCTTTAAATTTATGTAAGACATCCTCTTTAGGAGAAAAAAAAATTAATGTCACTCTTAATGATTGCAACTGTGTGTTTATTCTTGCATGAGCTTTTATATATAATCATTATCACTTGCTGGCTTCTACGAGAGAGCTGCCTTGAAGGCTCTATAGAGGCGAAAAGTAGAATTTTCTAGTTGGAACAGAACAAGTGCCAAACATACATGTGTATGTAGAGTGTATGTAGGATTCTTCTCAAACTTGAAAAAAAATTTTTTTGATCTGTATGATTCTCTATTCCTTTGTAAAGTTTACTTACCAGAATGAGGCATGTGGCCTTCTGAACGTAGACTCTTTGTAGGTGTCTCGGCACGTTTCCAGGAGATACAGGGATCCCATGCTGGGGCGAGCTGCAGCTCTACCTTTTCGTCTTCCAGGTCTCTCAGCCAGGGTAGTACAAACGCAACAGTGCTAGACGTTGCTCAGACAGGTGGTCACAAAAAGCGGGTGCGTCGCAGCTCCTTTCTCAATGCCAAAAAGCTGTACGAGGACGCCCAGATGGCCCGAAAGGTGAAGCAGTACCTGTCCAACTTGGAGCTGGAGATGGACGAGGAGAGCCTTCAGACGCTGTCCCTGCAGTGCGAGCCGGCCACCAACACATGTGAGTTTCTCCTTAAGGTGGCTGCCGGGTCCGGCTGGAATGCAGACTGGTTTCCTGTGCCGATAAAGCAGGGCTGGGCCCAGGGGGAGCTAGCATCCTGAGACACGCTCGCCTTTCCCTTGAAGGCGGCTCTGGGGACCACGCGGCGCTGTCCTGGGCTGAGCCCCATCCGTGCCCAGCGGGGTTCGCATGGGGACCACGACACCGTAGGCTTCTTTGGGGTGACCGGCTTTGGTTTCATCCCCACGCAGCCAGAGTGCCGTCAGGGGACACAGGGGCAGGTGCAGCTCCCATTTGCATCCCTTGTTCTCTCACAAAGATACTTGCCACGTGATGGGCAGCCTGGGAGCGGCACAGCGCTAGGTGCGCCGGCTGCCTCTGACCCCCTCAGCTCGGCCGGCACTTGGCAATGAGTTCAGCTACCGTGTAAGGCAGGAATTCTCCACAGGGAACCACAGCTCAGCCTAATGTGTAGCTCCCCAGCCTCTGAAAGTCCGGCCAGGCCAGAAACGGGGGCTACTTTCTCTTTCTCGGCATCCGTATTTGTAAGACAGAGGCGTTTTCCGTTTAGGACACTTTGGGGTCTTTTATGGGCAAGTTTGAAGATACTTTCTATAGGACTTAAATGTTAGGTCATTTGAGAAAGATTCAGGTTATCAGACGTACCCAGGACACTCTTAAAGCACTGTGTGTCGTGGTGAAGAGTTTGTCCTCAAGAGGGAGAGGGGTCTGAGTTCAGATCCTGTTTGTTCCTTGTACTAACAGTGTCACCTTAGGCCGGTTACTTGAGCTCCATTATGTGTAAGATGGGGGAAGGAAGTCATTGAGTTGTCTTCAATATTAATACACTTAAAATACAGCATTTAATTGCCCTGTTAGATTGGCTTGCTTTCCGTCTGCTGCGGAATTATACACTCAGTACAGTGCTCGAGGAGTATTGGCTGCTATTAGCAACATAGATAATTCTACCCCATTGGAGAGAGGATTTGATTGTGACAAGACTGCAGCTAGTATCATCCGCTACATTAAAACTAAGCTCATATATGTCAAGACATTTTGGGTGTCATTTTAGAAAAATAATTCCTAGTGGTCTTCCTGTTGTAGCTTGTATAATAGGTTTGTGTTTTTCGTAGACATACGTACAGCGTACTGAGCTATCCACATTTTTCGTTTCTTTTTAAATGTGGTACTTGAAACAGTATCATCTCTTGAGACGGCTTGTTTCATAAAGTGAATCTTGGTTCCGTCGCGCCTTCTTTCCGTGACGGAGGCTCTCCCCCCGCCCGCCCCTGTTTCTCTCCTTTATCTATGGGCCACAGGGGAAAAAAAGATACATATTTCAGTGTTCTAACTGTAGGAAATGCTCATGCAGTTGTAAAAGTGTCCCGTGTGTGGCCACTAACTTCTTAAACTTCTCGTTCTGTTTTCACACCGAACAATTACCAGTGCCTAAGAATCCCGCTGACAGAAAGCCTGTCAAGGCCGACACCTCCCCGGTGGCCCCGAGGGCAGGGCTGCAGCCCAAGCCGCCGCCGCAGGCTCCGCAGCCGTCACAGAGGCCCAGCCCGGGGCTGCAGCTTCCCGCCGTGCCCCTCTATCCTTCGCGGAAGAAAGTGCCCCTACGGGATCTCCCGCCTTTCGGTAGGTGACTAAGTTCGCGCACACTTTTTTTTTTTCCCCTCTTAATTTACTTTCTGTTGAAGTAGAGTTGAATTACACTGTTGTGTGACTACAGTCAGTTAATCTTTGACAAAGGAGGCGGGAACATGCGGTGGGGAAGCGACAGTCTCTTTGGCGACTGGTGCTGGGAAAGCTGGACGGCCGCCGCATGCAAATCAGTGACGTCAGGACACATGCCCTCGCGGCCGGCGCAAAAGCATGAACTCACAATGGCTCACAGACTTCAACGGAAGACAGGACACCATGCAACTCCTGGAAGAGAACACAGGCAAAACATTCTCTGACATAAATCGTAGCAGTGTTTTCTTAGGTCAGTTTCCCAAGGCAATGGAAATAAAAGCAAAAAATAAACAGATGGGACCTAATGAAGCTTACAAGCTTCTGCTCAGCAAGGGAAACCGTAAACAAAACGAAAAGACAGCCCGTGGGCACTTCCCTAATGGCGCAGCGGTTAAGACTCCGCGCTCCCAGTGCAGGGCGCCCGGGTTCTATCCCTGGTCCGGGAAGCTACATCCCACATTGCATGCTGCAACTGAGAGTTCTCATGCCACAAGTAAGGAGCCCCCGAGCCGCAACCAGGGAGCCCACCTGCCACAACTAATACCAACACAACCAAATAAATAAATATTAAAAAAAAAAAAAGAAGAGGCAACATTTGGTCTGGGAGAACATATTTGCAAACAATGTGACCGACAGGGACTTGATTTCCAAAATATGCAGACGGCTCGTATAACCCGACAACAAAAAAACAAACAACCCACAACCCTCTTTTGGTGCTGTTCATTCACTGCCTGCTTCTCAGACTAGGAAGCGATACTTATCACGGGTAACTTCATCTGGTATACTTGAGTGTCCCTCTGGTTGTTCCCTCTTTATGAGACATTAATGTTCACAGAGTTAAACTTTACTTTTACCCGTGAGAAGGACTGTTTTCATAGAGCATCTCATTTAATCATGCTCATTTGTCATAGCAGTGGAGGCAAGGCATGCCATGGGGAAATTATGCTATTACTCATTTAATTTTTAACAAGTACAGAGGCTGTTTTGTCCATATACCTTGTTTAAACTAGCTTTGCCTTATGATCAGTGAGTTGCTGGAATTTAGGCGGAATATTTTTAAGTGAAATGATTCATCTGGAGGCGAACTCTCATTTGTTGAATCACTGATTCTGTAACTTGGGAGGAAAATACAGTCAGTTCGTGAATGTTAAAGGAGCCAAAGCAGGGACTTCCCTGGTGGTCCAGTGGTAAAGAATCCGCCTTCCAATGCAGGGGATGGGGGTTCAATCCCTGGTCGGGGAATTAAGATGCCACATGCCGCAGAGCAGCTAAGCCCATGAGCCACAAGTACTGAGCCCACGTGCCACAACTACTGAAGCCCGCACGCGTAGAGCCCGTGCTCCGCAACAAGAGAAGCCACCGCAATGAGAAGCCTGCGCACCGCGGTGAAGAGTAGCCCCCGCTCACCGCAACTAGAGAAAGCCCGCGTGCAGCAACGAAGACCCAACGCAGCCAAAAATAAAAAAAAACTTACATTGTTCCCCCTATCACAAATGAACTGAATTAGTGTTCCTTTGTCCACTGTTTTGGTTTTTTTTTTTAATTATTATTTTTTTTGGCCACACTGCGCGGCATGCGGAATCTTAGTTCCCCGACCAGGGATTGAACCCGTGCCCCCTGCAGTGGAAGCGTGGAGTCTTAACCACTGGACCACCAGGGAAGTCTCTCCACTGTGTTGTTAATATTCTTATATTCCCAAGTCCCCTGCAAGCCGACCTCTACTGCCTCTTTTCTGTCGAGCTTCTGATATGGACACAGCCTGTTAACCCCCATGTAGGTGTACCTGATGGAAAGCCATCCCCAGCCCCCTTCCCCAGAGAGACTCTCTCTCCAATATTTTTAGGCCTATTTGAATTTATGACCTTTAGAAATGCGGATGGGATAGTCATGTGTCTTCTTAGGATAGTTTCACATTTAAAGTCACAGAATATAACAGAGTAACTTAGAGATGCTGGGCCCACCCCCATTCATGAAATAAATTTTGTCTGAATACTTCCTGTATTTTTCACTTCAGTGTCTTCGTCATCCCTAGAGCTACTTTTGAAGTGGAACAGATTTTTCTGAGGCATAGCATCTTCACATCCATCTTCACTGTTTGAAGGCAGCACTTTTTGAATCTGTGAATGATGCTGGCTTGGAAATCTTTTCCAAATCAAGGCTATTCATTCGTGTAGCTTTAGTGTAGCTGGTATTTTCATGTACCCTGTATATATCAGTATCTGCACACGTAATTAAAAGATTGCTTGAAAAGCCATTTTTAAAAGATTGTATTAAAGTAGTATCGAACACTTACAGGTGTTGAGGTGAAATGAAGAGTTAGGTCTCCGTTAAATTTCATTGCCTCCTTTTTAATGGATTCTGTTAAGTCTGAGAACATAAAAACTAACATTCACTGAGGTAGTGTCAACCTGTAATGCCTTCCCTCCGGTCTCTTTGTTGTTCAGAATGAGGTAACTGAGAGTGCCTCATAATGAGGCTTAGAAAACATCTCTTAATGTGACTCCCTCATTCCTGAAAGTAAAATTTTAGGGGAAAAATCACCTGGTATTGGCACATGGAATCCTTTTTCTTCCGCCCTACGTCATCCGACTAGATCGTGCACTTGGCGCTGCGCTGGATGGCTTCCCCCTCCGCGCCCCTTTACCGCACTCCTGGGAGCCCTCCCTGTTGGCTTGCAGGACCCTTCTGGGACCCGGCACTCTCTGGGTCCCCTCCTGCCTTCTCTGTCATCCGCTTACTGATCAAATACTGGCCTGATTTCTTAGCGCTCCATCAGTCTGTTTTCTCACTACTTCCTTTGGGCTCTTGGCTTTCCTTCCATCACTCCCACGTCCCATGAGCTAACTTTTCCAACACCACCAAAATACCTGTTCCCAACCCAAACTTGAGTTCTGATAAATCTTCTGAGCTGCGCCGCTCTCACCCTAACTCAGAGTATTTCCAGATCGTCTCTTTGTTTCTTCATCGCTGTCTGATGTATTGTTGAAGAGGGTGGTGGTCGCGGTTTGGAACCCAGAGTGGAATGGCCGCAGCAGCCTTTCTGGTCCTCGGCAGGTGTCAGCAGACACACGGCAGGCACCTGGTGCCCCCTGCGATCTCACTGTTTACACGGGCAGAGTACAGAGACCATCGAGCCTGGAAACAACCTGCCACGACATGTGACATTCAATCTTAACACAAAAAAAGTGGTTTTGTTCTTCACGGTAGTCTTTTCAGTCTTGGAAATGCATGTTGAAATCATTTTCTTTCTCTTACAGGTATAAACTCTCCACAAGCTTTAAAGAAGATTCTTGCTTTGTCTGAAGAAGGGAGCCTTGAGCGCCACAAGAGGCCGGCAGAAGACACGGTATCGGATGCGTCCTCCCGGCTCTCCTCCCCGCCGACCTCCCCGCAGAGCTCGCCAAGGAAAGGTGACTGGGTGACCCCTCTTCTCCTTCATGGGGACCTGTGCTTTCAGCTGCGATCAGTTCTAGTTAGAGATTACATCACTTCTGACATTAGAGTCGTTTGAAATGACCTTGGGAATTTGCTGGCGGTCCAGTGGTTGGGACTCCATGCTTTCACCGCCAAGGGTGTGGGTTTGATCCCTGGTTGGGGAATTGAGATCCTGCAAGCCGCACAAGTGCCCCCCCCGCCCCGCCAAAAAAAAAAGACATGATATGTAACACCCAATGGATTTTTTTTTCCCCTCAGTTTATAAATTTGGAAGAATTTTGGTACTTTTTAATATTATAGTTATAAATAAATAGTGTCAAGCTTATATAACTATATAAGCCCCTTCAAAAATTCATTTTTTTTACTGATTGTAAGTGTGGAAATAATTCTTTTTATACTAACAGTTGTTCTAACTAAATATAATTACATAGCATTCATCACAGAGTAGAGGCCTATAAAAACATAAGAAAAACTACTATCTTCCTGATTTATCTTTCATTGTGTTAACATGAGTCTGGATTATCTTTTTTGTTGCTATCTTGTTTTATTTTTAAGGAGATTAAATTTTAGGCACTCAAACTCTCCTTCTGATATTAATGCTTTCTTATCTTAAAATACTAGATCATTTTCTGCTGCATAACCGCGGGGTTACTTTCTCCCCTACCCTATAATTGAATGGGCGTAAGTAAGCCGGTAATAAACGGCCAGGACAGTTTTCACTAGACGAGGCCAAAGAGATTAATCCGTTGTTAGATTTCACCGGCACAACAAGTACCTTTCCTGCTTTACTTTTCAGCTGTCTCAGACATGTGTGCGTTCTATGTGGGTATCAGTCTCTAGTCCTTGTTCAGTGGGTGCGTCTGAATTCTTCTCTCGTCCGTCGTTGGGTGGCAGTGGCAGTCAGCTGAGATCGTTTGGCTGCGGGCAGTTGGACTAAACCAGCTCCCCATCTTCTCGTGGAAGCGAGAACAGTAACAAGAATAACAGTGCACCACGGACCTACAGGATAGGTGGGCCAGCAGGAAAGACAGGGGAAGGGATCATCTTATTAGCTGAGGAAACTGGGACGATTCCTCCCCATGCCACATGCTCCACCTGAGGGATTATTTCTCCAGAGATTTTGTTTTTTGCGGGGTGGGGGGTAGACTGTTCAGGGAGGGTTTGAAATCTTGTCTGTCAGAACCTGCAGCGTGGTTTATAAGAAGACATTTCATAGGTGAACACGTGAAATCTTATCAAGACCTGTGCAACCTTTTAAAAAAATAAATCAGGAATTCATAATTTACTGAAAGGATGGGGAAGTACTCTTCAGAGAGTAAATCAGCAACATGTAGGTGCTCTAGATGGCATTGTTTTATTAGGTTTTCATTGGGTACATATAATCATATAAAATCAGTAAAAAATAAATGAATACTGAGAAAGGAGTATTTGGATTTTTTTGTTAAAGATGTCAAGACAAGCCTCTCTTCCTTTGTGACTTTCAGTTTTAGCAACAAAGAGTTAAGGGTCCTTCAGGCCAAAAAATGGACATCTGTTTCGACATAGTGACGTGACGGTCCAGGGAGAAAAATGGAGATTTTGTACATTATGTCCTTCAAAACAATTGGCTTCCATGTGATTTATCCAATATATTATTAATGCTGAAAAATCAAATGGCAGAAATCCGAAGATATCTTCTTCAGGCCTTACTTCTTATTCATACATGTCCATTTAAAATTATAATGCAGGGGCTTCCCTGGTGGTCCAGTGGTTAAGACTCAGTGCTCCCAATGCAGGGGGCACGGGTTCAATCCCTGGTCTGGGAACTAAGATCCCATATGCCTCACAGCATGGCCAAAATAAATTAATTAATTAATTCAAGAAAACAAAAACCCAACATTAAAAAATAAAAATATAATGCAGATCTTTCCAGTGGAGTTATTCTATGCTGTAAAGTTCTAAAAGTGAAAACGCCGTTGAAAACAAAATTACTACTGACTTTGCAGGTTGAGAAGAAAACCATACTTTTAAATATCATCCGAGTCATTCTTCATAGTTTCGTTTACATAGACTAATGTAGTATAAGTTATAGTTGAGAGAGCAGCGTCGGGTCGTGCCGTGATCCAGTCTGCAACCATTCCTGGGTCATACGACAGTGTATTCTTTTTTCCTCTCTAAACGTTCATCAAACACACTAAACTGCAATTGAGTAAAACTTGACTGTAGCTCAGTCCCCAAGCAGAGTGTTTTCTCCCCAGTTCCGTGGTGGCACCTATGGCCTGCATTCTGGTTTTGCTACTGAGGAGACGTCAGCTGGACGCCGTGAACCCTCGGTTCTAAGGACTGATGTGTTTCCCACGCAGGCTACACTTTGGCTCCGAGTGGCACCGTGGATAACTTCTCAGATTCCGGCCACAGCGAAATCTCCTCACGGTCCAGTATCGTCAGCAACTCCTCCTTCGACTCGCTGCCCGTCTCGCTGCCCGACGAACGGCGCCAGAGGCCATCGGTCGGCACTGTGGAGACCAGCCTGGCCGCAGGCCGGCCGGAGAGGCGGCCGGCGGGGGAGCCCGACCAGTGCAGCCTGGGGTAGGGGCTCGTCCGTGTGCTCGCTCCTCTCTTGCACGTGTGCGGGGCTGTTCACGGGACGCCCAGGGGCGCTCTCCCAGCCCAGTTCTGACGCTCACCATTTCCCGATCACGAAGCGTCACGCAGACTGCTTTCCCAGTGAGGTCCGTCCTGCGCTGGGACACGTTTGCTCTGCGCTGAGGGCAGGGGGCGGCTCAGTCCAATGAGCTGCTTTCCCGAAATAGTCAGATTGTAGTGAACACTGTAAGGAAAGTGCTCCTTTACTGTAAGCAGGTCAGTGCTCCTTTCCCCCGTGTTGATATTGTGGTGACGTCACAGGGGAGGAAACTGGACAGGGCCGAGTGGCCACTGTCGCTCAGTCTGGTGGGGCCTAATCCTCTTTCTGGAAGGAAAGGAGGCCGCCTTTCGAGGAAAAAGTGGTTGCGTTTTAGCACAGAATTATTAGTTAACAATCTTGGCCTTTCCCCTCCCCTCCCCTCTCCTCTCCTCCCCCCTCCCCTCCCCTCTCCTCTCCTCCCCCCTCCCCTCCCCTCCCCTCCCCTCCCCTCCCCTCCCCTCCCCTCCCCTCCCCCCTCCCCTCCCCTCTCCTCCCCCTCCCCTCCCCTCCCCTCTCCTCCCCTCCTCTCCCCTCTCCTCCCCTCTCCTCCCCCCTCCCCTCCCCCCTCCCCTCCCCTCCCGTCTCCCCTCCCATTCCCTCCCCTCTCCTCTCCTCCCCTCCTCTACTCTCTTGTCCCCTCCCTCTCCCCTCCCCTCTTTTCTGGCCCCCCTCCCCCCTCCCCTCCCCTCCTCTTCTCTTTATTATTTTTTTTTCTTTGTTTCCCTTTGGCCGCCTAGGTCCTGTGCACCGCTGTCTGAGAGCCGGGGCCTGTACGCTGCAGCTACAGTGATCTCTTCTCCCAGCACAGAGGAACTTTCCCAAGACCAGGGGGACCGAGCCTCACTTGACGCTGCCGACAGTGGCCGAGGAAGCTGGACGTCGTGCTCCAGCGGCTCCCACGACAACATCCAGACCATCCAGCAGCAGAGGAGCTGGGAGACGCTCCCCTTCGGGCACACTCACTTCGATTACTCAGGGGACGCCGCAGGATTATGGGCCTCGAGCAGCCACGTGGACCAAATCATGTTTTCCGACCACAGCACAAAGTACAACCGGCAGAGTCAAAGCCGAGAGAGTCTCGATCAAGCCCAGTCCCGGGCAAGCTGGGCCTCCTCCACGGGGTACTGGGGAGAAGACTCGGAGGGGGACACGGGCACCATCAAGCGAAGGGGGGGGAAGGACGTTTCCCTCGAAGCTGAGAGCAGCAGCATGATGTCTGCGAGCGCCGAAGAAGCCAAGCCCGTCGCCATGGCTGCCCACGTGGCCGTGCCGCCCAGCGCCACCAAGGGGCTTATCGGTAAGCTGACCGCGGGCTCTGTCATGTCTGGGTCGTGGCTGCACCCTGACTTATTTCAAAAGTGAAAGCATGTGTTTGCGGTCCTCCTCCTCATTCTGCCCCACCCATTGCCGTGTAGGCCTTCCAAGTTAGCAGTGCACTCAGGATTTTGAAATGAATGGTGGTTAAAACTCCAGGTTCTGTGGTCAGGTGCTTATAAATACCCTGCAGCAGTCAACCTTCCATGCACCGTAGCTGTCGGGATCAGTAGGTTGTCCTTATGGGTGTTACCTGCTCTGACGTTGATCTTCTCAGCTGAAAATTATCAGGAAGGATGGCCATTCTCTCTAGAGGAAGAATATTTTTTTGTTTAATTGGAACTGTTCTAAATGTTTTACTATCGTATTTTGTTCCCTTGAATTGTATATTTAGAACTTTACCCTTTGCATATTTAAAAATCTTCTGTCGATGTTTGTTATGCAGGTAAATTTTTCTGTGCTAGACAGATTCCCTCTGCACAGGATAGAACAAGGAGGAGGGTGCCGAGAGGTAAGGTAGTGTGCAAGAGCCTGGGAGTCAGGCAGGCTGGGGGTCTGAATCCCTGCTTTGCCACTTTCCTAGTTTTGTGACACTGGGCAAGGCACTAAACAGTGTCTGTTTCCTCATCTGTAAAATGAATTTAATAATTTCTACCAGTGCAGTTGCTATGAGGTTTAAACACAATCTCTGCAAACACTAGTGCCTAGTTAGCAGTTCATAAGTAGACGAAAGACACTATCACTTTGCTGCTGCTGTTTCTGTTGTGAAGTCTCTTATGCTCCTTCAATGCTATCGGGATATATTCTCTATGGCACGTTCAATGTCTGTATAAAGTGTAGGGATACATCATAGGATACAGAGTGAGAAATTCTGGAATATAATCTTCACAGACATCACTTTCATTAGTAGGGAAATTGTAGTTATTTTATCACGTAGTCGTGGGTGGATGTCGAGTTTAATATCTTTTCAAGATGAATAAGGAGAAGACAGTTAACACCTATTCTTAGGTTGCAATTTTTAAAGGACTTTTTTTTAAATTGAAGTATAGTTGATTTACAATATTGTGTTAGTTTCAGGTGTACAACAAAGTGATTCAATTATATATTTTTTTCATATTATTTCCCATTATAGGTTATTACAAGCTATTGAATATAGTTCCCTGTGCTATACAGTAAATCCTTGTTGTTTACCTGTTTTTATGTAAAGTAGTGTGTATCTGTTAATCCCAAACTCCTAATTTATCCCTCCCCTCTTTTCTTCCCTTTGTAACCATAAATCTATGAGTCTGTTTCCGTTTTGTGTATAAATTCATTTGTATTATATTTTAGATTCCACGTATAAGTGATATCATAAGACATTTGTCTCTGTCTGGCTTCCTTCCCTTAGTATGATAATCTCTAGGTCCATCCATGTTCCTGCAAATGGCAATGTTTCATTCTTTTTTATGGCTGAGTGATATTTCACTGTATATATGTACCACATCTCCTGTATCCATTCATCTGTTGATGGGCACACGCGTTGCTTGCACGTCTTGGCAATTGCAAATAGAAAAGCACTTTCTTTTAACAAACGAATACACAGAATTTTTATTGCAAAGGAAAGAAGAATGATTTAAGTTCCTAACAGTTGAGTCTAGAAAGTTGAAGATAATAAAACTTTGCTTTTACTTGCCTTTACAGATTCATGTTTTGTCATGAAATTAATATAAAAGGACTTCGAGAAAAATACATACCTCACATGCACATGGTTTTAAGTTTCGAAATTTGCATCAGTTTTTGTACTACTCTTCCAAATTTATTGTGATTCCCTATTTTCCGAAGTGAGGCCCAAGACTTGAAAGTAACCTGGGATTGATTCTCTGCCTGGTGAGGGTAGATGGCCCAGCAAAGAAGAACAGCTCGCCTGGCCCCTGGGGCAGGGAGAGCGGAGGGAACCGCTGACAGGCACCACTCCCGTGTTGCAGGCGTGGGACTGGGTGTCTTTCTGTTCCCTTTGCTCCGTGTTTCCAGTAAACCCCAGGGTTGGGCGTTAGCCTGGTTACTGCGTGACAGGTAGAGTCGCTCTGCGGTGACCCGGTGAGAGTTACAGGTACTTAGATTGCTTAGTTTTGCCTGTGCCGCCGGAGATGACCCGGTGCGTGGCGGGTTTGGTGCGCCCCGCCCTGCGCACAGCCCCACACGCCTTTCACCGTGGGCGCTGTTCGTCTTGGTCCTCCTCCTTCCCGATGAGCGCACGTGGCCTGGGATGCGCTCCCCCGCCCTCCCATGCTGACCGCAGCGCCTTGTCTCTCCCTCCCGCAGCGAGGAAGGAGGGCCGCTACCGGGAGCCGCCGCCCACCCCGCCGGGTTACGTGGGCATCCCCATCACCGACTTCCCCGACGCCCACCCGCACCCCGCCCGGAAGCCGCCGGACTACACCGTGGCGCTGCAGCGGTCCAGGATGCTGGCCCGGCCGGCCGAGACCCCCGCCCCGGGCGGCGCCAGGCCCGCCCCGCGGCCGCAGTGGCACCGGCCCGGCGACGACCCGCGCCCCGGCCCCTGCGCGCCCCCGGGCCTTGCCACCGAGGAGGACGGTACATGCGCTTCCCCCAGAGGCCCTGCTTCCCGCCAGGGGTTCCACGCCCGCCCCAGGCCTTGGTGCCAGCCGTTGGGTTGCGTTTTGCTCTTTCCGAAGTGGCTGGAGAAATAACTAAAGATTGCGGAGGGGTCCCCTGTAATACCGTGTGGGCATGGGTGCATTTCCCTCCTAATCCTCGGTTTTCTGGGGAAATGCTATGAGTCCCAGATGAAAGTCTGGTGGGAAAACCCACTTCTCTAGAGCTCTTTTGCCTTCTCTGTACGAGTCCAGCTGGCCGTGCTGGGGTGAGGTTGAAGGGGGAGACCATGCCCCCCTCCTTCCTCCTGCTTTTAAGGTTTGAGTTTAACATGTTTTATTCTGGAAATAATCATTATAGGAAGAAGCAAAACACAATTCATGAAAACTACTTGTAATCCTGCCACTTGCAGATAACTTCCATTAGCATTTTGTTATATATCCTTCTAGACTTTATATGTATACACGTGTACATTACTTAAGAAGTCATGTGTTGTTTTATAACTTTTTTCAATGAATTTATCATTCATGAGTTTCCAATCAGTAAATATACAATGTATTTTTATAGTGGGTATGTATATTTAAAGATGTGCATCCCATATGCTTTATTTTAAACTTTTTTTTTTATAAATTTATTTATTTTATTTATTTATTTTTGGCTGTGTTGGGTCTTCGTTGCGGCACACAGGCTTTCTCCAGTTGCTGCGAGCGGGGGCTACTCTTTGTTGTGGTGCGCGGGCTTCTCATTGCGGTGGTTTCTCTTGTTGCAGAGCACGGGCTCTAGGCGTGTGGGCTTCAGTAGTTGTGGCTCGCGGGCTCAGCAGTTGGGGTGCACGGGCTCTAGAGCGCAGGCTCAGTAGTTGTGGCGCACGAGCTCAGTAGTTGTGGCTCATGGGCTCTAGAGCGCAGGCTCAGTAGTTGTGGTGCACGGGCTCAGTAGTTGTGGCTCCTGGGCTCTAGAGCACGGGCTCAGTAGTTGTGGTGCACGGGCTCAGTAGTTGTGGCTCGTGGGCTCTAGAGCTCAGGCTCAGTAGTTGTGGCTCCTGGGCTCTAGAGCGCAGGCTCAGTAGTTGTGGTGCACGGGCTCAGTAGTTGTGGCTCGTGGGCTCTAGAGCTCAGGCTCAGTAGTTGTGGCACATGGGCTTAGTTGCTCCGCGGCATGCGGAATCTTCCCGGACCAGGGCTCGAACCTGTGTCCCCTGCATTGGTAGGTGGATTCTTAACCATTGCGCCACCAGGGAAGCCCCTTAAACTTTTTTATTATGATTAATCATTAGGTAGAAAAACAGTTGAGGATCATTAGGTGACCTATACTAAGAGAACATAGCTGTGGTATTTTTATTTAGCACGTCGGTGAACACGTTCTCTCTAAGCACAAGAAAACGACTTGCTCGCTTATTGATTTTTCTTTTGTTTCTTCCTTTCTTTCGTGGTTGCGTCGGCAGAAGACGAACAAGTGTCTGCGGTTTGAGGCACGGGCTCCTCTGCACCCGTGTTGGCCACCCACAGGAGAGCACAAGAAGACGTCCCCTAGCGTCAGAGCCTTGGAGCTCACACTCTGAGGATGGTGGACCCGTTTGCCTCCTTCCCTGCCTTAAAAGCAGCATGGGGCTCCTTCCCTCCTTCTTCCTGTCCCCTTTGCATGTGAAATACTGTGAAGAAACCGCCCTGGCACTTTTCCGCCTTGTTGCTTGAATGCACAGCGCAGCGTCTCCAAGCTCCTGTGGCCGCCTGCCACGTCACACAGCATCATTCCAGACTCCAAGGTCATCACCACCCATGAGTCACTCTGGCTGCACTTCTCCACGCCTGGAAGGAGTTTTTAAAAAATCTTCCTTTTAGATTTCAATCCAGTCCTAGCACTTGGTTTCATTGGAATCGGGAGAAAAGCCAGCCATGGAACTACTTGGGGTCTTTAACCCACCAAGGAAGACAAAGGAAAACAATGAAATCCTTTGAGTACAAATGCTTGTCCGCTTGTTTACAGTGCCCTCCTCCGTTTTTTTGGGTTTTTTTTTTTTCTTTTCTTTTAAATGAGTTTAATGATTGTGTTCAGAGAGTAAATATTATATCCATTTAATGATTTTACAGTATTATTTTGAACCTTTAAGTAGGGTTGCCAGCCGGGGTTTCTCAAAAACCAAATATGCCGGACAGGGTGTGGTCACACCGGGGAGAGGGAAGGCCGGCCCACAGCCCCGCTTCCTGTGTCCCGCCGCGCCTGGGAAGCACCCTATCCTGGAAGCGTGAGATGTTAGCCAATTACCTAGACCCCAAGGCCCCCGGCCCCTCCTTCCCCAGGGGCTGGGGCTCTTCTTTACAACTGTTTGCACATGGCCGGGGAGGGAACTGGGACTCTTGCGTCCTGTGTCTGAGCCTGTGGAGCACAGGGCAGTGTCACCCGAGGGCGTGTCCTGCTCCATCGAGACAGACGGCAAACCCCATGTTTTTTTAAATTATGTTTCTTTGATTTCTGTTTATTTAGCTTTAGGGATTCTCTTGCTTGTTTTCAAAGAGCCACGTTTATAACTGGATAGCATTGCAGTGAAAGCAGCTCGGGGTGTTGGCGCTAAGGCCAGCTATTCATACTGCTCTTCCAAGACAGCCTCCCCGTATCGATCAGTCGCCATGAGGGAATAAACAAGCCTCTGACGTGAAGATGATCAAAAGATCCAGAACCCAGTGCGGTCCGCCAGCCTTTGTTTGCAAGGCGGGTTGGTCGCCGAAGACTGACCCGTAAGTGGCTTTACGGACGCCGAGACGGAGAAGGCCTGAGTGTAGCAACCACGTGTTCACAGCTGCTATTAACCCCAGAAGGACTGAGATGACCCCTCCAGTCTATTTTTGTGTTGTTTTTGCACAGACTCCGGAAAAGTGAAGGCTGCCAATCCGAGTAGTACTCAGATGTGAGGAACTGCTGGTCTTGGATTTTTTTTCCATTAAATTCAGCTGATCATATTGATCAGTAGATAAACGTAAATAGCTTCCAATTTTAAAAGTCAAATTGCAGTGTTTTTTCACTGTATCAAAGCAATGTCAGTGCTTTATTTAATAATTCTCTCCTGTATCATGGCATTTGTCTACCTGCTTATATATGACATTATCAATGATGCATTTGTAATTTTACATGTAAGACGCGTTATTTGCCAGTTTTCTCCTCTAGGCCGTGGACCTCACGTGCATCTAGAAAGACAGAACTCTTGCTCTACACAAGTCGCACAAATGTTATCTAAGCATTAAGTCACCGTAGAACATAGGACTGTAACCTCAGTTCGCTCTGTGATGTCAAGTGCAGAATGTACAATTAACTGGTGATTTCCTCATACTTTTGATACTACTTGTACCTGTATGTCTTTTAGAAAGACATTGGTGGAGTCTGTATCCCTTTTGTATTTTTAATACAATAATTGTACATATTGGTTATATTTTTGTTGAAAATGGTAGAAATGTACTATGTTTATGCTTCTACGTCCAGTTTGTACAAGCTGGAAAATAAATAAATATAACATAATGCCTTGCCTATATTCTTAACGACTCGTGCATGCTTTTTCTTACTGAAGCGTAAGAAAGCCCTTGGATCTCACTGCAGGCGCGAGTCCACAGGGCACTGAGGGTAGACCGACGATGTCGCCTAAAACTGCCCAAATAGCCTATTCTTTTAGGTAGCTTTCTGTTGATTCAGAGAAAAGAAATTGATATCATTCATGTTAACAGAAATTAATATCACTCATGTGTCCAGAATTCATAGTGTTTGAGATTCAGTGAAAAGTTACGATATCACTATGTATCTATCGAATACGTAGCATCTGTCTCTGCCCAATTCTTTTCCAATAAAAATCTCTATGGGACATAATATTTTTGATTCCCAATATACATTTAAGTTCATGGCCGCTAAGTTAAGAGTACAATCTAGCAAGTGATTTGGAACTTGTACATCAAATATCATTGTTCTGTCTACGAGTCCTAATGCGTGATAGGTCTGAATAATATTTTGGTCTGTGAGAAGGGCACTTACATTTAAAAAGGTGAGAATCAGTTAAGCAGCAACCCTGTCGAGCACATTTTGAAATCAAGGATTGTTTCTTATCCTCAAGCAGGCGTTAATAAGAGTCCCGTCCATCACCCACCCGGAAGCCACAGAAGGCGGAGTGGCAAGGCTGTGGAAACACGAGCACGAAATGTGAGGAAATGAGAAGGCGTCTAGAAGGATGGCAGGCGTTCAGTCCTGATGCTAAAGGGAAAATGGCCAAACTTAAAACTCTTCCTGAGGCATTTGTGCTACCTTGGTGAGTAAATTTTGATAATCTGGCCACCAAAACCATTTGGAGAATGAAAACCATTCCTGTAGCTTCAGCTGTACCTGTTCAGAAGGCAGGTGCCCCGTGTGGACACATGTGTTCCCACGTGTCTGCCTCTATCATCTGTTCACTATAAAACCCTTCGCTCAGGGAAGCCCTATCACAACAGCAACCCGTGCTCTCCTTAAATTTCTGTCATTGAAAAAGCTTGTTTTTGTTTTGTTTTGTTTTGGCTGAGTTGGGTCTTCGTTGCTGCACACGGGTTTTCTCTAGTTGCGGCGAGAGGGGGCTACTCTTCGTTGAGGTGCACAGGCTTCTCATTGCAGTGGCTTCTCGTTGTGGAGCACGGGCTCTAGGCGCGCGGGCTTCAGTAGTTGTGACTCGTGGGCTCAGTGGTGGTTCGTGGGCTCTAGAGTGCAGGCTCAGTAGCTGTGGCACATGGGCTTAGCTGCTCCGCGGCATGTGGGATCCTCCCAGACCCGGGCTCGAACCCGTGTCCCCTGCATTGGCAGGCGGATTCTCAACCACTGCACCACCAGGGAAGCCCTCTCTAGTGTGTTTTGAAAAATATTAAAGATCTGATGTTTTGAGGAATTACCTCTTCATCACTTTTTGTATTCTGCTAAAAATAAAGGAAAATGACAAATCAGACATGATGCCTGTTCTTCCGCGGTTATGTTTTAGGTTACCTTTAAGTAGCAAAGACTCCACTCCAGGTTTGTAAGAAGTATGTGTTCATCAGATGTGATCAGTGGTAGTGACAGAGTTTACTCTGTGTCATGTTAATAACAGACGTTTGCCACGTTGTAGGAATATGGCAGAAAGCCCTCCTCTCTAATCAGAAAGACTATAAACGGACCTGGTTCTGTTTCCATACATGCAGGTTAAAACCCTCCAAATACTTTCCTCAGCTTTAACTCCTTCCCTCTTCTGGGAGGTGTAGAGTTCATGCTCATCTGTACTTTAATATATTTGATCACCAAGCCACTGATAATCTCTCAAAATGTTCTCAAAGGATGCAGGCTGCTGAAAAGGTGTGTATCAACACACCTGGTAGGTCTGTGTGCTGATGTATTTCTCAAGGAATGTGTTTCTCACTTCTATTCGTGCCGAAGAAAAAGAGGAAGCTCTCTGAGTCCTTGATCCCCTGTTACTCAAAGAATAAAGGAAGTGTAGCACTGAGGGGGTCAAGCTGCTGATTGGAGAAGCGAATGATCTTGCAAATACTCACAAGATTGTCAGCCAGTGGAGGCTGAAAGGGGCAGTAATGGAATGTAAATGAGTAGGACAGGCTGCAGCCAGGGGCCAGGACCCTTCAGAAAGATCTTACAGTGAACGAGGGTTTACCCAGCTGACAGGGAGACAAAAACACTGACTGGAACGAAACAATAATTTGTGAATTGCACGTTTTTCCACATTCATATCTCAGCCAAGGACAAGGCAAGTGCAGTAAGACTCCTGCCTATGTTTTGAAATGATACTTGCCCAGTTAATTTTTACAGAGCCATGGCCACGTAACAGGGACATGTATAGAAGCGATCAAAACATTGCATGCAAGGTTAAAGAACCTTAGAAGAGGCTTTATTTTATGGGCACTCAGTACGATCCTAACCATTTTCATTATGGGAAAAATTAAGCATAGAATATCGTATCTGAAGTAAATTTACAAACGACCAATTTTTATAGAAGCGAAAAACTAGTGAACTAAACTCACCGTAGGGTATTCAACACTTCAAAAGTCAAGGCTAGTTCCTTTTTTTTTTTTTTTCTGTAGCTAGTTTAATAAAATTTAGGAACTTTTCATAATATTAACTCTGACCAAGTGGTTGACATGCGGTGTGGTCTGATGGGAACCAATGAAGTAAAAGTATATCCCAGTATTTGAGGTTTTCCTTAATTTATATAGATGGGAACCTTTTTTTCAAACAAGACTATAAAACTGATTTAGACACGTGTAGCATGAAGATGAAAGTATGTCCAAACCTACCAGGTGTGGCTTAATGAGCTCATTTCACTCGTGTGCACTTCCTGTGATCCAGGCACTTTTCTGGATACCAGGTACGTACAGATATCACTAAAGTGAACCAAAGTGCCTTCCAATTATAGCCTTCTTTTGGCTGAAGGTCTCCCATTTCTCAGACCTGAGAGGGGAAAACTTAACTGAGGGATCCCAGGATCATAAATGAGTACCTTACCAAGCAGCCTTGATCACAGCTAGATCGAAGATATGAGATGCCTGGCCCACAAGCTGCCAGTCCAGGCTTGCTAGCCGTCTAGAAGAAGGTCCTAGAAAGGAGCACAGTGACCGGTAGGGAAAGGAAACCAAATTGAACTCATCACATTCTCTCTGGGGAATTTCTGTGCGAAGGTGAAAAAGAGCAAAGGCTCACCCAGTCAGGATGCAGAAGCTGTGCGACAAGAGAAGTGATGAGACTGCAAGAAGCATGAGTAAGAAGAGAGGGGGGCCACGAGGTCGGGAAGGTGAGGGGTCGACGGCAGGGGCATTCAAAGCCGAGAACAGCAGACACCTGCTTCTTGGGGAACAACCAAGTGCTGGGGCATCGTTGCCCCAGCATGAATGTGCAGCCTCAGAACCTGTCCTCGCAGCTGGGCTCTCTGGGCTGTTGTTCCTGAAACCCGAATGGGGAGCCATTCCTCTCCTGTAAGCACTGTCCTCAGCATCTAGAACAGTGCCTGGGATAGTGTTAAAGGTTTTAGTAAATGAGCGTCTTATCGGGGCCGCTAGAGGGCCCAGTTATAGATAGATTGGACAGTCAAAATCAGCCAACATGCATTCATGTATTTGTTATTAAAGCACTTACATTTTAGACAGTGTTTTGGTTCACAGCAAATTTGAGTGGAAAGTACAGAGTCCCATATACCCCTCCCCTCCCTCACTCTTGACATCGCCCACCAGAGTGGTACATTTATTACAATGGATAACGCAACCTTGACCCGTCCTTACCACCCACATTCTACAGTTGACGTTAGGCTCACTCTTGGTGGTGTACATTCTACAACATGCATTTACTGAAGGGCGTCTATAACTGCGCCCAGTACTGGTGAATATTCAGAAGGAAACTAACTTGAACATATTTCTATTTTCTTTACTGAGGTGTAGCGGACAAATAAATGACTCTCGACAAGGCTAGCAAGGATTTACGATTAACCAAAAGGGAGCAAAGAATAAAAGACTGTCTAGGAGCTAAATTCTGTGTGGCTGAAGATGAATGGAAGATGGACAGAGGCTTAGTTATCCAGGGGAGAGTCTTTGGCTGCCCCTGAGGTCTCCGCGATGCCTGGACGTCGAGGAGACACGCCTAACTAGACAGGCTTCGGGATTTGGAGACACTGAGAAATTGGTTGGAATGAGCAAGGGAGTGTGCTATTACGTAGGACAAAAATGTTTTACAGAGATTGTATTTGTTGTTTTAGGGGCTTGATAAATGTTCATAAAAAGGAAAAAGGAAGGGAAAGAGCAGAAGAAAGGATCTGTGCTGAGATAATGGTCTGGAGGGAAGATCTGATTCAGCTGGAGTACAAGTCGCAAAGCTGGGTGAGGAGAAGGGGGTCACCCAGGCCGGGAGGCATGGGGTCGGGACGGGAGGGATGAACAAAGACGGCTCAAGGGAAATATAAATCAGTAGAACCTGATGTCCAACGGGACATGAGAAATTAAAGGTAAAATCAAGCCCCTCCCCCGGCATCGAAAAAAAATGACTTTTAAGAGACTTAAAATTCCTAATCAGAGTGCGTAAGGTGGAAGAAGCTACATTGACAAAGATGGAGACATTGCAGAAAATGATGCTGATTTTTATGTTCATCTGTCGACAGACATTTAGGTTGCTTCCGTGTCTTGGCTATTGTAAATAGTGCTGCAGTGAACATCGGGTGCATGTATCCATTTGAACCATGGGATATTACTCAGCCATAAAAAAGAATGAAATGATGCCGTTTGCAGCCACATGGATGGACCTAGAGATGATCATACCAAGTGAAGGAAGTCAGAAAGAGAAAGACAAATACCATATGCTATTGCTTATATATGTGGAATCTAAAAAAAATGATACAGGTGAACTTATCTACAAAACAGAAACAGACTCACAGATGTGGAAACTCACAGTTAAAAAAGGGGAAACGGGGGGCAGAGGTAGAGTGGTGGAGGAAAAAATCAGGAGTTTGATGAACATACACTACTATATTCCAAATAGATAGCCAATAAGGACCTACTGTGCAGCACAGGGAACTCTGCTCAATATTTTGTACTAACCTATAAGGGCAAACAATATGAAAAATAAAAAACAACATATATATGTATAACTGAATCACTTTGCAGTACACCTGAAACTAACACAACGTTGTTAATCAGCTGTACTCCAATATAAAATTAAAAAGAAAAGAGAAGATGATACTGGTTTTCAAAACCAAGTCAAGAAGGGTTCTTGTCCAGGGACTCAAAGCCCCAAGTGGTCTCCATTCCACCTCCCGCATCCGCGGGGAAGGGATGCATGCGCTGAGGAAGGGGTGTCCACCCTACGAGGTACAGTCCCTGGTGAGGCCATGTGGCTTATCCACTGCATTTGCCAGCACATGTTTGATTCATTCTTCTATGTCACTGTCTAGGTTTCAAATCACTACATCCAACCAAGCTATTTCTAGCCGTATGGACCCCAGGGTTTCTCTTCAATGACAGAATTGGTGTGATCTCGGATCAGCTGGGGAGTTTGTTTTTTTTATAGCGCTTTGAAAGACCAAAAGCGTAGAAGAAACAAAACAGCCAAGCAGAAAGTGAGTGCATAGAATGGAAAGAGCCAGACAGGGAAGGTGAGTAGGAAGGTTAAGCCACAGCCCCATACAATTATAATTATTTTTTTTTTTAAAGAAAAGTATAATTCTTTCCTGGCACGCAAAACGAGGCCAGAAAAGAACATTTACTATGAGGAATTTCTAAGATTCACCTCAAAAAGGCACTCCAGGAGGATGAAAGCCTGCGGGTGGAGAGCCCCGACTCTCTGAGGGTCCGTCCTCCCGGGAACTTTCCTGACGGGGAGTATGGGGGGCGCAGGGGAGGATAGACTGGTGATCCCACCTTCCATGTGCTGCCGTCGTGCCCTCTGCCAGCCAGGAGACAGGGCAGACGTCCTCTGCTAAAATCCTTACCCCTTCAAGAGTCCTGGGACCTGACCAAGTCTGCCGCATGCAGGTTCCTGAAAAAAAAAAAAAAAAACCAAAAAAAATTTTTTTTTTTTTTTTTTCCCCCAAAAAAGTAGCTTTGAAATGAATAGATACCAAGGTTTCTCTCACAGTCCTGTCACCGTTCTTCTTGGGTGCAAGTATTTGAACTGCCTGGTTTTGAGTTTTTCCTGTGTGACTCTGGGGAAGAACCTGAATTGCTTTTTTTTTTTTTTAACACCTTTATTGGAGTATAATTGCTTTACAATGTTGTGTTAGTTTCTGCTGTATAACAAAGTGAATCAGGTGTACGTATACATACATCCCCATATCCCCTCCCTCTTGCGTCTCCCTCCCACCCTCCTTATCCCACCCCTCTAGGTGGTCGCAAAGCACTGAGCTGACCTCCCTGTGCTATGCGGCTGCTTCCCACTAGCTATCTATTTTACGTTTGGTAGTGTATATATGTCCATGCCACTCTCTCACTTCGTCCCAGCTTACCCTTCCCCCTCCCCGTGTCCTCAAGTCCCTTCTCTACCTCTGCCTCTTTATTCCCGTCCTGCTCCTAGGTTCTTCAGAACCTTTTTTTCTTTTTTAGATTCCATATATATGTGTTAGCATACGGTATTTGTTTTTCTCTGTATGACAGACTCTAGGTCCATCCACCTCACTACAAATAACTCAATTTCGTTTCTTTTTATGGCTGAGTAATATTCCATTGTGTGTATGTGCCACATCTTCTTTATCCATTCATCTGTTGATGGACACGTAGGTTGCTTCCATGTCCTGGCTACTGTAAATAGAGCTGCAATGAACATTGTGGTACGTGACTTTTCCTGAATTATGGTTTTCTCAGGGTATATGCCCAGTAGCGGGATTGCAAACCAGCACTTTAAATGTGTTTTTGGAATCAAGTGGGTTAGAAATGAATAATATATATTAACCATTGTGGTGCTTTTTTCTCTTTTGAATATTCTATTAATTTATTTCTACCATAAAATAGTTCCTTCATCCCCTCACCACCCCCCTACCCTGACTTAGGAAAATAGTTCCTTTTTTCAGGATTCTTTGGTGCTGAGCCGTGTCTTATTGAAGGGTGGTTCTCATCAGAGAAATGTGTAAATACATGAATTCCTCAGGCTCAGTGTGAATCCTCTATTGCCCAGTCTTTAGAGTCTTTGAAACCAGCATTTCCAAATCAGGTGAAGCGTGTGGCTGTCCATTCTTGCTCGAGACCTCCTCTCATCACCCCGCAGAGAAGCCTGGAGAAAGTTCATTCCATCCCACCAACAAAATAAGATCTTGTCCTTCCCCCTTTAAAACAATTACAGGCAATGGGCATCGCCGTTTCACTAAGTTAATTCATTACTTTCTCAGATCAGACTGGTGTTTGTTTGTCTTCTGAGAAGCTCCTGGCTGTGCAGGAAGAGCAGTGAATGTGTTTGATGCGGCGTAAGTGTGAGAGAGAAGACGAGGTGTGTGTTTCTGTGTGTGAGCGCAGGCAAGGAACGATGGGTGTAAATAGAGTGGCGAGGTATGGGGGAAGGAAGTAAGTTAAAAGGGAAAAAAGGAAACAGTGGACGCTTACAGCAGGCACAGTTTTACAGCTTCACAAAATGCTTTATTTTGTTGTGTTTTTTTGTTTGTTTGTTTGTTTGTTTGGCAGTACGCAGGCCTCTCACTGTTGTGGCCTCTCCCGTTGCGGAGCACAGGCTCCAGACGCGCAGGCTCAGCGGCCATGGCTCACGGGCCCAGCCGCTCCGCGGCATGTGGGATCTTCCCGGACCGGGGCACGAACCCGTGTCCCCTGCATCGGCAGGCGGACTCTCAACCACTGCGCCACCAGGGAAGCCCTAAAGTGGGTTTTTAAAAAAGAAAATGCACTCTGGGTTGTTGGAGCATAAGTGTAACCAGCTGCTTTTTTTCCATGGAACATAACTTTTTTCCAAAAGAATAACTGCTTATTCGGATTTGGATAGTGGACGTTATCAACTGAATGTTGTGTCCCCAAGATTCATATGTTGAAATGAATACTCTGCCCTGTGATGATATTAAGAGGAGGAGCCTGTGAGAGGCAGTCAGCATTAGGTGAGGTCCTGGGGGTGGAGCCCTCTGAATGCCTTTAGTGCCCTTGTCGGAGTCGGGAGAGAGCTTGCCGCCTCGCTCTGCTTTCCACCTAGGAGGACACAGCGAGAATTCAGCAGTCTGCATCCGGGTAGAGAGCTCTCTCCAGAATTCATCCAGGCTGTTGCCCTGATCCCAGACTTCCAGCCTCCAGAAGTGTGGGGAATCACTTTCTGTTGTGTATGAGCACCCAATCTATGGTAACTTGTTATAGCAGCCCGAACTGAGACATATAATGAAATGTGTCCACAAAAAAAGGTTGAAAACCACTTCCTTAAAATTTAGCTTGGGCTCCTATTACCCAGACCATTTTGATCCTTCCTTACTAAAAACAAGTAGACGGAAGTCACACATGAAAATTATGAGTTTCTACTTGAAAATGACGAACAGCTAAGCTGTTAGGGTGAATCTGAAGGAGTGTGGACATCCAGGGTCACTTGAGGACAAGGTGAAACTCATTTATCTGTGGAAAGTATAGATGTGAGACTCTTAAGAAAAGTGAGTTCCATTTTTCTTGTTGTCTCATTATAAGAGGAAGATCTAGAACCTTAACAATCCACATTCCACCTTGGTTTGACTATATTATAAATAGAATAGTTTCTGGTGTCACATAGATCTTGGTTTAAAACCCAAATCTTCCTGTTTCCAGTTATGTGACTTTGAGAAATTTACATCTCTGAGTCTCCAAAACAGCCCTCCGTGATCTGTTTCCTGGTTCTTATACCCTTGTGTCCCCTTCTATGGTGGATGTTGGTCCGTCTGACCCATAGAATATGGTAGAAGTGAAGGCACGTAACTTCCAAGGTTAGGTTATAAAAGACGGCAACGTCTGTCTTGAGTTCTTGCTTTTCTTTTGGAGCACACACAGCTCTTGGGGAGAGCCAGCTGCCAGGCCCTGAGGCCACTCAGGCAGCTCCGGCAGAGGCCCAGGTGGTGAAGCCGACAGGCACGCCAGTGAGCTTGGAAGAACGTTTCAGCTCCACGGAAGCCTTGAGGTGCCTGGTGCCCTGGTGGACAACTTGCCTGCAGCAGCAGGAGAGCCTGAGAGGCAACCAAACAGCTAAGCTGCTCCCAGATTCCTGACCACAGAAACTATTTGTTGTTTTATGTTACTACGTTTTAGGAGTAATTTATTGGGCAGCAGTAAGTATTAATTTTCTACAGTTTGCTAAAATGTTACTTTCATTCTTTGAAATGTGTCCTGAACCTTCCAGAAATGTTTTTCCCTAGAAATCTGGTAAATGTTGACTTAGTTGTCTGAATCCAAACTAGAAATGTCAGAACCACAAAAGCAAACAATCCTTTGCTTGAAATAGGCAGAAGTTTGTGGTCTGGTGCAAAATAATAGAGGTTTTCCTGGAAGGTAGGAGCCAGGCTCACAATCTTAGCTATATTTCACCATCTTTATGATACTGTTTCTCTGGTCATTTTGGTTGTTTGAAGTTAGTTCTCTTGAAGGTTCATTAGGAAAGATTCATGGGGAAAGTTCTTGCTTTAGTTTGACTGAATCTAAAATCCCTAGCTCCCTTTTCTTGAGCGTCTTAAAGAGTATGCCATTACCATCTTGCAGAACGTAGTACTAACTCAAAATCTGATGATAAACTGAGTTTCTTTTCCTTTTAAGTACAGTTGTCCCTTGGTATCCACGGGGGATTGATTCCAGAACCCCCCTTGGATACCAGAATCCACAGATGCTCAAATTCCTAATATAAAATGGTATGGTATTTGCATCTAACTTAAGCACATCCTCCTATATACTTTAAATTCTCTAGATTACTTATAATACCTAATACAGTGTAAATGCTTTGTAAATAGTTGTAAATACAATGTAAATGCTATGTCAACAGTTGCCAGTGTGTGACAAATTCAAGTTTTGCTTTTTAGAACTTTCTGGAATTTTTTTCCAAACATTTTTGATCCGAAGTTAGTTGCATCTGCGGATGTGAAACCCTTGGGTATGGAGGGCTGATTATACTGTGGTCTTTTTGCATTGATGCCTAAAAGACATTTTTTCCCCCCTGAAAAGTTATAGCTTTGTTAGAAAACATCTTGTACTGTGAGTTGTTGGCTACTATTTCATACAAGCAGGGGGCACATTCAGTAGTTTCACATCCTCCCTAAAGAAAGTTCTGTTAAATTTTGGATGTCAGCATTTGTTCTTTTGAATTATTTGGTTTTCCTCTTCAGAGGCCCCCTGTAATACACATTAGATCTTCTTTTGCTGTTTTCTATAGCTACCACTTTCTGCCAAATCCTTCTTGTCTCTTTCTTCATTTCCTTTTGATGTTTAAAAATAACCTCCTTTGCTGTCTTCTGCTTCCCTTAAAGCATTTTCTGTTGTGTTTGTTACTGTGTCTCATTTGGTGTATCGTCGTTTCTCAAATGACTTTTTTCCAAATAATTTCTGGGCTCTTTCACTTTTCATTTAACACTTTTT
The DNA here is from genome assembly GCF_937001465.1 of Orcinus orca. Lineage (NCBI taxonomy): Eukaryota > Metazoa > Chordata > Mammalia > Artiodactyla > Delphinidae > Orcinus > Orcinus orca. The sequence goes on from NC_064562.1 coordinate 5,446,069, forward strand.
TTTCTACTCATATTTATGCAACTTAAAAATTCTGGTTTTTGATGTTTTTATCGAAGCTTATAATAGTTCTCCTTATATTATTTTAAGATATTTTGAAATAGTAAGTTGAAGTTCTTATTCATTGCATGAGCTTGAATTTCTGGCATTATTTCACAGTATGTAAGGATTTAATATACTCCAAGTTCTCTTTTTCTAATAATAACAACTTGGTTTGAGATTTAATAAATCCTTTTCTGCAGCTCGTTTTGAAGTGACAGGAGTATTTCTGTCTTTTTAAGAGGGATGAATGAGCCAGGATAGCTTTTCTAATAACTTCATGACTCTAGATCTCTCTGTTTTGTTGTTTTCAGAAAGTGAACTTCCTCTCCCCGATATTATCTGTGATCTCAGGTGGCCTCAGCCTGCAGGGGCTTGAATCAGGATTTTGGTTCCCGACCAGATATTGAAGTCAGGCTACGGCAGTACGAGCGCTGAATCCTAACAACTAGACCACGAGGGCCAGTGGCTAGTAACAAGGCCCGGGCCTGTCGGCTTTATAGAAATGAATTTCCACAAAGAGACCGAAAGTAGTGAAACAAGTAAAGTGTTTATTAGGAAGAAAAAGAGGACGTGTGAATAGGCTCACAAGGCTGGACTCGAGAGGAAGTCGCGCCCCCCTGGTAGTTTGAATCACTTTTATAGGGCAGTTCTTCTGGGTTTCCTCTGGTCAGTCATCTTCCTTTGTCTGGCTCTGAGTCTGTATTTGGTTTATCTCAGGGTCTTCCCCTGTGTGAGCACATCTCTTAGTCAAGATGGATTCTAGCGAAGAGGCCTGTGGGTAGGTTGACATCACTTACTATGGGGTGGTGCCCCTCCCTTTTGACCCCTGAGGAGACTTTCTGCACATGTGTAGTTGGGAAGGTCTCCTTGACCTTGAGAATGAGAACTATGTGGTCTCTTTATGTTTTATATGAGCAGGACTCGGTTCCTCTCCGCCCCTGCCATGACTGTTATCTTTAAGGGTCCACAGGAGGCAAAGTCCAGCTATCTACCCTGCTCCTGTTGCTATTTTTATCTGGAAGTGTAAACAGGAGGCTGGCTGTAAATGTCTAACCTGGAGCCCATCTGTCTCCTGCCTCATCTGGACCTCCCCTTTCCTTCTCCCCTACTGTTCCTGCCCTGCTCAGTGAGGACTCTGCTCTCAGCATCTTGTCCTCAGTGCAGGGCTTTGCCATGGAGAGTTGGTCCGGTTTGTCACCGTCAGGGTTTCATAGGCACCAGCTCCTGGATGGATCCAGAATCCTCAGTCTTCCTGCAGCCCTGCTGGAACCTTCTGCACCGTGGGGCCTGCAGAGGGCCCTCCATTTCTGCCGCTGTTCTCAGAATAGTCTACCATGCTTTTCAGGGAGTCATCAACAGTAACATAGTAGATCTCTGTCTTTGGTTTTGCTTCTTGGTTGCTTTGATTGTTTTTAATGGGAAATTCAGAGAGATTAAAATACTGAACTGCCATTACTACCTAATTCCCAGAATGGTATTTTCTTGCTTTTTTTTTTTTTTTAATTAATTAATTAATTTTTGGCTGCATTGGGTCTTCGTTGCTGTGTACAGGCTTCCTCTAGTTGCGGTGAGTGGGGGCTACTCTTCGTTGTGGTGCACAGGCTTCTCGTTGCGGTGGCTTCTCTTTGTTGCAGAGCACAGGCTCTAGGAGTGTGGGCTTCAGTAGTTGTAGCACATGGGCTCAGTAGTTGTGGCTCGTGGGCTCTAGAGCACAGGCTCAGTAGTTGTGGTGCACGGGCTTAGTTGCTCCGTGGCATGTGGGATCTTCCCGGATCAGGGCTTGAACCTGTGTCCCCTTCATTGGCAGGCGGATTCTTAACCACTGCACCACCAGGGAAGTTCTCTCTTGCTTTTTTTTGGCAACAAAATCTCCTCAGAAAATTTTAAGAAACTTGTGCATCTATTTAATTTGTTTTTTAATTAGTTTAAAATAAATATTCATTATGTAAATTTTTAAACATACACAGAGGTAGAGAGGACAGTATTCTGCCACTCTTCCACAGGATCATTTTCAACAATTATTAACAGATAAGTAATCTTATTTCATTTTTAACCCCATATACTCCTGCTCCCTTGATGGATTTTTTTGAAGAAAATTCAGGACATCATGTCATTTTAACACAAAGTGCTTTCATTTTTCAGTTATTTTTGAATGCTGAATTTTGTCTATCCTATAGATAACATCAGGCTTAGGTGATTTACAGCTTCACATAAGCACAAGGGCCTAGCGGAGCCTTGGTTTCACACAGTTTAGGAAAACTGTGACATCAAAATTATTCTTAGAGGTTTATGAGAAGACAATACTAAACAACAACACCTAAAACCATCCATCCAGTTTTTACATCAGTAAATCTGAGAGTCATCCTCAATTGCCTTTTCTCTCCTAAACAGAACCAGCATCCAAAGTTCTCTCTACCCAACATCCCTAGTATCTCTGTTCCCACCATTACTGCCTTAGCTCAGGACTCCACATTTCCTTCCTGGACTCTGGTGATGGGCTTCCAGTGCATCTCGGGACCTCCAGTCTCACCACTGTCAGCTGCTCCCCCAAGAACCATTAGCAAGATCTTTCTGAACTGTAAATCGATTCATTTGCCTCTTCTGCTTAGAAGCACTTTGTGGCCTCCTGTCTTTAAAGCATAAAGAAAACACTGCTTTTGAAATAAACTGGGCTGCTCAGGACCTGGATCGTGTTTCTTTCTTCAGTCTCTCCTCTTACTCTGTACGAACACCACCTGTGTTTCCTTCAGTGCTTTAAATTAGACTTCTGTGCTTTTTTATATGTTGTTCTATTTTTCCCTCCCCCACACTGCCAGCCAAGCTTCAGCAATGTCTCTTCCAGCTTTGAAAAAAAATAGCTGACAGAGTACAATGACTACAGTCTGTTCACAGAGAAAGCGTGGATATTACTTTGGACTTTCCGTATCCTGCTTTCATTCTTATCTCATTCCTTCCTCCAGACTCTCCGTGAAGTAGGTGAGACAGGTGTTGGCTTCTGTGGATGAGTAACAGGTAGCAGTCAGCAGGAAGTAGGGGGAGAAGACACTGGAAAACTCCAGCAGGTACATTCTGGAGCTCCCTGAGCATAAGGCACATCTGCCTTTGTTTCACGTGTATCATTTTCAGTGAACGCCGGGGATGTCTTTCATTATGCAGCGTTTTGACTTTGCTTTTTCCTAAGCTGTCAAGACTGACCACTAATTATAAATAATAGGCAACTGAAAAGTTTTCTATTGGAAGAAGGTCAGTTTTTCCCTCACCTTCTTCACTCACAAAAGCACCCAGGTCAAAAGTTTAGGGAAGCTTGGTTTAAAATGGCATCTGTGTTTTGTTATTGTAATTTTTGATTTCTAAATATGGAAGAGATTTAATAGTAAAATCCCACTGGTCCAGGTAGATGTCACGGGAATGCCTCTATCTGAAGGTGAAGAATTGGTTTTAAATTTTTAGACGGCCAAAGGCTGATAAAGAACACAGCTAGAGAAGCAGTTTATGACCTTTACCTACGCTTGAACCGGAATGATAATCTGCATTTCCAAAGGCATGAAGAGGTCCCATTTGAATTTCTGTGGTGACACTTGGAAAGATTGATCACTCTATTCTGAAAGAAGATGAAAGAATGTGGGTGAGAGGTCACGAGCAGACAACACTGCCAGTGGGAGCTGACAGTCAATGGGAATAGCTCCAAGAATTCCGTTTTTCTAGATGCAATATTTAACTCATTTTTTGGTTTGCATCTGGTAAACAAAAATTTAGAAATTCAAGTGTTGTGACATCTGCTGTCCCACTCCAGCTGACAAGATTTGCTAAAATGGGAAAGGTTTGTGTGTGTGTGTGTGTGTATGAACTGCCTTTTTCAAGCTGTGGGAATAATTTAGGTTTTCAATGAATGTTTTTTGATGAAAGATACATAAATAATAGAACTAATTTCAAAATTCTGAAACCTTTTTAAGTTTTACTTTGTAGTTTCAGATAGTAATGTCTTTACAGGCAGTGATGTGTTTCCTTCAAAGATTTTAATGAACATAACATGTCAAAAATAAACTGATTAATGTGGATGAATAATAATAATACCACAGTTTACTCAGGCCTATAACCTCTTCCATTGAATAATGTAATCTTGAGAAAATAATTAGATAAAGCTGATTTTTTTCAAGATGAAATTTAAGAAAATTTGGATATTTAAGAACTGAAAATAAAACACCAATTTAGTCCTTCAGAATTATGTTTGAGAATGCTGAAAATTGGCCTCCCTTCAATTAAAACAAATTTTTTTTATAAGTATGTTAGAAGAGACCTCTAGTGTTTATAGTAGCTTACTGCAGTTTCATTTTTTTTAAAGTCTACCTCTGGGAAGATGGAATAAATGTGTTTTCCTTACTCCTTCCACCAAGTAGAACTAAAACCCTGACATTCTATATAAAACCAACAGATGATTGGTTCTTCTCAGGACCAGAGGTGATGTGCCCCCGGTGTTTTCTCTTTGCCTCACATATCCCAGACTTGGAGCTAAAGAAGCCAGCAACCCAGAATTGCCAGTGAATCCAGACCAAACAAAACAAGCCTGCTCTGTAGCCAAAGAAGCAAGAAATGGGCAACTAGCAAGACAGAAAACTGTTAGACAGTAACTGCACTGCTGCAGGGAAACACTGCAGAAAAAATGGAGCCCTGCCTTACCCATGCCCGCAAAGGCTGAGGTGGGAAGCCTAGTTTCCACTGTTGTAACTCAGGCTGTAATGGCAGTGGCACCAACCTGCCCTTAAAACCCCCACTGGTCTAGTGCCAGAGAAAACTGAGCAGGAGCTGGGACCTTCCTCCCTCCCAGGCAGTGTCAGCGGGGACCACGTAGATTTCCGCACCTACTTGGCAGTATGAACAGCAATGAGATGCCCTGTCCCTCCTTGCTGGGATGCTTTCAGAGGAGGCTGGCTGGAGAGTTGGGACTTTTATCTCCACCCAGTAGTAATGAGGCCATGAGGTCAGTGGAGGCCATGAGGGGAGCAGTAACAAGGCCCCTTGACCCCTCTCACAGGGAGGTAGCAGTGGAGGCTGAGGGTAGGAAAGGGACTCCCAACAGTAATGAGGAGCCCCTCCCCTCAGGTGTCAATGAAGATCAAGTGGGAACCTGAAATTCCACCCCATCTCCAGAAGGAGGCAGTGCAACCTCCATTTCTGTTTGCCCTTCTACAAGAAATTACCTAGACCAGAAATTTAAAGAAATTCCAAATCCCATTATATAATGTCTAGGTTTTAATAGAAAATCACTCATACCGAGAACCAGGAAGATCTCAAACTGAATGAAAAAAGTCAATGAATAGATGCCAACATTAAGATGATAAAAATGTCTGAATTATCTGATAGACGTTTTAGAAGATTCATCATAAAAATGCTTCAATAAGCTTTACAAATGTGCTTGAAACAAACAAATGTAGAATGTATCACCAGGGAAACAGAAGACAGAAAAAGAGAAATGAAACCTTTAGAACTGAAAAATACAGTAACCAAAATAAAAAACTCAGTGAATACGCTCAACAGCAGAATAGAGGGGATAGAGGAAGGAATCAGTGAACTTGAAGACAGGGCAAGAGAAATTACCCAATCTGAAAAAGAGAGAAAAATAGATTGGAAAAGGGTAAAGAGACCTTCAGCGACCTCTGGGACTATAACAAAATATTTAACATTCTTGTCATCTGAGTCCTTAGAAGAAGCAGGCAAAGAGGACAGAGCTGAAAAAGCACTTAAAGAAATAATAGCTGAAAAGTGAAAGGGAAATGGTATCCTAACTGTGTAAGAAAAACCGTCTGAATAACATTTATCATGGGAAACCATGGAAGCCATAAGGAAGTGACTCAACATTTTTGAAGTGATGAAAGGAAAGAACTGTCAACACAAAATCTATACTCAGCTAGATACCCGTCACAAATGAAGAGGAAAGAAGGCATTCTCAGATGAAAAACTAATAAGCTTTCTCACCAATAGACCTACCCTAAAAGAACAGCTAAAAGAAGTTCTCAAAACAGAAACAAAATGAGGAAAGAGGGAAATTTGCAACATCTGAAAGGAAGAAAGAACAATGGAAAGAGTAAATATGATGTAAGTGTAAAACATTGTTTTTTCTGATGTTGGGTTTTTCCCAAATTATATTTGAGAGTTGAAGCAAAAGTCATAATACTGCTAGATGTGGTTCTGAATGAATACAGAAAAAGATTTAAGCCATTTATAAATGGGGGAGAGTAAAATGACATAAAGATAAGGTTTCTATACTTCTCTCAAATTGGTAAAATAATGATACCAGGAGATGGTTACAAGTTATGAATATATAATGTAATACCTGGCAATCACTAAAAAATTACATAAAAAGATACATTCAAAAACACTGGATGAACCAACATGGAATACTAAAATATGTTCAGGTAACACACAGGCAGGAAGGAAAAAGAAAACCAAGAAATGAAAAACAGATCAAACAGAAAACAAATGGCAGATTTAAAGTCTACCATACCAATAATTACTTTAAATGCAAATTGCTTAAATGCACCAATTAAAAAATAAAGATTGGCAGAGTGCATTAAAAACCTGATCCACCTATCTGCTGTTCACAAAAAACTCACTTCAAACATAGCAATATAGACAGGTTGAAAGAAAAAGATGGGAAAATTTACATCATGCTATGCAAACACCAATCAAAAGAAAGCAAGATTAACTATATTAATATTAGATAAGTAGGCTTCAGAGCAAATAAAATTGCCGGAGACAGAGAAGGATATTATATAACGATAAAAGAATCAATCCACCAAGAAGACACAGCAATCATGAACAGGTGTCTACCACACAACAGACCCTCAACATACATGAAGAAAAAACTGATAGAACTGAAAGGAAAAAGCGACAAATGCACAATTACAGGTGGAGACTTCAACACCCCTCCTTCAACAACTGATAGAACAATTAGGCTGAAATTCAGCAAGGATGGAAAAGAACTGAACACCCTCAACGAACAGGATCTAATCAACATTTATAATCAAATCACCAATCACACTTGGTGATTTATAGAGCAGTCCACCCAACAGCAATGAATACAAATTATTTTCAAGTACCCATGGAACATATACCAAAACAGACCATATCTTCAGTCATAAAGCAAACTTTACCATATTATCAGACACAATAAAAAATCACATGATCAGATCAATTAATGCAGAAAAAGCATTTTGACAAAATTCAACACCCTTTCATGATAAAAACTCTCAGAAATATAGAAATAGACAGGAACACCCTCACCCTGGTGAAAAAGCAGGAAATGCGTATGTTTTCAAAACTGCATCAAACCTTAGATAAGAAAACTATGATTTCAAAACGTGGACTGACCTACCCACACTTGGTGATAGAATGGAACCTATACAAGACTCTTACGTTAACCATTTCTCAATGAAATTAAGAACACTAATTCATCATATTATCTGTTACTTTCTACTGGAGATAAGAGATAAGTGTGAGGCTGTTACCTGGGATGGAAGGCTTGGAGCAGAGGGAAAAACCGAAGTCCAAATTTGGAGCAGAAAACAAGCAAAGAGACTACAGATGCTTCCAAGAGCAATAAAAGCATTAAAGGCCACAAACATGGCCACTTTCAGAACCAGCAAGTTGGAGTTAACCAAATGCATCTGATGCTGTGGTAACATTGAATGAGGCTCTAAACCTGGTAATGTCAAGCAGTCTAAGGAGGCAACCTGGGCCAACAGGACCATGACCAGATGACCATGGAGCCTGAGTCTTGACCCAACACAGCTCTGGGGTCAATACTGGAATTCCAGACTGGAATGTAAGCACCAAATCCCATGTTCCCAGAGCCTGGAACTGCAGCAGCTTCAGATTTGGGAAAAGTAGACCACTGGCCAGCTATGCGTCTGTCAGATGGTAAAGTCAATCAAAAATTTACCCTGGGTATTTATGGACACAACATCTATGCACATTAGCCTTTGTCTTAGGAGAGGCAATCTTTTGCTGGCAGGAGGCTCTTAGCGTTACAATGATTTTCTAGCCTAAGTAAATACTTTTTTGTGAACCCAGAAATGCACAATGTTATGTGTATTAGAGCCTATAGAAATCTTTCTACACTGTGAATATACTAAAAGTAGACAACATCCTAACGTCCAAAAGCACTGTGTCTATGTAGCCTCCACAAGAGTGGACATGAATGGTAATAACCGAGGTTCACTGAGCCTTTCCTATGTGCTAGGCACTTGGGTAAGCAAGTCACATTTAGGGACAAGTTGATCTGTCACAAGCCTGTGAGACAGATAATATTATTCTCACCACTTATCAGATGAAGACGCTGAGACACAGAAAAGAAGGCATGTTGCTGAAGTTGCAGATAGACTGCTTAGAACTAGAATGTGAACCCAGCCAGGCTAGCTCCAGACTGTGCTCTGACTCATTGCTCTGTGAATGATTAAACAGTAAATGTTTGAATTGCTGCATCCAAAAAGGTTGCACAAATGGCTTTCCTTGAAATTGCCTTGGCACACGTGATTTTTGGTCAATGGGGAAGACTCTTTACTTCAGAGTCAGTTTGGAAGTTATTTTTTTCTTCACAAAAAGCAGATGGCTGTAAAGCCCCTTCTAATCCTGTCTTATTTGATGTCTCACAGGCTCGAACAAGAAACAACAGCAGAATGTGCTGCAACACCAGTGTCGATAGTTGTAGAAACATGACGGACAAGCCTCAGTGCTGTGTAATATTCCTTGTTCCCTTCTCCCATTTACCTCTCTCTGGCTCCAGAAAATTTTGTTTTTCTCTGCAAAGGATCTACTATTCCTTGCCCTTTGGGGATTGTTTTAACTCGGCTGCTGAGTTTCCTAGTCTTTAGTCTCTTTCAGTATTATTCAATATATGAAAGAAAATATTGGATTCCCTTTAAAAAGTATCTTGCTTCCTGGTTGAATTGCAACTCTGAGCAGAAACCTGCTACAACAAGGGCCCCCTTGTTTTACTAGGGTTTCCCATAGTGTGACAGAGAAGGACCACTCCCAGTGGCAGACAGGTCATTGCAGGGATTTTACACAATGTTTTGAAGGGAAAAAAAATTAACATACACGCACTACTATATATAAAATAGATAACTAACAAGAACCTACTGCATAGCACAAGGAACTCTACTCAATATTCTGTAATAACCTATATGGGAAAAGAATCTGAAAAAGAATGGATATGTGTATATGTATAACTGAATCACTTTGCTGTACACTTGAAACTAACTCAACATTGTAAATCAACTATACTCCAATATAAAATAAAAATTTTTTAAATTATTTAGATAGAGAATAAATACCTCATATTTAAAATTACAAGTTGATGCAACTGTAAGCTAAAAAATGCAGACTTCTTTTAAAATTAGAAAGAAACAGAAGAACCCCAAAACAAGAAAGAGAAAATATTCAATCAGAAAAGAGTAAAATACTTTTAACTGTGTCACAGGTTGACCAGCTCTTAAGAAGAGCTGGAATATCAAAATCTCAGAGTTTATTATTTCTTGTTCATCCTATGTACTTGAGTTAATTACAATTATATATAATTCTCATTTTGTAATACAGGTTTAGTTATTTTTGTTAACTTTTCAGTTGTTTATACGATACGCTCATTACAAAACTCCTTTTGTTATTCTCATAGTTATTCCCACTGGGCAAGTTAGATCCCCACTAAAAACTGCAATAAAATTCTGTCACTCAAAACAGGAAAATGAGGGAAGCAGCACTCCTCCAGCCTGGCTCCATAATTCAGCAGACACTTGATGTAACTGATTATATACTACATGTTATGATCATTTAACAAAGAAATGGTTAGAAACCAAGACTATAATTTTATAATAGAAATAACAAATATCAACATGAAAAATGTGTCGACTGTGATTTTGCAGATTCCTTTATCCATGTAATAATTTTTTCCTATTTCTCTAGGTCATCTTTTCTGAATAAGAGAAAATTTTAAATCAAACTAAGAAGATAAATCTACTCTTGGATGAAAAGAGAATACCTTATCTAGAAATAGTTTTTTGACTTCAAGAGTCTAAGGATTAGTTTGTGAAGATCAACTGTAAAGGCCTTTAAAGGCTATGGGATAGAAAGCTTTATTGGTGCCTTTTTACTTCATTTAGTAAGGTGAGTTTTGAAAATCAAGAGCCTTTGGTTCAATTACTCTTACCATTCTGTCTTATTGCAAATGAGAGTATTGTGCTCTAAACATCATGTTTTCATTGTTGTTATTTAATCTTTTGGACAAGTAAATTTTCTTTTAAATATCCCCAGGGTTTACAGATCTGACTATGGGCTCAGATTTTTGTGATGTGGTTTTGCAATCCTAGAGTATTTGGTCATTTTAGTAAAACAATAGTCCTTTCATGATTCAGCCCTAGGCATATGGGAAAAGATCATTTCCCTCCTCACTCCAGTGTTATCTGAGACTCCACAAACAACGGACTGACACTGTAGCTCAAAGACAGAGGTAAGGATCTGGATTTAGGAAGCAATGGTTAGGGTTATATTATTTGCAAATATTCTGTCCCATTCCATAGGTTGTCTTTTCATTTCCTAGATGGTTCTCTTTATGTGCAAAAGCTTTTAAGTTTAAATAAGTCCCATTTGCTTATTTTTGCCTTTTTTCTTTTGCATTATGAGACAGATCCAAAAAACAAAAAAAAACATTGCTGCAATTTATGTCAAAGAGTATTCTGCCTATGTTCTCTTCTAGGAGTTTTATGGTTTCAGGTCTTACATTTAAGTCTTTAATCCATTTTGAGTTTATTTCTGTATATTGTGTGAGGGAATGTTCTTATTTCATTGTTTTACACGTGGCTGTCCACTTGTTGAAGAGACTCTCTTTTCTGCATTGCATATTCTTGCTTCCTTTGTCATAGATTAATTGACCATAGGTGCATGAGTTTTTTTCTGGGCTCTCTATTCTGTTCCATTGATCTAGGTATTTGTGATTGTGTCTGTACCGTGTTGTTTTGATTACTTTAGCTTTGCAGTATAGTCTGAAGACTGGACACTTTATACCTCCAGCTTTGTTCTTTTTTTCCCAAGATTGCTTTGGTGATTTGGGGTCTTTTGTGGTTCATATGAATTTTAGGATTATCTGTTCAAGTTCTGTGAAAAATGTCATGGGTATTATCATAGGCATCACATTAAATCTGTTGATTGCTTTGGGTAGTATGGTCATTTTAACAATATTAATTCTTCCAGTCCAAGAGCATGGGATATCATTACATTTCTTTGTATAATCTTTGATTTCCTTCAACAATATTTTATAGTTTTCATAATATAGGTCTTTCACCTCCTCGGTTATATGTATTCCTAGATCTCTTATTCTTTTTGATGTGATTTTAAATGGGGTTGTTTTTTATTTTCTCTTTCTGATAGTTCATTATTAGTGTATAGAAATGCAACAGATTTCTGTATATTGCTCTTGGATCCTACAACTTTGTGGAGTTCATTTATTCTAATAATTTTGGGGTGGAGAGTTTAGGGTTTTCTACATAAAATATCATTTCATCTGCCTAAGGGATTAATAACCAAAATATATAAACATCTCACACAGCTCAATATAAAAAAAAAAAACAGCCCAATCAAAAATGTGCAGAAGACCTGAATAGACATTTTTCCAAAGAAAACATACAGATGGCTAACAGGCACATGAAAAGATGCTCAACATCACTAATTACTAGAGAAACGCAAATTAAAACAGCAGTGAGGTATCGCCTCACACCTGTCAGAATGGCTATTATCAAAACATCTACCAATAACAATTTTTGGAGAGGATGTAGAGAAAAGGGGACAATTGTACTCTGTTGATGGTAATGTAATTTTGTGCAGCCACTATGGAGTACAATATAGAGGTTCCTAAGAAAACTAAAAATAGAACAACCATATGCTCCATCATTTCCACTCCTTGGTATTTATCTGGAAAAAAATGAAAACACTAATTTGAAAAGATACATGCACCCCAGTGTTCATAGCAGCACTATTTACAATATCCAAGATATGGAGGCAACCCACATGCCCATCAACAGGTGAAGGGATAAAGAAGATGTGTTTTTTTAATATATATATATATATATATATAGTGGAATATTACTCAGCTATTAAAAAAAGGAATTTTGCCATTTGCAGCAATCTGGATGGACCTAGAGAATATTATGTTTAGTTAAATAAGACAGAAAATGACAAATGCTATATGATATCACTTATATGTGTGTTTTGAAAAATAATACAAATAAGTATATATGCAAAACAGAAACATACTCACAAATATAGAAAACAAACTAGTGTTTACTGAAGGGGAGAAAAAAGGGGAGGGGGCAAATTAGGAGTATGGGGTTGAGAGACATAAACTTCTGTGTAAACAATAGATAAGCAAGAAGGATATATTGACTATCACAGGGAATTATAGTCATTTTCTTGTAATATCTTTTTTTGGAGTGTAATCTGTAAAAATACTGAATCATTATGCTGTATACCTGAAACTAACATAGTAAAATCAACTAGACTTCATAAAAAATATAAAATCACACTGTTGTACACCTGAAACCTAAAAAAAAAAAAAGCAGCAGCAGCAGCAATGGTTATTTTGCATTCAGCGACTGTCTAGATATATCATGAGATGTTCTGCGTAGAGGGTAACACTTGGGTCCGACACGGGTGTACTGGGCATGTTAATTTTGTTTGGCCATTATCCATGTCTCCTATTCATTGCACCATTATTTGGGTGAGGGAATCCATCCCCCTCTATTATGTGACCTGGACCATATATATGCTCACCCTAGGCTTTAAGGAGAGCACATGGCTCAGCCTGGCCAATCAGAGCACCATGACCCACTAGTGATGAACTGGGTCAGGGATGTGCTTGTGACCTCAGCCGGGTCCAGGAGAATTCTCTCTGGAACTTTTGCTGGAACTTTTAGTGACAAGGTAGTGTGTTCTTCTGTAACAGAGCAGGACCCTATGGGACCTTCCTGGGACAGACCCCTCCCCCATATCCTCTGTTGTAGTTTTTCTCTGAAATACCCAGATAATAGTATCTCATGCATATTTCCTGAGTTTTTCAGATGCTAAAACCACCACCAAATGGAAGAAATTAACTACTTATGATCAGGAGCCAGTAGTCTCCAGACCTACTGGTGCCTAAGGGTTGACAGTGTGAACCCCTGTGACCCTGCCCTATTACCTCACCATCAACTAATCAGAGAATCGTGTACAAGCTGATCACATACCCTGGGGTGCCCTCCCTCACCTGGCCTTTAAAAATGCTTTGCTGAAACCCTTCAGCAAGTTTGGGGTTTTATTCGAGCGTGAGCCACCCATTCTTCTTGTATGGTCCGGCGATAAAACTTTTCCTGCTCCAAACTCTGACGTTTCGGTTTGTTTGTCCTCACTGCGCATTGGGCACACAAGCCTGTGTTTGGTAACACTTCTGCTAGGGTGGCCAAGCTGGTAGACTGCAGCCTGGAACTTGTGGTGGCCACTTTTTTGCAAACACTGAGAAGCATTAGCCTTTGCCTGAGAAAAAGCCAGCCCAGAAGAAAGCAAATCAAACAGACGGTGCACGTAAGACATTCCTGAAAATGTAATCGAGTCCTTGCTTCCCTCTGGGCCTGAGCCCATCCTTACCCCTGCACTGTCAGTTTTGTGAGCCAATACTTATTATTAGGATTTTAACTTAAGCCAGTGTAAACTGAGCTACACTGGCCACCGAAAGAGTTCTGATTAACACAACTAGTTTTCTGTGAACGGGAACAATTTGCCATGACGAGTGAATTATTGTTATGAGGTCTTGGGGTCCTAGAGGAGAGTGACTGAGGAAAATCAGAGTAAAGGACAGGATTTCAGATTAGCTATTAAAATAGTGCAGGCTGCCCGCCAAATAGCGAAAACTAGGTTTTATCAATCGACCCATGCTGTAATGTGTGAAACAAGACATTGTTTAAAAAAAACAGTGCAGGCTGGTCCACCTTGTTCAAAAGGAATGAAAGCCATATGTCTGAGGCTGAATAACAGCTTCCCAATGTTACCTGCTTTTTAATTCTCAGGACCTGTGTACGTTCCTTTATATGGCAAAAGGGACTTTACCGAGTGATTAAGGTAAGGATCTGGAAATGGGGAAATGTACTGGATGGTCTGGGGGAGCTCTAAATGGAATCACAAGGGCACTTATCAGAGGGATGTAAGAAGTCAAAGGAGGATTAAGGTGATGAGAAGACAGGCACAGAGTGTGGAGTGCTGTGACTCTGAAGCAGGGGATGCCAAGGCGGCCTCTGGAAAAGGCAAGGAACAAATTCTCCCCTGGACCCTCCAGAAGGAACCAACCTTTCATTGTAAGATGACTTTCAGACTTTTGATCTCCAGAATCACAACAGAATAAACTTGTGCTGTTTAAGGCACTACATTTGTAGTCATTGGTTATAGAAGGACTAGGAAGCTAATACCCGTGTTGAATTAAACGGAGCTTTTTGAGATGGACCAAATACTGAAAAATATTTTGCCACTTGAACTACTAGCAGCTATTTGGGGAAAACGATCTCCAAGTATACCTGGACCTTATTCTCTGAGCTAATTAAAACAACATTTCTAATTAGGGGTAAAGATGGGGATTTCCCAGGGGTTGGATGACTTAAAAGGATCCTCAGGTTCAGATTATATCATGGTGTTCATGACTTTATCATCTAATTACCCAAGAGAAGCACGTTAGGAGGCCTAAGGATGGTGGGATGATTCTCCAGCCGACTTGACATGTGGAGAGACGAGAAGTTAAAATTCCTCTCAGGAGACAGTGTGTCAGTCAGGAAACTATTTCCTGTCCGTTGAAATATCTTTTTATAGCTGGGAAAATCCACTTGTGAGCCATGGAGAAAGGTTTCTTTTATTTATTGACTTTGGCTTTTGGAAGTTCACGTTCTTGGACGTGAGCAGATGTTGGCTCTGGGGAGAACAAGCTTGAGGACAGTTACAGGACAGATGTAGGTCTGCAGCACGCTGGCGTCACCCATCGCTGCCCATTGCTGCCCGTGAGCGGGAAAGCGATGAGGGGCTAAGCTTCCCAGAAAGAGGCAAAGCGTGTTTCACCTCAGCTGTAACTTAGATGCCATGTCTTACCTTGGTGAAGTGTCATTTTGTTTAAAAGAACACATCGTGAGCATAGACAGCTGGGGACTCAGAAGAGACACACCCTGAACACGCAGGCTGGTCAGCGCCTTCACGCCGGCTCTTCTCTGCTGTAAGCATTTCTGGAGAGACAAAGCCTGGCTGATCAACTGATCCTTAGATTGGTCTCAGCACAATAACTCTTGAGCAAATCTAGGGACAAGAGTCTCTCCTTAAACCCTCCTACACTGTGAGTGGCAATGTAAACTGGTGCAGCCGCTATGGAGAACAGTATGGAGGTTCCTTAGAAAACTAAAAATAGAATTACCATATGACCCAGCAATCCCACTCCTGGGCTTATATCCAGAAAACATGAAAACTCTAATTTGAAAAGACACATGCACCCCAATGTTCATTGCAGCACTATTTACAATAGCCAGGACATGAAAGCAACCTAAATGTCCATCGACAGATGAATGGATAAAGAAGATGTGGTACATATATACAGTGGAATATTACTCAGTCATAAAAAGAATGAAATAATGCCATCTACAGCAACATGGATGGACCTAGAGATTGTCATACTGAGTGAAGTAAGTCAGACAGAGAAAGACAAATATCATATGATATTACGTGTATGTGGAATCTAAAAAAAAGATACAAATAAACCTATTTAGAAAATAGAAATAGACTCAAAGACATAGAAAACAAACTTATGGTGACCAAAGGAGAGGGGGAATAGAGGGATAAACAAGGGGTTTGGGATTCACAGATACACACGACTATATATAAAATAGATAACCAACAAGGACCTACTGTATAGCACAGGGAACTCTACTCAAGACTGTGTAATGACCTATATGGGAAAAGAATCTATGTATATGTGTATGTATATGTATATGTATAACTGATTGTTATATGTATGTATGTACATGTGTAACTGATTCACTTTGCTGAAACTAACACAACATTGTAAATAAACTACAGTCCATTAAAAATTAAAGGAAAAAACTAGATAATGATGCCTCCAAGCCACAGGGAGTCTGCGGACTGAGCTATTCACGTCCAGGGGCTTGTACTCCCTTGAATGGAAGATGGAGACCCTGGGTGACTCAGCCGCGGTCTGGGTGCGGAAGGGGCCGTCCTGCCAGCTCTGGTGCTGAGTAGGGGGTGTGGAGATGGGAATGATGCTCAGGACAGACTCTAACAGCCTGTCTCTGCCTGAGACGGGGCTGTCTGACTTCCCGGCATAATGGGATTCTGTTTGCAGTCAAACTAACTTGAATTACCTTAGCAAGTGTCAACTGTTTCCCTCTGAACTGTGTCAAATGCTCTTCTAAAATTAGACTAACACGTGAAACCCTTTCACAGGCTTGGTTTTTTTTTTTTTCCTTTAACAAAATCTAGATCCTGTTTCAGGCAGAGATGCCACTGGATGAGGCAGCCGTTTTTCATCACAGGGAAATTTCCCCCGAGGATTTTGATGCCTTTCCCAACACGCGGGGACCTGTGGAGGGGGAATGTGTGCCCTGGGGGTGTTTCCTGTGAGCGCGGCTGTGCCCCTAACTCACCCTCTCGCCCTCTCCCCTCCAGAAGCGGCTGCGGACCCCGGTAGCGCCTATCTCTTTGAGAACAGCTGCTGCGTACTACCACACTTGTAAATGCTGAGAAATGGCTCAGAATGAAGTGAGGACTTTGGAGATGTCGCCATTACTGTTTGGAGCCTTGGGTGTGGGCTGGCGAGGCAGGTAAGTCACTGCTTAGAAGGTGGCTTCGTGGGAAAGGGCTGCAGGGCCTGGGGAGACGCCCCGCTCCTTTGAGGCAACGTGGATGGGGAGGGATTTAGCTCAGGGGCCGTAAGTCGTCCGTGCATATCCCTCCGCCGGGCAGGCAAGGGAGACCCCGACGGGAGCCGGCCGCCCGACGTGTGAGCAGAAGGTGGGTCCTCAGGTCCCAGTGGGCCCCGGGGCAGGCAGAGCACGTGGAGACCGCTCAGCATTGAGGCGACCGTCACTGTGATGTGGGCTATGGGGCGGGGGCCGCCAGACCACAGAGCCGGCCTTTCTAGAGTCTCCGGGAACACGGGGTCCGGTGAGCAGGGGGGCCTTCGTGTCCCCCCACCCCTTTACCACTCCACCCTCTCTTCCTTCTGTCCTCGCCTTCTCCCCACGCCCCGTTGCCTGCTCTGCTGGGTTTGCTCCCTTTTTGGCTATGCTGTCCATACGCTTGAGTTAAGGGGACATCGATTTCACTGTTCTCTGTATTTTTCTCTAGTAAAATCCTGTGCCGTTCAAAGTAACACATCCTGCCCGTCCCCCGCGCTCTCCCCCAGCCCCATTTCCTCTGTTTCCGCTCTTCACAGCTGGCAGCGTGGGGAGGGTGGGAGTGTGGAGGGGCTCTGACCCTCTCCTGGCCTGAGCTATAAGGATCCAGGGGTTCTGATAACATCCCCCAACCCTTGTCTTCACTGCAAGTCACCTAAGAGATCGCCCCCCATAGGAGGGGCAGGGAGAACTGATGCCCACAGGAGACCCCAGGACAGATTTCTCTGGACCTCTGCCCTGCTTGCTTCAGTCACGGCCAAGGCAGAAGCCCAAGTCCTCCAGGGCATCCTTTTGACTCTCTTATTCCCATAAAGTTCAGGACATTCTCATCTGGCTCAGCACGCGCCTTCCTGCCCCCCTGAAACAGGAGGCAAGGGGGCAGGACACGACCTTTAAAAGAATGACATAGGGCTTCCCTGGTGGCGCAGTGGTTGAGAGTCCGCCTGCCGATGCAGGGGACACGGGTTTGTGACCCGGTCTGGGAAGATCCCACATGCCGCGGAGCGGCTGGGCCCGTGAGCCATGGCCGCTGAGCCTGCGCGTCTGGAGCCTGTTCTCCGCAACGGGAGAGGCCACAGCAGTGAGAGACCCGCGTACAGCAAAAAAAAAAAAAAAAAAAAAAAAAAAATGACATAGCCCTAGGACATAACGAAACTGGTCAGAACCGACTAGGTCCAAGATGGCGGAAGATCTAACTTCCAGCGGACCTTGAGCCTCATTATACGCTCATTGTGACCCATCAGCTAAATGACACGCCCACCGGGCGCCCTGACAGGTCTGAGGCCGACCATAAAAGGTCAAAAAGTGGGCGGCAGCCCCGTTCCTGGAAATCCCCGCCCCTTCCCCAAAATAGTTGGAATAATCCTCCCACTCATTAGCCTATGAAATTACCCAGCCCATCAAAACTAGCCGCGCCATATTGCAAGGCCTCTCCCCTTCCGAGATGGCCCGTACTCTGTAGAGTGTGTTTCTCTCTAAATAAATCCACTTCTTACCTATCACTTTGTCTCTCACTGAATTCGTCCTGCGACGCGACGTCAAGAATCTCAAATTCGGGCTTCCCTGGTGGCGCAGTGGTTGAGAGTCCACCTGCTGATGCAGGGGACGCGGGTTCGTGCCCCGGTCCGGGAAGATCCCACATGCCGCGGAGCGGCTGGGCCCGTGAGCCATGGCCGCTGAGCCTGCGCGTCCGGAGCCTGTGCTCCGCAAAGGGAGAGGCCACAACAGTGAGAGCCCCGCGTACCGGAAAAAAAAAAAAAAGAATATGCTATCAGAGGGAGAGGGGGCAGACAGGTGAGGACCGCTGCCCTGGGTTTTTTCATCCAGCTCCACCTTCCCGAGGGGAGGAGGGACTTTGTCCTTATTTAGACTTGATCAGAGGTGTCATGGCGTCGGTGCATGATGGGAACTTCTTATCTGCAAGGTTAACGTCACTGTAATGGGAGCATAAAGGGTAACAGGTTACATTCGGGCGCTGGAGATTCTCGCCTTTCCCCACCTTCCTTTGCGTGTCTCCGGGACACTTATCATCCCACAATGTGTGGTTTCCTGTCAGTCTGGAGGTTCCTGCTTTCCTTTGTCTTCCCGAGGACCCCCGCTGTTTACAAGATGAGTGGTTTCCTGCCGTCTGGCCCCTGCCCCCCTTTCTCTGCTCACATCTAGCTCCCTGCCTGCTGTAACACATAGAAATGTGGATGTCCAGAGAGCTGGGCTCTGAGAGACTACCAGCCACCTGCCAACATCCTTTATCCATTTCTCCATATTCATGCAGGTATGATACACTCACTGCTGGCCTGTTAGATCACATTTCCCGGCCTTCCTTGAAGTTCACAATGACTGTTAACATGTAACTGTTCTAGCCAAAGGAACGTGAGCCATTCTTGGTCAGGGCCTCTCCTACGTTCCGCTTCTCCTTCCCATTTGCTGGAATCTAGTCTGAAGGTAGATTCATCTTTGATTGTGCAGGGGATGATGGAGCAGTGAGACTGAAAAAAACCGAACTATTCTCCCCAAACTGGCTGCTCATAGAGCTATTACATGAGGACAAAATCAATTTAGTTAGCCTTTAAGCCAGTGTGCTCTTGGAATCTTTGTTACAGCAGCTTTGCCCTCACCCTAGCAAATACAATCTGTGAAATAAAATTCGTATTTAATGGCATGACAAGAAACATGTAAACATAAAAAATCCTTCTCTGCCCTTTGGCCCCCTCTCTCCCCACACTGTGCATTGTGTGTCTGCCTTATGCTTGGACCAGACCTCCCCCATCAGCAGGAATACCTGCTCAAGTATGAACAGCAACATTCTCCCAGCATCAACAAGACAACTCCTTAAAGATAAGATTCCTTCTTGATCTTCTAAGGAGCCACATGGGGTCTGGGGAGGTGTGCGCATTAGTTTTAATGAGAACTAGTTGGACATGTTTAAATAGGAAGGGGAAGGATTCAATTGGGAGGGAAAGATTGAATTCAAGATAAAGTAAGTCTGAATCTCCATCCTCCACTCTTCCCCCCGTAGGCTGCTCAGATTACCTTGGAGAAGAGCTTTCCAGCTTGAATAGAAGGATAGCTAGAGCTGTAAATAATGTGGTATGTTTGGTAGAAGTAGACAGAGGGTTCTAGTCTGATGTTTTTATTTTTATGGAAAATAGGAAATAAGGTTATTTCCTGAGAGTGAGAAAAGTAGTTCTGTGACTATGTGTGTGTGTGTGTGTGTGTGTGTGTGTGCCTGTGTGTGTAGGGTGACATTAGTAGGAGGATTCAAAGGACTAGAGAAATATAGGGAAGTTTCCAGTTTTCTGTCACTGCTAACAAACCACCTTTAATTAATAATTTAGTGGATTAATAATTTAATCATGGACTCCATGACTCAGGAATCTGTACAGAGCACACGGGGATACTCTGCCTCTACCCCATGATGTCTGGGGCCTCAATCAGAAAGATGTGAAGGTTCGGGGTAACCTGATGGCTCGGGCTGTTACCATATGGAAGATTCTTCATTTACATGTCTGGCGGTTGATCCTGCCTCTTTGCTGAGACCTCAGCTAGGTCTGTAAACTGGACATAGACCTGCGCCCATCCCGCGGGTCTGGTCTTCCTCACAGTACAGTGGCTGGGTTCTAAGAGTGAGTGCCTGAAGAGACTGGAAGAGGAAGCGGCCAGTTTCTAAAGCCTGGCCTCTCCACCTGGATGGGAACCTTAGTTCCTGCCGAAGAACTCAAAGATATTGTTATGTGTGTGCCTTGAGGATTCGGAACCAGGACCCTGCCCCCAGGCTGCACCATTGTTTCTTCACTGCCCCTCCCTTGTCTCCGCATCCCCTCCCTTCCCTGATTAGCAACACTTTGAACCTGCCCTTTGGAGCTCAGGGAAGGTCATGGAGGCTGAATGAAGCCTATTTCCTACAAACAAGAAATGGGGGACACGGAAAGGATATGTACCAAGGAGCCCCGCAAGGTCCTTCTTGGTTAGACAAGGACTGACAAATGGACAGTATGGAATTGGACATTTTATCAGTTGCAATCCTGGCTAATCACTAAACAATTGAATACTGATCTCAATGCAGTGGTTAAAAATAGTTGGTTCACCAGGGTAATAGCTAAGGACCTGCTAAGTCTGTGTGTTACACGTGGGAAGCAGTTATTTTCTCCTCCATCCCTGCGTTACACAGCTCACAGTTGTAGCCACCGTCCTCCCCCTCCCCCCGCTTAAGTCTTTGTCTGCAGCTCCTTTATAATGCCAGGCACTTGTGCTAAAAATAGCCGTTCCATTTTCTCGTGACTGCACCCAGGTTCATCTGCCTGCTTTCCTTGCGTCCCAGGAGGCCGTATCCACAGTAAGGACTTTTTAGCAAGCCTTTGTATTTCTTCCCCTCCAACTACAGACGAGCCACCCCGCCCTTCCTCCGCGGGGCTGTGGGCAGCCTTCCTAAATAGCGCCTTAGAGTGGATGCCCAGCGGCATTGGCGCCCTGACAGGGACTCTTGGAGGGAGTGGATACCAGAGGAAACATTCAAGAGGAAAAAGGTCCCTGCCCAGGGAAGCAGTCTCTTTGAATCTTTGTAAAAGGTTGAGAGACCTTGCTAGAGAGATCAGGGGTGACACCACGTGAAAGGGAAGCCCAAACAATGGGAGGTCACCAGACAAAGAAACAGGAAGAGGCTTGCAAGGAATTCGTCGTCCTGATTCTAAGATGTACTTTTTTTTTTTTCTTCCATATTTCAGTGTTGCACATGTTGAGACATAGCTTATAATGGCTGGGTACGTTTCACATCATGGTGGTGTTTCTTCTCTCCCCTGCTAGCCTTCTAGCTCCACTCCACCCCAGAAACAAAGGCATTATTAAAGTGCAGGCGTGCCTCTTGCAATGGATGGTGAACAGATTTGATGAAACAATATATTCACCGAGGTAAATTCAGCACGGTCCAGGGTTTACCTGCAGCCTTGTGAACTAAGAATCTTAATTTGCAAGCACACGAAAGGACATTTTCTAAGAAAAAATCTACTATTTACTTGGCTTACAAAGATGGAAGTATAAATTTAGACTGTCCATTGAACAGAGGTAACAGACACACTGGGAGGGGGAGGAGGAATGTTCAGGTCAGACCAACAATTTCCCTCCTACAGTCGGCCTCGGTCGCAGAAGCCTCGTTTTCATCAGGGAGCTGAGTGGGTCTCACAGGACAGAGAGCCTTGCCAGCAGGCGTATGACACTCCTCGGCCTCTGTGACTTTCCTCTCTGAACCTCCTTTGCGGGTACCCCCACTAGCCCTTTCTGACGACTCTGGTTTTTTCTTGGGAATCCAGGCACGTAGTATTAAAAAACAAAAACCAAAAAACACTTTTATTTTAAAAGAAGAGTTTTAAAATCTCTGGGTAGAATTATTCTGCCCTTAGGTGTTAATCCTTTGAAAGCACACACCCTTTTTTTTTTTTCCTTTTGAAAACACACTCTCTTAAATAGGACTATATGAGCTGTATCCATATATGATCTATATATATCTATGTCTGTATCCATACAGGAAAATATTTTGCTTTAGCTACACTCAGAAATACAGCCTTGAGAGATTCTGTTTCTTTACAGTATCCATTATATTCCATCATTGATTCTCAACCTGGGCTTCAAATGCCCTGTGCACCATACCCCCTGACCCCTTTTCTCAGGTGAAGAGTTATTTTTGTACATTATATGACACGGACCATATAGTATTACTCTTTTATGCCCGGTTTCTTTCACTCAACATAATGTTTGTATGAACATCAGTGTTGTTGCATGTAGTTGTCAGTTGTCAGATGGCGTGAGTGTATAGGGTTTCATTACACGAATACACCAGTTTATTTATCCCCTCAACTGTTGATGGGCATTTGGGTAGTTTCCAGTTTTCAGCTACTTTGAATGCTGTTATGAACATTCTAGCACGTGCCTTTTGGAGATCATATGTACACATTTCTGTTAGGTTTATACCTAGGAGTGAAGCAGAAACCGTGCATCTCAGATTGGCACTTGAACCCACAGGGCCAGGACTCGAACCCAGCCAAAACCCACAGTCTTCCAACTGAGATCACACACCTGGTTTCAGGACTTAATGAAGCTCAGGTTCCTGATGTCTCATCGCAGAAAGAATTCAGTGAGAGACAAAGTGATACATAAGAAGTGGATTTATTTAGAGAGAAACACACTCCACAGGCAGACTGGGGGCCATCTCAGAAGGGGAGAAAGGCTCCAGGGTATGAATGGGGTTGTCAGTTTTTATGGGGGTGGGTAATTTCATCAGCTATTAAGTGGGAGGTGTATTCCAGCTATTTTAGGAAGGGCAGGGATTTCCAGGAACTGGGCCACCACCCACTTTTTGATGTCTTGGAACTGGCATGGCACCTGGGGGTGTGTCGTTTAGCTTGCTGATGTGTTACAGTGAGCGTATACTGAGGCCCAAGGTCCGGTGGAAGTTGACTCATCTGCCATCTTGGACCCATTTGGCTCTAATCAGTTTATGTCATGTCCTCGGGCTGTCATTCTTTCAAAAGTTGTGCCCTGCCTCCTTCCCTCCTGTTTCAAAACTGATGAATTAAAAGGTTTGCCTATATTCAAGCTAAGTATATGTAGAATATTTTCTTTGAATGAACATCAGGCCATGTGACTCACCTTTTGAAACACTCACTGACTCGCTTTTTCTTAAATTAATTAATTTATTTATTTATTTTTGGCTGTGCTGGGTCTTCGTTTCTGCGCGAGGGCTTTCTCTAGTTGCGGCAAGCACGGGCCACTCTTCATCGCTGTGCGCGGGCCTCTTATTATCGCAGCCTCTCTTGTTGCGGAGCACAAGCTCCAGACGCACAGGCTCAGAAGTTGTGACTCACGCGCCCAGTTGCTCCGTAGCATGTGGGATCTTCCCAGACCAGGGCTCGAACCCGTGTCCCCTGCACTGGCAGGCGGATTCTCAACCACTGCGCCACCAGGGAAGCCCACTGACTCACTTTTATAGTTTTTTTGAAAGTGAAAACATTATAACATACTTTTCCAAACCAAATATTAAAATTAATATTTAATTTTCAACATAGTCTTAAATTCTACATGCATAATCCTGAATGTCTAAACCATGTGTTAAATGGCTGAATACATTCTACTGACACTTCAGATCTTCAGACACCAGCAATCTATTAATATAGCTATTACTCCAGGACACATTTGGATAAAGGTCTTAGATCATTTTTAAGCTCACTTGAAGAGCACCAATCATTAACAATCATTTTTGCATTTTATTCATAAACACTGATACAATTTATGTTAAATATTTTCTTTTAAAATGAATGTGTGTTAATTTCAGCGTTAGAGTAAGCTTTATTCCAATCTCTTTGTTAAAAAACACATTATTGGGGCTTCCCTGGTGGCGCAGTGGTTGAGAGTCTGCCTGACGATGCAGGGGACACGGGTTCGTGCCCCGGTCCGGGAAGATCCCACATGCCGCGGAGCGGCTGGGCCCGTGAGCCATGGCCGCTGAGCCTGCGTGTCCGGAGCCTGACGGGAGAGGCCACAGCAATGAGAGGGCCACGTACCGCAAAAAAAACAAAAAAACAACACCACATTATTTTCACAATATCAAAATCTACTTTTCAGTGATCTGTGCCATCATTGCTACAGATACTTTTTTGAATTATCAGAATTATTTTTTGAAAAAGAGAAATGATCCAGTTCCGGTCCGTACACCTTATACCCACTTTACATCTAACACACACGGCTCTACGGCTCATGTGATAGGCAGGGTCTGGCTAAAGGGCCCTGGAGGACCAGGCTGTGTCTAATTCCTTCTCTCCGTCATGTTTTCTCCTGTTATTTGTCTGAATGCTTTTCCCTCTGTTTTGAATTTTCTTACTGTCCGATCCCCTGTCCTACACACCCACAGTCCACACAGCCTAGGTCCTAATGGGGAGCCTCTTCTCATCCTGCAAACGTCATCTTTTGGGGATCATGGTTATCTAAGTAAGCACCTCCACTTTATTTTTGCTACTTCTATCAAATTTCTTCATAGCACTTGGACACATTTGAAAGTCTACACTAATTTTTCTTTTTTGCTTATCTGTGTCTTCTTCTAGCCTTGGGGGACTTTAAAAAAAATACCTATGTGTATGCCCCACTGCCAGGTATCCTGATATAATTCATTTGGTGGGGATCCTGGCCTTTTAAAAACAAAACAAAACAAAAAAACCTCCCAAGCTAATTAAAATGCCACATACACATCATTATAAATAAATACTGGAGGTGTGATATAAACAATTTTTATTGATGGATGTATACAATTCAAAATATTTGGAGACCACTGGAACAGCCCATACAGCACCTCATTTGGCATCTTAGGGAACCATATTACAGAGAATCTCTGAATTAGGTTCACTGTTATACAGCTGGTTACTGCTATAGCCGGGCCTACTCCAATTTCCAGTCTCATTGCTTTTGCACTGCAATGCAAACTCTGGGTGTTTCATATTCTAATTATTTGCACATGTCTGTATCCCTCACTGAACTGTAGCAACTGGGACTGTGTCCTCTTCATAATCTCGCTCTCCACAGAACAGTTACATGTAATTTTCTGCTTGCAGTAGACTGTCAATAAAAGTGTTGAGAGCCAATAATATAACCATTTAGATCACTTATGTGACGTATATATAATATGCTTCACTGAGCTGGTTTTGACATTTTGTACCTTGAGCGCTGATATTTCATCATTTCAGAATCTTTTTCTTTGCACAATAAAGAGTTGAATCAGTTTTAGAGCCTTGAAGCCAAAGAGGTTTGAGGATGCTCGACATTACGGTACTGTGTCTGGAGTATTAAGTATCAGTAACAACAGGGACTATCTTGGTCTATGGTTCGACTGTTTTTAGCCGTAAAATTGGGAAGTATCCGAACATAAAGAGTCTCCTAAATCAGACTGGTCATTTCAGTAACTACACAGTACTATGAATTTAGGGGCATCACTTGACTCACAGTATTTGACTCAAATTAAAAGGAAAAAAATCATTGTACAGTTTTTTCTGATGATTTGTATTTTGTAAAAAAGAAAACACGATAGTCAAACATACAAGCTATTGTCTTAAATTAATGAGGTAGTTCTGGCTGTAAAGATTTTTGGGCTGGGCTCTTTGCAAATAGAGTGAAAATATAATTGTCAATAAAATCCAAGAATTTTTGTGGTTGGAAATATACGGTAAGCTGCCTTCTCTTAGCTGGTATGGAGGTTGGGTTTCTAGGAAATAGAGTACCTGGTAATTTTTTCTTTGGCAAGATTAAATTCCATTAGAAAACAGAGGGTTAGGGGAAAACAATTAAAATAGCATTAAAATAATTTAATGTCAAGCACATAACAATAAAAACTTTAAAAAATTCACAATAAATAAAAAGTACGAAAGGAGCCTGTTTCATCAGTGTAAGCATCTGCTCCAGAACAATCCTCTTTAATTGAGGAAACATTGCTCTTGGCTTGATGATCTGCTGAAGCCATAGGTTTCGTTTTATATGAAATGTGCTGCATTGAAAATTTTCCAAGCTGGCCTTTGCTGGCTTGAACGGTAAAGTCTTAACGCTCTTGCATTCTTGTTCTTGCAAATCTTGGCAAAATGCTAAACTCCTCACAAGTTATTGTGGTGCCCAAGGGCATGCTTTCCAGGCTGGATCTTCCGGCCATTTATGGAGAGAGTTAAATAGAGACAAATCTCCCAGCACTTCTGCTCAGCCTTGCCCTCCTGAGAAGCAGGGATGGGGGGCGGGAAGCAGTGTGTGCCGACTAGGAACTTTAAATCTGTGGAATAACAATAAAAACTGGACTGTCGCAGAGCCACTGCTGGAAAGGATGATGATATTTGCATGTCACCCTTTCTACCCTTAAGGTCCTTGAGAGCAGTGTTTTTCCATCTTTACATCCCTCGCTCTTGTTACAATGTTAAGTGACTGTCGGTGCTTATTATGCAGTTGTTGAATGAATTATGCATGTGACATTGTGAGGGTTATTGTATGAGAATAGCCCCTTAGTTGTCTCTTGCCCCTTAACAAATCACCTTTTCTCTGTAATTTCCGCAGCCTTCTCGGGGGTCGGTCAAATCGGAAAGCAAATTAATGTTTGTTGCTCATTGTTAGTGGGAATTTACTCAGTGGAAGTAGTTTACCCACCGAATGAAATTTAGGGCACTTCCCATACCTTCTCCCCTCGCACTCAGGGAATAAAATGTTGGTTGGTCAGTAATTAATTAGTCAATTAATTAACATTTTTAAAATAAATTAATTTATTTTTGGCTGTGTTGGGTCTTCATTGCTGCGCACGGGCTTTCTCTAGTTACAGCGAGTGGGGGCTACTCTTCGTTGCGGTGCGTGGGCTTCTCATTGCGGTGGCTTCTCTTGTTGCGGAGCACGGGCTCTAGGCGCACGGGCTTCAGTAGTTGTGGCGTGTGCGCTCAGTAGTTGTGGCTTGCGGGCTCAGTACTTGTGGCGCACGGGCTTAGTTGCTCTGCGGCATGTGGGATCTTCCTGCACCAGGGCTCGAACCTGTGTCCCCTGCATTGGCAGGCAGGTTCTTAACAATTGCACCACTAGGGAAGCCCTGGTCAATAACTAAAATGCCCCGTTGCATTAATAGTAAAACTTCAATTCTACTTACACTAAATGAGTTCTTCCTGCTTAAGGAAAGGGGATGTGGTCAGGAGACAGGGAGAGAGGAAGGGTCTGCATTCTGATCAGATGCTGGTTTCCTCTGGGTTTGGCCCAAGTTCAAAGCTTGTTCTTTTCCTCGTGGTCCCTCCTGGACTCCGTCTCTTGGGATTTCTCACCAGCAGCTCCCTTGACCCAGGCTAATGCCTCTTTACTTCTGCCAGGCGCTTTATGGTAAATAAATTCATGTTCTCTGCCCCAGTGTCTTCCTGTAGGGCATGCAAAGCAGCCACTCCTCATTGGATGAATCTCTACTCTGCATTTTCCAAGGCAGATACTGAATCACCCAGGATCCTACGTGACATCAATCTTCTTTTGAATCCCTGTTGGCTTGTGAGGCAAGGGGGCGTTTACCTGGGATTGTCCTGGTTATAGCACAGACACTCCTGATTCCCTGGAGCCCCTCCCTGGGGTGCAAAAGTCCTGGTTTTCCGCAGTGGGTATGCAGGTTGGGAGAAAAGCACAAAACCCACCCCCAAATAGGGACTGAAAACAACATAATTTCAGTGCTGAACAGATGTGGCGCGGATTATCCGTCTCCCGTAATTGCTGTCACAGTCATGATTTGTGGGACAAGAAGTGGCGACAGAGACTCTCTCCTTGACCAAACTGATCGGGCTCCTCTGCCCCCTCTTCTTGACCAGGCCTCAGTTTGGCCTATGAGAACTGCAGGCTTTCAGCACCAGCGGCTTCATCCAGTCCCCACACTAGGACGTGTGAACAAACACGAGTCTAGTTTCTAACAGCTCAAGGTCACGTCCCTAAGATGATGACTCCAGCTGCCTTAAGAATCTGCCTGTGAAAGCCCAGCACTGTCAAAAGGATTTACTGTCTGTTCCAGCCAATACCTCCCTATGGACCCTTGACCTCCCTTTTCTTAGAAGCATTTCCTTTAAAAAAAAAAAACAACTAAAACCTTGAAATTATAAATCCTTTCTCTATCCTTTTGCAATATATCTTTTTTTTTTTTCATCCTTGAACACAACCATTTTTTTATTGTTGCAATATATCTTTTACAACCCAGAGACGTCTTTCTCAAGAACCCAGGTCATCCCTTTGAAATGTAAGCGTCAGGAGCCTCTGTGGAGGGTGGGAGCCTGAATTTGGTAAGCACACAGGTGGCTAATCACATGGACTTCCCCCTTTTGAACCCTCAAAGCTTTTCCTTTAGCTCATCCCAGAATTTCAGAAGGCTCCTGCCTTTTGTGTTGGCAGAGTTGAGCTGAGTTTAGACTGAGTTCTCTCCCCCATTGTAGAATTACTGAATTAAATCTGCCCTACACTACTCTAACTAGTGTCCAGCTTTGTTTCCTTCTGACAGTGTGAAACATAACTGTGTGTAATCGTGAGTGTTAACTGTCCATCTTTGATTTCGGATTGACTATGCTTTGTACTGAGATAGAGCTAGCTTAATTTTTTTTTTTTTTTTTTTTTTTTTTTTTTTTTGCGGTACGCGGGCCTCTCACTGTTGTGGCCTCTCCCGTTGCGGAGCACAGGCTCCGGACGCACAGGCTCAGCGACCATGGCTCACGGGCCCAGCCGCTCCACGGCATGTGGGATCTTCCCGGACCGGGGCACGAACCCATGTCCCCTGCATCGGCAGGCGGACTCTCAACCACTGCGCCACCAGGGAAGCCCTAAAGGCTATTCTTTTAAGAAGTTACATTGCTAGCATCAAAGAAAGGAAAAAAAAATTGATCTTTAAGGTCATCAGGCACCCGCATCTTTGAGGAGCTGTGGGTAATGTGTAATGCAGAGGCCCCCTGCACATGGGGAGGGAGGGGGTCCAAACAAGCACACAGAGAGAATTTTATGTTTAATTTTTTCTTGTCCTGCCTTAAAATATAAATTTTATTTCATCAAACCCCATCTGGAGCTCCATTCTCACAAGTCTGGGATAAGCTGTGCAAGTACTTCTAAATCAATGAAAAGTTTGATTAGTTCCCCCAAAGGCACCAACGCTCATGAGAAAATATTTGCCATTGGGTTAGCTTGGGCGTTCTACAGGAGTGAACACTATGGCTAATGTTCCGTTGATTGTTTTGTGAAGCCCAGTGAAATCACATTTCCAGAGTGGAGGTTGCAACTTAAAATGTCTAATGGTTGAACAAAAAGAGAAACTTTGGTAACAGATATTTTGACCCCTTACAGGGTAGAGCTGATTCTGTCAGATTGCACCAACAATCATGCTTTCTACAGTGTATCACGTCATGTGTTGAACCATGGCAACAGAAAATGTTCCTGCTAGCACTTAGGTACTTTGATTCAGAAAATGGAGTTTCAAATCTTCTTAAACTCTTTAAAGATTTTTTTTTAATTATTTTTTTTGGAGTATCGTTGCTTTACAATGTTGTGTTAGTTTCTGCGGTACAGCAAAGTGAATCAGCTATACATATACATATATCCGTTTTTTTTGGATTTCCTTCCCATTCAGGTCACCACAGTGCACTAAGTAGAGTTCCCTGTTCCCAGTATGTTCTCATTAGTTGTCTATTTTATACATAGTATCAATAGTGTATATGTGTCAATCCCAATCTCCCAGTTCCTCCCACCCTCCCCCTTTCCCCCTTGGTATCCATACATTTGTTCTCCACATCTGTGTCTCTATTTCTGCTTTGCAAATAAGATCACCTTCATGAAACCACAGAAAATATTGAATAAAAGATTATTGATACCTTGCCTAAAAACAGACTAGACTTTGCTCCTTCGTCTGCATATTCCACAGCGCAAATGTAAACGTTGGCAAATTCTGTTCAATCCATAAACTTCTTACCTGCTAAACGTCCAGCACACCTTGTATATAACACCGATAAGATGGGTGTACTTTGCTTTCCTGTGACACTGAGGCCTTTGTAATGAAAGGTTTTGGTCACTCTTCAGTTTCTCAAAATGCACAGAAGCGATTCATGAGATTTTGTGCAGAAACGGAAGGAGCTAGCTCCTCAGACATGTGTCCACAAGCAGGTGTCAGAGTTTTGGCCACAGAGAAAATGTAAAAATATCGGTCTGCTGTGAAATCAGCACATTTTCCACTTTAGCTTTTTAGAGTTTGGGTCAAGAAGAGTGTCTTCCTCTAATGGGGAAATACACTGAGGGTAAAAAAGGAGAAAGGATTTTACAAAGGGGAACGTATGTGCTGTTTCTCCAAAGCACACGAGAGGCTTTAATAAGGATGAGCTGACCGCACCTGGGTGTTCAGTGCTGTGTGGGATGCAACCAAAACTCATACAGAAAAAAAAAAAAAAAACCCAAAAGGCTGATTTCTTTGGAAAAAATATTGCTTCACAACTCAGAATGAAGTCTCCAGAAGAGAACGGCCAAGTTAAGCAGAACCTTCTTGATTTATATTCCCTAAAACTGTAACTTCCTTGGAATCCGACTCTGCTGTCCAAAGTTCAAGGGACCTCTGTGCTTCAAAGCCATTTGTCCTGAGAAACAGGAGTTTCACTTATGGTGACATCTGATGTGCCTATGTGTTTACAGTGAAGGGCATTTTAGACCTGGAAGAGCCTGTATGACAAATTAGTAGATGCAAAGGACCCAGCTGGCAAACTCCTGGGCTACCTACACGACCCTGTAGATACAAAGTGGGTGGACAGTTTTGGAGATTTGGAAGCGCGTTCCTACAGCTAAAACCCTGCTACTGCTAGTAGACAAAATCGCAAGCTTTCTCTACTCAGATGTGTTTGTCAAGAGGCTATTCAGCTCAATATGCTCACATTAGACTCATTCGAGGAATCAGTGGAAGGTGGGCTTGGTAGGAGCAGAGAAGCAAGTCAGAGTGAATTGTGCATTTGACCCTATTTTCTTGCTTTCTTTTTTTTTTTACATCTTTATTGGAGTATAATTTGACCCTATTTTCATCACTACCTAAAAGAGAAAGAAGAATGTCCCAAAGGCCACGGGCAGCTCAGAAAAGTATTATTGGAAAAGGAAACAGAAAGAGTAAAACTCCTGTGGTATCGTGGGACAGAAAGAAACATGTCCTTGCTGTTTTTTATTAAATATGGGAAACTGCCGTATTGTATTTATTATCTCTTTTTAAAAGTTGTACATGTGGGGATTCCCTGGCGGTCCCATGGTTAGGACTCTGCGTTGTCACTGCCGAGGGCCCAGGTTCAATCCCTGGTTGGGGACCTAAAATCTCACAAGCCTTGCAGCCAATTAAAAAAAAAAAAGAAAAAAAAGATGGTTAAAAAAAAGTCGTACACGCGTGTATCTTAAAACCACACAGTAATTTACCTACAAAATTTAAATACCTAAAAAAAGAGAATTGCCGTAGCAGAGGACAGAAACACAAAATCATTGTCATGCTTTTCTCATGCATATGATTTCTTTCATTAGCCCTACTCTTAATTTCTACTAATCGCCACTATTAACTAATCCTATTGTTTTCTTTCAATAATTTATAATTTAGCATTTATGTAAATGTAGAAAAGGAAATACTATAGAATCAAAATAATTTTAAAGACAGCTATTTTCGTATTTTATGTTAAAGTAATAACATGTATATAATTACTTATTATGTGCTGTATTATTACGTGGGGTTTTAGGTCTTGCATGGCTGTGCCACGATTGCTGTCTTAAACAGTTGATCGTCCTAAGTACCGGCAACCTCTCTCCATTGGAATAGAATTAGAGTTTGCCAACATGTCTCTTTCTAAAAATATCTCCCTTTTACACACACACACACACACACACACACACAGCAAGCCTCCCAGGCCTGTCACATCATACCCTTGATTTGGGTGAACACTGAAACATTAGGTGAACACTTCCATGGAAAAACCTTCATTAAGGTCTTGACCTTCACCTTGGTGCCTCAGGCTCTGTTTTGTGCGTTTAACTGACATCTTTTGATTTATTTTCTAAATTTCTAATAAGCTTTCTCTCTCTCCCTACTGCCCTGTGGATGGCCCTCTCCCTGAACACTGATTCAGTAAAGCTTTGTGAATTCCCTGTCTTTGTATGATCAGGAACAGACAACCTTGGACCTCACCTTAGGGAACAGACTTTACCAGGGTGGTGGTTCGTGCTGTTCACGAGGGAGATGCCTCCCATGTTGGACCAGTCAGATCCAGGGTAGGCTCATCTGCTTTAGCAGATCCAAGAGAACTTTAATTATTCACTGTGACTGCTGTTTGAAAAGCTGCCCGTGTCCTTGTCCATTTTAATGCATAATTTGCTTAGAGTTTTTCAATATTTAATGATTAGAAGAAAAACCCATTCGATTCATCAACAGAGGCTTTGTATGGTTCACTGCTCGTGGACTGCGTTGTTCTGGGGCTCTGGCCTCTCTAGGTGTGTGGTTTTCTTCTCCAGGGGACCAGTCAACAAAAGCATATTGCTTTCCAAGTTTTTAAATATTTTCATAGGTAATACCTTCACATGATTCCAAAATCTAGAGTGTATAAAAAAGCCTGTAGTAAACGTTCTTCATTCCTCTCCTGCAGCAATGACACCCTTTCCCCATTCGCTTCCTTGGGACAACCAGTGATATCAGTTTCTTGCAAGCCCTCCACAGATATTTTATGTACAGTAAGTCCCCTACATACGAACCTTCAGGTTGTGAACTTTCAAAGATGAGAATGTGTGTTCTCATGTCCAACCATGTAAGTTAGTTCACGTGTCTGGTGTCACGCACATTGTCACGTGCGTGCATCTCCTACAAGTGGTTGTGCTTTTGTGTACTTTACTGTACAGGACTGTATAGAGTAGTTCGGTATCTTTATTTCAAGCCCAGGATGTTTGAAGCAAGCAGTGGTGATGCAGCTGGTACTACTGTACTTTTCAAGGTGCTGTACTGTAAGATTAAGTGTTTTCTTTATTTTTTGTTTTCTTTTTATGTATTATTTGTGTGAAAAGTATTATAAACCTATACAGTACAGTACTACATAGCTGATTGTGTTAGTTGGGTACCTAGGCTAACTTTGTTGGACTTACGAACAAATTGGACTTATAAACACGCTCTCAGAACAACTCTTTTGTTTGTAGGAGACTGACTGTAATATGTAAGCAAATATATTCTCCCCTCTCCTTTTCTTCCTCCGCAAAAATGGTAGCTTATTATTCTATACCCTGTATTAAACATGGCTTCTTTTCTCTTTCGAAATACATCTTGAATATTTTCAATATCTAAACTTAAATAATTTTTCTTTCTCTCTAATGGCTTCAGGGTATCCATTTTGCGGATGTACCCAAAATTATCTAACCAGGTGCTTGTTGAGAAATACATAGGTGATTCTAATCTCGTTGCTACAAACAAGCGCTGCAGTAAAGAAGCTTGTATCTTAACCTTTTCCCATGTTTGTGGATGTATTCCATAATAAATTACAAGCAAACTTGATGGAAGAGAGGGATGTGTTTTTAAATCTTGCTAGAGGGGCTTCCCTGGTAGCACCATGGTTGGGAATCCACCTGCCAATGCAGGGGACACAGGTTCGAGCCCTGGTCTGGGAAGATCCCACATGCCGCGGACAACTAAGCCTGTGTGCCACAACTACTGAGCCCACGAGCCACAACTACTGAAGCCCGCACTCCTAGAGCCCGTGCTCCGCAACAAGAGAAGCCACCTCGATGAGAAACACGCACACCACAACGAAGAGTAGCCCCCGCTCGCCACAACTAGAGAAAGCCTGCGCGCAGCAACGAAGACCCAACGCAGCCAAAAATAAATAAATAAAATAAATTTATTAAAAAAAAACTTGCTAGATATTTTAAAATCACTGTCCACAGAAATTATACTCATTTATCTGTCTCTGCTGATCTATGAGAATGCCTATTTCCCATACTCTTACTCACATAGCATATTTTTTATTTTTTTTCTCTTTGCCAAGCTGACAAGTAAATAAGTATCTTGATAGAGCTCTAATGCTCTAAAGCTCCAAAGCTCACTCGCTTTTTTTTTTTTTTTTTTTTTTGCGGTACGCGGGCCTCTCACTGCTGTGGCCTCTCCCGTTGCGGAGCACAGGCTCCGGACGCGCAGGCTCAGCGGCCATGGCTCACGGGCCCAGCCGCTCCGCGGCATGTGGGATCTTCCCGGACCGGGGCACGAACCCGTGTCCCCTGCATCGGCAGGCGGACTCTCAACCACTGCGCCACCAGGGAAGCCCAGCTCACTCGCTTTTTGTGAGTGAGGTTGAGCATTGTATTCGCTTCTACTGCTCTATGACAAATTACCACCAATTTAGTGGTTTTCACGCCACAAACATCCATGACCTCACTTCCCATGGATGAGGAATCTGGGCACAGGTGGGCTGTCCTCTGCCCAGGGTCTCACCAGCCTGAACTGAGGTGGATTCTGGGCTGTGTTCTCATCTGGAAGCTCACCTGGGAAGGGCTGACCTCCAGACTCACTTAGGCTGCGGAATTCAGTTCCTTGCGCTTGTAGGCCTGAGGTCACCATTCTCTTGCTGCCTTTTAGCTGGGAGACCCTCTTAGGTCACAGAACCCATGCCATTCTGTGCCACGTGGCCCACCACACGGTAGCCTACTGACTTAAAGTCGGCAGGAGAATGGCTCACCTCGTTCTGCACGGATAGAGTCCTAGGGGACATATTGCCACCAAGGGAGGGACCATCCATCATCTTTGCTTTGTAATGTAACTTATGTAAGGGAATGGCTATTCTATCAAATTCACAGTTCTCATGCCCACTCCAGGGGATGGGATTACTAAGGCTGTGTATATCACAGGGCAGGAGTCTAGGGTCATTTTAGAATTCTGGCTATCACAAGCTTTTTTTTTTTTCTTTATTTATATTTATTTTTGGCTGTGTTGGGTCTTTGTTGCTTAGTGTAGGCTTTCTCTAGTTGCAGTGAGCGGGGGCTACTCTTCGTTGTGGTGTGAGGGCTTCTCCCTGCGGTGGCTTCTCTTGCTGCAGAGCACAGGCTCTAGGTGCGTGGGCTTCAGTAGTTGTGGCACGCAGGCTCAGTAGTTGTGGCTCACGGGCTCCAGAGCACAGGCTCAGTAGTCGTGGCGCACGGGCTTAGTTGCTCCGCGGCGTGTGGGATCTTCCCGGAAGAGGGCTCAAACCAGTGTCCCCTGCATTGGCAGGCGGATTCTTAACCACTGTGCCACCAGGGAAGTCCCTTTTTATCCTTTTGTAAAGGCCATTTGTAGGGACTTCCCTGGTGGTGCAGTGGTTAAGAATCTGCCTGCCAATGCAGGGGACACGGGTTCGAGCCCTCGTCCGGGAAGATCCCACATGCCGCGGAGCACCTGAACCTACTGAGGAGAAAGGTGGCTGGAGCATATATTGCCACTGCTATGGCCTGAATGTTTGTCCCCTCCCCCGCCCCCCAAATTCATATGTTGGCATTTAATGACCACTGGGATGGTATTCCGAGGAGGGGCCTTTGGGAGGTGATGAGGTCATGAGAGTGAAGCTCTCGGGAATGGGATTAGTGCTCTCATTAAAAAAGACCTGAGAGTCCTCTTGTTCCCTTTGGCCGTGTGAGGACACAGTGAGAAGTCAGAAGCCTGTGACCCAGAAGAGGGCTCTCTCCAGAGTCAGACCGTGCTGGCACTCCGACACCAGCTTCCATGACAGCACAGCTGCCAGAGCTGCGAGGAACAGGTGTGTGTCGCCTATAAGCCAGCCCATCTATGGTATTTGTTACAGCAACCCAAACAGACTAAGACAGCCGCTCTATACTAGATACTGAGAAAGACACTTTATATGAGTTCCTAACATTTAGGGTTAGTTCTAGAAGGTTTGCAACGGGACCAGTGATGATGCTGACGATACGACTACTATGACGACTATGGCTAAAGATTAGGATACTATCCGAAGACAGCAACACCATGATGATAATAAAAATAGTAGCTAATATTTACTGAGGACCTTCTATGTGCCAGGTACTACGCTAAGCACTTCTTATATATTATCTCATTAAATCTCCTCTACAATCTGAGGTAAGGACTATTATTTGTCAGGACTGTTGCCTTTTCCAGTTTTTTCATTTACGCCACGGAGCCAAATGTAAGTAATTTAAGTTGACA
This sequence comes from Orcinus orca, assembly GCF_937001465.1. Classification (NCBI taxonomy): domain Eukaryota; kingdom Metazoa; phylum Chordata; class Mammalia; order Artiodactyla; family Delphinidae; genus Orcinus; species Orcinus orca. The sequence goes on from NC_064562.1 coordinate 5,482,759, forward strand.
GCAGAGAGGAATATGGGGCTAGGAAATCAGAATGGTTTAGAAAGCAGCGGAGATTAAATGTGGAAACATTTGGACAAGTGGCTTGTATTATAAACTGCTGTACAAATGAAATGTATGTATTATTTCCCCTGATTTTGTTCCACACTGAAGGTAGTCAAGAGACCCGTGGGCAGGAACAAGTCTGCCCTATGCCCCTGGGAAATGCTGGCAGCAAATGCCTCAGCCGTCTGGCTTGGTCATGCCAGGCTGACACCTACCCCAGGAACCTGTGCAGATAAGAGGGTGGGAGGGAAAGCAGAACCTCCAAATACAGAACCCCCAAGTCCCCAAGGGAGACCAAAATATTATCCTTCTGGTTTTTTCCTAGAAGCAATAACCTCCCCCCCGCCCAACCCAGAGAAAGGAGAGTGACCTCAACCTGAACAAAACTTCCCAGGCCAGTCTCATGCGTTGTGCAAGTTTAGCTTCTGACACTCCAACCTCACTATCTTCCATGGGTCCTGCTTGATGCTGCCTGTTCTGGAAATGGAAATGCCTGTGTCGCACGGGCTGCACAGAGGCGGATGAAATCATGGATAAGAAAGCACGGTGCTCACGAGATGTGGATTTGTACGACCACTACTGCAGTCAAGGGCCGGCTTGGGAATCTGCACAAATATTTCCCTTCGGCAGATAATGAGATTTTACAGCGAAATCAGACAACCGGGGAAGGGTCCCCTCTGACTATGCTGCTTTTCTTTTCAAAATACCCCTGGAGTTCCCCAGTGCTTACCGAGTCAAGCTACAAATCCACGAGCCCGTTGAAACCAAACTCTAACAATACTTGTCAGTCACTGCCATCTCCTAGAAATGCCTGTGCGACCGGGAAATGCTGGTGGAATTCACATCCTGGGGGTGGACCTTTGACCAAGGGGAGATCGGAATCCCCTTTCCACTTCCGCAAGATAACGCTACTGACCTCAGATGCATTTTGCCCCACAGGTGCGGCAAGGAGCTGCACACAGCAGTGGTCAACTCAACGCACGGGCTCCCCTCCCTTCCCTGTTTCCTCCTCCCGCCCCTCCCTTCTGCTCCCTGCTACAGCAATAATAGAATAATAGTGCACAAGGACTTCCCTGCCTCAGGCTCTGCTTTACTGGAGAACCCACTTAAGGCATCCTCATTTCCACCTATCAAAACCCTCACCACTTATTCAGCCATCTTATTTTTATTTATTTATTTTTTTGCGGTACGCGGGCCTCTCACCGCTGTGGCCTCTCCCGTTGCGGAGCACAGGCTCCGGACGCGCAAGCTCAGCGGCCATGGCTCACGGGCCCAGCCGCTCCGCGGCATATGGGATCCTCCCGGACCGGGGCACGAACCCGTGTTCCCTGCATCGGCAGGCGGACTCTCAACCACTGCACCACCAGGGAAGCTCCCCAGCTGCTCTTTTAATAACGAAGGGGTTCTCCGGGACTCAGCCCCTTCTTTAATGGCTCACACCCTCCCTCTGGTGGTAGTTTCCTGCAACCGCAGATTATTTCCTCGTGATGCACGGAAATGCTGAGTGTAAGCCCTGATGTACTGAATTAACTTCGCCGTGTAAACTCCAAGACCTGCTGTTCTCAAAGTAAAATGATAAATACATACCCCAAATATACCAGAAGTTCCGCTTTCCTGAGGAACTGAACAATTAAAGTGGCTTTGCTTGGTTACAAGCGAGGGTGTGGAGAGGGGGAGGGTGCAGTACAGTGTAGTTTGATTTTGGACAGTGAGAATTTAAGAGGAGAGGGATTTGGAGAAGTATGTGAAAGCGCATGAAAAGCATTGTGTACCTGTGAGCTTATCTGCGTTAAAGTTAGCCTGACAGTCAATGTAATTTGCTTGTTAACTTTTTTCTAATCATACTTGGGCCTATGTCTCTCTCATTTTTCTTCCCTGCTAATAGACAACGAATGTCCATCACTATTTGCGCATTGTTCTTTCACATGCTGAAATTTCTAATTAAATTTTTCCTGTTTCTTACATCTCTGAACTAAACAGCTCTTACTAGGTATACTGGGCATAGAATCGATTTCCAATGCCTTTATTTCATTCATTCACCACACGTGCCGTAACTCTTCCAGGTATGTTAACATTTTTTATGAAGCAAAGGCTATATACTCAACCATTTATTACACGAAGATATTTTAAATTTCTCTTTCTTTTCCAAACAAATCATCACAATATGATACTCATCGCATTTTAAAACTTAAACTCTACTTTTCTGAATACAATTTGGGGTGTTAATATTATATGTCTATCTTAAGGACAGTTTATTCCACAAGAAACTGATCTGTCCCAGATGTCTGGTTTCTGGTCTACCTTGCTGCTTGCCAATAATCTTGCTGCCAGTCTAAGTAGATCTTTTATTGGTTCTGAATCTGTTGTGAGGAAGACACTGGGCTGATAACAGAACTTCTTTCTCTTGAATTGTGGTGGCTGGTCTCCCTTTCTGAAAATAAGTGATATTGTATATACACCTTGGGACAATGCACAAAGACAATCTTTTATATTTGAAATGTGATGTGAAAAGTCATTTGTAAAAAAAAAAAAAAATCAGGTCTGACTAAACAGTAAAAAAATTGAAAAGGAAATGCACAATGTGTCAACAGGAAAGAGGGTTGTAGAAATAGGATTGAATGTCAGGGCAAGGGTATGGAAAAGGAAGACTTCCGATACCTACATTGTATAATATTTAAACAGTGTACAAATACTTTGGTTCATTTTTACTTTTGGCTTTTTAAAAATTGGAATACAGTTGATTTACAATGTTGTGTTAGTTTCAGGTGTACCGCAAAGTGGTTCAGTTATACACATACATGTATATACTCTTTGTTTTTGGAGATTTTTTTTCTTTGGTGTTTTTTACTTTTTATTTATTTTCAAAATGATGTTTAAGAAAAGGAATGAATGAAAACAATATTCCAAGATCCAGGTAACTTCCATGTTAACACTGGGGGGGAGGAGTTTTGTGGGGACCATCAGATCTAGAAGGAGTCAGGGGTGCAGTCCCACTTGGTGGGTCGGCGATGGCATTCCCTCTACTGACCCTCCCGCGGGGGTTGCGGGTGATTGCAGGGGCTTAGGGCAGCTGAACTGCGCAGCACCTCCCCACGCAGCCGAGGTTGGAAGCAACCTTCCGCACGACACACTCCCCGTCAGTCTCCCCTCCTCTCCCAGCTCTTCTCCCTAACTTTGGTCGAGCAGACTCCTTCTCATCCTTCAGGTCTCAGCCTAAACCTTGCTCTGTCATGGAAGATGTGCCAATGTCTACCTCCCAACCTAGATCAGATCCGCCGACTGCTCATCATCGTGGTGTTTTTTCACGGTGCTGCCGGCAGCTTGAATAGGTATGTTTATTTGTCTCTCCCATATTGTAAGCTCCACAGTGGAAAAGCCCCTATCCGTCTGATTTAGCACCGGATTCCTCACCCAGCACTACGTCTGTCCCAAAGCCACGCTCAATAATATGTTGAATAAATGAAGAGTAGCCGTATCTCTGAGATTGTTGAATGGTTCACGAGTGTAGTTACAATTCCCTGCCTTTAAGTGCCGCTTTTGAAATTCTCATCTGAATCCATTTTGCAATTACATCATTATCCTTTCTGCAAGAGAAACGTCCTGCTTATCCTCAGCGCTGATAGATGCTTCATGGTCAGTGTATATCAGAGGCTTCCCTAAGAATATAAAATACGACACGGAAGACATTGTGCTGAGAGTGTTATCAACACAGTAATTCCTACAATAGGGATTTGCTGACAGGCTCATATTTTCAAACCATCCCTTTCATCTCATTGTTTCCCTGCTCAAGAACATACAATGGCTTGCCCTTGGGCAATCATATTAAATCATAAGATGCAAAGTGGGAGGCCAGGTAAACGTCCCAGCTGCCTCACTTCTCTCTGATAAATGAAGGGGTTCTGGATCCAGGGAGGTCCAGGGGTTCATCTGGATAGTGGAGGGGCCGCTCTTAGCCTGTCTCGTCTGTTTACCTTCTCAGGCTGTCCCTATTCCAATGCTTCTCATCTGCCTGATTTTACTTGCCCTCACACCTCCTACGCGCTGGGCAGTCTGGTTCCTTGACTGAAATACTTACTTCCTCACCCAGGTGACTGAGCCCGTGTTAGGTCTTTGTTATTTCTGCGGCGACCTCCTGTTTGGGCTCCCTCACCAGTCTTTTCTTGTTCTCATATAAACTTTTCTAGTAGCAGAGCTCTGGCACGTCCCTTCCCTGCTGGAAAATGTGGACATTGCTTAACGCCCAGACTCCTTAGCCTCACGATCTGATCTCACAACTTTTCTCTTTTAGTTTTCTCGTATTCCCTTTCCAAAACTCTTTGCTCTTAGCCTAGCCAAGCAAAAATGATTCTGTGTTTGTCATGCATATCCTGTGACAGATTATTCTAAAATATGATCCCCTTTCTTATGAATTCACTATGTCAGGAATTCTTAGCCCCACCCTCTCTAGCCTTTTATGTGTCCTTTGCGTGTCCAAATCCTACCACTTTTTAAAGTCAAGATATTTATCTTTTTGTTTTTTAGTTGTAGGAGTTCACATGTTTTGGAGATTAACTCCTTATCAGATATATGGTTTGCACATATGTTCTCTCATTCTGTATGTTGCCTTTTTATTTTGTTGATGATTTTTTTTTTTTTTTTTGCTGTGCAGAAGCTTTTTCATTTGACATCATCCTACTTGTTGATTTTTGCTTTTGTTGCTTGTGCTTTTGGTGTCATATCCAAGAAATCATTGCCCAGACCAATGTCAAGAAGATTCTCCCTATGTTTTTTTCTAGTAGTTTTACATTGTCAGGTCCTACATTTGGATCTTTAATTCATTTTGAGTTGATATTTGTGTCTGGTGTAAGATAAGTGTCTACTTTCATTCCTCTGCATGTAGATATCCACTTTCCAAGCACCATCTGTGGAAGAGACTATTGTTTTTCCATTGTGCATCCTTGGCACCCTTATTAATTATCAATTGACCATATATGTACAGGTTCATTTCTGGGCTCTCTATCTTGTTCCATTGGCCTATATGTCTGTTTTTATGCCATACCATACTGTTTTGATTATTGTAGCTTTGTAATGTATTTTGAAACAAAGGATGCCTCCAGCTTTGTCCTTTTTGCTTAAAATTGCTTTGGCTATTCAGACTCTTTCATGCTGTGATTTTTAGGATTGCTTTTTCTATTTCTGTAAAGAATGTCATTGGAATTTGAATACAGATGGCACTGAATTTGTAGATTGCTTTGGATGATATGGAAATTTTAACACTATCTAGTCTTTCGATCCATGAACACATGATATCTTTCCATTTATTTAGGTCTTCTTTAATTTCTTTCATCCATGTTTTATAGTTTTCAGTGTACAAATCTTTCACCTCCATGGTTAAGTTTGTTCCTAAGTATTTTATTCTTTTTTGATGTTATTGTAAATGGAATTGTTTTCTTAATTTCTTTTTTGGATAATTTGTTGTTAGTGAAAAGAAATGCAGCTGATTTTTTTCTGTTGATCTTGTATCCCAAAACTTAGCTGAATTCACTTATTAGTTTTAATAGGTTTTTTTGTGTGTGTGACATTTTTAGAGTTATCTACATATAAGATCATGTCCTCTGTAGAGATAATTTTACTTCTTCCTTTCTTATTTAGATGCCTTTTATTCCCATTTCTTGCTTAATTGCACTGGCCAGTACTATATTGAATAGAAGTGGTGAGAATAGGCATTCTTGTCTTGTTCTGACATTAGAGGAAAAGTACTATAGACTGAATGTTTGTGTCCCCAAATTCATATGTTCATTACTTTGAATTCTTTTTCAAGTAGGCTGCCTATTTCCTCTTCATTTATTTGGTCTTGTGGGTTTTTACCTTGTTCCTTCATCTGAAACATATTTCTCTGTTGTCTCATTTTGTCTGACTTACTGAGTTTGTGATCTCCTGTCCACAGGCTGCAGAGTCGTAGTTCCTCTTGTTTCTGTTGACTGCTCCCTGGTGGGTGAGGTTGGTCCTGGGCCTCGTGTAGGCTTTGTGGTGGAAGGGACTGGTGCCTGCAGTCTGATGGATGGAGCTGAGTCTTTTCCCTCTGATGGGCAGGGCTGCATCAGGTGGTGTGTTTTGGGGTGTCTGTGAGCTTAGTATGACTTTAGACAGCCTGTCTGCTGATAGGTGGGGCTGTGATCCTGTCTTGCTGGTTGTTTGGTGTGAAGTGTCCAGCACTGGAGCCTGCAGGCAGTTGGGTGGAGCCGGGTCTTAGTGTTGAGATGGGGACCTCTGGGAGAGTGCATGACAGTTAATATTCCCTGGGCCTGGGAGTTCTCTGGTGGTCCAGCATCCTGGACTCAGAGCTCCCACCCCGAGTGCCCAGGCCTGACCCCTGGCCCAGGAACCAAGAGTCTGCAAGCTGTGTAGCATGGCCAAAGAAAGAAAAAGAAAAAAAAAAAAGAAAAGAAAGAAATAGACAAACAAAACTCAAGACAATTAGCAAAAACTAAAACAAACAAACAGCAACAATAAAAAGGCACAAAAAAAGAAAACAGACAACACCCAAGACAAATGATAAAAACAAAGCCAAATTAACAGAAATAAAGAAACAGACAAACAAAAAACTAAACAAGACAAAAAAACCCAAAGAAAACAAAAAACAAGAGAACAACTAAACAAAGAACCCCAAAATGAAAACAATCAATAAAGACTAAACTAACAAAAATAAAAAACAAAGCAAAAACAGAAGGCAAGCTATGAAAAAGCAAAGGAAACATAAACCACAGAAAAACAATCAAAAAACAAAAACAACAAAAACCCACACACAAAAAAACAAAGAACAAGAACAGGAAAAAGCCACAAAACAACAAAAAAGTAAAAATAGGAAATATATTACAGAATTTAAAAAGGAATAAATAAATAACAAATTGAAAATAATAAAAGCAACAACAACTGAACAAAATGAAAGAAACAAAATAAAGAATAACAGTAGTAAGAATCTTTTCCTGGGGCCTCCGCTGCCAGTGTCCTTGTCCTCACAGTGAGCCACGGCCAGCCCCCGCCTCCCCAGGAGGCCCTCCAATGTCTCTAGGTTGGTGTCTGGACCTGCTGTGGGCACGGTGGGGGCTGCTCAGACTGTGACGTGGCCCAACCCCCACGTGTACTTGCCCCCAGAGTCCACTGCTGCTGAGGCTAGACGAGACTTGGTTGTGAGAGCACTCACCATCCAGTCAGATATTCCACGGATGCAGGGTTTACCAAGCCAGTCTCGGGGATTTAATCCACGGCGTGTGCAGCTGCAGGGAGAGATTTCCGTCCCTCTTCCTTAGTCGCGCTGCCCCAGGGGCTCTGCTTCGGTGTTGACCCCACCTCTGCATGTGCGCCACTCTCAGGTGTCTGTTCCACGCCCAGGCGAGAAGAGGCATAAGCAGCGGCTGACTGGGGCACGCTTACACGCTCAGGTCCGGCAGGGGTACGGCGGCCACGAGGGGTGTGTGTGCGAGTTGCTGCAGTGGTGGGGACTATCAGGCAGTTGTGACAGACCGGGGCGCACTTGCTCCAGTGGGAGTCCCTCCCAGTGCCCACGGAGGCAGGGGCTGGCATGTGGGGAGGTGGCAGCCCTGCCCCTTGTGCAGCACTCAACGACGGCGCCTCATTTCCTAGGCAGACCACACTTCCCCTAGGGGCACTCCTGGCCCCAGAGCCCCTCCCTCCCGTCCCCTCTGTTGTAACCACGCAGCCAACGGCGGTCGTCTCCCCAGATCCGCTCTCCTAAGCCCACGCTTTAGCACTCAGCCCCCGCCAGCATCAGTGGCTTCCTGCCTCAGGCAGGGGCCCCCAGGGCTGATTCCCAAGGAGGCTTTGGCATGGGCGGTGCTCAGGACCTCAGAGTCTGTGCAGGTAGAGGAGGCCTTGGCTTGAGGGGTGGGTGAGGCTGACTCAGATGGGAGTCCCTCCCAGTGCCCACGGAGGCTGAAGAGGCCAGTGGGTGGGGAAGGGGGCTGTGGTGGCAGCCCACCCCTTGCGAGCCACTCAACAGTGATGCCTTGCCTCTGTGGTGTCCCAGGCTGCTTCCGCAAACTTTCCTGACTGTGGAGCTCCTTACTCCTGCCCCTTCAGGCTGCCTCTTCACAGCCAGCAGCTGTCCCCTCCCTGGGTCCACACTCCACACCCCACTTTCCAGCACCCAGTCCCCCTCCGCACCGGGAGACTCATGACACAGGCTGGGGTGTGCAGTGCTGCAGCACAGACCATGTGTACAGTTCTTACTCTGTCCTGTCTTCCACAGACCATCTCCTGCACTCCCCTCCAATCTCCTGAAGGTCCCTTTCTGTCCCAGCTGATTCCCCTGCTGTGAGGGGTTTCTCTGAGCGCGGGGACCTCCCCTCACCTTCAGCTCCCCACCAGGGCTGCTGGTCCCTTCCCAATTCCTCTTTTCTTGTTTCTTTCTTTCATCCTACCCAGTGGCGAGGGGATTTTTCTTGTCCTTTTAGGTGTCTGAAGTCTTCCACTAATGTTCAGCAGGTGCTCTGTGAGAACTGTTCCATTTGTAGACGTGCTCCTGATGTACTTGTGAGGAGAGACAAATTCCACGTCCTCCTATTCCACCATCTTGACTTCTCCCCCTCAGTACGCTGCAGATATATAACAAATGTTTGTTGAGTGAGCAAATGAGCTAAACATCGGATCTGATTACTTTTTCACTGAAATACGTTGTCTGATCTAATTAGATACACTGACTCTTTGACTTTTGTTATTCTGTTAACCCAACTGTGGACTCAGCAAGAGGAAGCAGTGTTTTCTGTTTATCTGAATGATGTTTGTTTGGTGGATTCTTGCTTTACTTAAACAAACATTTCTGAGGACACCTGCTGTTGTTTCCTAGCAGTGAAAATCAATCAACCAGAAGAGCAATACATGTTCGGTTTTGGAACAATAAGACAAACACTCTTAGTTTGTCATTGTTCTTAAGAAACAGATTTCAATTGAGAAGCAAGTCACTTGGGTACATAAGATTGCTTTAGCTTCTAGTAAAATAATGGAACAAGTGCTTTGTAGGAAATACAACCTGCTCACTTAAGTGTTGTAAGGGACATGAAATATGAACAAATCAACAGTCTATAATTACGAGAAACTCATGTGATTGCTTTTCCAAAAACAATTCAATTACTGAAGTCGTAGTCGAAAGAAATGGAACAGATGTTTGATCTAGTACCTCATAAAATATTTTACTTAGCCACATATGAATGAATTAAAATTGATTTTCATGGATGTCAATTCAGGAGCCACTGTGCTGTGTGGCTGAACCCCAAATTACTCAGGAGATTCATTTTTCAACAGCGCTCTGTCACTTGGAATGGGGAAAGTTATGGAAAATTGGAGAGAGGAATTAGCAGCCAAGGTTTGAAAACCATATACTGCTTATAGGAATATTTAGAATCTAGGAGCTTAAATAGTGTTTTAAAAATATATGCTTAAAAAAATATATGCTTAATATGTACTCAACAGAGCTTATTACTAAATAGACAGGTTTAACCCTCCTTACTAAAGGTAAGTCTAATCCCTCCACCCTCCTACTCTGAATGTGAATGGACTTAGTGACTTTCTTCTCAACAAGAAAATGTAGCAGGAATTATGGTGAATGGCTTCCAAGGCCAAGTCATCAAAGATAGTGCTTATGCTTGAGTCACTCACCCAAGGGGAAGCCAGCCACGGTTGCATTAGGACACTCAAGAGACCCTACGGAGAAGTCCTTTTGTGAGGAACTGAAGCCTCCTGCCAACAGTCTGCACAAACTCACCAGCTCTATAAGTGAACCTCAGTCAAATCTAATTTCAGACAAACTCTCAGAGAACTTTAGGTGACTGCAGCTCCAGGTGAAACGTGACTAAAGCCTCATGAGAAACCCTGAGCCAGAACAACCCAGGTAAGTTACTCTTGAATTCCTGACCCACAGAAACTGCAAGACAATGAATGTTTACTGTTTTAAATGGCTGAATTTTGAAGTGATTCGTTATGCAGCAGTAAGAAGTCACAAAAGTCTAGTTTTCCACTAATTTCCATTTATACTTAGAAATGGCCCGAGAGCTTACCTTACATTATATTACGTTTAACTAGATTTTTCACGACTTCTTTTTAGGTTTGGAGGCCAGTTTCCTCAGATGAGGGCAGAGATTCTCCCTGTATCTCTCTGACAGAGACTGTGTGTTGGGGGGTGAGGTGTTGGTGGTGGGAGAGAGAGAGAGAGAGAATATGTTAGAGACAAAGAGGGGTTAAATGGAAGAAAAATAATGCTCTTGAGTGGAATGTGGTGAAAGATGAAATGTGTACACAAGGAACAGAGTAGATTTGTTAGCAGTACGTTCAGGACATAAAATCCAGGGCTGCTCCCCTGAGTGGCTACGTCACTGATTAATTTCATATTGCGCTCAGTAGTTTACGCATCAGTTGGAACAGGCTGACACCTTGATGACATGTAACTGACTTTGACCTTCGTGAAAGATAGTGATTAAGAGACCAGGCTTGGGACCCAGACTGCCTGGGTTTCCTTCCCTGCTCTGCCACCTACCAGGTATGTGATTGTTACCCAGTCCAAGTTTGTACTGCTTGCTACACAGCAGGCCAATAAAACCAGAAATGAGGTGCTGGGACAAGGAAGAGCAACCTTATTCAGAAGGCCAGTAGACCCAGTAGATGGTGGACTACCATCCCAAAGAATCGTCTTGGCTGAGTTAGAATTCAAGCTTCTTTTTTTTTTTTTTTTTTTTTTCGGAGCACAGGCTCAGCGGCCATGGCTCACGGGCCCAGCCGCTCCATGGCATGCGGGATCCTCCCGGACCGGGGCATGAACCCGTGTCCCCTGCATCGGCAGGCGGACTCTCAACCATGGCACCACCAGAGAAGCCCCCCAAGCTTCTTTTTTTTCATTTTAACATCTTTATTGGAATATAATTGCTTTACAATGGTATGATAGTTTCAGCTTCACAACAAAACGCATCAGTTATATATATACATATGTTCCCATATCTCTTCCTGCTTGCGTCTCCCTCCCTCCCACCCTCCCTATCCCACCCCTCCAGGCGGTCACAAAGCACCGAGCTGATCTCCCTGTGCTATGCGGCTGCTTCCCACTAGCTATCTACCTTACGTTTGGTAGTGTATATATGTCCATGCCTCTCTCTCTCTTTGTCACCGTTTACCCTTCCCCCTCCCCATAGCCTCAAGTCCATTCTCTAGTAAGTCTGTGTCTTTATTCCTGTCTTACCCCTAGGTTCTTCATGACATTTTTTTTCTTAAATTCCATATATATGTGTTAGCATACAGTATTTGTCTCTCTCTTTCTGACTTACTTCACTCTGTATGACAGACTCTAGGTCTATCCACCTCATTACCAATAGCTCAATTTCGTTTCTTTTTATGGCTGAGTAATATTCCATTGTATATATGTGCCACATCTTCTTTATCCATTCATCCGATGATGGACACTTAGGTTGTTTCCATCTCTGGGCTATTGTAAATAGAGCTGCAATGAACATTGTGGTCCGTGTCTCTTTTTGAATTATGGTTTTCTCAGGGTATATGCCCAGTAGTGGGATTGCTGGGTCATATGGGAGTTCTATTTGTAGTTTTTTAAGGAACCTCCATACTGTTCTCCACAGTGGCTGAACCAATTCACATTCCCACCAGCAGTGCAAGAGTGTTCCCTTTTCTCCACACCCTCTCCAGCATTTATTGTTTCTAGATTTTTTGATGATGGCCATTCTGACTGGTGTGAGATGATATCTCATTGTAGTTTTGATTTGCATTTCTCTAATGATTAGTGATCTTGAGCATTCTTTCATGTGTTTGTTGGCAATCTGTATATCTTCTTTGGAGAAATGTCTATTTAGGTCTTCTGCCCATTTTTGGATTGGGTTGTTTGTTTTTTTGTTATTAAGCTGCATGAACTGCTTATAAATTTTGGAGATTAATCCTTTGTCAGTTGCTTCATTTGCAAATATTTTCTCCCAATCTGAGGGTTGAAACTCAGGAAACTTACTTATTTCCTTCACGTATCTGATCTACTCAACCATGTGATGGTCTTCATCTTCAGACATCTTGCTGTCTGGGCTGTTCAACCCTGTGACAGTAAAAGCACACTCACTAGGGACTAGGAGTTTGAGAAGGACTTAGAAAATTGTTTGACACCTGAAAAACATGGCTCCAGAATAGGAAAAAAAATCTGATTGGAAACCTTCTTGTCCTCAATTCATCGGCTGTACTGGATTTGTTTTTCTTGGGTCAGACCTTCAGACTTCTACCAGAAATCGTTCCTTTGGGGAAACCAGGCCTTCCCAGAAACTCAGGAAAGTAGACCGGCAGCGGCCACGGGTAGACGGCGGGCTCGGTCCCCAAGAGCGACTCCAGCCTCAGCTCCAGCTTCTCCCCCATGTCTTCGCGCGCGCGGCCCCCGCACCGCGCTAGTCTGGCGCTTGGGGGAGGGGCGCGGCGCCGCCGGCGGGGGCGGGGCAGACGGGCAGGCGGGAGGCTGAGGGGAGGGGGCCTGGCCTGGGCCTCAGCTGCCGCCGCCGCGCTCCCGTCCGGCCCCCGGCTCCCGCTTTGTGGTCACAGGCCCGGGGCCCCCAGCGCTGCTGCGAACTCGGGCCGGCGTGAGGCGAGCACGGTGAGCCGGGGGCCGGGCTGAACCACTCCCGGCGCGCGCGGCCCGCCTCGTGGACTCGCCCCCTCAAGCTTCTTTTAAGCTAAAAGGAGAGGCAGTAAAATCAAACATTTCCTGGTTCCGGCACGACTCCAGAGAAGATGTGTGAACTTCTTTTTTCCTGCAGCCATTCACAGGTGGGCCTGGTCAGGGTGTTTCCTGTGAGCTAAACAAAGGTATTTTAGCTTAATGCTCATTATCTGGGAGGCAGGTGTCCCAGAGATGGGCCACTATGTATAATTTAAGCTTATAGGCAACATCCCTTTAGTGATGAACTTGCAGTAGAACATAAAGGTTCTTCCCTATTACATGACCTTGAAAAGGTTATTTAACCTCTTTGAACCTCAGTTTCCTTATCTTTGAAATTGGATAGATAATAAGAGTATCTACTTCAGAAGGCTGCTATAAGGGTTATAAAAGCCAAGATTTGTGAAGAGCTCAGACTGTCTGCTGTCTATGGTAAATTCTGCACGAACATCTACCCACACATAGATATAAATTCACAAAGACCTGATACTTTTCTAGCTATGTCATTGGCCAACGTTCGTGACCACGGACAATCCCGTAACTTCTTTAGCTACTTTTTAGTCCTTATTTATACAGTAAAGGGGTTGGACTGAGCTCCATTCTAGCTGTGCAAGTCTGTGATTCTATCTCGGTGTTTGGAACCAGTAGTAGAGACATGAAGACCATCATGGAGATAATGATTGGAGTTCACACTAAATCATCTATAGAAGTGGGTGGAGATGACTCAACTGCCTTTCCACTCACCCGGTATTTGAAGGCACAGGATGGTCTGCAGGTGACCTCAGATTCAGGAGCTTATCTACCTAGGCATCTGCCAGATAAAAGGAACAGACAATGGCATCAACCCTAAGATACTTTTACACTAAAAGTGAAAACTTGATGATACAGACTTTGTAAAGCCTGGCCATAGCTAAGATGAGGAAACAGCTGTACCTTAGTCAGAAGAAGAAAACAGCCAAAGCCTTAAAACAGCACTGACACTTAGCCACTGTCCAGGCTGAGTCAGGTGCGCCACCAATATGGACTGTCCAGCAGACTTCCACTGATGCCCTCAGGTGATACTCCAGATGGTGTCCTCAGGTGATGCCCTCAGGTGATACTCTAGATGATGTCCTCGGGTGTAAACTGTAAAATGAAGGAACTGAGCAGGGTTTGTTTTCTTTTTTATTAAGGTAAATTCCACGATATTTGGAGAATTCTCATCTTGTGAAACTGAACAAAGTTTAAATTCTCAAGTTGGGTGGAAAAAGAGATACATCCAGAGACCACACCATTTCACTGCAAAAAAGAACAATGTACCTTATAATGTATACCTTAAATCGAGTCAGAGTATCTTTAGGATTCTTAAAATATTTTTCAATTTTTATTCTCCCTTTATTCTTTGGTTGAAATCAGAGGTATGTTTTGAGTATGACCTTAGCTCTTGCTGGTGAATTTGAGCTCCTTGCAAAGAAAAGAACATTGCTGAAAGAGCCATAAATAAACAGGAAGTCAGTGTAGATTTGCAAATGTTTCCTCCAAGCTCTTAGGGTCCCTGCAGTATTGGAAAATGGAACAAAAGGAACAGTTAAAAGACAGAAAGAACATCAACAAAAAATGAGAACTTCAAGGGAAAATACACAGAGAAGCAGAAATATTTAGTTAAATTAACATCGACTGAAAGGGTCAAGATGTTGTAAGAACCACATAAAGTAAAGAGATCTTTGAGAGAGAAAAAGCCATGCCAATAAATAAAAAGGAGAGTTGTGATAAGACTTTCAATGGATAAAGCTATGAATTTACTGTTTTCTAAACAGGCTGATTTTCAAACCCAGGCAAGGTCTTTACTATTAGAAAGTCCTGAAGACTTTTTAAAAAGCCTGGGGTATTGTATTCACTTTGAGGCATTTCACTGCCAGGTTGAAGGCAAACAGAGATGAGAATTCAGAGGAAAGAAAAAATACAACAAAAGTATTTCCGCGTCTGTGGAGGATTGGCCTTTCAAGAGGAAGTACTAATAAATAGAAGAAATAATAGCTTGGTTTGCAAAGTCTAAAGAGAGGGAGGTGATATGCTATACGTGCCTAAAATTTAACAGAGGAAAATCGCAAGGCAACAGGCAACGCCTCATTCAAATCCCATAAACGTATTTAGTTATCAGTACGATTCTTCCATTCACATTAGGGTCTGGACATCTATGCATGAGTATTTGTGTATACGGAACATTTGTACACATGCACGCACACACATCCGTGTAGCCAATGAGTATCCAATCTTCTTTTCCTTTTGACCTCTGAGACTACTGAAAACGTCGCTGCTCCTATTTCCTCTAAAGAGATTTAAGGCACCTACGTCATTGGCTGAGCTAAAGTTTGCCCATCTCAGCTCTGGCTAAAGTGAGCTGCTATTAGTTTCCATAAGAGTATACAGTACAATCCTTTTAAAGGTGTAGCTTTGTTCACAGTGAGTTATTGGAGGGGGATTGCTAGTCATTACGATATTAAGGTAATTAAGTATATGCTATCGCTTTTTCTCTCACTGTACAACAGAGGAGAATCTCAGTAGAAGACACTGACCTCCACTGAAATAAATCATTGAACACATACGAGCAGGTAAGAGGCTCAAAATATACAGATTTAATATTGTTGCAGCTAACCTATGGCTGTATTCTATTTTCTGTTTATTACCCATTCTCTTCCCTGCCCTATTTCAAGTCTTTTACACGGTAGGTGCACTAAACAAAAAATTATTCAATAGACAAACACCAATGGTTTTACAGATAGAAAGGTCCAGGGAGGCTAGGCTGCTGACTTCTGAAATGCTGGGATGCTTTTAGCCTCATTTGTAATCCTTTCTGCTGCGTAAGCCGTAGATTACCTTGCTCTGTGGTTGGGTAGCTATAGATGTTCCATCGATGGGAGCAACCGGGCGAGGCTCAGCAAATGTTTTGTGCCGCCAGCTGGGCTTCAAAACGTGTCAGTCCCCGTGTCTGTTGCCGACTAGTATTTTTCAAGAAAATATAAAAATTGTCATCTCCTCTGTCAGCATGAGATCACTGAATCATTAAGATTCACCAGCACAGAGATGTTTTCCTTTGCTGTGAATTTCACCATTTTATGGGGAGCGTTTTTCAAAACCCTGAGTTTAATGCGATGAAAATGACATTTGTAGCACGACAGGTATTCATAGAAGCTATCACAACTAAACAAAGGTGAACCGAGCAGTTCCAGCCGGATGACTGAATTTAATTAGAAACAAGATGAGGGAAGGCGGCAACATCTCCCAGTAACCAGCAGGGGTCACTCGACAACCAGAAAACGAATAGAAGGCGCGTGCGTTCCGGCGGCAGAACCGCCGGGCCGAACATGCTCACATGCGAGGTAGCAGGATGTCCTCCGGGGACACACAGAACCCACTCAAAACCCTCACTCAAACCCGAAAAACAGAAATGCACTTCTCAGAAAGGACGTTTTCCTCTGGATAAAAGGGGAAAACCTTGGGCCCAACTCTGGGGCCCTGCATGGAGTCGGTGGAACTGGGGTCCACGAGGATGGAAGAGACAGAAGGGGAGAAACTCTCTGCTGCGTCGGATGCCATCGATCCGACTTCAGAGACGCAAACCAGAGAGCCCAGCCTCCAGCTAGGCTGCCTTTGCCACGTTCAAGTGCAGAACATTAAAAACGATTCCTGACCCCTTGTGTTTCAAAGGTTTTTGTAAAATGCATTTTTAAAACATTAAAAAAAAAGTTCAGATGGCCGGGTTTTTTAACAATGATTCTTCCCTTCTTGCCGCTGCTCTGTACTCTCTTGCTCTTCCACGTCTGCCGTAAACACAGGTGTGTCCTCATTGATGCTTTGTCTTTGGATTCCTGAATCATTCTCTGAGGGACCTTCAAGGGGATGGATTCGTCGTAAAGGCAGCAGGGAACTTTCCTGCGAATGTGCTCTATTTGCCTCTGCCCTGAGCGCTCACTGACTCTGTGAATGTCTGATAACCCACAAAGGGACCCTCTGATGTGGACAGCACTTTAAGGATGAGGGTAGAACTGAGCTTCACAGAGCCCAGGTTTGGTAGATGTATGCTCCCAGCACCCGTGCTGTTTGACTATAAATCTCAGGCCAGAGGACATAAAGGAACTTAAAACTCAACCATTCCTGTCACCTGTCTGATGCTCAGATTCCTTCGACGGCACCTCTGTCAGCTGGTGGCCTTGCCGGGGCTGCATGTTACCGTGATGGGGACCCCTGGGTCTTTCTACATCTCCACCTGTAAGAGATGCCTTACGGTTGGCTGGAAAAACCCTCTGTGCCTAGAGGGTCAATAAAGGAAGACTGATTTCTCTTCCCCTGACAGTACTTCGCACATTTGAAGGGCGTTATTCTGAATTTCCCATGTGTTAGTGTTCTCCAGAGAAACAGACCCGTAGGAGATTTCCTGTAAGAATTGGCTCACGTGATTACGGAGGCTGAGAAGGTCCACGATCTGCCGTCTGCAAGCTTAGAACCAGGAAAGCTGGTGGCGTGGTTCAGTCTGAGCTGAAGGCCTGAGACCCTGGGAAGCTGGTGGTGGTGTGAGTTCCAGTCCAAGCCCAAAAGCTCAAGAATCAGGGGCGGACGGTATAGGTCTTGGAGTCTGAAGGCCGATATCTGAGGGCAGGGAAGGTGGATGGCTCGGAGAGAGCGAATCAGCCCTTCCTGCCCCTTTGTCTTCCATCCAGGCCCTCAGTAGATTAGATGTCATCCACCCACAACACCTAATGGTGAGGATGATACTCCTTCCTCAGTCTACTGATTCTAAAGCCAGGTCTGGCCTCTGTACCCCGACACATTGAATCTCGGAGACAGAGTTTTGGGTGAAGTAGAAAAGAATGGCTTTATTGCTTTGCCAGGCAAAGGGGGTCACAGTGGGCTAATGCCATCAAAACATTAATGTTAACATTAAACATTAAAACATTGTTGACACACCCAGAAACAATGTTTCACCAACTGTCTGGGTATCTCTTAGCCCAGTCAATTTGACACATAAAATTAACCACCACACCCTGAGTCTCCTCTCTTAAATGCATTGCGATCTCTCAGAGGTCTTTTGATTTTTTAAGCGTGGTATCATTTTCAATCCTTCCTCCATCTGAATGACCCTCATGGTCACCACCATACATGTGGTCCCCAGAGTGGATCTGAGGTCAGCATACAGCAGGTCTGTCATCTCTGTTATCAAGATACTATGTTTCTATTGATGCCTGTTTTCTAAGAAACCCTTGGATTGCTTTTTTTTTTTTTCCTCCTGCTTCTTGTGTATTTTCTCTTTACTTCCCAGAAATGATGCTTTATTTCTGGGTCCTTATAACCAGATTAAAAAAACACACAATATGATGAAAAATAACTTAGTGATGGCACATAACAAAAGGCAAAAATGTTTTAGTTTTCCAGCCGTGCCGCACGACCTGTGAGATCGTAGTTCCCCCACCAGGGATGGTACTCGTGCCTGCTGCAGTTGAAGCACAGAGTCTTGACCACTGGACCCCCAGGGAAGTCCCAAGGCAAAAATGTTTTAGTAAACATTAGGCTCAGTGGTATTCAATGGTAGGATTCCACCTCTGAAACATTCCTTGACTTTTCTTATAACATCTGTGCTAACGGTGCTTTACAAATTATGGTGCACACACTAGGCTTGGTTGAAGTAATAAAGTTAAGGAAATTAACATGAAATTCCTGGCCAGTTACCTCTATGCTTTTATAAAAACTCATATTTAAATAACTTTAGATGTATAGATTATAAAAATAACATGCTAAAGCCTTTGCCTTCTCAGGAACAATTTACAAGTATGATTTAGAAAAACTATTCAGCTATTCCAAGAGAGTGTTTTGAACAAGTTGGAAAACAGAATTAAACACCATGTCATGCAAAGTGGTGACTGAGTAAATGTTTCTTTTTTCTTCCTAAGGGACTCGAGAGCATTACGAATATATGCAAACAATCTGAACTGAGGCCGCCTAAGATGTCAATTCAAAGTTATTAGAGTCATTTTATAGGCATTAAAAAAAACACCTGGCGTTATATTTTCATTCTCAAATTTCATAAGTGCACAAAATCTATTTGCACATGGTTGCACCCAGACGACGTTAATCTTTAATGTGGTTAAACTCCATTTGAACGTATGCCAAGATAGAAGCCATGATTAGCTTATCTTGAAAATGACCACTTCATTCTTCCCCATTATCAGATAATCTCTGGTGGAGAGAGAACTGTCGTAAAGTCTTCCTGTCTGAGCTCTTGAATGGTCATAACACTGAAGCTCCGAGCCTGACCTCTAGATCTCATGCTGACCCATTGCGAATCAGACCTTCTTCAGGACTTGAATTGAAAGCTATTGAGCCAATGCTTGGAGGAGTCATTATAGAGCTTAACGCACAGAGCAAAAGAAGGTGGAGAATACAATTTAAGAAAATTTTCCTGCTGGTTAAGAAAAGGACCTTCCTGACATGAGAAGATCAAAAGAGAAGGATAGAAGGGATAGAAGCAGGTGAGGCCTGAATTTCTCAGAAGGAATCCAGTGCCGTAGCTCTTTGGGTCTCAAACAAGACTGTCTATGTGATGGTCAAAACCTAAGATAAGTTGAGGGACATCCAAACAAAATAGAGACCTGTGTCCACATGAAATCCAGAGAAGAGAGAGCCTTACCAGGTGCCTCATACCACACGGGCAGCTTTAGAAGAAGAAGAAAAAAAAGATGTGTGTTCTGAAGTAGTGAAGGTCTCACAAAATTGCACAGTTCCTGAGGTGGTGCAGAGGGGTCATTTGTGCTGTTGGCAGGTCTGGGGAGGGGGGTAGGGGTGTGGGGTAGAGAGGGAACAGGTCTGAGGTCCAGGCCAATGGGACATTATCAGACACGGCCTAATCAGAGACCAGGAGAGAACTTGGAGTAGCTCAGAAGTTACAAATGCAGATACTAACAGGGGCTGGTGTGTAGCTAGGATGAGCCAGTTGGCTTGCCCCGTCTTCCTCCTTCTGCAGCCCTGAGTCCAGTCTGGGAAGGAGGATAGGTGAACCTCCTGGAGGGTGAGACAGCGTATGGAGCAGAGGCAGCCTCCAGCTGAGGCCCTGAGACCAAACTGCCTGTCTACACAAGGTGTGAGAGTGAGGCCATCTTGGACCATCCAGCCTCAGCAGAGCCATCAGCTGACCACAGAGATTAGCCCCGCTGGCCCAGACTAGAGGAACTGCCCAGCTAACCCAGAGGATGGTGAGTAATAACAAATGACCACACATATATTTAAGTACTGAGAAGCTCCCTTCACTGTCTCATAGACCAGAGCAAGAGTCACCTGTGTTTCAAGTTGTGTTCATTCGCCTGTTAAGACAAGGGCTGGAGATACACTGACCGTGTGTCCACTTTATCTTCCTGGTCTTGACTATGCCAATTTAATCAAAATCCTCGATCTACAATATTGCCTTTTACTTAAGGAAAGGAATGTTAGTGTGGTTTACATACAGCATCAAATAAAGAATATTTAGCACTTCTCACATTTTATAGATGACCTTTAAGATCAGAGGCTTTTAAAATTCACTATGACAGGGTATGTGAGTAAAATTTGTTAAAAAACAAAATAAAACAAAGCAAATAAATAACGTGAGAAGTAACAAAAGCTTGGTAATTTAACAAAGACCCTTTATTATTATTCTCATGTTTCATAACTGGAAAAAATCTATTTGCACATTGTTTTAATATAACATTACCCTGATGATATTGATTTAATTTAATTAATTTATATGATTTTTTATTGAAGTACAGTTGATTTACAATGTTGTGTTAGGTTCAGGTGTACAGAAAAGTGATTCAGTTATACATATGATGATATTAATTTTAACATAGCTAAACTCTATTTAAATTTGGGTCAAGATAAAAGCAACAATTTAGTCTTAGAAATGACCACTTTCAGCCTTCACCACATTGGACAGGTTCAAACCTTACAAAAATGAAGTGAATCATATATATTGATGAAGTATTTATTTGCTGAAATTTGAAGGACACTCAGAGCAACCTGATAGTTCAAACTTAAGTTTACCTCTGGTCTGCTCTGGAGTCTAGAATTCCACAGTTTTAAGGATTACTTCCTGAAGGTGAAAACATCTCAGATTTTCCCCACAGTTAAAGAGCTAGAGAGAAGCCTCAGAGATTGTCCAATCTAGAGGGTGCCGACCGGTCATTCCCAGGCCACTTTTGGCCGACAGCTGTGTTTTTTTTGGCCTCCACGGAGCTGGCTCACAAATTTTAGAAGTTTGAATTAGTTACACTGCCAAATTTTTGGAAATTGGATAATTACATAGAAAATCTGCATATCCAGATTCTCTTGACAAAATGTGGAGGTGTGTCCACACTGAGCCTGCAGGACAGCTGTCTACTGAAGCTGAATACTGGTGGGAACTGGCGAGGTCCCTAAGGAGACCGCCTCTGCCCGCTACCTGACTCCCGGTTTGCATAGCTCATCCACAGGACACACTCAGCCTCCATAGGCATGTGAACGCATAACCTCTGATCTACTTCCATGACTTAACTTTTTAGATGAGCAAACGTAGGTTCAGATAAAAGTGACATCGTCGTCAGCCAGCGATGGACTTAAAACTATGGTATAAGGATAAAGTGCTATCACCTGTGGGGCTGATGTTAGCTCTCCTTCCCACCCAGCAGCTGGCTGAGGGGAGAGTTGCCTTTGAACAGATGTGAGCAGCACGGAAGAGTCAGGGATTGTCCAAGACAGCAAGGCTGGAGGGCAGCTCGGGGACCCCAGCGTCAGTGTCAGACCCTCCGTGGTTAGAGGGTGGGGGGCCCCAGAAGGCAAAGCGAGAGCTAGACGATGTGGAGGGTGAGGGAAGCAAATACCTCTTGCTTCCTTAGGTTTGTCCCCACCCGCCATGTTGGGCTTACTATCTTCCCTGGGAAAACATTGTGCTACTGACGATGTTGACAGACTAGAATTCATGAAAGTCTCTCAGAAACACAAGAGAGACTGTGAGATTCCAGCTAATCTCACTGATGGCCAAGTTTTTTTTTTTTTAATTTTATTGGCATATAGTTGATTTACAATGTTGTGTTAATCTCTGCTGTACAGCAAAGTGATTCAGTTATACATATATATATTCTTTTCCATGATGGTTTATCACAGGATACTGAATATAGTTCCCTGTGCTCTACAGTAGGACTTGGTTGTTTATCCATTCTGTATATACTAGTTTGCACCTGCTAACCCCAAACTCCCAGTCCCCCACCCCCTCCCCCTTGGCAACCACAAGTCTGTTCTCTACGTCTGTGAGTCTCTTTCTGTTTCGCAGGTAAGTTCATTTGTGTCATATTTTAGATTCCACGTATAAGTGATATCATATGGTATTTGTCTTTCTCTTTCTGACTTACTTCATTTAGTATGATCATCTCTAGGTCCAACTGATGACCAAGTCTTGATAAAAAAAATATGCTTCCTGAAAGTTCTTTAAAAAGATGTTTAAAGTTCTAAATACTTCCTAGAAATCTGTCTTCCCCAATATCCAGTCATTAGCCAAGTTCCATCTCACAAGCGTCTCTTGAATGTCAGCTTTCTCCAGTTTTTTTTTTTTTTTTTTTTGCGGTACGCGGGCCTCTTACCGCTGCGGCCTCTCCCGTCGCGGAGCACAGGCTCCGGACGCGCAGGCTCAGCGGCCATGGCTCACGGGCTCAGCCGCTCCTTGGCATGTGGGATCTTCCCGGACCGGGGCACGAACCCGTGTCCCCTGCATCGGCAGGCGGACTCTCAACCGCTGCGCCACCAGGGAAGCCCTCAGTCACTTTTAATTCCTGGAATGAGCCTTGATCTCTACAACCTCCTGAATTTTGCACATACGGTGTTTTCCCTGCCTGGAATACCTGTTTCCCAACTGTTATGGACTGAATGTTTGCATCCCCCCAAATTAACATGTTGAAACCCTAAGCCCTGATGTGATGGTATTTGGAGGTGGAGGTTTGGGGAGGTCATTGGGATTAGATTAGGTCATGAGCGTAGGGTCCTCGTGAAGGAATTCATGCACTTACAAAAAGAGGACAAGACATGAGATCTCCTCCCTCTGTGCACCCACCAAGGAAGGCCAAGGGAGGCTGTGAGCAGGAAGGGGGTCCCTCAGTGGACCAGGCTGGCTTGCTGACCTTGGACTTGCAGCCTCCAGAGCTGTGGGACATGTTTCTTCTTTAAGTCATCTAGTCTATGGTCCTCTGTTATATCCTGAACAGACACAGACACAAGCCTATCTGCTACAATTCTCTCCATCCGTCAAGTTTTATCTGATAGGTTGTTCCCCTGAGATGTTTTTATGACTTCCCGAGACTGGGTTGGTTACTCTTCCTAAGAGTTTCCATAACACCTTGTATTCACTTTCGCACGGTTACTTCGCTATATCGTAAAATCTTACTTACTGTTCTGTATCTTCTACTCGGCCATAAGCTCTGTCAGGGTGGGGGTTGTGTCTGGCTGGTTCACAGTTTCTCCTTAGCTTTTAGCAGGTGGTAACAAATATGGAAAAATTAATAAATATTGGCTGGATAAACGAATAAATGAGGCAGCAGGAAGAAGCAAAGATATTTAAGAAATCAGTCAAGCAAAACAAAAACAATGAAACCCTTTTACTTCTGATAGTCTTTATCTTACATCTTTTTTTTTTAATTGAATTTGACTTATTTTAATTGGAGTAAAGTTGCTTTACACGCTGTGTCAGTTTCTGCCGTACAGCAAAGTGGATCGGCTATACGTATACATATAGCCCCTCTCTTTTGGATTTCCTTCCCATTTAGGTCACCACAGAGCACTGAGTAGAGCTCCCCGTGCAGAACTAGCAGGTCCTCACTAGTTACTACTTCATACCCAGCGGCGTATATATGTCAATCCCACTCTCCCAGTTCATCCTACCCCCCTCCCCCCTTGGTATACATACGTTTGCTACTTACATCTTTGAAGACAACTTTTACTTGGCCGTGGTCAGGTGTAGTAATTGGCTGGTGAATCTGTTACGAATTTCCCGTCTTTATTTTCTGCAACTTTTAAAATCCCACACTTTAAAAGCTCAGTAATAGAAGGACTTCATAGATTGTGTCTTCCAACAATTATATTTCTATATACATTAAGCACTTACCCTTTGCAAGCTTAGGGAGTCTTAGGGCCTTGCAAGCGATTATGTTAACCTAAACTCTCATCATGTCCCTTGGCATAAAAAGTCCAGCAGTCAGGAAGAGGCCAAAGGCCCTCGCAAGTGTTTCAGTACAATTTGGATGGATGCAGGTGAAATTGCACTCACATTTTATGTGTTGGATGCCGTCCCAATTATGAGCTTAGTCACATCCGAGAGTTCAGAGGGTTCAGAGCAGGGGTGGGGGGGGAGAATACACGGTTCCTAGTAATTATTCTGGGACAGAACGGGCTTTGCTCTGACCAACATGGAGGTGAGCTCTGACTGTCTGATCCTAGGTGGATTAAAAAAACGTCTCCAATCTTCCCCAAACATTATCTTGACGAAGTTTTACGCTTGGGCAGCTGGTTGTGGGGAGGGGGAAAGGGAGAGGTGGCATTGCGGGAACGGCTGTTCAGATGCTGCAATTATTTCGGGACTGGAAACAGAATTGAAATGACCCAGATGGTTGGCCTAATGAAGCTGAACCAAAATTTATGCCAAGAGGAGCCAGAGCCACGTTTCGTCTGTGTGTGTGTGTGTGTGTGTGTGTGTGTGTGTGTGTGTGTGTGTGACAGAGAGAGGAACCAGCATGCATGCATGGTTGGTTTTTGGTTGAAAAGATCTTGCGGTTGTAGGAATGAAAGTGCAGCATGCTGAGACGGATGTGCTTATGCAGAGAAAAGAAATCACAACAAAACACAGAGCCTTTTTCTGCCCTGGTCTGGCCTTGGGCAGGCCTGTTCCCTCTCAGTTGCACCCATACGGAAAATCCACTTTCCTTTGGCTTTTAAAATAGACCATATTTCCTGGGAGAGTATGGTGCCCTTTGGAGAAGGTGCTTAAAGTGATTAAGCAGAGCGGGGGACGTCCACGCTGCCGACTTGTGCCAGGGCATTCGTCCAAAACGGCATCGCTGGTGGAAAACACATTGTGTTACATGCTGGAGCGACGGGCCCCGGTCACCTTGTCTCTGGACTCTGACTTACTGACACCAACCCCCCACATACCACTTCCGAGCTTGAGTCAAGAGTGAAGACAGGGCTTCCCTGGTGGGGCAGTGGTTGAGAGTCCGCCTGCCGATGCAGGGGACACGGGTTCGTGCCCCGGTCCGGGAAGATCCCACATGCCGCGGAACGGCTGGGCCCGTGAGCCTGCGCGTCCGGAGCCTGTGCTCCGCAACGGGAGAGGCCACAACAGTGAGAGGCTGCGTACCGCAAAAAAAAAAAAAAAAAAAAAAATATAATAAAGAAAAATCACGAGGGGTTGACAAGTCTACAAACAATGGGAGGTGGTGACGACTCTGACCCCGTATCTCAATGATTAACTGAGAGTACTTCACTTTTTCCCTTTAAAAAGGTTAATGGCCAAGCAGAATCTTTAGAGTTGGTTTTGGGGGACACTGAATCAACTTCCCCCCAGACTGTGGGGCTTTCCTGATTAAAAGCAACTTTCCTTTCTCCCAACACTTGCCTCTCAAGCATTGATTTTTGAGCAGTGAGCAGCTGGATCTGAGTTTGGCAACATTATTATTATTTATTGTTTATTTAACATCTTAGCTACAAAAATGCTGAGTACTGCCATCAGCCCTCTGGTGGATGACGGTGTGCCCATCCAGTCCGCTAAATCTCTCTCGAGTGACACGAACACAGGGCCTCAGGATAGGTCAGTTTTGCAGACACACTGCTTCAACCACAGAGCAGATCGTGTTAGGGGTCTGGCTCCAAGAAGGGAGGCAAATGGAAAGAGATGAGGCCATAAGAGCATCATTAGCGCTGCGTCCTGGGCTCCTGAGTCTGTCATGCACGTTCTGCAGTGTTTCAGTGCCTTTCTGTTTAAAAGTGGCTTCCTCAGAGTGCAAATCTTTACTTGCTTTTATCTTTCTAAACAAAACTTATATTCTCAAGTTGAGTTGCACATTCCCATAAGAATTGTGCCGGATGTGCCCAATAAAGATCGGGGCTGTTTCTGCCCAATCCTCCTGTGTGCTTGGTTCAGACAGAATTGCTCTGCTCTTGGCAGTGATCTTGGAAGCTGCTGGCTACTGCGGGTTCCTAAATGGTTTTGGAAGCTGCTGGAAACCATCGGAACACGCAGCAGAGGGGAAGCAGCTGTGCTTGCCGCAGGGGAATTCAGGGTGTGGGCTCCTGGCTCTTCCTCGTAGCAGTCACACTCACAGTGGCTCTGTGCTGATGGTGAAAAACGCCTCTTTCCGGTGGGATTCTGTTACATCCATCAGTCTTCAACACGCAAATGGTGAGCTGCTTTCAACCAAAATAGCTATTCGTTCACTTGACAACACATATCTAACTTTTAAGATCTAGCTAACTGTTTTCATTGACCAAATGATGTGTAATTGGCTGTTTTAAAATTAGGATGGGGACAGACATTCTTTTGTATTCAAGAAGGGACTCTTTGATGTCCAGAGCTGGAGTGTTGCTGCTTCTGGAAATGTCTTTGTCCTGGTTTCTGTGGTACCACACTCTCCTGGCTATTTCTCGTCAGTACTTTTTTTTGCCGGCTTCTGCTGGACCTCTAATAATGTCGGACTGATTCAGTCAGTGCTTGGTCTTTGACCCTCTTCTCTTTTTGGAACTTCTCTAACTAAATATTGGGAAAGCATTAAATATTGATAACTCTTAAATTTATAACTTGACCCCTGACTTCTGCCTTGATTTTCATTTTCACATATCCAACTCTCTGCCTGAGTCTCCACTTGGATATTGAATTGGAACTTTCTTCTTTGTAATATTTTTAAATTGAAGTATAGTTGATGTTCAATGTTTTGTTAATTTCTGCTGCACAGTGAACTGATTCAGCCATACATATATATATGTATTCTTTTTCATATTCTTTTCCATTATGGTTTATCACAGGATATTGATTATAGTTCCCAGTGCTATACAGTAGGACCTTGTTGTTTATCCATTCTGTATATAATAGTTGGCATCTGCTAATCCCAAACTCCCACTCCATCCCTCCCCCACCCCATCCCCCTCGGCAACCACCAGTCTGCTCTCCATGTCCGTGTGAATTGGAACTTTCAAATGAGCACGTCCAGAACTGAACTTTTGATTTCTCTTTCCCCAAAGCTGCTTCTCTCCCATCTTCCTTAGAGGCAACACCATCCATCAGGTTGTTCAGGCCAAACACCGAAAGAATATCTTGGGCTGCTCTCTTTTCCTTCTTCTCCTGTTCAACCCCTCCACAAATCCCCCAAATTTGAATCCCAACACTTCCCACCATCTAAATTGCCAATAGTATGGTTCAAACTACACTTCTCTCTCCTTTGGGTTGTCTTCAAATAGCCTCCTAAATCGTATACCCCTCAACGAGTCTTATCTCTTACAGATTATCCTACACATGGCACAGTAGAAGTTATCATTCAGGTTTATTATTTATTTATGTTTATAGAAGAGACTTGAAGGAAAGATTGGCTTGTTTCAGATCACATAGGTGTAAGCATGGCGGAGGACTTGAATCCAGTTCTCCATACTCCTAAAAAAAGTGAACCTTTGAATGATTTTTTTTATCCCATCTCTTAATCATTTAAATTAGACAGTTTACTTTTATGATTCTACTAATAATGGCTAACAATTATATAACACTTAGTACGTGCTGAGCAGGGTTTCGAGAACTTTACATAATTTAGACTCATTGATCTTACAATAGCCAAATGGACCATATACTGTTATTATTGCTATTTAATATGCGGAAACTGAGGCCCAGAACTGTTAAGTGACTTGCCCATGGTTACACAGCCAGGAGGCAGCTGAGGCAGAATTCAAACCCAAGCACCTGGCTCCAGGGTTGTACCCTTGCCCTGGGTTACACTGATTCTCAGTTGAAGCCACGAGTTTGATCCAACGTGATTCATTAGTCTGTTTGTAGGCATTTACTTTCCTTTGTGGACATTGGTTATTTTGGTTATTTTATCTGTTAGATGAATTGACTGTAATAACAAAAATTATCCATTACTCTACCAATTAATTTTTAAGTACAGCTAAGAGGAGAATTGGAGGAACTTTTAGAATTTTTTCTACATACATATGATCTGTGCCTCACAATTTTGAGGTTTAGGTGATATTTACCTCGGGGGCAGGCTCAAAATGAACTCCCACATGGCCACAAGTATTTTTCTATTTAGTAACATTTCCCCAAAAGGCTCTGCCTTGAAAGCTGCCACATGAAGCAGCAGATCCAATTATGTCTCAGTTTAAAAATAGTTGGTCTGTCTCTCTCTCACCTGTGCTGTGTGCTTAGTAGATTTATTTAGTCTGGAAAAAGTTCAGAAAGGACTGCGCTTTGAACTGAACCTTGATAAACTGAAAGAATTTTAAAGATTGAAGGGAGAAAGTTTCACCCATGCCAGCTCCACACTGTGCAATGTGCAGAAACTATACACCTGTTTGCCATTTAATCTAACTATTGTGTTGCTAATACCTTTATGTCCCAAAGGCAACACCCTCTTGTTCACCTGGTCATCATCTGTAACGTCACATCACCCAGGAACAGAATTTTGCTTCCTTTCAATCCCTACCTACCTCTCCACCCACTCCATTCTTGTGAAAAGTTCTTTGCTGATAAGGGACCAGTATCAATATTAAGTTTTGCCATCTTCGTTGGATGTGGGCGAGTCCTTTGCTCATTTTAATCTGTCTCCAGGCCGTGTTTGTTTGTTTTTTTTCCCCCCGTACGCGGGCCTCTCACTGTTGTGGCCTCTCCCGTTGCGGAGCACAGGCTCCGGACGCGCAGGCTCAGCGGCCATGGCTCACGGGCCCAGCCGCTCCGCGGCATGTGGGATCCTCCCGGACCGGGCATGAACCCGCGTCCCCTGCATCGGCAGGCGGACTCTCAACCACTGCGCCACCAGGGAAGCCCTGCTTTACTCTTTTAAGATGATTGTCTGGCAGTAGCTTCCACTGGAGTGACACTTGTAATTTACACAGTAACCAAGTAAGCTGATTATACCAGCCAGCACCTGGTGGAAAACAAAATTTAACTTAAGTGATGCAAGATATTTTAATGGAGAGAGTACTTACAGGGATGTGTGTATTTGGGTGTACGGGTGAGAGAACCCAAATAAAAGAACTTGGTTGAGATACCAAGACATTAGTAACAGCAGTAATAGCATTTTTAGTTTTGAATTGGCAAGGAGAGGAAATAGTATCAACAGAGCCCAGCGTGAGATGGAACTAAAGAAACGGAATCACAGATAGTAGCTGAGCCCATGAAATGATGCAACCACTGCTGTAAAAGTGGCCCAGAATGTGTAGGTAGGGGACAAAATACCTCAACCTCTTTTCCTTCTGCTAATAAAGCCCATTGTTTGAACCCAATCAGAAGTCAGCTAGCCACTATGGAGAGCAGTATGGAGGTTCCTTATAAAACTAAAAATAGAGTTAGCATATGATGCAATCACACTCCTTGTCATATATCTGGAGAAAACCATAATTCAAAAAGATACATACACCCCAATGTTCATTGCAGCACAATTTACAATTGCCAAGACATGGAAGCAACCTAGGTGCCCATTAACAGGTGAACAGATAAAGAAGATGTGGTGTATATATACAATGGAATAGTACTCAGTCATAAAAAAGAATGAAATAATGCCATTTGCAGAAACATGGATGGACCTAGAGATTCAAACTAAGTGAAGTAAGTCAGACAGAGAAAGACAAATATCATGATATAACTTTTATATGGAATCTGGAAAAAAATGATACAAATGAACTTATATACAAAACAGAAAGAGACCCACAGACATAGAAAACAAACTTATGGCTACCAAAGGGGAAAGGGTGGGGCAGGGAAAAGTTAGGAGGTTGAGATCAACATATACACAGCACTATATATAAAATAGGTAACCAACACCTACTGTATAGCACAGGGACCTATGCTCAATATTTTGTAATAACCTATAAGCTAAAAGAATCTGAAAAAAAAAAATGAATCACTTTTCTCCTCACCTGAAACTAACACATTGTAAGTCAACTATAGTTCAATTAAAAAATAAAAAAAAGTAAAAAAGTCAACTAGCAAGAGCTAGCTGTCCAGGGTGATGTAATCTTGTATCGGTCAGGCCCCCAAAGTAGGAGCAAGACAGAGAAGGACAAAGAAGAAATAAGGAAGGATCTCAGAGGAGGGAGACTCCTTCAATGAAAAATTTCAAATATTAGAATTTACGGACACGGATACCTGGCTTACTCTTCCCTTAGAACTGAAGAAGTTTCATTCAATCTTTTCTTCTCTCTGCTGAGATGCAAGGAAATGAGGCAGATTATTTATAAACTTTCTTTGTTTTTCACAGCAACGTGCCTTTAGAAACTGAATCAGAAAGTAGAATGACCAGAAATGGATCATTTAGTATGATATGCTAAAAGACACGAACATTTTAAATTTTCTTATGTCCAACTCACTCCCAAGGAAGAGCCTAAGGCTGCTCTGTACAGGCTGTAGTCACCGCTTCTCTTCCTGGACAGTATTCATGCATAGATGAGGGGACATGCTGACTCAGGGGAAGAAAGTCAGCTGAAATGGAAGAGAATCTGTCAACATTATGAAAAATGAACTGTATGGACATTTAGACACACTGCATGACCAGATGGGTAAAATTAGAGATTGTTTGAAGAAGCTCTTATAAAGGAAATGTGATTGAATGAAAGTATTTTGTGATGTGCAAAATACAAAAAGTGATGCACATGTGTGCGTGTGTCTGGGAAAGGGTGTGAAGGGGAGGGAGAGTAGTAATACTGATGGCAACATGCAGAGAAAGTGTGAGAATACGTAACAGCTTTTCACTGTCTAGGAGGGTAAGTGACACTCTCAAGAAACCTGTGGTGAAAGAATTTCTATATTCATAGAAACTTTCACTGTTTTTTTTTAACTCTTTTTTTTAGAACTTCCATCAACATCGCATCAATTCTCCAATTTTCCAGGAAGGCAATAGCAGAGTATAGGCAATTACAGGGCTGGATTTGCACATAAGAGAGGTAGAGATAGATTCAGATTCTGACCCAAGTTGAGATTTCAACAAAACTTTCTGCTGCTGAAAAAGTAGATCTTGCTGGCTTTCATCGCCCTTAGGTTACACCTGCCCTTTTGTTGTAAACACGCATGTCTTTCACATCATCCCAATACAATTTGCCATGGGTGACCCCATTTCAAAGCAATGTTTGTTTAGCAAAGGTAGTTTATCCTGGCAAAGTTTTCTAAATAATTCATAGGTGATTTGTACCAACTGAGAAAGAAATGTTGGTCTCCGTATATGAAAAAATAAGTAGTACATGTCCATCTTTAATCAGACAAAAAGTGCCTTTATCAAAGGGTGTAATACGTACCTAAAATGTAGAAATAATGAGTGCAATTTTCATAATGTCATTACCTGTCACACAAAGTGAAAAAAAATCACCAAAGCCTGCAGAACAATGGGAGTTATTCTACAGCTTGGAACCCTAAGCCTGCTGGTGGGATATTGGGCTCATTTTTATTTATACCACCAGCGAATATTTTAACAGTTTGTGAATCATCCTTAAAATAATATAATTGTCCTTAAAATAATAATAATACATCCTTAAAGTAATATACCAAATTACTCTGGCTCACCTACAAATTTGAAATAAAAATTAAAAGTGGAACGAGGAAGAAGCAAAGAATACTGGGAATCAGGAGACCTTGCAAGTTTATCCTCTGCCACTAACAGCTGGTATGACCGCTTAGAATTAGTCTCATTGGAAAATTTTGTTGTGATTCTGTGACAACAATGAAACAGAATTAAGCCCCCAACACTTGTCTTAATGAAATGAAGGATTCTTTGACATCACTAAGTATAGAAACTAATAAGTAATTCAGAACTCTTTATTTACCATGACTTTAAAAAATGGATTATAGAAAAAAGATCAGTTCTTAAACAAGTGAAATTATATGGGAATAATTGTGCACTTTATGGCTTTATCTTAATGTGAATATCTTTAGTCCTCTCAACCACTTGCAATTCTTGATAGCTTCATGCTCTTTTTGCTTTTGGGTCTTTGCTTATACTTTTTTCTCTCCCTGGGTCCTGCCTTCCATGGGTAAATCATATGCATTCTGAATCCCCTCTCCAAACTGGATTAAGTGCTGCTGAATGAACCTCTTAATTGTATAGGCAGTATGTCTGTGTCAGGGTGGTAGTAATGAATAATTCCAAAGTTATTAGGAGGGAAGGGAGAGGGGCACAACCTTTAAAAGAATGACATAGCCATAAAACATGACAGAAGCTGGTTAGAACCGACTAGGTCCAAGATGGCGGAAGATCTAACTTCCAGCGGACCTTGAGCCTCATTATACGCTCATTGTAACACATCAGCTAAATGACACACCCACCGGCGCTGTGACAGTTCTGAGGTTAACAATAAAAGGTCAAAAAGTGGGCAGTGGCCCAATTCCTGGAAATCTCTGCCTCTTCCCCCAAATAATTAGAATAATCCTCTCACTCTTTAGCCTATGAAATAACCGGCCCATTAAAACTAACCACGCCATACTTCGAGGCTCTCTCGCCTTCTGAGATGGCCCACGCTCTGTCTGTGGAGTGTGTTTCTCTCTAAATAAATCCACTTCTTACCTATCACTTTGTCTCTCACTGAATTCTTTTTGCAATGAGACATCAATAACCTCAAATCCACCGGAAACAAAGTCTCAATAGGCTTAATGTAATAAGTCTTTAATTCTCACCTATACGACACAAATGCTGGTTCACAGGAGTTTTCTGCTCATTGTAACTACTCAGGCACCCTCGCAATGGAAGCTTTACTTGGTATACATGTCCATGATCACCTGTCTCCCAAAGTCTCCGGTGGGAATGACACATCACTGCTGCTCATTTATCATTGGCCAAAGCAAGCCCGTGTTTCCAACTTCAATATTTGTTCAACAGCATCAGTGAGCACCAGCTATAGCAGTGGTAAAGAGTAAGACTTTGGCATCCAACCACTTGGCTCAAATTCTATCTCTGATCCTTGCTGGCTGTGATTTTTGACAAGTTATTTAAACCTTTTTTTTTGTTTTTTTTGGTCTCAGTTTCTCACCTGTAAAATGGTGCTTATAATAGTACATTCTTAGTGGGTTTTGAAAACTAAATGAGTTAATACATCTAAAACACGAATAGCACGGCTTGACATTACTTTAAATTGGTATTATGTATTATTTTACCCTATATGCAGCTATTAGTGCATCACAATATAACTTCTGTTTACATGATTATCTCTGCTACAGGAATGGTCTCCTTGTTAGTGGGAATCTCCTTGCTGAGTGTTGTAACTTCAGAGCTTGTAGAGTAGGAACACAACAGGTATTTTATTCTCTCTGAGTTTTAGGTGGTGGAAGTTTTAGAGGTCAGACTTTCTGAGAAAAGGAACAGGACTTGTTTGCTCACAATAGTTCTGAACTCAGAAAGTCATTCATGAACTCTTTTGAATCACTTTTCCACCAAAGGCTCAAGTAAAGAATGTGGATTAATAAAACTGGTAGTAGCAGGAGACATGGGAATCATTATCCTGTGTCTTTTAACTGAGTTTAATATTGCGTTTGGAGAGAAAGTAAAAATACAGGAAAACTACAAAAAAATGCATATGTATGATAAACATATCTGGTTCAAATCTTTTTTTTTTTCTTTATGAACTCCATCATTGTGGACCAGCTTTCTTTAAATACCTTCCTCCTTTCTGAGATTCATGTTTTTTGAGGGTGGATCTATATTCCGAATAAAATGATTGGTGGTTGTCAAATAATTTCAGTGTTTGATGTAAAAATTAAATGTTCCTAATATCAAAATAAGGGCCAGTTAATAAGGAGATATATCTTTTGGCCAATAATTCTTTCTGATATGAGCTCTCCCACAGTACTTTGTGTCCAGGAGTTTAGCATGTTTTGTGAGATGCATCATTGTAGCATTCCTTTCATTTAATATTAACTCATTTTTATTCATTTAATATCCAGTAGATACGGATATTGACCCTGTAAAACCATATGATAATAAACATTGGGATGAATTAAAAAGTCATCCATATTTTCCATTGAAAAAAATACACCTGGAGGTTTTAAGATTGCTGGCATAAATATTTTTTAAAACCTTTATCCAGGTATTGGTATTGTACAGACTTAGATTAGAAAGTAATTTCTACGTTGTGGGCCCATGGCAAATCCTGGCTACTCTGCTTGCTGTTCTGAAACCTGGCTCACGACCATGGCAGCAGGAAGATTCACCACTGAGTTGTCACCAGCTCACCTGAAGGTCAGCTCTCCTGAAGGTCAGAGCCATAGACATTGGCTGCAGGCTACAGGAATGCAGTACAAGTTTAATCTGTAGGAATAAACATCTCCTATTTCACAGAACATAGAAGAGTGGTTGCCAAGGACTGTGTGTGTGAGGAGATGGGGAGATGTAGGTCAAAGTGCACAAACTTTCAGTTATAAGTGAAACCAAGGGGGACCCTGTGGGGCTCCTGGGCAAAAACCTTTCTGGGTCCCCTGTTTCTTGTTTGTAGGAAATAAACTTAGTTCAGCCTCCTTGATCTTCCCTGAGTTCCAAAGGTCAGATTCAACAGTTGCTAATTAGGGAAAGAAGGGGATGAAGAAACAAGGGGGTAGCAGTCAAGAAACAACAGTGAAGCCTTGGGACAGGGCCCTGGTTCCTCCTCAAGGAATATATGTAACAGTATCTTTGAGTTCTTCTGCAGGAACTAAGCAACTTCAGGCTGAGCACAAGGTTCCTGAAACACGGCCCTGTTACCTCACCACCCACCAGTCAGGAGAAAGTCACACCTCCTGCAGCCCTCAGTCGAAATTTTGCCTATAAAAACTTTTCCCTAAAAACCATCAGAGAGTTTGGGGTTTTTGAGCACGAGCCACCCGTTCTCCTTGCTTGGACCTGCAGTAAACCCTCCTCTGCTCAAAGCTCTGACTTTTCAGTTTCTTTGGCCTCCTCACTGTGCATTGGGCACACAGACTCGTGTTTTATAACATAAGGAGAATTAAGTTCTGAGGGTGTTATGCACAGCATGGTGACATAGTTAATGATACAGTGCTGTAAACACGAACGTGGCTGAGAGTAGGTCTTAAGTTTTCTTACCACACACACAACAAACAGTTAACTATGTGAGGTGATGGATGTGTTAAGTACCTTGATCTTGGTAATCATTTCATGATGTCTATGTACATCAAGCCATCACCTTGTACACTTTAAATATATGTGAATATATTTGTCAATTATTCCTCAATAAAATTGGAAAAAAGAAAATCTGCTATTTTAATCTACTGTCTGCCCACCTCACTTCAAGGTTGTTCCCTGTAAAAATGTTTTGACACATTAAATATTTTTCTTTGATGTTTGGTAGGTTTGCAGAAGTGAATATTAAAATCCTATAATTATTAGCATTTAAATAATGACAAAGTTGAAGTTCACTTTTAAAAAAAATTTATTTATTTTATATATTTTTTGCTGCATAGGGTCACTAGTTGCAGCGAGCGGGGGCTACTCTTCATTGAGGTGTGCGGGCTTCTCATTGTGGTGGCTTCTCTTGTTGAGGGAGCGCGGGCTCTAGGCACATGGCCTTCAGTAGTTGTGGCGCGTGGGCTCATAGTTGTGGCTTGCGGGCTCTAGAGTGCAGGATCAGTAGCTGTGGCGCATGGGCTTAGCTGCTCCGCAGCATGTGGGATCTTCCCGGACCACGGCTCGAACCCGTATCCCCTGCATTGGCAGGTGGATTCTTAACCACTGTGCCACAAGGGAAGTCCAAAGTTCACTTTTATTTATTTACATCAGGTAACTAATTTGTTGCTCCAGTGGTTTCTTCTCAGAGACTAGAAAGGAATATACTATCAACTGGTTTTGACTTACTTTTAAAAAAAAAAATTATTGGAGTATAGTTGATTTACAACGTTGTGTTAGTTTCAAGGTGCACAGCAAAGTGATTCAGTTATATCTATCTATCTATCTATCTACCTATCTATCTATCTATTCTTTTTCAGATTCTTTACCCATATAGGTTATTACAGAATATTGAGTTGAGCCCCCTGTGCTATATAGTAGGTCCTCGTTGGTTACCTGTTTTATGAAGAGAATGGGGACAGAGGTCAGGAGTAAGAAAGCAGGATTTAAGGTTCTCTAAATACCAGTGGCCGCCTATCACAGTTGGAATATGGAAAGTCTAAAATGACATTGTAAAATTCTCCCTTGTTATCTAATGAAACATTCAACAATAGTTACAGCAAAGCTTAGATATACACATTAACTGAAACAAATTTGCCTAATCTATTTTGCTAGTTATGAGTTCATAGAATACGTGACATCGGATGCTTTGTATTTCTGAAGTGGAGGAGGGTTATTATAGACCTGAGTGAAAGGGATGAGAATCTGGGTAAAGAGGCTAAACGATTATTTTTCTCAAAATAAAAATTTAAAAAAAACCCTAAAAGCAAAAATGTGCATTCATCCTGCTCACGTTTTGCAGTCAAATGTCTAATTGCATCTCTCAGCCTTTCCATGTGTAACATTCCAGGCAGGTGTCGCACTGGCCAATGTTTATCGTAATTACACCGCATCTTAACACCTGAGTAGAAGAGTACTGAAATGTTGCACATAAATGTTTCAATGTAATAAAATCGCATATTAGGACACACATCTCAAGGTAGAGAAGAACAGAGCACTATATGTATTACTAACAGCAACTATATAATTTCTTGAAAGATTCAAGAAGTCTTGTTCCCTTTCTCTTATCCTTACTCTCTGGACCAGAGTCCAGCAGATGTTCAAGGTCACTGTCATTCATTTTCCACAGTCCCAGGGACCTTTGAAGGATTCAGCATAACCGAGTGGCCATACAGTTGTAAAAGACATTAACATTCCCATTAAGCTGTTGAGAATTTTGACCTTTCTGAAGTGTCAGAAAAGGGATA
Organism: Orcinus orca; assembly: GCF_937001465.1. NCBI lineage: Eukaryota > Metazoa > Chordata > Mammalia > Artiodactyla > Delphinidae > Orcinus > Orcinus orca. Next base: position 5,519,586 of record NC_064562.1, read on the forward strand.
TTCTGCAGATAACTTGTGATCGACTAGATGCATAATATACCAAGTGTTTAGGTTCCTCTGTCCACCTCAGACCCGTGGGGGTGATGGATTGAATGAAATGCTGTTTTCTATTATGTGGGAGTACTTGATAATTTTCTTAGAGGCTCTCTTGGTAGAGAAAATGCTACAAGATCTGACACTGGTGATCATAGAATTGTGTTCACCCCGGACTGCACTTTTTCTCCCGTGTACTTTTTTGTCCTTTTATGCAATTTATTATATACTGAAGTTCCAAGAAGAGGAATTTAATTTTTCATTATAATTTTAATAAGGTGCCACAAAACATGAAATTCACATTTGAATCCCAATTTTCTTTCCTCAACCGTAAAGAGTTCTGAATAGTAAAGGCAAATCTGACCACATAAATTACCATTGTGTCTGGACTTCCCAGTTTTGATGGTTACATACGTGTTACTATAAATCCCAACACATCTTTGCCTTTTTAAGGTTTACAAGCCTATATGAGGCTAATTATCAGCCCTGTTAGATCTTTGACTAATTTTGTTTTTTTCTGGTTCAAATACTCCCATCTTAGGCCCTAGAAATCCCTTTAGAATCCTTGAAGAATAGCAAAACATTTTTCAGGAAGACTGAGAATGTGTGTCTGTGTGTGTGTGCGTGTGTGTGTGTATGTGTGCGTGCTTATACGCGTATCTTTTCCCTCCACAAAACCCAAGGAATTTACTTTTTCCTCCACAAAACCCCCAAAGTATTACCGCTTTCTAAGTGCTGATTCTCCTGCACTTCAATTGCTGGCTTCTACACGTACAAGGCTGAGTCGAGTTGTCTTTAGCAGTTGCCTACATGGTTGGCATTCACCGGGGTTAAGTGAAAAATCCATTGCCTAAAAGATGACATTTTAAGAAAAGGATGTTCTTATCCAAATAGGAAACTACACGAAGTCAGATGTATTCTTTCTTAAAATTAGCTGGAATCGCTCTAAACTGCACTTTAATCTCAAAGAACATACTGGTAATGTTATCTCTGAAGCTAATTTTAACACATACATGGTATTTTAGAGTTCTGAGAAAGTGCCTTGATCTGATTTAAATGGATTATACAGAGTGAAGTACCATTGTTTGGACAGTGTGCCAGTTTTCACGTTATCAAGATAAATTTTGCACTGAAATGGCATTCTCTGGCCTTCCTGCTGGCAGCCTCCCCACTCTTACTGTCAGCTCGAAAACCACTTTGGCTTTTGCCCAAAGCCCCCGCTGGGTACAATCATCTCACCAGCTGAGGAACAGCTCTGGTTCTATCTTTTATATACGACCAGCCCCCTTTTCTAGGTTCTCGGTAGAGAACCATATATTATTACTGACATAAATTGTTAAAACTAAAAAGGCCCTTGACAATCACTCAGCCCCACCCTTTTATTGATAAATGAGGACCAGGGAGTGTAAGAACCTTGCCCACATTCAGAACTTCTTAGTGGCATCAGTGGACACAGAACCCATGTGTCCCAACTTTAACTTCCTGTCAGCTCTGCTTTTCCTGTTCCTCTCTCTCTGATAGGCTATAAAAATTCAGTCACATTTGGTATGATAAACTCTCGATAGATAGAATGGGTCACTTAAAAATAACAAGACTTTATAATCCTCAGAAAGCCCCGAAGTACCCAGAATCTGCAATCTTCAAATATTTCTCCGAATGTGACGAACTGCACCTTTCTGGTTTAACGGATTGTGTGGTTCATCTGATATCTCCATCTAAGGATCTCACCTTCGCACTGTGAGGGGTGCCTGGAGGTCTGCTGGGGGGACCTGCCAGGAGGATATTCAAGTAAGGGATTAAGGAGCATTTTGCAAATGAAAGGAATCTCTGCCACTGGATGAAGAGGGAGTGAAATGTGGAAGCTGGCTCAATAGCCTGGCTCAGTGAGGAATGAATGGGGATGAAAATAGGGGTGAGCCCTGATGAGAACAGCCAGGGTTCCCTCAGGAATATGCGTCCTCTAGCCATGCCGCATGAACCAATGGACACATCCAAGGGAGAGAGGGGCTAAAAAAAAAAAATCTACAAAGAGATTAAATCAGAAAAAGCTATTTTAACTAAAATCTCTCTGAGACATTTGGTATGTAAATCAACACATTCTTGGTACTTATGTTAAAACTGGAACACAGAGAAAAGCACAAGAAGGCCAGTGTTTAGTTTCCATGAGGAATTCAGCATTGCTTAGATCTCTGGAGGTCTTTTGATAACTCACAGCTCTGGTATCAGTGGGATCTCTTTCTTACTTTTTCCCTGGATCAGACCCCAGACACTTGATGACGTTTTTGTGTGAGAAAGATGACAGGCAGCTTGGAAAGTGTAGGGTCTGTTTGGATAAGGACCTGGAGAACTTTTGGGTGAAGGACTTTTCTGGAAGGTCTGGGCAAAAACAATGGTGCTTTGAGGTCTGTCTTGGAGAATGTGGCACAAAAGGAAGGTGAAGACATCCCCTCCTCTTTGCCACCCATTGCCCCTCAAGTTTTGTATTTTGAGGGGCCCATGCTGCCAGTGATGGGAATGTCCAGCCTTGCCTGCTGGAAAATGACAGCCGCGCCCGGTGGACAGCATGGGAATTTCAGGGCAGACTAGCAAAGCAAGAGGTGACTTGGGAGCTATTCACAGTGGAGGGGGCAGCGTGCCCAGAGGAGCCAGGGCACTAAGACGATGTGGTCTCGGTACCCGGGGGTGCTCACCAGAGTCTCTGCAAACACTTGTGACACCTTTCAGGGGACTCTCAGAGGCTGTTCTGAGTCTCTGTGACTGGGTGAAGGGAAAGAGGGTGGAAACTTGAGTTACGTTTGCTCTCTACTTCTCAAGTCTCTTGATCCTACTTGTGCTGAGGTTAGAAGCACATCTGTTTACTTGTAATTTCAAATTTATAAATTAAAGAACACTTCTACGGAACAGATTTGTGGTTGCCAAGGGAGAGGGGGTGGAGGGAGGGATGGATTGGGAGTTTGGGATTAGCAGATGCAAACTATTATATATAGGATGGATAAACAACAAGGTCCTCCTGTAGAGCACAGGGAACTATATTCAACATGCTGTGATAAACCGTAATGGAAAAGAATATTAAAAAAAGAATGTATATATACGTAAACCTGAATCACTTTGCTGTACAGCAGAAATTAACACAACATTGTAAATCAACTATACTTCAATAAAAAAGAACACTCCTAGGGCTTCCCTGGCGGCGCAGTGGTTGAGAGTCCGCCTGCCGATGCAGAGGACACGGGTTCGTGCCCCGGTCCGGGAAGATCCCACGTGCCGCGGAGCGGCTGGGCCTGTGAGCCATGGCCGCTGAGCCTGCGCGTCCGGAGCCTGTGCTCCGCAACGGCAGAGGCCACAACAGTGAGAGGCCCGCGTAACGCAAAAAAAAAAAAAAAACAAAACAAAAATAAACAACACTCCTAGGAATACTAGCATTATCGTGAATGATTGCAATATATTATTAGTATTTTCTTGATTCTCCTAAAATAATATCCTCTGAATGAACAAATCACATGTTAACTGCTCCATACTTCACACTAGAATCTTATACAGTTTAATTTATTTTCTCTATTATAACTTTAAACACCTAGGATTTTAAAAGAAAATTTCAGTTTTCGAATTTTCAGTCGCCTCTTTGCTGCAATGACAAAACAGCATAAGAATCATGAAAGAAACAGAATAATTTCATGAACAACCTTTTCAGTGTCTGTGTCTAACTTTCCTTAAGATCTCACGTCCTTGGTCAAACCGAGTCTCCAGATGGTACTGCCGTCAGAAAGATCTAGGAAAATAGATGACCCAAATATATTTTTACATTCGTGTTTACATTTGTATTCTTTACATTTGTAAGTCACTTGCTTTGTTTTTGAAATGTTTTTCAGGTCAAAGCAGTTTTAAGATCCCTCTTCAGCAGTTACTTGCCATTCTCACCCTATTCTTCCCATTTTCTGTGTATTAGATGATTTTCCGTCTGGAATTTATAGTTCCCAGTGCAATACAGAGAGCTTTTGAGAATCCACATTTTCTTCCCTGGTAAAGTTTCTTTTAGCAACAACGGAAGTACTTAACTAATTTTGTTTTACAGTATTTTTTTTTTTTTTGCGGTACGCAGGCCTCTCACTGTTGTGGCCTCTCCCGTTGCAGAGCGCAGGCTCCGGACGCGCAGGCTCAGCGGCCATGGCTCACGGGCCTAGCCGCTCCGCGGCATGTGGGATCTTCCCGGACCGGGGCACGAACCCGTGTCCCCTGCATCGACAGGCAGACTCTCAACAACTGTGCCACCAGGGAAGCCCCAGAATTTTTAATCAACATAAATTACTATTAACAACACAATCACATGCACCTGTGGACCCACAATCATGTGTCCTTTTTTAAAAAATTTGTTATAAGAATGTTTAACATGAGATCTACCCTCTTTACAGATTTTTAATTTTAACTAATGAGGTTTTTAAAATTTTTATTGAAGTATAGTAGTTGATGTGCAATGTTGTGTTAGTTTCAGGTATACAGTAAAGTGTTTCAGTTATACAAACAATATGTAGATCTATTCTTTTTCAGATTCCTTTCCTTTAAAAGTTATTACAAAAGTATTGAGTGTATATATGTCCATGCCTCTCTCTCACTTTGTCACAGCTTACCCTTCCCCCTCCCCATATCCTCAAGTCCATTCTCTAGTATATACACTACCAAACGTAAAATAGATAGCTAGTGGGAAGCAGCCGCACAGTACAGGGAGATCAGCTCGGTGCTTTGTGACCACCTAGAGGGGTGGGATAGGGAGGGTGCGAGGGAGGGAGACGCAAGGGGGAAGAGATATGGGAACATATGTGTATGTATAAGTGATTCACTTTGTTATAAAGCAGAAACTAACATACCATTGTAAAGCAATTATACTCCAATAAAGATGTTAAAAAAAAATATTGAGTATAGTTCTCTGTGCTATACAGTAGGTCCTTGTTGGTTATCTATTTTATATATGGTAGTCTGTATATGTTAATCCCAAACTCCTAATTTATCCCTCCCCACCTTCTATGGTAACCTTAAGTTTGTTTTCCATGTCTGTGGGTCTATTTCTGTTTTGTATATAAGTTCATATGTATCTTTTTTATTTTTTTTTTGGCTGCACCACACAGCTTATGGGATCTTAGTTCCCTCACCAGGGATCAAACCTAGGTCCCGGCAGTGAAAGCACCGAGTCCTAACCACTGGACCGCAAGGGAATTCCCTATCACTTTGTTTTAGATTCCACATATAAGTGATATCATATGGTATTTGTCTTTCTCTGTCTGACTTACTAAACTTAGTATAATCTCTAGGTCCATCCGTGTTACTGCCAATGGCATTATCTCGTTCTTTTTTATGGCTGAGTAATATTCCATTGTATGTACATCATATATCACATCTTCTCTATCCATTCCTCTTTCAATGGACACTTAGGTTGCTTCCATGTCCTGGCTATTGGCAATAGTGCTGCTATGAACATTGGGGTGTGTGTATCTTTTCGAATTATAATTTTCTCTGGGTATATGCCCAGGAGTGGGATTGCTGGATCATACGGTAGTTCTGTTTTTAGTGTTTTAAGGAACCTCCACACTGTTCTTTATAGTGGCTGCACCAGTTTACATTCCCATCAGCAGTGACCCTCTTCACTGACTTTGTTTTTTTTTACAGACTTTTAAGTGTACAATACAGATGTGTTAACTGCAGGCACAGTCTGCACAGCACGTCCGTAGGACTTAATAGAGTGTGTGTGCTTGTATTTGAGAGTATTTCTGAACCCTTCTCCAGGAGCTTCCTTTTCATGACATATTCTTTATTTTGCAATAACCTTTGCACACATCAAATATCCGGCTTGTAAGCAGAAGCAGAAGCTTCTGTAAAAGTTAGCCAAACGTCGTGTGCTTTCTTTCCATGCAAGTGAAAGGTGAAACACCTCTGTTCTTGGACTTACTTCTTTGGGCCAGGATAAGCTTTTGTCCATGTGAGGACAAGAGAGCAAATGTTTTCAGATGTGTACTATTTTGCAGAATTTATTCATTCCTGTTTCTTACAAATAGGATCCCATTAGCATGACAGAGCCCAGTGGCACAGTCTTTGTAGAATAAGTGATTCAGACAGTTGCATTCATAAATGACCTTGGTGTACTGCAAGGTCTTCCCTCCACACTACCTGCCCTGAGCCTAAACTCATCCTATTTCGTCTAGCCTCCTCTTCAACAATAACTTTTGTGTCAGGCCCGGTGCAAGGTCTCCTGGACGCCCTGTTAACTGCGTGCTGCAGGGGAGGGACAGGAGATGTGTAGGGACAGGAGATGTGTTTCGTTAGCACATGCTGGCAAGCTGCCATCTTCAGTCACTTTACATATAGTAACTGAGCTCCTTTTGTGTGCAGGGCTGTGTCGTCAAATGAGGAGAGAGGTGGCTCCCTGAGGGCATGCAGAGTTGTTAATATTTGGTGGCCATGAAAGCAAAAAAAAAAAAAATTTGAAGCACGGGAAGGTGCTTCAGGGCTCAGAGATACCTAGACCGATTGCTGCAACGAGGCTTACTCATACAGAAGTGGGTATAAGCGGGAGTAGAGGGTGAGTGGAAATAATATTGAAATGGAGGCAATGGCATTTTTCTAGAGACTTTCTATTCAGTCAGCAAATAGTTATCGGAACTTTTAGGCTAGTGGACAGTCTGTAAACATACGGACGTGTAAATGTGTAAGCGCAGATAGTGATAAAGGGAATAGAGAACAAGACAGTGAGGTGAGGGAGATGCACGGTGTGAGGTGACAAGGACTGGGGGGGTCGGGGGCCAGGGTAGTTTCTGTTTTGTTTGAGGAGAGCGGGTGAGTCTTGATGGAAGTTAGAGACCAAGCCTACAGCTATGGGAGGGAGCAAGGGGTTCCCCTCAGGGGGTAGGAACCACGGTTCGATGGTCAGAGCCAGAAAACTACCTGGCGTGTTCAAGGAAGAGGAAAGAGGCCAATGTGGCTTAAGGAGAGGATGCTAGGAGGAGAGTTCAGGAGAGGTAGTTAGAGAGGAAGGACGTGGGGTGCAGATACAGAGAACCTTGAAAGCTAGTATAAACTGTGGATTTTACTCTGAACATGCTGGTAATTGATTGGAGGATGTTCGCCAGAGGAATGACATCATAGAACATATTTTAAAGGGACACACTGGCTGCCGTGTTGAGATTAGATGATATGGGTTCAAGGGCAGAAACAGGAAGATAGAAAGTATTTACAGAAATCCAGGAGAGGAATGATGGCTTTGATCTGAATTGTATTGGTGGAAGAAGTGATGAGAGGTCAGATTTGGGATTTTTGTTTGAAAGTAGAATTGGGAGGACTTGCTGTTCTTTGTCTCTGACACTACATGTCAGCGCTCTTCTCCCTTGAGGAGGGAGGTGTGCGGGGTGAGCTCTGAGCAGGGAGCAGTCCTGTGCTTCCCTTAGCCAGGACTTCGGAATACCCTGCAATCATGTGTAAAATACCCAGGACCTGAAACCGCCTTCCCCAGGATTGCAGTCTATTCTGTGCAGAGACAGTGGAGGATACTGAGAGCCCATAAGCTGTTCTAAGGAGCCCCTTGTTAACAAAAGCAAGATCCAGCTTAGATATAATGCAAGCTACCATTTTCCTCTAGTTCCAGTGTGGCTTAGGAATTCAAAGTCTTCTGTCATCTTTCGGGAGTTGTGATGGTTAATTTCATCAGTCAACTTGGTTGGGCCATGGGGTGCGCAGATGAAACCTTATTTCCAGGGTGACGGTGAGGGCGTTTCTGGATGAGATTAGTATTTGAATCAGTTTGATAGGCAATGGTAGCTTATTTTACTTTGCCTTTTTTGGTTTGTTATGAAGTTAAATTTCTCAAAATACGAACTCACAGTTACGACTAAAAGGACCTTTAAACCATGCATAGCTAAAGCACATGAAATGGTTAAAAGACAAGTGTATTTACAGGAATCATGTACCTGGATGTCAGTCTTTATCTATATTAGTTGGATGAACTTTTATGTCATTCTGTCTCTTTCTATAGTTTGCACATCTGTCAAGCAGAAATAAGATTTGCTCTCCTAACTGTATTGTAGGAATGTACAAAAGATCAAACGAAATTACGAATGTGTGTTAAACCACAGTGATGTTACTGAATGCAAATTTGCACGCCTGACACACTGTGAGGTCAAACAAACCAAAACGTTGGAGTTTGGAGCAGAGAAAGATTTATTGCAGGGCCAAGCAAGGAGAACAGGTGGCTCATGTTCAAAAATTTGAATTCCCCAATGGTTTTCAGGGAAAAATTTTTTAAAAAAAATTATTTATTTTTTTGGCTGCTTTGGGTCTTCGTTGCTGCACATGGGGTTTTCTCTAGTTGCAGCAAGGGTGGGGGGCTACACTTTGTTGTGGTGTGCAGGCTTCTTAGTGCAGTGTTTTCTCTTGTTGCAGAGCATGGGCTCTAGGCATGCGGGCTTCAGTAGTTGTGGCATGCAGCTCAGTAGTTGTGGTGCATGGGCTTAGTTGCTCTGCCGCATGTGGGATCTTCCCAGACCAGGGATCAAGCCCCCGTCCCCTGCATTGGCAGGTGGATTCTTAACCACTGTGTCACCAGGGAAGTCCCCAGGGAAATCCCCACGGAAAAGTTTTTATAGGCAACACTTGGGGTGAGGGCTGCAGGGTGTGTGACTTTCTTTACATTGGTTGGTGGTGAGGTAACAGGGCAGTGCTCCTGGAATCTTGTGCTCAGCCTGAAGTTACCACCCTCCACCTGGGTGGGGGGCTTGGTTCCTATAGAAGAACTCAAAGATATTGTTCTGTATATCCCTTGACGGTGAAACCAAGACCCTGCTTTATCACTGCACTATTGTTTCTTGACCGCCCCTCCTTAGTTTCTGCATTCCTTCACTTCTCTGATTAGCAACTGTTTGATCTGCCCTTTGGAGCTCAGGGAAGGTCAAAGAGGCTGAATGAAGCCTATTTCCTGCAAACAAGAAATGGGGGACACAGAAAGGATTTGTATCTGGGAGCCCCACAGGGTCCTGCTCAGTTTCAGTAACCCACTGCACGTCTGAATTTGGATTCTAATTCTAACACCTCTAATCTCTGTAATACTCTTAGCCTCAGTTTTCCCTGAATGAAGATGATAATAGTGCCTATCTAAAAATAATTAAGTGAGGTAATATTTATAGTGTTCAGTAGGGGGCTTGACCCTTGTTAATACCTAGTAAGTGTAAGTAATTAGTAGTATTTAGGTATCTGAAAATAAAATATAAAACACTTTATAAGTGTAAGCTTTTATTAATTTATTATTCAGATAATAAGTCAATTATCTAATTTGCTTAGGGGTTTTATTTCTTTCCCTGGAGTTTTGGCATTGCTTTACATAGGAGATATTGGAATGTTTTTACTAATAAAATGTGTTTTGAAAATAATCATGGATATAGAAATCATAGTGAAACCGTGCACCTCAGATTGGGACTTGGACCCACGTGGCTGGGACTCGAATCCGGCCAAAACCCACAGTCTTCCAACTGAGATCACACACCTGGTTTCAGGACTTAATGAAGCTCAGGTTCTTGATGTCTCATCGCAGGAAGAATTCAGTGAGAGACAAAGTGATATGTAAGAAGTGGGTTTATTTGGAGAGAAACACACTCCACAGGCAGACTGTGGGCCATCTCAGAAGGTGAGAGCAGCCTTGGGGGAAACACATTCCACGGACAGAGTATGGGCCATCTCAGAAGGTGAGAAAGGCACCAGGGTATGGGGTTGTCAGTTTTAACAGGTGTGGGTAATTTCATAGGCTAATGAGTGCGAAGAGTATTCCAGCTATTTCAGGAAGGGGCGGGGATTTCCAGGAACTGGGCCTCCGCCCACTTTTTGATCTTTATGATCGGTCCTGGAACTGTCATGGTGCCTGTGGTGTGTCATTTAGCTTGCTGATGTGTTACGGCGAGGGTATACTGAGGTTCAGGGTCTAGTGGAAGTGACTTGTCCACTATCTTGGACCCATTTTGTTCATATCAGTTTATGTCATGTCCTCCGGCTATGTCATTCTTTCAAAGGTTGTGCCCTGCCCCCTTCCCTCCTGTTTCAATAGTATCATAGTAGCAAAAATACATTTGCTTGCGATGCATATTAACATCAGAGTAATATGTTATATTGAACATGCCTGGTCATATTTTCCATTTATTTTCTAAAATTATGCAGTTAATTTAAAAAAGTGAGTCGATGAAGACTTTCTCTTTTTTTTTTTTTTAACATCTTTATTGGGGTATAATTGCTTTACGATGGTGTGTTAGTTTCTGCTTTACAACAAAGTGAATCAGTCATACATAAACACATGTTTGCATATGTCTTCCCTCTTGCGTCTCCCTCCCTCCCACCCTCCCTATCCCACCCCTCCAGGTTGTCACAAAGCACTGAGCCAATATCCCTGTGCCATGCGGCTGCTTCCCACTAGCTATCTACCTTACTACGTTTGTTAGTGTGTATATGTCCATGACTCTCTCTCGCCCTGTCACAGCTCACCCTTCCCCCTCCCCATAACCTCAAGTCCGTTCTCTAGGAGGTCTGCGTCTTTATTCCTGCCTTACCCCTAGGTTCTTCATGACATTTTTTTTTCTTAAATTCCATATATATGTGTTAGCATACGGTATTTGTCTTTTTCTTTCTGACTTACTTCACTCTGTATGACAGACTCTAGGTCTATCCACCTCATTACAAGTAGCTCAATTTCGTTTCTTTTTATGGCTGAGTAATATTCCATTGTATATATGTGCCACATCTTCTTTATCCATTCATCCGATGATGGGCACTTAGGTTGTTTCCATCTCCGGGCTATTGTAAATAGAGCTGCAATGAACATTTTGGTACATGACTCTTTTTGAATTTTGGTTTTCTTAGGGTATATGCCCAGTAGTGGGATTGCTGGGTCATATGGGAGTTCTATTTGTAGTTTTTTAAGGAGCCTCCATACTGTTCTCCACAGTGGCTGAACCAATTCACATTCCCACCAGCAGTGCAAGAGTGTTCCCTTTTCTCCACACCCTCTCCAGCATTTATTGTTTCTAGATTTTTTGATGATGGCCATTCTGACTGGTGTGAGATGATATCTCATTGTAGTTTTGATTTGCATTTCTCTAATGATTAATGATGTTGAGCATTCTTTCATGTGTTTGTTGGCAGTCTGTATATCTTCTTTGGAGAAATGTCTATTTAGGTCTTCTGCCCATTTTTGGATTGGGTTGTTTGTTTTTTTGTTATTGAGCTGCATGAGCTGCTTGTAAATTTTGGAGAGTAATCCTTTGTCGGTTGCTTCATTTGCAAATATTTTCTCCCATTCTGAGGGGTGTCTTTTGGTCTTGTTTATGGTTTCCTTTGCTGTGTAAAAGCTTTGAAGTTTCATTAGGTCCCATTTGTTTATTTTTGTTTTTATTTCCATTACTCTAGGAGGTGGGTCAAAAAGGATCTTGCTGTGATTTATGTCATAGAGTGTTCTGCCTATGTTTTCCTCTAAGAGTTTGATAGTTTCTGGCCTTACATTTAGGTCTTTAATCCATTTTGAGCTTATTTTTGTGTATGGTGTTAGGTAGTGATCTAATCTCATACTTTTACATGTACCTGTCCAGTTTTCCCAGCACCACTTACTGAAGAGGCTGTCCTTTCTCCACTGTACATTCCTGCCACCTTTATCAAAGATAAGGTGTCCATATGTGCGTGGGTTTATCTCTGGGCTTTCTATCCTGTTCCATTGATCTATCTTTCTGTTTTTGTGCCAGTACCATACCGTCTTGATAACTGTAGCTTTGTAGTATAGTCTGAAGTCAGGGAGCCTGATTCCTCCAGTTCCTTTGTTCGTTCTCAAGATTGCTTTGGCTATTCGGGGTCTTTTGTGTTTCCATACAAATTGCAAAATTTTTTGTTCTAGTTCTGTGAAAAATGCCAGTGGTAGTTTGATAGGGATTGCATTGAATCTATAGATTGCTTTGGGTAGTAAAGCCATTTTCACAATGTTGATTCTTCCAATCCAAGGACATGGTATATCTCTCCATCTATTTGTATCATCTTTAATTTCTTTCATCAGTGTCTTATAATTTTCTGCATACAGGTCTTTTGTCTCCTTAGGTAGGTTTATTCCTAGCTATTTTATTCTTTTTGTTGCAATGGTAAATGGGAGTGTTTTCTTGATTTCACTTTCAGATTTTTCATCATTAGTATATAGGAATGCCAGAGATTTCTGTGCATTAATTTTGTATCCTGCCACTTTACCAAATTCATTGATTAGCTCTAGTAGTTTTCTGGTAGCATCTTTAGGATTCTCTATGTATAGGATCATGTCATCTGCAAACAGTGACAGCTTTACTTCTTCTTTTCCGATTTGGATTCCTTTTATTTCCTTTTCTTCTCTGATTGCTGTGGCTAAAATTTCCAAAACTATGTTGAATAATAGTGGTGAGAGTGGGCAACCTTGTCTTGTTCCTGATCTTAGTGGAAATGCTTTCAGTTTTTCACCATTGAGGATGATGTTTGCTGTGGGCTTGTCATATATGGCCTTTATTATGTTGAGGAAAGTTCCCTCTATGCCTACTTTCTGCAGGGTTTTTATCATAAATGGGTGTTGAATTTTGTCCAAAGCTTTCTCTGCATCTATTGAGATGATCATATGGTTTTTCTCCTTCAATTTGTTAATATGGTTTATCACATTGATAGATTTGCGTATATTGAAGAATCCTTGCATTCCTGGAATAAACCCCACTTGATCATGGTGTATGATCCTTTTAATGTGCTGTTGGATTCTGTTTGCTAGTATTTTGTTGAGGATTTTTGCATCTATGTTCATCAGTGATATTGGCCTGTAGTTTTCTTTCTTTGTGACATCCTTGTCTGGTTTTGGTATCAAGGTGATGGTGGCCTCGTAGAAGGAGTTTGGGAGTGTTCCTCCCTCTGCTATATTTTGGAAGAGTTTGAGAAGGATAGGTTTTAGCTCTTCTCTAAATGTTTGATAGGATTCGCCTGTGAAGCCATCTGGCCCTGGGCTTTTGTTTGTTGGAAGATTTTTAATCACAGTTTCAATTTCAGTGCTTGTGATTGGTCTGTTCATATTTTCTATTTCTTCCTGATTCAGTCTTGGCAGGTTGTGCATTTCTAAGAATTTGTCCATTTCTTCCAGATTGTCCATTTTATTGGCATAGAGTTGCTTGTAGTAATCTCTCATGATCTCTTTTATTTCTGCAGTGTCAGTTGTTACCTCTCCTTTTTCATTTCTAATTCTATTGATTTGAGTCTTCTCCCTTTTTTTCTTGATGAGTCTGGCTAGTGGTTTATCTATTTTGTTTATCTTCTCAAAGAACCAGCTTTTAGTTTTATTGATCTTTGCTATTGTTTCCTTCATTTCTATTTCATTTATTTCTGATCTGATTTTTATGATTTCTTTCCTTCTGCTAGCTTTGGGGTTTTTTTGTTCTTCTTTCTCTAATTGCTTGAGGTGCAAGGTTAGGTTGTTTATTCGAGATGTTTCCTGCTTCTTAAGGTGGGCTTGTATTGCTATAAACTTCCCCCTTAGAACTGCTTTTGCTGCATCCCATAGGTTTTGGGTTGTTGTGTCTCCATTGTCATTTGTTTCTAGGTATTTTTTGATTTCCTCTTTGATTTCTTCAGTGATCACTTCATTATTAAGTAGAGTATTGTTTAGCCTCCATGTGTTTGTATTTTTTACAGATCTTTTCCTGTAATTGATATCTAGTCTCATGGCGTTGTGGTCAGAAAAGATACTTGATACAATTTCAATTTTCTTAAATTTACCAAGGCTTGATTTGTGACCCAAGATATGATCTATCCTGGAGAATGTTCCATGAGCACTTGAGAAAAATGTGTATTCTGTTGTTTTTGGATGGAGTGTCCTATAAATATCAATTAAGTCCATCTTGTTTAATGTATCATTTAAAGCTTGTGTTTCCTTATTTATTTTCATTTTGGATGATCTGTCCATGGGTGAAAGTGGGGTGTTTAAGTCCCCTACTATGAATGTGTTACTGTCGATTTCCCCTTTTATGGCTGTTAGTATTTGCCTTATGTATTGAGGTGCTCCTATGTTGGGTGCATAAATATTGACAATTGTTATATCTTCTTCTTGGATCGATCCCTTGATCATTATGTAGTGTCCTTCTTTGTCTCTTTTAATAGTCCTTATTTTAAAGTCTAATTTGTCTGATATGAGAATTGCTACTCCAGCTTTCTTTTGGTTTCCATTTGCATGGAATATCTTTTTCCATCCCCTTACTTTCAGTCTGTATGTGTCTCTAGGTCTGAAGTGGGTCTCTTGTAGACAGCATATATAAGGGTCTTGTTTTTGTATCCATTCAGCTAATCTGTGTCTTTTGGTGGGAGCATTTAGTCCATTTACATTTAAGGTAATTATTGATATGTATGTTCCTATTCCCATTTTCTAAATTGTTTTGGGTTCATTATTATAGGTCTTTTCCTTCTCTTATGTTTCTTGCCTAGAGAAGATCCTTTAGCATTTGTTGTAAAGCTGGTTTGGTGGTGCTGAACTCTCTCAGCTTTTGCTTGTCTGTAAAGGTTTTAATTTCTCCATCAAATCTGAATGAGATCCTTGCTGGGTAGAGTAGTCTTGGCTGCAGGTTTTTCTCCTTCATCACTTTAAATATGTCCTGCCAGTCCCTTCTGGCTTGTAGGGTTTCTGCTGAGAGATCAGCTGTTAACCTTATGGGGATTCCCTTATGTGTTATTTGTTGTTTTTCCCTTGCTGCTTTTAATATGCTTTCTTTGTATTTAATTTTTGACAGTTTGATTAATATGTGTCTTGGCGTATTTCTCCTTGTATTTATCCTGTATGGGACTCCTTGTGCTTCCTGGACTTGATTAACTATTTCCTTTCCCATATTAGGGAAGTTTTCAACTATAATCTCTTCAAATATTTTCTCAGTCCCTTTCTTTTTCTCTTCTTCTTCTGGAACCCCTATAATTCAAATGTTGGTGCGGTTAATGTTGTCCCAAAAGTCTCTGAGACTGTCCTCAGTTCTTTTCATTCTTTTTTCTTTATTCTGCTCTGCAGTAGTTATTTCCACTATTTTATCTTCCAGGTCACTTATCCGTTCTTCTGCCTCAGTTATTCTGCTATTGATCCCATCTAGAGTACTTTTAATTTCATTTATTGTGTTGTTCATCGTTGCTTGTTTCATCTTTATTTCTTCTAGGTCCTTGTTAACTGTTTCTTGCATTTTGTCCATTCTATTTCCAAGATTTCGGATCATCCTTACTATCATTATTCTGAATTCTTTTTCAGGTAGACTGGCTATTTCCTCTTCATTTGTTAGGTCTGGTGCATTTTTATCTTGCTCCTTTATCTGCTGTGTGTTTTTCTGTCTTCTCATTTTGCTTATCTTACGGTGTTTGGGGTCTCCTTTTTGCAGACTGCAGGTTTGTAGTTCCCGCTGTTTTTGATGTCTGTCTCCAGTGGCTAAGGTTGGTTCAGTGGGTTGTGTAGGCTTCCTGGTGGAGGGGACTAGTGCCTGTGTTCTGGTGGATGAGGCTGGATCTTGTCTCTCTAGTGGGCAGGTTCACATCTGGTGGTGTATTTTGGGGTGGCTGTGGCCTTATTATAATTTTAGGCAGCCTCTCTGCTAATGGGTGGGGTTGTGTTCCTGTTTTGCTAGTTGTTTGGCATAGGTTTTCCAGCACTGTGGCTTGCTGGTCGTTGAGTGAAGCTGGGTGCTGTGTTAAGATGGAGGTCTCTGGGAGATTTTCGCCGTTTGATATTATGTGGAGCTGGGAGGTCTCTTGTTGACCAGTGTCCTGAAGTTGGCTCTCCTACCTCAGAGGCAGAGCCCTGACTCCTGGCTGGAGCACCAAGAGCCTTTCATCCACACGGCTCAGAATAAAAGGGAGAAAAAGTAGAGGGAATTAGTAGAAGTATGAGAAAAGAAAGAAGGAAAGGAGGGAAGGAAGGAAGGAAGAAAGAAAGAAGCAAAGAAAGAAAGAAGGCAAGAAGGAAAGAAAGGAGGGAGGGAGGGAGGAAGGAAGGAAGGAAGGAGGGAAAGAAGGAAAAAACAGAAAGAAAGAAGATACAGTAAAAATAAAATTAAGTATAATAAAGTTATTGAATTAAAAATTCTTATTTAGAAAAAAAAAAAGGGACGGATAGAACCTTAGGACAAATGTTGGAAGCAAAGCTATACAGACAAAATCTTACACAGAAGCATACACATACACCCTCACTAAAAGAGGTAAATGGGGAAAAATCATAAATCTTGCTGTCAGAGACCACCTCCTCAATTTGGGATGATTCGTTGTCTAAAGGAGGGAAGGAGGGAAGGAAAGAAAGAAAGAAAGAACGAAGGTAAAGTATAATAATGTTATTAAAATTAAAATTGATTGTTAAGAAAAAAATTTTTAAAAAAACCATGGACGGATAGAACCCTAGGGCAAATGGTGGAAGCAAGACTATACAGACAAGATCTCACACAGAAGCATACACATACACACTCACAAAAAGAGGAATAGGGAAAAAAATCATAGATCTTGCTCCTAAAGTCCACTTCCTTAATTTGGGATGATTGGTTGTCTATTCAGGTGTTCCACAGATGCAGGGTATATCAAGTTGATTGTGGAGCTTTAATCCGCTGCTCCTGAGGCTGCTGGGAGAGATTTCCCTTTCTCTTCTTTGTTCTCACAGCTCACCGGGGCTCAGCTTTGGATTTGGCCCCGCCTCTGCGTGTAGGTCGCTGGAGGGCGTCTGTGTTTTGCTCGGACAGGACGGGGTTAAAGGAGCCGCTGATTCGGGGGCTCTGGCGCACTCAGGCCGGGGGGAGGGAGGGGCACGGCGTGCGGGGCGGGCCTGCGGCGGCAGAGGCGGCGTGACGTTGCACCAGCGTGAGGCGCCGGCCGGCGAGACGTTGCACCAGCCTGAGGCGCGCCGTGCGTTCTCCCAGGGAAGTTATCCCTGGATCCCGGGACCCTGGCAGTGGCGGGCTGCACAGGCTCCCGGAAGGTGGGGTGTGGAGAGTGACCTGTGCTCGCACACAGGCCCCTTGGTGGCGGCAGCAGCAGCCTTAGCGTCTCCCGCCCGTCTCTGGGGTCCGCGCTTTTAGCCGCGGCTCGCGCCCGTCTCTGGAGCTCCTTTAAGCAGCGTTCTTAAACCCGTCTCCTCACGCACCAGGAAACAGAGGTAAGAAAAAGTCTCTTGCCTCTTCGGCAGGTGCAGACTTTTCCCCGGACTCCCTCCCGCCTAGCCGTGGTGCACTAGCCCCCTGCAGGCTGTGTTCACGCCGCCAACCCCAGTCCTCTCCCTGCGCTCCGTCCGAAACCGAAACCCGAGCCTCAGAGCCTCAGCTCGTAGCCCTGCCCGCCCCGGCGGGTGAGCAGACAAGCCTCTCGGGCTGTTGAGTGCCGGTCGGCTCCGATCCTCTGTGCGGGAATCTCCCCGCTTTGCCCTCCGCACCCCTGTTGTTGTGCTCTCCTCCGCGGCTTCGAAGCTCCCCCCTCCGCCTCCCGCAGTCTCCGCCCGCGAAGGGGCTCCTAGTGTGTGGAAACTTTTCCTCCTTCACAGCTCCCTCCCACTGGTGCAGGTCCCGTCCCTATTCTTTTGTCTCTGTTGTTTCTTTTGCCCTACCCAGGTACGTGGGGGGTTTCTTGCCTTTTGGGAGGTCTGAGGTCTTCTGCCAGCGTTCAGTAGGTGTTCTGTAGGAGTTGTTCCACGTGTAGATGTATTTCTGGTGTATCTGTGGGGAGGAAGGTGATCTCCGCGTCTTACTCTTCCGCCATCTTCAAGGTCCCCCCCAAGACTTTCTCTTTTGACCAAACATGATTTAGGCTCCTCTAAGTCCTCTTTTTGACCTGCTCATGGGCTCTGTCCTTGGCTCATTTAGTCAGGTTTTAGTAAGAATCCTGCTGGGTCATTTCATCGAAAATCTCCTCACCTTTGATGATCTGATCAAATTCCTAAGCCCCACTCTTGGTATCCTATCATCCTTACCCGCCTTCAGCAAAAATCCTATCAAGTCGGTTTAGCCAGAATCCCCCTCGCCTTGATGTTTCCTCTTAGTAATTTTCCATCCACTGACCCTCACCCTGCTCCTTGGCTATAAATCTCCACTTGTCCTTGTTGTGTTTTGAGTTGAGGTTAATTTCTCTGCTTTACTCCCAGACCCCTCCTTGAATAAAGTCTGTCTTGCCATCTTTAACAAGTGTCTGAATAATTTTTTCTTTAACAGAGTTCAAAATCATGAACTGAGCAAAAAAAAAATTGAACTCAAGCAAATTTGAAGTAATTATTCACAGAAATCACGGAACAACAGAGGGGGGAATCTGCATTTTATAAATGGGTTGGGCAGTGGTTCTTTCAAAGGAAAAAGCCGGAACAATGACTTTGGTTGATCTTTGGTCCTGGAGTTATAAAGGCAGGAACACAAATGGTTGCTATTAACATAGCCTCGGGGAAGAAAGAAGAAAGAAACTAATGTTGAATTTCCAATATTGCTGTGTCTGCTCTGATATTCTGGAAAGCAAGATAAAAATGGAGGGGACAGTACAAATCTGCATTTCCCCCTCATAGGATGCCTTTCCTGCTATTTTCATTTGGCCTCAAGGTTTTGGAGAGATCAATACAGATACTTTCCAGGGAAGGAAATAAGACAAGAACATGCACCCTGTTGGAGGTGTTTAGAATATTGAATAGTTTTTGACATAAGTTGATGGAGAGGCAAGGTATTACTCTCCAAGGAGGGAATTGCTACTAGAGTGTGAAGCTCATGGGGGAAAAGAAACTAAATGAAAACTGGAAGGAGAATGAGTGGAGGTTTTCACTCCTCCCTACTTCTCAAGTTCACAAATAGGATGGTGAGTTGAGAACACAGGAGCTCAAAAACAGCACCTTCCTCTGATGAAAACGGTTTCCCACCCCATCATCACTACAGCAGAGGGCAATGAAAATGCCTCTGCCTCGATTTTAAATCAAAATTCATTCTTTAGGGTAGTATTTGCTTTCCTTCCCGTTTCATTTGATGGTTGCACTGCTGACACGGATTCACAATGGTTATTAAAATATTCACTGCAAAGAGCTGGTGTGAGCTCATTTACTGCTACTCTTTTACGCATCTGGATTAACCTTTCTCAAGCAATCACAGCATTGTAAACACCCCTCAGCATTAAATACAAAACAGCAGTGTGCAGGTTTAAACGACAACGCTTCAGCATTGTTTCTGGCCCAATGCGTGACTTGTTTCATTTAGCAGTTTCTGCATTCCCCCACTGTTTAACAATCACGCACAGCTGAAAGCTTTGCCCTCACTTTCTTTCCCTTGTTTAATGAGGCCCAGGATAAAATACTCTCTCCTTCCATTTTTCCCTTAAAGGTCAAGACTTGAATCAGAATGAAATTTGGAAGGTCAGTGTTCAAATGTGACTGCTTTAGCTTACATAGTGCCAAGAAAAATCGGAAGTCGGTTGCATAGAGAGTGGCAAAAATTAAGTCGATGTTGGTTAAGAAACTTGTATGTATTAATGCACCATTGTGGCTGAGAATTTAAACTCCTAAAAGTCAAGAAAGTCAAAATTATGATCCTCCCAGCTACGGTTATTCATTCCTTGCACACATGACAGTATTTTATGTACTACATTTGCTGTTATATTTATATAGAATAGGCCAAGTTATAGTTACTAGGGGAAGCATAACTTTTCATGTCTAACTTTCCTGCATTCTAATTCTTCAGCACAATTAGCATTCGCCTTCCTTTACTTTCCCCTCATTTTGTTTCTCAAAGAAAAAAAAAAATGAGATGACCTTGTATCTCCCTGTTTTAACTGTTCACTGACCTGTGGGACATATTCTGTATTTGTGGGTCAGGGTGACCGTAATGTAGAAAATTTCCTTTGTTTGGGAGAAGAGCTTTCTGCAGCTTGCAGAAGGCGAGCAGAAACTCGATGGAGCTTTCCGGGGTCCTGATGCTCTGTCTTCGTACTGTTCCTAGATTTGTATGTGCTGCCTTATGTTTAGTTTGGCAGATAAGGTAAGATTTAAAGGTAAAAACGTAGCAAATAACAGAGTACAGGTCTGTGCAGTTTCAGAGTAAATATTTAAGAGAAAATAACCAGTTTTTACTAGATTGGACATTGTTCTATTTTCAGAAGAGAAAGTGTAACAGGGAAGAACAAAATCTGACTCCATGTTGGATCTGTTTCTTTTACTTTAACCTTTGCTCTCTGTTGCTTTTCGTTACTATAATCACTAAAAGGATGCTGTCTATAGCTATTGGCATATATAATGGCCTCTGTCGGGGAACTCTGCTCCTCTGCCTAAATGTTAAACTAAAGTGCCTTTGTTCAGCCCACAGGGAAACATTCTGACCCTTGCCCACTTGTGAATGGCTGCAAGAAAGGAGAAATTAATACATCCACTTCCCAAGGCTGGTCAAACCAGGAGATGTTTTGCAAGACTTATGGTCTTTTTACTTTACTTCCTCACCTCCTCCCTCTTCTCTGGTCTATAAAAGAAACTAGCACCCAGACCCTGATAAGATGGTACTCTAGGACACTAGTCAGCCATCCTCTCAGACGCCTGGCTTTCTGAATAAAGTTGCTACTCCCTGCCTCAACATCTCATCTCCCGATTTATTGGCCTGTCTTGCAGCAAGCAGAGTGCGCTTGGACTCAGTAACAAAAGTGCTTTGGAATACTTGGTACAGATCATCTCAAGCCACCTTAATCAA
The DNA here is from genome assembly GCF_937001465.1 of Orcinus orca. Classification (NCBI taxonomy): domain Eukaryota; kingdom Metazoa; phylum Chordata; class Mammalia; order Artiodactyla; family Delphinidae; genus Orcinus; species Orcinus orca. The sequence goes on from NC_064562.1 coordinate 5,540,318, forward strand.
ACTGGGTAATTAATGTGTGCTTAGAGACGAGGTTTATTCAGAGTCACCTTCAGGCTCTATGTATTCAGCATCAGGTAGCTGGTGGTGGAAGACATTTTGGAGCAGACGGATCTGGATTCAAATCTTGATTCTGATAGTTATCCCCCTATAACTTTTGAAAATGTGGACTCATCAGCACTGTATGAGAGTGTTTGTTGCTCTGTGCCACCTACATTACCTTATTAAACCCCTGGATCCTTGCCAGTCTGATAATAAATACTGGTATTTATTCAGTACCATTATATTTCTGTTATGAGTGAACTTGGGCATTATTTCATTCATTTAAGAGTGATATTTATTTCTTGAAAGTGAACTGTGTGTTCATATTTTTTGCCATTTTTCTGATGTCTTATTAGATTTTTGAAACTGATTCATAGAAATTCCATATATTAAATGGAAGATAAACCTTTATGACATTGTTGTATTTTTCCTCCAGTTTTTCATGTGTTTTCACTTTGCTTGGTGAATCTCGCCATGCAGAAGTGTTTGCTATGTAGGTAGCTAGATGTATCCACTTAACAACCTTAGGACTTCTGAGATTTAAAATCATGATTAGAAAGGTCTTCCCCCTCTGAGATGATGGTAAATTCTCCAAAGATGTCTAGTACTTCTGTAGTCACTCCCTTCCTTTAGAAACACACCCCCACACACCAAAAAACCCCCCACAAAACCCTACGCCTCCTAAAGGTGGTTGAGGTACAAATATCAAAAGGAAAAAGGAAGCCCTTCTGGCACAGACACAATTGAAACAGACCTTCCCGCTTGGCTCTGAGAGGTTTCTCCTTGAATCTGCTTTCCGAGGTCATCTGGTCCTGCCCCTGCTTCCCTCATCTACTGCTCTTGAAGTGGAAGGCGGCTGAAGTTGACAAAGGTGTTATGCAGGTTATAATTGAGGGTAATGTCTCCCTCCTGCCCACCGATGGTAGTAAAATGAGGACATGATATTAGTTTGTGCAGGGCTGTAGAAAGCAATTGGAGGCACGTACACTGTGGGATAGATCTGATATCATTAACTTTAAGGTTAAATGCCTTCGCAGTGAGTTACCTGTGCAAGTAAATTAAATCAAACATTTAACGTTAGCTATGCGGGTTACTTCATTTATGAAGGTTAAATAGCGGAATTTCAATATAATTGCTTAGCTTCTGGGTGGTGGAGATCTGGAAAGGGTTCCTGTTGTATATACCCTTCTAAATTGCTTAACGAAAGCATCCATGCATATTAATAACTTATTTTCTCACCTTTTCAATGTGGTAATGAAATGCCTGCAGGGGGCAAGTAATATAAATTAGCTACTTATTTGATTAGTTAAAAAAACACAAAACAAAAAAATGATCATCCTTCCTTGTAACTATGAAAGTAACATAGTTTATAAAGGAAATACTAAATACTGATTACTTAAAGAATGACAAAAAGATTAAAAAAAATTTTCCCCCAAATAAAGAGATTTTTCAGAGCTTGGGATATTTTAATTTTCTTTCTTTTTTTTTTTTTTTTTTGCTGTACGCGGGCCTCTCACTGTTGTGGCCTCTCCCGTTGTGGAGCACAGGCTCCGGACGCGCAGGCTCAGCGTCCATGGCTCACGGGCCCAGCCGCTCCGCGGCATGTGGGATCTTCCCGGACCGGGGCACGAACCCGTGTCCCCTGCATCGGCAGGCGGACTATCAACCACTGAGCCACCAGGGAAGCCCTGGGATATTTTAATTTTCATCACTGTCAAATATTTACATTAAGATTGCATAGCCATTGTCAAATATATGATACACTGCTCTCCGAAGTTGCCATTTTTATTATAGCAGAATTACACTTTTCTAACACCACACTCAACCTGATGGGGTCAGGTTGAGGTTCCTTGATTGGTGGTGGAAAGAATGGGAATGTGGCATTTATGGCTTATTCAACAAACTCGTGCAATGTCCAGCAATTGGAAAGTAATGATTTATAAACTCCCAGTGAGCATTGTACCGAGTCCAGGAACTCTAACACAGTATCAATTATTTATTAACCACTAAGCTAAAGAATTAGCTTTACAGCATGAGATTGGTACTCTGTGCTTTTGACCCATAACCATGGGATCTACATTTTGGAATGATTCACGAATGTCATGGGTTTCAAAGCCCAAGTTTTCTCCAAGGGTTGGAAAGCCGTAGAAGGTGGGACTGGAATAATTGTGCAATATTTCCCACTGTGGAAATGTCACAGAATGAATATTAATCTGACTTCATATTGCATACAATCAATTTTTTCCTGTAAAAGCTAAAGTTACCTGTAGGAGAACCTGGTATCACGTATAAAACAGATGTAGTCGTGTCCCCCATATCACGTGTACATGGCATTCAGCCACGGACCTTGAATTTCCTGAGACTTCAGTGTGTATCTTTCCTTTACAGCTTAGCTTCTTGTAAGTGAGTGAAGCATTAATTCCCATATTTTGACCTCCTCAAAGGAAAAGTCTCTTAAAATGCCAAGTTATAACCCCTACAAGGTTCAACTCAACAGTCTTTAAAAGTAATAGCCCAAAGCGGTAATTTATTGTTAAGAAAGAAGAAATGAAACAGCGTGAAGTCTCTAAATTGACTGCATTAAAATGGAATCTCTCTTCCCTGGCTCTCTTTCTAGATTTAATGGTTAATCAACTATTAACATTTTCTAGTTATTTTAGGTTATGCCTGTACTTTACTGCCACATGTTTTAGAATTATAAAATAAGCATATAAATAACTTCTAATGTGAGCAAAACCCTTTTATTAGATTAGCTGTTGACAGAAACAAGTTTTCTTAAAAGGGCAAAGGAGTTACGTGAATTTTATGTGACTTAATCAGCCAGATTTCTGGGTGTGATTTTTAAGATGCATTACCATCATTGCAGCTGAATTTAACACCTAATTCTTGCTTGCATGTACGAGACTAATAGCAATAGGTCTCTTTTGGATATGGAGAGAGCAAAATTCTCTCCGCTTCCTCTTTCCAATTTCCTTCCTTAGGAAATTTAAAGCTCATCAATGGCGAAATCAGTGTCAAATATTTTTCTAGTTGGGTATAGGAAAAAAACGTCTTTATATGTGGCATAAAAGTATATCAGTTGCAGCCATATATATGGTCATTTGTTAATGTTTTGTCTTCTGGCACACCTGAATTTTCATAATTTATGCTGGATCTGCTAGGCTGAGTGCCAGTGGTTTGCAGGCATTCAGTGCTGCAAAGCAGACTGTGCATATGTAGTGGGACAGCTTGTTTTGGTGGCCTGGACCACGACCCCTTTCTCAGAGAATCAATCCTTACCTTCCTGACCATAGATATGGGCCACAGAGATCATCTTGATAGCATGTTGTCACTTTTCTTTGCAAAAGCAGCTCAGAGCAGTAGTGAATAGCAGACCGTAGTGGGTAAGTCAGGTTTGCTCTTAGAGACAAAAACCAACATGTAGAAAACAACATGGGGTGGGGAGAGGTGCTTTGCTTTCTGATCTCTTCCCAGGTCTTGGATCTAGTTCTTTATGAGGCTTGGTTACATTAAGTCCTTTTAGAGAAAGTTCCTCCTGGCGACTGAGCTAATTTGAGTGGATTTCTGTGTCTTACAACCAAAAGTAACTTGACTAAGTCAAAGGGAATAGTGACAGAGTGGATCGCATCCCTTTTCTTGGCATTCCTCCTTTCTTACGAAGTCAAGTCAAACAAAAAGCAGTAAGAGAACCGATTGTTGTATCATTTCAAGGTTATCTGAAGAAGTTTTAATACTGACAAAAACTCTCTCCTCTGACTAAGCTTGAGTCAGGATTCTCTGAGCCCTCAACTGACTAGGCCATGAACTTGGGCTCTGACCTTGGATGGCTTAGTTCAGGTTCATCAAGAATTCTGTTAAATCAGTTCAGCAAAAATTCCTCATCCTCTATATCTGATCAAACTCCTCATCCCCCACCCTAGGTGGTTTACCACTCTGATCTACTTTCAACAAGAACGTTGAGTCAGTCTAGTAAGGATCCTTCTAGCCTAGATGTTTCCTCTTAGTAACTTTCCATCCACTGGCCTTACACTGCTCCTTGGTGGTAAGTCTTCTCTTTCTCTTGCCTTTGTTCTATTCAGAGTTGAGCTCAGTCTCTCCTTGTTAGGGAACCATTGACTGAAACTGCCCGCCTTGGCCCGGCATGATAATAACTACTTGCATGAGTTGTCTCGCAACAGGAAGTCCCCGTAAGAAACATGCCACTGCCACCAAAAACTAACTGGGAGAATTCAGGAAGGGCCACAAGAAGGGAAGAGACAGCCCATAATATGTCCTGCCAACCTCCCAGAAACCCTCACGCTGGAAACCATTTTGACTGAGAGATTCAAGCACCACCAGGAAGGGCCTTGAATCAGACCAAATATGGGCACAGGCAATATAATTGGCCAGAGACAACTTGGAAAGCTAACTGCACCACCATAAAACTTGAGACTTGAGCCATGTGGCAGAGCAGTCCTCCTGCGTTCCCTGACACTGCTGCTCTCTGCCCGGGAGTCCCTTCCCAATAAAGTCTCCTGCTTTGTCAGCACGTGTGTCTCCTTGGACAGTTCATTTTCAAGTGTTACACAAGAGCCCACTCTTGGGTCCTGGAAGGGGTCCCCCTTCTGGTACCATCCCCTACTGCAGGACTCCCATTGCAGGACCCCCCTGAATAAAACCTTCTTTACCATCTTTAAAAAGTATCTAAATAATTTTTTCTTTAACTACAGACCTACATGGAATGTATCCATCTCAAGCTTCCTCATGAAGAGAGTCTTTTAGAGAAATGAGTTTCCAACAGATCTCTGGGGAGGAGTGCTTGCCCCTTGGAGGAAAGTGTTTCATGTTCATTTAGCGTTACCTAGGAAGGTAAGACGCATTTAGCGTTGAGGAATAGGTGAGATTGCAAGGCAGCAATGAATCAAGAGGAGTGGTTGATGGCAAAAGTTAAGGATTTTATTATCACAACTTGATAAACACTTGGTAACCTCCAAATTAAGTTTTGAACAACACGAGACTACATCAAAATGCCAACTGAGCATTTAGCACGCTGTATCATTAAATCTGTCGCGAGACTTTGCTTTCCTGAGTAACCCAAATCGGGATCTGGCAATGATATGCGTCATTTCTGACATGCGTCAGAAAATTCCATAAGAATTTATGGAACTGTTTTCCTTCCCTTAGACTGTGGTGTTAGGATCCAAAGCATTGTCTGGATGATATTTTGTGCCTGTTATCCCCCCAAATGATGCTAAAGTGAATTCATTAATTTTTAACCTGAAAACACTTTAATTCAGAATATGAAAGGTTAGTTTGAAAATAAGGTATGATACAAAGGGGATGGCAGGCACCCTGGCGTGCAGCAAATTGCCTCCGATCTTTTGCAATCCAAACGAGAGAGGCTGCTGTTCAGTTATGGATGAAAAGGCTCATTATCTCAAAGATAATTGCCCAGATGCCCTACCAGCGAGGTCACACTAAACAGGGCTGTGGTTTCTGAACCAAATGCTTGAGCTAATAGTTAAAGGTGTAGGGAATCATTTTTAATGTGCTATAGAGAACAACCAATAAATACTTCCCTTAGCCAAAAGGTTTAACCATTCCTGGAGACTGGGTGGAGCTACATTGTGAATTTGCAATAATTAGGAAGAAAGGAAAAACAACTTTTTCATTCTAGAATGTGGTCACATGTTTTCTCTACTGTTCAAGTTTTGTTGGACTTTTCTCCAAATGTGCAAATACTTCTGTCAACGTTTAAAGAAAGTCATGCAGCACATGTGAAATAAAACTCATATTTTATGGCAAGACAAAAAAAAAATTTAAACATAAAAAATTCCTCTCTGCCCTTTGCTCAATCATAACTAGCAACATTCTCCTAGCATCAACAAGATGACTCCTTAAGAGACAACATTCTTTCCCGATCTTGTAAGGGGTCCCATGACCTACCACGATGATGATTAGATGTGGGTTATGTAAACTGCCGGTAACACATCTTTTGATGTACAGCACTCTGTCTCCAAAATCTTACATACCTGTGCCTTGACTCTTAATAGGCAGAACTGTTCTCAGAGCTTTCTGAGATGCTCTTCCTGGGTTATAATTCTCAAATTTGGCTTGAATAAAGTTTTCCATTTCTTTCTTAGGCTGATTAATTTTTCATTGACACATGAAAGGATAAGTAGTAAAATATTTTAATATATTTTCGTTCTAGTCTACATTCTTAAGCTAAGCCTTTATGTTACAAGGTTTGTGAATACATTTGAAATGTTGAAGCCATAGACATTGACATTTTCTGGAAAACTGCAATACAGTGGGTGAAGGCAGGGCTGAAAAAAAAATAACAAGTGAGAATCTGACCTCTTACTTCAGTCTCTGACTCTTCCAAGTAAATGTTACGCCTGCTTGGTTTTTTTTTTTTTTGCTTGCTGGGTTTTTTGAATTGCATCGTCTCATAATGACTCGGCAGGTGGTGCCATCTCAATTGAAATTAAATGTTATAGTTAGTCACAGGGTCTTTTTCTGTTAGAAAAGCTATTAACACGTTCAAAACTAAGCAAATTTAATGATAAAGATCAAGGATGACCATCCGTAATCGTATGTATAATTTTGTCCTGTTCCATTTTGCAATTTGTGGAGCAGACAATTAAGAGCAGCAATATCTATAGTAAAAACCAAGTGTGGGGCTTCCCTGGTGGTGCAGTGGTTGGGAGTCCGCCTGCCGATGCAGGGGACGCGGGTTCGTGCCCCGGTCTGGGAGGATCCCACATGCCTTGGAGCGGCTGGGCCCGTGAGCCATGGCCACTGAGCCTGCGCGTCCGGAGCCTGTGCTCCGCAACGGGAGAGGCCACAGCAGTGAGAGGCCCGCGTAACGCAAAAAAAAAAAAAAACAAAGTGTGGACTTTTGAGCATTTGCAGATAAGCACAAGGAGAGAGAATCTGGATAAAGTCTGGTGTGGGATATGGAATCTACTGGAACACAGAATGAGACAAATTAGCATCATAGAACCGACACAGTGAAAGAACCTTTTTCTCCAAGCTGAGACTGGCTTAAGGCTTTATCGATTTTTCCTTTGTGAGATGACTTAGAACTTTAGTACAGGAATTGTAGAGGATTTTTCTTATTGTAAATAATTTTTTAATATGGAGTGTATCTAGTTATCAGCCACACTGGAGTCGTTTTTTGGAAAAGACTGTTTGTAATGAAACCCTTCCCTCCTTTTGGGTGACAGACCCCTTCTTCATGACACAGTGACACAGTGAGTCAGTATCATTTTCCTGGCCACAGTGATTGATTCAGTCATGTGCCAAGCTAGGTTGTCTTCTGGATGAAAGTGATGGGGAATTATCCACTTCCTCTCTTTTGTGGGATTGTAAGCTTTTGCCTGCAGACATGCCTCCAGCAATGTCACCCTTCACAAGGAGAAACCCTGAGAGAGTGAACCTGATGCCCAGGTCCGGGCTAGCCCCCGAGTCTTGATACTTTCTAAATTCCTAGCTCTAGTCCTGGAGGTCCTCAGGGCTGCCCTGCTTTCTTGGAGCACTTCTCATTCTGTGGCTACCACAAGAGTGATGGGGTTTAGGACACATTACCCTAATGTCTGGCAACTTGGCATGTTGACTATTTCGAGCTAAAAGAGTTTGAGACATGGTAGGTGCAGGAAGGACTTTCTGACTTTCCCCTGAATCAAGTCATGAAACACTCATGGGAGAGATGCCCTTCTTATGCCCGGAAGAAAGGAGCATCCTTATCTCCAAAGAAGAAAAGGAACTCAGGGAGGGGCTAAAACCAAGCAGGACACTGTGGGGTCCTCCTGAGCACAAAAACCTCTCTTGTCCCCAGTTTCTGATTTGCAGGATAAAGGCTTCAGCCTTCTAGGCTTTCCTGAGTACCAAAGAACAGATTCCAACAGTTACTAATCAGGGAAGTAAGGGAACGCAGAAATAAAGGAGAAGCAATGAAGAAACGATAGTGCAGCTATTAAAGCAGGATCCTGGTTCCTCCTTAAGGGATATACATAACAATACCTTTGAGTTCTTCTGCAGGAACTAAGGCTCCCACCGAGGTAGAGGACAGTAACTTCAGGCTGAGCTCAAGATTCCTGGAGAACTGCCTTGCTACCTCACCACCAAGCAATCAGAAGGAAGCCACACACCCTGCAGCCCTCACCCCAAAGTTTACCTATAAAAACCTTCCCCCAAAGCCATTGGGGAGTTTTGGGATTTTGAGCATGAACCACGCGTTTTCCTTGCGTGGCCCTGCACTAAATATTTCTCTGCTCCAAACTCTGACATTTTGGGTTGTTTGGCCTCACTGTGTGTGGGGCACATGAACTTGTGTTTGGTAACAGGATCTGAACCAACAGGCCATGCTAACCTTCTCCCAGTTTACTACAGTTAGCTCAGTTTTGTCCTGTCATATCTTTCTATGACTTTCCCCTCTTTATCAAGCCTAGCAAAAAACCACACAGGTTTAACTGTTTCTTCAGGTCTCAGTTTCCTTATAAAGACTCCCATGTCATGTAGAACTTATATTAAATAAATTTGTATGCTGTTAATCTGTCTCTTGTCACAGGATTCCCAGTGGAGAACTAAAGAAGAGAGAGGAAAAGATATTTTCCTCCCACAGAGGAGCTTTACGATACTCCTTTTAAAATCGGTTTGTCTTGGTTTCTGCTAATGGCAGTATACTAGGGCAAGTCACCCAATATCTTCATGAAAGAGATAAGATCTACTGAGGGGAAGCAGACTGCGCCACCCTAAAATGTGCCGTGTTGGCTTGTGGATTGCTATGAGGTGAAGGCATTTAAGACCCAGCAGACTCAGGGAAAGCTCGTTACTTCTCCCTTAACTGCCTAAAAGAATTTAGACGGGGGGTCTGTACCAGAAAGAGAGCTATTTCCAGAGATAACTTCTTACCTCAGAAGAACTTACCCGCATGGCAGGACAAACTGGTCTACGAAACGTTTGCTTTTCTCATCTTCCTGTGACTTATCCTCCTCCTCTTTGCAGCCTCAGGTCCGTGTCCCCTTTTTCCTTGGCTCCGGGTGGTATATAAACATTAGTTGCTGACTACCGTTGAGTCTCATGTCTCTGTGGGGCTCTCACATGGATATAGTTAAATTTGTTTTTCTCCTGTTGATCTGTCTTATGTCACTTAATTAGCAGACCAGCCAGAGATCCTAGAAGGGAAGAAAGGAAACTTTTTCCTTCCCAACAATATTCAAGGGGAATCTCTCATCTTGTTGCCACTTACCTACACCTGGAACCATTCTTGCTTCTCTCTTGAGTCAGAAGAGGAAGTGTCCCTTCTCACACATGACACCCTCTGTCCTGTGTCAAGACTTTCTCATGCTTTTCCTTCTGCCCAGCATACTGTTTTCTATTCACTTCCTTTCATCTTCAACTCCCCAGAGAATTCTGAACCACAGAATTCCGGGGCTTCCTCCCCATATTATCCTCTTACTATGTATGTTTTCATATCCCTCACACTCATCCCAATTATGTTTATGTTCTCATGTGTTGGCTAACATTTTCTCAGTCTCCTCTACTATAGTGGAAACTCTGTGAGAGCAGGGACCATCATTTGTGTTACTCTAGCACCTAGCTCATTTTTAAGGCATTGATTAAATTAATAAAAATTCTTTTTGCTCTTGCTGAAGATAATTACCTAATCAGAGTGAACTTCCACCATCAATTACAATTGTGATTCAATTCCTTAAAATGGGAAAATCTGAGAAAAAGTACACATGGGACTGATTTCATTTGGTTGACTGTCAAGCTCCCCTTGTCTCCCATCCCTGCAAACAGAACTTTGAAATTTTCCAGATGTTGGACCTTCATTTGCTTGGGAGAGGAGGAGGGGTACCCTCCTCGGCACCAAGCACTGTTCTGATTAGTAGAAGACAACACTGATAGCTCTATTCCCTTTGCCAATGACTCAGGAATGAGCATGGCTAGGGAGGCTTGTGGGCCTGCTCTGTGGAAGTTTCCCTCTCTCTTAAGAAAGGGGGTCCAAGGAGTTAAAAAATGACTAAAGAAGATATTTTAGGAGATACAAACAAACTTTATTTAACACTTCATGAAGTGAGCATTAAGAAAACTGCAGGGGATCGCTTCAAGACGGCGGAGGAGTAACGCGTAGAGATCACCTTCCTCCCCACAGATACATCAAAAATACATCTACATGTGAAACAGCTCCTACAGAACACCTACTGAACGCTGGCAGAAGACCTCAGACCTCCCAAAAGGCAAAAAAGTCCCCACGTACCTGGGTAGGGCAAAAGAAAAAAGGAAACACAGAGACAAAAGAATAGGGACGGAACCTGCACCAGTAGGAGGGAGCTGTGAATGAGGAAAGGTTTCCACACACTAGGAGCCCCTTAGCGGGTGGAGACTGCGGGTGGCGGAGGCGGGGGGAAGCTTCAGAGCCGCGGAAGAGAGCACAGCCACAGGGGTGCGGAGTGCAAAGCGGAGAGATTCCAGCACAGAGGATCAGAGCCGACCGGCACTCACCAGCCTGAGAGGCTTGTCTGCTCACCTGCTGGGGCAAGTGGGGGCTCTGAAATGAGACTGGGGCTTTGGAGGTCAGATCCCAGGGAGAGGACTGGGGTTGGCTGAGTGAACACAGCCTGAGGGGAGCTAGTGTGCCACAGCTAGCTGGGAGGGAGTCCGGGAAAGTGTCTGGTACTGCCTAAGAGGCAAGAGACCATTGTTTCGGGGTGCATGAGGAGAGGGGTTTCAGAGCACCGCCTAAAGGAGCTCCAGAGACAGGCATGAGCCGGGGCTATCAGTGTGGACCCCAGAGACGGGCATGAGACGCTAAGGCTGCTGCTGCCGCCACCAAGAAGCCTGTGGAGCCCGCCACTGCCAGGGTCTCGTGATCCAGGGAAAACTTCCCCGAGAGAACACATCATGCCTCAGGCTGGTGCAACGTCACGCCGGCCTCTGCCCCTGCAGGCTCGCCCCGCACTCCGTGCCCCTCCCTCCCCCACCGGCCTGAGTGAGCTAGAGCCCCCGAATCAGCGGCTCCTTTAACCCCGTCCTGTCTGAGCGAAGAACAGACGCCCTCAGGCGACCTACACGCAGAGGCGGGGCCAAATCCAAAGCTGAACCCCGGGAGATGTGCGAACAAAGAAGAGAAAGGGAAATCTCTCCCAGCAGCCTCAGGAGCAGCGGATTAAATCTCCACCATCAACTTGATGTACCAGCATCTGTGGAATACCTGAATAGACAACGAATCATCCCAAATTGAGGAGGTGGACTTTGGGAGCAACTGTAGCCTTGGGGTTTGCTTTCTGCATCTAATTTGTTTCTGGTTTTATGTTTATCTTAGTTCAGTATTTAGGGCTTATTATCATTGGTAGATTTGTTTATTGATTTGTTGCTTTCTTCCTTTTTTACATATGTATATATATTTTTTCCTTTTTCTCCTTTTGTGAGTGTGTATGTGTATGCTTCTTTATGTGATTTTGTCTGTACAGCTTTGCTTTTACCATTTGTCCTAGGGTTCTGTCTTTCCTTTTTTTTTTTAAACTATAGTTTTTAGTGCTTGCTATCATTGGTGGATTTGTTTTTTGGTTTGGTTGCTCTCTCTTTCTTTTTTTTTCACCTGTTTATTTTTAATAATCTTTAAAAAAATTTTATTTTAATAACTTTATTTTATTGTATTTTTCTTTCTTTCTTTTTTTCCTCCCTTTTCTTCTGAGCCGTGTGGCTGACAGGTCGACTGCAGTGAAGGAGCAAATTTAGAGATGATTTCCTAGCTACAATGTGGCCAACAGAGAGTTTATAGCAAAAAGGTAGTGCTGTCACGCACAGTTTGGAATATGACGATGTCAATTGTTCTTATGATGATTACAATCTATTTCTGCTGGATGTGAATGGTCCAGCCAACTGGGGAAGTGTTCTCACACTTGGACTCTGTCCACTTTCCTGCTGTGGTTCACTTTCTTGTTCTCTACCTGTTCTGTCCTGGCAGCCTATCAGATTGAAGTTATGAAGCCTCGTGGCTTAGTTAATGCCTCCAGTTAAGCTTGGGGAAGAAAGCAGGAAGCAGCAGACTGGCTTCCTAAGCAGGTTTAAAGGGGGTAAGAACACCCTTAACAGACGGCAGTTTGACTCGTGGAAAAGTCAATCGCTTCCTTTCATTTCCAGCAGGTATTGAGAAGAGCTGGATGAAGAGTCCACAGAGCAGCCTGGATAAAATACCACTGAGCGTAGAGAGAGGGAACAAGGAACTTCTGAGCCACATCAGATCAAAGGATGTTTGAGGCTGGGTTAGCACTGGAGCACTTCAAAAGTGTGACGTGAGCCCCTCTGCCCGTCTCCAGCCTCAATTGCTGATCCATCATTCTGGGATAAGCTTTCATATGCAAAGCAAAAATGAGGACTGGCTTTCCCAAGAAATGCCTTGTTATTTCTTGTCTTTCATTAAGCTGGGACCTGAGAGCACCGAGACAGGAAAAATATAATGATGAAGTCAAGCTGATTTTTTTGTGGAGCTGAAGCTCTTGTTAAAACTCAGAGGCTTAAGTGTGGCTGGTGACTGTTTAAAACGATTATTTCAAATGGTAGCCTTGCTTCTCCCTGCTGAACTCATTTACTGATTATCTCACTCTGGTTTGGAATTTCTGAATAAAGAAATGAATGATGAAGAAAGAAGAAATGGAGGAGTATATGAATAAAAGGCCATCGCTGGAACTTTAATGTTATCAGCTTGCAATGCCATATTGAACAGGAAAAAAGGAAGAAGAAAGCTTTCTATTCAGTGACCGTTTGAAGCTCACCAATGTGCAATATGTTTTCATCACATTGAAGGCATCTGACAATAGAAACGTGATATGCAGTTTCTTTCTTGCTCTCTCTCTTTTTAAAATTGAATGGCTGAGGTATATCATTCTGCTGTATCGTGACCGTGACTAGAAAACACTTGGAGTGTTTTAAAGCCACAACAGATGGAAGGGCTTCAACTGAACGGAGTAAAACTGAGGAGGTTTTTGGTCTCCTGATTCAACTTATTCACAGGAAGAAGGGAAGAGATAACTATAAAAATAAATAAAAAATGCGTTTGTCTCAATAGAATACAGACAAATGCACAGAGCAGCAACTGTAATATTGTAGTCAAAGTACATTTAAAAAATGTTAATCGATGGTAGGTATGTACCACATCTTCTTTGTCCGTTCATCTGTCGATGGGCATTTAGGTTGCTTCCATGTCCTGGCTATTGTAAATAGAGCTGCAATGAACATTGGGGTGCATGTGTCCTTTTGAATTATGGTTTTCTCAGGGCATATGCCCAGTAGTGGGATTGCTGGGTCATATGGTAATTCTATTTTTAGTTTTTAAGGAACCTCCATACTGCTCCCCACAGTGGTTGTATCAATTTACATTCCCACCATATTACTCAACCATAAAAAGGAATAAAATTGGGTCATTTGCAGAGATGTGGATGGACCTAGAGTCTGTCGTACTCTAGGTATGTGAAGTAAGCCAGAAAGAGAAAAACAAATATCATATATTAACGCATATATGTGGAATCTAGAAAGATGGTACAGATGAACTTATCTGCAGGGCAGGAATAGAGACGTAGACATAGAGAATGGACATGTGGACACAGGGTAAGGGGAGGGTGGGACAAGTTGGGACATTAGGATTGACATATATACACTACCGTGTGTAAAGTAGATAGCTAGTGGGAACCTGCTGTATAGCACCGGAAGTTCAGCTCAGTGCTCTGTGATGACCTAGATGAGTGGGATGGCGGGGGAGGGAGGTCCAAGAGGGAGGGGATAGAGGTATACATAGAGCTGATGCACTTCATCGTACAGCAGAAACTAAGAATTGTAAAGTAATTATACTCCAATAAAAAATACATAAAAAATAAAAATATCAATCGAGAGTAAGACAAATACAGAGCTAAAACTGCACTCCTTGGATGGGACTCAAACCCAGCCGCACCTCAGATTGGGACTTGAACCCACAGTCTTTTGTTTTTTTAATAAATTTATTTATTTTATTATTTTTAAAATTATTTTTGGCTCGTTGGGTCTTCATTGCTGCACGCGGGCTTTTCTCTAGTTGCGTGAGCAGGGACTACTCTTTGTTGCAGTGCACGGGCTTCTCATTCCGGTGGCTTCTCTTGTTGCGGAGCACGGGCTCTAGGTGCGTGGGCTTCAGTAGTTGTGGCACACAGGCTCAGTAGTTGTGGCTTGCGGGCTCTATAGTGCAGGCTCAGTAGTTGTGGCGCACAGGCTTAGCTGCTCCGTGGCATGTGGGATCTTGCTGGACCAGTACTCGAACCCGTGGCCCCTCCATTGGCAGGCGGATTCTTAACCACTGCGCCACCAGGGAAGTCTGATTGAAACTGCTCACCTGGTGTCAGGACTTACTGAAGCTCAGGTTCTTTGTCTCGATGCCGAAATAATTCAGTGCGAGGCAAAGTGATGGGCGAAGAGTGAGTTTATTAACGTAGGATGCTTGTGAGAGGTACAAGCAGGCAGGCAGGGGAGCACAGCCCTGAGAACAAAGAGGGCTACATTTTTACAATCAAAGAGAAAGTGGGGAAGGGAGAAGACCACCTTCTTCCTCATTTTGGGATAGACGTCAAGGTTTACATCATTAATTTCTCCTTTGACCCTATATGGTCTAACCAGGATCGTCATGGTGCTATTTAAATGATATGTATATTAGCAAAAGGATGGTGAAGTAGACTAAAATATGGTAATTCATCTCATGTTTTGGTATAATGTCCCCTTTCACCTGGTTTTTTTCCCCTTTCACCTGTATTCCTGTCTTGGCTACATGCAGAAACACTACTCTTCAAGGACAGTTAACTCCTTGACTTCATGTAACAAGATTCAGACCCCATGTCTACTGTCTTGTGTTTTAACTATCAGGGTTTTTGGCTTGAGTGTGCCTTGTGCTTGAATGCACTGGTCTTCCTTCAAAGTAGTGTAGATTGTTGCTACGTTACTGGATTCTTTTCTTGAGTGGTCACTAGCTTACAACAGTCTCCCAAAATTCCTTAAAATTCCCTTTCTGTCTTTAATCCACTAGTGGGATTTCTAAACTATTTAATTATCCTACTCTATCTCTCTCAGAACTGGTTGCATTAGGTTCAAAGATTTTTGTTTCATTCTGAACTATTGACAAACTCATTCAAAATTCATTTTCACTGAACAGCACGCTGGCTCAAAGTTCCTGATGGGACTCACCCATGGTTTTGATGATAAAAGTGCGTAGGTGAAGCGAACTCATAGACCTCATATATCTTGTTCTTCTTGAGGCACCAAAGGTCAAATACATGGCCTGTGGCATGAAGCAGCCTGCTGAGACCTTCTGCTGTGAAGTTTAAGGTTAGACAACATCCTTGTCCTTCCTCAGTGTCAGAGGGAATACTGGTGAGTCTTTTCCTGAGAAAATGGCCAACAGCACTGCATATCTGGATGGGTTATCAGACTTACTCTCTGAGTCTTTGTTTTCTCATCTATAATGTGGGGATAATAACAGTAAGACTCAGTGGAGTATTGGAGAATTAACTAATCTGTGTAAAGCACTTAGCCTGAGAAATAGCACATGTTCCTTGTCATGATTGTTTTGCTGTCCTTGCTGTATTTATCTGAGCTTTAACATCCTTGTGGTAACAAATGACGATTTTTCATTACCTTTATGCTGAAGAAAGCTGTATGTACAACGTTTTGCTCTTCAAAGTGTTCATTCCTTCAAAGATACTGTTTCATGTGACCACTGTTCTAGAGGATGCTGTGGGACGCATGAAGGAAGTTGTCTCTGACCAAGAATGCATAGGGAGGTTTCCACGGAGGAGTTAATGTCTCCACTGAGTGCTGGTGTACCAGTAGGAGCTGGGGGAGACTAGATGAAAAAGCAGGAAAGATGGTTTGGCACATGTGGAAGGACAAGGACCTAAGGACTAGAATTATGCAGTGCAGTGGATAGGTAATTTCCAAGGACGGAGGGGAGGGAGAGGTGAGGGGTAGAAGGTCGTGTCATACATATACTACAGGCTGGGAGATTATAAAGAACGTCAGTGCGAGGGTAAGCCATGGAGAGCTCTTGAAGGGTTTTCAGAATGTGACAAGACAGCTCGATCATGTTTGTGATTTAGAGTGGGGGTAAGATTGAGAGGGGTGGGAAAGCAGAATCATGGAAATCTGGAAACAATTATTGCAGAGAATTATGTAAGAAATGATGATTTGGGACTAGAGTATACACACAACTATATATAAAATAGATAACCAACAAAGACCTACTGTAGAGCCCAGGGAACTCTACTCAATATCTTATAATAACTTAATAGTGGAAAAGAAGCTAAAAAAGAATATATATATATATATATATATATAAAAACTAGATATATGTAACTATATATATAAAAACTGTATATATATAAAGAATGTATATATAACTGTATCACTTCGCTGTACACCTGAAACTAACACAATATTGTAAATCAACTATATTTCAATAACATTTTTAAAAAATGTGAGAAAAAAGAAATGATGAGACACTGACTTAATACTCCACAAGTGGAAATAAAGAGTTAGGGATCCATAGGAGAGGGATGAAAGGCAGTGTCCAGGAATTTGTGACTTTTCGATGGTGTGGAATTGTGGAGAGAAAGAGGCTTCTGCGACCAAAAGATAGTAATACGACTGAGTTGACAAAAGGAGACGTGAAACGAGTTATGGCAGGAAGTGATTTATTTTGGATATGCTGCTTTTGAGGTGCCTAAAGGATATTCCCAAACGATTTCTATTAATCACCCTCAGAGCCAAGGGGCTCTCTAAGGGTGTACATACAAATAAGACTGTCGGTGGGTACACAGGTTTATATAAAAATATACGTACATACTCCAATCACCAAAAGTATTTAATTGAAATGATTTCTAAACTCAGTTGCATAGATTTATTGTCTTGAGCATTAAAAATATTAAATCTGGGCTTCCCTGGTGGCGCAGTGGTTGAGAGTCCGCCTGCCGATGCAGGGGACACGGGTTCGTGCCCCGGTATGGGAGGATCCCACATGCCGCGGCGCGGCTGGGCCCGTGAGCCATGGCCGCTGAGCCTGCGCGTCCGGAGCCTGTGCTCTGCAACGGGAGAGGCCACAGCAGTGAGAGGCCCGCGTACCGCAAAAAAAAAAAAAAAAAAAAAAAATTAAATCTATTAGCAGCCCTACTGAGGCCTCTAGAAATCCAGTGACCCAAAATGGAATGATCTTTTGCTCAAGCAATTAATTCAGACAGAATTGTGCCCAAACCAAACAAAATAGACATTAAAATAGGAAAACAAGCTGGTTCTACATAACTTAGTTGATGAAGTCTAATCATATTGGGCCCATTGCTTTAATATCAAGAATACATAGAATTACAATAAAATAATAACTCTCCCTCCCTTAAGAATAATATATATATATTATATATATATTATATATACACACACACATATAAAGGCTCCCTCACAGGGGTCTATAATTTAACTAATGTAAAGAATAATAAAATTTGGAGGCAGTAGTCTGGCACGATTAGCTGGAAATGAACAGAAAAATAATTATTGCAATGTTGCGTTATGTAAAGGATAGTCCTGTTTTTAGGAGACAATGCCAGACTCTCGCTTTGGACACAGAAAACGTCAGCCTTTTACTTGTTCATTGTAATTTGTTGGAAGATAAGGCTTCCTTAATATTTAGTATTAAGGTCTCTGAAATGTTCACCTGTTTAGTAGTTTGGTGTCTTAGCAATTGATCGGTAAAGGGCCAGACGTACACAGTATGAAGCGTTTATATCTCGTGCGTTGAGATCAGACGGGGTAGAGCAGGTGACTCTTCTGGGTTTTGCTGGGATCTCTCACATGTTCAGGGGCTGATCTACGCTGGCTGTAGGGTGACTGAGTCCTACAACAAGAGCTTCTCAGCCTCCAACGGGCTGGATTGGATGTGTTCTCTGGCAAAGGCAGAAGTGCAAGAGAAGGGAAAAGCTATTCACCCAGGGACAGGCCAAGTGCCCTGTGCACACAACAAGGGGTAAAGCATTAGTAATGGAGGGCTGGGAAGTGCTCTCAGAAGACACATTATTCTTGAGGGAAATTCGGGACCATTGGACATGATTCCTTTTTTTACATTTTATGAAGACTAAATTACATTAGCTATTATGTGTATGTGGAAGTGATTGCTTTTAAAACATATATATAACTTAGAAAATGTTATTATTACCAATTTGCATTTATGATATAATTGATTTGTTAACTCACTGCATTTTAATCAGTAAATTTTTAAATTCTCATTACTTATAGGAGTTTTGAACATGATCTATTATGAAGTAGTAAAAAATACATATATCTATATGTATTAATAAAAATCACATTTTTTGTAATGCTTGTTAGAACTCAGGGAAATAACAAATTTGATACTAGTACTTGTTTAAATTGACAAACTACACTAAATCTGGCTTTAGACTGTTACAGCACTTTTCTGTCATGAAACTGCTTGTTCACTTCTTCTCCCAGAAATCAATAATCCTGAGTGATAATGTTTCTTGCAAGTCTTTTGATCTTTCTTTCTTTTGTAAATAATAGGTAGACATTTTTACTTTAAATTATCTTGGATTTTGACTTTTTTTTACAGACACTGCTACTTTAGGGTAACACTTTTCCTTGTCAAAGTGCAATCATCTGACAGCTCAAACAGGGATATTCTAATGAGAAGTCATCACCCTGTATGTAAATGGTTTTCAGTGTTTAAATGGGAGACAGGTGTTTGGATTATCTCCCGCTCAAAGTCTGATCCTGCTTCAAAGATAGCGCCAGGGAACACACGTCACCACTACTAAGAGGGGCTCAGTGTCTCCAGGACAGAATCACTGTTTCTCTCGTTATCTGTAATCTCAATTTTGCCATAATAGTTGATATTGAATATCATGAAGGATTCTGGCAGGAGACTGAAATAACCTTTAACTGAACATCTGATACATGGAGAGAGTGTTTGTTAATATAGATTTTATTATTATTAACACATCAAGCATTAGCCAAAGTATTATTTATGCCAATATCAGAGCATTACTATAAGACCTGTTTTATTCATATGATTCATAGTCTCTTTTGATTTAAATATAAATTGAATTTACATAAAATGGCTTCATGCCAGTTAATCTAAATATAAGGATAAGATTTCCAGAGACTCTGGGAATATTGTTAAACATATTAAGCATTCTTTGGGAATCAGGATTACAAGTTACATTTAGGAATGTGCTATAAAGCGGAGAGGATAAATCTAAATGACGGAGAGTAAGTTTAAATTCAGACTTATTAATGTATTTTTCTTTAGTTGAAATACGAAAATGAAGCGCAGTGTGAGAACATTTTTTTTTTCCTGGTTGAGGGAAATGTAAGGAAAGTGGGAGTTTTGTGCTCCTTAGACCCTGTCCTGGGAAGTCCAACTAAGCCAATTTGAAGGTTGTTAAGGCATATTTGCTGATTAGTATATGGGCTTAGAAAACCAAATTCTTAATTTGCTTTTCTATTGAAAGATGGGCAAAGGAAAACTTCTCAACAGTGTCCTAAGACTTGGGAGAAAGGCACCACGTGGGGAGAAGCTAAGAGCTACTGGAAACTTTGCTCAAAGGTAGTTGGATTCCTCTACGGGGCACTGTTACATTTTGAAACTTGACACTGCCCAATTAGTCTGCTTTTTTAAAAACAATTATAGTCTACTTAGGTTTTTATTTCCTTGCCAATTAAAAAAAAAGATTATCATTCCCTTTTCAGCTTTTGTTCTTACCAATTTATAATTTCTGCTTTTATTTTTTTGAATGAAGTTCATTTCTCCCTTCCTCCCCTCCCCCCTTATATAAAAATAATATATGCAGGGTAGACTATTAAGGGAAAAAATAGTGTTGAACCCTGAATACTTCTAATCTGCGATTAGCACTGGCTCTTAAGTTGGCATATTTCATCCCATTTTGTTTAACCTTGTTGAAACTGTCCT
Organism: Orcinus orca; assembly: GCF_937001465.1. Classification (NCBI taxonomy): domain Eukaryota; kingdom Metazoa; phylum Chordata; class Mammalia; order Artiodactyla; family Delphinidae; genus Orcinus; species Orcinus orca. Next base: position 5,560,332 of record NC_064562.1, read on the forward strand.
ATAAATAGATACTTTTATCATGCTTTTTCTTCATAACATTGTATCAAGAATCTTCTCATGGTATTTCCAACATACCAAACATTATAAATCCGTGTCTATGTCTATATAATATTCTAAGTGTGGATGTGTTTTTACTTTATCTAAGGCAACTCACGTGTGATTTAAAATATGGGACTCTGTCATTGTTTCATTTTCTTAAGTAGCTAATTGGGTGCTCTTGCTTTATGCAATTTTAAGTTATTTAAAATTTGTTAAAGCAAAATTTAAGCTACGCATGCATTCCATCCTGAAGTCCCACTTCTGAAAACTTTCAGTTTAGCCAAAAACATATAGCACACATGGCTTTTCTTTAAGAATATTTATCACATATTCTCAGAAAAATTCCCCTTCAAGATGTCTCTATATATGGAGTTAACTTTTGGTTATTTTATACCAATATCTTTTTACTCTCCTTAAAAATAGCCAGCCTGTAGACTGTGCCACGGAAACAAATGATTGGCTATCATTTATCTTATTCCATCGTTGAGGAAAGATTTGGAATTATGACTGGTCATCAAAAAATATCTGAGAGTCAAAACGCATCCTCATGATAAATTAGGAGCTTGGGATTAGCAGATACAAACTACTATACCTACAAAAACAACTTATCCTGGGACTTCCCTAGCAGGGAAGAATCTGCTCTTCTACTGCAGGGGGCCTGGGTTCCCTGATGGGGGAAGTAAGATCCTGTGTGGTGCAGCCAGAAAATAGAATGAAAAACGAAACAAAACAGAAAAAACAACTCATCTTTATGAAATGCACAAGACTGGTTATTGGCCAGCAAACTGACAAACAGTTTGAAAGAGCGATCGGTTGACTTCAAGCAAATGAGCTGGTCAGGAGAATGTTCCTTCTTTAATTAAAAAGAGGGCCCCTATTGCGAAAACACTTCACTAATTCATGGATGTGATATGTGGCACTGTGAAATCTCAAGTCGTTTGTCTAAACCTGTGCGTTGCACAGAACAAAGGCAGGGCCCTGCCTGCAGTTTTAACCTGAAGGTTGATGTGCTCCCACAGGACGATGGCAGTAAAGCCTGGCTCACAGCAGCTGGGGGAACGGGTTCTTTGCAGTTCAGCAATCGATTATTTCCCACTGGTAGTGTGGCTGTAGGAACGATCCTCGTAGACCTACTAGGGACCTTGGGACTTTTCTTCTAGTGACTGAGTTCTCCTTCTGCTCTTCTGCTGGGTGGGATTTCAAGTAGGGAAGCCTCAGCAACAGGCTAAGCCAGTCCAAGGTCGGGTGCAGAACCTAGAACGTGTAGTATGTCCTAAATGAGTACTTGCTGAGCTAACGCTGACCCACCAACACGTCTTTCAGAATTTCAAAAAGAGATGGCTTTTAGAAAACGAATTTCTTTTTAAAATTAATTAATTAATTAATGGCTGTGTTGGGTCTTCGTTGCGGTGCACGTGCTTCTCATTGCAGTGGCTTCTCTTTATTGTGGAGCACAGGCTCTAGGTGCACGGGCTCAGTAGTTGTGGCTCGTGGGCTCAGTAGTTGTGGCTCGCGGGCTCTAGAGCGCAGGCTCAGTAGTTGGGGCGCGCAGGCTTAGTTGCTCCACAGCATGTGGGATCCTCCTGGACCAGGGCTTAAACCCGTGTCCCCTGCATTGGCGGGCGGGTTCTTAACCACTGCGCCACGATGGAAGTCCCAGAAAATGAATTTCTTTATGTTAAAGAGTTATATCCCTTTCCATTTCAGATGTATTCTTAAAAAAACTTGAGAGATAAGGGCAGATTGCCATGTTAATCTTTGCTAATGTCAGGGAGGTGGGTTTTAAGTGTTTAAACCCCCGTGAGATAAAAGGCTTTCACCTATTTCCATTTTGTTCTGTGGTGAGACAGACGTGGGATGCAGTAAGGTTCTCACCCTCCTTCCAGTGGCGACTGGTTACACAGAGCTGTGCTACTCACAGTGAAGTCTGTGGACCCGGGCTGGTCCACAGTAAGATAAGTTACCAGTCTGCAGTAAGATAAGTGGGGAGATTCAGAACCAGTGAATAGAAACATTTTATGGCAATCTGACATTGTTCAAACACCCTAGCATGCGAGTGGACTCATCTTGAACATGATATAGACCAAAAATATGAGTTCACCCATGTCAAAAACGAAGTGAACATAAAGGCAAACAAAACTGGTCTTCTAGCACAGATGGATTATGAAGCACTGATGCCCTTAGATATGTGACCTCAACATGACAGCCTTCTACACTTCTTATACTCTCTGTGCCTGACGGTTAAGGTGATTGTTTCTGGAGATCTGAATGGCAGACCTGTTAGTGACAAAGTCCGAGGTTTGCCCATATCATGTAGGATCCGAGGGCTTTTCTTTCTCCTCGATGAGTCCATTGTCTAGTAATTGTTATGTGACTTCAAGAAGAAAGCACCTGGTTGAATTCATTAAAACACTAATTTAATGTCAAGCAAGTGAAGAATCTTACGGCTGGTTCCCTGGGAAGAAATTTGTACCTGGCCACCTGGTACCGATCCTTTCTCACCTCTAGGGCAAGTGCCTCAGGAAAAACCAAGCCAGCCCACACTCTGATCTTGGACTCCCAGCCTCCAGAACTGGAAGAAAATAAAATTCTAGTACATAAGCCACCCAGTTTGTGATACGTTGTTAAGGCAGCCCCATACTGTAATACACTCAGTATGCACTAGATGTCGCCATATAGGAAGACTTTCATAATAAACTTGAATTTTGCCATCAGGCACTCTGAGATTAATTCAAACTCCTTCTGTGTTTTATTAAAAGCATTAGGAGAGAGTAATTAGTAGTACCTTCTCATCTTTGTAGTAGTTATGTTGATCCTATGTTGGTTCTGCATAGCTAATGTGTCACCATTCAGTCATTTATTCAACTCCTGAAGTATGAGATCTGCATTCAGCTCTATATCAAAAAGCTGACTTTATTACTTACTTAAGAAAGGGAGAGCTATGTTTGTTAGGCACAGTCTCTTCAAACGAGACTGATGATCTTATACAGGATTGTTGAGAAGCATGGAATTCAAGCATTGGTGAACTTTCAGTGTCAAGGAGCTTGGTCACTGGGATGGGATGTCGCTGACAGGCTGAGTTCCAGAAACGTATTCATTGACGTGAGGCTGTCCCTCACTGGCTGGATGTAAAAGGCGGGAGGACGGCCCTGGTTGGCTGGCTTTCAGAAGCAGGTTTGTTGATGTGAGTCGTCATTGATTTGAGCAAACAAATTTAATCCAGTTCTGGTTGTTACTGTTTACCATGACTGTAAAGCAATCAATCTCTTCCTAGGAGTGTGGAAACTGTGACTTGCAAAAAGTAAGTGTCAATAAATATTTGCTGAACTAATTGACAAATGAAAGATAGGTCTTTAAACACCCCAGTCTGGGCTTCAAGGGAGAGTCTGGGCCTTCAGGAGCCGCCACTGTATGGTTGGGATTTAAAGGCTGATTCTGGATAAGCTCACCTTGGGAGTACACGTAGGAGAAGGAGGGTAAGTCGGAGAAGTGATTCCTGGGACATTCAGGGCTTTGCAAGGCTTTCTTCTCTATAACGTGTTAGTTTACAACCTCAATAGCCTGAAAAGTCAAAAATATTAACAAAGGTATAAAATTAATTGGCATATGGCTTAATTACTATGCCAATTTCTTGTGTTCTTTTTGAGTTCTCTGTAACCATCCTGCCTTCCGGGTTACTGCGCACAAAGAAATGAGAAAAGCGATGGTAGGGTTCAGTGACCCCTTTTGAGCCCCGAGATAAAACTGAGTAAGAAAGATCCATGTTTGTTCCCACCCTCCTCTCCCCAAGTTGGAGCATAAATAGAAAATTCGTTGGAAGACAGTGTTCTTTCCAGAAAGCAGGGATTACAGAAAAAATAGTGTTAGAGCGTGATCCCGCCCAGCCACTGGACGATGGAGGGCAGCTTTCAACTCTTCCTGCTGCGAAGAAGTGCTCCAAAGTATTTCTCAGGAAAACTGGGAGCAATTTAAGCCCAGGGGATGGTGCCCACTTCCTGGCCTAGGGGTGTCCCAAAGGCCCGTTCTCACGGTGTGGGGGTTCAACGCTGGTCTTTGGGGAGAACGTAGTTGGAGTAGCCTGAGTCCACAGCAGCAGGTGGATGAGGGTAGATGGGGTTGCCTGGGAGTAGGCGGTGAGCTTTGGAACTAGAGGAGGCAGGGCGTGCTGTCACCACAGCAGACTGACAAAATGAAAGAAAACTCAGCCTCGGTGGGACGCATGGAGACCAAGGACGAGGCCAAAGGGAAGGCGGTGGCCTTGCCCCCATGGCATTACCCATCCCAGAAAGCTGTGCAGTCAAATGTTCCATTGGAGAGCCAGTCATAGGCTGCTGGGACTGGCGACCAGACAGGAGTAGACTGCTGGTGGGAGGCAGCCAGGGATGAACATGAAGCAGACGCATAGCCTCCCTGTCCCCCATCACCTCGTGCAAGGGGTCATTGGGAAGACCCTCGTACTCCGATGCTGGTACAGCCAAGAAACGCATGAAGGGGAGAGCTCCCTAGGAGTTCAGAGTTAGGTGGGAGGGGGAAGGAGAACGTGCAAGAATGAGAGTTTTGAAAATCAGTCATTTCTTCATTTTCTGCTACCTGATTTGGATGAAAAATGTCTTCCTAAACTGAATTTACTCAAATGGGATGCACTGTTATTAGCTCTTGGGATTTAGCACAAATATAAGAGAAAATGATCTTGACAGAGACGCAAAATTGACCAAGGTAAAGAACGTTCTGGAATAACGTTAGGCTTTGCTCTTTCTCGTTGACTTTAGATCTGTGCCTGACATAGAGCGAGAGCTCCGTGGACTTTTGTACCTCTTCGTAAATAGCCCTGCAAGTTATCCAGAGGCATTAGGATTGATCTGAGAATTAGAAACAACGTTCAGCTTGTTCTTTTAATTTTTAAAGTAGGCTTTTTTTTTGAGGCAGTAAAAAGCATTAATTTTACTAAATTTAGACCCTTGAATATCTTTCTTTTTAATACCCTGTGTGACAAAATGGGATGTCCGTAAAGCATGAAGTAGGCTTTTGAAACTCATGCTAGAAAAACTAGATTTGAAAAAGCAAACTTTGATTTGCAAGATATGAATTCTGTTAAGAGAAGAAAGACTCTTATGAACTAAAGAGAGGCCGTGAAGGAAGCAGGGTGTGGACTTCACACTATTGCATTGAATCCAGCAGAGAGCAGGGCAGAGAAGGTCCCCGTGCTGGAAGCAGGAGGAAAAGGGTCTTGGACCCTGAGCTGGAGAAGCTCCGTGGTGTCTGGTACAGGGTGCCTGAGTTTAGCGGAGTAGTAGAAGCTGCTTGGAGAAACTGCAGAATACCTTAGGTGACCAGCACCAGGGAGCCAGGCAAATGCCTCTTTTCCTTCTGATAAGCTTGGGCTGCTGCTCGGGGGTCCTTCTAGCTGATTGGGAAGGTGCCTTGTGAAAAGTCCCTTGATCTTTCTGCATATGAACTGTTAAAAATCTCTTATAGTTGAGTGTCGTAAGCTGAATTATGATCCCCTAAAGATTTTCCACATCTTAATCCCTGGAACCTGTAAATATATTACCTCACATGGTACAAAGGATTTAGCAGCTATGATTAAGTTAAGGATCTAGTAATGGGGAGATTATCCTGGATTATTTGGGTGGACCTGATGTCCCCAGTCACAAGAGTCCTTATAAGAGGGAGCAGGACAGAGCCCATTGTAGATGTGACCAAGGAAGCAGGAGATAGGAAGGACGCCGGGAAGGGGCCACAAGCTAAGAACAAAGCTGGTTTCTAGAAGCTGGAAAAGACAAGGAAAGATACATGCACCCCAATGTTCATTGCAGCGCTATTTACAATAGCCAAGACATGGAAGCAACCTAACTGTCCATCAACAGATGAATGGATGAAGAAGATGTGGCGCATATATACAATGGGATACTTACTCAGCCATAAAAAAGAATAAAATAATGCCGTTTGCAGAAACATGGATGGACCTAGAGATTATCACACTAAATGAAGTAAGCCAGACAAATATCATATGATATCACTTACATGTGGAACCTAAAAAAAATGATACAAATGAACTTATTTACAAAACAGAAGTAGATCCACTGACATAGAAAACAAACTTATGGTTACCAAGGGGGAAAGGGAGGGACAGGGGATAAATTAGGAGTTTGGGGTTAGCAGATACACACTACTATATATAAAATAGATAACCAACAAGGACCTATTGTATAGCACATGAAACTCTACTCAATACGTTGTAATAACCTGTAAGGGAAAATAATCTGGAAAAGAATATATATTATATATATAAAACTGAATCACTTTGCTGTACACCTCAAACTATCACAACATTGTAAATCAACTATACTCCAAGAAAGAAAGAAAGAGAGAAAGAAATGGTGGAAGGAAGGAAGGAAGAAAGGAAGAAAGAAAGAAAGAAAGAAGGAAAGGGAAAAAGACGAAGAAATGGATTCTCCCCTGGAGACTTCTGATGAACCAGTCCTGTGGACACATTGATTTTAGCTCCATAACATATTTATATAGACCACTCCTGAGACAAAAAGCAGACACAAAAAGCCAGCTTTTGGTGTGCTCAGACTAGTCAGAATCCATCCTAAGTTTGGAAATAGATTCAGCCTTCCTCAAAACACAAATTTCTGAAGAGACAGAGGAGACACAATAATACGGGAAGAAAGAAGAGGGAAAAAGATGCTGGCTAGGAACCCACCTTGGTCTTTTTCATCAGTCTATGCCTATTATGTTGCTCTATGTGGGTTTTAAATTTGTTATTATTGCTATATGAATGCCTTTTATATTAAGGATAGATATGGAGCTGAAATATATGCTTAATTATTTTTAATTTCATTTTAATTATTTTTTTGATTTTTTTTATCCAAAGTTTACAATTTTATACAGCTAGATCTATCAATTAGAATTTCTTCTATTTCATCAATTTGTAGAAGTTTTTTTTCATTGATAGATATTTTCCTTATGGATGGTTCCCGTAAAAATTATTTTGGTGTGTTATATGTAATGAAGCTCACGTTTATTTTGTTTTCCAAACTTAATCTGTTTTCTGGTTTCATCTGCTAAGGAGTCCTTTGTTTAGCCACTGGATTTTTTAAATGAGAAGAGGGAGGTATTTAAAAATTTTTGTATTCAGTGAGATTGTCACAAAATAATTTGTGATCTGTCATGAAAGATAGTTCAGAATATTGGTGTTCAAAGTTGATTTTCCAGTTTTATCTGTGAAAAACCAAAAATATATAGATCACCTAATGTGTCCCCTGTGATTTCTGTATATTATCTTATTTAATATTTACAGCAATTTTGAGGAGCTAGTAATCTTTCTCATCTTATGGGTGAGGAAACCAACAGGTTAAATAACTTGTCCAGAGTCTTATAGCCAGGAAGTGAGGTGGTACACCTAGGATGTCAACAAAAGATGCCAGGGCTGTCTGCTGGTGACACACTTAAGGGTACTGAGGCTTCCTTACAAAAAAGTCAGCTGAGACATTTGTGAGGAGTCCAAATATTAAAACATCTTATTAAAAATACTCTTGGAAATTTTTCTTCTACCCATTTCTGCCTCATTTTTTTTGTAGCTGAAAAGTTCTCATTTGGTAAACAATTATTATTTTATTGCCATGTCTCCCCACCCTACCCCCTGTAAGGTGAGATATCCATGATGATTTTGGTCTTCAAAATACACTTGAACAGAGGGAGGTTTCAATAATTCATTACTTTCCAAATCACTGCTCAATTCAGCACTCTACATGAATTTTTCCCTCCTGAAGTGGCTCAAGAGAGTTTATTCTTCATGGAAGAAAAGCATAGCAGAAACGGGATTGTTGTAGGCATAGCTTTCACTTTGCTTCTGAGATGGGTACATCCCATTCTTGGGTGCTTAAGTGAATCTAAACATCTACAACATGATATTCTAAGAAAATAATAAATTCACTTTTGATATTTCTCTCTGTCTCTTTCAGTGCAAATATCTGGTATATTCAAATGATATAAGAGACCGTTAAACTTTTTTATAAGTCAATTTCCTATTGATTCCAAGACAAGGGTCACTGATATATGATGCCATTCCTGGAATCCTAAAAGGCAAGAATTCCATGAAATCGATTTTAGGAGTTAACATAAAGAAAAATTCTCTTTATTAAAGGACAACAATGCTTTTGTCTATCAAATAATAAATAAAACACACAGAATTGGCTGCATTACTAATTTTGCTTTGTCTTCAGGGCAAGTTCAGAGCTAAATGTCATGCTAGCTCAGAGTTACTGCATTCGATTTCATGGTTACCATGTTTATTTCTACCTATATATAATGGCTTGGAGTTTTATATGTATAGTTTTTAACTGCCTTATAATAAATATACCCTTTCTTATAAGCCAACTCAAATCCAATTTAAGAATCAGGAAAAAATATGTAAGTTAAACATTATCAGATATATTCTTCTTCCAAATGTTGGGATTTACTAGACTACCAAAAAGCCAGCTTTTCAGATTCTGCCTTCTAATTGGTTTGCTTTGCAACAGAATGAAAAACTCTCTGCATGGATGCCACAGAAATTCAATTAGCTAACATCAGTTTCAACAAGATATTGAAGCAGCTCAGACTATTGAAATGTCTTGAGTGGAGAATAACTTCAACCACCTGCTTAGAATAGAGAATAGATCTGTAGAGTTTTAAAACCTCTTTTATCTCATCTCACTCCCACCAAACAAAGAAACTTAAAACTAAAACTAAACCAAAATCAATTAAGCAAACCACATACGTAACACCCAGAATCCCATCTTTCTCATTGAGACCTTGCTGTGGTCCATGGCAGTGATATACAGCCCTCCATCCAGACTTTCTTAATCGCTGCAACATTCCAGCCACTTCTCCCTATGTCCATGTGCCTAAACCACTAAGGGATGCAAAACAGACAAACAAAAGCAAAAACAACCATCTAAACTTAAGAATACTAAACTACTTCCCCACCAGGTACTCATGATTCTGACTTAGAACACAGGGCGCCATCACCTAAATGATAATTAACACTTTACCTTGAAAACAGACTCAGCACATAAGGACTTCATAGCCTGATGGAAATTATTGATATAAGTACATTTGGAGATATTTGACACACACAAGCATAATAACTTTTGATGGATTTGTGACAACAAATGTATCACAACTGTTTCATAATTCATCCCTCAACTGAGGTTTGTCATCTTGGCTTAGAAATGTGTATCTTTGCTTAGGAACAAATTAAAAAAAAAAACATTTGTTCATGGATCTATAATAGAAACCATTGTGTCTCCTAGCCCTTTGAAAAACATATCATGAGTTTCAAAGCATCTCTTTAAGTAACTGACTTTGAGAGTTTCTGACTGAAGAATTTGATGTCTTGACATACCTTTTCCAGAAACAAGAGGTACCTTCTTGGTTTTCAGTTTGGAGTTTCTGCAGTGTGTCAGCTACCTTTATGGAAGAGGGAGCTATATATTTGGAAAGGAGTCAGCAAACCTCAGATTGTAATTGTTTTCCCTGCCAAAAACACAGAGTTCTGCTGAAGCCTTGACAGCTGTGTCTTGTCATGGAGAAAGATCTTCAACAGGAAAACAAAGAAACATTTATCCCTATCATATATTCTGCTCTAGCAGTGTGCCTAATCTGTCCATCATTTTAAAAACTTTGTACATAATTATTTTAAATAACTCTACCAAGAAGCAACAATATTAAAGTTTTTTCTTCCTATCTGGCTTTTAAAAAATCATAAAATTGTTTGGGTTGGGGGAAAAGAGAAGATAATTATAGATAGATCATTTTCCAGTATGTCAGGGGGCAGAGTTACAAAAAAGTAGTTTTTCAGTTTTTATGGGAGCTTATTCGTATAGATGACACACGGAATTCAGGCATTTTCATCATTTCTATAGTCAGTTAAAATCAAAACTCTACTGTTATGCTATTATACCTTCAGGTTAAAGTCTAGAATTACTTGCACGATTGTTCCTGGCTCTTTGCTTCAAAAGCAGGAATTTGTATTTTGGCAAAATGGTTTCCTAAAAAGTCTGACTACAATTCAAACTCTTTCTCTCAAAATGGTGTTAGGGAGGACAGATATGAGCATTTTGGAATATTAGAAATCAGTGGACTCCTGAAATAAAAAGTTGATTTACACAGATTTTTGGAAATGCGTCCAGAAATCAGAATACATGTTCATAATTTTAGGTAAGAAAATACACTCTCTTTGGACCCAAGCGCTGGAACACCCATCACAGTTTCTCACGTGGACACGGTTTAAGTTCAGCTGGGATGGTTTCCTCCAGAACCTCAGTGTGTCAGTCATAGTACATCATGCTCTTTTTCTAAAACTAAGTAAATCTAACTTCAAATGATAGGAGATGCAAGCTCAGTTCTTTCTTTATCTGCAACCTAATCATGGGACAATTACTAGAGGTCTTACTCAGAGTCCTACAGAAGAGGAGGTCCCTCTGTGCTTTAGACATGGGTAGTGATGTCCAAGCTGCCAAGATTCCTTGAAAATGAGAGGCCTGCCATGCTGGGGGCTGGGTGGGCACATCTGTCAGGGCTAAGCGTGCGGGAGCCTCTGCTCAGCCTTCTCTGGGTCCCTCAGTTGATCACATGCTATTTCTTTTCTCTCTGAGTGCTTGTGTACTTGAGGACCCCAAGTGGGAATGAAAGGATGTTTTCCCCTTCTGGGGAACCCACAGTCTTCTCTCATTTTCCCAGTTGTGAAAAGTCCCTTGCTCTCATCTCTTTTTGTCTTTCTCCTTTCTACCTCAGAACTACTGAGCTAGTAATCTCCTCATTGGGGTTACCCTTTGAAAACAAAAAACAAACTAACAAAACAAAGGAAACCCCCTCCCCTCATCAGGGTTATTCTACTTTTCAACCTATAATATAAGCAAACAGGAAAGGGCGCATTAAGGAGAGACTGCTTTTCCAGGAAAAAGGGAAGGGGGGAAAACACAAGAGAAAAACAGCAATTCATACCCACAGAATTATCTTTCTAGTTATGTGAGTTTGGGCAAGTTTCTCATCTATAAAATGGGATAATAAGTATACCTACAATGAAGATGAATGTCTGTACTACACTCAGAACCATACCTAACACATCATGTAGCTATTATTAATATTCTTGTTCTTATTTTTGAGACAGTATAGCAGAGTGCAGGGGAGAACTGCACTCTGCCTGGGTTTATACCCGTGAGCCATCTGAATTTGGGCAAATTTACCTGTCAGAGTGTCGGTTTCTTTGTCTGTAAAATGATGGGGATGATAAACAAGCCAGCTTATAGATTTTGGGGAGTGTAAAGTGCTTGGGAATGTGCCTTGTGAAAAGAATTTTAAAAATCTCTTGATAAAAATGTACCTCCTGGCATACCAGTCTTAGACCAAATACATGTATCATATATCACAATCCAGTGGGTGGGTATGATATAATATCATGATATTATACGTTAGTGAATGCAGAAAAATCAATTAATTTTTTTTAAAAGTTTTTTGATGTGGACCACTTTAAAAGTCCTTATTACTTTGTTACAATATTGCTTCTTTTTTATAGTTTGGTTTTTTGGCCCTGAAGCATGTGGGATCCTATCTCCCCAGCCAGGAATCGAACCTGCACCCCCTGCATTGGAAGGCAAATTCTTAACCACTGGACCACCAGGGAATTCCCAATCAATTTGTTTAAGTGTCTTCTGAACTTGATAAAATGAGTTACAGAGCAAAAATTTTAAAAAAATTTTGAATTGTTCTGAGCTTTTGCCCTCTTTTATTGATTAAAAACACCACTAACAGCAGCAATGAATCTAGGGTCTAGGTAGTTCAGAGTTGTGGATATAGTGGAACAAATTCTGGGGATAAATGATCAACTTTTAATAAAGGATGTGTCTAATTGAGTGAAGTCAGACTTTGAGTGATATTTTTTCCAGAACAAGTATTGGATTTTATACCACTGAAAATGTTAACTTTTATTGTAGCTATAAAATATATTTTGGAATTTTCATACAGTCGAGAGTTTGAAGATTTTAAACATCACTTTTTACTCTCCTCCCTTTTCATCACCAAGAATAACTCATAATAAATATAAGAAAACAACAAAATATGAAGAATAATTGGTCTCTGCATTTTACATAAATCTTTACAAAACAATTAAGCTTCCTGAAAATGAGCCATGGTTTCAAATACATCAGGAATAATGTGAAAATACAGCAAAATCTGAAGTGTCTGAAATATCTACTGTTACTCTAGTCATTTTTGATATCCCATATGGTTACATCAAATGTCTTCAATAAAGTATCTGAACCATCAAAGCCAGTTTGGCTCATGTGGTAGAGAGAATAAATCCAATTATATACTTAGCTGTAGAGCACACACTGGAAGACAGAATAAAAGCATTGCCGTAGCAGCAGGTACAAAAATGGAATCAGGTTGCTTGTATGATTTCCGAGGAGTAACTCTGAATTGTTTAGGACAGTTTTCACGTAAAAATAGGTTATCCACACACGAGTAAGATTAACATACGGCATTAAATAAGGGTGATATATGCACAGGAATCTTGGGAATTTTTTTCCTCCTCACAATTTAAGGTAATACTCTGTGTGTGTGTATGAAAAGAGATTGCTAACTTAGCAACTCAGCGTACCTGACTTTTTAAAAAAGAATAAAATATTACCACTTGTAGCAACATGGATGGACCTAGAGATTACCATACCAAGTGAAGTAAGTCAGACAGAAAGGCAAATATTATATGATATCACTTATATGTGGAATCTTAAAAAAATGATACAAATGAATTAATTTACAAAACAGAAACAGATTCACAGACATAGAAAACAAACTTAACAGTTACCAAAGGGGAAAGGAGGGGAGGGATAAGTAAGAGTTTAGGATTAACAGACACACACTACTGTATATAAAATAGATAAACAACAAGGACCTACTGTATAGCACAAAGAACTATATTCAATATCTTGTAAAAACTTATAATGGAAAAGAATCTGAGAAAGCACATATATGTATAACTGAATCACATACATATATGTATAACTGAATCACTTTGCCGTACACCTGAAACTAACACACACACACACACATGCACAAAAGATACCTGACTTTTATACGTTTTAAAGTTATACTTGACATAACTTTTAAATTCAGTGTTTTTTTATACTTTGAGTAATTTTATACTACTTAATAGGCTGACACACATGGTGAATTGAAAAAAATGATCACACTTTAAAAACAATAAAATAAGGCAAGATTTAAAATACTGTTGATTCACTTTGTTATAAAGCAGAAACTAATACACCATTGTAAAGCAATTATACTGCAATAAAGATGTAAAAAAAAATTAAAAAAAAATAAGTGAAATAAGTCAGACAGAGAAACACTAAAAAAAGAAAATCAGTTAGAGGGATTATACTGCTTTTAATCTTTCAAACAAAATACCTGCTTCTGTTTGCTGAGCCATAACCAGAATTGAAAGATCTTCCAATGGCACGTTTTCATAGCAAACTCTTTCCACAATGATGGCGCATGCAATGAGAAAACCTCAGTGGTGTGTACCAGATAAGTCTTTCGTTCGCCACCAGTTTATGCATCTGGATCTGCTACAGGTGTTTTGCTCCCTGGGTCAGCAGGGGTCGCTTTGCTGCATGTGTTCTCCATCCTCCTTTGGCCAGCAGGTGGATATCCTGTGCTCTCCTTGTGAAGACAGCAGACATGCAAAAAGGAGTGCCTCCCTGGACGAGCTCATATCACACTCTTGCTTGTTTGACCAACACAAGTCCCAGAGTCAAGACCAAAGTCAAGGGCTGAGAATAAAACATTTACCCTCCTCTCCCAAAATGAGGCCATCCCAGGGGGTTGGACGCAGAGAGGGGTGAAGTCTTGTGGCCAATTATTGAATCTGCCACATGTAGTTATTGCTACAAAGTTAGAAAAGCTAACTTAGAAGGACATCAATTATGGAAACAATCGATGGACCCAAATTTTGAATACCGTGGATGGACACTTCCGGTTCTAGGCTCTATGACAGACGATGACTATAGTACATCACACCTGGAGCCCTGAATGGTTTTCAACCTGGAAGGTAACAGTAAAGTGCTTTGTAAGCAAAACTAATGGATTTGGCTCCGGAAAGCATTCTTCGTGTTCTGTGATGCATTTTGAAATTATTGAGAAACACGCCTAGTAACTAGCCGTTGGTTACTTTTACTAATGAGTAAGTAAATATTTTCTCTATAGTCCAGTCTGCTTAGTATATTCTAGCCTTGAAATTATTAATATTTTCTATTCTGAAGTGACAACTTTTAGGCTATTCAAGGGAATTCATCTTGTGTGTGTGTGTGTGTGTGTGTGTGTGTGTGTGTGTGTGTGTGTGTATGTAGACACCCTGTTTTATTCCCTCACTCCCCAACCTGTATGCACATCTTTTCTCTTAATGGCCAGCATACTCTAACAGGAAAAAGCAGGATCTCATATCATTGTCTATTTTTTATTTTTTATTGGGCAGCCTGAAAATACTTATGCTGAGGGGCGCAATCTCATTTCATTCACATTTTTCACAATTTCCTTTAATGTTGAATCAAGATTAGGAGGCAGTGTCAACTGTTCTCTGTGATTAATGGAATGTGGTAATTAGCATTAAGGAACAGACTTTTGAATTTGAGTAGCTAGACTCTTTACGGCTGCATTCATAGCTGCTACTCTGTTAGTACTGATCACAACATATTTTCTCTTTTTCTATTCTACATTTTGGTGCACAAAGAAATCATTAACTAAAGTAAAAAATATCTCTTCTACTGTGTCATGAATTTTCAGCAACAGAAAAAAAAAAGCCAGCAAATTTGCTCATAAATTCCTGCTGTGTGTGTGAAGAGATAGTTGCAGCTCTGCCCATCTGTGGTTTTATCCAACTCTAGGGTGGAATCTCTCTGACGTGCATTGGAAATAGTACTTGGTTTTTCAAATTACACGCTCTTGTCATCCGGTGCCATTCGAGGAAGGAATTCTGCCAATAACTCACTGATATTTAACTAATAGAGATTGTTAGTGAAGTACTTACAATTTTTTTCTTGGTAAAACACTTTCCTGACTGTGTGCGTGTGTGTACACTTAAAGTGGAAGGAAGGCACATGAAGGTGATGTCGCACAGTTTTAGTTTATTTATTAATTTAATTCCATTTAAATGATTAACTTAAACACAGCACTTTTAATTTTTATTCATTTATTGGAACGTTTAAAAAATTGACTGAAAGATTCTTTCAATTCTGTAATGCTGTACAATTTTCAAAAGTTTTACACACATGATTGCATATAATCCCATAGTAACCCTTTTTCTCCCTCCACCCCTATCTTGCCCTCCCTCCTTCCCTCTGCCCACTGGTAACCACTGGTTTGTTCTCTACATCTGTGAGTCTGCATATAGCACTTTTAAAATGCCAGGCAGTATTCTAAGTGCTTTGAAAACATTAACTCATTTAATCATCATAATACCACGATGAGGTTTATACTTTTACTATTCCTGTTTTTGCAGGTGAAGAGACAGAACCATGGACAGCCCCCAGCAAACTTGCTTTTACACAGAGGAGCTGGGATTCAACACAGGCAGTTTGGCTTCGGGTTGTCTATATAAACACATTTCTTTGTTACAATACCATTGTATTCTAAGTCTTTCAATTTCTAGTGTCTTGGTACACTGAATTGTTCTCATGATGACAAGATGAGAAGAAAAACTATTGCCTAAGAGCAACCAGTTAGAACATATCGCTGAAGCAGTAGGTGAGCAGAAAGCAGTGAAAGCAGATTGGAAGACAATAAGCCTGAAGTGATATTATTTGACTGCTCTGGAGTTGGACAGTACAATGCTTGACAATTTGGAAAATGGAATAAGAGACTATTTGCTGAAATCAAGTATCTATTTAAACTTGTTGGTAGTGAAATTTTAAAAGAAAATTAGGACTTCCCTGGTGGCGCAGTGGTTGAGAGTCCGCCTGCCGATGCAGGGGACACGGCTTCGTGCCCCGGTCCGGGAGGATCCCACATGCCGCGGAGCGGCTGGGCCCGTGAGCCATGGCCGCTGAGCCTGCGCGTCCGGAGCCTGTGCTCCGCGACGGGAGAGGCCACAACAGTGACAGGCCTGCGTACCGCAAAAAAAAAAAAAAAAAAAGTTAAATATGTGAATACATGTTTGTTATAATTAAAAGGAAAAGTAGGTAATCACAGTTCAGAAGGCTACTTTGTACATGAGAGTTTATAACAGCAGGCATATATATTTTTTAAATGCAAAGGACACAAGAGGTGACCCTGTAGTTTTAATATGTATCTGTAGCTACTTTTTATTTGTTTTTGGATAATTTCATTTAAGGAACTAAATGCTAACTCTCCTTATTCAATATTACCTTTCTTATGTGTGTTTCAACACACACACCCATGAGCTCTGACAGGACGCCCTTAAGTTACCTACTAGCTATCATAATAACATGATATAATGTTTCAGATGAACATAAATAATGCGTCCAAACGGTGTATTTATATTTCAAACTATGCATTTAACATGACATAGTTAAGTACTTAATAAAGTGGGAAATTCTAAAGATATGAGAATGTGTTGGGTTTGTGTGTGTGTGTGTATGTGTGGGTGTGTGATGGCTTGTGAGATCATTCTCACTGTTTCAGTGTAATTTCCTACAAGCGTCGGAAAGTAAGTATAAATTAAGATCCTGTTTACGCTTCGCCTGGAAGTTTCATATTTTTGGTTTCATATACATTATTTTAGCTAAAGCCATGAGTGACCCAGAGGAAAGAAAAAAAAATCTTTGATAATGTACATATTTGTATTTTAGATCAGGAATTCCAACTCAGCCAACAAAGCTTATACAGTAAAGCATAGGGTCTATCTTAAACTAAAGTAGCATTTCATAAAGGATAAGGAGGCTAAGAATGATTGGGAATTTCATTTCACTTCTATGATGACAAGGGTCTCTTTTTTTTTTTTTTTTTTTTTGCAGTACGCGGGCCTCTCACTGTTGTGGCCTCCCAGGTTGCGGAGCACAGGCTCCGGCCGCGCAGGCTCAGTGGGCGTGGCTCCGGCCGCGCAGGCTCAGTGGGCGTGGCTCCGGCCGCGCAGGCTCAGCGGCCATGGCTAACAGGCCCAGCCGCTCCGCGGCATGTGGGATTTTCCCGGACCGGGGCACGAACCCGTGTGCCCTTCATCGGCAGGCGGACTCTCAACCACTGCGCTACCAGGGAAGCCCTAAATTTAAGCTTTTAACTCTTCCCAAGTAAAAATTCATGGTACGTAATATTCTGTATTTTAGTTGTAATGCAGTTTGGATTCACAATGTCTCTTGCTGGTATGAAGAAAAATGGTCTCTAGCTATTGAGAAATCCAAGTGACCACCTCACTCAGTGCTCTTTTCTTTTCTTTTCTTTTTTTCTGTGGTACACAGGCCTCTCACTGTTGTGGCCTCTCCCGTTGCGGAGCACAGGCTCTGGACGCGCAGGCTCAGCGGCCATGGCTCACGGGCCCAGCCGCTCAGCGTTATGTGGGATCTTCCCGGACCGGGGCACGAAGCCGTGTCCCCTGCATCGGCAGGTGGACTCTCAACCACTGCGCCACCAGGGAAGCCCAAAAGCAAGTAAGTTCTAAGAAAGAATTTAGCAAAAACCTTCATTGAACATGTATGCTCTTTTTATTTTTTAATCGAAGTATAGTTGACTTACAGTGTTGTGTTTGTTTCAGGTGTTCAGCAAAGTGATTCAGTTATTTTTATATATATATATATATACATCTATTATATTTCAGATTCTTTTCCCTTATAGGTTATTACAAAATATTGAGTATAGTTTTCTGTTCTATACAGTAAGCCCTTGTTGGTTATCTATTTTAAATATGGTAGTGTGTATATGTTAATCCCAAACTCCTAATTTATGCCCCCCCTCCCCTTTGGTGACCATAAGTTTGTTTTCTATGTCTGTGGGTCTATTTCTGTTTGGTAAATAAGTTCATTTGTAATTTTTTTTTTTAGATTCCACATGTAAGTGATATCATATGATATTTGTCTTTCTCTGACTTACTTCACTTAGTATGATAATCTCTAGGTCCATCCATGTTGCTGCAAATGGCATGATTTCATTCTTTTTTATGGCTAATGTTCCATTGTCTATATGTGCCACATCTTCTTTATCCATTCCTCTGCTGATGGACACTTAGGTTGCTTCCATGTCTTGGCTGTGGTGAACAGTGCTGACATGGACACAGAAGTGCCTGTATCTCTTCGAATTATAGTTTTGTCTGGATATATGCCCGGGAGTGGCATTGCAGGATCCTATAGCAACTCTCCTTTCAGTTTTTTAAGGAACCTCCATGCTGTTCTCCCTAGTGGCTGCACCAATCTACATTTCCACCCACATATATTCTCCCTAAAACAATGATAAAACAAATTTCATCCCAGCTCCTTGCTGACAAATGCCTACAGAGTTTTCCCTCTGTTGGAGACAGTTGATGCAATCTGGTAATCTATATTACGGATTAATAGGCTTTTGGGTTTATCATATTTGTTCATGTGGTCCGGGTGGAAAGAGTCTGTAGCAATGCCTAGAAGGTAATTAAGGTGTCTGCACCTGAATCAATAAGGAGAGATAAAGGAAAGCGGATTAGTTAGTTGGCTCAGAAGATAAATTTGAGAGGTGACGATGTCAGTCTTCAGGCGTATGGTGAATTACCAGGCAGCGTAATTTTTCTCTTTCTAGTACGATGTAGTAGGAGGTGGAATTGGTCAATCTTTCATCAAATATTTATTGAGTGCTTATTTTTTGCACAGTGCTGTAGGCAACACAGAGAAATAAAGCTATCCCTAAGTGTGCACTCTCAAATACAATTTAAAAACTTGATGATCTGCCATGTATAAGTTTATGAATGTGTATAACTTCTCCATGGTTTATTTTCAGGGAGAGAGTAGCAGCTATTCTACTTCATATTTTGACAGGAACCAGAAAATATTGTGATCTTTGGTTAAACATATGGCAGCCTAGAACAAACCACATTTTCAGTCTCTTCTGTAGCTTGATGGGGTTATGTCTCTAAGTTCTGATAAACAGACGTGAGCACAAGTGTGCCTAAAGGGAGGAGTGTGTCCTGTTCTCTCCTGTGGGCTGAATTGTAGAGCTGGCCGGAGTGACACAAGATGAGGGTGTCATGGGTCCTTCATTACCCGAGACGGTGCCTTTGGGAATTTGAAATAGATGGCAGGCATACCTCATTGAGGAAATCTGCTTCCATCTGTGTAAACCTGTTAATAAAAATCTACCGTGTGTATGATCTGAATGACACTCTTCAGAATCATGCAGTGCAGAACCTGTACAACCATACTTGGTAGACCTGCTTGATAATTACCACACCATAACTGGTCCTGGCCTGCAAACACATTTTACAAGTTTGTGTTTTCCACTTTTTTAGTTCTTTTGGTCATTCAAGGTCAGACCTAATCTTAGTTAAAACACCTTTCTCAAGAACGAAAACTCCCCTGCAGCAAGGACATTATCTACTTTTCTCATGGTGTTTTCCAGTGCCTAGAACAGGGCCTGCTATAAAGAAGATGCCAAAATATTTGTTGTGTTTGTTGGATGGCTTACTGAAAAAAAGAAAGGAAGGAAGGAAGAAAAGAAAGAAAAAGAGGTTTTTCTTCTTTATCTTCCTCATATATCCAGAGGGAAAGGAAGAATATTTTTTTATTTGCTAAGAGTTTGTGGCTCTTTGAGATTATTATATGTAAAACTACTTTCATTAGAATTATGTGAAAAATGCAGTTGTAATCGTAGCATTCGTATCCACCATACTTTGTGATTAACACTATCACTTTATTTTTTGAGAGTAATTTTTTACATGTAAGCTAATCATGTGTTTAAACTAATGTAGAAAAATATTTTGTAAGCCACGGCCTGCCTATTGATGTATGTTGAGAAGTCAGGCATATAAAAATGTAAATTGTGACCATTTTTTGAATGGTTGACGAAAGAATTAAAGTTCTTTTTGTCAACCATTTAGCATTTACTACACTTCTGTAAGTGGAACGCTGTGTGGGCTCCGTGTAAAGCATGGAGAGAATGTGTGATGTGTGATTGCCAACCTCATGGATCCTTTTTAAAAATTTTTTATTGGAGTATGGTTGATTTACAATGTTGTGTTAGCTGCAGGTGTACAGCACAGTGAATCAGTTATATATATATATAAAAAAATATATATATAAATATATATATAAATATATATATATATACTCTTTTTCAGATTTTTTTCTCATATAAGTTATTACAGAATATTGAGTAGAGTTCCCTGTGCTATACAGTAGGTCCTTGTTGTTTACCTATTTTTTATATAGTAGTGTGTATCTGTTAATTCCTAACTCCTAATTTATCACTTCCTATCCCAATGTTTATTACAGCACTATTTACAATAGCTAAGACATGGAAGCAACTTAAATGTCCATCGACAGATGAATGGATAAGGAAGATGTGGTATCTATATACAATGGAATATTACTCAGCCATAAAAAAGAATGAAATAATGCCATTTGCAGCACCATGCATGGACCTAGCAATTATCATACTAGATGAAATAAGTCAGACAGAGAAAGACAAATATCATATGATATCACTTATATGTGGAATCTAATAAAAATGACACAAATGAACTTATTTACAAAACAGAAACAGACTCACAGATCTCAAAGTCATTGATTCTTTTTATAGGTTCTGATTAATGGAGAAATCTATGAAGGAGTTAAAAATGCTCATTAAAAATGCTTGTTTCTGGGCTTCCCTGGTGGCGCAGTGGTTGAGAGTCCGCCTGCCGATGCAGGGGACACGGGTTCGTGTCCCGGTCCGGGAAGATCCCACATGCCGCGGAGCAGCTGGGCCCGTGAGTCATGGCCGCTGAGCCTGCGCGTCCAGAGCCTGTGCTCTGCGACGGGAGGGGCCACAGCAGTGAGAGGCCCGCGTACCACAAAACAATACAAAACAAAAAATCACACCTATATTCCTCCTCACCCACCTCCCGTCCACCTTCCCACTCCCAAAACCCTGGTGACCACTAATCTTTTCTGTATCTCTATAACTATGTTATTTCAAGAGTGTTGCACAAATGGAATCATATAGTATGTAAACTTTGGGGTTGAGTTTTTTTCACTCAGTTAATTCCCTTGAGATCTTTCCAAGTTGCATGTACCAATTGTCCATCCTTTTGATTGTTGAGTAGTATTCCATGGTGTGGATGTACCTTAGTTTATTGAACTATTTACACATGGACAGACATTTGGGTAGTTTCCAGTTTAGGGGTATTACAAACAAAGCTGCTATGAACATTTACAAGTTTCTGCAGGAGGATAAATTTTCATTTTTCTGCAGTAAATGCCCAGGAGTGCAGTTGCTGCATTTTATGGTAATTACACACTTATTTTTATAAGAAACTACCAAACTGTTATCCAGAATCGTTGTACCATTTGACCTTCTCACTAGAAAAGTTTGAGAGACACAGTCTTTCCGCATCCTCACAAGCATTTATTGTTGTTACTTTTTAAAAAAATTTAGCCATTCTGATGTGCAGTTTTACTTCATTTTGGTTTTAATTTTAACTTCCCTAAAGTCTCATAACTTTGAACATTTTTTCATGTGTTTATTTGCTATCTCTAAATCATCTTAGGTTAAATGTCTATTGCATATTTTGTAACTCGATTCTTTTTATTGTTGAGTTTTGAGAATTCCTTACATATTCTAGATACCAGTTCTTTTTCAGATATTTGCAAATACATTTCCCAGTCCGTAGCTTTTGTCTTTTCATCCTCTTAAAGAGAATGTTTCACAGAACAAAAGTTTTTAATTTTGGTGTCTAATTTGTCGATGTTTCCTTTTGTGGCAAATCTAAGAATGCTTAGCCCTAGGTACTAAAGATTTCTTCCTAGTTTTTTTTCCCCTAAAAGTTTTATATGTTATGTATTTAAACTGACAGCCTAGAGTGATAATTTTTAGCAAAAACACCACCTAGAATGTCTTTGTGAATGGTGACACACTAGATGTGTTTTGTCACCGTATAATTGTCAGGTTTGTGTGAACACATCCTATTTATTCTGTTCTAGGACACAGGATGCTGTTAATGCTAAGTGAGAAATAGTAAAATGGGAAAGAAATAAACTTCAGTTTTTTGTTAAACTATATTTTGAATTACATTTTATCACATTTGCTCACCTCAGCCTGTTTCTTTATTGATCTGAATAACCGAAACAATGTCAAACAAAACACAGGAAACAGTGAAACATGTGGGTGTTCCTTATTGTTTTCTGGAAATTTAAAACTAAAACTATAATATTTCAGTAGTAGAAAGATCAGTTCATCTTGTAGAATTATACCCTAAAAGCATTTTGAGAGTGCTTATTCATAGATGTCTCGGGAAAAAAAAATTCTTGTTTTCATTTTAAATAAAATACAGAATAACTCTTGACTATCATCGTGGCACTTTCTCCAGGCTGCACTTTACCTCCCATCTTGTTCAACTTTAACGAGGTCAAGTACATCTACAAACTCAATCCCACAGAAATGTCTAATTCTGGATGTTTTTATTTTGCTTGAATTTTGCTTGACACAGAAAATCATACCATAAAATTTGGCTTTTAGCCTGCAACAGCTCTCTTTCCATACTTGTCACGTATTAGAATACGGTTTCCTTCCTGACGTCTACCCAAGGGTTTTTAATCTCTCTCAGAAGAAAAAACTCCCCCTTTATATTTTCTAACTTGTTTATTTATGGGTTTTTTATTTTTAAATTTTATTTTATTCAAGTATAGTTGATTTACGATGTTGTGTTAGTTTCTGCTGTACAGCAGAGTGATTAAATTGTACATATATATGCATTCTTTTTCAGATTCTTTTCCATTATGGTTTATCACAGGGTGTTGAATATAGTTCCCTGTGCTATATGGTTGGACCTTATGCATTCTATATATAATTGTTTGCATCTGCTAATCCCACCCCCACCACTTCCCTTCCCCAGATTCCCCCTTTTTAAATTATAGAAGTTGAATTGCAGGGAAGGTTTTCCAACCCTGTGGGTCTGGAGTCAGGGACTAGCTCCAAATACATCAAACTGGTGAAAATCACCTGATTGCCTGTAGATGGCAGACTGCCACTATTTGTTCTGTTTTAGAACAATCCCTGGTTTTTAGTCACCACGTAGCACAGGTGCCTGTCCCCAGATGCAAGAACCATTCAATTTTTCAATTCTTTTTTTCATTGTTTTCTTTGTATTCTGAAGTTGCCTTGGACTTCGGCTACTTTGTTTTGACTCACATTCTTGTGAACACCCCTCGATGTTCAGACATTCTATGTCAATTCTTTGCAAACATATCACTGTTTCCACCCTAATAAATTTGATATACACGTACACACGCTCTAAAATCATTCACTGGCATTTTTGTGCTGAATCTACCTAATAGCATCACTCACATAAATAAAATGTAAGTATATAAATAGAAAACCAGTTTCCTTCATGACATTTCTCAACCAAATAGTGTTATATAAGCAAGGTATTAACTTCCTTTCTACCTAAACTGCATTTTTATTCCATATATAATTTTTCTTTAACCTATCATTTATGTGAAGGGGATATGAATTTGAATGTCAAAAACAGTGACGGGGGGCAATGACAGGACATACATTGACAGTGTACGTCCAATAATCTCCTCATGCGTGAATTCTCTACCAAAAAGGAAAGTGAAAGTGCTCTTTCAACGGAACCACAAGAGTTTTATGCTTTCCAGCCCTTTTAAAAGTCGACTTTATTTCACAATAACTTTTGAAGAAAGAGATTAATTTTGAATTATATTTTAAGTGTTACAGGATTTTAAGGTAGAGCTTAGAATTTAAATTGATTTTATGACTTAGTATGCCATTTTGAAATACAGTTTTAGCTGATGTAAAATTTCAGTTGGTTTATTTTTAGTGATTGTAACAAAGTCAGAAGACGTTAGCAACAGCAATATTTACATTGTATCATGAGAAAAAGTTTGGAAATATTACTCTCTCTAGACTTAAGGTATTCTGTGAAACCAGATATAATGGAATCATATCTAGAAAACACATTTCAGTGAAAGAGCCACCTCCTGAGATTATATCACTCACAGGAATGGGATGGAGAAACAAGCTTTCCTAGGTGCTTGATGCTTTTAGTCACTGTGCCACAAAGAGATTAAACTTGGGAATGATGATAAAATGTGGTAGGAATTTTTCAGCTTTAAAATGCTCTTTATCATTGTTTCCAACCCTGAGATTCCATGTGAGTCCCAGTGAGTCTCTGTATTTCTCCTCAGAACTTCTGACTATTGATTAGACTGGATGTTTCCTGGAGGAAATAATGTAATTATGTATGTGCCATGTCAACATTCTCCTACTTTTTATTTTTTATAAAATTTATGTGCTTGAGAAAATAATTGTTAACCACATATCTGACGAACTTGTAGGGACTTCCCTGGCGGTCCGGTGGTTAAGATTCCGTGCTTCCATGGCAGAGGGCACAGGTTCGATCCCTGGTTGGGAAAATACAGACCCCGCATGCCACTCAGTGTGGCCAAAAAAAAAAAAAAAAAAAAAAAAAGAACTTGTACCTAGAATATATAAAGAACTCTGAAAACCCAACAATAAAAATACAAACAGTTCGGGCTTCCCTGGTGGCAAAGTGGTTGAGAGTCCACCTGCTGATGGAGGGGACACGGGTTCGTGCCCCGGTCCGGGAAGATCCCACATGCCGCGGAGCGGCTGGGCCCGTGAGCCATGGCCGCTGGGCCTGCGCGTCCGGAGCCTGTGCTCCGCAATGGGAGAGGCCACAGCAGTGAGAGGCCTGCGTATGGCAAAAACAACAACAACAACACACACACACACAAAACCCCCCCCCACAAAACTGATGTGCCTATTTCTACCTGGAGATCACGCCATGCTAATTAGTTTAATCTCCCAGAAGAGATTAGATTAGATTAGATGAATCCCCCTCTATTTAGAGGCTATTGTTATTGTTATGATAATTATATCAAAAGAAACACACTTATTAGATATGAAAGTGTTACATGCAAAAGGTTTCATTTAAATAATTTTCTTCAGGAATCTGTACTCCTCTTAAGCCTTTTAATGTGTCAAATAGTCTATGACAATTTTCACTTAATAGTTTCTTAGGATTCTGTTTCCACGTCACATATGAGGTGTAGCCTTTAACTTTTTCTTTTCCATTGGATCTAGATTATGCTATTTGGATCCTGCTTCTAAGAATACTTCAAAATAGTACAAATGAAAAATGAAGAAACATGACAACTTGCGTATAGACTTTATGATCCTGGCAGAATTCTTAGTGCATTCTTTGTGGAAAGGTTAACTTTACTTAAAAATAAATTTCTCATGTAATACCATTGGTATTGCTAGAAATTTCCTTAAAAAGTTTCTAACAAAAGATAAATGGTTTACCTAAAAAATGTCTATTTCCCTAAGACCGACTTTGAATCACAGTATCATGGTGACAGTAAACTTGTGGGTTTGCAAAATGATCATTTATTTTAGAAAGCATTGAACTTGGACATTTTGGCACTTATCTAGAATGAATGAATTTTGGCACTTATCTAGAATGAATCTCCTTTGATCTTCTTGAATTAAGGATGTATGTCTGGGCCAAATTCACCAGTTTGGAAGCAATTAAAAATCTCTGACCTATTTACAGACCTCTCCAGGTTTTCTTGGCTTTCATTTTATTCTTTCTGTCTTTCTTATCTCTCTATCCTGAGAGGCTTTGGGCTGAGCCCAGACTTTCTGACAGATGACTGGTCTGTTAATAGATCAAATCTTCTCCCTGCTCAGAGTAGGAGCTATTGCATGTGTGACCCAGAGGTAAGCAGTCAGAATTAGACCTGAGTGGTGTTTGTTAAGCATCCTCCTATAGCGTGTGTAGGAAGCGGGGCTGGGAGAGCTGGGCTGGGGTGTGTGGGTATGGAGAATAAATTGGCTAAAACATATACCAAAATGGACAGACTATTTTTTCCGTGTTGCACATCATACCATAGATTAGGCCAGACACTGAAATTTCTCCATGTTAATTTAGAAGCAAATCTATAGTTTAAAAACTTTAAACACCGTGGCAAGATTACTGGGTTTAGAATCAGAAGATCTGGGTTAGAGTACTGACTTCCTAATGTTCCAGCCTTATGACCCTGAACGAGTTAATCCTATGTTGTTCAATGATCTCTTGTGTAAAGTGAGGCTTGTAATACTGTTCTAAAACGGTTTTCAGAGGATTAATAAGTTAATGTATATGTGAAAGAAGTCTTCAAAATATTAAGGTCTATTTAAATATGTTATTGCTCTTAATGTAGTTAATGTATGCAAATTTGTGTGTGTGTGTGTAAATTTGCTTCATGAAGGCTGAGAACAGGCTTCCCCCCTTTTAAACCAATATGTATCCATAACCCATCATATAGAAGGTACTTATAAATATCTTTAAAGTAATATATATAATGTATATGTCTATATACATATTAAATGAATGGATGAGTACACTTCAAGAAAAAAGAATGCTCAAACCTAAAGAATTCATTTAATCTGATTTAACTGGTGTCAAGATAAGAATAAGCACAGGAACTTTTAGAGCAGGAACTGAATTACAGTATTTCCTACTGAAATTAAATACTTTTAGAAAAGATGGTAAGTGTTTTTTTAACAGTTTCATTTTACTAGTGCAGGCATAGCTATGAGTGTCATCACAACATTCTTCTGCTCATAAACCTTAAATAACTCTTACTGCTCAGAAAATAAAATCCAGTTCTTTAGCCTGGGGCTAACATTTTCAGATTTATTTTCCCATGTTACTGTCTGCCTCTTTTGGATATTTCCTATATATCACCCAAATACCCCTTTCCCTACTCTTTTGTCTCTTTGCCTGTGTCCAGGCTGGATCCTCATTTTGGAAAGCCCTTCAGTTTATTTCCATAGAATCAGATCCCACCCATCTGTCAAGTTCTGTCTTGAAGGTCACTGTCTCTGAGAAGCCTATGCAGATATCCTCTGTTAAAGGTAGCCTCTTCCTGCCTGAATATCCACTTCATGTTTGTCCTCTCGAAACCCTTGTCACTTCTGAGCCTAGATGGTACGTTTTTGACAGCAGATTTTATGAATGATTTGCCTGTGTATTGTTGAGATTGCCTACATTGTAAATACACACCAATTATTTATTGAACAAATTTAATACATACACATTTTAATGTCTGCTTGTATTGCGTTTATAAATGTCTTGCATTTATCAGTAATTGTTATTTACAAAATGGAATATATAGGTGTCCATGATTTTGACTTACTCATCATTATTACAGTTAATTGATTTTGGCAAAAGTGCAAGGTAGTTCTTTTGGGAAATGATAGCCTTGTCTACAAATGATGCTGGAAAAAGTCATTACCATATGCAAAGAAAAAGAGAAAAAACAACAACAAAAAAGGAAATTTACATTCTTAACTCACCAATAACAAACATTAACATATAATGGATCACAGACTTAAATGTAAGCACTATAAGTGTAAAACACATGAGAAAATCTTTGTAATCTTCAGTTATACAAAGAAATTTTAGATATGATAACATCAAAAGCATAATCTATAAAAGAAAATATGATAAACTGGACTTTAAATTAAAAAGTCAAGTTTTGCTCTTAAAAAGACACTAGTAAGAAAGCAGAAAAGCCAGAGAATTCAAGAAAGTATATCTTGAATATATTGATCTATCTTGAGTATATCTGGTAAAGAACTTGTATCCACAATATATGAAAAACTCTTACAATTCAATAAGAAGAAAAACAATCCAAGTAAAATATGGACACATGTTTTGAATAGGCATTTCAACATACGGGTAGCAAATAAGCACATGAAAATATGCTCAACATTGTTAGTCATTAGAGAAAAAAAAAAAAAAGCCAAAATGGCATACCCATTGCATTCTCTAAAATGGCTAAAATTAAAAAGAAAATAGCAAGTGATGTCAAGAACATGGAAAAATTAGAACGCTGATATATAGTTCGTGGGAAGGTAATATAACAGAGCTACTTTGGAAAGTAGATGTATCATGTCTTAAAAATGTTAACCATACGCTTGCCATGTTATCTAGCATTTCTACTTCTAGGTATTTACCTAATAAAAATGAAAACTATTATCCACACAAAGACATCCCTGTGAATGTTGATAGTAGCATTGCTCAAAATAGCTCTAAACTGAAAACAAACCAAATGTCCATATCCAATTGATGAATAAACAAAATGAAGCATATTCTTACAAGGGAATATTATTTGCAATTAAAAGGAACAAAATATTGTTGCATGTAACAACACCTATAAACTTCAGAAACATCCTAAGTGAAAGAAAACACATGAAGTGGTTCAGTATAGTATATGAAGTTTCTAGATAAGATAAAACTATAGAGACAGAAAGAAGATCAATGGTGGCCTGGTTCTGGGAATGTAGATTGCTTCCAAATGGATATACGAGAACTTTTGGGGGAAATGGAAATGTTTCAAAGCCGAATGGGAGTGCTGTTTGTAAAACTACATCTATTTACTAAAATTTATTGACTGACACACTGATAATGGGAGAATTTTATGGTTTGTAAATTATGCTTTAGTAAAGCTGGATGGGGGTGGGATTTTATTTAGGTTTTGATATCAGGAAAAGTACGTATGGGAATAACATTTAAGCTTAGACCTGAAAGATGAAAAGGAATTAAGAAAGACAAAGAGTATTCTAGGCAGGAAAGAGAAAGGACCTTTTAGGTGACCAATGAAAAGTCACAGTGTCCAGAGTTTGGTGACAGAAAGGATGAGTGATGAGGGAAGACACTGGGGAATTAAATAGAAACAGTCTATTACTTTATTTACTATTAAATAAAGTAAATAAATAGTTACTTTATTTCAATGATCAAATGATTTGTAAAAGATGTTGGAATTCAGTGTTACCCTGGACCTACTGCCTGTCTGACCTTCATGTGACATGAGTCATTATTTTCCATGACAGGTGAATTTTCTAATGTTAAATCAAACCCTACTCTTTCTCCAGTATATGCTGGTATATACCATGGTCTTGGCTTCATTATGCCTGGAGGGGAGAAGGTCCTGATTCATCCTCTGTTTTGCCAGAGGAAGTATGAGTGTGACATCAGTGAGATTCACAGGGGAAGGAGAAATTATACAACTGAATCTTAAAAGTCTTACCAAATGTTTTTTACACTGCTGAAGGCTCAGGCTCCTATAAATTGGTGAAAAGCTGCTGAAATCACTCTCTGTCTCTCTTCCCTGTTTCCCACCACTGCTTTTATGCCAAAAAACAAGCCTGTGATCTCAGCTGCTCTAAAAAAGCCACTTTCGGTTTCTCTGTTTTAAAAATATGGCAAAAGTGATTTAAGCAAATTATTAGTCACATTAGTGTGAGGATGTGACAAATTATAGATGAAAATGAGAAACCCCTCCAGGAGAGGTTTATAATAAAATTGTCAACACTCTCTTTAAGGGGCCCAGCTGGAGGCAGCCACAGTCTTCAAGATCAGTATCCCCAGGTTGTCTTTTTTCTCCTTTACTGAAGCACTGACATCAACCACAGGTGGTAAGCAGCAGACCATTAAGCTCCCACTTTCAAAATTAATAGGATTATGCAGCCTGACAGGCTCATAGCCTTGGCCTGTGTGTGTGGACCATCAGGCCATGGTTACTTCTCTTTTTCACCAGGGAATATGTTAAATGCAGCGGCCAGAGCTGACCAGGGAGCCCAGCCGTCTCTCCTTCCTTCCCCTAATGAGCTGCCAGCCCTGTGCGAGCGGTGACCCTCTTCCTAGAACCAACCTCAAGCAGCAGTGCCTGCTTCCGGCTCCCACCTCTGGCTTCTGGTGAGGATACACGTGTCCATGGAAATCTAGTGGAAATGTCAAAGGGGCCGTAGAGATGTCTTAGGTTTACATGTTTCTTGCTTGAGATTGCTGAGACAGAAAGTATACATGCAACATCTGTATTTTTTAAATTGAAGTAGTTGATTTACAATGTTCTGTTAGTTTCAGGTGTACAGCAAAATGATTCAGTTATATATTTGTGTGTGTGTATTCTTTTTCAGATTATTTTCCCTTATAGGTTATTACCAAATATCGAATATAGCTCCCTGTGCGATACAGTAGGTCCTTGTTGGTTATCTATTTTATACATAGTAGTGTGTATATGTCGATCCCAAACTCCTAATTTATCCCTCCCCCTGTTTCCTCTTTGGTAAGCATAGGTTTGCTTTCTATGTCTGTGAGTCTATTTCTGTTTTGTATATAAGTTCATTCATATCATTTTTTTTAGATTCCACATATAAGTGATATCATATATTTGTCTTTGTCTGACTTACTTCACTTAGTGTGATAATCTCTAGGTCCATCCGTGTTGCTGCAAATGGCATTATTTCATTCTATTTTATGGCTGAGTAGTATTCCATTGTATATATGTACCACATCTTCTTTATCCATTCCTGATTTGATGGACATTTAGGTTGCTTCCATGCTGCTATGAACATTGGGGTGCATGTATCTTTTTGAATTATGTAAATGCAACATCTAATTAGCTGCATTATCTCCTACTACCTGACGCTGTTTTAATTAGTAAGGTTGAGAGATTTATATAAAACTTACAATTCTATTATAATTAGTCTTCATGTTTATCTCATAATGCTCTTATCCCTGTTTTCTTCAGACTTTATTGTTGTTGTGTGAGTCACTTTAAGCCATGTCTTCACCAGGGGAAGGTCAGACGACTGCAATAATCTTCTAAACTGTAGCATTCCCAAGGCACCTTTACCTCCATGGCCAGTTCTATTCTGTCCTGTACATTTGAGACAGATTAACCATTATGTTATATCTTCCGTTTGGAGACTTTAAATTTTTCCACATTTCTAGCACATTAAATCTAATGTAATCAGGGAGTAGCTGGCAGAGTACCAGGACGCAAAAATCCTCTATTTGGCTTCAATGATCTACTTACTCAGTTTCTTTTCTTCTTTCCTTACGTATCACTGTATCTCCTTCATTTAAACGTATACT
Organism: Orcinus orca; assembly: GCF_937001465.1. Classification (NCBI taxonomy): domain Eukaryota; kingdom Metazoa; phylum Chordata; class Mammalia; order Artiodactyla; family Delphinidae; genus Orcinus; species Orcinus orca. The sequence goes on from NC_064562.1 coordinate 5,591,500, forward strand.
TTGACCACTGCCGGACCCAATTCTATCTTTCCTGATAAGTAATTTGCAGTATTTTCTGACAAACTGCCCTTATTGTTCCTGGTCCATTACTTCATGTTCTGAGATGATTTCAAGGAACAAGCTTTCATCTGTCATTTATAAAATGTCCACACGTTTTGCATTATAATCCATAACATACTTGTGTTCACCTAAAAAATAATTTCAAATCACTTGCCATTCAGTCAAAGTCTAGAATAGGCATCGTATTTATTTTGTGGACTTTTGAGGACTCACACGTATTCCCTATCAGTTTTCATGGAGGACACCATCTTTGGCTGAGAAGTTGGTCTATTCATTGCTTACTTCTTCTGTGTTATTTTTGCCTTCTCGCTTATTCAAATCAAGTCAATCTCATCTCTACTTCTTCCCTGAAGCCTTCCTCATGTCCTTTAGGCTTTATAGGTCTTTCCCCTGCTTTTCAGCTCTTAAAAAACAAAACGCTGTACCATGAGTTTATTGGGCGTCAGATTTGAAAAAAGAGAAAACCCGCTTATTTACTGTCTTGCACATTTCATCTGTTTTAATCATAGTTTCCAGTTAGACTCTAAATTCCTTAAAGGCAGAGCTTGTATCTTAAGCTGAATGAGTATCACCAGAAATACTTCATACTCAGTATGAAGTAGGTACTCAATAAATCCTTTTGGAGTGAATTAATGGTTGATCGTGGAAGGTTTCTCAGTTACTGGTGTGAGAGTTAAAACAGTGCAAATCATTGATATTTTGTTTTGATAGTTGGACTGTCTTTTTTAAAAATCAGTTACTGTTGGTATTCTGAGCAGAAAACTCTTCAGAGGGACATTTTTGTCAGAAGAGTGATAAAATGTGCTTTCATTTGTATTTTTCTAGGTAGTTTTGTTTACTTTCTTTTTCACGTGTTAAAAGCTCTTACTAATGACAGTCACATAAATAAGTCATTAGACTGAGGGGCAAAGTTTAGTGTAAGGATGATCTAATTAATTTCACTCTGACTTCTAATGATTATTACCTTTTCTGAATCTGTGTTATGCTTGTGGTCTTACCACACCTCTTAGTAGTTGGCTACAGGCTGGGTTTTTTCCCTCTAATAATTTTTGTACAGAATTAGTCCACCTCAGAAAGGCAGAACATGTTTTTGCAAATACTTGTGCACCCTGCTGTGCTGGGGACCCTAAATACTTGACAGATTGTTGTTCCAACCTGAGCTTAGAGCTGAGAAATAAACAATATACCTAGAGAAGAAAGTGCCAGAAGGCTAATCCCTTTTTTCATATTCAATTTGCATTTCATAATAATGCTGTGGCCTTGTAAGTGTGTATAAACATTTACCTTTCAAAAGCTTTCAAATTATAATCTTATTTCATCGTTTTTTGTATTGTATTCTACTGGTTCCTTACCTTTTATGATAATAGTGTCTCAGGTTGATTTTATAAACGACGCATGACACTTGTAATTCAGTTTCTGTTATCCTTTGTGGTGGAGCACTTTTAAATAATCTTTATATAGAAGCATTTTGCTTTTGAAAAATCAAACCCCATTTTCCTCAGTTTTATAGTTTAGAAGGTTTTCTGTAAGTTTTTAAATATTTTTAGCACTCTAAATTTTCTCAGCCTATCCAGTGATGAATTGTAACCCACAAGGTTTATACATCACCATCATTAGAAATCACCCAGCCTGTTGTACCAACAATACAAAGTTGCCATCAGAAGAAACACATTTGTCTATCAATCACTTTATCTGCCCACCTATCTACCTATCTCTCATGTTCTATGACTCCCAGGGTCAAGAGGTGGAGTAGATATTATATCTGCTTGTCAGTGTCACATGCATCTCATTTTCCTCCTTCCTCCTTCAAATATCTTAGTTTCTTTGAAGTTTACAACACTCACTAACCACGTCTGACAACCTCCTGATTCCTCTCATTCACTGAAAAATTTAGCTCCCAGCTCTTTGTTATCTTCCTCTTAATGCAGTCATTATTCACAGTCAATTCCACATTCACATGGAGAAGCCATCCAACAGCCTGGCCTTCCAAATCATAAATCTTCTCATTTCCAAAGGTCTGTTCTCCACCTACCTTGGTCATCCACTGCCATGGTCATGTATAGCCTAGAACTTGCCATGTGCATACTTACAGCAGTTCCTGTTCTTCCAATTCAGTTATTCTAGTATACTTCCCAATTCCCAAAATCTTTTAATCCAACCAAAATTTCGTATCTACATATCAGTGATATCATATGGTGTTTGTCTTTCTCTGTCTGACTTACTTCACTTAGTATGACAATCTTTAGGTCCATCCATGTCACTGCAAATGGCATTATTTCATTCTTTTTTATGGCTGAGTAATATTCCATTGTATATACACCACGTCTTTGCTTATATGTGGAATCTAAAAAAATGGTACAAATGAACATATTTAAAAAACAGAAATAGAGTCACAGATATAGAAAACTAACCTAAGATTACCAGGGGGTAAGGGAGGCAGGGATAAATTGGGAGATTAGGATTGACATATACACAATACTTTATATAAAACAGATAACTAATAAACCTAATGTATAGCACAAGGAACTCTGCTCAATACACTGTGCTGACCTATATGGGAAAAGAATCTAAAAAAGAGTGGATATAGGAACATATATAATTGATTCACATTGCTGTATACCTGAAACTAGCACAGCATTGTAAATCAACTATACTTCCATAAAAATTAATTAAAAAAATAAAATAACATTTATATCCATTTTTATTTTCCATCCTCCTTCTATTTTGTTTTTTTTAAACATTTTTACTGAAGTATAATTGCTTTACATTGTTGTGTTAATTTCTGCTGTATAACAAAGTGAATCAACTATACATATACATATATCCCCATATCCTCTCCCTCTTGCGTAACCCTTCCTCCCTCCCTATCCCACCCCTCTAGGTGGTCACTAAGAACTGAGCTGACCTCCCTGTGCTATGCAGCTGCTTCCCACTAGCTATCTATTTTACATTTGGTAGTCTATATGTCAGTGCCACTCTCTCACTTTGTCCCAGCTTACCCTTCCCCCTCCCCATGTCCTCACATCCATTCTCTACATCTATGTCTTTATTCCTGTCCTGCCCCTAGGTTCTTCAGACCATTTAAAAATTTTTTTTTTTAGATTCCACATATAAGTGTTAGCATACAGTATTTGTTTTTCTCTTTCTGACTTACTTCACTCTGTATGACAGAACTATAGGTCCATCCACCTCACTACAAATAACTCAATTTCGTTTCTTTTTATGGCTGAGTAATATTCCATTGTATTTATGTGCCACATCTTCTTTATCCATTCATCTCTCAATGGACACTTAGGTTGCTTCCATGTCCTGGCTATTGTAAATAGAGCTGCAGTGAACCTTGTGGTACATGACTCTTTTTGAATTATGGTTTTCTCAGGGTATATGCCCAGTAGTGGGATTGCTGGGTCAAATGGCAGTTCTGTTTTTAGTTTTCTAAGGATCCTCCACTCTTTTCTCCATAGTGGCTGTATCAATTTATATTCCCATCAACAATGCAAGAGGGTTCCCTTTTCTCCACACCCTCTCCAGCATTTATTGTTTGTAGATTTTTTGATGATGGCCATTCTGACTGATGTGAGGTGATACCTCATTGTACTTTCAATTTGCATTTCTCTAATCATTAGTGATGTTGCGCATCCTTTCATGTGTTTGTTGGCAATCTGTATATCTTCTTGGGAGAAATGTCTGCTTAAGTCTTCTGCCCATTTTTGGGTTGGGTTGTTTGTTTTTTTGATATTGAGCTGCATGAGCTGCTGTATAGTTTGGAGATTAATCCTTTGTTAGTTGCTTTGTTTGCAAATATTTTCTCCCATTCTGATGGTTGCCTTTTTGTCTTGTTTATGGTTTCCTTTGCTGTGCAAAAGCTTTTAAGTTTCATTAGGTGCCATTTAGTTATTTCTGTTTTTATTTCCATTTCTTTAGGAGGTGGGTCAAAAAGGATCTTGCTGTGATTTATTTCATAGAGTGTTCTGCCTATGTTTTCCTCTAAGAGTTTTATAGTGTCTGGCCTTACATTTAGGTCTTTAATCCATTTTGAGTTTATTTTTGTGTGTGGTGTTAGGAAGTGTTCTAATTTCATACTTTTACATGAGGTGTCCAGTTTTCCCAGCACCACTTATTGAAAAGGCTGTCTTTTCTCCATTGTATATGCTTGCTTCCTTTATCAAAGATAAGGTGACCATATTTGCATGGGTTTATCTCTGGGCTTTCTATCCTGTTCCATTGATCTATATTTCTCTTTCTGTGCCAGTACCATACTGTCTTGATTATTGTAGCTTTGTAGTATAGTCTAAAGTCAGGGTGCCTGATTCCTCCAGCTCTGTTTTTCTTTCTCAAGATTGCTTTGGCTATTTGGGGTCTTTTGTGTTTCCATACAAATGGTGAAATTTTTTGTTCTAGTTCTGTGAAAAATGCCATTGGAGTTTGAAAGGGATTGCATTGAATTTGTAAATTACTTTGGGTAGTATAGTCATTTTCAAAATGTTGATTCTTCCAATCCAAGAGCATGGTATATCTCTCCATCTGTTTGTATCATCTTTAATTTCTTTCATCAGTGTCTTATAGTTTTCTGCATACAGGTCTTTTGTCTCCCTAGGTAGGTTTATTCCTAGGTATTTTATTCTTTTTGTTGCAATGGTAAATGGGGGTGTTTCCTTAACTTCTCTTCCAGATTTTTTGTCATTAGTATATAGGAATGCAAGAGATTTCTGTGCATTAATTTTTTATCCTTCTACGTTACCAAATTCATTGATTAGCTCTAGTAGTTTTCTGGTAGCATCTTTAGGATTCTCTATGTATAGTATCATGTCATCTGCAAACAGTGACAGTTTTACTTCTTCTTTTCTGATTTGGATTCTTTCATTTCTTTTCTTCTGTGATTGCTGTGGCTAAAACTTCCAAAACTATGTTGAATAATAGTCGTGAGAGTGGGCAACCTTATCCTGCTCCTGATCTTAGTGGAAATGGTTTCAGATTTTCACCACTGAGAATGATGTTGGCTATGGGTTTGTCATATATGACCTTTATTATGTTGAGGAACATTCCCTCTATGCTTACTTTCTGGAGAGTTTTTTTTTTATCATAAATGGGTATTGAATTTTGTCAAAAGCTTTTTCTGCATCTATTGAGATTATCATATGGTTTTTATCTATCCATTTGTTAATATGATGTATCACATTGACTGACTTGCGTATATTTAAGTATCCTTGCATCCCTGGGATGAACCCCACTTGATAATGGTGTATGACCTGTTTAATGTGCTGTTAGATTCTGTTTGCTAGTATTTTGTGGAGGATTTTTGCATCTATGTTCATCAGTGATATTGTCCTGTAGTTTTCTTTTTGTGACATCTTTGTCTGATTGTGGTATCAGGAAGATGGTGGCCTCAGAGAATGAGTTTGGGAGTGTTCCTCCCTCTGCTATATTTTGGAACAGTTTGAGAAGGATAGGTATTAGCTCTTCTCTAAATGTTTGATAGATTTTGCCTGTGAAGGCATCTGGTCCTGGGCCTTTGTTTGTTGGAAGATTTTTAATCACAGTTTCAATTTCACTGCTTGTGATTGGTCTGTTTATATTTTCTATTTCTTCCTGGTTCAGTTGCGGAAAGTTGTGCTTTTCTAAGAATTTGTCCATTTCTTCCAGGTTGTCCATTTTATTGGCATATAGTTGCTTGTAGTAATCTCTCATGATCCTTTGTATTTCTGCAGTGTCAGTAGTTATTTCTCCTTTTTCATTTCTAATTCTGTTGATTTCAGTCTTCTCATTTTTTTTCTTGATGAGTCTGGCTAATGGTTTATCAATTTTGTTTATCTTCTCAAAAACCAGCTTTTAGTTTTATTGATCTTTGCTATCATTTCCTTCATTTCCTTTTCATTTATTTCTAATCTGAACTTTATGATTTCTTTCCTTCTGCTAACTTTGGAGTATTTTGTTCTTTTTTCTCTAATTTCCTTAGGTGTAAGATTAGGTTGTTTATTTGAGATATTTCTTGTTTCTTGAGGTAGGATTGTATTGCTATAAACTTCCCTCTTAGAACTGCTTTTGCTGCATCCCATAGGTTTTGGGTAACTGTGTTTTCATTGTCATTTGTTTCTAGGTATTTTTAGATTTCCTCTGATTTCTTCAGTAATCTCTTTGTTATTTAGTAGTGTACTGTTTAGCCTCCATGTGTGTGCATTTTTTACAGATTTTTCCCTGTATTGATATCTAGTCTCATAGCATTGTGGTTGGAAAATGTACTTGATACGATTTCAATGTTCTTCAATTTACCAAGGCTTGATTTGTGACCCCAAATATGATCTATCCTGGAGAAGATTCCATGAGCACTTGGGAAGAAAGTGTATTTTGTTTTTGGAGGGAATGTCCTATATATATATATCAGTTAAGTTCATCTTGTTTAATGTATCACTTAAAGCTTATGTTTCCTTATTTATTTTCATTTTGTATGATCTGTCCATGGGTGAAAGTGGGGTGTTAAAGTCCCCTACTTTGATTGTGTTACTGTTGATTTCCCCTTTTATGGCTGTTAGCATTTGCCTTATCTATTGGGGTGCTCCTATGTTGGGTGCATAAATATTTACAATTGTTATATTTTCTTCTTGGATTGATCCCTTGATCATTATGTAGTGTCCTTCTTTGTCTTTTGTAATAGTCTTTATTTTAAAGTCTGTTTTGTCTGATATGAGATTTGCTACTCCAGTTTTGTTTTGATTTCCATTTGCATGGCATCTCTTTTTCCATCCCCTCACTTTCAGTCTGTATGTGTCCCTAGGTCTGAAGTGGGTCGCTTGTAGACAGCATATATATGGCTCTTGTTTCTGTATACATTCAGCCAGTTTATGTCTTTTGGTTGGAGACTTTATTCCATTTACATTTAAGGTAATTATAGATATGTATGTTCCTATTATAATTTCTTAATTGTTTTGGGTTGTTACTGTAGGTCTTTTCTTTTTCTTGTGTTTCCTGCCTAGAGAAGTTCCTTTAGCATTTGTTGTAAAGTTGGTTAGGTGGTGCTGAATTCTCTTAGCTTTTGCTTGTCTGTAAAGGTTTTAATTTCTCTGTCAAATCTGAATGAGATCCTTGCTGGGTAGAGTAATCTTGGTTGTAGGTTTTTCCCTTTCATCACTTTAAATATGTCCTGCCACTCCCTTCTGGCTTGCAGAGTTTCTGCTGAAAGATCAGCTGTTAACTTTATGGGGATTCCCTTGCATGTTATTTGTTGCTTTTAATATTTTTTCTTTGTATTTAACTTTTGATAGTTTGATTAATATGTGTCTTTTGTGTGTTTCTCCTTGGATTTATCCTGTAATGGACTCTCTGTGCTTCCTGGACTTGATTGAGTATTTCCTTTCCCATATTAGGGATGTTTTCAACTATAATCTCCTCAAATATTTTCTCAGTCCCTTTCTTTTGCTCTTTTTCTTCTGGGACCCCTATAAATTGAATGGTGGTGCGTTTAATGTTGTCTCAGATGTCTCTGAGACTGTCCTTAATTCTTTTCATTGTTTTTCTTTATTCTTCTCTGCAGTAGCTCTTTCTACTATTTTATCTTCCAGGTCACTTATCTGTTCTTTTGCCTCAGTTATTCTGCTATTGATTCCTTCTAGAGAATTTTTAATTTCATTTACTGTGTTGTTCATCATTGTTTGTTTGGTCTTTAGTTTTTCTAGGTCCTTGTTAAACGTTTCTTGTATTTTCTCCATTCTATTTCCACGATTTTGGATCATCTTTACTTTTGTTACTCTGAATTCTTTTTCAGGTAGACTACCTATTTCCTCTTCATTTGTTTGGTCTGTTGGGATTTTACCTTGTTCCTTCATCTGCTGTGTGTTTCTGTGTCTTCTCATTTTGCTTAACTTACTGTGTTTGGGGTCTCCTTTTTGCAGGTTGCAGGTTCGTAGTTCCCGTCGTTTTTGGTGTCTGCCCCCAGTGGCTAAGGTTGATTCAGTGGGTTGTATAGGCTTCCTGGTGGAGGGGACTGGTGCCTGTGTTCTGGTGGATGAGGCTGGATCTTTTCTTTCTGGTGGTCAGGGCCGCATCTGGTGGTGTGTTTTGTGGTGTCTGTCTGCAAACTTATTATGATTTTAGGCAGCCTTTCTGCTAATGGGTGGGGTTGTGTTCCTGTTTTGCTAGTTGTTTGGCATGGGGTGTCCAGCACTGTAGCTTGCTGGTTGTTGAGTGAAGCTGGGTTTTGGTGTTGAGATGGAGATCTCTGGGAGATTTTCGCCGTTTGATATTTCGTGGGGCCAGGAGGTCTCTGGTGGACCAATGTCCTGAACTCGGCTCTCCCACGTCAGAGGCACAGGCCTGACACCCAGCCGGAGCACCAAGACCCAGTCAGCTACACGGCTCAGAAGAAAAGGGGGGAAAAAAAGAAAGAAAAAATAAAACAAAGTAAAATAAAATAAAATAAAAAAGTTATTAAAATAAAATTTAGGGCTTCCCTGGTGGCGCAGTGGTTGGGAGTCCGCCTGCCGATGCAGGGGACGCGGGTTCGCGCCCCGGTCCAGGAGGATCCCACATGCCGCGGAGCGGCTGGACCCGTGAGCCATGGCCGCTGAGCCTGCGCGTCCGGAGGAGCCTGTGCTCCGCAACGGGAGAGGCCCGCGTACCGCAAAAAATAAATAAATAAATAAATAAATAAATAAAATTTAAAATATTATTAAAATAAAAAAGTAATTAAAAATAAAGAGAAGAGAGCAACCAAACCAATACACAAATCCACCAGTGATAAGAAGTGCTAAAAACTAAACTAAGATAAACATAATAATCAGAAACTAGTCAGTCACATACAACAAACCCCAAGTCTACAGTTGCTCCCTAAGTCCACTGCCTCAATTTGGGATGATTCGTTGTCTATTCAGGTATTCCACAGATGCAGGTACATCACGTTGATTGTGGAGATTTAGTCCACAGCTCCTGCGGCTGCTGGGAGAAATTTCCCTTTCTCTTCCTTGTTCTCAGAGCTCCCGGGGCTCAGCTTTGGATTTGGCCCCACTTCTGCGTGTAGGTCGCCTGAGGAATCACTCAGGCGGGGGGGGGGGGGGGGGGGGGGGGGGAGGGAGGGGCACGGCGTGCGGGGCGGGCCTGCGGCAGCAGAGGCAGCGTGACGTTGCGGCAGAGGCGGCGTGACGTTGCACCAGCGTGAGGCGCGCCGTGCGTTCTCCCGGGGAAGTTGTCCCTGCGTCCCGGGACCCTGGCAGTGGCGGGCTGCACAGGCTCCCCGGAAGGGGGTTGTGGAGAGTGACCTGTGCTCGCACACAGGCTTCATGGTGGCGGCAGCAGCAGCCTTAGCGTCTCCCGCCCGTCTCTGGGGTCCGCGCTTTTAGCCGCGGCTCCCGCCCGTCTCTGGAGCTCCTTTAAGCAGCGCTCTGAATCCCCTCTCCTCGCGCACCAGGAAACAAAGAGGTAAGAAAAAGTCTCTTGCCTCTTTGGCAGGTCCAGACTTTTCCCCGGACTCCCTCCCGGCTAGCTGTGGCGCACTAGCCCCCTGCAGGCTGTGTTCACGCCGCCAATCCCAGTCCTCTCCCTGCGCTCCAACCGAAGCCCGAGCCGCAGCTCCCAGCCCCGCCCGCCGTGGCGGGTGAGCAGACAAGCCTCTCGGGCTGGTGAGTGCTGGTCGGCCCTGATCCTCTGTGCGGGAATCTCCCCGCTTTGCCCTCCGCACCCCTGTGGCTGCGGTCTCCTCTGCGGCTCCGAAGCTTTCCTCCTCCGCCACCTGCAGTCTCCGCCCGCGAAGGGGCTTCTAGTGTGTGGAAAGCTTTCCTCCTTCACGGCTCCCTCCTAGAGGTGCAGATTCCGTCCCTGTTCTTTTGTCTCTGTTTATTCTTTTTTGTTTTGCCCTACCCGGGTACGTGGGGGGTTTCTTGCCGTTTGGGAGGTCTGAGGTCCTCTGCCAGCGTTCAGTAGGTGTTCTGTAGGAGTTGTTCCACGTGTAGATGTTTTTCTGGTGTATCTATGGGGAGGAAGGTGATCTCTGCGTCTTACTCCTCCACCATCCTAAAGCGCTCTCCCATCCTCCTCCTCTTATCTTTGCTTCCTTCGCGTCCATCAGAGCGTCCACAGTATAGTTTCTGCAACGATCTAAACTTCTCTGCCTTGTTCTTCCTTTATTTCCTCAACTGTCAAAATCCCAAACGTGATTGATATCAAATTATTTACCTTCTCTGTGGCTGCCCTGTAAAAGCTGAGTAATTTTTTAAAATAAAAAGCATACAACACTGTATGGTATTTACGGTAAATGGTATTTTATATTTTTTTATTTGCAAATTGTAAGCTGTCATTTTTGTGGGAGTAAAATTTATAATAAACTTGTGTTTGAGATATATTTGCATAGCTCTTCTACCTGGAGGGTTTGACAAATGTCAAACATTTGCTAGCACACCACCGCTAATATATGGAGCATATCTAAAAAAGACCTCTTGATATTCTGTCTTCTCAGCCCTCCCTACACTTCCCTAACCGTCCCCATCCTGGCAAAAGGTATAATCATCCCACCTTTTGGAAAATCCTAAAACCTAGTAGTCATGCTTGATTACTCCTTTTTCTTGCCTTCTATATCCAAACAATCAAGTATGTCATCTCTACTTAAAATAGAAATTGTGCTGCACTTCCATTGCCGTTATTTTAATCCAGGAAACATTTGTCCATTGCTTAGACTATTGGAAAATTCTCTAAACTAGACTACACTCTTCCAGTCTTTTCCACCCAGCACAGTGATTTTCTTAAAACTGTGCATCAGATCATGTCAGTTCCTTGCTTAAAGCACTTTGGTGACTTCTCATGCCTGTCGTAAGAACTGAGGCCTTAGTCAGACCCACTTGGGCCACAAGACTATTTATCTTGTAATAAAATATAGTAGTAATGATATAAAAGTATTTCTTTTGAAGACGACTGATACACAAAGGACACACTGTAAACCATTATTAAGCAATATGGTCTTGCCGATGACTCCCTGTCACAAAGGGTGACATCCTGCCAAGCCTGGATGAAATAATGGAATTCACAAATGTACTGTTTTCTACTGCTCAGGTTGGTAATTTTCAGTTGCATTCACATATAAACCTTCCCAGTTTTCTCTTGATGTAGACTGTTTTTGGCTGCCTTGCACAGGGGTGAGATTTTCACCAGAAGTGGTGTTAGAGCACCTTTTATTTGGATTTATTTGCTGTTTTTGCAGAGAAAGAAGCATAGCACTGGCTTTGGAATGTGAAGGGGTGTGTGTGTGTGTGTGTGTGTGTGTGTGTGTGTGTGTGTGTGTGTGTGAAAAAGCAAATGCATGCAAGTCTGTCCTGCACAATGACCACTGTAACCTTACATGATAAAGACCCTGCTTTCCTTACCTATTTGGCTTCTCACAACACTCTACCTCTCACTTACTATGCTCTCCTCCTTTTTTTTTTTTTTTTGCGGTACGCGGGCCTCTCACTGTCGTGGCCTCTCCCGTTGCAGAGCACAGGCTCTGGACGCGCAGGCTCAGCGGCCATGGCTCACGGGCCCAGCCGCTCCGCGGCACGTGGGATCTTCCCAGACCGGGGCACGAACCCATGTCCCCTGCGTCGGCAGGCGGACTCCCAACCACGGCGCCACCAGGGAAGCCCTCTCCTCCTTTTAAAACATTGTTTGGGCTCTTTCAAGGGCCTTTCACTTGATATTATTCATGCTGTTTGTCCAGAGCCGAAGAGTGGAACATTCTTTCCTCCACTCTTGTACGTCTGGTTCTTTACCTTTCAGATACCAGTTCACATATCACCTCATCAGAGAGGCTTTCCCAGACCACACACCTAAATTAACCTCCCCTCACACCCACCCTGCTATCAACCTGTCATCTGGTTTGTTTCCTTTGCATCATTTACTAAATTCTGGAATTATTTTACTTGTTTACCTGTGGGATATCTATTTTCTACACCATAATACAAGCTTTATAAGGGCAACGATTTTGTCAAGACCGCTCACCAGAGTGTGCCCAGTGTTTATAACGACACTTACATTTGACAGGTAACCAATTGTTGGAGGAGTGAATGAGTGAGGGGAGAATAGTGTGTGACATTAAAATCAGAGTCCTTAGGAAAGAGTCCCCATGAAGAAATGAAGTTTGTGAAGGACTCTTCTGGGATAGTAGAGATACCCAGGCTTGGGTTGGATGCTGACTCATAAGACGCCTGGTTCCAGGGGCGAGGCATGCTGATGACTAATCGCTGAGATACCTTCTCAAGCACAGCCAGCTGCCACGATTTCCCTTTCTTTCTTGGTTGGGTCCCAGAGCCTCCATCTACGCATTTCTGCTCTGGTGGTGTCACTAATTTCTCTATGTATTGCTTTCTGTTTCTCCCAAGGCTGCTCTCAGTGTGGAAGACAATACTTTAGCTCCTTATTTCAGTTGCCCTTCTAAGTACATACTTATAAGTTCTATCCATTTTAGGGATTTCCCTATTGATTACTCAAGGAAGGGGATTGCACAACTAGACAATACAAGAAATTCTGGAAATTAAGGAGGTCAGAAAGTTGCCTAGTGAAACTCATAAAGCCATCCATACTGGTTCCCTTGCAAATATGATTTTATCAAGATGAGAATTTTATTATGTTAGTGGGATGACTGTGAATCAGTGAGGATTAGCCACTGTAGGTATTTCAAGCAGAAAGGGATTTAATAGAGTGAATGAAAGCCTTGTAAAACCACTGGAAGGGCCAGAGTAGGGAATGTCAGTGAAGGTGGCATGAACTTTCGGTGTGGTCTGAAAATCAGGAAGTTGATGATGTATTATCTTTAGGAATCACTGGGAAACTCCCTCATCTACTCATAGTTTCCCATTCACATCCAGGTGGGTTCTGTCAGGCGGGAACTTAAACAGGTGACATCTGAAGGCCGTGTAAACCCTCACATCTGCTAAAGTCCATGCATCCCTTCACCGCTGCTTCTGGAAGATAAAGGCAATGGATTCTGTTTCTCTTCTTCTCCCACATCTCACATAAAGTTACCTCACTGGCAGAATGTCAATTGCATTTAGGCTCTGGAACCAAGAAAGTAGGAGAAAGATATTTCCTGGGCTTCTAGCCCCTGACATTCAAGGAAGAACGTAGACAGTGGTAGGGATAAATCCTGGTTGCCAAAACAAACAAGCAGTAGCCAAAACTAAATAAATATTTTCCTCCCCCACCTACAGAAGCAAAGCAGATCCCCTACAAATACCGTTTTTTTCCTCTAGGGAGTTGCTGATTGAAAGATTCTTGAGCTATGGAATGTCTTAGTTGGACACAATCTTTCGCATCCATCTTCTCTGTCTTTCTGTCATATAGCAAAAATGATAAGATCATAGTATGAGAAAAGGTGAAAGGGTTAAAGGGCCAAATGGAATTTCCATTGATTCTGGACAATGCCTGCCCTTGGAAGATTTGAGAAAGAAGCAGAAGTATTATTTCCAACATTACACTACTTGAAAACCTAGCTGAGGAGACGAGATTAAAGCACACAGAACAAGTGGAGAGCAAATGTGCTGTCTGATGATAATATGCTTAACTTTGTAGCTTGTCTCACAAGGAAGAAAATATTGGTACCTTTGGAATAATGGTAGAAGGATTACTGTTTGAGCCTTAAAGGTCGATAGGGCTTGGAGTGTCAGGAGGAAGGGAAAAACATTTGAAGTGTGTGTACAGAGAGGAGAACCACGTAAACAAAGACTGGAACAAGCACACGGAGAACTGTGGAAGGTTTACAATTTCTTAGAATAATTTCTGTCTCTAAATTTGGCCCTGCAATTCACTCGTTCTCCATAACAACTACCAATGGCCCTCAAATTTTTTTCCCCACCTTGACACACGAAGACCATTATTTTTAGGACATGTTCTCAGGGCTTTACCCAGAGTCATGCAAATTTCATGTTAGCTCTGAGCCTGCCCTTCTCTTTCCCTACTGGAGAAGCATATCAGAAGGTAAGTGAAAAATGATGACGAATATTAGCAATGACTTCCAACTTGAAATTGGAAAAACGTGTCAGAAAATAAGTGAATTACTGAGACATAATTGAGAGGATGGTTACTTTACTCTATTATAATTTTTTAAAGAAAAGGTTTCATAAACGTTCCTACCTTATGAATAATGAATAACTCTCGACATGCCTTCACGTTTTGGAGACACATCTGTGAATTGTAATGCCGGAATCGGGGATGGGTATTCTATCCGGACATTCGGGAGATAGATGCAAAATGCAAATCTGGCTTTACCACCTTTGTAGAAATCATTCAGTGGTTTTCTCTCATGTCTATGCATCTTAACATGTCATCAAATCTGGCCCACTGTCCCTTTGCCTCCATCTTTCACACGTGCCCCAAATGTGTGTGTGATCCAGTAACACTGTGTTTGTTGGCTGCATGCGTTGTGCTGTTTTGTATCACACCATCTTAGCTAGTGTTTTTCCTCTATCAAAAAAAGTCCTTCCCAAATCTGTTTTTACTTGGTTACTTTTCTCTCATCCTTAGAAATTTGGTTCCAGCATCACCTGCTGTGCAGAACACTTTCCTTAACCTTTCTCGGTGAGTTTAATGTCCTGCTTTCATAGAAACTTGATTATACTTTTATCACTGCACTTTCCATAGTTTATTGACATTATCTATTCGCATTTCTGTCTTCATCACTAAAATAGAAACTGTGCAAGAATAGGAACCATGTCATTTTGAATATTGATCATTGGATTCCTTGTACTTGACAGAATCCTTGACATATAAATTGAACTTGGAGCTTGAATTCAACTGAATTTTTGCAAAGTTGGGGGAATTCTCTGAAAAGCCAGATAGCTAGTTTAGGGAGGTTGGAAATGCCAGGCTCAAGTTCAGGTGACAGGCAGTGGCAAGCCACCTTGATTTTGTGACTTTGTACTAGGTACTTAAAAGGTGCTTTATTCATACTTAGTTTCTTCAACTATTTCAGGAGGCAGGGATTATTGACATTTTATAGATATAAATAAATGATGCTCAGAGATGATAGGTAACATTCTCAGCATCACAGAGCTGACAAAAAAGGGACTGGAGCTTTATATGAAAATCCAACTGCCTTTAAGGCTTTCTACATCATGTTGAACAATGTAAGGGAAGCAATTGATGAAAATGGTTATTTTATGTAAACACTCATTCACTGATTCCTCTCTAGAAAGGTTAGGTCATTTTTGAAAGCTTACACACAGCACAAGTGAGCTCAGATTTTTTTCAATTCCATGCTGCTTTTTTGGCCTGCTAGAAGCACGCATCCGCAGAGAGAACCCGTAGAGCACACAGCCTACTGCATTAGGTGGGATACCATTCAAAGTGTGGCTGGTAAATACTTCAGCCAAAGGAAATTTCAATACAAAACTGCCGCTGCTGTAGGCCATGATGCTACCTATTTGTAAGAGCTATCTGAAGGCATTTTCCTTTTCATTCTGTATCACCAGAGGTGGCTAATCCTTTAGTTCCTGTATTGTTGTTCTAACCATGCTTCTCAGAATGGAAGGCTCCCTCAGTGTTTGCCTGGGATGTGCCCGCCCAGGCTCTTACTTGATTGTGTCCTGGTGATGTCAAATGATAGAGGTTGAAAGAGGTGAAACTGACCTGCTGACTTAGAAGCGAAATCAAGCAGCGTTGGTTTCAGACAGACCGCCCCGTATACCTCCAAGAAACATTGCATAAGCCACAACTATTTCCCAAATTTGGGTGAGAAAAACTGAGTTTAGGTAGGTCCTGCTTTTATGTATTCCTGTATTTCTCCATTCACAGCATTTATTATCCTTTCAACTTTTTTATTCATCTCTTTATTATCTCCTAGATCCTCAACTCTATAAGCACAAAAAGCTTACCTGTCTTTCAGTACTCTATTGTCAGCATCTCAGATAGTTCATGGCACAGAGTAAGCACTTAAAAGGATAATTATTGAATGGATGAGTAAATTATGAACACTCCATTTTTTGATTATTGTGAAAATTTTCACTGTATCGCAAAACAAAACCAAACCTAATCGCCTATGTCCTTTAGAACAGTGATTCTCAAAATTTCATAGATACCTGAATTACCTGAGGATCCTGTTACAGTGCAGAGTCAGCTCTAGTAGATCTGAGGTGGTGCCTGGAACCCTGCACTTCTAACAAGCACCTGGCTGATGCCATGTGCTGACTCCCAGGGACCACATTTAGAGTCGCAGCTGCTAGAACACCTCAACCACCAACCGCTGTATTCATGTTAACACTTCTCCTCCAGGATTTTGCATTTGCTAGCTGGTCTAACTGGCCTTCCATTAGAAATTCATTAGCCATCTGTGGATGGGTAAATCTCGGTGGCAACTCAGCCTGAAGCACTCTAGACGGACTCCCTCTGAGAAGCAACTCAGTTGCAGGTGATTGCCTTACTGTATCTGTCTGTGACTTTTGATTTAGGGCTCAGATCTGAAATCCCCATTAATTTTCTCAGCGTCACTCTCTTAATACAAATAATGCATCTCTCCTGCCAGCAGATACTCAGGTCTGCCTGTTTACCTTATTGTCAGCTGCTTTGAAGGGTCTTCCAGAATAAAATTTGTGTGCATGACATAGCCCCTGGCCCTACTAAATGTCCTAAAAATCTATCCAGATATTTTATAGTAATATAAAGACAAAGACCAACAAACAGGCTCAAGACATGCAAACTTCACTTTCTTTATGGAGATTCTCCTTCTGTACAAGGAGTATGAATAATGGGCTTCAGGGGTGACTGCGGGGAATGAGTGAGATAACGTATGCAAAGCCTCGAGCTCAGCTGTGTAATCAGAGCCCAGTCAGGGGAGCTATTAGAATATTTTAATCATGGTTATTGTTTAATTTTATTACTGTTGCCCTCAGGTGTGTCCAGTGCTACATAATATAGGCGATTTATGGATTCCAACTGGGCAAAAGAGCCCTTTTAATATAAACTACTTGAAAGGGGACGTTCTATTCCTAGCCTTAATGCTAACCCAGGCTATTTAGTGACTGTCTCTGGTTTATTTATTTATTTTTATTTACTTTTTATTGAAATATAGTTGATTTACAATGTTGTACTAGTTTCAAAGTGATTCAATTATACATATATGTGTATCTATGTATCTATTCTTTTTCAGATTCTTTTCCATTATAGGTTACTACAAGATATTGAGTATAGTTCTCTGTGTTATACAGTAGACCGTTGTTGGTTATTTTATATATATTAGTATGTATATGTTGATCCCAAACTCCTAATTTATCTCCCCCCACTTCCCCCTTTGGTAACCATAAGTTTGTTTTCTATGTCTGTGAATCTATTTCTCTTTTGTAAATAAATTCATTTGTATCATTTTTTTTAGATTCCACATTTAAGTGATATCATACGATATTTGTTTTTGTCTGACTTACTTCACTTAGTATGATAATCTCTAGGTCCATCCATATTGCTGCAAATGGCATTATTTCATTCTTTTTTATGACTGAGTAATATTCCATTGTATCTATCTATCTATCTATATATATATATCTACCACATCTTCTTTATCCATTCATCTGCTGATGGACATTTAGGTTGCTTCCATGTCTTGGCTATTGTAAATGGTGCTGCTGTGAACATTGGGGTGCATGTATCTTTTTGAATTATAGTTTTCTCTGGGATTTTTTTGCCCAGGAGTGGGACTGCTGGGTCATATGGTGGCTCTACTTTTAGTTTTTTAAGGAACCTCCATACTGATCTCCATAGTGGCTGCACCAATTTACATTCCCACCAACAGTGCAGGAGGGTTCCCTTTTCTCTACACCCTCTCCAGAATTCTGATTCATTTTTAATAGAAGAGGAACAACCTCTCCCTTTATTAAATTCCAGTCAGGCTATTTTTCTTTCCTTTTTAACCTTAAAAAGCATTTAAGCAATGACTTTATTTTCTGAGCTCTGTCAACTCCCTTTGCACACTTACCTGATGTTTAGGCACTTTTTTTCTTTTCTATTTTGGATTTATGCTTTAATTTCATGACTTCTACCCCTTTCTTAACATTTTATCTCATATTTAATATTAGGTTACAGTTTTCTTCTCCATTGCAGCCATATTTTACCGTGGTCTTTTCATTATCCGTTAGCACATCAATCAAGGCTTTTTCCTTCTGTTCTCAGGATATTGTTTCATGTGTTTGGGTGGGAATACTCTCTTCTCTTCATGGCTCGTGATGGGTTTTGCTGTATTCTCAGGAGCGGGTTCCCGGGCAGATGTGGGTTTTTGCTTGAGGACTTTCTCATCTGTTGTTACCCCAAAGTTTGAAAACGTGGCCTCTCTGTGCAGATGTGTCCTCAGACCTGAGATCCACCTTCTCGGCCCCCTTCACATCCAGCAGTGAACTTGACAATGTTCCTGACCTGTTCAATTTGAATTCTATTCCCTGCAGGTGTTTTCCCTGCAGGGTGGGTTTCTGTCTTTCTGGAAGGAGATGACACCGGGTGTCTCTGAGATGCTGAAGGGCTTAGGCGGCTGCAGCATCTTCGGGTCTCCCTAGAAACCCTGATGGGGTCCATGCAGCCTTTTCTGATTGTGCTCAAGTATGTTTGCTAATTATTCCACTCAGAGTAGAGTCTTTGCTTTTGGTTTTTTTTTTTTTTTTTTTTTTAATATACATGAAATGAAATTCGTGGGCCCTTAAGATCACCAGGATTCCCTGTATCTTCCCTCCATTATCTCTGCAAAGCTGCTAAGTCCATGCGCTCATCTTCTGGGTATTACGGACACTGGCTATGCTGTCCTCCCTGCTTTGGACGCTCTGTAAATTTTTTAAAAAAACTTTTATTGGGGCTTCCCTGGTGGCGCAGTGGTTGAGAGTCCGCCTGCCGATGCAGGGGACACGGGTTCGTGCCCCGGTCCGGGAAGATCCCACATGCCGCGGAGCGGCTGGGCCCGTGAGCCATGGCCGCTGAGCGTGCACGTCCGGAGCCTGTGCTCCGCAACGGGAGAGGCCACAACAGTGAGAGGCCCGCGTACCGCAAAAAAAGAAACAAACAAACAAAACAAAAAACAACTTTTATTGGAGTGTAGTTGATTTACGATGTTGTGTTAATTTCTGCTGTACAGCAAAGTGATTCAGTTATACATATATGTACATTCTTTTTCATATTCTTTTCCATTATGGTTTATCCCGGGATACTGAATATAGTTCCCTGTGCTATACAGTGGGTCCTTGTTGTTTATCCATTCTGTATATAATATTTACGCCTGCTAATCCCAAACGCTCACTCCATCCCTCCCCCACCCCCCTCCCCCTTGGCAACCACAAGTCTGTTCTCTATGTTTGCGACTCAGTTTCTGTTTTGTAAATATTGATAAGTTCATTTGTGTCATATTTTAGATTCCACATATAAGTGATATCAAATGGTATTTGGATGCTTTGTCAGTTTTTAAGAGAGGATTTAGGGAGTGGTCAGTTGAGACTAATCACCTGGGAAGGTTTTTAAAATGCTGATGCCCACCCCCTGCCTCCAAGATTCAGGTGCTCTGAAGTGGGGCCCAAGCACCAGCATTTTTGAAAAGCATCTTCTAGAATACACCATGGCAGGTAACTACTGCTCTCTGTCAATTCCATCTTACTTTCCAATTTAATTGGTGGGTGGTTTGCCTAGCTAGCTCACAAGGCAGAATGGAACAGCTGGAAGTGTTTCTTTTGATACAGAAGCAGAATTTCTTTTTCTCATAGAAATGTAACAATTAAATCCTTTCTCCCCAAATGTCATTCTGCGGTATCCCCTCTATTTTTCCTCTCAGAAAATACTTTGAAAATTTAAGGACTTTTATCTTTATGGATTGTGGGCATAGAAGAATATTTCTCTTCCAAAAGTTGGTCCAAACAACTATTTTTCTAGCCAAAAGTTGGTCCAAACAACTATTTTTACTGTTAAATGTTTTCTCCTGCTTTTAACTATATCAAAGAATTGTGAGGTTTTTAGTTTCTTGGGGCTGAGAAGAGGTTGGCTTAATTTAATACTGTCCTCACAAAAGTACAACAAATAGAATTTGACTATAGGAAGTTGGAACCAATTTTTATATACACAAATAAAAAATCTTTCCCCTATATAACAGTTACATTTCCTTACGTTATGAGATAATATTTAACTTCGTTAACTTTAGCACTTGGAAAATATATGGCATAAAGTAGTGTAGAAATTTGCTGAAGAAATGAAGCTTCCAATGAAATGAATAACTAAAGTGTCAAAATTCATTCAATTAATATTTTATTAACATAACAAAGGACCTCTATTTCACTCCAACTGGTGTGCACCAATTGTGCAAATGAAGAGTTATTTAGTAGATACGCTGTTTAAGATCTGAATTTAATAATTTTGTTAGATTCAAACACTACACAATTTTAGAGACAGCAGAGAATGTGTGATTAGATTGCTTAGGTTTAGAAAACAACTTCAAGAAAAAACATAGTGTGTCATAGAAGTAAATAAGAAAAAATCCACAGATGTAGACAACAAATGTATGGACACCAAGGGGGGAAAAGCGGGGTGGTGGTGGGATGAACTGGGAGATTGGGATTGACGTGTATACACTGACGTGTATAAAATGGATAACTAATAAGAACCTGCTGTATAAAAATAAATAAATAAAATAAAATTCAAAAATTCAAGAAAAAAGTAAATAAGAAAAAATTAAGAGAACAATGTTTAAAAGTAAAGGATATATTTAGAATGTGTTCTTTAAGAGAGTGACTTAATGTCCAATTCTTAGTGAACAGATCATGCAAATGTGAATCTTTGATTTTCATTTTCTTGTAAATGTTTATCCCTTTGTCTTATGTATATTTATACACATATATACATATATAATATATAATATATTCATAAAATATGCATTTCTATAAAAGATGAGTTGTTTGTCCAAGACACAGCACATCCTATTTATACATTCAGGCTTCTTATTTTCAAACCACTGCAGTGTTACAACTATGTGTTCTTACTTTTAATCAAGTGTCTTCTCATATCCTTAGTGAGGTGAAATATGGTCTAAGTAAATTGATCAGTCCAGGAAGGGAAAATAAATTTCGAATTTCAAGAAAAGCTTTGTTTGAAATATGACACAACATCGTCACTTACCAGAGGGCTTTATTAATCTGTTTTATGCCTCCTATAAGGATACATTTGAACTTGCTAAAGACTGCTTTTACAATATGAAATAGATTAGCTCAGGGTGTAGGAGGTATGTGTATTACCCAGGAATGAGAATACATTGTTTACGTTAACTTTGTATTCGTTTTTCAAATCATGAGCTTAAATAGTAGTTATCAGTATCTGCAGGTTCTTAATGACATTAAAAGTAGCAGAGTCTATTTTATACTCTTTTCAGACTCCCCAAAGGAGGAACTCCGTATGATTCAGCTCATGGTCCATTACAACCAGAAAAGGTGGCACAGGTGAGGAGTGAAATCGTGGCCCTTTGTTATGTTAATAAAATACAAAGCTGTCTCCTCCTTTTTCTATCACAAAGGGCAGAGCCATGAGCTTCGTATTGGACAGTGCCATGCTTAAGTAAATGTCAGGAGTGATCTTGATGCAAAATTTAGCAGAAGACACTGTATTAGACTTGGTCACCCCAGAGGCTATAAATACAAAACGTCTGACAGAGGCCCTGACAAACAAGAAATGTATCAGAAAACAAGCCAATTGCAGATCACAAGAGCAAATCAGCAGCGGTGCTTTGTAGAGCTGTCTTTTCTCTGCTGAGTAGAGACAAGATTGATTGGTGCAACCTTCAGCACTGCTCCCTTAGGCAACAAAAAGAACACAAAAAGCTGTGGTTAGAGGGGAGTTGGTGAAACCTACAGTTGGGGAATTTCCCAAGGAAATGGGGAAAAATCAGTGAGAAAGCTCTAGGGATAGGGGACCAGCAGATGGCATGCCACACAACTCATCACTTATCACATTGACTGTCATCATCTCTGTGCCTTGCGTCTCATAATTAGACACAGAAAGTGACCTTTTTTCTTCGGCAAAAAGGTTCTTGTTTTTCTAATATAGAATATAAAAATGACTAGATTCTAGTTACTTCATTAACACCCCAAATATTTTACTTCTGGTTCTTTTATATGGGAATCTTCAATGTGGTTACATTAGTAAACTAATCACATGCTGTAAAGCAGTAAAGAACCTTTAGAATTAATTCAGATAAAGCAGAAAGGTACATTGTGGTTTTCTGATTAATTGGTAATAGTGAATGCTTGAGAAACAGGAGGCACCTTGAAAATATTTTTAAAATGTAATTTTTTAGAAGTTTAGTTATTCCAGAACATATACCTTATTTTTATTATTCAAAATATAAAAAGGAACCAAATAGAATTTGTGTGTGGCTAGAGGTCTTTGCTTGATTAGATATCCCCCTCTGGAGGAAGAATAATCTATGCATTCTAAAACTGCAGTTCTGTGAAGCAAGATGATCATCAAGGTACACGAATTAAATCAATATTTTAATTTTCAAATACATTATAAAAGTCTAGGAAATGTGTGTTTAGGGAAATTATTTCTAAGACATATTTGTAAGCAGTCTCGAGGATATATATCAGTGTTGTCACATAAATTGTTACATGGAAAATTGATGGTTGAAAGTAGCCCAGCCATTTCTTTCCATTAAATGTGGTAGAAAAGTATCAATCTTCCGAGTATCCTTACTTATGTTACCTAATGAAAACACTGGGAAGTAGTGTGTCATCGTGGATAAGGGCATGAGTTTTGGAGTCTGACTGGACCTTGAGTCAAATTACAGCTCAGCCACTTAACGGGGTGAAACTGTGCATGTTCTTTTTAGCTTTGTTGCCTCTGCGTTCTGATCTGAAAAATGGGACCAACCAACGAAGACTCCCAGCTTTATGAAGATTAAATGGGTTAATGCACGTAATGGATTTAGCCCTGTGCCTGGCATAAGTAACACAATGATATGTCGTTCTTCCTGTTTTAGTTTTATTTCTTTGAATCTTAAGATTTAGCAACACTACTTGGAAAAGAAACCTTGATTCTTAAAAAGCATGCATAGGAAGAACACAGATTTGATCTAGTTAATTTTTTCCGCTCAAAGACTTCTGACCTTCCGAGGCTGTATGTAAATAACGTTCCATTGAGGAGCTTGCCATTTCAGGCACCGTGAGTCCTCGGGCTCTGCCCCTATGGCACACCCCCTCCCACACGCCCCAAGCCCGCTCCCTCCAATTCCGTCTTCCAGGAAAAATGGCTCGCCTTGGGTAAACACACAGTCTCTGTTTCCACCACCTTTGCATTGCTCACATTGCATCCTTTGCTGAGAATATCCACCTCCAGGTTTTTACAAGCTTAAATATTTACTAATTTTTAAACTCCTCTACAAAGGCAGAGGAGTTGCCACACAACTCATCACTTATCACATTGACTGTCCAATTCCAGTCAATTGTTTTTCTAATATAGAATATAAAAATGACTAGATTCTAGTTACTTCATTAACACCCCAAATAGGGTGTTATTGAACACCCTTTCCAACCCCTGTAGCTGCCACGGTGGGAGAAGAGCACCCTCCCTCCTCTGATCTAGAAAATTCCATGTGTTGCTCTTATTTATGGGTCCTGTCTTCTTGCTTCCATCTGCCTGGAAAGAAGTACGCGTCTTAATGTCTGTATACTCCCTCTCAGCACAGCCCTTCGTCCCGGGAGACGCTCTGGCAACACTTACTGAATGAATGAATAGATACTGCATTTATGATGTACTTAAAATCGGTGGCTTTTTACTCACCCTGACCATAACTACCTATGACATGTTAAAGAAGTTCTTAAGAGGAAATCAAAATTTTGTTTTAATAATTATTATTGTAATTTTGTAAAGATTCTAAATGGCCTCAGGTGACCTAACCCTTATTTGGAAATAAAAGCTGAGGTTTTATTTTTATAGGTAGGCCTCGAAGTTGGATATTTATCTGTGCCGATTGCAGAGAGCCAATCCTGAACTTCTTCTTTTCCTTTTTGCCAAAAATATTAGCTTGCCTGGATTATTTAGGTAATTGTCTTAATTTTTCATTGGTCATTGTTTATTTTAATTACTGATCTTAGTTTTCTGATCGTCTTCCTTTGGCTGACAACAGATTCTCTCACTTGCGAAACCCTTTCTAGTGTCAGTAATCAGATTGTGATGTGGCCCCCAAATAACCCTGTTCCTGTTTCATGAACTGATGACCCTGTTGGAGATCTCTGTCCACATACCAGCTTTCCCAGTGGTCAGTCTGGTCTCCATGTTTACTGTGTACCCAACAGCCTGGTCACTTGTGATGCAGGCTAATAATGAAGAAGATGGTGAATGTATCTCAGTGGTTTGTTTTTTTTTTCCTTTAAGAGAACACTTTCATATTTGACGTGGTACAGACAAATGAACAGACTGTGTTTTTTCACCATCAATGAATACAAAGTACATGAAGAAATGTGAGGATGGGACAAGTCCTTCAGCACTTTGGCTAGGAAGTGTGCTAAATCATGTCCATCATGAATATACCCATTGATTCAGTGAGCATCTACTTTGTGCCACACACCTTTTTAGATTCAACTGTTTTTATAACAGTTTTCTAGTCAATGAGATTCATTAATTTTCTTTTTTCTTAAACATCCATATTGGAGTATAACCGCTTTACAATGGTGTGTTAGTTTCTGCTGTATAACAAAGTGAATCAGCTATACATATATCCCCATATCTCCTCCCTCTTGCCTCTCCCTCCCACCCTCCCTATCCCACCCCTCTAGGTGGTCACAAAGCACCAAGCTGATCTCCCTGTGCTAGCTATCTATTTTACATTTGGTAGTGTATATATGTCCATGCCACTCTCTCACTTCGTCCCAGCTTACCCTTCCCCCTCCCTGTGTCCTCAAGTCCATTCCCTACGTCTGCATCTTTATTCCTGTCCTGGCCCTACGTTCTTCAGAACCATTTTTTCTTTTTAGATTCCATATATATGTGTTAGCACACGGTATTTGTTTTTCTCTTTCTGACTGACTTCACTCTGTATGACAGACTCTAGGTCCATCCACTTCACTACAAATAACTCAATTTCATTTGTTTTTATGGCTGAGTAATATTCCATTGTATATATGTGCCCCATCTTCTTTATCCATTCGTCTGTCGATGGGCATTTAGGTTGCTTCCATATCCTGGCTATTGTAAATAGTGCTGCAATGAACATTGGGGTGCATGTGTCTTTTTGAATTATGGTTTTCTCAGGGTATATGCCCAGTAGTGGGATTGCTGGGTCATATGGTAGTTCTGTTTTTAGTTTTTTAAGGAACTTCCATACTGTTCTCCATAGCGGCTGTATCAATTTATACTGATGTGTTTTTAATGTTTAATTACTTTTTTCGCTCCTTCAGGTTTATTGATATGTAATTGACAAATGACATTGTGTAAGTTTAAGGTGTATTCATGCCAAAATGTAATTAACCTAAATTATATCATCCCGTTTGGATGGATTAGGAAAAAATAATTCCTAGTAATTAATAGATAGTTATTGAGCATCCACTTGGCAGAAAGAATGATAACACACTGATGGTCTAAGTGGAAACCAGGTAAGGAAGAATTATAATTGGAGAATTATTCGTAGCTAGGGATGTACACAACAAATTTGGGGTAAATTTGGAAGAACAAAGGGAAAGTGACAGAACAGTCAAGTAGTTAGAGGGACAGAAAAGCCCAGGGCAGTTTGTTAGGAGAGATAGTTTGTACATAATTAAAGACAGAAGAAAGGGAGAGAGAGCAAAAAAGCAGCACAAAGATGAAGACATGGGTTCTAGAAAGAGAAGAAATGAATCCAATTAAAGTAGCTTCTCAAAGTCGAGGCAGAGAATAGGCAGCTTATTTGGAGGGATTTTTTGTTTTCCTTACAGGGTGGAGTGTTTGTTTTTCATGAGCAATGTGTGAGTTAAATTTGGGGGGAAAAAAGAAAGGGACTGAAGCTGTCAGCTTAGTGTTTGGAAGTCAGAACTCAAACTCACTGTGTCGGAAAGGAAGCTCCCAGCAGCGCACCTTTGTCCTAAGTGAACCAGCGGGCTGGTGGCGGTTGTTCAGAGATCCTGGCAAACCGTGTAATGCGTTCACTCGGGACATATGCTGGTTACAGTGTTGTTTGGAAATCTAATTGAGGACACTTTCAGGACTTCAGAGCGTGAATGAGGGACAATAAAGGGTGTGTGGAGGATACGTCTTTTAAAAGTGATCTAAAAAACCTTACCCGAGTCCGTCTAAATATACATCAGTTGTGTAAATTCTTAAAGGAACCTATTTTAGTGCTCTCAACGAGGAAGCTCACATAAAACTAAATCCCATTAAAATACTTTCTGAAAGCTGAATCAACCTTGTTTACAGTGGATTAGCTCTGTGATGCATTCAAACACAAGGCTTCTGCCAAGTGCTTTTGCCGCCATATGTGCACCTATTAATTAACTCCTTGTAAATATCCTCAGTATTCCCTTGGGTTCGCTGACCTTTGCTGTTGAAGCATCACTTTTCCCACAAATCCTGTCTCTCTCAATTTTAAAATTGGAGGTTTGAGACGACCCACTAAAGAGCACCCCTCTTTTTCATCCAAGTTTGTAACCATCTGAGAGAGAGAAATGGAAATTAGGCAAATAGGGATCAACGTATCAACATACATACAGATGAAGCAGGTACTGAAGGGCATGGCTAATTGTGAGACCAACTAGGACTTGCTAATACTTCCTTTCGGAGTCAGAACACCTTCCCCACCCAGGCACCAATGCTGGATCATAGCAGGCCACTTCTCCTTGAATGAACATGAAGAAGAAGGAGAGAATATATACTCCCTGCAGTTAGGCAGACCTCAAGAGAGGAAGTGGAAGGACTCTCCCACTGTGTTATGTAACAACTTTAAGGCATTTGAGATAGACATCATTCTTGAAATGGGGCTCTCCTTGACCTTCATGCCACCACTCTCTCTGGGTCTTTTCCTATGTCTCAGGACCTCCAAATTAGTTTCCTTAGGTTCCTCTTTCTTATTATACTTTAAGTGTTCCACAGAGTTCTGTCTTTGGTTCTTCTCTCTTGGGATCTCCAGAGTAGTACATTCAGTTGTCCGTAAGATACTCTGATCTGGTAAACTCCAACGTTAGCTCAGGGTCATCATATTCAAACTTGCTCAGTGTCTCCCCCTCAATTCTGCTCCCATCTGGCATCTGCTGCTTCACTGAAAAGCATCACCATCAGTCCCTCCATTTGCCAGGCTGTAACCTGGGCATCGTCCTCAGTGTGCGTCTTTCTCACAAGCCGTGAACAGTCCCACCGAACTTGCCTCCTTCATGACTCCTTAATCTCCATTCCCCAGCCTATTCATCTGCCTCTGAGTGGACTTTCTTTTCCTCCCAGCCATTCAGCCATGCAAAGTCTACCAGTTGGCAAATTTAGGTAAATAAAAATGGAAGCTAAGCCTTTCACAGTCCAGCCCCAGTTTCCTCTTCGAGTTACAGTATGTATCACTTTTCTTCCACGCCACGTGCCATGGACTGAATTGTGCCTCTCCCAAAATCCATATGTTGAAACCCTGACCCTCAATGTGACTGGATGAGGAGATGGGTTTTTTAAGAGGTAGTTAAGGTTGGGAATTCCCTGGCGGTCTGGTGGTTGGGATCCGGCTTTCACTGCTGAAGGGCCAGGGTTCGATCCCTGGTCAGGGAACTAAAATCCCACAAGCCACGTGGCATGGGCAAAAAACAAAACAAAACAAAACCTTAAAAATAAAAAAAAAGAGGTAGTTAAGGTTAAATGAGGCCATAAGGGTGGGGCACTGATCCCCATACAGAAAAGGCACTGTAAGTGGCTTTTCTCTGCCCTGTGAGGACACAGTGAGAAGGTGTTCATCTACAAGCCAAAAGAGCTCTCACCAAGAACCACACTGGCTGGCCCCTTGATTTGTGACTTTAGCCTCCAGAGCTGTGAGAAAACGAATTTCTGTTATTTAAGCCACCCAGTCTACAGTATGTTGTTATGGCAGCTGGAGAAGACCAATGCATCAGGTCCCAAGCAAGCGTCAGTTAAGGTCAAAGGTTAATTTCTGGCCACTATTATTGCACAATACCGTGTCTTTGCACCCTCTCTGCCGGCTGTCCAGAATTCTCTCCCCTTTCCTCATGTAGGATTCTCATCTTCCAAGAGCAGGCTCAACTATTTCTTCCTTTGTCTTTCCTAAGTGTTCTGACACTCACAGAAGCAGTATTAATAACACTTATGTTTGGAAACTACATACTTGTATTATAGCAATTGTAACATCGTGTTTTCATATTTTTCTGCCTTAAGAGTAACCTTCTTAAGCCAAGAAAAACCTCTATTTTATTCTTCTGTCTGTTTCTAGGGCTAAGCCCTCTGGTTTGATAATGAGAAAATACCGTTGAATGAAGTAATGGATTGATGAATGAATGAGAAAAATAGAGGTTGATGAATTTCCCTAAACTACTGGTACTAAATTAGAAGATGAACTAATTTAGTTCCCTGGAGTATATTTTCTTTCTGTGCTACCTACTTACTAATTTATTCAACAATTATTTATTAAATAGCTGCTACCTAGTACCATTAGCCTGATTCTCTTCAGCGTGGTGAGGAAGCTGGTGAGTTGAAACAAAGGGGAAAAATTTGCTCCATAAATAGTTCGGTTTTTGCTTTTTTAAATAACATGTTTAAATTATCAAGGGAGAAAAGTATAATTATCTATTTTAAATATAAGACCTTCCAATAAGGACTTACTGTGTCACTTCTATGGGTCTCAGAGAATAACAATGAGTTTATGTAAAAACAGTGAAAAGTTTCCTCTTTAATAGCCAAGATCTTCCAGTTATCCTATGGAAAAGACTGCTAATCAGAATCTTAGCTACAACAATAAAAGAAATTTAGAGTTTGAAAAGAGTATTTGCAGTGGCAACAATAATCACCAAAATTATTCTGGCTAAAGACAAAATATAATCTTAATATTAACAGCCTCATAATAATGCAGTCAGTGTAATTTCATGTTTTTAATGGGCTAAAAGGAAATAATGATAATATATCTTAGTACTGTTTCCAAAATTTTAGCCTGATATAACTTGCCCTCTCATTTTCTAATATAATGTTATGAATAACTTCAGTTATATCTTCCTGTCTTTGTTCTAATGAAATTTGTGATCCAATAGCAATACCTTCAAAGTTAAGTTCTTTTATTATCAACATTTGCATTGATTTATCAGATCTTACAATTTAAAAAATAGAATTTGAGGAAATCATAGCACTCATTTAATCTAAACACTTTATTGTTTAGGTGAGGAAACTTCCTGGTAAGTATTTATATACCTGGGGACACACAGATAGTTCATGGCATAGAACAGACTTTACTTCAATCTTTCAATAATACTCTATAAGAAGGCACTACTAAGACTCAGTTATAGTAATTTTTCAAATTAAGTAAGAGTCAAGTGCAATAATGGAACGAATGCAGGATTTGAGTCCAGCAGTCGAGGGGGGGGGCGGTGTGCCTTTCTTGCTGTCTCAGCCTTGAGTAAATGACTTATTTTAACCTCTGCATCAGCACTTGTAAAGTAATACCAATAATTCCCATTTTACCGTAATGTTCAGAAGTCAACGAGGGCTTTCATTTGTTCACCAATTTTTTTTTTTTTTTTTTTTTTTTTTTTTGCGGTACGCGGGCCTCTCACTGTTGCAGTCTCTCCCGTTGCGGAGCACAGGCTCCGGACGCACAGGCTCAGCGGCCATGGCTCACGGGCCCAGCCGCTCCGCGGCATGTGGGATCTTCCCGGACCGGGGCACGAACCCGTGTCCCCTGCATCGGCAGGTGGACTCTCAACCCGTGCACCACCAGGGAAGCCCAGTATCATTCTTTATTAAGCTAGTGTGTAGTTCTGAGAGATATTTCTATATGTAATTTGGCATAGATATCTGTTCAGAAAGACAGAATAAACTTTTGTGTTTTCGATTCAGTGGCTCATTCAATAAACACTGACTCAGTGTGGTGGTCCAGGCACTGTACCAGGTCCTTGGATGCAAAGATGAACACGACCCAGTCTCCATCCTCAAGGAACTTACAGGGAGACAAAACCTGCAAGTCTGCAGTTCAGAGTTACTGAGGCTCTGGCAGGCATATGTACAGGGCACAGTGGGCATTACTGGGAAAGGATGATAACTCCTACTCTGGATTTCTTGAGCAGTTGTGAATGGATTTATTTCTCAGAGAGATGGTGGTGGGTGAAATGGAATAGAGAGGGAAGAATTCTGTAGGCAAACGATGCAACATAAACTTGGAAGCATGCTGTGGTCTGGAATGTTCAAGAAAATAGAAGTAGTTTCCAAAATATGGAACACAAGATGAGATGGTTTTGGGGAGAATAAAGGTGAAAAGACCAGCCAGATCATGGATGCTTTGTATGTTACTGTAATTTGTTCTAGGCATCTGGGTACCATAAGGAGCAGAGAGAAACTGAAGGAGAGAACTGAGGTCAGGGAAAGCTCACCCTGACTAAAATTATGAACAGTGTCAGGAAGTGCAGAAGTTGGAGGCATGGAAACCAGACAACTGCAATGTTGTAAGCAAGAGGTAATGGAGGACTAAAATAAAGCAATAGGAGCAGAGCCAAATGGATGGATTGGAGAGTCATTAGGGGGGAGGAATCAATAGGACTCAGGGATGAGTCTATACGGGGGGATGTTTGTTTCTATGGAGGGATGAAAGGTAGGGGCTCAGGGACAGCTCTAAATCTGAGAAAATTCTTATTTTGTTTGGGAAAGTGAATGAATTATAGCTGTTGTAGCTCTTGTCTTACAATATTATTGCTTATCCATACAGGTAGATTTGCATTTATGTGATCAGTATAAGTTCCTTACTTATCAAGTGAAATATAAGTTGAGAGTAGGTCTTGTCTTGAGATATTTGTGTTAATATATTATGGGATTAGGAGGCTGGGATTAATATTACATGTTACTATATATAAAATAGCTAATCAACAAGGACCTCCTGTATAGCACAGGGAACTCTACTCAATACTCTGTAATAACCTATATGGGAAAAGAATCTGAAAAAGAATAGATATACGTATATGTGTAACTGAATCACTTTGCTGTACACCTGAAACTAACACAACATTGTAAATCTACTCCAATATAAAATAAATATTAAAAAAGTATATATACATTATGGTAGATTAAATTTTAGAATTTCCACTTGAGTAAGTTTTCTTAGAACATCCATGAGTGACAATGAAGTACTACAGCAATTAGTTTGTAACTGTTATGATCTAAGGCATAGATCAATATCAAGAGCTTGATGTCGTGTCTCCATAGACTGACTCTCCTTAAAGTTTGTATTTAATTTTGTAATCTAGATATACACTACTCATCTTGAGTTCTGGGGATTTTCAGGTCTGTAATGAACCACTGAACTGATTCCAAATTGCCTGGAGCAACATGTAATCGTTTTTATGTTTTATTTCCTATCAAAAAATTCAATAGGCGGTAAGAAAAGACTTTTATGTTTACTTGTCAAGCTGAGAAAAATTAGCGCTTTAGAGTTACAAGTCAACTGAAATCTTAGGGACAATTTCTTGCAAGCACATCTAATGAAAAAGAAGCGATATTTCATATGAATAACCAAAGTGACTCAAACAGTAAGCTGCTATGAAAAAAAATCTCAAATATTAAGCTGTAAAAAACTTTTGATAATTGTTTTAATATGACATTAGGTATTTGTAAATAATTACATATGGATTAAAATTAGGAAAATAACTCTGAAAAATTAAGATTTAAAGTGTCTTTATGTTGAAACATTGATTTAATTCTCGATTCATTGTTTCTAAATATATGAGTATTATTTCTACTATTTAGAGAAGAGGTTACTATAAATGGTGGGAGGTTACTATAAATGGTAATATGTCTCTATTTAACAACAAATTACTTCAATTAATTTGCTAAGGGAGATTAAGGAAGTACATTTTGAATTTCTTATTTAAATGCATTTTCATCAATGGGATAGTCAGATTATTTAGCTCTACGTGTTTTTGTTTTTATTTTCTGTGGTTATTGAGAAGATTTTAATGCTTAAATATCTTTCAAAATATTTGTGCTATTTAATTTGGGAAGTTTTGAAGGGGTTATATTTTCTTATAATAGGTCTAAACCAAAGGCCCTTCATACATTATGGGTAGACAGTCACTTGTCTAGTAAAAGTGGTAGATTTTGATTTGTTAATTTTTTTAGTATTCAATTTGTACAGCTTTTGAGGAAGGAGGATCAATGACATTTTTTATTTTCATGGAGTGGATTATAATTGTACTAGGGTTACTTCATGACTCACTGTTATGTTTTCATTGTGCTCAGTCTTAACTTAGTCATGCAGTTGAAGCACAATTTGTAAGGATAATAGTTAGAACATATTGAACCTTCTGAATAATTTACTTAAAAAATAGAGTGGACTAAAGGCTTTTTCCCTAACAGCACTAGGATGTATGGGTTATAGATAATATTTTCAGGATTGTATATTACCAAGAGGCTATGTTTGTATATTTGAGAGGAACAAAAATGTTAAGAAAGCTGAACCACTGGAACCACTGGAAATTATTATGTTTTTACTTTTATAAAATATAGATATTTTTACCAAATATATTAATTAGGTACTTCCTCACATTTCATTTATTATTAGAACATTTATCAGTATCCGCTAAAAGGAATTGGCCTGAACAAAATTTGAATCTTGGCACAAGATTTTGATTATATTGGTGAAAAAACAACAATAAAAGGAAGGCCTTTAGAATAGCCCCAGGAATCCAGGGATCCTCTAAGACATGGGCTTTTAAAGCTCTACTGTCAGGATGTGTTGATCTTTTACATTCTTTTAAAATCCACAATGTGCTTTTAGCAATGAGTTTTGAAATATTTTCTTCTTTATTGCAAATTTCTGAATTTTTATTGCTCCTGCTGTACAATCTGCTACAAAGAGTTTACAATACAAACTCCTTGCTGACTGCTTTGTACCAGAAAGAAACCCATATATTATGAGGCTATTAATGTGTTTTTGTCAGTATTCCACCAAAGCATCACACTTCGTTCTTTCTGCTAGTGTAATTTTCAAGCCTTTTTGCTGTGATGTTAACTAAATTGTCTCTAACTTTAAGCCTTAAATATTTTCATGATCTGGATATATCGTTCAGTGAAATAGAAAGCTCTCATTTTAAAATTTGGGTTTTGCATGCTATTTGATATTGTACAAATGTCTATCAAAACATGTAATCTGGGATATAGTCCTTCCTTTTGTGTTCTCACTTTCCAACTTCTCTTGCATTATTCTCCTTACTTTACATGTTAAAATATCTGTTCTTAGAAGTTTCATATCAAACGTGTATTGTGTATATATATTACATTTATATTTGTACACACACTATATAGAATATATACATATCTTAAAAAATATATATATATAGTATATGCCTCTATATAAAGCATATATTTCACCGTGAAATGCACTTTTTTTTTCCTTTCAGGACGAAAATGTAGTTTCCTATGTGGTTGCACTAAAGCAACTTTCAGTAGATTTTCAGACTCCTGGGCTGATGGAAAAATAACAAAATATATTAGTAGGGGAAGAGGAAAGGTAGTTTTTACTCTCTGCTTGAAAAGTGACAGAATAAAAGAATCCTTGAGCAATGTGTCAAATAGATCTTTTCTCCCCTTGTGGAAGAAAAGAGTCTGTAGCTAAAAAGAGGAAGCAGCCCTCGTGAGCCTTACTTGCAAACTGTGCCAGCCTACCTAAGCTTCTTGTTCATTCTTAACACATTGAACATTTTGAAATATCTAAGAATACTGAGATGGAGAACAGCAGTGCAATCTAAGGTAGAATATCATTCTAATTATCATTTCTGAAGTGGAACATTAGTATTTTTTTTGGATGCTTAATAAGTGGTTCAAACTTTGAAACACTTCCGGCATTTTTAAAAACTCAAAGAAGATACGCATGTGAACACTGGATCAATTAGTTGGACTCCATGAGTCCTGTCTTACAGGACCAGAAGCTGTGGCAATGCTTTTATACATTTGTTTCAAATATTCATCACTTCAGTCATCTGAAGAAATTTGAGCTGGCCATATGTTCATTCTGACACTCAGGAAGAAATGCATTGTTATAGATGGATGGATTTCTACGAGAATGTTATTCCCTTAATATACTCTTTCCCTAAATCTCCTAAAAAATTAGAAACACATTTCATTGCATAAAACTTGCGACTCTGGTAATCTAATTCAACATATCCTCAATGTCCTACGCAAGGTGAATATTTCTGCTATGACGACAAATTCTGTCCATGGTGATGAGTTCTAACAAAGAATGAGAATGTTGAATGGATTCAAATGAATGGAGAAGTTTTAATGAACTGTAAGTGTTGCAAATTCACATAAAAATAGATTTACTTTTTATTATTTTTTAAAATTTAACCTAATGTTTATTTCACACACCTATTTCACTGCAGTGGGAAAAACTTAATCTTAGCCAATTCCAGAATCTTCCACTCAGGATAGATATCTAAATTCTTGAAATGAAATGATAGTGGCTTAACAAAATTCCATGAAATTTGGGAGGGTGCTTGCCTGTGCAAAGATCTAGTGAGATATCATTTGTCCCATTTAAACCTTGATCTTTGATTCTGAAGCTCACGCTGAGGTGTCCCTGGGGCTCGTCTGCCCAGTCCCGTTACGTCTTGGCTTCTTTGCTTCTTCTTGGAGACACAGAATCATTCCACTATCCTCATGCTTTGTTAGTGACATAGGCCCAGAGTAGCTGAATATATTTTCCAGTCACACCTGCTTATGAGGACTCTCCCCAGGGAAGATGCTCTGGCCTTCTATGCCCTTGGGTCTCAGACCCTAATTTCCAGCTATCCTGTCTTCCTGGCGAGGCAGGTTTCATGAAGTCTTTATCTGGAAACCATATTCATCTGTGCTGTTATAAATTCCTCCTCTCTATCCCTTTCTCTTCCTGTCCCTCCCCATTCCTGCTTCCAGCTCACCTGTAGAATCTTTTAAAAAATATATGGCCCCCAAATATTTTGTCTTTGCTTTCACATTCCTCTAAGGAGTTTGTCATTTCAAAAACAAAAATTAGAAAAAAATGAGTACTGCCCCTTTCTCTGACCTCTGCTCCTCACATCCTTCATTTGAGGAAATAAGCAGGAAATAGGCTAATGGGAGAGCAGGCAGTGAATTTGGGAGGATGAGAAATGTAAATTGCACAGATTAACGTTTAGAAATATTACTTTGCTACATGAGCAATGAAACCTAGCATTTGGTAGACTGATGTCATAGGAAGAAAACATCTAGATTACCTGACTGTGAAAGATGGATTATTGAATACATTTATTATCAATAGACTTTATGGATCATGGGTAGAATTAAAAAATACTTATATGTGATCAGAATCCCTTTTAAGGCAAATCTAAAATTCTTTGTAATACAATAATTACATGCTGCTCATATGGGATCTCTCATCTGGTCCCATCATAAATTCAAATGAATGAGTAGGGCTATTTTAAAAAGCCAAACTAAAATGTTATCAGAAAAAAATTGGTTCTGCTTAGTTTTTATACCAGCCTATCTTTTTCGACCTTAGTATGATAAAGAAGGTTATATGTAACACATTGTATAAGGGTGGTGCAACTCTCCCTGCAGGACACCCTGAAAGCCTTGGGAAGAAGAGGTCTGGTCTCCTTTTTTTAAAAAAATTAATTAATTTATTTATTTTTGGCTGTGTTGGGTCTTTGTTTCTGTGTGAGGGCTTTCTCTCGTTGCAGCGAGCAGGGGCCACTCTTCATTGCGGTGCGCGGGCCTCTCACTATCGCGGCCTCTCACTATCGCGGCCTCTCTTGTTGCGGAGCACAGGCTCCAGACACGCAGGCTCAGTAATTGTGGCTCACGAGCCCAGTTGCTCCGCGGCATGTGGGATCTTCCCAGCCAGGGCTCGAACCCGTGTCCCCTGCATTGGTAGGCAGATTCTCAACCACTGCGCCACCAGGGAAGCCCCTGGGCTCCTTTTTTTAACGGAGTCTCTCTAGCAACAAAAAGCTTCCAGGAGCTCCTCTGGAAACAAACCCCAAAGATAGAACCTTTCAAGATGAACGTTCTCTTCTGTCCTGGGGCTCGCCTTTAAGTGGCAAGGCGCTAGGGGGTGCACGTAAAGAAAAGCAGGGTTTTATTTCTCAGTCCTGTTCTGAGATGAACAGACAGAACTCTGATGAAGGCTGAGGCCCTGGTGACATATTTCGTCATTATTAAAGAACTAAATGGCTTAGAAAACTTGGCTGTGAATTCATTCTGCTATTCGGCTCATGTCACTTTGAAAAATTTTGCAAAGTATGTGTAAAATCAGCCCTGTGTGTTCCAATACATTTTTATACGAAGCGGATCATTGCTTGGAATTAATTATAAAGGTGTGTCCTTTCGGGTAGGAGCCAGCGCTGCCTCTTCCCCTTCGTGGCCGGCAGGGGGCAGCAGACAACAAAGGTAGCCTTACCATGCACAAGTAAATGGAGTTTGATCCAACTAATTCTTAAACAAGTGATGGCATTTGCAAAAGAACTGGCGTAAAGACAGGCCATGAGAAAAAAATGGCAGGAGTGGAGCATGAAGGGCCTTGAATGCCATGCTAAGGATTTTTAGCTTCATTTGAACAATCACTAGAGGTTTATAAGCAAATGACATCACTGTGAATTGCATAAAGTAAGATTTGCATTTTAGAAGAATCATTTTGAAAACAGCATGAAGGCTTCCCCACTCTGAAGTCAAAAAAGCAAGTGTTTATTTTTTTAATTAGTTAATTAATTAACTAAAAATTTTTATTGGAGTATAGTTGATTTACAAAAAAGCAAGTATTTATTCTTTCTAGGTACAGTACTAGGTGCTTTACCTGCTTACCTACTTTAATAATTTTTACTCCAGGAGGAGAAAAATTAAATCACTTACCCAGGCCAGTCAAAGAGGAAGTGACAACTTTTCCTACAGTACCATGATGTCCCTTGCTCAAGATTGGGGAGACCAGTTAGAAGGATCCTTCAGTAAATCCAAATCAGAATCCGTGAGATCCTGAACTAAATACAGATTGTCAAAAGATAGAATTACCTGAACTTCATGCTTCATTGAGCATAGTAAAGAAATGTCTAAAATTACTCCTAGGGTAGGGAATGCGTGACATGGGCAGGTATCACTGCTAGTGTCTGAGACAAGAACTGTGAATTACGAACACAAATTTGAGTGTGTGCGTGTGTGTGTGCATGTGTGTCTGTGATAGGGCAGCGGTCCCCAACATTTTTGGCACCAGGGATCGGTTTCGTGGAAGACAGTTTTTCCACGGACGAGGGGCGGGAATGGTTTCGGGATGATTCAAGCGCATTACATTTATTGTGCACTTTATTTCTATTACTATTACGTTGTAATATATAATGAAATAATTATACCACTCACCATAATGCTGACAGGAGGCGGAGCAGTAACGAGAGCGACCAGGAGCGGCTGTAAATACAGGTGAAGCTTTGCTTTCTCACCCGCTGCTCACCTACTGCTGTGCAGTCTGGT
The DNA here is from genome assembly GCF_937001465.1 of Orcinus orca. Taxonomy (NCBI): domain Eukaryota; kingdom Metazoa; phylum Chordata; class Mammalia; order Artiodactyla; family Delphinidae; genus Orcinus; species Orcinus orca. The sequence continues at coordinate 5,629,132 of NC_064562.1, forward strand.
TCCTAACAGGTACAGGTCTGTGGCTCAGGGGTTGGGGACCCCTGTGTTAGGGGATTATGATTCCAGTGGGACGTGTAAGTGCAGGTATCTAGTAGAATGTTGATAAAGTGGACCTGGAGAATATTCTGGGCTGGACAGAGAGAGTTGTGGTTCATACATACTTAAGTGGTATTTGGAGAAAACCACCTTGCATGCAGCGGTCCTCACCGTGCAGAGAGAGGAAACATGCGGCACAAGAACTTTCGAGGCACGGATTCTTTCTCCTGGATAAAAATCGCGCTTTGGTAGCATAGGAGAATACAGTTTTCCAAACTCTATATCCAGGGATTCTGATTAGCCCCCAGCAGAGGAAGGTAACGAAAATGGTAGGAAACAGCAGGGCAGTGTCAGTTCCAGACGCCGAGGGAGCGTCATCAGCAGTGGTGGAAATTTCAGAGACCATTAAACTTTGGGGATGGAGGGTAACTAATTCCTACTGGGTGTTACAGCCTGTTGGTCAGTTTTCTACTCTGTGACGCAGACCTATTTCCTTTCAGTGCTACCTCCTTCCCCCCATTCTTTTTTTTTTTCCCCCATTCTTTTAATACAAAAAATACTGAAGTGCTTTTTTAAATTTTTTCTTTTACTTTTTAAAAAAATTGAAGTATAGTTGATATACAGTATCATGTTAGTTTCAGGTGTGCAGCAAAGTGATTCAGTTATACATATATCTATCTCTATATATTCTTTTTTCAGATTCTTTTCCCTTATAGGTTATTACAAAATATTGAGCAGAGTTCCCCGTGCTCTACAGTAGGTCCTTGTTGGTTATATATTTGATACATAGTAGTGTGCATGTTAATCCCAACCTCCTGATTTATCCCTCCCCCACCCTTTCCCCTTGGAGGGCTTTGATTAGGGCTTGCTGCCATCATTCTCTGTTTCTGGACATGAACTTCAACCGAGAAAACAATTCACTTTCAGCAAAAAATCAGTTGGAGTATTGTCCAAAATAAATACATACGTACATGAGGGTGGACTCACCATTTATATCACCACCATCAAGTTTTGTCTCTGCAATGTAGGGGCACTTAGTCCAGAAGTAGACTGCTGCAGGAAGATTAGAAACGGCCCGCGGGTCAGACATCCTTGTATCCTCACATCAAATGCGCTACTTGAATCCAGGAGGTTACTTCTTACTCAAAATATTTGTTTTGGCTTCAAGTGTGAGGGTGCTGAGTTTTGCTGCATGAAATCATCCTCCAGTCCACCTCGCTCTCCTACTTCCCAGCACACCTCCAGCCTGTGGAAATCACCCACAGGGATCAGAAACAGTGATGTGGTCAGCAAGCAAATAGTAAATGCTATTCATGAAGCTCTAGGTCAAGCCTGAAGCAAACTCACACGGAACACCAGAAAATGAATTTAATTTTAAGTTGAGATAGGGATCAAAAGATATAGCTTGGGATTTGGGGATAATTAAGTGTAGGATTCAGTTAAGAGGTTTCACCTGTCCAGAAAATAGAAGTCAAACAGTCCGATGACTGACCTATAGATCTTTGCTGTATTTGACATAATAACATGACAGATCTGGTCATGTATTGCTTTAACAGGCCTTGTACGACTTGACTGAAATGTTTAATTCAGAACATAGGCAAGTCAATTTTAGGTTCAGTAACAGAGATTTTTTTGGATGGATTTAAACTTATTTTTGCATAAATTTGTTTTGTAATTCTAATGAGCATCGCCTTTGACTGAAATAATAGAATTGACAGGAACTCTGGGGCTTAGAATTCTTTTCAGATGCTTCTACAATTTTTCCTAATAGAATATAAATGTTGATAAAAGCAGCAATATCCAGAAACATCTAGATGTAATTTAATCATTTATTTCTACCATTTATTTTAACCTATGTGTAGTCACCTGGATGCAGAAAATTGATAGTGGCCGAAAAATTTATTGTATGCAATCTGTTAAAAATATCTTGAACGATAAAATTAAAAAAACAAAGGAAACGGAAATCTGAGCTAGGCTTATGTGAGCAGAGAGAATTCTTGGTCCACAGAGAGGGATGCTTGGTGCCAGCCTTTACTTCCTGATCATTACCTTCCCATGCCTCCTCCCCCAGTTTCTTCTAAATGTTCATTAGGGCACACATTAATACATTTTTACGTCCTCCTTGCCTTTGTACAATTTTTATTTTATTTTTTATTTTTTTTTGTGGTACGCGGGCCTCTCACTGTTGCGGCCTCTCCCGTTGCGGAGCCCAGGCTCCGGACGCGCAGGCTCAGCGTCCATGGCTCACGGGCCCAGCCACTCCGCGGCATGTGGAATCCTCCCGGACCGGGGCACGAGCCCGCGTCCCCTGCATCGGCAGGTGGACTCTCAACCACTGCGCCACCAGGGAAGCCCTGTACAATTTTTAATAGTTAAAGACAGTATCTTCCTCTCTTTCAGTGACTTTACATCTTTTGCTAAATGTCTACTCTTTGGATAAGTGTATATTGCTGAAATAATCTGCATATAAAATTAAAGATCTTTATGTTCTAATTAAGAAGTGTTCCATATCCGTATTATGCTTTTAGTATGTTAAGGAGAACAAAACAAAACAAAACCCAGCAACATGTAGATCTCTAAGGAGCAGGGAGAGAATAAATAGAAAAGCTCTGGCTTACAAAATAGTGCAGTGGCATCTGTTTTGGACTCATAAATGAGATGTTTGAAAAGGGCATGAATAGGGCAGTAGAAAAAATACTTTGCTTAGCAACACACCTGTTTTGCTTCTTGTTATAGACTCTTGTGAGATAGGTTTCTTCCGTTAGGACTCGTCTTGGTCTTACCTCTTTCTCTCCCTCGCATTGAGCTTTCTAACACAAAGCTAAACACCAACATCAAAGGAATATTGGATTTTGGAGATGTTTTGTATAAAGTCAGCAAGGAGCGCACCTCTGCCAGATGTGTAATTCTTACCCAAAGAGGTGAATGCAACAAGAGGCACGCAGTAATTAGACTGATACAGGCCATTTACCTGGTTTTAAAATTATATACAGTAAAAAATACAAAATAATTATGAAGCATAGCTATATAAGCTTTTAAGAACAGGAGGTTTAGGTTTAATTTCTGGATAAAATCTGTTGCTTTTTCCTCTTTACATATATCATTAGGGTTATGAATTAGATGAAAAAATTAATGTACTAGCTTTGAAAGTAGTCTTTTTTTCCTGAAATAGAAAGTTTAATTTCAAGGTTTCTTCCAAATCTGAGACTCTTAGATGTGAAAGCCCCTTCCTTCAGTGTCAACTCAAGTGTGCTTGTCTGTTTGGAGATTCATCTTTTTTTCACATCTAAGGGAGTAGGTAGCTACAGCCTCTCTGAATCTGAGAAACATCGGCTGGTTAGATGGAATCTAGGCGGCAAGCCTTACCTAGGAAAGATGAAGCAGGTTTGTGGTCAAATGGGAAGATTTGAAGCAGTGGCCAGAAAGAGAAGACCCCTGTGTCTTAAAATGTCAACACAGCAGGTATCACTGCAGTGCTGTACTACAGGGACGTCGGAAACCAACCGTGTCAGGAAAGTAAACTTCAGTTTTCAAACTCCAGTGACGATGGGATCCTTTATTTCTCTGTAGGAGAAAAGTTTCTGACAATGCTATTCATAATTAGCTTCCTTATTTTCATACGCTTGAGAATAAAACATTATACATCCCTTACACCAAAGGAAGTAAAGAACATTTTTGCACGTTTTTAGTAGGAGTCGCCACGAATCCACACGTGGAGGGACAGTGTACAAGGTGTATCCAATTCAAAAGCTAATGTGTATCCTAGGCTTTCAGTGAGTTTTTTTTTTTTTTCAATTGTTATGTGATAGCTTCATACCTCAGAATTAAATTTCCAGGATACACACAAAGAGAGATTTAAAGCTGTGCTTTCCAGTCTTTGGGGAGCCATATGTCCTCACAGTAGTGTTTCTGTGTCTTAACTAGAGAATTTATCTATAGAAAAGGCTTTTCATAGCACTAAGGAATGTATCAGGCACCTCTGGGTCAGGCGTGCATACAGGTCTTGCTGCTTGCCCCTGAGGAGGCTTTTGGTTTCATGTGTGAAACAGAGAAATAACTGAGAAATTAAAATATAGAATAAGTGGTACAACAGTGGTAAACGTAAGGATCATGGTAGCATATAAAAGGATGCAAAGATTCCTGGAGAATACGATTACTTGGCTGAAAGATGAATCCACGTGTGCCAGCAAAGAGAGGGAAGATATTCCAAGTATAAAGAACGGTGTGCAAAAGACCTGGAGGTAAGAAAGAGGCTGCAGAGCTGCAACTAGCTCAGAATGGCAAAAGCAAGGAGCAAGGGACTGAGGGGTGAGAGGGAAGACCGAAGAGGAAGCAGGGACCAAACCCAGAAAGAAATCAGAGACATTTCAAATGCAAATGTCCAAACGGAACTCCCATCCTCTCTCCCAAACCTACTATCACAGAGTCTACCACAGCTCACCCCATGGCAAATCCATCCTTCCATTTACCTACATGTCATCTTTACCCCTTTCTTCCTCTCACAGTCTACAACCAATGACTCAGCCTTTGAAATATATCAAGAACCCAACCACTTCTCTCTCTCTTTTTTAAAAAATTTCTTTTTTTAATTGAAGTATAGTTGATTTACAATGCTGGCCCATCTCTACTGACTCACTTTTACACATAGATACATTCTTTTTTAATATTCTTTTCCATTATGGTTCATCCCAGGAGATTGGATACAGTTCCCTGTGCTCTACAGTAGGCGCTTGTTGTTTATCTACTCTAAATGTAATAGTTTGCATCTTCTAAACACAAACTCCCAGTCCATCCCACTCCCTCCCCCCACCCCCTTGTCAACCACAAGTCTGATCATATAACCCTACAAAACTATAATTCAAAAAGATCCACGCACCCCAATGTTCACAGCAGCACTATTCACAAAAGCCAAAACATGGAAACAACCTAAATGTCCATCCACAGATGAATGGGTAAAGAAGATGTGTTTGTATATACAATGAAATGTTACTCAGCCATAAAAAAGAACAAAATAATGCCATCTGCGGCAACATGGATGCAACTAGAGATTATCATACTAAGTGAAGTAAGTCAGAAAGAGAAAAATACCATAGGATATCACTATATGTGGAAACGAAAATATGGCACAAACAAACCCATCTATGAGCCAGAAACAGCCTCACAGACACAGAGACCAACCACTTCTCTTAACCTCCACAGCCCTAAAGCTTTCCTCCATCATCTCTTGCTTAGACACAGCAAAGGACCCCAAGTTCGCTTTTCTGTCATTTCCTCCTGCTCCCACCTTTCTGATCTTGTGTTGCCCAACTCATTTCAATATTTAATTATTTCTTAGCAGTTTCTGAAAGAGGTTTGTTAAAAACTACCACTAGGGCTTCCCTGGTGGCGCAGTGGTTGAGAGTCCGCCTGCCAATGCAGGGGACGCGGGTTCGTGCCCCGGTCTGGGAGGATGTGACATGCCGCGGAGCGGCTGGGCCCGTGAGCCATGGCCGCTGAGCCTGCGCGTCCGGAGCCTGTGCTCCGCAAAGGGAGAGGCCACAACAGAGAGAGGCCCGCGTACCGCAAAAAAACCCCCAAAAAACAAAAAAAACCCCTACCACTATAATTATGGATTTGCCTAGCTTTTTCCTTAGTTCTTTTTTGCTTTATAAGTTTTGAGGACATGTTATATATGTATTTAGAATTGTAATATTTTAGTAGTGCATTACTGTTTATAAAATAACTCTTTATTTCTAGTATGGCTTTTTCATTTAAGTGTACCTCATCTGTTATTATACCGGCTTTCCTTTGGTTAGTGTTTTCATGGTACCAATTTTCCAGTCAGGAAGACAAAAAAACCATTAGATAGTTCAAGCAAGAGATTTAGTGAGGGGAATTGGTCACATAGGTTTAGAGAGCTGACGTGCTAGAGGGAACACTCAGGTAACCCAGAGATGATACCTGTAGGAAGCAGCTACTATTCTTAGCCTGGGAAACAAACAAACAAACAAAGCTGAGGTGAAAGGAAGAGCCCTGGAGAGATGCTGCTGCTAAGATCTTGGGGGGAAATGGAGCCACTCAGGAAAGGAGGAGCAGTCAGTGGAGCTGTTGCTCAGACCCCAGATCCAGCTCTCCCAGCACCTTCCGGTCCGCTGAGGGTCCTGATGAGGCTGCTTCTGGGAGAGTCCGTGGAAGCTGACGGCATTGGCCTGCCACTTCGGAACCATCTAACACCGGTCACTCTTAATGCAAATAGGAATACGGGAAGTCAGCCCTTTCCCCCTTTCTTTGACCTTGCAAATTCTCTCTAGTGACTCTTACTGGAAAACTAACAGAAATCCATTTGGCAGTCCAGAAATGTAGTTTGCGGGATCCCAGCCCCGTAATCGTAGAGTAGAAGTAGAAGGGGATTTTTTAAACGTGAGAAGTGATTGATAGGTAACCAGAAAACATGATATATATTTTTTCTACCTTTACTTCAGCCACTCTACATTCTTATACTTTAAAAGCATCTCTTTTAAGCAGCATATAGTTGCATTAAAAAAAAAGTAAGTCTGACAGTCTTTGTTTTTAAATTGGAGAATTTTTTTTTTTTTGCGGTACGCGGGCCTCTCACTGTTGTGGCCTCTCCCATTGCGGAGCACAGGCTCTGGACGCGCAGGCTCAGCGGCCATGGCTCACGGGCCCAGCCGCTTCGCGGCATGTGGGATCTTCCCGGACCAGGGCACGGACCCGCGTCCCCTGCATCGGCAGGCGGACTCTCAACCACTGCGCCACCAGGGAAGCCCCATGATTTTTTTTTAATCCTGCTCTTCTAGTTCTCAGCAGGAAGATTGTTCTGAATTACCTAATCTATTACAACAGACTGTAGACCCTTTTACAGTCTGTCCTCCCTAGAGAACAATACAAGTCAGATGGCATCGTTGCTCAGCTCACAATCTTGGGGTGGATCCTTATTGCAGTCGGAGTAGACGCGGAGTTCTAGTGACCCCTCCCCCTCCCCCACTTCCCCTCTGACGTCACCTCCTCCTAGGCTCATCACTTCTCAGCTGCACTGGTTTCCACGTGCTTCTCAAACCTGACACGCTTGTCCTCAACTCTGGCCATTTGTATTTTCTGTTCCTTTTGTCTGGAATTGGATACTTTTCTGTCAGATATCTGCTGGTCTGGCTCCTCCCATAATTGCTGAACTTCTACTTTCTCAGTGAGCTCTTACCCAGCCATCCTAGTGAGAAATTGAACTCGGTAGGCACTACCTTCTTTTGATTCATTTTCCCCCTTAGAAATTATTATCTTCTCATATATTTTATAATTTGCTATTATTATTACTTTTTATCTGATTCCTTTCATTAGAATATAAGTCCCAATAGGGCAACCATTTTATTTTTTTATTCACCATGTAGCTCCAGCGTCTAGAATAGTGCCTGACACACAGTAGATGCTTAATAAATATGTTTTGAATGATGGGATGAGTAACATGGCTACCAGTGGGGCAAGAGTTTGGGGTTTAGGTTTGAGAAATACTAAGCAGCCATGGTTAATTGCATCTTGATGACAATGTCGGAGGAGTCCAGGAGGATGACCAGATTTCTGGCCCAGCAGCAACTTCCTTTCCTCTGAACAAACAGCCTCCTTGTTTACCAAGTGGCATTTACTGTCTTTTTCTTCTCTGGCTCCATCTGACTGTAATGATGTTTCATATCACTGTTTACCCCAAAGGCAATAACTATAATAATGATGCTGTCCATGACACTGACACTGATGTCAAAGGCCAAAGTATATCCTGTGGGCTATGTTCCCTGTATTTACTGAATTCAGGTAGAATTTCCTAAGTGTCAATTAAATGACAGAAATGATAAGTGCTACTGATATAGAAAGGAAGGAGGGGTTTCTGTGGTTTGAGAGTCTGATAAAGGCCGTAGAAAAGAAGTCATCTTCCACGTGTTCAGTAACATTTGGGTAGGATGTGGCTACTTAAAAGATTGGTCTTTCAGGGCAGAGCATGGAACGAGCATAAATATGGAAGTAGAAATGGGGTAAATACAATGGATTTTGGAAGAATATGGAGCAGCTGGAGTGGGATGTGTAGGATGAGCATAGATGTGGAAGTAAAAATCTTTCAATTGTTTTTGAGAAAGACACATATATCCATTTAAGATGCAGATAATTTACAATCACACAGAATGTTTGTTTTGAGAGCAGTGTAAGATGAAGCTGGAGGAAAGATAATAGACACATGGTTAATTCAGTTCACTTCAATATCAGGCAGTTTTGAAAAATATAAGATATGCCATTTGATATCATTTTCTCCATTTTCTTACTTTTTATATTGAATAGTTTCAACAGAAATTGTATTCTCCACATTAGATGAATATATCATTGGGATAAGAGACTCAGTTTTAGTTCTTTGCGATTGATATTCTCTATAGAGCCCTTCTGTAAGAAAGGAAACCAAATAGGGATGTACATTCTTGAGAAATGTGGGTGTGCAGACCCTGGATCAGAAAAATAGTCCGGTTTGTTAAAAGACAAACAAACAAGCAGAAGGAGAGTGAAAAATAAAAAGCAGACTATGTATAAACGAAAGTCAGTTGAAAAGTAAAAATGCCTCATGAACTATTGAAAACCTCTGGAGTATTAATGGAAATTGTTTTGGCTTTCTGTAGAGTTGTACCAATCAGATCAGCTAGACTCAGTAACCTGGCTCTGGCTAGTGTCTCCGTTTGGGTTTTGGGCTTTGAGCTTTACCTTCCCCTGAGCTCTCTCAGGTGCTTCATGTAGCTGGAGGCATCTGAGAACTGACTGTGCCTCGTACGTGTCAACAATCTTGGGAAAGTCGACTGACCTCTCTAAGCCTTGCTTCCTCTTGTGAAATATCAGTGTTGAAGAAGATGTTCTCTATGCCCTCTTTCAAATCTCATACTGTCTTCCTTCTGCAGGAGCCTTTCCCTGGAACCCGTCCCTCCTCTGGGCCCTTGGCCGCCTGCATCAGAGGATGCCTGGGACAGACCCAGGACTGTGTTTCCACCAGCCCAGTATTTATAGGGCGACTTCCTTCCTAAAATAAACAAGTCAACTTGATGCGTCTGTATTCACTCCTGGGGAGAACAAGTAAGCTAGAGCAAGTAAGCTATAAGATGCCATTGCAGGCCCTCTTCAATTGGGTGTTACCCTTGAGGGAAAAGTGTGTTATTTAAGCAAGTTTGCTGCTACCACATATTATTCCAGTGCCCAAGGATAGGTGAAGAGCCTGGCTGGTTCCTGTCTTAGGGGAGAGGGTGGAGATCTGTCTATCCTGTGGAAACGTGTGTCTGGATTTAGCTCCTGCAATAACTCTGGTGTCTGTAAATGCAGACTCTTTGCCTTCAAGCTGTTAACAGTTTTCACTGCAGACTGGTATTTATATGAGGCGACAGAGACAGACTCAGCAAGACTGAAGCCTTTAATAAATTTATCATTTTATTGAGTGCCTCAGACTATAGTTAGTTGTATAACGATGTTCAGTAATGCAATTTTAGGTAATTGGTTTGTATAAGGGTCTATATTGTTTATCAATATAAAGTAAGTAATTTACGTTTATGGGTTTTGTTTGTTTGCATGAAGGAGCCTGGTGAGATGGGAAAAGCATGGACTTTTGAGATAGACAGGCTTGGCTTCAAATTTTAGCTCCACCACTTTCTAAGTGTATGACCTAGAAATAGTTGCAAAGCCATCCCAAGACTTGGTTTCCTATTCAGAAGTGGTATAACCAAACCCAACTCAAACTTGCTATGCAGACAAAAAATACCATGTAAGTCAAGTTCATAGCATAGTTTCTGAGGCAGAGTAGATTCTAAAAAATAAGCATTGGGCTTCCCTGGTGGCGCAGTGGTTGAGAGTCCGCCTGCCGATGCAGGGGACGCGGGTTCGTGCCCCGGTCTGGGAAGATCCCACATGCCGCGGAGCGGCTGGGCCCGTGAGCCATGGCGGCTGAGCCTGCGCATCCGGAGCCTGTGCTCTGCAACGGGAGAGGCCGCAACAGTGAGAGGCCCGCAAAAAAAAAAAAAAAAAAAAAAAAAAAAAAAAAGCATTAAATGAGTGAAGTTAGTTACCTTCTGCTTTTATTCATTCCTCAACCTCTTTAGTTCCTGAAAGTTGTGAAAAATAATATATGATAGCAGTAGCAGGTATGAATGATTAAAACAAAATCCTTTCCCTCAGGGAACTCCCACTTGACCAGGGTAAGGTAAACAGAAATGTTTTCCTTGAGCAGATAACAACTGTGTTATCTAAGTGTCTTTTGTTTTTTTATCAGTGTGTATGTACACCTTCTCTTACGTGGTTGCAGGATGAAGCACTTGTGCCAATGCAACTTAATAGCCTGAGACTGATAGCACATAGGAGGAAAATCTTCTAACCCAACTGTCTTGATCTAATATCAAAGGCAGAGTAGATATGACAGAACTGAGTCAATAATGTTTAACTACCAAGAGATTCAAGACCTAAACTAAATGTGTGGGATTTTGTTTTTGATAGGTATTTCGCAAGGAGTATTATCTATTTTAAGAGACTTCTTAAGTTTGAAGTAATGGTTTGCTATTCTTTTTCTCCGAAAAATAAAGGAGCGAAGGATTTGGACTTTATGTCATTAACACTAGTGAGTTGTTGTTAAGAGAAAAGCAGCAGACGTTCTTGGATCAGAAAGATGAATCCCATGTTATTGAGTGAGAGAGTGGAGAAAGGGAATGGAGAAAATGATACAAGTAACTAAAATCACTAGAAGGAAAGTTACAGAAGAGAGAGACTTTTGTTTAGTGGAATAAGTATCAGGCTATATCTTTAAAAATAATAATGATAGTTATTAATTTAAAAAGGGGGGATCCTTAAAAATTCATTACCCAAATCTATTTCCTCTTCTATTCTGTTTTGATAACATCACCAATGCATTAATTAAACATATCACACCCACACAAAGCGGATGCCCCACCAGTCACAACACAGGTACAATGGTCCATATAATGAAGGTGAGCAGGTGGCAAAGCTGGAAGGTCAGAACTTAGAAGGTCAGGTTGTCATTTGATTTGGGACCTCTTCAGCCACGTGTCATCTGGTTGAGAAATGGACATGGTTGTGCTTATTCTGAGCAGACAGCCCTGAATGGTAAAAGCAAAAAGCAAGCAACCAAACAAAAACAGACTTTGGCTTGAGACACACCTGGTTTTAGATTCTCCCTCTGCCTCTTCGTAGCTTTGTGATCCTTGGTGAGTGACTACATATCCCTGAGGCTCGGTTTCATCTTCTGCAAAATGGATCAATAATGTGTGTCCAAGTGTAACAAATGAAATGCGGTATCGAGCACGTGGAAAATAAAAGGTGCTCCTTGCCTGGTGGTTTCTTATTTTCCCCTTAGGACGAGACACTGAGGTGTTCCGTAAATATTTCTGGTATTAAATTGAATATTTAACTCTTGGGATGATTATGAGGATATATTTGTTAACAAGTACAAAAGAATAACAACAACAGTTACAAGAGCAGCACAAGACACAAAGCCTGACACACAAAAAGGATCAATAGCTGTTGGCTTCCTTTTGCCCTCATTTGTGAAATAGCAGCGTTGGACTAAAGGGCATTCGAGGTCTCTCGGTTTTGAATATTCTGCAGTTTAGTAGATTCTGATTCTCTTCATAAGAAAGTGTAGCTTTGTGTGCTCTTTTTTTAATAGAAAAACATCCAGTTTCAATCGGGCACTCTGTCTGGCTGTACGTCAAAGTGGAAATACAAATCCTCCATAAAAACTGATTTTTTTGTTAAAAAAAACCAACAACAATAAAAATCCTCCTTCCCTTACTTTTCTCGTGAAAGTAAGCAATAAGGAAAAGTTGAGAGAAAATGAATGGGTACTGAACTCTAAAGACATTGAAAATGAGGCAGAAAGAAGATTGAGCAATAATTGCAATAATGGATGGAACCTAAGGAGAAAATGTTAGCAAAATCCTGTTTGCAGGCAGAACAGAAGTGCCTAGATGTGGATGAATGACTGAATGTAAGAGGGCAGTGAATTTCAGCACGACAGAGGCGAGGAAACATGGTCAAAGGAAGGCAGGAAAGCAATAAAAATACGAGCTGAGTTTTCTGACAAAAAGAACAGTTAAAAAAAAACTCAAACTAAGTGAAAGGTGAAGGGCAGGTGCGCAATGGTTAAATGCTTCTCTCTACTTGGCCTGCATGTGGTGAATGAAGTTCTATTTTTGTTTTTTTTAACTGGAGTATAGTTGATATGCAATGTTGTGTTAGTTTCTGCTGTACAGCAAAGTGATTCAGTTACACATATACATATACCTGTATCTATTCTTTTTCAGATTCTTTTCCCTTATAGGTTATTACAAAATATTGAGTAGAGTTCCCTGTGCTATACAGTAAACCCTTGTTGGTTATCTATTTTATATATAGTAGTGTGTATATGTCAAACCCAATCCCCTAATTTATCCCTCCCCCCCTTTTCCCCTTTGGTAACCATAAGTTTGTTTTCTATGTCTATGAATCTATGTCTCTTTTGTAAATAAATTCATTTGTATCTTTTTTTTATATTCCACTTATAAGTGATATCATATGACATTTGTCTTTCTCTGTCTGACTTACCTCACTAAGTATAATAATCTCTAGTACCATCCATGTTGCTGCAAATGGCATTATCTCATTCTTTTTTACGGCTGAGTAGTATTCCATTGCGTACTATCCGTTCCTCTGTTGATGGACATTTAGGTTGTTTCCAGGTCTTGGCTATTGTAAATAGTGCTGCTATGAACATTGGAGTGTGTGTATCTTTTCGAATTAGAGTTTTCTCCAGATATTTGCCCAGGAGTGGAATTGCTGGATCATATAGTGATTCTATTTTTAGCTTTTAAAAGAAATCTCCATGCTGTTCTCCATAGTGGCTGCACCAATTTACATTCCCACCAACAGTGCAGGAGGGTCCCTTTTCTCCACACCCTCTCCAGCATTTATTTGTAAACTTTTAGATGATGGCCTTTCTGATTGGTTTGAGGTTATAAATCAATGTTCTATTTATTATTGACGTAGTTTTCTTATGAGTTAACAACTGATGACCTGTTCTTTTCATGAGAACATCATTGTAAGCCGGGTTCACCTCTGACTTGCGTCAGAACAGCTAATGAGGTCACAGAAGCAGTGACTATGTGGATAATGGAAGGAAAAGTATAATTAATAAAACTAAAATGAGGCAGTGAAGATTTTGATGGGGTTCAAATTAAAGTATAATTTGGTAGAGGTAAATTAAAGCACTGTGATAACACAAGCATATCTTTTAGGAAGGAAAACAGTGATTGTATTTGGAATTTTAGAAGACAATTAAAGAACAGATAAGTAGCTTCCTCAGGATAGCATTGCCACAATACCGTTTTATACCACTTGAGAAAAAGTACAAACATCATGCTTATGGGTTCTCTAAAAACAAATTGAAATCCAAACCATATGTTAAATGATAAAATTAAAATCAATTTTCAACACAAATAGCTTTCTAATTTACTGGGCACTTTTCTTTATAAAATAAGGATGGATAGTAATATGCTACTACATTTAGTTTGATGAAAAAAAAAATTCTTTAAAGTACCTGCATCTCCTGTGCGTCTCCGGAGTTACAGATTTGTCCCCTGTCCTTAGCGTGATAAGCCTTTCCTATTTCCTTCCAGAGCTGTCCCTCCAGAATTCACTTCCATTTGTTTTGAATCCAGTTATCAGATTCTTCTTCACGTGCGTTGTCCTGGACAGAGCTCATCATTCTCGGTGGGAGCCCAGAGCGCTGATACCCCTGTGGTACTTTTGCAAGATTAATTCGGCAACTTTGGTAGGATGGATCAGTGTCTGCAAATTTTTACAACACTGTGAAAGTCTATAATGTCAAATTTTCATTCCAAGGGTTTGGTTTCTTGTTTCAGAGCCTTTTATTTGGCCTCACTCCTCTTCAGCCTTTAGAAAACAATCTTCATTTAGCTTCAGGCTGTCTTGTTGCCTTGATGATTGCTGTGGTCCTTGGACAAACTGAGATCTCGGAGGAGAGAATCACTCACTCTCCTCTCGGGCCCGGGTGACAGGTGGCTGTTTTAACACTGATTGTTGAGACTACTTAGTATTCTGGACAGTCCGTGGCGTAAGCATGAGAGAGATAGTGAGGGGGACGAGAAGAAAATAAATATAGGACGGATGACAGAGAAAGGAAGAGAGGGTGAGAGAGAGGAGAATATCAGTTAACAGGTCAATCATAACTATCCTTCATCCATTTATGTTTCTATTATTATGTGATTTTCTTTGCCTGTAAATGATGGCATTGCCTATAAAAATTCTCTTCATTCTTTAAAGAAAAACTTAAAAACAGATCTCTCTTAACTGTTTAAAGCTTGCATAAAGCTTTTTTAGTGTATTTTAAAACATTAAAAAACACATGCAAATGCAAAACATTCCTTTTGATATGGGACCGTTGTGTCCCCCTAGGACAACAGCATTTGCTCAGTTAATTCTTCTTCCGATTTTCTTTCAGATCTCAGCTCAAGCATCCTTAGAGAGGCCTCCCGAGCATCTCAATTAAGATAGATTTCACAGAGACACAAATCTTCCTCTCTGGCTTCTTCACAGGTGTCACTGGACAGTTTACAGATGATTTTCATTAATATTCATCTCCTTCACTACACCGTGAACTCCATGGTGACAGGGACTCTTTTTTTTTTTAAAATCACAATTGCATCTCCAGCACCAAGCAAGCACCTGGTGTACAGTGGGTGCTCAATGACCATTTGATTAAATAAAGAAGTTTATGATGAGCTTGCCAGACCACTGAAGGACATCAGAGAAAATCTATTTGCTGAATTTCAGCGAAAACTTTCGAAAGATAGGTGAGATGGAAAAATATCGTGATTTACTATAATAACGTATTTCTTCCACCTGTAGATTTTGAGTTATTCTTCTCAGCTATGCTTGCTAACAAACCTAGAATGAAAACAAACTGGATTTACAACCAAAATTGCCGAATCGTAAAATGCTAAGCCGAAGTTTCTAAAAGAATAAAACATTTGTTGTTGTTGTTGTTGCCGTACGCGGGCCTCTCACTGTTGTGGCCTCTCCCGTTGCGGAGCACAGGCTCCGGACGCGCAGGCTCAGCGGCCATGGCTCACGGGCCCAGCCGCTCCGCGGCACGCGGGATCCTCCCGGACCGGGGCACGAACCCGCGTCCCCTGCATCGGCAGGCGGACTCTCAACCACTGCGCCACCAGGGAAGCCCAAAATAAAACATTTTCAATCATATTTCTGTCACTGAAAACTGTCATGAGTGGTCAATTTATACTGTTAAATAAGATAATTATTTTTAAAACATTGTTTTATAGTCATTCTTATTCCTTTATGTTTTCTCTCTTGTGTGTACATATTTTAAAATAAATATGGCATATTAAAACACTAGTACATGTGGGAAAGAGGCACATTCATAGAAGCAACTTTATTTCCTGCCCACTCTTTCCTTGAATCTGCTCTGTGGGTCACGTCCTTGTCTACCCTGGATGGAATTCCAACCAGATTCTATCGTTTTCTGGTAGCTCTTTATGTAATAGAAACTTCTCTGATCAGTTCTAATCTCAACAGATACTGACTTCAGTAATTAAAACATCCAGCTCGATGTCAATAAATACCCTTTCAACTTCTTTTGAACTTAGAGTTTCCCCGTCCCCCTTTCAGGGTGGCTTCAGCTGGAAACCTGAGAAGGAGAGGGTCCCCTGAGGGCCCCTTTATTACACCCCATCTCGCCTTTCTCATCAACCAGCCCTCCTCCATCCCCAAGGAGGCTCCTCTGGATCTTTCAGGATTGGGTGGGAGAAGGGAGCCCAGAGCTGGATGAGGAAAGGAAGGTGGAAATCAGCAAAGATCTTACTTACCTGTGGACTGTTACATTCTGGCATTTATGCTCTCTGGGCTGCTGGGTGTTCAAAGCTATGCTTTTTCTCTCTTGTGGAGCTTTTATGGGTTTCACAGAGACTCTTCTGTACTACCTGTGACGTGAACATCAGGTCTCCTGGTCTGATTGCTTATAGTTTCTCCCTCAGGCCCTGGGCATCAGGCTGTCCACCGTTTGTACTGAGGTCCCATAGCCCCAGGCTGGCACCCTGTGTGGATTCAGAATTTGGCCCTGGATAAACATGCTCCCTTAACTTACCATTGCAGCAGCTGCTTTCCAGTGATGCCCTGACCACCTTGTTGATCAGGAACCAACTAACCAGCCCCCAATCACTTGCCTTTAAAATTCCCAGATGTGGGTCTAAGTCTGGCGTTAGTATGTGACTCCAGCAACTCCTGGGGACAAGGTCAAACTTACCTTTTGATTTGCTTTAAAAAAATTTACTGAAGGGCTTCCCTGGTGGCGCAGTGGTTGGGAGTCCGCCTGCCGATGCAGGGGACACGGGTTCGTGTCCCGGTCTGGGAAGATCCCACATGCCGCGGAGCGGCTGGGTCCGTGAGCCATGGCCGCTGAGCCTGCGCGTCCGGAGCCTGTGCTCCGCAACGGGAGAGGCCACAACAGTGAGAGGCCCGCGTACCGCAAAAAAAAAAAAAAAAAAAAAAAAAAATTTATTGAAGTATAATTGAGTTACAATATTATGTTAGTTTCAGTGTACAGCATAGTGATTTGATATTTTTATAGAGTATACTCCATTTAAAATTATTATAAAATATTGGCTATATTCCCTGTGCTGTATACTACATCTTTGTAGCTTAATTATTTTATACCTAATAGTTGGTAGCTCTCAATCCCCTTCCCTTATTTTGCCCCTCCCTCTCCCCCTCTCCCCAGTGGTAACCACTAGTTTGTTCTCTGTGTCTGTGAGTCTATTTCTATTTTGTTATATTCATTTGTTTTATTTTTTAGATTCCATATTTAAGTGAAAACCTACAGTATTTGTCTTTCTCTGTGTGACTTCTTTCACTCAGCATGATGCCCTCCAGGTCCATCCACGTTGCTGCAAATGGCAGAATTTCTTTCCTTTTTATTTTCTCACACCATATAGAAAAATAAACTCAAAACGGCTTAAAGACCTAAATACGAAACCTGAAATTGTAACACTCTTAGAAGAAAACACTCTTTGACATTAGCCTTGGCAATATTGTTTTTGATCTATCTCCTTAGGCAAAGGAAACAAAAGCAAAAATAAACAAATGGGACCTAATCAAACTTAAAAGCTTTTACACAGTGAAGGAAACCATCAACAAATGAAAAGGCAGCCTATTGAATGGGAGAAGATATTTTCAAGTGATATGACTGATAAGGGGTTAACATCTAAAATATATAAAGAGCTCATACAATTTAATATCAAAAAAACCCACCAAACAACCCAACTAAAACATAGGCAGAGGATCTGAATAGACATTTTTCCCAAGAAGACATATAGATGGCCAATAGACACATGAAAAGGTGCTCAACATCACTAATCATCAGGCAGATGCTAGTCAAAACCACAATAGGACATTGTCTTTTGATCCTCTTGAAGTCTCTTTTAGTCAGCATGTGGTAGGGGTAAAGGTTGGGAGAATGGTTTTTGATCACTTCCTTTAAGATTCTGCCTCTTTGGTCTAGGCTTCACTGTGGAATATGGAAGTAATTGACCAGACTGTTTTATGTTTGGTCTTTGGGTCTTCAGTTTGAGACTGAGACAGCATCTCATTTTAACCTCCTGTGACAAATATAATAAATAAATAAGCAAATACATTAAAAAGTGTATAAATAAAACATGTTCAAATATTTTTATTGATATGAATGTATAATTAAAGTGCTTTGCAGACCACTGTGTTACCACGTGGTTTCCCAGACTCATTTTTTATAGAACACTGTTGCAGGAGGTGTATGAGTTTGTGTTACAAAACAAACAGACAGACAAAGAGAAAACAGTGAAAAAGTCCCCAAAACCTATGAATAGAATTTAAGAATATAATTATTCTTTCTTATACACTGTATCCTATTATTATCTCCTGGAAATGCACATTATCTATTAATAGCATAATACAAGTTTGAGAACATCTATAATTCTTTTAATTTTGTTTATGATGTATTTTCAGGAAAAAACCTTTGAGTTTTATGTGATTAAATCTAGTAGTTCATGTTTTCTGTCTCTCTTTTTATGTGCCCAGCTTTTCTTTTCTAGTATGTTTTATTGTCTCCCTCTCCCTCTATTTTTTTGCCCTCTCCTTAGTCCCTTAATTTCCTCTTACAGTCTGTCTGTTCTGGTTTTCTCCACTCTGATCATTACCTACTGTTTCTATCAAAATTGATTGCTCTCTGGAGAGTCATTCTGCTGAATGGAGTTTTACTAACATCTCATTATTAACACACTTATTAAAATACTTAATATGTGCGAGGCACTCCTGAGTGCTTCAAATGCAGTATTTCATTTCATCTTAGCGTCATTTGGGTTAAAGAATTTAGGTCACTTGCCCAAGGTCACACGCCAAGTGAGTAGCAGAGATTGGATTTGTGTTGCTAGAACTTGAACTATTAGAATCATTCTTCTGGGAGAGAATTTGGGTGAGGGCCTTTCCAAAGCCACTTAAAAGACACCGCCCAGGCTAACTCTCAGTTTGGTGGTGCTAGCAGCACAGATGCTAAGGGTCCTCTTAACCCTGGAGTTTGAATTTCCACTCAAAATATGAAAATCTCTTTTCTAGGTGGTTCAGCCACAAAGCATCCATGTCCTTCTATTCATCTTTGGTATAATGTAGCAGAATCAACTATTATTCAAATGGAAAACTCTGTACCTCCCTCCAAGTGAAATGTCTTGCTTTTGAGACTCTTCTTATTTATAGGCTACTTCAGGAATTATTGGCACTAATATGGGGGTTGACTAAACATCCTCTTGAGTCTGATGCCCCATAGCCCTATAGTAGCATTAACCACTTTCTATCCATGGATTCACTACCTCCTTGTTCCTAAGACCTTAAGGAACTTGTATTATCCTCTATTTGATTCAGATTTGACTCGAATCCCCTATTTGTTCAAGTCTTATAGACCAGAAAGGTGTTGTAAATATATGACTCTCATCACTGTGCTCTTTTTCTACACAAAACAGTGGATTTTGAACAAAAGGGGTAACAAAGCTCAGTATGGAGTCTGTATGCATGACATGTGGACTTAAGTATTAATGTTTCAAAAATCAGGGTAATTCTGGCTTTTCTACTCACTTCATTTTTAAGCTCTTAACATCATTCACATGATTAACCATCAGAATGATTATCCCCCCTTCGAACAGATAAATACACTCCTTATCAATTTTATTTTGTGTGTAATTTTTTTGGGGGTGGGAGGAAATAACAATATTCAGGTTTGATCTCATGCTATATATATCATTGTGAGAAGAAAACAAAGAAAAACTGACAATCATTTCTCTCTGTGATTGCAACATCTGATAATAGACGGCTTTTAAAAGAGAAACATCTGGGACTTCCCTGGTGGTCCAGTGGTTAAGACTTCGCCTTCCAATGCAGGGGGCGTGGTTAAAATCCCACATGCCTTGTGGCCAAAAACTCGAAACATAAAACAGAAGCAATATTGTAAAAAAATAAATTATTTTTAATTAAAAAAGATAAAATAGAAACATCCATAATAATTGAACTATCATTTTCTTTTTTACAATGGGATAGTAACTCTAAAAGAACCAGGGAAGATCACCTGGAATCACTTGGGACTATAAAATAATAACATAGTTTGTGGCAATTGGACTAGGGAGTTTTCTCATTACTTTAGAGACTGATCCAGTAATTTCCTTGTCCATCGACAAGGCCATTTGTACACAGTCACAAAGAAAAATAGTGTGTTTAGAAGGCTTCAGAGTGAGAAATCCACTGCTTGTTTTTAGGAATACTTTTTATATCAAAGAAATCAGTATCAGGAAGTGTTTCTTTACATTTAATCTGAATTATAAGAAGCAATATACACAACTCTCAGAAGCGTGGTACAAACTCTCGACACATCTTTAACGTATTTCATCTTTATTTCTTGATAGAGTCTCTAAAGCTTTGAAAAGGCATGAGATTTAACTTCTATGTACAGTGATTCTAAAATTACAAAATAAAAACTCTTTCAGCTAGGGATCCCATGATATGTATAGAAATCTCAGATGAGGAGATACAAATATATTCTTTTTGTTGAATGTACTATTCTTGTTAAAGTTTGAAATGCCCTGAGAAGTCATCATTCCCTCTGCAAAAACAAAATTAAACTCAATTCACTTGCTGTTAAACACGGTTGCATTACTTTGAGTCAGAGGAACTTAATCCTTTCCTTTTATTGTTTTGCTCTACTTACTTTTACTAATAAAATTCCTTAGACATAAATACATTGTTCTTATTTGGGAGGTGGTGGAAATTATAAGTACTAAGTTTAATATTTGCAAAAGATTTTAATTTTACAAGAAAGATTGACCTTGCTCAAATGCCATATTAAAAATCTTTTCCTACCTAAATAAGGTTGAGTTCATCTTTTGGAAAACATTATTTTTTAAACAATAAGTCATAGAGATTTTCCTTGTCTTAGGTTGACTCTTTAGAGTACATTGGTTAGAGTGATGTGAGTTTAAGGTAGTTGGAATGGGATGGAAGTGTTGAGATGTATCTATGTTTCCATATACATTACCCCATAAATCTGTAAGAAATGCTTGGGGTGTGTTTGTGAATAATGCGTTGTGCTTCCAGTGTGATACATTTGTTCCTGTGCATATGCATTTTACAGAGCTCAGAGTGAGTCTACTGGATTGCATTTGAAGATGTGTTACCTGTGTACAGTAGGTTACTGGGTGTACCCATGTGACCGGTTCAGGCTTAGTAACATTTTCCATCTTCCTTTTGGGGGCCAAAATGCTCGTATTTTACTGTACTTGTTGCCATTCATCGAACCATATGAAAGTTGTTGGATCAAACACCAGATTTTCAGTTTCTGGAGCTTTTATAATACCTGTACAACTCTGAATATTTCAAATTTATAGATTTATTATACAGTGGGAAACAGATTTTTATAAACTATCGTAGGCAGCATTGTACATTAAAGAAGGTCCTGCGCATGTGATTCTATTCAGTCCTCCAAATGTCAAGAAGGTAGTACATCTTTATACCTTCTTACACGCATGAGGTGGCCTGTGTTTACACTGATGAGAATTGTTAGGAGTGTGATTGTGGCACATCTGTTCAGAAAACCGAAGAATATTTGTGCGGAGTTTCCTTCAGATTCTTGTTCTGCAAGGTTTGCCTGCAGAATTACATTTATACTAAACTGGGTTTTGGAATGGGATGGGGATGAAATCTTCCAATTAAAATCACGATTGACCTTTTTACAACTTTTCTAAACCTTATTAACTTCTGTGAATTAAAGAAAAAGAACTGCAGACCTTTTTCATGTTTGCTCAAATTTCATTTGAGAAATAAATACCAAATGTGTGCAATCCATTGTATATATTAAACTTAAGTTAGACTGGCTCGAAATTTTAATGATGAGTTATTCAACTTTCTGCAAAACACAAGTCAATAATCACTCTCTGTATGCTAATTTTTAATTTAAAAAACCAGAAACAGCAATGGTCATCTTTTAACTTCATCATTAATATAGTGGCAGCTGCATAAAGTGATACCTAGAACCACATATGCTGTCTCTATAGAAAATCAACTCTTTCACTTTGTAACAAACTAGTAAGTAGGGTTTCTCCATAGATGAATGTGGAGAGCCAAATGGTTCTATCTTCTGGAATGTACAGATTTAAATTTAGGGAGTGTACTAAATATATAACCTGTAATGCTTAAGAAGTTTTGGGTAAATTGTAATCAAATTATACGAGAAAGGTAGAATTAGGAGGCCAATGGATGGGGGTTGATTGGTTTTGTTTGTTTGTTTGTTCAGCTGGAGTTTAGGTCTGAATTACTTTGAATCAGAGCTTGGGCTGTAGACTGAAATGTGCCTTGGGTTTCTTAATAGCTGCAGAACCTTTGGGCAAGCTACATAACCTTTACCAAGTTTTAGTTTCCTCATCTTGTGATATGGAAATAATATATAACAATACCTATTTCAGAGGATCGTGAGTTGTTTGGGGCAATGTTTCTATTTTCTTTCTTTTACTATTGACTCTTCTTTGGGGATCTCATCAATTTTCAGGGATTTTAATCCCGTCTTTAAGATAATGATGATGTCTCCACAACATACCTCTCTTTTGTGCTTTAGACTTGCATCGCTAATTTTTAAATTTATTTATTTCCACTTGGGTTTCTCACAGATACCTAAAATTTACCATACCAAACAAATTTCTCTTTGTTTTTCACCCTGATTCTTCCAGAAACTGAGTCCCCCTAAAACTGAGTTCCCCTGCCGAGTTTATGATTTTTTTAAAATGAGTTTATGATTTTTTTTAAACTTGTTATTTTATATTGGAGTATAGTTGATTAACAATGTTGTGTTCATTTCAGGTGGACAGCAAAGTGATTCAGTTATACATATACATGTATCTATTCATTTTCAAATTCTTTTCCCATTTAGGTTGTTACAGAATACTGAGTAGAGTTCCCTGTGCTATACAGAAGGTCCTTGTTGGTTATCCATTTTAAATATAACATGTGTACATGTCTATCCGAAACTTTATTCCCTCTCCTGTCCTGCCCCTGTTCCCCACAGGATTGAGGAGTGTCAAAGAAAAAGTGGGATGGAAACCAAGCAGGACCTTGTGAGGCCCTCCCACGTACAAAAACCCCTCCATTTCCCCCATTTCTTGTTTGTAGAAAAAGCCTTTAGTCTCCTAGCCTTTCCCTGAGTTCCAAACTCAGTTATTAATTAGGGAAGTGAGAGAATGCAGAAACAAGGCAAGAAATGTAATGAAAATAGTTCAGAGGTAAAACAGAGTCCTAGTTCCTCCTCAAGAGATATAAATAGCAATCTGACACATATCTTCGAGTTGTTCTGCAGAGACTAAGACCCACCCCGCCCAGGTGGAGGATAGTGACTACATGCTGACCACAGCATGTAGACTCCAGACTGGTGGGAACCAGAAGGTTGATGGTGAAGATTCCTGAAACATCACCCTGTGACCTCACCACCAAGCAACCAAAGGAAAATCATGCACCCTGCAGGCCTCACTCCACATGTTGCCTTAAACACTCCTTTGCTGAAAGCCATAGGGGAGTTGGGGTCTTCTGAGCATGAGCTGCCTGTTCTCCCTGCTTGGTGCATGTAAGAAACGCTGCACATTCCTTCACCACAACCTGGGGTCAGTGGATTAGTTTTGCTGTGTGTTGGGCAAGTGCACCCAAGTTCAGTTCGGTAACATTCCCTCCCCTCACACCCCGACCCTGAACCATTAACAGTCCTGATTCTATCTCCAAAACATAACTCTGTTCTCTCCTTCCACCTCCAACACCAGCTCATTTGTCAAACCACAGTCATCTCCTGCCTAGATTGCCCTCAGCGTCTGTAGTCTAGCCTGCCTTTTCCTATTGTTGTGTCCCTCTTATGCAGACTCCAGATTGTTGCAGCTGTGAGACCCTTAGCATCTAAACTGGATCACATTCTGCTTGGCATTCTATAAGGGCTTCCCCTGAGTTTAATATAAAATACATATTTCTTACCATGGCCCACAGGATTCTTTATGACTCTCTGGGTCATATCTTTTCAAATTTATGTCTTTTAAAAAATGTTTTATTTATTTATTTGGCTGCACTGGGTCTTAGTTGCAGCATGTGGGATCTTCATTGTCGCACGTGGGATCTTTGTTGTGGCACGCGGGATCTAGTTCCCTGACCAGGAATTGAACCTGGGCCCCCTGGGAGCATGGAGTCTTAACTGCTGGACCACCAGGGAAGTCCCTCAAATTTATGTCTTGCTACACCCCTTCAAGCTCACTGCACACAAGCCAACTGTGTTTCTTTCAGTTCTGTGACCCTCCATGGTCTCTCTGGCCTTGGCCGTCTGGCATAAGCTGTGCTGTTTGCATGGCATGCTTTCTCCCACTCCCTGCCACACACTCACCCCAGCTCTCCATGTGGTTTTCTAACATGAGACTTCAGTTTAAGGATGTCTTCCTCAGAGCCCTTCCCTGACTGTCCTAAATAAAGAAGACCCTAGTGTGGGATTCTCTTTGTCTCACGTGTGTTTCTATGATAACACTTATAATTGAAATTATTTTATTATTTATCAGTTTGCTTTCTTTTTTGATTGTATTCTCCACGAGAAGTGAAACCAAATGAAGACAGAAATAGCATCTGACTAGATACTATCTAGTATAGGACTTTACCCAGTAACTAGCACAGTCCCTGGCATATAGTTGATATCAAAAAATATATATTGAATGAGTATATTTAATGAGAATATGCAAGGAAAGTGCAATACACAGTGTCCTGTTTATGTCAAGTGCTTAATGCTGAAAACTTGACATCTGTGCACCATTGCCTGGTGACAGAGTTTTGGGTGAAGTAGAAGAGGACAGCTTTATTGCTTTGCCAGGCAAAGGGGGGACACAGTGGGCCCCTGCCTCAAAAGCTGTGTCACAATCAGGAGGATTTGGTGAGGAGTTTTATAACAATGATTCAAGGGTGGGATTGCTGATAAAATTAGGGTGTGTGTAGGGCCTGAATTCCTTTAATCTGGTCTCAGGTGGTCTCTTGATAAGCTTCTCTGGTTCCTTTAATCTGGTCACTGGTGGTCTTCTCTGGAATGAAAAATGCTAGCATCATCCATTTATAGGGGGTTTTAGTTCTGTAATGAGCTCAAGATATCGTTCTGTGTATCCCTTGATGTGGAACCAGGACCCTGCCCCAAGGCTGCACTGTTGTTTCGTAGCTGCAACCCCCTTGTCTCTGTGGCCTTTCCCTTCCCTGATTAGCAATCTGCCCTTTGTTCGAATCTGCCCTTTGGAACTCAGGGAAGGTCATGGAAGCTGGAGTCTGTTCCCTACAAATAAGAGACGGGGGACATGGAAAGGCTTCTGTGCCCAGGAACTCCACAGGGTCCTGGTCAGTTTCATGTTCAGTAAAAGTTAGCTAAAAGAACGTGAGTTTCTCTCTCAAATCTTGGTTGTAGGATAAGAGAGTGTAAAGAGTCCTGTTAAAACAGTAGCAATTGACCCTGATGCTTTTTTGTTTGTTTGTTTACTCTTTACAGTCTATTATAAAACAGTTGTGTAGCGATAGGAGGGTTGATGGTCTTCAAATACATGAATTGACCACAGTCTTTTGATTTAATAGGTCAATTTTTAACTAATTATAAACATAATCATCCAGTTCAGTTGTAATCATTAAAATGCTTTGTAACCATTAAAAACTCTGAAAGAACCTAGAGGAAATAAAAGAAAAGTGGTAGAAATAGTGTTTTAGACCCACTTTTTAAAAAAACCTCTGAATTGATGACCTTTTGTCATCTCTAAGAATGGTGAGTAAATAATCTCTGTGGAGAGGTTGTGGCTTCTGTTTCCTAGGGTGGGAGATAGACTGCTGCCTTCTGTCTCCTGGACCAGGTCCACCTGGCTGACGTTCGTCATGTTGGCATCTGCAGTTCAGTTCTGCAGATGATGTAACTTGTGAGTTGGTCACTTTCAGTTTGGGCAAAGCTCCACCGCACCTCAAACATGGGCCTCTGTGAACTTTTGCTGTTACTTCTTTTCAGCCCAAGCCTGGGTAGGGGTATAGGTTTCTCTTATGCAGCTCTTGCTGTAAAGCACTCTACTTTTCTAAGATAGACTCTGTAGCTGCCTCCTTAAGCTGATACTTCTGGATTTTATCCACCCAAAAAGGAATCAAATGGCCGCCCCTTGGGTTGGTTTAGAGCAGTTTGAAAGGGAGTGTCTTTTCACGTTCTTAGATAGAAGGTTGGGTTGGGGGGTGCTACATGAATACCTCCCAAACCATCAAAGACATTTCCCTTTCACCGAAATGAAATCCCAGGGAAGGATACTTGGATGAAGATATTCGAAAACTTGTTTTCCCTTCTCTTCTCTCTCTCTCTTTCTAATAATCTCCTTGAAACAGAAGAAGGCATACGTCTTTTCTAGTTACCTTATTTTGTAGGATAACACGTATGGTCTCATTTTCCCAAGAATAAGGGGTACTTTCTCTACTTTAGGAGAGTATAGGGTGATTTGTGTCTTTCCAGGCTTAAGCGTTATTACGCTGCTAAAGGGGAAGGAATCAGAGTATCTTCAAAATCCTTTCTCAAAACAACAACCCAACATCACACTTTGTAAGACATTTTCTTCCTGCAAAATTCTATTTTGTTTTACAGGCAAAGTATTACTGAGGCTTTCCCCTCTCCCCTTTAGACTCTTTATTTGAAAAGTTCTAATCTTATTCCATAGGCCAATGAATGCCTTTGGCTGAATAGATAAAGATCAGATACTCATAAAGGTAATCATAAAGAAAAAGGAGATAATTGCGTTCAGAATTTTCTAAATATAGCCTCCTTATACTAGGCATTCACATTGAACATAAAATTAGGAGGAACAGGGGAAAATTTGGTACAGCTGTTAAGTTATTCAAAAGAAAATATATGAAAAAAATAGAGATCTTAAAAGGTATTTCAACGTGGCGATGAATTCAGTGCGCCATATATAAGTTATGCTGGGTTAGCAGGTAACTTTAGTTTCTGAAGTTCAAGGGGTTGAATATGAATCTGCCTTCAGTGCACATTATAGCCTGTTCTGGTTGGAAACATTTAAATTCAAAAGTTGTCATCTGCTCAGTCTTCTCAACCTCAAATTCTCCTCTGCATATCCTGTGCACATTCAATCCCTTGTCCTTGGTTTTGCCTGATTTAGTGAGGCTCAAGGTCTGTGTAAAGAAGTCGCTCAGTCATCACTTAGAAAAGGAAGCAAAAGTTGTAGCATTGGCTTTGCTGGTAGATAAGCTGTAAGAAAAGATTGCAGTTATTCCAAAAAGATAGTGACTCTTAGGTGCCTTTGCGAAGAAGTCGATTATAATAGGATACGGATCCTGTTAATTAACTCAGCAAAAAGTACTAAATCTAGAAGGTCCTTTCTGGAAAATCTAGAGGAGACAACTTATACGCTCTAAAGAGTGTTATACAATGGACACCTTTTCATTCAAAAATGAGTAGTGCCTACTAGGTGCCATTTGCTCTGCTGGTGAGCAGGAGAAATTGGACATTTGACTGAGGTACCAGGATACAACATCTACATTCCAATGTAAAGGTCCAGGTGAAAACGAGAATTTTTAGGGGCAATATCAAGATTCAATTGCATACACTTGAAATGTCTGACTTACTTTGAGCTCATAAAATTATCAAGAATGGATATTGAATGAAGGAGCTTTGAAGATATTTTTCAGAGTAGTGGTGGGGGTGATGGTGGTGTATTTCTAAACCTGTGCTCTCCAGGAGAGCTGGCATGTGTCTCCAGGTGTTATGGAAGAGGGATGGGTGATGTCAGACATGGCGGAGCCATCTCAAGGCAGGAGGCTGCCGCCATCAGTCTAAGGCCAAGGCAGGTAGGAGGGAGCTGGTGTCACACTTGAAGAAACTCCACTCTCTTTCAATGGGGATGCTGTGCTGGAAATGCCAGCCCTGGTTCAATTTAAAGGGTGTTCTCCCCTCAAAACTTTCTACCAGAAGGCAAGGAGATTCCAACAAAGAGGTACTCTTTGCAGTGACCACCAAAAAGCCAGAAGTTGAAGAAGACAAGAGCTGGTGGGGAACAGCCAGGTGGAGAGATGCAGTTGGAGGGCCTCTGTGGTAGGGGAGGGAGCATGTCCACAAACCCATGAAATCACTTAGGAGAGGAAAAGTCCACTTTAAACCCACTATGCCCAGAGAATATAAAGCCGGTCAAACTTTCTGTGCAGAATGTTTCCTTCTGTTCTCCTGTGCTCAAATTGTAGAGGACACAGAAGGTGTAGACAGAGAGTCGGACGAGGAAAGCAGACAACGAAAGACTGTTTATGCCCCTCTGCAGAAGGCAGCTGCCTGCCCGAGCCTAGACCTAGCTGGTAGAAGAGAGAAGGCTTAAATGCAGCTCACATTCAAAGTTTTTATTATTGCACTGGATGTATATTTTAATGAACGTACTGAAATAATTCTCACTTAAGTTCGTCTAAGGGTCAGCAGAAAGCCATAAGTTCTACCAGGGTTTTCATTCCGGTGAAGAGAAATCTTTCCCTAGCTGAAGGTGTATAAAGGGAGACTAGGAAATAAAAATACAGTTGTATTATAAAAACATCATCCGTGATTACATTAGCTCTTAGAGAAACAAAAGATGTGATGTAGTCCCCGTCCTCAAGGAGTGAAGTCTGTATATTTCAAAGAAGATTGATATTTAAGTAGGGTACAGTGGAGACACTCGGGAGGGACATTTAACCAAGACAAAGAGGGATAAGAGAACATTTCCCAGAAAGATGCAGCATCAGTTGAGTCTTGAAGATGAGGGGCTGTGGGCTGTGTTCTGGGTAGAAAAAGCAGCGCAGGCAGCAGCAGGATGCCTTTTTCTAAAGACAGCCTTCCCCTAAATTGACTGCCCCTCCTGTTC
Source organism: Orcinus orca (assembly GCF_937001465.1). Classification (NCBI taxonomy): domain Eukaryota; kingdom Metazoa; phylum Chordata; class Mammalia; order Artiodactyla; family Delphinidae; genus Orcinus; species Orcinus orca. The sequence goes on from NC_064562.1 coordinate 5,657,670, forward strand.
TGTTTAATGGGCTGAGCTGGGCCCGAGACCTGAAAGGAACCGCCAAGGTTGTTTCTGCCTTTGAGTCTCCAAAGGATGCAGCCCTCTGCTCTCTGCTTCCTCTCTTCTGCTCTCCGCCCTCACCTTCCATGTTTCTGGGTTGAAAACTTCCTAAAGATAGAGGACATTCTTAGCCTGAACTAGAGCGTAGAGAGACTCATTAAGAATTTGAAGTCCAAGAGGATTCTTCCAAATCTCTCCAGTGAAAGCCCCATTCCTCACCCCACACCAATTCTAGGTCTTGATTTGGGGGGTGGGTGTGGGAGAGAGGTTGTTGACCATTTCTGACCCAAAGTAAACTATCGTTCTTTCTTCTCTCAACATTTTCTTGTTTTAATAGGATGCATTGTTTCCACTTACTTGGAGGTCTAAATTGGCTCTTTACTTATTTTTAGTTCTGTTCATTTATTGTGTATATAGTATACCTACAAAACTCCTATGAGAGGGAAATAAGGTGGGTCATAGGAAGGCAGATACTAGCTAATAATCCCTATATATTTGAGATTTTGCAAGAGGATATAGTGAACTAAAACCGTTGGCAAAGAACTACAGGTGTCATGTGAACTCACAGTGCATAAAGGTGGGAAAAGTTGAAACAAACAAACAAGTGACCATTTTATCCCACAGGTCTAGATTCTGGTTCTCTCTGCTAACTCTCTGGTGGGCAACAAAAAGACATACAGAGGTATGGACACCAAGGGAGGACAGTGAGGGGGCGGAGGTGGTGGTGGTGGGATGAACTGGGAGATTGGGATTGACATGTATACACTAGATAACTAATAAGAACCTGCTGTATAAAAAAATATAAAATAAAATAAAATTCAAAAAAAATTAAAAAAATTTGAGCTTCAGGTCAGGTTTACACAAATAACTACTTTTAATAGAATTATTTAAAAATATCATGTGGACTTAGATGTAGATAAATTATAAAACTCATATAAATTTATAACTTAAAATATGTATTAGATTTCTCTGAGAGATTTAATACATATTTATTGAGAACAATAAATAAACACCTTAAGGGAATATATTGCAAAGATATGAAGATCAAAGCTTGGCAATGACATATATCAGGGAGCTCTAAATGGTCTCATAGAAATATTTACAGGAGTTCCATGGTCTTCTCCATCATGGTCAGGCAACCAATCCCAAATTCCCCATGTTACTGAGGGACTTGTGGCTGCTACATCGTCCTGGTACATCTGCATTAATCTACCTCCCTTAGCAAAAATGCCATTTATTGAATGGATATTAGGGATTTGTCGAATTGGTTGGAGGCTGAAAGCTACATTGGAAGAATAGGCAGGAGCTTGGGAAGTCCTCAATGCAGTATCCACAGGGGTGGTCACCCTGCGGAAACACTGTGTTCCAAATGCTGACGCTGTGATGAATGTGACCTGCAGCCCCAAGACATCAGTGTGGTGACTCAAGGTTCAAAGTCTAGGAAGAGAGCTTCTGACGAGCCTGTTCAGTAACTGTGCCAGAGCTGGGAGAGAAAGCTATTGCTTCCATAGTGGGAGGTGGGAGCTACCTTGCAAGATGTTACACAAAGACCCCCAAAAGAGAGGGAATGGCACTAACAGGGGAGGGTTTGAGGCTGGTCAGTTAATACACAACACATGTTTATGACACAGATCTATCTTTTTGTTTCTTGACCATGGGATACCTGCAACTGACATATACATCAAAATTTATTTATTTATGTATTTATTTATTTAGTGGTGATGAGACGGTGGCTAATGACGATGTCTGTAAATCTCATTATAATGGTTACTTGAGGAGTATGCTGTCTCTAAACCAAAATATGTAGTGGTGAAAAAAATATATCAATCATCAATCTTCTGAAATATTGGTATTTTTCTCTTCTGACATCTTTTCCTATCTTAACTTCATTCTTTTAAGCTTCACTTATAAATTCCTCATCTCCTTATTTTTCCCCTTACTCCTCTCCTCTGTCATCACCTAAAATTTGTCCCTTTGGGTGCATGCATTTGAACTAATATAACTGTCTTTGAGTTAGCCTATCCATGAACCAGGCCTGTATGTAAGGATTTGACTTAAGTAGTTTATTTGGGAGGGGATCCCAGAAAACTTCATCAGGGAATGCAGAAGTATGACAGGGAAGGGAAGGCCTCCAACCAAGTCACCACTATGGGTAACTGGAGTTTGATCCCACTGGGGAAATCTGACAGCCAGGGCAGGACATACACATCAGCACGATTCCAGATAAGGAACGTGAGATCTGAGGTATTTTATATTCCAGTTTTCCTCAGTCATTGGTTTAGATTCTCCCGGGCCTCCCTGGTTTGCATACAGGGGGGCAAAATGAGCTCTTGGAAAACAGAGAAAGTCATAAGGCAATGAAAATACAGGGCTGACAGTTGGAATTCACCCCATGCGAAGTGAAATGGTAGGGATGAAGGCTTACAGGTGGGACACGAGCTGCATCCACTACAGTCACAGGACCTCCTCTTTCCCTGCCTCTAGGGATGCACCAGGTCCCTTATGGACCACACTCAGCTGGAAGAAAATGAGAGTCCTGGGCAAGCACTGGAAGGGTCAGCGAGTATTTAGGGACATGGGTAAGCAGTAAGCCACCAGGACCAAGACTTGTAAAAGGGTGTTTAGATTTAAGAGAAAAGGGCAGCTGAATAGGATATGGGAGTGGCATTAAGTAAACAGAGAGAAAGATACAAAAGCTGGGAACCAATGGGAAGGTCTGGTAGATGCAAAGATTCCCCGTCCAGTCCCCCCATCAGGGCAGTGAGCCTCATTTCCAGCTGTTGATGTCCCTCCGCTGAGTCCCACTCTGCCAGTTGCCTTTGAAAAAGGAAAGAGAGCTGTCTCGCCTGGGGTTAAACCACGTACCCGGGAGCAGCCACTTCTACTGATGCATTAATATAGGGTTACAAAGTCCCTGATTTCACCCTGGGGCATCTTCGAAGGGCCAGACCTACTTGAGAGCTCTCTGTGAGATTAGCTGAGGCCGTTTCTGAGACTGCATCAGAACTCAATGTCTCCTTCTGCCCAATCCCACTTGCCTCGCTTCCTTAAGTCAAGTTTTTATTATTCCCCTGGTAATAATAACTGGTAAACCTCCCATAAGCAAATTTCCTTCTAAAAGTCTGTTTTCTGGGAACCCCAACTAAAACAGAAACAACGGTGGAGTGGACTGTTGACGGAGGTGGAAATAATAATTCCCATCGGATTCTGCACAGGCGTAGTAGATGGTAATTGCTGTTACTTGCATGTTTATTCCAAGCGTACACAGAAATGAGTTCTGATGCTTACTCTTAGCCCATGTATAGTTGTTCGTGTTTACTGATGGATATCCTACCTGTATTCTAATATCAAACACTTACAGCTTACTTTGAATTCTGTTGTATACAAATACCAAATAAATGTTGAACCGTGGGGCATGAAAAAGGAATGATTTTATGGCTTGTCATGAATATGAGCAATTCAGAAAAGAGTTGGAAAGCAACAGTAAGGTTGTTATCTAGGGAGTTTGGAGTTGTTAAGGGTATCACTTATTTGTCAGGTCTCATTTTGTTAGCGTCAATCTCAAGAAGATTGGGAGGAAAATGCTAAGCAGGTTATTGCAATTACTTTTCTGTAAAACTAACGGCCAGCATTCCTGAGAATCTTAATGTCACCTTGTTATTTACCTTCCGTAGTTTCTGGTTGAAGGCAATTACAGCCTGCTTCCCACCTCGAATCAAAAGAGGACTTGTACTTTCCAGTGATTCTGTCTCAGCAAAGCTATGAAATCTCTTCTCTACTGTACGAACTCAAATATCTTGCTGAAAAGGCTCTCTCACCGTTAAAAACTCATTTCTTTCCTATTTATCTTAATATATCTTACAATTCCAGAGGCAAGGGAATAGGAATGAGGGTGAGGAAAAGTACGGCAATTCTCAAGGCCTTCTTTTCTGAGGACTGGAAAATTAGGTTTGACCTTTTTCCAGCAGACTATCATGGAATACTTGGAGCACGTTACGGATTTGAGAAATAAAATATCGTGTCAGAAAGACGGGGACAAAAGACCCTTTATATACTCCCGGAGAAGTAAAAGCCATATTAACTTCAGATAAAAGATTTAATCAGAGGAGAAAGCTTAATATGATTGTCTGGTGTGTATTTTTACTTTTTGTCGAGAGAGTAAATGAAAGACGCTTTAGAATTTCACCAAAGTGATCTCGTGGAGATAATGAGGTTAACCAGCTAAAATTAGGCTCTTGGGCTTAGAAAAGAAAAGAATTCACTTATGAAAAGAATTGTTAATTAAATGGAAGTGTCTTCATCCAAACAGCACAATTTGCTTGTCAGAGATGAGGAGCCGAGATAGGCCTGATAAGAGAAGATAATGATAATGTAATGTTGCCTGAGATCAAGAATCGGGGCTCATTTCAACACTCCTGCACCCATCAGCAGTCTGGAACTGCTGGAGAAAAAGAAATACAACACAGGAATGAGCTCTGAGAAAGACAGAAGCACCATTTTCGTCCTGGTATACAGCCCACCCTGCAAATCTGTATGCATCTGTATGCGTTCATTTCCTAGGGCTACCATCACTAATTACCATAAACTAGGTGGCTTACAACAGGGATTTGTTCTCTTACAGTTCTGGAGGCTAGAAATCTGAAATCAAGAGGTTGGCTGGACAGTGGTGATCTCTAAGGCTGCTAGGGAAAGACTTTTCCTTCTGGTGGTTGCCAGTCGCCTTTTCCTGGCTTGCATTGCAATCTCTATCTCCAGTGTCACTTGGCATTCTCTCTCTCTCTCTGTGCCTCTCTGTCTCTTAACTCCCCTCTTCTCACTGTGTGTCTGTTTCCTTTTCCTGTAAGGAATCCAATCATTGGATCAGGGCCCACCCTATTCCAGGATGACCTCATCTTAATTCAACTCATTACATTTTCAAAGACTATTTCCAAATAAGGGCACATTCTGAGGTTACTAGTGGATATGAATTTTGAGGGGACAATATACAACCCAGTACACTATGTAAAAAATATCTCTGAGAGAACTCTTCAAATCAGGGCATTTCTTCAAGGTAAATGATAAGATTTGACTTCTTACTCTTTCTTCTTAAACACACCTGTTATAATAATTTAAAAAGAATATACTGTGTATAACATTTTGTGCATATGTGTGCATATTTGAGTTTCCTAGTTAAAACAAAAGAGACATCTAGGGTAAAACTCTTTAAACCTCTGTTCAAATTATTAATAATTCACTTGGAAAAGAGAATGAGAATAATTGGTTCCTAGAAAATTGGAGGTATATTCTGTTGAGTTTGAATTTGTGCCTAACTTTTAAGAACACCAATGGGGCAATGAATTTTTTATAACCATCTTTAAAATTGAAGTATAGTTAATTTACAATGTTGTGTTAGTTTCAGGTATACAGCAAAGCGATTCAGATATATATGTATATATATATACACACATATATGTATATATATTATTTTTCAGATTCTTTTCCATTATAGGTTATTACAAGGTATTGAATGTAGTTCCCTGTGCTATACAGTAGGTCCTTGCTTTTTATGTATTTTATATAGAGTAGTTTGTGTCTGCTAATCCCAAACTCCTAATTTATCCCTACCCACTTTACACTTTGGTAACCATAGGTTTGTTTTCTCTCTGTGAGTCTATTTCTGTTTTGTAAATAAGGTCATTTGTATCATTTTTTTAGATTTCACAAGTAAGTGATATTAAATGATATTTGCCTTTCTCTGTCTGATTTACTTCACTTAGTATGATAATCTCTAGGTCCATCCATGTTGCTGCAAATGGCATTATTTCATTCTTTTTTTTATGGCTGAGTAATATTCCATTATATATATCTATATCTATAACTATATCTATATCTATACACCATCTTCTTTATCCATTCATCTGTCAATGGACAGTTGGTTGCTTCCATGTCTTGGCTATTGTAAATATTGATGCTGTGAACACTGGGATGCAAGTATCTTTTCAAATTAGAGTTTTCATCTTTTCTGGATATAAGGGCAATGTATTTTTTAATAACCTTTTTTATTTTAGGAAAATTTTAGATTTATGGAAAAGTTGCAAAGACAGTATAGAGAGTTCTCTTACATTCTGCATTTTGTTTGCCTATTGTTAACATCTTAACTTGGTCTGAAACATTTGTCATAATTAGCCTACCAGTATTGATGCATTATTATTAACCTAAGACCATACTTTTAGAACTTCTTTAGTTTCTTTCATTTTCTGTCCCAGGATCCAAACCAAGATACCATGTTAACATTTAGTAGTTACGTTTCCATGAGATAGTTTTGGCTGTGACTTGCCCTGTTATTAGACTTGCCCTGTTTTCAATGAGAAGTACTGCTAAGATATTTTGTAGAATGCCTTTCAGTTTGGGTTTGTCTTACTTTTCTATTTCCCATGAATAGACTGGGGATATGTGTTGTGGGAGAAAGATCATAGAGATTAAGTGACAGTTGCATCAAATCACACCAAGGGTACATGTTCTCAACATGACTTATCACTTTTGATGCTAACCTTGATCACCGGGCTCAGGTAGTGTTTGCCCACAATAGTTTCCACCATAGTTACCTTTTTTGTCTCCTTTCCCTACTGTATTCTTTGGAAGCAAGTCACTATGCACAATCCACACTTAAAGACCAGGGAGTGACGTTCCGCCACCTTGAGGGGGCAGTATCTATATCTACATAAATTATTTGGAATTCTTCTATATAGGACATTTGTCTATTCTCACCCATTTGTTTATTTATTCTTGTTTTAAAAACTTTATTTCATGTTGGAGTAGAGTTGATTTACAATGTTGTGTTAGTTTCAGGAGTACAGCAAAGTGATTTAGTTATACATATACGTATATATTCCTGTATCTCTCCATCTTTATTTATATTAAATTAAACATGAGTTCATACTGACAGCACGAAATCTAATCCATGACCACATGTGTCCTTCCAACCTCTCCCTTACTTCTCTGTAAACTCCCCCTCCAATGATGAGGCTCCTGGTTCCACCATCTGCCATCTACGTACTTACTGTTCAATTCCAGCATACATCTACAGTTTTAGGATTGTTAACCTATACCCCCGTAAGAAACAATCTTAGCTACTGGAATACAGTACTTACACACAGTTTCTTGTTCCTCCACTCACTTCCAAAGTTACTTACTTCGAAACATCTCCCCCATCCTCATCAGTGAAGCCATATCACACATTTGTAATAGAGCTAGATGCTCTTGCCACAGTTCGTATTCCGTCTTGGGAGCCCTGATCTCCTTGATTTTTATTTGTTTGTGTGTATACATTAAGGTTTACTTCTTGTGGTGAAAAATTCTATGGGTTTTGACAAGTGCGTAGCATCATGTGTCTAACACTATAGTATCATACAGAATAGTTACGGCACTAAAAATTCGTTTGTGCTTCACCCAGTCAACCCCTCCCTCACCTCAAACCTCTGACAACCACTGACCGGTTCCTTCTCTATAGTTTTGTCTTTCTCAGACTGTCATATAAAAGGACTCATAAACTATGCTGCCTTTTCAGACTAGTTCTTTCACTTAGTAATATGTTTTTGTGGGTTGATAGTTCATGCATTTGCATCCCTGAGTAGTATTCCATTCTATGGATATACCATAGTTTGTTCATTTATTCATCTATTCAAATACATCTTGGTTGTTTCCAGTTTTTGATGATGGTGAATAAAATTGATTCATAATTCATTCATGTGCAGCTTTCTGTGTGGATATAAGTTTTCAAATCAGTTAGGTAAACCTGGAGTTGATTGCCAGTAAAGTTATGTTTAACATTATAAGAAATTTCCAAATAGCTCTCAAAGTGGTTATAACACTTTGCATTCCCACCAGCAATAAATGGGAGTTCTTGTTGCTCCATATATCCATTAATAACGGATACTGCCAGATTTTGGATTTCAGCCATTCCCGTAGGTGTGCGGTAGGTAGTATGTCATTATTATCTACTTTGCATTTCCTTAATTATAAATGATGTTGAGGGTGTTTTCATTGTCTACTTACCATCTGTATATTTTCAGTGGTGAGTTGCTTGTTTACTATTTTTCCCCATTATGAAACTAAGTTGTTTTCCTATTATTAAGGTCTAAGAGGTTTTATTATTATGTAGTTTTGTATATTTTGGATACAACTCATTTATCTGATAAGTGATTTGCAAATTTTTTTAGTCTGTGAGATCTCTTTTCCTTCTCTTAACAGTGTTCTTTGCAGGGCAATTTTTTAAAAACTTAAATAAATTTCAACTTATAAATTTTTTCTTTCATGGACTGTGCTTTTGGTGTTCAATTGTATCTAAAAACTCATCATTAAACTGCAGGTCACGCAGATTTTATTGTATGTCTTCTAGAAGTTTTATAACTTTTCATTTTACATTTAGGTCAATGGTATATTTTGAGTTAATATATGTGTAAAATGTGAGGTCTATGTCTAGTTTCTTTTTTCTTTCTTTCAGTCTTAAAAAAATATGCACTGCCAATTATTACAGCACCATTTATGGAAAAGACTATCCTTGTATTATATATATTATATAGCCTTTTTGCTTTTGTCAAAAATCAGTTTTCTTTACCTGTATGAGGTTATCTCTAAGCTCTCTATTTTATTCCATTGAACTACGTGTCTGTTCTTTCACCAATACTGTGCTCTCTTGAGTACTACAGCATGACAGTAAATATTGAAATTGGCTAGTGTGAGTCTCTCAACTTTGTTCTTCTTTTCCTGTATTGTGTTCGCTTTACTAACCTATAAATGTTGGAATCAGTTTGTTGTTACCACCAAAATTTTGCTGGTATTTTGATGGGGTTGTATTAAATCGATATATCAATTTGGGAAAAAAAGATGTCTTCTTTGTTATGTTGAATTTTCCAATCCATGAACACAAAATCTCTTTCCATTTACTTAGATTTTCTTTGATTTTTTTCATTAGTATTTTGTTGTTTTATCTTTTTGGTACAATTGTAAATGGTATTTAAAAATTTAATTTTCTGATTTTTCTTTGCTAACATATAGAAAATCAACTGACTCTAAAAAAAAAAATATATATCGACCTTATATCCAGCTACCATGCTGTATTCACATTCACATTCAGGAGTTTTTTTGTTGGCTATCCATTTTGTTGGTAATTTTTCGGGCTATCTACACAGAAAATCATGTTATCTTTGAGTAAAGAGTGTTTTACTCCTTCCTTTAAATTTTGTATACCTTTATTTTTCTCTTCCTTGTCTTATTGAATTAGCTAGGACTTACAGTACAATGTTGAATGGGAATGGGGAAGAGGATATCCTTGCCTCATTCCTGATCTTATGTGGAAAGTGTTAGTCTCTCTTCACGAAATATGATATTAGCTATGAGGTTTTATTTTTTTTAATATTTATAACCTTTATTAAGTCATTATACTCTAGTTTTCTTTTAAAGTTTTTATTATAGTTGATTAATTTTTTCAAATGGTTTTCTGCAATGATTGATATGATTCTATATTTTTTCTTATTCAGTGTGTAATGAGATGTTACCTCGATTGATTTATGAATGCCAAATCAGCCTTGCATTCTTGGTCATGATGTATTACCCTTTTTATATATTGCTGGGTTTGATTTGCTAACATTTTGTTAAGGACTTTTTGTCTCTGTTCATGAGGGATATTGGTCCTTTGTAATGTCTTTGTTTTGATATTAGGGTAATGTGGGACTCATGAAATAATTTGGGAAGTTTTTCTTCTTTTATTTCTTTGAAGAGATTGTTGATAATTGGTATTATTCCTTCATAAAATGTGTGGTAGTGTTAATCAATTGAACCATCTGTCCCTGGATATTTCTTTCTGTAAGGATTTAAAATAAAATTCAATTTCTTTAATAGATACGGGCATATCTATTTGCTTGTCCTTGCATGTATTTTGGTAGTTTGTATTTTTGTTTCACTTTATCCAAGTTATGAAACTTGTGGGTATAGAGTTGTTCGTAGTGTTTCCTTATTAACCTTTTAATGTGCATGGGATCAGTAGTGATAACCCCCCTCTTTATTTGCTGTAATATATATCTTCTTTCTCTTTATCTTGTTTAGCCCACTTAGAAGTATCAATTTTATAGATCTTTTCAAAAAAACAGTTTTTGGATTCATCAGTTTTTTTCTATTGTTTTACTGTTTTCAATTCCATTGATTTTTTGTTCTAATTTTTCATTATTTCCTTTCTTCTGATTGTTTTAGAGCTTTGTTCTTTAGTTTCCTAAAGTGGGTGCTTAGGTTGTTGTGGCCAGTGTATTTTGTGCAAAATCAAGTTGTATAACGAGATATGTGGTGGGGTTGTCCTGAGACACACATGGAATTTGACATTGTTTTGGTGAGGTTGGAAGGCAGAGAGAATAGCAGTCATCAGGTGCCTCTGATATTTCAGCCTCAGTTAATAGGTCAACTCTGATCATATTGCTATGAGGGTAGATGGAGAAAATAGAGGACTAAGAACGTATTAAAGGTCTATAAGGTCGATATGTTTTCCAAGGCAAATTCTACTTCTGGTCCTTTTGAGAGAAAGGATTCTTCTGCTTATGATTTCCACACATTCCTGCTGATATGACAACCCCAGGATGGTATCAGGGTTGACTCGTTATCTAGTGAATTCAGGATTTCAGACCACCCAGAGGATAATGAGTAGAATCCTCAGTGAGCCATAAACTTCCAACCCTCTGAGCAGGAAAAGACTCTTCCACAGAAACGATGTTGTTCATGGCTGCCACAGTTCTGCTACCTACAGCTGATTTACAGGACCGTGTGGCACTTTTATACATTTACATGGATGTAGAATAGAATAACGTTCAAAAACTCTGATTAAGCCAATAGCCTGGTTGTCTCCTGGGGGAATCGTTGCCACGGTCTTATTAATGCTGACTCCTCACTACACCCCAACGGAGGATGTGAGCTTTCGTTGTGTTCTCCGTCTTTTACTTTGGAAAATGTCAAATTTCATAGAACACTGTACATATTTCTGATTTTATTTGGAAGGAGCATGACTTTTGGACAAATCTGTACGACTTCTTTGTCTTGAAGCACAAATTCTCTTATTAATTCATTACTTATTTTAAAAATATTGAGTGTTTACCATGTGTTAGGCACTGTTCTAGGCCTTGCTCTCTTAAGACCTTACTTCTAGAAGAGGAGACAGATTAAAAAAAAGAAGTACAGAGATATGTAATATGACTGTGCTTAGTGCTATGAAGATAAAAGCAGATTGCATGACTGGGAATGACATGATTCTGTGTGTGTGTGTGTGTGTGTGTGTGTGTGTGTGTGTGTGTGTGTGTGTTAGGCAGGATGTTTAGAATGGGTATTTTGGGGAAGTGATGTTTAAACAAAGACTTGGAGGAAGTGAAGGAACGAGCATTATAAAGCTTGAAGGATAAAGGGTTCTAGGCAGTGGGGACCCCTAGTAAGAATAAGCACGGCATCTTGGAAGAGCTGCTCCAGTGACCCTAGAGCAGAGTAAGGGGTGATGGTGGGAACAGCAGACAGGTAACAGAGCCTGTAGTGCCTTCCAGGCCACATGGAGTTTAGATGCAACGTGGTGAGAGTGTTTTGAACAGGAGAGTGAATGATTACTCCGGCAGCTGTGAAGAAAATCACTACTGACAAATTTGCTCAGCTTTGGTAAAAACAAGACACTGATATGTAGCATTTTATTTGAAGTTCAGAATGACTTGAATAGATACTGTATTAAAAATAACAGTGGAGAAGTCCTGCTATTCTTCAGTAGGATGTTTTTAGCAAATTCTGTGGTCTGAGCCTCAATGCTCTGTCATTAAAATAATCAAAGAGGCAGAGAGGATTATTGGAGAAAATGATGAATGGTTTTAGTCTTGTCTCAGTTGTTCTGAGACGATCACATCAGAGCTAATGGCTGGAATTGGAAATCAGCTGGTATAAGAAGTAACTGTGCTCTTGTGCCTGGAGAGTGAATGTATCTCCAAGAACATGAGGTGACAGGCAGTGACTTGGGACACTAGGATAGTGACCAGGACAGTGGGGTTTCCTGAGTCCCGGTTCTGGGACTGAGTGAGATGAGCTCCTTGGGCCTCCACCTTGGATTTCTCCTGTACTGTTACACCTTTTAGGTGTTGCCTCAGCAGTGTGGAACATGGATGGTGTCCATTCCTGGAAGGATAAATAATCCCATCCCTAATTAATAGAGTATGTACAGGTAGCTGAAGCTTCATAACTGCTTTAAAGTAAGGACATAAAGGTTGGTTTCTGCTCAACTGGGTGATGCTGTCCTGTTTTTGGGCTCCTATACTGAAGAACTTGAGGAGAACTATGATAGATCATTAACCCAGGCAGATCCTCTCCCTAAAAGTCATCAGGTTCAATGCTCACTTTCAGGGAAACAGAACAGGGTAAAATAAACATGTAACAAGTAGGCTCTAAAATAATACAATTTGGTCCTGTACTTTTTTCCCAGCATGCAATTTGACTTACTTCTCCTTTAATGTATAAATCTGCTAAGGTTCAGATCATGTTTTGTTTTGTGTGATAATCTCTGAATTTTTCTACCACCCCTACCACAGTGTATTTTTGTTTTACTTATTTATTTTGTTTTCGCACTGTGGATATTTAATAAATTGTGACTATCTAAAGCAGTTGAACACTAATCTCATATTGTATGAAAATTTGCACAGAGTATTTTTTCTATTTAATAACATCAAAATTAGAGAAATAACTCATTATGGAAAGTGTTGCAGTTCATTAATTTAACTATTCTTTTTTATTCATTCATTTATTTACTGTCTTATGTTTAATAAACACCTGGTATATATCTGGAAGAACACTAGAGGACACATTTATAAAAGATGAGTAAGATATATCAATAGTTTGCCTTAGCTGAGCTAAGTGATTATAGTAGAATTTAATAAATACTTTGTGACATGGGAACAAAATGAAGAAGGAGCAGAGATGTGAGAAGCATTTCTTGCTATGAAGGATAAGGAAAGTATTTTGAAAAGAAGTAACATTGAGGGAGATCTTCAAAGAGAACTAGGATTTGTTCATGTAGAGAATGAAGATGACCCTAAAGAGTACAGAGGCATAAAGACATAAGGTATAATCAGGAGAAAGCAAATTTCTCCAGTGGAATTGAACTATGGGATATAAAGTAGGGAAAGTATGGAGGACAGGACTGGAAAGTTGATTGGGACAATTTAGTAAACGATCATTATGCCATGCTAAGGAATTTGGATTTTATTTTATAAACCATGAATAGTCAGTATCTTAGTACATTTGGGCTGTTATAACAAAGTACCATAGTGTAAGTGGCTTACAAACAGTATAATTTTATTTCTCACAGTTCTGGAGGCTGGGAAGTCCAAGATCAAGGTGCCAACTGATTCAGTGTCTGGTGAGAGCCAGCTTCCTGGTTCAAGATGCTTTCCTTATAGCCTCATATGGTGGAAGGGGTGAGAGGGCAATCTGGGGCCTCCTTTATAAAGGCACTGATTCCATTCATAAGGACTCTGCCTCAGGACCTAATCACCTCCCCAGAGCCCCACTTCCAAGTACCATCAAATTCAGGATTAGGTTTCAACTCATGCATTTTGGTGGGACACAAGCATTGTCGATAGCATTCAATAAAGGTTTGACCACTATTATCGACTAAATTGTGTCCCCCCAATTCATATATTGAAGCCCTAACCTCCAACATGAATGTATTTGGAGATAGGACCTTTACAGGTAAGTAAGAGGTAATTAAGATTAAATGAAGCCATAAGAATGGGGCCTTAGTCCGATATAACGTGTGTCTCTATAAGAAGAGGAAGAGACACCAGGATGTGCGTGCACAGGGAAATGTCCATGTGAGCAATGATGAGAAGGTGGCCGTCTGCAAGCCAGGGAGGGAGCCTGCAAAACCAAACCTGTCAACGCCCCGATCTTGGGCATCCAGCCCAAGAATGAGAAAATTAATAACTGTTGTTTAAGCCACCCAGTCTGTGGTGTTTTGTTATAGCAGTCCTAGAAGATTAGGACAATCACTAAATTAATTCACAGGTTTATTCCCTCTCTTGTACTCTGTCTGGTCCTCTTCCTGTCCCCTCCTCATTGTTACTTTCCTGTTTTCTTCTTTGGCTCACTTTTCTTCTTAGTCTCCTTAAATGCTCTGTTTTTAAATGCTGGTATTCTCCAGGTGTTTGTTGGTGGTGGTGTTGTGGCTTTAGCCTGTTTTCTTCTCAGTCTACGTGCTCTCCCTGTTCAATTTTACCCAATTCTGTGACTTAAATACTGCTCATACGCTGATGAATTCAAATGCATGTCTTAAATTCACACTTTCCTTCTGGGCTCCTGACTGATACAGACAGCTCCCCACTGCACATCTTCACGCCCATATGTCACACAGGTGGCTCAAACACAGCACATTCCAAAATGAATTATTATGTTCCATTCCCAATCTGTTTCGATTTGTGTGACCTAATTCAGAAAATATGATTGCCGTCTACCTGGTCACCTAAACGGGAATGATGAGAGTCATTCTGCACTCCTCCACTAGTCCACATTACTGTCCACAGGTCCAATTAATCACCGATATCCAAAGATGCTAGCTGTATGGCATTTCTACTGTTAGATTTTCCTGTCAATTCCGTGGGTACTGCTTTAGATCGGGCATGAACTGTTTCTTAGCTACACTGGCCTTTCTAATCAATGGGCATTTCATTCTATGAAAGCCAGTTATCTTCGAATATCTTATAATTTTGAGATAATAACTAGTAGAAGATCTCTGTGATTGGACCATTAAAATTCTGTTTAGTTTCTGATGTTTCATATAATGTAGGGTTTCCTACACAAGGTGGATAATCACTATGAAGTTGACATATATGCCTCCAGGGTTATTTCAGATTAAAAATTTTCGATTGGTTAGTGTGGTATTTAGTAGTTAAGGATCATTAAGATGGAAGAGCTTACTAGAGTAAGAGACATATTTTTCTCTGATGATGTGATCTTTGCCTTATAATTTACACGTGTGACACACTGACATTTGAACAAAGCCTTTTTGGAACTCTTGCTGCACTCTCTTCCTTAAGCAAAGCTGCAAGATAAACATAACAACTAGTTAGTCAGAAATGAATCGACACATTCATTCACCTAAACCACTTGGTCAGTCACCATTGCCCAGAATTTTTAACTTCTAGAATCTTCTAACTTTTTAGTTCATTCCTTTTTTCTACAAGATAGATTCAAACCTGCTTTATAGTTCCATTCATTTCTTTGTCCTGCTGTATTTTTGTTTTTCTAGGTCATAAATCCAGTAAAATTTCCAAACATCTTGGCGTTCACAATTCATGAGTGGTGGTAGTTTAGATCTTTCAGCCTGAGATATAGTTGTGCGTCAACTGAATGTGAAAAGAAAACCATAAACTTTTGAACTAGAAGCCAAATGTACACAAATAAAAACTCTTATTTGTTCTGTAGTTTTATTTCTTACCAAGGAGTTTCTTATATCATTTTCATGAATTTTGTTATGCCTCAGCAACGTACTGTGAACTATTCGGTTGGAAAAACATGGGGAAAAAAAGCTACTGAGAAAATGCAAATATCAGTAGGTGTCATTTTTTATTAATTATTTTTATTTATAGCTGACTTTTAATTTTTGTCATATTTTCCCATTAGACATGCATGCTTTTGTGTTGCTGTTGTTTTTATAGGTGAGAAAAATCAATGGATTAATTGGTTGGGAAAATCAATAAGGTAGTATAGATCGCTTGCCTGTGACGGAAAGAAAAGCTCCCTGATTCTGAAAGCTCAGCATTTCTGTTACCCATAAAGAAGAATTACTGGTATGCAAATGACAAAGAACCTACTTACAACTGTTTGCCTCATGCTTGATGTTGCAGTGAAAATTGACAAAAAGAGGAGTGGGCATTTCCCCCCCGCACCACCTTACCCTTTCTCAACCGAATATAATTTAGAACTGAAGAGTAAGCCATGAGCAGGTCTGTGCCTCCAGTCTTGACATAATGAAACTGAACAGCCGCTCTGTCTCCCACTAAGAGTTAGCCAGTTGAAGAGAAAACACAAATAAAAACAAGTGACTTCTCAGATTTGGTGCTTGCTTTCAGGGCTGCCATAGCTTTAGGCTAGTGCAAGATGCCAGTGTTTTAGAAAAAGGTTACTTCTGAATAGATGGCTGGTTAGCACTGTCCAGTTACTGAAAGAAAATACAACTGTGCTGGGCAAAGAAACACTGCCCTTATATTTTTTCTCTCGATACATGTATTCCACACAAAAGAAATCATGGATTATTGGTAGTAAAATCCTTGAGAATGAAAAGAAAGAGGTAGAGGCATCATCCTTTATGCAAGAAAGACCTAACGTTATCTCCAGTAAGTTACTTTCTGCTCTCTCATGATATGTAACACACCACTGGATAAAGTACTATCAGCCCTCTGGATCTGTAGTTTCCATATTCCACATTTTCAAAAAAAAATTTCCAGAAAGTTCTAAAATGCAGAACTTGAATTTGCTGTGCAACAGCAACTATTTACATAGCATTTACATTGTATTAGGTATTATAAGTAATATAGAGATGATTTAAAGTGTACAGGAGGATGTGTGTAGTTTATATGCCAACACGACGCCATCTTGTATAAGAGATTGAGCATGTGTGGATTCTGGTATGGCAGGTGGTGTTCCTGGAGCCAATCCCTCACGGATACAGTGAGATGACTGTATATTATATAGTTAAGATTTTTGGTCTTTGGATTGAGAAATGCTTGGTTGTAAGATCTTTATACTCTTTCTTAATAACTGTGCTTTCCTAAGCAAGTGAGCTAAGTTCTCTAAGCATCAAATTTCTCATATGTAAGGTGAGTAAAAATACCTGTTTAATCAGTTTGTTGTAAGGATTAAAGAAGATAATGTATATTAGTGCTTACTGAATATTCAGTAGAGGGCAATGATGAAGAAGGAAAGATGATGATGATCAATAAAACAGAATTTCCTTTAGAGTAAGTTTATAATTCCTTTTTATTAAATGGAACAAAGAAGTCCTGATAAGATGTATTTCCCTGCAAAATTAGATAGTCTGTAACTACATCTTAAAGTCTCACTGTTCTGATTTTCTTAGTATTGCAGCTAGATCTGGACTAGGGGTATTTAAAACAGATCTATTTAAAACAGTATTATAAGAGTTACCATTTACTGGGTATACATTTTGCCCCATATTTTAGTATGTGATTTACAGGCAAGTTAAAAAACGGACTGAAATCACATAACTTAGAAACAGCAAAGATGGTATTCACATCCATATCAAAACCCATGCTCTTAACCAATTTTGATAAAGTTATCTCTAAGTTGCAGATTTCCCTTTAAGCTCCAGAGTTGCTAGTGCCAGAAATGTAGATGTATCTGGTATCTCAGGTGAGATTTGGTACGAAGTTGGTGGATAAAATTGGGCCAACTTTTTGGGAACTATAAACCACTCTGTGTTCCCAAGCTCTTATTTTCAGGATCAAATCAAACTATTCTTGTCAGTGAGTTCTGATTACTTTGCAATAGTCATTTGAGGACACCTTGGAAACCAGCTTCTCTGTGACTCAATATAATTTATCTGGTATGGACCCTCACAACTTCAGTTTGCCTTGAACCACTCATTGTCTGAGGCCCATTCAAAGAAAAAACACAATCTCAGTGACTTTCTGGAATGCTGATATGAGTGATGGACCACCCTACATCAACTTGGGCTTTTAGGATGTATCCAACTCACATGCTGATGGGAGTGAAATCTTGTCCCTGTGCAACCTCGCATGTCTGCTCTCTTTTTAGCAGATAACACTACAAATTATACACTTGGTCCACTTGAAACCATTACCAACCATGAGTGGTGACGGCCCTTCTGTGAAAGCACAGTCTTTCTGACTCTGCATATGCAAGCCATTTTTATGACTGGTAATCGAAGCTGAAATAGTTGTTAACTAATAGATGTTAGTTGTTAACATCATATACATTCAGTTCTGGAAAAGGTAGAAAGTGTTATTGGGCCCTGGGTACTTCCCGAAACTCAGAATTCCTTTGTATGAAGAAACACCAGCAATCTCATACACGCCTCTTCTTCATACTGATGATTTGGTCAGCCTTGATCTTGTGTAAAAAGCTGCAATCTCTCTTGCACAGAAAAACAGATGAGAAGAAAAGCTGGCTTTTTACAAAGCAGAAGGAAAATGGCCTGCCAGGAATGGGCATGAGAGAATGAAACAGATCAAACATATCTTTTGCTTATATATTATTAACATGACAGATGGAAGGTAAGATGGAACCTCTCTCTCAACGCAAAGATTAAGGAAGTGAAGTAAGGAACATATAGTTTGTGTAGAGTGGGTAAGTGTTACAGTTGGGCTTTCTTGCTTTCCTTGTGAGGAAAGAGGGACATGGCTATGGGGAAGGATATATAAATGTGTTCAGTGTATATATAACATGTATATGCGGACTATCATCATAACATATCATATACGTATATAATGTATTTATGTGTATGGATATGCACATATATGAACACACACACATAAAAAACTAGATGACTGGTTACATACCTGCTTTCCTAGTTTGATCGCATGACTTTTGATGGAGTTTTTTCCAACTGGTACGTAAATAATAATTTGGCATAGACCAGAATAAAAAAAGACACCCAATTCTGAGAATCTTGGTCCTCAAATTTGAAAATCTATTTACACATTGAGGTCAGTTAGAGGTAGGATAGAAAAGTTACTGATGCTGGAAAGTTGGGTAGAAGAGTTTTACTGATTTGATGAAAAAATCATCTGAGTACTTACTATATTCAACACTTATGTTAAACCCTGTCAAGTAGAAATGTGCCACTAAAAGACATTACTTCTCTTGTAATTTGCCCTGAAATATCTGACAGAAAATGAAAAACCATTATGACTACCTGGTAGCAAGTCCAATTACAAATGACTCCAGAGCCCTCTGTTCTGTGACCTGACTCTAAATCGTCCTTTAGGATTGCCATCCGGTCTGCTGGCCCTCGGCTTTCTGCCTACTCCTGGGTAATTGGGGGATGGAAGGCACTTATCTGTCTTGTTTATGGCACTGTGCTCATCTGATAACAGTTGCTCCACAAGCGCACAAGAAGGAGAGTATATTTGCTGGAGCTCTAAATTCACTCACTGGAGTTATTAAATCCTGGGTATTGCAGTTGGACAAACAGACATTGGGCAAAGGGGGTAAGGCTAACAGGACTTCTTTTTTCTTAAAAAGAAAAAAAAAAGCAATAAAACAAAGCTCTACCGTCACCCTCTTTTCCTGACTTCTGTTATCTTATTCATGAAAAGTACAAACTAAAGAAGAAAGAAATAAGAGAATAGCACTGAGGACTTAATACTCTTAGCAGAGGGAGACTCTCAACATTAGCAGTAGATTTCAGACTCTTTTTTTTTTTTTTTTTGGTACGGGGGCCTCTCACTGTTGTGGCCTCTCCCGTTGCGGAGCACAGGCTCCGGACGCGCAGGCTCAGCGGCCATGGCTCACGGGCCCAGCCGCTCTGCGGCATGTGGGATCTTCCCGGACCGGGGCACGAACCCGTGTCCCCTGCATCGGCAGGCGGACTCTCCACCACGGCGCCACCAGGGAAGCCCGATTTCAGACTCTTAATCCAGCTATCCTTCAAGGATTCTCCTGCTACCGTCTGCTGTCCTGTCGCCGCACCTAAAAATGCTCACTACTTTTTGCTCTGACAGGCTGGTAGGGAGTCAAGGTTTATTTTGCAATGGAATCCTGCCTAGGACCCATTTCATGGTGGCCTGGTGAACTGCAGCTTTGTGAACATTCACTGCAGGTGCCCGGCCAAGGGAGCCGATTTTCACAGACTGAGCGGGCAGTAAAGGAGTCCATTTAGATGTAAGAATCGAACGTAAGGGTTTTAGGTTTCTATACATTTTTTATGAATTATAAAAAGTAAATGAACACAAAACCACATCTACAAATAATCAGAGACATCTAAAACCACGTTTAGAGTTGAAAAGAAGAATTTTCACCTCCGTAAGCATCAAGGAAGAGTTTTGCTAAAGTACAATCATAGTCATAAAAGCAAGGATTTTACATCTTTTATTAGCACTTCTGATTTAGGAAGCTGGAAAGCACTTTGACCCATACGTGGAAATGAGAATACCCAAGCCCAAACCGCTTTCTTTTTGGCAATAAATCTCTGTCTACTTCTGAGGGTTGTCTCATTTACCTTTTTGGCATCTTAGTAGAAAACCTTTTTCTTCCAAACTGAAGCAAATACCTTTACATGTGTCTTTGCAAGAATGCTTTGTTTCTTAAGCAAAAAAAGAGGAGTAGTATTCGGTGAATCCGTAGGCATGTTGCTTCAATGACTTAAAATTCTTTGAAGAATTCAAATCACTGCTTTCCAGTCAACATAGTATTAAAGCGTCAGGATACTAATAATACGAGTAATAAGTGGAAACCATTTAACCTTGATAAATCGTTTCCAATTTAATATTACAAAATCCCTGATGTTTTCAAGCTGCTGACATGGGCATTCTGAGTTTCCTTTTACATCTGAAGCTTTGTAATGTGGAGGCCCCTGCCCCAAGCCCCAGACAGAGCCAGGGTTGAAATGATTGAGTCCTTACCCTTGGTCTTACCTTTCTCTTCACTTGACAGCACATCACCCAGCAAAGGAGCAAATCAATAATAATGAAAACTTCCTCTTTCTCCCTGGAGTGTTAAAGAGAACAAGTTCACAGAGCAGTACCTATAGCAGTGCTGGCTGGTCCTTGACCAAGACCTAGCCATTCTGGTGTGCAATTGGCGGAGAGAATGAAAAGGGCAGTAAATCATGACAGTGGCAGAGAGTACAGCCCGGTGGGCTAAACACAGGCCATCTGAGTTCTGACACTGACAGGCTGTGTGACTTTGGGCTAATTCCATAACCCCTCTGTGCTTTATCTTGGCCACAAGCAAAATGGGACCTGGAAGCATAACCATCCTGCTTTCCACAGTTGTGGTATTAAATCTGTCTTTGCCAACTACTTTCAAAACCCAGGTGCCGGTGGTGGTCTTTTCTCCGTTGATCTTCGTTTTAAATCAAGTTGGCATTTAAACAATCTTTATTAGAGGGTTTATTAACGTCTAACTTGTTCTGATAACGTATGATGGGTTCGGAAACAATAACAAGTGTAAATGAGACCAATATGGAGAGTGCAAAAGGGAATTAAAAGTCACTTTTAATGAAATTCACTTTCATTTTTAAATGCTAAAAGGAATTTTAAGTTTTTTTTGTCTAGGATAGTAGCTGTTTAGATGACGTGTCAGCCTAGCACAAATTTCCCTAAATGAAGCCTGTACATACTCTTTCAGGAACTGCAATACACCGATTCCAATATTTCCATTAGTCACCTCAGGGTCTGTTGCTTATGTTAAATTAGTCCTGGACTCTGGTGCTCTGTCCTTAGCGTCTACTGGTGAAAGGACCACTGAAACGTCCTCCTGGCTGTTGCCATGTTCATCTCTTGGTGGCAGCCTAATCAGGATGCTCTCTCCCAGTGTTTCCTGAGGTTGAAATGATCCCAGAGTTAAAATTCTTTCAAAGGTTCCGAAATGTGTCTATTTTACCCACAGAATCCATGGGGAATAAATCCCTCAGTCTGTACCTCAAATTCTTCACTTTGTTGGGACTTGGAAAACATTCCCTACATCGGGGTGGAGGCAGGGTCTGAAACCTTCTGTGCTTTTCTCCCTGTTCAGTGATTTTTGCGCGAAATTCCTCCATTTTTTCCCCATGCAAAATGGAAACTTAAATAAAATTTAAAAACGAAGTATTAATAACTCAGCTTATAATAGTTGATGGGATGCTGTAAGAGGACTGGAAAGGGATGAAGTTGAAGGATTGTGGGAGTCAATATCCAACAGCAAAGAAGGGGCCTTACAGGTGTTGCCTAAAAATACATGGTGCTCACATACATAGAACAGTCTGTACGGATTCCCACCACTACCGAGCTATAGCAGAGGGCGGTGGGACCACTCCTTTGCTTTGGGGACAAGTGTACACACCCCCTCAGATCTCACAGGAACACCTTATGATTTCTTAAGCTCTTCAAGACTTCCTGAGATATTGATTTTGGTATCATTTAGACTACGTAAGAATGTCATGGTTGTCAAATGAGCAGCAGCGAGAGAGAGTCCTGCAAGATTGAGATGGAAAACTGTAGCATTGGAACCAAGCAGGACCCTGAGGGGCCTTCTTGGGGACAGACATCCCAGGTCCCCTGCCTCTTCTTTGCAGGAAAGCTTTAGCCTCCTAGGTCTTCCCTGAGTTCCGAAGAGCAAATTTAATCAGAGAAGTGAGAAAATTCAGAAACATTGGGAAAAAAGTAAGACAAAATAATAATAGTTTAGCCATAAAACAAGGTCAAAGAACTTTAGTTCCTCCTGAAGGGCTGTAGATAATATCCTGAGCCATATCCTTAGGCTGTTTTGTGGATACTGAAACCCCTACCAGGTGGAGGAAGTTAACTGCATGCTGACCACCGGCAGGTAGACCCCAGATAGGTTGGAACCAGAAGGTTAATGACTGAGATGCCTGAAACACCACCCTGTTATCTCACCACCAACCAGAGAATTGAGCACAAGCCGATCACACACCGCGTGACCCTCTCTCTAACACTGACTGTAAAACCCCTTCCCTGAAAACCATCAGGGAGTTGGGGGGCTTTTGAGCAGGCGCTGCCTGCTCTCCTTGCTGGGCCCTGCAATAAACGCTATACTTTCCTTCACCACAGCCCAGTGTCAGTAGATCCGCTTTGCTACGTGTCGGGTGAGCAGACCCAAAGTTGGTTTGACAACAGCATTTGTGGTCAGAACTGATGAAGTCATGTCTCAGGACAAAGATAATTTGACATCTGACCTTTTATACATCTGCTATTGAATGTTGGTGGCTAAGGTCTCAGAGCTGTGCACATACAAGGATATTTTAGTTATGTGGAGGGAGGGAGCAAAGTGATTGTAGGTCTACTTCAGGCATGAGAGCCAGAAGGGAAAGAGGAAATGTGGCACTTTAGTACTTTGAGGACTAACCATGCTCAGTGCATCATGGTTTCCAGGACTAAAATGCTCAGAAGGATTCTGAGGCTCTGCTGCTTGACCACAAGATCAGTCCTAAAATATTGTCTCCTTTCTTCTTGTGAAAGAAACCTTAAAATATGATTTTCTGAATGGCTTTCGTCAAGAAATTTTTGTGTGTGTAACTCTATTTAGACCCGTCTCAGTCATATATTTTAAGATTTCCTTTTCAGTTACTATTGCCTCTAAATCCTCATTCTAGTTTTCTCATTTTTGTGAAGTCCTTTTCCCACAGCCCTCCGTCCGCATTGTCACTGTTTCTGCAATTGTTTGTTACTTGCCCGAGCTGGCTGTGAAGTTAAACCTGCTGGAGAGTGGGCACTGTGGACCTAAAAAGTTGGAGCTGTCAGCTGGTGTGGATTCTGGGACGATTCCAGCAGCCTGTCTGCTCATTTTCAAAAGAAAACACATTATCAGCAGAGTTGAAGCTGGTCTCCTTAGAAAAATAAGCAAATCTCTGAAGTCTCTTATAAAACTCACAGATCTGGTCAGAGTAAGTTTGATGTTGCTGACAGATCGTCAGTTAGAGGGTGCACGTGTGAAGACAAATGTGGGAAGTGATTGGAGTGTGGCTTTTCATAGGGGTGACAATGGCTCTCACCGGATTGGGAGACAAACTCAGCTTTGGCTGAAATGCAGTAGAGCTAGATTTTATTAATTTACTAAACCTCACCACCTCCTCCCTTTAGCCTTTGTCTATGGGTTCCAGAGAAGTACCATGATAAAATCAGTTAATACCGCATCTTGTCCTTACTTAAGACTGCTATTGTTTATCCTTATGGCTTGTATTAGTTCTGTTATAGCAACAGGGCATGATTTAGCCTTTGCTACTGAGGAATTAATCAGGTTCATGTCTACTGTAGAGTAGATGGCTTTGATTCACTAAGGCATGGCTCTAAGGGCTTATTGGTGATTATTTCAAATGTTTTCTTTTTTTATACTTAATCAGAATGACAAACTCTTTTTGTCCCATCTACACTGGAGCATTACTAGGGTGGCCTTATGCATCAGCTCAGTAAGATGCATTGGAAAGAGCATCCTATGGAGGCAGGCTGACTTGTGCTATGCTGCCTAGAAACTGTGTGACTTGGGCAATTTAGTTATTTTCTTTGAGTTTCACCATCAGTAAAGTGGGGATAATAGTATCTAATTGCAATGTATTGTTATTAGAGAGGTCAAACAAAACAACACAGAAAAACGTCTTTAGTCCTTGGCACGTAATTAGTACTTAATGGTTGTTACTCTATGTAAGGACCACCAACACGACCACAACCACAGAAACACACACTACTAACAATTATTGAGAATCTGGGCACCAGAATTCAGTGATGAAAGACACTGCATTTAAGAGTTCAGGAATTTACAGCTTTGTAGCACAGGTTTATCTTGAACCATTTTCACAGGTTAAATTACTAGAAGTACCACTGGGATTTCCTCGTAATTCCTGTGTAACACAATCCAGAGGCATGGGCCTCTGAATTTAATCTTAAGGCCATATATAGAGGCATCCGTAAAAATATTCTGCCGAAAAGTTCTCACCTCTAGCAAATGAGACTATCTTTAGAAAGAAATCACTTTATAGATGTTTTGCCCGAGTTTTCACAAAATATTAGTTTCAAAATGACTGTATTCTTACTTTCTAAAACAGTAATTGAGGAACAGAGTTTTAAAATTGTGTCAGGAAGACAGATTTCAGGCTTTGAAATCTCCAAATCTTCTGCTATCCATTTTTACTCACTGCTTACCTTCTTTTTGTTTCTTTCCACTGAAGAGATGAATGTGTCAAACAATATACAAGACGATGTATAGTTACTCGTCAGTGATTTAAAATATAAAAGCTGACTTTTGGTATCCATCAAAGGCTTACGGTTTCAACAGGCTTGTATCTTTACAGGTTTTTAAAGAATATAAGAGAAAACTGAATATTTGCAGGTACACTTTTCTACTATAGTGATAACATTTGTTAGAAGAAAATAAATGCAATGCATAGGTTAAAAGTTGAGAAATGTAATTGAATTATATTCTTGCTTTGATCATTTTTCATGAATGAATTTAATTTAGTAAAACGTTTTTCTTTGAGACAGGCAAAATTAAATTTATCCAGGACAGAAAAGTATTAAGCTGGCCTACATAATTACTTAACTTTATATTGGTGGTTATGAAAGCAATTTTAGGACACGTATGTATATAGTCAATAAGTTGCATTATTAGGACCACCTTAACTTGAATATATGTGAAGTGTTTATGCAATATTTCTGGGGTATGATATATTTTTATAACTTCCATCAATATCACCAAAAAGGCAAAAGAAGACAAGATATTCTAGTTGTTCTGCAAGGTTTAATTAAACCCATCACACAGGTAATTGAATATATAAATATTTCATTGAGTGATAAACTTCACACAAGAAACTCTTCTAAGGCTTGGTCATATTGCACTTGGTGACACTGCAGGTTCATCAGAGAGCTGATCTATGTGAATGACTGTGTCTTTAAGAAAGAACAATGAATTTAAAATAGAAATGAAAGTGACGTGAAAGATGGCTTGGAGCTTGAATTTGACTCATTCTTGAACTGCTTCTGATTTATACCTATTTCTTTTTCAGAGTGTAATTGTAATTTTTAGCATCTCTGCATTTAAAAGTGCCAGAAAAAAAATATCAGTATGCTAGTGGAGATGCAAATGTCTTTATACGGAAAAAATCTTGGCATCATTGAATTACAACCTAATTTTCAGGACTTTCACCTCCATATCTGGATATGTGATGTTTCCAGATAGATAACTGATAAATACAAAGACATCTTTATTTTTTCTGAACCTAGATCTACATCCTACAACTATCATTCACATGCCTAATGAACTTGATAAAGAATCTTCTTTATATCACAGAACAAAAACCATTAGACTTACCCTACTTTAATAATTCCTTTCTGTACTACCTTTTACTGCATCTTAACACCCCAATCTTGAGTCAGTGATGGTCATAATCTGGAAACCCTTCATACTGTATAATCTTCAGAAATTGGTTTAGCTCCTTTCGATGCTGCAACACATATATCTGCCAAATGGCTTTGTAGGGGAAACAGAGCCAAGGAAAGTGAGGGCTGAAAAGAAGAGACACCTGTTCCCAGCTGCAGAAGGTACTGGAAACTGCAGACTTCCATTCAGCCTGCTCTGGTTTTATTAAATGTGGATGGGGTCACTTTGTGTCTGCCATTCATCCTCTTCGTGTGCCTACGCTTGCACTTTAATGTCATATAAGGCTTTGCGTTAAAGTTTCCACATGTAATTCAACAGATAGTATGGAAGCACTAATCTTATTTCCAAACTGATGACATTTGGAATTCCTTCCAATAGTAGCTAAAGCAATAGTCTGCAACCGTCATTGTTTGGTAGATTTGCCTTGTAGGCTCCCTGATGTCTGTTGAAAACTCATCTGCTTTCAGACAATATATTAATATTTTGTAGCCTTTTGCATCTTGGTTCAAAGCCAAGGATAGAAAGGCAAAAGATATAAGAAGCAGGAATCATACAAATTCTAACCTGGTTTCCACAAGGTCTTGGGGGCCTCGGCTCTAAGCATCAACAGGGGGATATAAATATAGAGCATCCTTGGGAAAACTCACTCTACAATCAAGCCTTGGTTACTAGTCTAAAAATAGTACCCACATCTTAGAATTAATGAGTGTTAAAAAGACAATGAATTTAAAGAACATAACTAGTTTCGGGTATATACGAATTAGTAAATGTTAGTTATTGTTATAAATATAGTTCGATCATTCAGGAAATTAAGTTCCAAGCTTCTCGGCTCTAGTAGAACATGAGTTAAAAGACCTCCCCTCCTCCCACTGACCCCCATCCCAGAGCCCCATTTCCAGCAGTCAGTCTGTCTTGTATTTCTTTGAGATTTGCAAGCTGGAATTCGTTTTGCACTTAGAATGCTTGACGAACTGGGAAATATTAGTAAAGCAGCATCTTATTCACTTACTCAACATCAAAATGTAACAGACTGATTAAACAGAAGACATGAATAAAATGACAGAATACACATGAAATTGTATTAATCACTACAGGTTCACCTAAGACATGTAGCCGACATGCTGTAAAGGAATTATACTTAGGTCATGGAGGTGGCAGTGTTGTTTAAGAAGCTGGTTGAATTCATCCAAGGTAGTGGAAAGGTAGTGGCAGGATTAGGCATGAAGAATACAAACATCTTTCTGATTTTTAACACAACCACTTCGACTTTTTGAGTCCCAAACAAAGCCGGATGGTGCTTTTGGTGTCAGTGTATTTGGAATAAAATTGTGTATGAAATTCAAAGAAATCTTACTGGGGTCGAATCCTCTGTACCCCATAAAATTTAACTGAAGAAAAGTCCGCAGCAAGTCTGGGAGGAAAGAGACACCTGAAACAGTTCCTATCTGTCAGAGACAAGCAGTAAGATGAATTTCAAGGGACAAAATGTTTATTACAGAATGCTAGGCTATCGATTAGTGCGAAACTATACATTTTTTTACCATGTCATTTAATTGATTCCTTCAGAGAAACTGCCATGTTTGTCAGAATGAGGCATAAAGCTATTTTAACTGCCTACTTAAAAGTGTTCAAATTCCTTAGCATAAAATTGAATGGAATCCACAATCTGAACCCAACTTGCCTTACAGCCCACTGCTCTTCTACAATTTCAATACCGCATTTACCCAACGGAGTATCCACTCTCCTCAAACAGTCGGGGAGGGTGAGGGAGAGCAGGGTCATGCTAGAAAAATCCACCCGTTTTTTTTTTTTTTTGCGGTACGCGGGCCTCTCACTGCCGTGGCCTCTCCCGTTGCGGAGCACAGGCTCCGGACGCGCAGGCTCAGCGGCCATGGCTCACGGGCCCAGCCGCTCCGCGGCATGTGGGATCTTCCCGGACCGGGGCACGAACCCGCGTCCGCTGCATTGGCAGGCGGACTCTCAACCACTGCGCCACCAGCGAAGCCCCATCCCTGTTTTTTTTAATGATCAAAGTGTATGTCGCATTCAAGGCTGAACGCAAATATCTCATTCCAAAATCTTTTCTGCTCTCATCGTTTTATCTTCCAGGAAAAGAGTAAATAGTCTCTCCTTTCAAGCTTCTGACAGTTTATCTATATCTATCATTTGGAGCTTATTACTTTTGCAAACTAAAGAATGTTAGTCGCCATCTGGCTCTACAAGGATTCGGTCATTAACCACTGCAGTTGCTGACCTTTAACACCCCCTGAAAGGAGTTCAGGGCAGAGATCAGTAATAAGGCCCTCTGTGCTCTAGGAAAACTGGCAGAACAGGCCTTCAGATAGTTAGATATTTTGGGGAGAAGAGTTTATGAATCCAATTTCTTGCATCTTCTCATACCCAGAAAAGCACTAAAATCATTAACAGAGACATCTGTTCCTCGTGACTAGCAGCAAACTTCTACTGAGATGTGTGCTTAATTGCATGTATCCCCTTCACCAAGATCATATATAATATGTACTGACTTCCCCTCCTACCTCTTGGGAGCAGTTTGTCAGAGCTCTCTAAAATGCTGTCTCTCAGGCTCTAGTCCTCCTTTTGCCCCAAATAAAACTGAACTCACAGCTCTCACATTGTGCATTTTTTTTCAGTAGACAGTTTTCATCTTTTGTAATAAAGATTAATGTATATCCTTATCTCTAAAATAATACGTGGAAGAGCAAAGAACCTTGTCTTTTTATTATTATATAACACCATAGGCTACTAAAAGTCATCTATTCATATATTCATTTAATAGTTCACTTATTTGCTCTAAAAATGCTTTATGTATCATGAATATTTGGAGACACACAGAGGCAGAGACAGAGAGGTCTTGTTCTAAAGAGCTAATGCTCTAGGAATAGACTATACACGTTACCAAGTAATGATGCTTTAAGTGCAATGATATTTGAGAAAGGAAATGATTCAGCATGATAGGAGCAAAGGATATTCATGAGAGATGGTAACAGAAAGTGGAAGGGTTATGACGTGGTTGTGAAGCCTTTGTATACTGTGCAATATTTTATCCTAAAGTTAATGGGCATTTGCTAAAGAGTTTTAAGGTCCAAAGTTATACTCTCTAATTATGTGAAGGGTGGTTCTTAGGAATTTGACCATTGAAGTAGTGAGTCCAGTTTAAATGTAGTTGAGGTTAAAAACAAACAAAAACAAATAATAAATAATAAAGCTCAACCTCAGACAGTAGCAAAGGTGATAAAAAGGAGAGAATAGATTTGGGAGCTAATTTTTGTAAATGTCTGATAATGTTCAGTCATTCATTTGTTATGCTAAGGATGGTGGTGAAAGAATTAAGGATGGCTCCAAAGTTCCAGGCTCAGGCAACTACGTGGTGATATTAATGGAGAAGAAACACGTGGCAGGAGGGGTAGGTTTGGGAAGAAAAAGAATGAGTTGGTTTTAAACCAGATGAGGTGTGTGTGTTTGTGTGTGTGTGTAATGGAGTTTGAAAGTCACTGGAATTAAACAGGTCAAACAACTGTAGGATTAGAATCTGTGGCGGCACAGAATCTGCCACCCCAAATATGTCTCTGTGGCATATTAATTATTTTAAGCTAGTTATGTTCTAAGAAACAGAAGACTTGGGAAAAACTCTGAAAACCAAGTAGGAGTTACACTTTTGTAAGAAACATTTACATTTACAAGGGAAATCTCCATTTGTAAAGGTATCTCCCTTGATGGACCAGGAAGAGGCAGGTGACCAAACCTGTAGAAACTCCTTTCAGTGGGGAAGGCAATGATGGAAAGCTGTGTAACAACCATACCCTTGTTTACTGTGCTTTTCCTGGTCGCCTCCCATAACTGGCTCTCCCCTCCCCCCATCAACATCCTCTTTTGTCTTTTGCTGAGGATGGTATTTAAGGTGAGGGCTTTGGCCATTTTTGCGAGTTACTCAGTTCTCCTGGGTCTCTCCCATGTACACATGGTGTTAAACTTTGACTTCCTCCCGTTAATCTGTCCCATGTCAACTGAATTCTTAGATCATCCAGAAGAACTTAGAAGGGTAGAGGGAAATGTCTCCCTCCTTGACAGATCCTAAGTGACTGATTCACAGGAATGTTTCAGTTGACTGGTAAGGTAGGAGGTGTTGGGTAAGTGGAAAGGACTATTAGCCAATGGCAAAAATTCTTTGGAGAAAGTGTGTAAATTACCAAAGGCAAATCCATGAAAGCAACATGGAAGAATTTCAGAAAGGACTGATCCCTCAAATATATGAGTCATGAAATCTACCATAGTAGCATAAATTACCAGCATAACCATTGCTTGGTTAAGAATTGGGTCCCAATATTTCTATTGTGAAAAAATGCAATTGCATTACCTCGGAGGGAAAATGCACCACCAAGTACCACGTTAGCATCAATGATGGATGTTGATAAAAAAAAAAAAAAGCCAGAGGAGAAAAATAAGGAAACTAACATTCACTGAGCACCTGTTACATTATGTCACTTAAATTGCACAGTCAACTTTGTGGTTTTACTGTTTTTTAGAGATGGAAAGGTATATTCCAAGTGGCTAAAGGACTTGCCCTATGTCATACAAAAGTGACTCAGCTCCTAAAAGAATTCTCTTTCTGTCACAACAGCATGATAGTAGTAAGAATGATCACAGTGTTGAAAAACACCATTTTCCAGGTACTATGTACCAAGTATGGTGCGATGTGCCTTATACACCATGTCTTATCTAGTCCTCATAACGTTCCTAAGCAGTAGGTACCATCCTGGTTTAAATGCAAGAAAACTGAAGCCCAGAGGGTTTGAATACGCTGACCATTATCATACAGCTAATGAAAGTGGTGAAAAGGTTCAAACCTGGATGGGACTGGCTTCCTAGCCCAAGTCTTTAACCATTATCCACACTGTTTCCGGGCCCTGTGATTCCTAGATAAAGACCAAGAATGGAACAAGCTGATTTTTTTAAGCCTCGTGATTCAATGTTTTGGCAGCATCTTTTATTGTTTAAACATACAGTTAAGAAATCCGGTATTTTAACAATTGAATCCTTACCAATGTCAGCTCTCATCACATCCTACTGCCCTTCACTCCAGGAAATTCACATCATATCCAAATAGGATATAATATCTTATAGTAGGACCTTGTGCTTCACCTGGCAGCTCATCTGAAGCTCATTAGGAATGTCTGTTTTAATCAGTGTCTATCTTGTTGCATCAGGGAAGAACCATCTTAACTATTTTTTGACTGCTCAGAAGGTATAGTTGATTTGCAGTTGCCTTTAGCATTGTCATTATGCTCTCCCATTGGAATGACTAATATTTATTCAAAACCAAAGAGTTAAGTGTGCTGCAAAAGCAACACTGGGCCGTGACTTTCCCAGTCAGCAAAAAAATGTAGCTGAGGCAAGTTGTTATATTGGAATGAAACACAAGAATATGAGAGAATGTGGAATGCTGACATTTATAGACCAAATCATGTTAATTATTTGCCAATCAGCCCAAAGTGAACTATATTTAAAGATAGAATGGCTCATTAGACAGTCAATTAATTCCAAATAGATGGAGTCAGACATCATTTGTTCTTTTCTTTCAAGATGGTTAAGAAATAACACAAGCATTTTCATCTCCTAGTGGCCACTAGGATATTAATGGACTATGTTTAAGAGATTATCATACTTAGTAGCATCCTGGATTTAGAATCAAGAATCAGAAGATTAACAAAAACTAAAGGTAATAGGAAACCCTGGAATGAACTGAACAGTCATGGAACAATCTCCTTGCATTCAGAATGGAAGTATTATACACATCATTTTCAAGCTGTAATGCTTCTCTTTCAACGTGTTCATGCAAAATGTTTCACCTCTGTTGCCAAGGAGTGAGAAAACCACTTAGTGTTTTAAAACCTTAAAAATTAAAGTTTTGCTTAAATGATAAAAGCTGTACTCTCATTATAAGTTCTGCTCTTTTTACAAATTATACTTTGGTTCCATTTAAGTTGGGTTATTTTAGTGGATTCCAAGGAATTTTAAGTGATGCCAGAGGTGCTTGATAAACTCATAATTAATCCTATGCAGAGTATGGTGGGCTGCATTTAACTGGTATTCATATTTACCACTTAATAATGTTTTCAATTCATAGATCATTGCTCTTCCAATGGTATCAGTGATAGAACTTCATTATTCTGCACTGCACAGACAGTGATTTTCTTATGTTATGAAGGGAGAGACAACACCTGTCAATTTAAATGCATTATGCATGGTGAATAATAAAGTTTAGACAAATTGAGATTGAAATCAAGAACTATTGAATGAAGAGTCCACCTACAGGGCCGGAAAGACTTAATTGGGAGTAAAAATTGCAATGCTATTTAATTGGTCATTAGCTGCACTCGTTTCCTATTGCTGCCGTAACAAACGACCACTAACTGAGCAGTTTGAACAACACCCATTTATTATCTCAGTCTCCACAGGTCAGAATTTGGGCACAGCCTCACTCAGCTGTCTCTTGGCTTGGTCTCACAAGGCCAGAATCAAGATTTCAGCCAGGCAGCATTCTTTTCTGGAGGCTCTAAAGAAGAATCCTGTCCCAGGTTCATTCAGGTTATCAACAGAATTCAGTTCCTTGTGATTGTAGGACTGAGGTTCCCTTGCAGCTGTCAGTGGTGTTTGTTCTCAGTTTGTAGCGGTTTCCTGCACTCCTTACCTCATGGTCCCCTTCATCTTCAAAGCCAGCGATGACGAACCAAGTCCTTCTCACACTTTATCTCTCTGACTCCCTCTGCCTCATCCCTCTGTCCACTTCCTCTCCTGCGGCATTTGTCTGGCTTGACCCTTCTGCCTTCCCGTTATGCTCCTAAAGGCATAAGTGATTATACTGAGCCCACCCAGGTTAATTTCTCTATTTTTATACTTAGCTGATTAGTAACCTCAATTCCATCTGCAAATTTTCTTCACAGCAGCATCTAAATTAGTTTTGACTGAGTAGCCAGGTGACTGGAGTCTTGGAGGGGACACCTTTTGAATGCTACCTAAGAAAACAGCTTATTCGGGGTATTAGGCAACAGAGGGAAGAATACAAGGAGCTCTTTGAAAAGAATCCAATTTTCAGAGAAAAAGAGTTTTATATTTTCTATAACTGTGGGGACTGAAGAAAAAACAAAGCACCTGAAGAATTTAAAATATGTCTCTTCCCCTCTTCCCACCATCCGTCCCACACAAAAATTGATCACACATTTGGTAATATACAAAATTTTTACTATACTTGGCTAACATTTCCATACCTCGTTAAAGAAACAGGTCATTTTGAAGCATTACACATTTAATTATGTGATTCGATCAGCTTAAGATGGTAAGTTAAATTGTTCTCCAAACATTAAAACTTTAAACTGTGCACTGCTCTCTATAAAATGTAACTAAATATATATTTAAAAAATTCTGTCGACAGAAAATAAAAAGAAGAAAAAGGGAAAGAAAACATCAAGGAGCAGATGCCTATCGTGACATGTAGAGGTGATACACAGATGCATCTCCAGTGCGCTTTGACCTCTCCACAAAATATCACCTTTTTGTTAGACGTAGTGTCTGCACCAGTAGACCAGCAGCCGGTTAATGTTTCCACGGCTTGATGATGCCCTATTTGTATAGCTCCTTGGGTTTTTTTTTTTTCCATTTAGGAAAAAAAGTCTGTTTTAGGTATATTCCGTAGGATGGAACAGTGCTTGTTTCCTAAAGGGGTTCTTTCTATAAGTTGTTACTGATTTTGTCTGCTTTACAGAAGTGTTTTTGTTTTCCCCCTTGAATTCTCGTGGCCGACATTCTGCTCTTCTCTTACGTGTCACTTTTGGCAGAGACTGTCACTTTCTTTCCCGTGGCTGTTTTTGATCTTGGCTACTATCTCTGTTCCCTCATGCATCTGCTTTTCACTGTTATGTTTCTTCTCTGCCCAACAACACTCTCGTCACCTGTTTGTTCCCATTGTAGCAGCCATCTCTTCTTTCCTCCAAAGTTCTTGAGAATAAAGGTTACCCTTAACTGTCCATTTTACTTGTTCACTCAGTTCGCAGTGCAGTGCCTAAAATATGGCCCCTCTTCAAGAATACCAAAGTCATTTAAGTGCCAAATATGGTGTATATTTTTCCATCCTATCTTCCTGGGTCAGTGTGTTACATTGTGGATTTGCCTTCCATCTTAAATGTTGGTATTTCCTCAGATTCTCTCTTGCTATTTCTTACTTCTATTCTCACTTCCCACACTTCTTCTCCCCCAGAGGACAGCATGGATTCTTAGGGTTTTGGTGTCCATGTATGGCAATCCCTCCCAAAAAGGTATCTTCATGCCGAGACGTCTCTCCTCAAGGTCCACACTGACATGTCTGTTTCTCTGCAGAACGACCCTGCTGTCACAGGTTGTATTCTCCAGAAGCAGATGCAGAGAACTGAATTAGGCATGTAAAGTTATCATTAAGCCTCAACACCTATGAGAGGAGGGGATGGGAGGAAGGCTTGGGCAGAGAGAAATGCTGGACCGCGGTGCAGGCTGACAAAATCTCAGCCGACCCGATGGGATGCTGCAGAGCAATTACTGCCCATCAGAGGAGATCTGCAATGTCTCAGAATAAGCAGGTTCTTAGACTCCCAATTTGCTCAGTTGCTAGATGTGAGCCGCATTGGGAAGACTGATTCTGGCTGTCCGAGGCCGACCGTGAAGCAGCTAATGGCTGCAGGCTGTCTGCCGAAAGCATTCTCTGCAGCTGGGGAGCTAGTTTCTCCTTGAGGGAGGATCTGGGTAGCACATCACCATGTCACAATGTGAATGTTTCCTAATTAAGTCAACTTCGCATTTTCCTGATGTCATCTGAGGTCTTCACTGCCCCTTGGTTGGAATTAATTAGACTCTCTCCAGTGAATTTATTAATTCAACTAAAATTTATCCAATACCTAACAAATGCCAAACCCTGTTCTAGACACTGGGGATTCATTAGTTCACAAAACAAAGTCTTTCCTCATGGAGCTTACATTTTAAACAAGTCATGAATATACAGTGTTTTGGGAGCTGTAACCTCCTTCCCATTTCCGTATTTCCACAGGTGAGCTTAAGCCCGTGTGACTTTCCTGGCCTCTCTCCACAGTGGAGATTCGCTCTTTTCCTTGCCCTGCAGCAGAGCACTGTGCAGCAGCCATTGGGACAGGTAAGCTCCACAAAACATCCAAACCAGCTGCCTGCTGGGGTGGTGAGCAGAGGACCCACTATTGGCTTCATCAGCACTAAAGTTGATGTCTTGAAATTGATCCTCTTTTTCCTTGCTTTAATTTTCCATCTGATCTAAACGTGGGAGGATAAGGATTGGGTATTACATTTTGAACTCCCTATATGTCAAGTGGAGAAGAGTGTCGGGAAGAATAATAAGAACAGGTTAAAAGGACAGAAGTTGAGGGGAATATGTGGTGGCTATTTTGTATCCGGTTATAAGGAGATAGATCGCTGAAAGATGACATTTTGAGCAAAAGCCTTCTTGGAGTGACACAAATTCACTGGCCTGTGGAGGCCGACACTCCAGTCCTCCGGTGTGAGTCTATCTTCCCCAGGTTCCTCTGTCTTTGATCTTGACTTCCACAGGGCTGGCTGGCTTTCACACTCAGCCGCTTCTCCAGATTCACAAGAACAAAGGTCTCACCACGCGTTGATCAGTGGAGTTTTTACTGGGGATGGGGAGGTGTTCACAGAGGGGCCACATCCTTCAGCTTTGTAACCTTCAGCTGGCTGTCTGCTCCCCTCACCACCTACACTCTACTCCAAATTCTCATCCCTTTATAAAGGAGAAGAATCTAAACACTGAAACTTCTAAAGTCCCTGAAGTAGGGGTATAGCATAGCAAGGCTCACCTTCTATCATTCCCTGATACAAAATTATGGCATTTTTTTCTCATAATAAGACAGCTCTTTCTTGATGGATCGTTTTAGTAATAGTTAGTTGGGCAATACTGCTTTCTCCACATTATTTCATAGCAAAAAAAAAGTGTTGCATCCTTATTCAAAACTGTTTCACAAACCACCGCTTAAATCATAGGTGAGGGAGATCCAGGCACAAAGTGGAACTCGGTAACCTACACGCCCCTACCCAACCTTCCCGGTTTGCCCAGGGCTGAAGAATTTCCTGGGACCTAGGAATTTCAGGACTAAACCTGGGGAATCTCAGGAAAGCCAGAGTTTTCAGGTCTCCTTTGACTTAATTCCCAAATCTCCTGCTTTGAAAGTGTGGAGAAACTCCATGAGGGCCCTAGTTAGAGTGTAATT
Organism: Orcinus orca; assembly: GCF_937001465.1. Taxonomy (NCBI): domain Eukaryota; kingdom Metazoa; phylum Chordata; class Mammalia; order Artiodactyla; family Delphinidae; genus Orcinus; species Orcinus orca. The sequence goes on from NC_064562.1 coordinate 5,694,122, forward strand.
TCTTAGCTCAGTTCTAAGGCTCATTCCTGGAAAGAGTTGCTTGCCCACCTGCTCCGGGGGTGAACTTTTCCCATTGGGCCTCAGACAGAGGTCCTGCTGAATGCCCAGAAGTCTCTCATATGCCTTGTGTGATAGAGATGCAGCTTTGAGAGGATTTAAATAAGACCGAAAACAAAAGCAGGGACCAGTCCACGTCTTCTGCCGTACATTCTCTGTTCTAGGAAACAGTGCTTACTACTGTTCATAATCTTCCAGCACTAGGATAAACTATAAATGGAAAATGCCTGTCCTATTCATCTCTTCCATATATATATTTCAGATGCTTTTCCCTTATAGGCTAGTAGAAGATTGAATATAGTTCCGTGCTCTACAGTACGTCCTTGTTCTCTATTTTATATCTAGTAGTGTGTCTATGTTAATCCCAAACTCCTATTCTATCCCTCACCCCCCTTTCCCCTTTGGTAACCATAGGTTTTTTTTCTATTGGACTTATTTCTCTTTTTAAAAGAGGGTTCCACCCCACCCCCTGCCCTAACTTTTTCCCCCAACTTCACTTTCTGGGTAACTAGATAGAGATTTATGATGGCTGAATTTCCCAAACTAAAATAGAAGCATATTTGCTTCACAGAGGCCTTTGCACTTTGCTCCCCCAAACAAACAGAAAGGAGCATTTTCGCTACTAGGGTTTAATTTTCATGTGGTCACAGACATTCTGGCTATAACCATCCCACAGTAAAGGAAAAAAAAAAAAGTGGTGCATGCAGTAACTGACTTGAACCAACTTTAATAGGGGCAGGAATTTCTTAGGGGATTTGGAAACCCCACCTGTTTACGCTACTCCCTGAGGTCTTGCTTAGCGGGAATAAGTCCTAGTCTCCCCCAATGTCAGGTGTTCACATGTGCACTAGCGCTTCTAGCCCCAGCTCTGTTTTCGTTTCCTGCCATTAAATGTTAGCTCCTTCTCTTCTGCTTCCTTCCAGAAGAACTTTGTTTAACATCGACAAACCAGGAGACCCTTCCATGACTCTTGGGAAATTTGAGCTTTCTAGGAAAGTTTTCAGATGTCTTGTTCCCAGATCACTGCCTTGAATGAAGCCGGATTGTCTACCTACGTTCTGTAGCCCACTGTTACACTGATCCTCTCCAAATACCCATATGCTTAACATCTGTGCGGAAGTCCTTCCACCTTCCCCTTGGAAAAGAGCAACAATTTAGTAGGAGTTCCGCCAATTCTCAACATTAGTGGACCAAAATAATATAATAATGATGATGATAATACTAATTATATCTAAACTTTTTTTCGAATGCCTTTTTTATCTTCATCATAAGAGGTCACTGAAATTGTGATGCTGTTCTAGAATCTACGATGTAAATTTACTGTGTAATTTCACACTATTTTAACAAAGAAACCATTAACTGAATATCTGCCATTGTTTAAAATTAAATCCCATTGTTGGATGATTATAACTGGAGTTTCAGAATGATTAAAAGTTTACACACACAGAAACACACACTTACAAAGAACCACTGGCTAAATTAGTGAATAGCCCATCCCTTTGGCTATAATCAACTCAGTTCCAAGAACCTCTTTTGGTGTTTCAGTTTCTCAATTAAATATCAAGTCCTAATTGAAATAATGGCCTTGAGTTTTGGTAGTTTTGGAACTGCATCTGTGTAATGCTGAAAAAGTTTTCTTAGAAGCGGTCTCTTGAGGAGTTGTATGTACGTACCTATGTTATAAATCCCATTTGAGTTACTTTCCTTTTAAGCTCTAGAAACAAGATTTATAAGGCCCGACAGGCGTTTTCTCTTTGTGGACTGAATTTTCTTCTCAACGTTTTGAATGAGTGTCATCTGTCTTCAGCCAATTTGGATCCATTCTGGCTTATGTCAGAGTAGATGACGTTTGTCGTTAGTCTCAGCTGTCTGTTAATATGCCTTGTTTCCAGGTAGCAGAGCGGACTTTTACCACCTTCATTTTGCCTAGGACTTACTCTAAAGGTGCCTCAGTGTTTGTTGACTAAAGCTACTTTTTATTCAAAATTTCTAAACTAAAACTTATAAAGAAAATATTTAACTTCTAAAACCACAACCTGTCAACATGTAATTAAACAAATGTAAGTCCTTTTGGTTTCAAAGTGCTTCAGTTTTAAGATATTAGAAATAATAGCAGTAAGTAGATGTGAAACCACCGGGCAGTCTCTAAAACAAACATGCTATGGTGCTGCATAACACGGAAGCCAGGAAAATGGAAAGGAGATGGAATTGTAGGGAATCTTCCTGTTCTGGGAATCGCCTGTCTCGTAGTTTTACTATTATTCTTCTCACATTCGCTTAACTCTTATTTGTGTATCATATAGTTTAGCACTTACCTTGCTTTTTATTTTATGCTTCTCCTCGGTTAGGTTATAAGCTTCTGGAGGGCAGGGACTATATCTAAAACTTGTATTTTTCTCTCTCAGCATCGCCTTACACCAAGATCAGCACTTAAAAGATGCTTAAAATTCTTGGTTAATTGATTTTTTTTCCCCCCAAACTGACTGATAGTTATTTTCCCCCGCTCGCTAGATTAATTGACATCCATTTGAGAGCAACTATGCGTGTGACTCTGATCCAAGAGAGGAAAGCTTGGGAAGTCTAGGGTGAGTCATTCATCATGATGGAGTGCAGAATGGGTTTCTTGTAGTAGGCTAAGGGTGTCTGATTATAGTATATTCTAAGTGGGTGACAAACAGACCAAATGATAAATGGGGTCATTTTACTATTCCGTGGGAAACTTGGTTTAGGAACATAGACCCAGAGTCTTTTATTGCCCTATCGACCCCAGGAAATTGTTCAAAACCATATCAGGTAAGGGCCTCTGCTGAGGAATTGATAGTTACATATTTGGTGCAATAATGAGGCCCTTGTGGTTTGTTGCTTTCTGAGTCGTCTTATTAAGCTTTGATTTTCTATGTCAGGCTGTTCTAAGTGTCTGCCAACCCAGGCTGACATTCCAAAACAGAGTTTAAACCAATTGATAGCTCAGAAATATTGCTATCAAGACACATAACTGGGGGTTAATACCATGACCTATATTTGTATAGGATTTTTACAGTGTTGGCAACCTGTCAATTTTATTTGATGGTTATAACCACCATGAAATGCTGTAGGAAGAAAGTTTCTGAAACTCCATTGTAAGGTTAATGCTGTATTACCACACATCCAAATCCCACAAGCCCTCTCTTTCTCTTACTGTTTGAATATTTATACATAAGCTTCCAAGGTAAATTAAACACCAATACACTCAAAGGTTGAGAATCTATTTTATAGGAACATTAATAAATGTGAAGGTGAAAGAAAAATTTAAACATTTTTTGGTAGGGGAACTATTTATCCCGTTTTGTTTTGCTTAGGCAGAATCAGTTTCAGTTTGTTAGTTTTGTTTTTTTTTTTGCGGTACGCGGGCCTCTCACTGTTGTGGCCTCTCCCACTGCAGAGCACAGGCTCCGGACGCGCAGGCTCAGCGGCCATGGCTCACGGGCCCAGCCGCTCCGCGGCATGTGGGATCTTCCCAGACCGGGGCATGAACCTGGGTCCCCTGCATCGGCAGGCGGACTCTCAACCACTGCGCCACCAGGGAAGCCCAGTTTGTTACAGTTTTAATTCCTGGATTATGAGAATAAAATTTATTTCAGAAATCGGAAACAACAGTCTAAAGCACATATTGCCTTCCTCTTCTTAGTTTATCTCAGTACTATTCACTCTTAAAAATATAACGGCCATTTCTCTTTTTTTTCTTTTAAAGAAAAACATACAAAGCATCTCTTTAATTATTTTTATTTGATAACATTTTTCAGATATAGGTTAATCTAAATCTGGTATCTGCATATTAATTTCAGAATTAAGGAATAATTTTCGGATTCCATCCTCCAAAAGTATGACCAAGTTACCAAATGCAAGACAGCACATGGATTTTATTTTAATAAAAATAATTCAACTTTTAAATAAAGAAGCAGTATCTTGAGCTAAGAATCTAAAACTCCTGGTTTAGTTTTAATTTGTTGCTCCTGCATTCATTTATTCACACTTATTTGACCCAGCTTTTGGAAATACAAAGTAAATAAGGCAAGATCTCTGCCCTCAGGTAGCACATGACACTAAGTATAAGTGCTGATAGATACAAGTTCAAAGGTTGACAAGACTAAAGATGCCACAAGAGGAAAGCATGGTTTACAGAAAAACTGATGACTGAGAAAGAAGAAAACTGAGCAAATTAAGATGGGGATTATTAAGTTATAGTTATAATTGTTAGAAAAGAACATTCTGATGAATGTAAGCTAAGTTAAGAAGCAAAGACAACTTTGGCATTAGGAGGAAGGGTATATAAGCCTAGAAACGGGCCACCCAAGTAAGTCATTGCTGGTTGTTCAGAGTAATTGGCTAACTCTGGAAAGTACAGTTCTGTGTTAAAGCAATGTAAAATGTAAGTAAATCATGGAAACAATTCTTCTCTCACTTAATGTTTTTCTTGAATCAATTTTATGTCTTTGGTAAGTGGTTAGGCTGATGCCATGATATGCAATGCATACTGAATGTAGTATTTAATGTGGGTATATATACACACATTGTATACATCTATCTATACATCTATCTATCTATCATTATTTATCACCACTGGCCAGTTAATCTGTTCCATTACTTTATAGATATGTTATAATAATGATTCACAATTCTTGTCGAGAGCCGTTTTCATGGTTAGATGGTCATTCTCTTTAAAGTTGTTGTGAACATAGTATGGGAAGGGGGAAATTCCCCTCTCTATGCTTCTTGAGTTCTTATGGCTGGAATAATAATAAAATTGACACAAGCCAGATTAATGGGAGAAAAAGAAATAAATTTTAATTCATGCTCATGGAAGTGTTATAAAAATGGAACCTAAGAAGTGGTCAAAGCAGGCAGCTTTCATACTTTTTAAGCAAAGAAACAATACATTTGTGAGGAACTGACAGGACAAAGAAACTTAGGCTTTGGGCGCTCAATTAGTGAAGAATCTGAACAGTGTTTGGGTTTGGGGTAATAAATTTAAAAACAAATATGGTTTGTTTATACAGGCTTCTCCACCCAATTTCCCTGTCTCTGACAGTAAGGATGTCCTTCCACCTCTAAACGCAGGGAGATCACCTTTCACAGGGGAGGTTTATTTCCTGCTTTCAGGGAGGAAGAAAGGAGGGTCAGAGTGTCCCTCTTGTGTTGGCCATTTCTTAATTGACTTTAATTCAAAGTAATCAATATGATTTTGTGGCACATTTGGAGGAGGCCCACCCTGAAGCCCAATAGCTAAAATGAAGAATTTTGTGACTATTTGTAAAATTCAAGCTGAAAATTAGATTTTTCTAAATATTCAGATAAGAACGGCATACGCTTGTCTCTCACTCAGTTATGTGGATAATTGGCATATAACCAGTGAACATCTTTCTGTAAATTCCCAGATCAATTTATAGGTTCCGACTCTCATGTGAACTCCAGGCCTTAGGCGGAATATTTAGTTGGCTGTCAAAACGATTAGAAATCATTGCACTAGCTTTCACCCAGTCATATATTTCTCTCCCAACCTGCTGGTCTGATACTCTCCATCTTTACTAAAGAGCCCCAGCACCCCATCGCCTAAGCTGAAATGCTTGGTATCGGCAAAAATTTATTCACTCCTTTTTTATCTCCCATATCCAATTGTTGGATTCATTCTTATCGAATTCATTCTATTTATTTATTTATTTTTGGCTGCATCGGGTCTTCGTTGCTGCACGTGCTTTCTCTAGTTGCAGCAAGTGGGGGGCTACTCTTCGTTGCAGTGAGTGGGCTTTTCTCATTGCGGTGGCTTCTCTTGTAGCGGAGCACGGGCTCTAGGCACACGGGCTTCAGTAGTTGTGGCTTGCAGGCTCTGGAGCGCAGGCTCAGTAGTTGTGGCGCACGGGCCTAGTTGCTCCACAGGATGTAGGATCTTCCCAGACCAGGGCTCGAACCCATGTCCCCTGCATTAGCAGGAGGATTCTCAACCATTGCGCCACCAGGGAGGTCCTTGAAATCATTCTTGAATTGTTTACCTAAATACTTCTATATATCGTCTTATCACAGTCATGGTTCAGAATTGAATTTGGATTATTGCAAATGTCTCTCTTTGCTTAACTGTTTTTCTCCACTTCATCTTATGCTTCATAATTCCAATTAAGACAAGCAAAATCAAAGCAGCCCATGGCATTTCTCACCTTGAAAACTCTTGGCTTGCTATTACCTATAGGATAAAAATTTAATTTCTTAGCAAACCATATTGAAGAGTCTGGTTCCTGACCAGAAAACCTATGTGTGTGATTTTTCAGTCCTGATCCGGCAGGCCTCGGAGAGGAAGCTTGGTTTATAATCAATGCATTGCCGCTGAGGACACAGGCCTCCCCTGGCGGGCCACATCCTTATGCTCTCTGCATTCCTATCCCAGGTGCCTACATTTGGACCTCTCCTTACTGGGGAAACTAGAAGATATTTTCCCCGCTCTCACTCAATACTCAGTACTTTTCCACTGCTGCCTTTCCCCCTCCCGCTTCCCTTCTGGGTCCAGAAATACGCAGGAGCCTTTTGTTTAAGGCTCCCTCAACAGGGGGACAACCTGTACTTCCGTGCTGAGCCACCTGACCCTTGATTGACGCTATTTCATGGGAGGAAACGGAGCAGGGGGACAGTTGGCCCTTTCTCTGGTTTTAGCCTCTTACACTCTCACAACGATGTAAGGCTTTACTGATACTTCCGTTTTCGCTCGTTGTTTTTGATTGGCTGCTCTGACACGGCAAAGCTCGGCTCTTTCCAGATCACCTCGCCCTTCGGATGAATTGACTTTGTGAAGGGATTAAGCATAAGGCCGTTCAGAAAGACCAAAAAGGCTGACAGTCCCAACGGGCACCTTTGTGGGCTGCTAGACGAGTCCACGGGGCATTCTAGAGGGACGCTTGTGGTTTGCCTGCAAGACTTTGAGGGTTCTGTGGACATGTTGCCAGAGGGTCCTGGGAAGTGCTTGCAGAAGCTGTGTGCCATTCTTGGAGGATGCTAGGGCACTTATACATGTGTTTTTGGTGCTGGGGGGAACGTTTGGTCTTCTCTTTAGTCTCGATCCTGGCTGAACGTGCCCAGTGAGTCAGATCAGGCATACGAGAGAAGGGCTCAGAAAAAGCTACGGAAGCAGTTCCTCGTCTACTGCCTGAAGCCTCCTCCAGCGGGGCTGGAGATGGTCAGTGGGTTCCCATGAGCTGAGTAACCCTAAGCACATCCCGGGCACTGGTGCACTCTCTGCAGTTCAGAAAGTTGTTGGAACTTCATAAGGGAAAGAAAGTGCAGAACTCTTTGTGATTGCTTTGCACGGTGGTCCCTAAGAGACCTTAAAGACTTAATTAGATCCCCTCTGGAGGCAATTTTGCCAGTTAGTGAAGGAGAGGGTCACAGTATGGGACACAGTACTACAGACCTTCTCTCTTCAGAACACCCTGACAGCAGCCACTCCAAGACAACAGCATGCAAGCAGCGGCCACTGCCTCCTGGGCAGCACCCCCACTGGGGAAGCAGGGGCTCCTCTAAACCAACTTGCCCTGCGACATCAGACCGAAGAAGCTGTCTGCCTCTGTGGGCCAGTGGCTGGGCCACTGGCTCCCTTGCCCACAGAACTGGTGGCCACATCCTGACAGGTGGCCCCTGTAACTGAAATGGGTGTTCTCTCCACCCTTCTCTGGGGGCCTGGGAATAAGTCTGAGGACTTCACTCACTTCTGTCCAGACCTCTTGGCTTTCGAAAATAAACACTTAATAATAAACATGAAGCTGATGGCTCTCAGTCCCCAGGAGTGACCAGAGGCCCTATGCCAAGGTTAGAGTTCAGAGGGCAGGTGCGGGAGAATGCATTTCTTGGGCTTACTAGATACTGGCAGACAAGTGACTGTGTGTGGTCCCTGCAACCCCTGCACCAGGATGAGGGGAAGACAGATACTTTTGTCTGGTTTGGGGTCTAAGGCCATCACCACTGGGACCCTTGCCCAAGTCTGACTATGGGCGGGTCCCTGTGGGCCCCTCTGAGCCTCCACTGTTACGGCGCCCACGACTGACTGCGGTGTTACTGGTATCGATGCATTATCTGTACACACTCCTGCTTGCCTTTGTCGTCGTGCTGGGACAGGGCTTGCTGCAGTCGGGGACATTTTGGTATGGGCATATGGAAGGCTGTGAGCCTGCTAGACTCACGGGCTATAGGTTGTGGCCTGGCCATGTGATTGGACCATTGGGCAGCCTCAGAGTGACATGTAAAACACCCACTCTGTAAGGACAAGGCATTTGAATGAGAACCAGTTCCGCTCTTAAAGTTGTTTTGTTCCCCATGTGTCTGCTCCCCAGACAGGCCAAGAGGACATGACTATTTTTTTTTTTTTTTTGCAGTACGTGGGCCTCTCACTGCCGTGTACTCTCCCGTTGCGGAGCACAGGCTCCGGACGTGCAGGTTCAGCGGCCACGGCTCATGGGCCCAGCTGCTCCGCGGCACGTGGGATCTTCCCAGCACGAACGCGTGTCCCCTGCATCGGCAGGCGGACTCTCAACCACTGCGCCACCAGGTAAGCCCCATTTTTTATTTAGTGTCATTGTACAGACTCTTTACTCTCTCATTAGTTCTCTTTCTTCCTTAGTAAACTCACGTTTAGCCTGAAAAATCCTAGCTGGAATCTTGTCTTCATTGTCAAGGCTTCCTTATATTCCTCACTTAGGATCAACTCTGAAGGAGCTGTTGTTTCTATAGCAAGAGCACTACGATAGCCTTTAGGTGGAGAAACAGGCCTTTTTCAATCCAACGTGTGCCATCCCCGTAAGTCTGTGTGTTTCTTTAGGAGAGGCACTGTGTCTCACTCATTGTGTCCCTGGACCTTTGAACACAGGCAGGTAAGTAATAGTAGGTTTGCAACACTATTTGTCGACTAGATAAAGAAATAACAAATTCCTGAATAGACTGAGGTTCTTTATCTATGTAACTCATAAACTAGAACCATGGCATAAATAATATAGTTCACCTGGTTGGACCTTCCTATTATTCACTATTGATTAATATTGCTGCAGCGACATCCACCAGCTTTCTGCAGAGGCTAGACTATTAGAAGCAGGAAGAAATCTAAGATATCCTCTTGTACAACTCTTTAATCTGAATGATGAGGAAACCATGACCCCCAAATTCAGTAACCTGACCCGTATCTCACAGCTGATTGTTGATGGTATTTGTAATGCTTGTTAAGCACTATACTCGTTTTAATGACGCTACAGTTGATGCTTTGCTGTGAACAGGGAAGAGCCAACTTTTATGTATTATATTGATCACAGCTCTCACTTGAGCCCCATCAGGGAAATTAGATTTATGCTTTTTAATAAACCCTGCCTAATATTCAACCCACTAATAGTTTATTATTGCTAGTTTTTCTTTTATCTAATAACATGTTGTGGTAAAATTGCTTTAGCAGTTTTGAATCTATGAAACAGAATTTAATCAACCACTAATAATCCATCGTTCAGATTATTTTATCAGCTTGTTCTAGGCTTGAAAATATCTATTTCATGGCACAGTTTAAAGTTACAATAGCCATATTTCTGTAAGACTAGAGCAAATTAGACTGTTTGTTTCTTGAAGAGATGCCCTTGTAAGTGGTTATTTCAAAATGTATATTCCTGTTTTTTATCTTGATATTCCTTATCGAAATGCAATGAAGTTGTTTAAATATTACTTAAGCAACTATAATATCTATATTTGTTTTTTAAATTTGTGCCTTTTGGTGGGGTTTTAACTCTAGCCTTTCAAAAGTCTTCATTTATAGAAATAAACAAATATGCTCATTTCAGGTAAAATGTAGTTACCAAAGCAGTTTACAGACTCGTTACCATTCCATCTTGCAGCTGTTAGGCTCTGGTTCAGAAGAACGAAACAAGCATTCATAGAAAGGAAACCTGGGTTGTCATCCAGCCCTCATCTCTAAAGAGCTCTGAGATTTTAGATAGCTCATTTGACTTATCTGTTTTCAATGATCTCATCTATTACATGGATTTACAAGGCAAAATTAAAAAAAAATCAATGTTACACTAAATTAGTTGTCATCTTTATCCTTCTGACTGAGACAGCGCAGTGTGCTGTTTGAATGCCCTGGAGCTATGCTGCCTGAGTTTGTCATTTATGAGCCATTACCTTGGGCGAGTGACCTAAGTTCCCTGTGCCTACGTTCCCTCCTCTGTAAAACAGAGGTAACAATAGTATCTATCTCATAGGGTTGTCATGAGGATTATGGAGTCATTACAGGAAAAGCACTTAGAGCAGTCCTATCATGGGGTAATTCCTCTTTCTCTCTTGTACCTACCTGCCTATTATCTATCGCTGTAATGACATAGATTTACTAAGAAACAGCCAGTTCACAAGTCTCTTATCATAGCTGGAAATGACTTAGAGAGAGGAAAAAAGAACTCCAAAGGGAGAGGACTCTATCCATGCATACTAGTCCCCTCTGTCAGAAAGAGCATCTGCTGAGGCTTAAGTACATGATGGGTCCTTAAGGAGGCAGTTTGGTGCTGTAACGAACGATCACAGAATCAATATACCTGGAGAAGGTAATGCCGACCTCTGCTTTACCCAGCCCTGATACTCTGAGCTCTTAACCCAGTTCTCACATATTGTCTCTTTTTTCCCCTTTAAATCAATAAAGAACTTCAAAGATCTTTTAGAGCTATAGATTGAGGCTGTAAATGTTTCAAAATTTTAAAAGATAATCATAGCATTGAGGCCGTTATGCATTCAGGTTTCAACCGTATCCTTGAAGACTTTTAAAGTACAAATATATAGGTCCTTTCTCTAAATGAAGTGGGTAACTATAACAATAGCAACGAAAGTAATTCACCGTTCCTGAGGACTAACCATGTATCAGGCCTGATACTAAAGGCTTTATAAGTGTCATCTAAATAAATGAACAGAACCATCCTTTATGGTATTGTTATCTGCACTTTTCAAATGGTGAAATTGAAGTTCAGAGATTTAAGTAAAATGTCCAAGAATACAAAGATACGGAGTCAGTAAGTGGTGGAAGCAGGATTCAAAGCCCCATTAGTCTGGCTTAAAAGACCATGTTCTCAAACAATCCCCCAGAGAGACTCGTCTCCTAAGAAAGGACAATGTGCCTCATCCATTTACCGATCCAGTCTTCACAGACAAGCCTAACTGGGAAATGGTCACAGCAGTTGCTGCTCTTTGTACGACGAATGTAACGATTCTCATTCACGAAACAGGTGCACTAAGAAATGGCTTCCCAGTAGTTGCGCAGTTTAGAGTTTTTTGTATATTGTGCATGACTGGTACCATAGTACTGAGCAAGCTCAGCGATGATTGGCCTGATTTTCTAAATAAACTGTCCTGGGAGAATAGGTTACTAGGAGCGAGGTGACCCATTCAGAAGAAAGTAGCATTGTTCTTGTCAAAGTGATCATTGATTTTTCTCTCGGGTTTCTGTAGGGAGTTGCAGGATACATTTCTATTTGCTACAAAATGAAAAAAGAGAAGTGTTCTCGGATGGACTTCTGTGTTCCAGAAATACAATCTTGGAAAGGAAAAGAGGTCTAAGAGAATAATCAAAGTTTTCTTAGAATTTTTTTTGAGGTTTCTCAAGACAAAATGGCTTGGAAGAAAGGAACTATAACCAATTCCAAATTTCTTTTCAGTTGTAGGAGGAAAAAGGATTTGTAACAGCAATTGAATTAGAAGAAAGTCATCTTTTCAGTTAAACTTATGGCTATATCATAATGTAATTTGTTATATACTTGCAATTATTCCTATATTGACAGAAAGCTTTTCAAATTTGATGGGCCAAATAAATCATCAGATCTTTGAAATCAAAGAGGAACACAATTTGTTTTATTCAGTAAGAATGTGCTACCCAGGACTTCCTGGCGGTCCAGTGGTTAAGACTCTGCGCTTCTACTGCAAGGGGCACGGGTTCGATTCCTGGTTGGGGAACTAAGATCCCACATGCCTTGTGACCTGGCCAAAAAAAAAAAACAAAAGAGGAAAAATAAAAAGAGGAAAAAAAAAAAAAAAAGAATGTGCTACCCATAGCCAAAGGGTGATGGTGAAGCATTAAACAGAAAAGTAGTTTGCATGATGTGAAGCAAACTACTTTTCATGATGTGAAAAGTAGTTTGCAATTAAATCTTTTTTCTTTCATTCTTGTCCCTTTTAGTGACCTAAAGGACTATTCTAAGTACTAAGCATTTTCCTATAAACGTACAAAGTGGTATCCAGAGGGATTCTCATCAAGCCTATAAGGGTTTTGTTTGGAATATGTTACGAATATAGTTCATGAAGATCTTAAACCCATTGTGCACTCACGTTTGGAAGCCATAGACAGGGGTAATTTTTAGAAAACCTGCCTATTTCACTTCCCCACTGCGGAGAATCTATCCTGCCTATTGCCACAACTGCTTGAACAGCCTCATCATCTGTAGGTCAAAGATGCATTTTTAAAAAGAACCAAAAGCCTCACTTACAGGACATAATAGAAAGTAAGAGCTGGGAAGACACTGTTCATGTCTACTGGGTAATTAAAATGAGTTCTCAAGATAAGCACACCAACTGAAATACATATTCATTTGAGAAAAACCCAAAGAGCTCTCAGGGGCTGTCAGGTACGTAGCATCGTAAGTAGAAAAGACGATGTAGTGCAGCGTGTGACAGGTGCTGAAGATGTTGGTTTCTTGTTCCATATCTGATATGCTCCCTTGTGGCACTCATGGTGTTAGCTATACTTTGCTCCCTCTGCCTGTGCATTAACAGGTCCTCCCGTCTTTTCACATTATTGTGACATTGAGCGTTTTGGGCAAGTTACACTTTAACCCACTGAGGAGAAGGAAGGAAGAGTGGAGTTAGTTAAGTGGGCATAGAGTGGTTGGGTCAATAGCAGAATACAGCATCCATAAGCTGCAGACGGACACTGGCAGAAATGCAAACTGTTACCAGTGCAGGAGAGAAAAAAAATTTGACTGTGAACTATTGAATATTTCTACCTTTCACTGAACTCATCCTTGAAAGGGTCTTTAAGAAAGATTCGTTCATTTGATGTTTTGAGGAACTTTACTGAAGAATTGAGGCCCTTCTTGCTGTTTATACTGACTATAAAGCCCTCTACTGTATCCCGTTCAAAGAGATATTGGCTTAATAAAAATATGATAATTTTTTTTTTTACCTTTTTTTTTTTTTTTTTTGCGGTACGCGGGCCTCTCACTTTTGCGGCCTCTCCCGCTGCGGAGCACAGGCTCCGGACGCGCAGGCTCAGCGGCCATGGCTCACGGGCCCAGCCGCTCCGTGGCACGTGGGATCTTCCCGGACCGGGGCACGAACCTGCGTCCCCTGCATGGGCAGGCGGACTCTCAACCACTATGCCACCAGGGAAGCCCTGATAATTTTTTTATAACAGTGTATTAATATCTTCCGTCTCTCCATCCATGGTTGCAACCTTTGCTTTAATGAAGAAGATATTCATTTGATATTTTGACTTTGATTTGCCAAGAAAGCTCGGGTCCCATTTCTCTCCTCATAGATCTCTGTAACATGATGAATCACTGTTTGAGCTTAGTGAATTTAAAACTACACTTATTCTTCCCCAAAGATTCTGATTTGCATCATTCCTGTTTATATTAATGATATTAATATTTGCCTCAAAAATTTTTAAGTTAACTTTGAAGTCCTTTTCCTTCACATTTCATATTCAACCTATTACTAAGTTTCCCACGACTACTTAGATTTCCAATTTAAATTTATATTTCAAATTTCTACTCTTGCTTTTGCCATTTGCCTCTGAAATTTCATTTCTGACTCAAGAAAAACAAGAGCCTTCCTAAATTGTGTCACTTTTCTCCTGATAAGTTAATAATAAATGAAAACAAAATACAAAAGACTCATTCGAAAATTCAAGAACTTAAGTTTATTTAAATTTGGCTGATATATAGAGCCTGAAATATTCACTATGCTTTTAAAAGTACTGCAGTCTGATAACTCCACAAAGTGAATTATAATGCATAGTGTGTCTGCCACTAACAAAATAAGGTGTACATGTTAACTTAGTGTTTCATGGTTGGATATATTCATTTATGCAAGAAAATTATCTTGCAACCTTTTTTTTTCAAATATAAGAAACTCATAATTGTAACAGAATATGGAGTAGGAGAAAAATTAGAGAGAAATTTTTCTTTCAGATAAGTAAGAAAGTGTATGTTGAGAAAAAATACCCTATATCAGAGTAGGACATTTGGACCACATTAGGCTCTAACAAGGATATGCAAATACAAGATGTCCTCCTTACTTTCAACCCAATTCCTGAGAAAACACATGCATATCCAAAGCAGCCAATTAAAATGTAAGATAGTAAATAATTAAGGACCAGTAAGTGGAAGTCCTAGTTCTTGCAGAAATGTTATGCTGGGTGAATCATGAAGCATCCTATACAATGTCCAACAGAGAGATGTACGTCACATGAATCCAGTGTAATTCTAGAGCATTGGAAGGATGAAGTTGTAAAACTAGAGTTATTTTTAAAAATATTCTTTTGAGGGCTTCCCTGGTGGTACAGTGGTTGAGAATCTGCCTGCTAATGCAGGGGACATGGGTTCGAGCCCTGGTCTGGGAGAATCCCACATGTCGCGGAGCAACTAGGCCCGTGAGCCACAACTACTGGGCCTGTGCGTCTGGAGCCTGTGCTCCGCAACAAGAGAGGCCGCGATAGTGAGAGGCCCGCGCACCGCGATGAAGAGTGGCCCCTGCTCGCCGCAACTAGAGAAAGCCCTTGCCCAGAAACGAAGACGCAACACAGCAAAAATAAATAAATTAATTAATAAACTCCTACCCCCAACATCTTAAATATATATATATATTCTTTTGAAACATAAATCATTACACTGTAGGCTTTAAATTTCTTACAATTTCATTTGTTAAGATAGGCATCACCTTTGGGTGATAGAGGGTTGGATCCCGTGAACCTGGATACAGGTTCACCAGAATTTGCCAGTTTCTCTTCATGATCACGGATTGAGAATGACTGAGAATGTGTTGGATTAGGGAGTTTGAAGAGAATAGCCGAGATCTGAGAGAGTTTTGTAGAAAATGGCAGATAACATCAAGGAAGAACAAATAATGGAGAAAATGTGAGTGTATGAAGTGTGAAGTAAAGTGTGAAGTAAAGTTTGTTTCTTTTCTCCCCTCCTGTTTCTTATCTTCTTCCTCCCCCCTCTCCTCCTCTTTCTTCTTATTTTAGCAATTTTAAGCAGCTCTGATACAGAAGCAAAAAAGGCAGGTCCGTGAAGGTCAGGGAGTTACTTGCTGAGTGTTACACTAGGACAGGGGGATTGAGGGTATTGACAAAAGGTTAGCTTAGGTGGGAAGAAAGTGAGAACTCAAGGAGTTTTCAGATTAGGAGAAAATGACAAGTTAAAGGACCCTTGAAGGACAGGACATTATAGGCTATAAGGACTAAAAAAAAACCTGGAATAATAGGGATTATAATTCGAGAGAAAGGTATTATAAGGTAAGATCTCAGAGTGGAGTGGTTCTGGGCGATGGCAGTCTTGGGCTGACAGCTATGGGTGTGAAGGGAAGTGAAGTAGCATCCGAGAGCTGTGAGAAACAGGCGTCACACGTGTTACTTACACAGAATGCAAACTGTGCACCAACATTCCCTGAGAGACTGGGGAGATGACCCAACTGGCAGAGGATGAGGGAGAAGAAGGACTTTTAAGTAAAAGGGGTCGGGTTTGAGGGATCTGCAGGAAGCAGTTAGGAGCACACTGTAGACCAGGGTGGGAGGGGGTGTCCTGTCCCTGGGGGAGGGCCAGGTTTCAGTCACAGCAAGGAGACAGAAAGAGAGCTCTGAAGAAAGGGTGGATGACATAACTGGAGAAGCTGTAAACCCCAGAGACGGGTCTTCAGAGACTGGTTAGACCAGAATGTGAGAGAGAGAAGGAAAAGAGATTTTCATTTTGGCTTTCTGGCGTCAAGGCTCCCAGCGGAACTCTGAAGAGAGATGTGTCCGTCCTGGAGCAGATCCTGGTCAGAAGCCTGCAAGGATTCCAGATCAGGAACTCTGCTAGAGAACGTTTGTGTTACTTATCAGCTTAGAGGTCTCCATAGACACCACTTAGAGCGTGAAAGGAACAAAATGGAGTTTGACAGTCTTCCTGGAAGAGCCTGATGTCTGTTTTAGTGTCATCATTTGTCCGTTTAACTGTATGCTAAAGCAAGACTCGTTGTCTTAGGTCACTGGGCCCCGTAGCAGCCGCTGTTTGGGCCATATGTCTTCAGTTCTCCTATTGTTTCCGGACCACACGGTCCAAATTCCACATGACGGCACTGGTATCTCTTGGAGCAGTTTTTCTGTGCTCAGAGCCTGCTCTGCCCTCACGTATGACATCCTCTTGCCAAGCGTGAGCGTCCTGGTTTCCTGATGCTTGGTGGGGGTGGATCTTAGCCTCCTTTCTGCACTAACTCCTGGAGTCGCCCTGCACGGTAGACTCCAGGTACCCACAGCAGAAACTTGCTTACTGGCTGCCTTTTTTTCTCAGCCTCCCTTCTCCACTCCTCACTGGGATCACCTCCTAAGTTAAACATGCTCTGTGTGCCCTCAGATCCTTGTCACGGGTAAAGCCAACTGAGAGAGGCCCCAAGATAAGACGTACCACCATCCACATGTGCCAAATGGAAGTTTGCTAGAACACTTAAGAACAACTTGCAAAGGACGTGGCTAGGAACAGTTTGCAATCCTTAGTTACCAGACTATAAAAAGCACTAGGGGACCAAGAGTGGACTTGAGTGGAATTTCTTTGGACAGAGTTGTGAGTCAGACCCCATCACGGTGAAGGGACAGTTTGTATTGTCTCCTGGCTCAAATCTAGAGATTAGGGTTCCAAAGAGATATGTAAGGAGCTGTCTATGTTTCCATGGAGTCTGGGCACAGAGGATGAACTGTGGCTTGTTAGCTGCTCTGATGGATTAGGAGACGGGTCTGCCTTGAGAATGGACTGTACACACTCCCAGAGTTTCTGGAGGCAAAGGCTGTTCATTTTCCATGGCTCAGAGGTCACTTGGAAGAGTGAGCTGGCCTGGAGCTATGGTAAGAAACTCTGCCTGAAAGGATACTGGTGAATACAGCAAATTTAAGGAGGCTTCAGGTCACACGGCAGAAGAGGGCAAGGGAGGAATCATAAATTGACGACGAGACAAAAGATTTCCCTGCTTTAAGGGAACTGCATGTTACAGAGGCCCGAAGATGCAGAGGGGTGGGGAGGGAGAGGACAGAAAGTGGGGGGCAGGAGTGGTCTTCAAAGTTCCCAAGTTGACTGGAAAGGAAGAATCAGATCTAAGTATGGCAGGGCCAGTAGAAAGTACTGCAAGATTAGATCCGTGCCACTGAGGAAGAGAGGACGTTTCTGAACTTTATTCCCTACCTAACCCCCGCTAAAACCCCGGAGGGGCCCCAAACACAGTCAGGCCAGCTCTGCTCCCCTCTTAACACAACGCCCCCTCCTCCAGTGGATTCACAGGCTGAGTAAAGAGAAGCATTTCGGTTCTGATGATGATTGACAAATACTAGATATTTCTATTAGACAATGATGACTATTCTGTGACTAAGAGTGATCAAAGAAATTTTATTGTCACAGACAGACAAGAGATCACGGGATGAGCCCCAGTTTCACCCAGGGATAGTCTTCTACACAGGGACAGAATGCAAGAATAATTGGGTTGGTTGTTTTCCTGCTTTTAAGCTTTAGAGTTACACTTTTCAGCGTAACTGGTACAGCCTTTTTAGTTCCTCATAAATTCACATTTGTGCCTTGGTAACTAGAGAGTCGAGAGTTTCAATCCGTGTTTGACTAAAACTCGTGGAAATATTCCGGGAGTGTGCATAAGGCCCAAATTACAAATGATTATCAATATTGAAAAGTTAGGGAATGCTTTACATCTTCAAATCCTAAATAGACTAATCTACGACTACTTTAGCTATCATTTCTAGCTGTATGCTTAAATCCTGCAAACGATTATGTTTCTCAGTTTGTGAATCATAAGACTTTTTTACATACGGATATATACCTGCTTTGCATGAATTAGAAACAACTACTTACTGAACTGCCTAAACCCACAGTCTGTCTGGCTCCTCCAGCCCTGGTTAAGGGGTTCAGCTCACCGCCAGGGCAGATTTCCTCCATTTCCTGCTGGCCTCTCTCCAGCGTTTTTTTTTTTTGTTTTTTTTTTGTTTTTTTTTTTTGCGGTACGCAGGCCTCTCACTGCTGTGGCCTCTCCCGTTGCGGAGCACAGGCTCCGGACGCGCAGGCTCAGCGGCCATGGCTCACGGGCCCAGCCGCTCCACGGCATGTGGGATCTTCCCGGACCGGGGCACGAACCCGTGTCCCCGGCATCGGCAGGAGTACTCTCAACCACTGCGCCACCAGGGAAGCCCCCGACGGTGGCTCTTTGTACTCCTGTTGTCATCCATTTTTCTAAACAGGTGCAGCTCAGGAGGACTAAACTGCAGCAGACTGTCAGTGCTGATGGACTGCCTGGCTTCCAGGCCCTTCTTGTTGGTGATCTTGTCGGACCATTACATGCTGATTACAGTTTATTGATGATGCCTACAAAACTGCTTAACAGGCCACATGTAGCATCCCTGAGCAGTGGAAGCCTCACAGCTGGTTAGTACATTGTGCGGCGATTCTGCTTTCTATACTCCATGGTGCTGTATCAGTGACACGGTGCCCAGTAACTTCCTGAAGGACGTGTAGCTCTTGACGGATTTACTTTCTGGTCTCGAGATGTTTCAGCCCACATTGCTACCTAAGTAGAAACTCACAGAAACTTTGTGTACTCACCGGTATTTCTTCTTTCTGTAATACAATGTGTTTTTTTTTTCAGTCTTCCCTGACTACAAACAAGTTTTTGAACAATATTTTCATAGTTGAAAGATGGTATATGAGTAAATTAAAAATTGGAATCCTTGAATATTCAGGCTGGGGTGAGGATGGATATGTGCGAACTAAGCTTGGACTTATGTCATCTATTTTATTTGTATCGCAAAACTCTGGAAGGATTATAACCATACATATTCCAATATGACCAAGATACACAATTAGTTATAAAGATTCTCTGAAATTTTATTTCACTTATAAAACTGAGGCATTGCTAATATTATGTGAAATATCAAGAGCTATTTATATGATCCTATTTTCAAACTTTTTACAAGTGCCACTTAAGGTTTATGTAAATACTAGAAATAATTGCAAAACAAGAGGTCAACTCTAAAATAGACAAAGTAACTCCAAAAAAGAGTTTAGTTCTGCAGATGAATGTTTCTGTTATTTTAAGAATTACTAAATGTGCAAGCACTCGCTTAATATTCCACTTCTACTTAACATACCACGCTTATCTTGTATCCTACTAGCTAGAAACACAGTGATATGTGTCTTCATCCTACGTGTCTTAAAACAAGAGCTTCCCATCTAGGCGATCTGCGCAGTAAATTAGCTCCTGACCACTAGATGGGGCCATGAAACCTCTTGCGTTATTAACAGAGCTCTTGCAAACATTTGCTTTTCTTGAATGGAAAAAAATTTTCCTTGAAAATTTCTTAGTCTTTTTCCTCTCATGTTTAACCCCACCTCTTACTGATGATTGAAAAATGCTCCAGATTCTTTGTAATAATGACAAAGCAACATTACGATAATGACATGCAAGTGTAATCATTATATTATGTTCCAGGAGGGAAATGGATATATTGCCAAGGTCACCTTACAGTTAATTCAGGCTCTCCACTAATAGTAATAGGTTCATCATGATGACATACTAACAATTCTTCCTTTCTTTCTTTCCCTATGTATTGGTCCAACACACAACTCATTAACTCCATCTGTTTGGATTGTAGACCGCAGAATGCTTCTAGGACTTAGGAGGCTATGAAAAGTGTGATTATATTTGGCGTGGGTATATAAACTGCTGCCAGTATAACAACCACACACAATAAGTTTTCTTTCCACCTTATCAGTTCCCCATCAAGATTAACTCTGTGATAATCTGCAGGTCCTCCTGATTCTGGAGGAATGAGGATCAACCCTGAAAAATGATTAGCGTTGCCTCCGAAAAACTGAGTATGATTCCACTATTGTGCAACTTAATGTTTATCTTTACTTCAAAAGAACGATTTATTTCACTTTAATTTAGAAGCAGTCATTTCACTGTTTTGGCTTTCACCTATTATAACCAGCAAAAGAGAAGAAATTCAATTTTCCCAAATACTTTGTACTCCCTGGCAGAGAATATAATGCATAAAGTAGCCATTCAATAAGAGCTTATTATATAAATGAAAGATTCAAGATACCATGATTACATTTTATATTATGGAATCAGGGCAGTTTCATTTGTTTGTCTTATTAGTATCCAAATTTTAATTTATTGAATTATCATATAACTTCAAGGAACAACTATGTTTTAAATAATATTAGATGTGGTATTCCATATTTAAGACGGATTTAGGGCAACTGAAATAATAATTTAAAATCCAAGGGACCACTATGTTCCCCATTGATTCAGGTACTTGAAAAAGAGATTCATAGACTTAAGTCATTTTAATCAAAGGTCTTTCTTTTGACTCTAAGGTCAGATAGAAACTGGTAAATGGACAGAAGAGCTAAATGTCAGTCAAATATATATATATATTTTTTGTGGTACGCGGGCCTCTCCCTGATGTGGCCTCTCCCATTGCGGAGCACAGGCTCCGGACGCGCAGGCTCAGCGGCCATGGCTCACGGGCCCAGCCGCTCCGCGGCATGTGGGATCTTCCCGGACCGGGGCACAAACCCGTGTCCCCTGCATCGGCAGGCGGACTCTCAACCATTGCGCCACCAGGGAAGCCCTCATTACTGTGTTTTAATATGTAAAAAGGGAAACCTCGTACAGCGCTCTTATTCTTCCATTGACACAGCATGATGGAAACAACAGCGGCAGGTAAAGTGTTTGTTCAGTTGTGCTTTTCAAACAGTTGGCAGAAATATATAAAGATTATGTCTATCTATACTTTCTAAGGTATTTGAACTCCTAATTTCTGTGGAGAACCTAAACACAAAATAATCCGCCCAACACAGCTACATTTGTAAGCCGTATCAAGGCAGGGTTTATTATAGCAGTGAGTAAAGAGAATTAATGTAAAGATGTCACTCTCAGTAGGCCTACCGACAGTAAGCATTTTACTAATTTTCTGTATTTGTCCATAACTTCAGCCAAAATCCCATTTGTAGCAAAGCTCCCATAAACTTACTTTCTCTAGAAATGCAATGAAATAATGACAAAAGTTGTACTGTGTTCACCAACGCAATATTACCAAGCAACTGTCATTAGCTGTTTTCCTTATGAAACTATTTTGTTATTTTCTAAAGGAGAATTTTTAGCTCTGCTTTTTTCTCTTTTTATTTGAAAATAAGTTAAAACTTAGAGGAAAGTTGAAGGATAGGTGAAGGGTGGATACCCATAACCCAGATTCCACAGTAGATGACATTTAACCACACTTGTTTTATTGAATTCTCTAGGTACCTATTTATACCTATATCTGGCAGGACTATCACCTAAGTGATGCTGTTTTCTTACTATACTTTATTCAATAGGTGGTCATAATATCAATACTCTCGTTCTTATTCCTGGTGACTTTAGCTCTGGTCACGTGATTAAAGTGATGTCTCCTAGGTAAAGTTACTGTTCTCCCTTCGTAATGAATAATTACTTTTCATTTTGTGGGAAGACACTATGAGAGTATGTAAATTTAGTTTTCCTCATCACACTTTTGCCCACTAGTTTTAGCATCCATTGAGCATTCCTGCTTGAAACAGTTGTTACTATGATTTTTGCCAAATGGTGGTTTTCTAATTCCATCATTCTTTACATAAAATGCCAACTAACACTACCATTCTTTATTCTCATGCTCAAATCTGGCCAGTGGAGTAGCTTTAAGCTGGTTTCAGTGTCATTTTTAACATTTTCCTGTCATTCTTTGAGGACTCCCTTGTTTTCTAGCACATCAATATTTTCTAGGTTTATTTGTATTTTTCTTACTCTGGTCCCTGAATAAGCCATTCCTCTATTGAGCCTAATTTCTGTTAGTGCAGAATGATATTTAGAAACCAAGACATAATAAGCTAGGTGTGTTTATTGACACTGAGTTCACTTTTTCCAGTCCCACTCAGTTGGCTAATTGAATGAACTAGGAAAATAAATAATGTGTACGTGGTATATGTATATGTACATGCATACATTCAGACACATGTATAAACACATTTATGTCCATGTTTCTCTCCCTCTCTTTAAATTCACACCAATGCCTAAGTTCACCACAATACCTCCAATTCCAACCCACATCCACAGTGTACATTCCAGCTTTTCTCGTGTTTGTAGTTCCCTTTTCTGACAGTAAGAAACCTGACTTCCATTTGTTGATTTCCAATCTCTGTGAAATGAATCCCTTTAAATGACCCCTTAGAGCTGCTGCCCCTAACCTCCCCCAGCCGTCATTTTGCAAGGGAGCCTAACACCTGTGGCCACCTCCAACAAGTACTGGAGAAGGGGTATGACAAAAAGAAGAACGGAAACGAGAGCTCTCTAACAGCTTCTGGACTAAATTACCCAAAGAATGAAGGAAGAAAGAAAGCAAGAGAGGAAAGAAGGAAAGGCTGTCTTTATTGAATGGATAAATAATTTTTTGGGAAAAAACCCCCTTACTTTCAGCTTTTCTTTGAGTGGTTTTATTTCAATCAAACTAGATATATGACATTTGAAGGAAAAAAAAAGCCCCCCAAAGAGCGAGATTCAGGTCTTTGATTAATAACGAAGGCCAAGGTCATGTGAAATGATCTGAGAATTCATGCAATTTATCTCCAAGTCATGAGTTTTCCCTTTACAATTTGATCAGAGCTGCATAAAACTCCAGGGATACGTAGCTGGCGTACCTAGGATTATCCTTAATTCATTCTGATGTGGTCAATTTTGTTGAAATGATATTCAAGCATTAATGTTAACCATCAAGAACACAGATTTTTGGAGCTGTATTCACTCAGGAATATGAGTTTCTTTTACAGAACATCAAAGATATCCAGAGCATTATTTGATGATTAACTGATAGAACATAATGAAATAAAAGTTGTCTTCCCTGTTGCTTAATAAGTGGCATGAAATGGAATTAAAACTTAATAGCTCAAGTGCTCAACTTTTGACCATTCAGCAGGGCTGCTTACCAAATTCTTCTATGACACAGAGGAGTTGAAAGCAAAGAAAGAGAAACTGAAACAAAAAAACAGAGTGTAAATTGAACACTGTTTTGTAAGAATATTGCACACAGGACTGAGTCACGTCAAGGGAAGAAAACTATTTTGCCATCAAATTCAGTTATTAACATTATGTTAGAAAGTACAATGAATGGGATGTAAGCATGCATGCATTGCCTTTTCTAGTCTGTTTACTTACAAAGATCTGGTTACAAAGGATCTTATATCTTCTTGCATTGTTATCAATGTTTCAAGCAAAGAAGATTGAATGCTATGCAGTGGTATTGTCACACAGTTTTGAAACTGTTGACGTTTATTTATTCAAAAAAATTTATTGAATGCCTACTATGTGTTAGGCATTATTCTAGTTCCTTACAATACAGTGCAGTGATAGATAAGATGTACAGTACAGTGATAAATAAGTGATACTCTGTGCCCTTATAGATCTTCATTGGGAAAGAGGCAGACAGTAAACATACTAAATATACATACACACACATACACATAAAATACTTCAGATAATGCTAAGTTTTATCAGGAAAAACAAAGGTGGATAAGGAGGTAGAATGTCAAGTTAAGTGCTAAGTCTACTACAAGCACCAACCACTGCAGAGTAATTAGAAAACTTTTACATACTAGAACAGAAAAAAATCAAGACATTGTTTAGTTCAACTCCTGTTTTTGCAAATGTTGATTCTGAATTCCACAGAGATTGTGACTTGCTTAAGGTTCTGTAGCTTTTTGGTGTCTTTGCTAGGATTTGAGTTCCCTTGTCGAGTAGAATGTCAGTCACAGATTCTACCTAATAATTTGCTACTTCACTATAAATTTACATGGAGCCCTAGAGCTTCATCTAGTTTCTTGGGATCAAAACTCTTCCCACGCTTTTTAAAAATGTATTTTCTAAATTTCTCTCATTTTTATCAAATTAATATTGTACATAGTTTTAAAAGACAAATGATGCTATATATTAATATAGTATCATATATTGGATTTCCATAATATTTATACTAAAAAAAATAATGAAAATCAACAGTATCTATCCCCATGTCTCCCAGTGCCTGTCTCTCATTCCTAAAGGTAATCCCTTTCCAATTTTCCGTACGTCTCCTATGGAATGTACCTCCATGTATCTAAAGAATATGCTCACACTTCTATTTCTTGGGTTTCCGGCTTTTGCACTTAACTAGTCTCATTGAACTGGCACAGTTCCTGGCATGTTACAACAACAGGAATAAAAAATCTCTCCTCTGGCTTCTTTAAGTTTATTTAGTAGAACTGGTATTTTCCTTGATTTCTGTCTTAGTCTGCTTTGGCTTCTGTAACACAATTCCAGAGACCAGGTGGCTTATAAACACTGAACATTTATTTCTGGAGCTCTGGAGGCTGGGTACTCAAGACCAAGGCACTGCAGATTTAGTGTCTGGTGAGAAGCAGCCTCCTGGTACATGGATGGCTGTCTTTTCTTTGTGTCTTCATGAGGGAGAAGGCACAAGGGCTCTCTCTGGGGCCTCTCTTATAAGGACACTCATCTTATTCATGAGGGCTTCACCTTCAAAAGCTAGTCACCTCCCAGAGGCCCCACCTCCTACTGCTATCACATTGGGCGTTAGGATTTAGCATGTGAATTTAGGGGACCACGAATGTTCAGTTTATGGCATCCAACCCCTTGACCACCCAAAATCCATGTCCTTCTCACATGCAAACTATATCCACCTCATCCCAATAGCCCCAAAGTCTTAACTCATTCCAGCATCAATTAAAGTGTAAAGTCCAATGTCTTATTGAGGTGTCATCTACATCAGGTATTGGTGAGACTTCAGGTGTGATTGGTCCTGAGGCAAATTTCCCTCCAGCTGTGAACCAGTGAAGTCAAATACATTATGTGCTTCCAAAATACAATGCTAGGATAGGCATAGGATGGATATTCACGTGCCCCATGGGAAAAAGAGGAAAGAAGAAAGGAGCAACAGGTCCCAGGCAAATTCTGTTAGACATTGAGGTTGCATGATAATCCTCTTTGATTTGATGGTCTGCTCTCCAGGCCCACTGGGGCAAAGGTCCCACCTGCAGCTTGACTTTACTTTTTCTTGGTTTACTCAC
The DNA here is from genome assembly GCF_937001465.1 of Orcinus orca. Classification (NCBI taxonomy): domain Eukaryota; kingdom Metazoa; phylum Chordata; class Mammalia; order Artiodactyla; family Delphinidae; genus Orcinus; species Orcinus orca. Next base: position 5,719,588 of record NC_064562.1, read on the forward strand.
TGATTTTGTGAGAGTAAAGGGGAAGTTTACAGGGGAGAGCTGGAGATGCCTTTAGTCAACCTTCATGTGTGATTGACAGTAGAACTGTAAAGGCTTTGACCCACTGTTTTCTGGTTACAGTGTGCTATGATGCATTTGATGACTTTCTAATTGTTGATCCTTTGCGTGTTCCTCCCTCTTTTCTCACTGAACATGGTGATTACTGAGTGGCCCTGCCTTTCTGTTCTGGCAGCTCATGTCTTCAGTTCCGGGAAGTTATAACTTCTTGGATAATCGCCCCTCCCATTTCCTCTTCCCTGTTCCCAATTTCTCTTTCCTTTTCTGGAACACCTAATTTATTACTTGAATATCCTTGACAGGTCCTCTATTCTTTTTTTAACAGTCTTTTCTCTCCAATTTCCCACCTCTTTGTCTTTTTCGTTTCTAATGTCTGGGAAATTTCCTCAACTTTTAAATTCCATAACTTTGATTGAATTTGTATTTATTTTATGAGTCCAGTATATCCCAAGAACTCACTTTTCGGTCTTGAATATTCTTATTGAAAGCAAACAAACCAAAAAGCAACCAATGTCTTCATCTTATGTATAACTTATCTTCTCTTATTTGAAAATCTTACTTAGTTACTTTTCTATCACTTCCTAGATTATTTGTTTCCTCTGAGTTCCTTTATTTTATTTTGCTCTCTTTCCAGAATGACAAACCTTTTTTTCCAAATATGTGTTATCCTCTTTTCTGTTTATCTTAAACTTGAAGCACTAAAATGCTTTTTGGAAATCCTGTTTATGAGGTTGTTTGTGATTTGTAGTCCTACAGACTTTATTACAGCAATAGCTGTAGAGAGTCTGCCAGTTTGATGGAGTAATCCCAGATGGCAGCCTCTGTGGATCTTTTCTTTGAGGCAAGTCAGTTTTCCTAGAGAGAATTCACCCAGTTTCCTGCCCGTGCAGTTGCAAATGAGGCTCCCAGCATCCCTGGTGCCAACTTATTAAGGTAGACTGTGGTTTTCAATGTTCAGGAGGTCCATTTCCACTTAATCCCACACCTCTGAGTACAGCGTTCCATCTAACTAACTCCATCTTTCAACTTGTTAAGTCTGTCTACTTCAAGGTCTCTAGAGAGTAAAGCTCTAGTCTTCTGTCATGGTGGTGAAGGATGAGAACTGCCTGGCTGCACTGGAGGGGTGAAGGTTTCTCAGGCATCTAACCACTACCTAGGGAGACTTTCAAACAGTCCTCCAACTCTTTCTTATTAGCATCTAGAAGACTAAGTTCAGAGATATTTAGGGGTCTGCTTTCCTTAGTCGACTATGTCCTTCTCCACTCTTACACCCACTTTTGAGCCTTCAAGTTTTGTTGATATATCTTTTCCACTGTCCTATTTTGGACTCTCATCTTTGGTTTTGCTGATTTATATTTCTTTTATTCCTTTATGGTATTATCAGTGCAGTTTTGAGATGCAACAGAAATAAACACGTTATTTAATCTATCACGTCATATGGAAGCCTCAAGTCTCCTAATTTATATTCATTGCACTTTTGAAAGGGTCGATGTCAAATAAATTAGTGTAATTTAATTTTTTAAACATAAAACATGTTAGGTATAAATAAAGAATAAAAATAATGTTTATTTAGAATTATTATACGTGATTGGGAGAGGCATATTATATGAAATTAAAACGATAAGACTCATTTGGCTGTATCCTTGTTCTAGTAAACAGTTAAATCAGTATCTTCAGATGAACACACACTGTGTTGGAATACATACAGTATGTGACACAAAATCCATGTTATTACTATTTTTGAATTGTTAATTGCCATTTGCGTTGATATGTGTATTTCAGAAATGAATTCATAAAAGATCTACTGAGGATAAGATAGGTACAGAAATTCATGTAAAATGATTTTAAGTGAATATTCAATCATGAATTTGTCATGTATCAGCAAAACAAATCCTATTATCTAGTATTCCTTATTGTTATGATGTACAGAAATTTTTATTCAATAACAATAGTATTAAATTCTAAAAGTATTTCCATGGAAAGATGAAAAAAAGATAGTTGTATATGGCTTCTGATCTACACTCAAGCTCTGATCTGCTAACCCTTCTCTTTTTTAATTTGATTCTTGTAAGGATTGATGATCTATTAGTGAAATGTCAGTCTTTTATCAAAAATTCCACTTCCTATCCCCTCTGCTTCCCCAAGTTCCCACATCTTCAAGAGCTTGACCTTGTCACACAGACCTTGGCTATAAGTGGTCTTGGAATAGCTGAGTTCAAGCAGTACAGCCCTGAATATGCCATCTGCTCTCTTGGAGATACACTATATAGTTCATGACTCAGACTATATCTTGTTTTGCTTTGATGGAGTACTGCTTAGTAAAAGAGTGGGTCCAGATGTTTTGTAAATTAATAAAGGTTTATAACTTCTTGCTGTAAGACTATTATTGTGAACTGATCAGACCTTTTCCTGCAATACAGAGTAAAGAGTTCTTTATACATCAAGCTCTTGGCATCCTAAGTTAGGTAGTTAATTACAGATGAGTTAAATTGATGAGGTTTTCATTCTTTAATATGAAGTATGATTTTAATAAAACATAATTCTGGAAAACAGGAAAAAAATTAGAAAAGTGAGTGGTGAATATGATGATATAGGACTATAGAAATCTAAGCACCAAAGTGGAAAGTGAAAATAAGAAAAAGAAAAGAAAATTCACAATGTAAGAAAGGGAGAAAGCTAACATTTTTTGAAAGTGCTTAATCATCATTATTGATAACAGATATTTATGAAGTGCCCAGCTAAGATGGAATAAAAGTGAAGGGAGAGTTAAAGATCGCTGTGATGACACACTCCCTTATGGTTATTTCTCCATCAATAATTTAAGAAATATAGACTGTACTGGGAATCGTCAATTTAGTATCCAACAAAGTTCCATTGTTACTAAATATTCTGTAGCTTTGGGTCAATCTAATCTTCTAAATAGCCTGAAACCTTTCTGATGTCTGATGTCATATAGTAACTGTTTTCAAGACTAAGAGTAAAAAGAATACAATTGGTCAAAATGAAAAAGGTTATAAAAAATCTAATATTTTTAGAGGAAAACAGCTACCACAGCGTGATCAAGGAGTTCATTTATAACAGCTACTTGTCAGAGACAAACAGGAAACCACTATGACGTACTCAGCTTCTATAAGATATATATTCCAATTGCTTCTAGACTGTATTTGACATTGTTGATGTTCTTTGCTCTTTGGAAGTGAAGGGCTCTATTACATAACAAAAGGCCCTTCTGGTATGGACTATTGCCTCCAGTTTAGGTTATAAATTTCTGCAGATGGCAGTTCAAAGTCAAGACAGTTAACACCATAAACGTTATTACCGTCAATGTGTGAATAATTTTAAATGTTGCAGCTGATTTGTATGATTTAACTTAAAAAAACTGTATAGCTGCTGTGTTTAGTAGAAATTTAAAATATTTTTATTATTGATTGGGAATTCAATAGGAGTTTTGGTGTTCTTAAATAGTTTGATAACCGTAGAGGTAATTATTTTATTATTTTCACAAAGAGGAGAGAAGAACTGGTGGCAAAATCATACTGAAATTTCCCGTAAGCATCACAGACCTTCTAGACACTGTAGAATACATACTATCCAAAACTCTCCAGACCTATGTAAATCTGATAAATTGATAATATTTTTAAAATGATAAAAAATTGAAACTGACTTATGCAGAGCCAACAGATAAGAGCTGATTAAAGTGTTCTTGTGTGTTTGAATAGGATATAACTTGAACTTTCTTCTCTCATTTCCTCTTTTTTTAAATGTCAGAGGCTTCATACTACTAAGTAGCATTATAATACTTAGTTTATGATATAATTTTATCATTTTCATTGCAAGTACTATTTTAGTTTTATTTTCCCTTAGTCGTCTGCTCTCACTTCTTTTCTCCATTCCCCACAGGTTCTCACATGTATGATTTGATTTATTACCTGTGTGTATGTGTGTGAACTTATCAAACATACAGTAATGTTTGTGTTGTTTCACTGTACTTTAATTGGCACAAGTGATATTGTGACATTGTACTTTAATCTGCACATGGTTCTCATTCTGGTTTGGGTTTTTTGCTTATTTGATTGTTTGTTTACTGCCAGATTACTTTCAAAGTGGCTGCAACAGTTTCCACCATTAGTCTATAAAAGTCCTCCATCCTTTACAGTCAACTGTGGTATTATATGCAATCCTAATTTCTGCAAAATTCACTCATGTAGAGATAAGGCTTTCTTGTATTAATCTGCGTTTTGATGGGCACAATGCAACTTAACTTTTTCAGTATTGGTAAGATTTTGCAGCTTCGTTTACTACATAGCTCATCTTTCCCTACTGAGGTGTGTATCATTGTAAAAATCTATCAAGTTTGCTTATAAACAGGGCTGTTTCTGAGAGTTGAACTTGAGTTTTTCTTTTGCTTAGTATCACATTGTATTTATTATACTGATCTTCAGCATAGTTTTAGTATTTGATAGTGTCAATTTATATCTGCATTAATTTTTTAAAGATAACTATTTGTTGAGATTTATTCTAATGTATAAATTTCAATGAATTTGTTTTCAGTTTATTTTTAGTTAGCAGCAGAGTTTGTTTAGTTATTTTTAGTTACCTAACAGATTTTTGTTTGTTGTAAGTATTTTAGAATTTTATTTGATACCATTTTAAATTCATGGGTCACTTATGTTAGGGTTGGTACATATACTTTTATTTTGGTTTTTGATTTTACTTCCTATTTATTTGTTATTTACATTACTATTGCATTATGATTAAAGAATATAGAATGTTCCTTTTCTGGAACTTACTAAGGCATCCTTTGTAAGCCACTTTTACTTTCTTTTTAAATAAATTTTATTTATATCAAAATAATCATCATATTTTTGCTTCCAAGCTGCCAAGTTTATATCAACTGTCGCTTTCAAATATTGTGTATCTTTGCTTATTCTTTGTATGTCTCAGATGTCATTTTCTGAGCATAGTGCTAAAATCATCTATTAAATTTGTTGACTCAGTTTTTTACATAATCCTAAAAAATCTTTTTAAAATATATTTTAAATCTATATTGTTAGCTGTATGCATGTTCATAATCGCAATATCTTCTGGATCTAGTGTAGCTTTTTATCATGATATAATGCCTTTATTTGTCTCTCAGGGTATTTTTCATTAAGATGGAATTTTCTTGTTTATAAAATTGCTACAGGTTTATTTTTGCTTAATTTTTGCCAGTATATCCTTATTCATCCCTTTACTTTCAGTCCTCTTGCTCTATTTCTTTCAAGAACATCTACTATACACGGTACATTGCTAAGTTTATTTATATAAATTCAATTTTTATAAATTGATATTATATTATATAATTCAATTATATATATATTATATATATATTATATATATATATTATATATATAATATATATATAATATAATATATTTATATATTATATATCATATATATTTTATATAATATATATTATATATATTATATATATATATTATATATATATTATATATAATATATATATATTATATATATAATATATATTTATAAATATAAATATATATATATTATATATATATTTATAAATATATATATAAATATTTATATAAAAAATATATATATATATTTATATAATATATATATATTATATATATTATATATATATTATATATAATATATTATATTAATATATATTATATATATATAATATAATATATAATATATATATTATATATATTATATATATATAATTATATATAATATATATTATATATATATATTATATATCAATTATATAAATTCAATTTTAGTCTTTGTGCTTTGGACTGGAGAATTTAATTTATAATTTCCATAATTTCAATTAAGTTAGAACTATTCTTTGCCACCTTATTTCATATGTTATCTTCACTATTATTTATTTATTAAAAAATTTTTTTTTTATCCCAGCTTCCTCCTACTTCAAAAGTTGTACTTTTTTTTTTTTCTGGTGGCAAATTCTAATGATTGAGATCATACTTATGGTAATATTTTGCTTCTCAATCTTATGTAATCTCTCATGATTTACTTTTCTTTCTTGCTGTCATAAATATTTCAAGAGTGTACTGACATAGAAAAATTTAGATTTGTCTTTGCAATCACATGTTAGTTTGTTGAGATAAATTATAGATTGAAAATAATGATTTTCAACTATGTAAATATGCCTTTGTTATTTTTATATATCCAGAGATAGTGTTGAAAGTTTTATAAAAATCTTAATATTTTTCCTTTGCTTGTTCTTCTGGAAGCTTGTAGGAATTTCTCAATGTCTTTAATTTTCTTAAAAGAAGCATTTTATTTAAGTGTAAGTACAAAAATAGCTGTTTAGCCTTCTCTAACTTAATGACATTTCATCTTTCTTTAATTTTCACCACTTATTTTCATCTATTTATTTTTTCTTGATTATATAGTTATATATAAATGTTTTCATGTTTAATTCTATATTTATATCACTTTGGTATTTAAAAATATATAATTGGCATATTTTTTCAAGGGGAGTTTTTAACCTGATGTTCTAGTTAATTAATTATTTGTCTATATTCATCCTATTATTTAAATTATCAATTTATATCTTTAGGTCAATTATATTTTTCTTACAGAATACAATTGGGCTTATTTAAAATTATTTGTATTTTTGGATACTAGTAGCTAATGGTTACAAATAAAAATTTACAATATCACCATAAAACATAAAATACTTGGCAATGAATTTAACAAAGGTTGTGTAAGCCCTCTACACTGAAAACTACAAAACATTGCTGAGAGAAAAATGAAGAAGACTTAAATAAATGGGTAAATATACCATATTCATGGATTAGAAAGCCCAATATTTTTAAGATGTCAGTTTTTCCCACACTGATCTGTAGATTCAAAAGAAGCCCAATCAGAATCTCATTAGGCTTTAAAAATAACTTTGAAATTGACAAGCTGATTCTAAAATGTATATAGAAATGCTGGGGACAAAAACAGCCAAGGCAGTCTTAAAAATGTAAGACAAAGTTGAAGACTTACACCCTGTAGTTTCACAACTTATTATAAAGCTATTGTAGTCAACGAAGGGTGATACTGACATAAGGAAAGACAAGTAGAGCAAGGAATCCAGAAATAAACATATACATACACAGTGAATTGATTTTTGACAAGTATGTCAAAGTATTCATTGCTGAAAAGAACATCTTTTTACTTATTCTGTTTGGAGTTTGCTGAGCTTTTAGAATCTAAGAGACAATGGTTTTCATAAAATTTGCAAAAATTCTCAACCATTATTTCTTTAAAAATTGTTTTTCTGCTATAGTAACTTTCTCCAGTCATTCTGGGAACTAGTTATACATATATTAGACGGCTTGATATTTCTCACATGACATTAAGTCTATGTTCATTCTTATCCATTCTCTTTTCTTTCTGATTTTCAGGTTGGAAAATTTCTAGTAATCCTGTCTTCAAGTTTATCAGCGCTTCCTTCTCTATCTCCAATCTGTTCTTAAGACTACAAAATCAACGTATTACTTCAGCTAAGGTACTTTTCAGCTCTATAATTTCTATTTGATTCTTTTTGATGGATTACATTTCTCTTCTGAGATTCTTCTTTTATTCAATCATTACAACCATCTTTTACTTTAAATCCTTGAACATATTTATTTTTATTTTATATTGGAGTATAGTTGTTTTACAATGTCATGTTAGTTTCAGGTGCACAGCAAAGTGATTCAGTTACACATATACATATATCCATTCTTTTTCAGATTCTTTTCCCATATAGGTTATTACGGAATATTGAGTAAAGTTCCCTATACTATACAGCAGGTCCTTGTTGGTTATTTATTTTATATATAGTAGTGTGTATATGCTAATCCCAAACTCCTAATATATTTTGGTTCTTTAAACATATTATATGCTTAATAAATCTTTCCTGAGTGAACACTGCTACACAAATGTTATTCAGATATGTTTGAGAATGTTTAAGTTATTTTACATATGGAAAAATAATATTTTCAATCAAGTTTTAGAATAACTATGATAGTCTTAAGATACTAAATATTTAAAATTCAACTCTCCATATATCTATAACTTTAAATGTTAATCTAAAATGTTTCTAGACTTACTTATATATGTGAAAATGTCCTGGTTGTATAGCACTTTACATAAATTTTAAGGAACCAATGAAATAAAAAGCAAGTACTTACAGGGCACAGAAATATAAATTTTGGTCCCTGATTTGACATATGTCTTCATTTCAAGACATATGAAAACTCAATCTCCATTAAAAAGTAACTCGATATCTCTGTCACCTTTCGTGGAACACTACCTCTGCAATATAAACTAGGAGGACCTCGGGAAAGACCATGCATACCGTTCTACATGCATTCTAATTGTTATGGCTGTGTGTTAATTATGCCTATTGCAGGTGTGTCAAAGGTAAGAGATGCAAATAGCTCTTTAGTATTTTAAATCACTGCAGTGTTTGTTTACTATGGGTATTCCCGGAATACAATGGGGAAAAAGAACTTCAGAGCATGGTGGGTAAAAAGAGAGGGAGAGAGGGCAGTTCATGCACAGTGAGCCATGGATCCCTTCTCTGATGGTCTGGGTTTGGCTTTCCATGGGCTGAACTATACCCAGGATAGTCTACTCTTAGCTTCACTTTTTCCATTGTGTCAACTTTCCGTATTACAGTATGTCCCCTACATAAGAACCTTCAAGTTGTGAACTTTCAAAGGTGTGATCGTGCATTTGCATGTCCAATCACGTAAGTTAGTTCATATGTCTGGCGGACTTTGTCACATGTGTGCATCCTTGACAAGTAGTTGTGCTTTTGTGTACTTTACTGTGCAGTACTGTATAGAGTACAGTAGTACAGTATCTTTATTTCAAGCCCAAGGATGTCTGGAAGCAAGCATTAAAGCAGTGGTGATGTAGCTGGTACTACTGTACTTTTCAAGGTACTATACTGTAAGATTAAAAATGTTTTCTTTATTTTTTGTGCTTGTTTGTTTTTTGTGTATTATTTGTGTGAAAAGTATTATAAACCTATTTCAGTACAGTACTATATAGCTGATTGGTCAGTTGGGTACCTAGGCTAACTTTGTTGGACTTATGAACAAATTGGACTTACGAACTCATTCTCAGAATGGAACTCGTTCCTGTGTAGGGGACTTACTGTTATTGTTTTCACTTACTGCCCTCAACTCTGTTGGCCTAGGTGGTCTGATGTTGTCATTCCGCTTTTCAATTATTATCATAGTATTTCTTTACTTTGGTCATTCATCTATACAGCAAGTATTTATTGAGTGCTTACTATGCTAGGCATGGTTCTAGATTGTGGGTATACAAAGGCGAACAAAATAGTAAAAAAAAGCCTTAATATAGAGGTTCTATTCTAGTATCTAGAGTCAGAAAATGAACAAAATAAATAACTAAAATATACACTATGTTAGATAGTAAGAGCGGCTATAGCAAAAAATAATTCAGGGAACAGGTATTAAAAGTTTTTGTCAGGGAGGCACTTTTGCAATATTAAATAATGTAGTTGGAGAAGGTTTTACTGAAATTCTAACATTTAAGTCACTTGTAGAAGTTGATCACCCTGCCTCACATTTCTCCATGTTCTTCTCATCTCCTGTATTTTCTGCTCTCCATTCCTTCTTTATTTTTTCTCCTTAGTATTTAATTTCCCTAAATATAAATATATATTTATCTTTTTTACTGACCCCATTAAATATAAGCTCCACAAAGACAGTGATTTTTTTAATGTTTTGTTCACTGTTATATTCCCAGCTCCTAGAAAGTTCTTATCTCATAAAAAAGTGATAAACATAATTAAATGAGAAACTGAATTAGTGAATGAAGAAAAGCATTTCAGGTAGAGAGACTAGCAAGTGCAAAGGCAGTGAAGAGAGAGTGTGTCTGGTGAATTAAATGAAAAACTAAGAGGCCAGTGTAGCTAGAGTGCGGTGAGTCTGCGAAACAATAGTAGGAGATGAAAATAGAAAAGTAATGGTGCAGGAGGTGGGTGGCAGCTAATGTAGGGCCTTAGGCCACTGTGATGACTTTGGCTTCTACTCTGAGTCAGATGGAAAGCTATTTGGATGGGTCATGTCAGTGGCAAGACCTCACTTTTGTTTTCACAAGTTCACACTGACTGTTGTGTGGAGAATTGGCTGAAGAGCCAAGAAGGAAAGCAGAGACAAGTTAGGAGATTATTGCAATAATGGCCTTCTCAATATTTGCTATTGCCCAATACCTGTAAGTGTAACCACCTTACTGTCCAGAGTACTGTTTCTTCCACTCGGTTCAGAGCAGGAAAAAATAAAAGCAAATATAAAGTGTCATCATATATAAATTAAGGTGGACAGAGAAAGGCACTGAAAACTACATGACTTGGCTTAAATCATGTACATGGAAGTAAACCATTTATACCTAATATTAATTATTCTTAATAATTCAAAAAAGTAAAATTTCAGTGAATGTAAATGTGAATGGAAGGCACACTTTAATACAAAACACATCTGGCATGAGAATTTTTTAAATACATATTTTTGTATTTGGGAAAAAGTCCCTTCAATTATGTTTGAATGACAGTAAAATATTTCCTAGTACTGATACAAAATAAATGTTTTCTGGACAGTTAAATTTAAAAATGAGGCTCTTACATTCAGTCAATACATTTCTTACACTAAATAATTTAGTCATAAAAGAATTACTCTAGGATATTTGTTTACCCCTAATTGAAGATCAACTCAAATAATTTGATCTTAAATCTCCATTTCAATGAAATAAATGGCAAGTAGTCATAAACTTGACTGTGACTGCAACGTGAATGCCAACAGTTCTTTCCTGTGTCGATAACGCTGGAGAGCCTTAACACTCTATGACATGACGCACTGTATGTTTGTTATCAAACACTCTACATTTGATAAAAGGGGTTTGGTAAAACTTTGTGCATCAGAGACACAATCTTCCTTTCACACACACACACACACTCCGTAACTTACAATAATTTACCAGCTCCCGGAAATCATTGACAAATATTCTAACAGATAGACAATAGTGAACCCTGTTCTTATACCTCGTATTTATATATTGGAAGATATTTTAATTACATGTTTTTGAAATTTCCTTAGTTATTAATATGTTAGAGATGAACAATAACTAACATTTAATCAATACTTACCATGTGCTAAGCAACATGCTACATGCTTTACATATATGCTCTTATTTAAGATTCACTAAAATCCTGTGAGTAATGGGCCATCATAATACTCATTTCAGAGATGAGAAAACAAGGCTAAACGTTAATTCTCTAGTTCATGCAGACTGTAAGTGACCTGGCAGAGATTCCAACTCTGATTCCATAAAGCAGCTATTACCCAAGGCCATAATTTAAAACTATATAATTAGCTATACATGTTAAAAATAAAGCATCTGTTAACTTAAATAGTAAGTAATTGCTTACTTTAAAAACACGATTTCTCTAAAAATTAACTAGCTTCCAAATTCTACCCTTGGGGCCAGTTAAGAAGATAGGTCCTTTCTCCCATCATGAAGGGTCAGAATTCCACAAAGAAAACGTGAAAAAAATGCTTTGCTTTTAAATTTGAAAATAACAACTGGAATCTGTCTGCAGAAATGGTGCTTAGGCACAGTCAATTATAGGCCAATCTTATTGTTCCATTACCTATTTCTGTGTAACAGACAATTCTAAAATATAGGAGCTTAAAGTCAATGACTCAAAATATGGAGTTAAAGGGCTTCAAATTTGTGACTTAGCCCTAAGTTACCTTCCAGCTTATCGCCAGCATTTCTGCACCTCCAGTCATGTGAGTGGGCAATCTTAGACACTGAGCCCAGTCAGACTTCAGAGGAATGCAGCTTCAGTTGCTGTCTTACTACAAGCTCATAAGAAATTCCAAGTTTGAACCACTCAACCAACTGCAGTCAACTCACAGAACCATGAGAAATAATAAATTGTTATTTTAGTCTGCTAAATCTTCTGCTGGCTTGTTATGCTGCAAAAGCTAATCCAAACAGAAATTAGCACCCAAGGTTTAAGTGCTGCCATAACAAAAACTATAACGTTTGGCATTGTTTGGGGACAGGTTTGAGGCTGTGAGTATCTGAAGGAGACGTTTAGCAAAGGATGGAAGACAGTGAGATTTTGTAACTGGACCCTGGAGAAAAGAGGGTCCATATTATGTAGTGGCTGAAAGTTTGGCAAAACTGTTGTAATGTTGAAAAAAATAAGACATACCTATTAAAATGGTAGATTTGTCTAAAGAAATTACTAGGCAGAATGTTGAAAATGTCAAATGGTTTCTTTAGCCATTTATGATAAGATATGGAAATAGAGAAATGATCAAAAAGGAAATATTCAAGATTCAAGCAGAATTTAGAAAAATGTAATAGAGTTAGGAAATGCTAGGCTCAAAAATCAAAATATTTATTATCTCCAAAGAATCCCAACAAAAAGTTGCTTAAACTAAGAAATGACCCCATTCTATACTTCCCTTATCCTGTTCAAATTGTATTTCATGTTCCATTTCTTCAATCATTAACTTGCCAGTACTTTAAACTACTATGCGCTTCTGCCAAGCAAAGATGGAGAAATTTTTATAATCTCTGACATGTGGTATTTATAATTAGAATCGAAGCTAGATCTTGAAAAAATACTTGGAATTGTAATGAGTGCTAATTTAGAGTAGGAGTTACTTGGGCAGGTCTGGGTTATCCAAACCCTGAACATTCCAAAAAATGTTTTGACCCTTGACCATCTCCTGGGAGATAACCTCTTGGAATTTCCTGCCTGATAAGAGTGTTTCTATTTACCTGGGTCTTTGGGCCATGCCAGATGGCTTACGCTAACAATGTGATTTACACTGCAGGCCTTGGGCCATATAGTACTAATTTGTCCACTGGAGGAGCTTAAGACTGAGACATAAAGGTCAGCCATGGGGACTCTCTGGGCCAACATGACCAATACCCAATAAAGTGCCTGGACACTAAGGCTCTAGAGAGCTTCCGTGGATGGTAACATTTCATGAGTGTTGTCACACATTGTTGCTGGGAGAATTAAGTGTTGTCCATAAGACTCCACTGGGAGAACACAACTGAAGCTTTTTTAGGCTCTGCCCTACGTGCTTTCTGTCTTTGCTGCTTTGTCCTTTCACAGTAGTAAACCATAACCGTGGGTATAACATCTTTTCTGAATTCTGTGAATTCTTCTAGAGAAACACTGACCTAAAGGTGGTCTTGGGGGTCCCTGACTACAGTTAGGGAGGCCACAGACACGAAATGACTGAGGTATGAGTAATGAGTCAGAGTTACGTAAATGAAGATGGGAGAATGCTTATTTATTGAATCTCAGGTAATATGTGCTTTACTTACAGGTTTGAATGAATGAATGAATGAGCATACAAAGCAGCTAATCTAAACATGGTGAATCTTAGGAATAGGAAATAAAGTTTAAAAAATGTAAACGGAGGGCTTCCCTGGTGGCGCAGTGGTTGAGAGTCTGCCTGCCGATGCAGGGGATGTGGGTTCGTGTCCTGGTCTGGGAGGATCCCACATGCCGCGGAGCGGCTGGGCCCGTGAGCCATGGCCGCTGAGCCTGCGCGTCCGGAGCCTGTGCTCCGCAACGGGAGAGGCCACAGCAGTGAGAGGCCCGCGTACCGCAAAAAAAAAAAAAAAAAAAAGTAAACGGAGAAATTTAAAACAGCATAACCAGCTTATTAATATTGGTATGAAAATGCTCTTGATAAAATCAAGTATCATTAGGAATGGTTAATTAATATTTCTGACCAGTGAAAATTCATAACCCTAGTGTGCATATGACTAGATTTGGAGTCCGATGACCTAGATTTGAATAACTTAATAGTCAAATATTGTTTAAAAAAGTCACCAAAATTTTCTGGGCCTTAAGTTTCCTTATTCATGAAATGAAAATAATGATAATTCTTTTATCTTTGTCATAAAGTCATGAAAGTAAAAATATGGTATTAGTAAAAGTGCACTGAAAGTTACAGTGTATGACTCTATCATGGCTTCCAAATACATTCTCCTTCTTCTAATTATTTACCCACCATTACAACCGCTATTCTACTATTATTAACCCCTATTATTACTATTAACTATAAAACTTAAAAGGCCTAAGACATTGAGATAGTTGCTTTAGCAAAACCACTTTGAAAAAATAATCTCCAGCTTTTTCCCTCAAAATGATGTTAAGGGAATGATATTCATTGGAGAAGCTAATACTGTTAGTCATATTTCTTGAACAAAATGTATATATAGCCACCATTTCTTTTTTGAGAAGGAGAAATATCTTCTACTAGGTGGTGTTAAATAGATGTTTTTTATATTAGATACAATACTGAAAATATCATGAATATTTGTTTTTGGTCAAATCTGTCTTTCTTCAGGAGGACAGTGAATTTAAAGACAAGCTAATAAGGTATGTTATTGTATGTCTTAGAGAACTGTGGAAAAAGAGAAAATTGTCATAAAGAATAGGAATTATTCAAGAAATCATGGAAAATAGGGACTGTCTATGAGAAAAAAACAATTCACCTCATTGCTCCTTACACTTGAGGATTTTTGCACTGTTAATTTATTCATTGAGCTCTGGTTCTAAATGCTCTGACAGAATCAAGACTACTTCTATCAAGGGGCAGGAAAAATGCCACAGGGTTTTCAAATCAGAATTCATGTCAATCAGTCTAAGAGCAAAGGCTTGTCTGCTGAAACAGGAAGATTAACTCTGCATGTATTTCTGTCCCTCACCTTTATCTTTCTTTCTTTTTTTTTTGGCATTAACACAAAATGTGCTTTGTTGACTCATGGTGTGTCATATTAGTTAAATTAAACATCAAACATCTGTCTGATTTTAAGATCCCAACATGAGTATGTTGGCAGTCTCGGTAAAACTTGAGCTGTTAAAGGCCCTCAATCAGTCAAAAGGATAGAGCTGCTGTAACGGCAAACTCAGCAAGCAATTACATCAAAGGATTTAAAATCTATTTCAGTAATGCCTTCTGGATAATGACATTGATCTCAGCACTCCCCTTGCAGATTTCCCGGTATTGAAAAGCAGGGTTCTGCATGGTTTCACATTTAGAAAAACACCATTCACCATTTCTTTTTATGTGAACATAGGTCAGTTCTCTTGAATATACCTAGACAGCTATTTCTGACATAACACCTATAAGCTAATAGACTTTTATTTCATAAAGCCAAAATTCATGCTATGCACACAATTTTTTCTTTGTTCTTTTCTGTCATACCAATTTTGCCAAAGTAGGAGAAATAACGAGAGGATTTTACTATCTTTTACATTCATGTTTTTCTCCTACGCTAAATCAGGTATTATAAATAAATAGATCCATCAATCAATCCATATTTCTCTTTATATTTTAATCTTCACTTAGTTTGCTTATCTTTTGGAGTTGATATGAATAAATGAAATGATTGCAGAAGAGAATCTTTCAAATTAAAGAATTTCCATAAACTTTCTTCCTCTCTTCTCTTTCTTCCCTTCCTTCCCCCCCCCCCCTTCTGTCCTTCCCCTTCTCTCTCTCTCTTTTGTTTTTGGTTAGGGGAAACATTTATTTCGGGACTTTCATGAGCTATCTGTAGATTGTTTAAGTGGGTTCTAATGCTGGCAAGGTCTTTAATTTTATTTTTTAAGTAGTTGCTCTAGTAAAGAAATATCTAGGTGTAAATTAATGCTTAAATTTGCATGCTTTAAAGCAGCTGTGTAGTTAGTCAAAAACATGTAGTAACTTTCTACTTTAAAATAAGTAAAAGTAAAAATTGAATTCTACTAGAGAACTACATATTTTTCATGTCATATAGATGATGCATGTGAGATAGTTTAATTATCTGTTATTTATTTACTTGTTCTTTGACTCTAGAATCTACTCTATGCCAGAATCCCCAGTGTACCATTATACAGTAGTGGAATAAACCTTGTATTGCTAAATCTCTTTGTATTATCTTCTAACGGAAAGATGTCTAACTCTACTTCCTTCTTAATAAGGCTATTTGGTCACTCAGTGTGACTGTCCTCAAAAAGAAATTCCCTCCTCTCAGCTACTTCCTGGCAATGATCAGAATAAAAGGCGTAGGGTCATACAGACCTACTCTGAGAGTCTGCGAATTCTCTGCGACCATTCCTGGATATGATACTTCTCTTTTACCCCTAACGGCAACCCCAGGATGGCCTGGCTGGTACATCTTCTGAGTGGAAACCTGGCCACAAGAGGGACTAGTGAATTCAAACTTGATTCTGATTCAGCCACAAAGATTCTCTTGTTAGACTGGCACGTCACATATCATATGGGTAATGACCATTTGGTTGAATATATTACTTGTCAATTCCTTCTATAGTGGAACATATGAGCCAAAGTGAAGGAGCTTGTGAAATAAAAGGAACAAAAAGAATACATGATTTAAGAAATAGAAGAAATAACAGGATTAATAAATAAATGAAAGATCTGGTCGTTAAAAAGCAACAATCTAAATAATATCTGTAAAGCTAATATCTGTAAGGATGGGGTCACAGGGGTAAGAATAAGGGGACATAGTAACTAGAAATTGAGTCTTGGTATAATCACAGGTAACACTGATCAGATGCGGAATAATGAAATTATTAGTTTATGTATCCTAAAATATGTCCTGAGCAGAGGTAGGGTTTGTGGATCATTTGAAAAAGGGTTGACATCTTGATTACGGAATAGGTTGGATTCTCCCATACCTTGTGAAGATTGGACGATAACATGTGCTATTATTTTGAATAGGACATTGTTTTGGTGGTTTTTTGTTTGTCTTTTTTTTTTTTAAACTTTGTAGTGTGACACAAAAGGGTTCAACATGTTGGGGAAACTTTATCAATAGTGTGATTTACATTTTTTTATATATAAGCTATTTTGAGGTACAAATAAAAAGAGACTCTGGCAAAGTATGTTTTCCTAAGAAAACATATGTGTTTTGAGTGATCTTAGAAATACCTTTGTCTTTGACTTGTGTAACGTTACTTAGGTGACTAGGTATCTCATTGAATAGCATTAAGTTGATCTGTGTTTAATTTTTATTCTTAAAGCAATGACAGAAGAGAAAGCAAGAAAAGCAAAGATTTATGGAAAGCAAGTCTCACCTTACCTTATATTGAGAGTTATAGTAAATTCAGGACCACTGAGAATTAAATACTCTGTTATCAAAAAAGTAAAAGAAATTAATTTTTAAATTATGTTAAAATAACTTCTTATCCTTAGCTTCAACACACTGCAGACTAGTGTAATGATGTCCAATACTGGTAACAGAAAACAAACAAATATCAAAAAGCACAATCTTCCTCTTTTGTCTGCCCTATGACCCCCCCCAAAATAAGAGTAATAGAACTCATAAACCACACTGAGCACACAGTTGAGAGCTCATAGGAAAAGTACCGATACAAAAGGATTGTGGTAGCTAAAATGAAACCTCTGAAAGTTAGACTAGTTAATAGAATGCTAACTGCTGACACAGTTTCCATTAGTGTCTATTGTAGATTGCATAATGCTATTTCAAGCATGGAATATAAAAAATTAGTGAACTGAAAATAATGAAAGATAATTTGAATTATGGTAACATCATTATTTCCCATCTAATATTTATACCATGTTTGCAATTTTATATTCATCCTCATCACTGTCAAATGGCAACAGCAAGAACAGAAACAGGCTTCACTGTTTTCCTGTAATGTATCTTCGCAGCCAGTTGGAGAAAGGAAGTTCCATTTCAGTAATGACATTAGAACTCCGGTCCTTTATTGGAGAGGGAAATACTCATGCTATAAGTTAGTTTTGTGACTCCCCAAAGAACAGTAGTTGACTTTCATTCTATTATTCATTTGGGTTTTTCTTATAAGCACAAGGGAGTAAGGGATGATGCTCCCAAACGCAGATAAAAGAAATCATGCTACGAAGAGTCTGTCAACATTGCATTTCCTTTGGTTAATGGATATGTGGCCAAAGATAATACTTATTCATGTACGAATTATTGACTAAAACGTGATGCCAAAGAAAAATATTTTGGTTCTGGGTATCTGCCTATTTTACACTATTGTTTTTGAAAAAAGGCATAAAAGAATAATATGTCATTGAAAATATACACTTAGAAAGCTGCAGAATATGTATGGAATGTATATGCCCTGATCAGTGTATATGCTCTTATCAATAATTCTACTTATTCTTCTCTTGCTTTTGCAAATAATTTGCCCTGATAGCTTTTTATTATTATTTTGCAATTATTGTACGTGTGCCTTATCTTCAGGAAAAGAGTTTTTTATTCATTGTCATCACTGTCGGATTGTGTTTTACAATATGTAATACATAGCCTGCACTCAAAAAATACAGAAATTATAAAAAGATAAAGTTATTACAAGACACCAAAAAAGGGACACCAATACACATATTAAATCATTGCTTAACATAATGCCCTCAAGATGTATCCATGTCGTTACAAATAGCAGGAGTTCCTTTTTTTTCTCATGGCTGAATAATATTCCATTTTATATATATATATATATATATATATATATATATATATAAAAATATATATGCTTTATATGAAAAAGTGGCAGCTAATCCTTTAGTGGAAACTTGATCCCCCACTTTGCTTTCTGAAGCAAAGCTGCTGTCTCAGATTCACAGAGGTTCTGCTGACTGTCTGGACCTGATTCACTGATGGTTTAGCTAAGCTGGAAGTTGATGGTGTCCTTGGATTGGGCAGTATTCAACAACAGCACCAATTGCAAAATTAAAAATGGTCATGGCCACTCCACTTAGTGGGCAGTACTGACAGTAATTCTCATAGTTCTGGCTAATGCTCCCCTTAATAAATATTGTTACATTTTTACTGACCCTAACTGTTTTGTCTGCCGCTTGCAAAACTACAGAGTAGTGGATAAAAGGCCTTCTGGAGTAATGGAAATAAAAACAAAAATAAATAAATGGGACCTAATGAAACTTAAAAGCTTTTGCAAAGCAAAGGAAACTACAAACAACACGAAAAGACAACCCTCAGAATGGGAGAAAATATTTGCAAACAAATCAATGAACAAAGGATTAATCTCCAAAATATATAAACAGCTCATGCAGCTCAATATTAAAAAAACAAACAACCCAATCAAAAAATGGGCAGAACCTAAATAGACATTTCTCCAAAGAAGACATACAGATGGCCAAGAAGCACATGAAAAGCTGCTCAACACCACTAATTATTAGAGAAATGCAAATCAAAACTACACTTCACACCAGTTAGAATGGGTATCATCAGAAAACCTACAAACAACAAATGCTGCAGAGGGTGTGGAGAAAAGGGAACCCTCTTGCACTGTTGGTGGGAATGTAAATTGATACAGCCACTATGGAGAACAGTATGGAGGTTCCTTAAAAAACTAAAAATAGAATTATCATATGACCCCGCAATCCCACTACTGGGGATATACCCAGAGAAAACCATAATTCAAAAAGACACACTTGGAGACCTTCAAGATGGTGGAAGAGTAAGACATGGAGATGCTCTGTGGTCTAGACCAACTTAGTTGAGATCACCGGGCAGGATTTATGCTATGGATTCAATTCCTAAGCTAATCCTGACCTCAGCACAAAACCTTACCCGCGGCCTTGGTTGAACATCATGTGGGGCCTTCAATTAAAGTGGCTGCCATTAACTCAGTATTTAGGAAATGAATTCTCAATAAATCTATGGCTTTAGAATAATAATCTTTTTACATCTCTAGCTATGTGCCTGAGTGTTTTCTTTAGTTCTTAAGCCAATATGAAGGTCTTAATGACAATGAAATCTTCTCAGTGTGCTTGGTCAGACATTATTTTTAGCTCTTCTAGGTCTTTTTTTTTTTCTTCAGAGACTAGACAGTATCATACCCCTGATTACTGTTAAGGATCCTGATTCACAATGATATTTGCTTGAATTGGGATGTTACTGCATCCCTGCCTATGGTTCCCGTCACTCATCCTCTGAATTGGACTCCTTTTGCCCTGATTTTTGCCAAAACTATGTCAGAGTAATGAAACTTCTTTCTGGTTCCAAAAAACATGTCAGGATTTAGACGTCCAAATGAATGTTGCCCAGGCCAAAATAGTCAGGTTGGAAGCTTTGCATTTGTTCCAGTAATGCTGCCATGACTTTATACATTCTGGAATTAGTCTATGAGAATTGCTTTCACAGCTTGAACAACGTAGGATTTAGGAAGTATTTATTTAGCATTTGCCACGTGCACTGCACTAAGATATTGCATAGGATGTTCGGACTTAAGAAAGAGCAGTTTCTATCCTTAGTGAGCTTGCAGAACAGGGCTAATATGCACATATTAGCAAAACTGTCTGCAGTGGAGAAATGCATTTCGGCAATAGTAAAAAAAGTAACTCATTCTGCTGAGTAGGAAGATGATAAGCTCTAACATATACTTTGATGTGTGTTAAAATGTGAATTGTGACTACTGTCTGGGTGTTTTAGTGTCTCTAAAAATAGTTCCCCAATATTCAGTGGTGTGATAGATGCGCCACTGACATACAGCATAGGCGTTCCAAATAACCACCTGAAAGACATGCCTAATTTACAGTAGAACTTTCACGTATTTGTTTTAAGATGTTTTGTTGTTTTGTAATTTTGAATACATGAATACTGGCTCTAAGACATAAAACAGTAAAATTTATCACCTTGTTACTGTCTGAATATTTAGGAATCAGTCAACTGGCAGTATTGTTTCAAAAAATTATCTTCAGTAAGTAACAAGCTAAGTGATTTTTCAAAATATTAAGTTGTTACTGAAAGGATTGAACAGTATGAGGAAAGACAGTATACACACACACACACACACACACACACACACGCACATTGAGAGGGAGACAGGGAGACATAGACAGAGACCAAGAGAATGAATGGCTTCACAGGATTCCCAGAATATTCATTTATTTTCTGTGTCTCAGGTGGATTAAAATTAATCATTTAAAAAATAGCTACATCTGGCTTGGCCTCCATGCACGGTGTTATACAGAATTAGTTTCCATGCATGGTGTTACACAGAATTTGTTTATGTCCTCTAGAAGAACCTGTTTTATAAAATGGTATTTCTAAAAAATAATTTAATCTCCACTACAAAACAAAAACAAGGAACAAGAAAGGCATATGTTGAGGTATGAAGAACAATGCCATGGTTTAGAAAGAAAAAAGCAGGTTATGATGGCAAGCTATGTCCCACTTGTTTACCCATATTTCATATGTTTAAGGTTTGTTTTTTGACTATATAACTATGCTAATATTATTCTTTACAAAAGAAAAAATTTGCAGCATAAATGGTTATTAAAGGTCTAATATTTCTGAATATCCTTGTATATTTATAAGAAAAAGGTAAACATTGGAATAAAAAAATGACCAAAGGTGTGCATAAGCATGGCAGAAAGAGTAACTTCAAATGGTTAGTCCAAAAATAAAATACAGAGGCTTAAGCTAGTAATCATCAAGGAAGGAAAGATGAAGACATGAGGCCGCCATTTTTGTTCATCAGATGTTTGATAACATTCAGTGCTGGCATGTATGTGGTAAAATCAGCACTCACAAACAGATACTGCCCGACAAACTTGCACTTGCTTCAAACTGGGAAAGGGAAGCACCAATAATCATCTTTATATTTAGACCACCCCTTCTGCCTTTTTCTCCTTCTAAGCATCCAGTCTTGTAATAGCCGTTATGTGAGTGGCTTTAAAGGGCCCCAGATCAACCTTCTAGTTACACGACATTTTCAGGAAACTCACTGTTTGTCTGTTGGAGTCTACACAAGTCCCATTTACTGTATTACTTAAATTCTCATGATTTTAGCTCTCCTACCTGTGTGTACAGAATCTTAGATCTCTAGGCAATTCCCTCTACTTTCAAAAGAAAATAATTGGGTAATATTTATTTAAATTAAAAAAAATGCGTTTGTTTGGACCCACCTAAATATTAAATAGCTAGAAGTGAGAACCATGGGATTATTTGCTTTTCTCTCAGACACTTCTTTACTTAGATTATTATAATGTTCATGAATAAGTCATTAAAATAAAGCTGAATAAACAGTGACTCCTAAAAATGATTAATTTAGATTCTATTAATCATAATTTAAATGAGACACCTGCCCTAATTAAGAAGGGTCATGATGCAAACTACATAATGCTTCACTTTCTGTTACTGTCACAACTACATAAAGCCACAGTGAGCATTTGTAATTTTGCTTTGAACTTTAACATTATGGTCAGTATAGGATGTATGTAATATATTGATATTAATGTATGATGACAATTCAATTATGGGATTTTGCTACCAGGATGTGTAATTAGTAGTAAAAATACCGCATTTTCTTTCACCCTTTCCTTTTTTCCCTCAGAAAATAAGTTTTAGAGATTAAAAAAACAACCAGTTAGTAGATCTTTGGTTCTTGATATATAATGCTTCAGATAATTGCCTATTCACTCTCCAAAAATTTTCCTTTTTCAATTTTCTTTCAATTCTTTTGATTAAATTGAGAAGAAAACATCAATGGGTTTATTTATGGCTCGTAGCTTTGATTGTTAATAGCAGCTTGTTAAATCTGCTCAGTACTGCTTGCAGCTAAAACCCAAAACTCATGAATCCAAATTTCTGAATCAGAATTCCTATAAAGGGTCATGTAAAATTCAGATCAAACATATGCAAATACAACAAGCTCTTCTTCTTTATTTGATTTGAAGTAGTTACTGTTAAGGGGTATAAAAGGAAAAGGGCAAACTTATACGTAACAGGCACTTAAATACTTATTTGAAATATAAGTTGACTTCTATCTAATTTTGCTTAGGGATATTGCCAATTTTAAGCAAAAATATTTTTAAGGAGACTTTTCAAACAATATACCATTTACTGCCCAAATCTTATCAAATATTGATAGATTTAGCTTAGAGTGATCCAGTCGGCACACTACTTAATTAAAACATATATATCAATTCTCACAATATTGAGCTTTATTCTCGGCAAACAAACAAGGCAGGAGACAATTCAAGACACATACTAAGCCTGGAGCAGTATTTACAGAGTTTCCTGGGGAAACAGAGAGAAGGAAGCAGTAGCTGTTACATGGTTAGCTCATTATTCACAGAGATCTGAAAGGTCCATACATTAAGACTTCAGGAAGGAAACGCGAGTCTTTGTGCTAAGCGTCTATAGGCTACATGACTGGGAAGCCCCAGTCCTTACCCTGGTGTGGCCAGGAATTGAGGTCCAAGCTTGTGGTTGTAGGAGGGACCAGAGGTTTCCAGGGCTGATCCCACACTTCACCATCTTACCAATATCGATTGTCCCAACACAACTGTAGCTGGTCTCTGAGTTTTGCAAGAGGACTGACGTCTCTCTAGAAGACCACTTTGCTGAGACTCATTCCTGGAAAAGTGAATACTTCTGTCATGTGTTAACAAGAACTTATTAAGTACCAGCAATAGGTAGAAATAGTAAGAAACTAATTTAACAGTATGGAGGATCTGCTACTATCAGAGCTCTCAGAAAAATTACCAGTGAGTAAATAATACCCTTGATTCTTTGCTCTTTCCCTCACCACATCCTTTCACCAGCCTTCATAGGCATCCAATGTTTACATAGATATTCCTGTCTTTAACTTGTCCCACAGTGCAGATGACCTCTACTCAAAACCCACTTCTGGGCTTCCCTGGTGGCGCAGTGGTTGAGAGTCTGCCTGCCGATGCAGGGTACACGGGTTCGTGCCCCGGTCTGGGAAGATCCCACATGCCGCGGAGCAGCTGGGCCCGTGAGCCATGGCCGCTGAGCCTGCGCGTCCAGAGCCTGTGCTCCGCAACGGGAGAGGCCACAACAGTGAGAGGCCCGCGTACCGCAAAAAAAAAAAAAAAAAAAAAAAAACAAACCAAAAAAACCCCCACTTCCATTCCTAAATAACATTCCTATTTCTCTGTGTAATTCAAGAAATAAGGATGTGCCAGGAACTCTGCTAGACACCAGGGAGACAACGGTAGATAAGACATGGACTCTTCCTTCAAATAACTTAAATTTGGGGGAAGGAACATGCGTGGTTACAGAACACCAGTTTCAGACAACCTGATGAGGACATTTGAATAATTCACATTAAGGTATAAATCAGTCTAGTACAACAGGCTTAAGTTATCTAGGGTATTTATAGGTTGAGAAAGTCTGCTAATTCAAATTAATTTTTGTTGAACAAAAAACAGATGTTAACATTTTAGAGTGAATTTTTAAACAGCGCAATGTAATTCAGTCACTTTTTCAAAAAGCCATTTCCTAATCACACTAATTGTAAGCTTTGAAGACGAATTTATCACGTACCCTAAAAGCAAAGGGGCAAGAGGCAAAGTGTCTTGATTTAAAGGCCAGGAATTCAAACACAATAAAATATGCAGGCCATGGGCAGCCTTATTGCACTGATTACTGATGCTATAATTCTCATTGTAGTGTCTTCTTCAGTAGAGATTCGTAGGTAGATTCTCCTACAGACATTGCCTAAATAAGCCTGTCCTTTATTCGAGGCAGAAAAGGGCTCTATGAGTCATATTTGTCTTTAGGATTCCCATTCTATATTTTTCTCTCCATCCAAGCATCCAGCCTAATAACACGGGCTATACAAGTGGACAAGGATCCCCACTCAACTTTCTGTTACGTGGTACCCTTAAGGAAACTTGATGCTTATTTTGTGGGACTCTGAAACAACCCCATTTAAGATTCTTTTTTTTTTTTTTTCCTCTTTTCGGTAAGCGGGCCTCCCACTGCCGTGGCCCGCTCCCGTTGCGGAGCACAGGCTCCGGACGCGCAGGCCCAGCGGCTATGGCTCACGGGCCCAGCCGCTCCGCGGCATGTGGGATCCTCCCGGACCGCGGTACGAACCCACGTCCCCCGCATCGGCAGGCGGACTCCCAACCGCTGCACCACCAGGGAAGCCCTGAAACCACCCCATTTAAATTTCAGTGAGTAGTGCTTCTATCAGCTTAGGCAGCTCAGACAGGATTAGAACCCCAGTAACTACCAATTTTGGGCAGGAAGTCTTTCCCAATATTTCTGAGAGTCTCTGGGGTCTCACAGAGTGGTCGGCGAGGTCCCTGCAGGATATTGTTTTGTCTGCTGGGCTTCCTTCCCATCCCTTCCACAAAACCATTTAGCTTACATTGGGGGTCTTCAAGTATACCTTTGAGGAAACACCAGTGACACACTAGGGGAGTTCCCACTACGTCAGCGTGGTGCTATTTTCTACATTAAAGTAAGGAAAATGTTCAGTAACCTCCAGCCTGGCCACAGTTTATCATACAGAGACCAAAGATGAACATTTTTTGAAAGGGGAAGGGGTTATTTGTCACAGGGACCAATAAAGCAATACCATGTTTACAAAGGTAATTTAAAGTAGAAATCATAATGCTGCTAGAATCGTGGCCTCTCTGATGACCTTGAGTGTATTGAAGAGGCTAGTACAATAAACAGCATGCCTTACCCATCAAGACAAGTTTCAGCCTTTCCAATTCAGGAAGTTCCTTTGACTTTCATGTTGCATTTTCGAGATGCAAATTTTTTAAAGAAATAATGAAAAACTTTACTAAATCTCACAAGGTTAAATGATCTGTACAAAGATACTTAGCCAGTGCGCGCAAAAACCCAAGTCCTTCATTGGAGTTCTGGGCTCATTCCACACAGCGTGGTCAGAGCATTTATTAACTCTTGGAACCAAGTGTTCATCATTGTAATCACAGTTACTATTAAATTCCAGTAGGTATAATTTGTCTCTGGTTCAAAAATGTACAATTCAAGTCATTACTCTTATTTTTATCTAAAATTATTAGAAGATATTTAGTTTTATACTTTTAAAAAATATTAATTAATTAATTTATTTATTTTTGGCTGTGTTGGGTCTTCGTTGCTGTGCGAGGGCTTTCTCCAGTTGCGGCGAGCGGGGGCCACTCTTCATTGCGGTGCGTGGGCCTCTCACTGTCGCGGCCTCCCTTGTTGTGGAGCACAGGCTCCAGACACTCAGGCTCAGTAGTTGTGGCTCATGGGCCCAGTTGCTCCACGGCATATAGTATCCTCCCAGACCAGGGCTCGAACCCGTGTCCCCAGCATTGGCAGGCAGATTCTCAACCACTGCACCACCAGGGAAGCCCCAGTTTTATACATTTTAATAGTTAATTTGACATAAAAGCGTGTTTTACAACTATATGTTTCCCTTGAAAAGGGGTTTATTTTAGACAACTGAACACGGTGTTACCTACGTCTATGTATACAGTTTAATAAATGATTAGTTAATACGCTTAACAATGATTTGCAAAGTTTCTTTTTGTTACAACAGAAGTGGTGACTAATTTAGTTTCTGTCACTATAGATTAGCCCCTTCATTTATTCAGTTGTTAAAATTCACTTTTAATTGTTTTTGTTTCCTTAAAAAAAAGCCCAGTATGGTCTTAGGAAGTTGATAATGGACTTACTAAGTGATATTGACTACTATTTCCTGAATCCATCTTCTGATGACCAGGTGTTGATTACTGTTCATTGAATAATTCACAGATTACCCCCATCTACCTAAAATTACTTCTGTGGTGATCTCAAAAAACTCTCATTTTTAATCACCTATAATAATACTCAAGAGAAAATAAAGTATGGTTCTATTTTTAAAAAAATAGACAATGACAACATGCAAAGACATATTTAATATCTGTAAGAGATGCTATTAACTTCAGGGTTGTTCAATAATTTCCATTGTTAGAATGTGCTCCCCGGGAATCACAGAATGAAGATTATGTGGATAGGAAATGTTAATAAAACCAAATGGAATAAAGTATTTCCTAAATTACAATGATCTGTTCTAAATAGTGCCCTAACAAAAGTTTTTGTTTTGTAAACTTGGGGCCATTTGACTTTTATCAGGCTACACTGTCCCTCCATGTTCAGGGATATTTTGATTCCCATGGCTACGGTACCTCTAAATACATCCTTATATGTCCAAATGCTCTTCCACAAATCCAGCCATCTTGTTGCTACCCAGGGGGAGCTGCCGAACAGCTTGCAGTTTTCAGTTTCATTTAACTACGTTGTTATGCATTCTCAGAAAAGAAACAAAGCTTATTCTCATTGATAGATTTTTCCCTCTTATTGCTTGTACAGTATTTTGATACAAGCATGGGTATAACATGTAATAACCACAGTCATATAATTATTAAATACTTTTAATTTTGTAAGTTAGTAAATTTAAGTATCCCATTTGAAATTGAGGGACGTATCTGCAGTCTAATTAAACTTTAGTGAAATGAAAAATTTTTTTTCATTTATATTTTTATTAGAATATAGATTATAAGCATTTTTCTATTTTATACTGTATTCTATTCTATATCCATACTGATTGCTGAAACTATGGTGTAAGTTTTTGTTTGTTTTTTTAACTTTGGAGGAAGGTTTTTAAAAAGTTTTATCATAACATTTTTTACCCCCAATGAAACTTCCTCATTTCAAGCAATTTGAGATTTAGCCTGGAAATTAAGTCCTTCTTCCCAGATTTCACTATTCACTGAAGGAGATTATTGTGATCTTCCTTTGCGGGAATTACCTCCTCTGAAATTGCTCTTAGATGTGAAATGGAAATCCGGGGTTCTACTTATGCTGTTATTAATATTCAAAATAGTAGAAGATGCTTTGGTTCTTAACATGTAATAGATTTCAGTTATCCTTTTGGTTGATAAAACTGTGTCTAATTTGAAGAAAAAGGTATTTTACCATAGTAGACAACTTCTATGGAGAGACATTAGCAAATAATATTAGAACATAATATTTTAATCTCTAATCCCTAGAAACATACCTCTGCACTAAGAAGAACTATAACATTTCTAGTACTTCTCTTGATGGAGATTATACAGTTTTATGGTGATACAATTTATCATCAAGAACTTCTTATTTATAGCTGAAATTCAACATGAGATCATTTTCTTTTTAGCAGAAACAGGAACCAGCCAAACATTTTTCAATAGATTGCTTTATATTTTCACTATGGTTAAGAAACGTCGTGTTTAATTTCCAAATACTTGTGAGTCTTCTAGCTATCATTCTGTTAGTGTTTCAGAATTTAATTATTTATGATCTGAGAAAATACTTAGTATAATTACTGTTCTTTAAAAGTTGTTAATATGCATTTCATCACCCGGAGTGTGGTCTAGTTGGGTGAATGTTCTGTGAAATTGAGAAGAATGTGTGTTCTACTATTGTTGGAGTATCCAGTAAATGTCAATGAAATCAACTTGATTGTTGGTGCTGTACAGGTCAAGGTACCTTTACTGATTTTATGCCTGCTTGATTTATTGCTGACAAAGAAATGTTGAAGTCTCCAACTATAACTGTGGATTTTTCTATTTCTCCTTTCATTTCTATCAGTTTTTGCTTCATGTATTTTAGTGCTCTGTTCTTGGGTGTATATGGTTTTAGGATTGTGATGTCTTCTTGGAGAATTAACTACTTTATCCCTATATAATGTTCCTCTTTATCCCTGATAATTTTCCTTGCTCTGATGTTGGTTTTGCCGTATAGAACTATAACTACTCCAGACTTTTTTTAAACTTGTGTTTGCATGGTATATCTTTCTCCATCCCTTTATTTTTAACCTATGTAAGTCTTTACATTTAAAGTAGCTTTCTTATAGACAACATATACTTAGTTCTTTTTTTTATCTCCTCTTACAAACTGAGTCTTTTAATTGGGATAGACCATTCACATTTAAAGTACATTTTTAATGTAGTATGATTAATAATTACCATGTTTATAACTGTTTTCTGTTTTTTTCATTCATTCTTTGTTTCCTTCCCTCATTTTCTGCTTTCTTTGGTTTTAATTGAACATTTTACATAATTCAACTTTGTCTCCTCTCTTAGCATATCAACTATACTTCTTTAAAAAAAACTTAGTGATTGACCTAAGCTTTATAATATACACTTTTAACCTAAGTTCACCTTCAAATAACGCTATACCACTTCAAGAGTAGTACAGGTGTCTTAAAGCAGAGTATTCTGAACTCTTCACTCCTTTTCCTTGTGATATTGCTGTCATTAATTTTACTTAAACATAGGCAATGATCACCCAATACATTGTTACTATTATTACTTTTAAAAGAGTTATTTTAAAAATTTTATTTAATTTATTTATTTTTGGCTGTGTTGGGTCTTCATTGCTGCATGCAGGCTTTCTCTAGTTGCAGCGAGCGGGGGCTACTCTTCGTTGCAGTGCGTGGGCTTCTCATTGCGGTGGCTTCTCTTGTTGCAAAGCATGGGCTCTAGACGCACAGGCTTCAGAGCACAGGCTCAGTAGTTGTGGCGCATGGGCTTCGTTGCTCCGCGGCATGTGGGGTCTTCCAGGACCAGGGCTTGAACCTGTGTCCCCTGCATTGGCGGGCAGATTCTTAACAGCTGTGCCACCAGGAAAGCCCTAAAAGAGTTATTTTTTAAATCAATTAAGAATGAAAATAAAATATTTTATTTGTTCTTAATTAATTTCTTCTCTGATGCTCCTTTTTTTTTCCTTTACATAAATCTAAGTTTCTGACCTATGTTATTTTTCTTTTGCCTGAACTAATAATTTTAACATTTTCTTTAGCATAAGCTCCTGGTGATGAATTTCCTTTGTTTTTGTTTGAGAAAGTGTTTATTCCTTCTTCACTTTTGAAGAATAATTTTGCTGTGTATACAACTCTAGGTTAGTGTTATTTCTTTATTTCAAACTTTAAATGACACTTTATTGTCTTCTTGCTTGAATGGTTTCTGATGAGAAGCCTCCTGTAATTTTTATCTATGTTCCCCTGTAGACATGGAGTTCTTTCTCTGATTTCTTTAAAGATTTTCTTTTTGTCTTCGATTATCTTAAGTTTGAATATGATATGTTGCTATGTCCAATGCTTTTAAAATTTTTTTCCGTATAGTTATCCTGTTCAGTGTTCTCTGAGATTCCTGAATCTGTGATTTGGCATCTGTCATTCATTTTGAAAATTTCTCAATCATTATTGCATCAAATATTACATCTCTTTTCTTCTCTGGTATTCCAATTAAGTGTATGTTATAGAATTTGAAATTCTCCACACTTCTGTTTAAAAATTTTTTTTCTTTGCATTATATTTTGAACGTTTCTATTGATCTATCTTCAATCTCACTGGTTCTCCTTTTGGCTAAGTCTAATCTTCCTATTGATGAGCCCCTAAATCATTCTTCATTTCTGTTACAGTGCTTTTGATTTCTAGCATTTCCTCTTGATTCTTTCCTAGAGTTTATCTTCTTATATTACCAATCTTTTATTGCATGTTACCTACTTTCACCTTTAGAGTCATTAATATGTTAATCACAGTTAATTTAAATTCAATTCTCTGATAATTCCAACACAGTAAGTCCCCTACATATGAACCTTCTTGCCGTGAACTTTTAAAGATGCGAACGTACATACGCATTTCCCATCATGTAAGTTAGTTCACATGTCTGGCATACACTGTCACGTGTGTGCATCCTCTATAAGTGATTGTGCTTTTATGTACTTTACTGTGCAGTAGTGTATAGAGTACAATAGTATAGTACTAATAAATAATAGAAGTGTTCATTTCTTTGGTACTAATGCAGAACTTCTTAGAATATGCAACCTTAGAGTAAAATATTTCTTTAAAAATTATATTTCAAGCCCATAAAATAATTTAACTCTGAAGAATTTTGAATAGGAATGTACATTAGTTATTATAGATATTGGATTGATAGATAAAAATCAGAAATTGTCTTTTGAATCCAATAACTTCAATGTGACCACATTTCTTAAAACTGACATCAGGGCTTCCCTTGTGGCGCAGTGGTTGAGAGTCCGCCTGCCGACGCGGGGGACACGGGTTTGTGCCCCGGTCCGGGAAGATCCCACATGCCGCGGAGCGGCTGGGCCCGTGAGCCATGGCCGCTGAGCCTGCGCGTCCGGAGCCTGTGCTCCGCAACGGGAGAGGCCACAACAGTGAGAGGCCCGCGTACCGCAAAAAAACAAAACAAAACAAAAACAAACAAAAAACCTGAGATCAATATTATGTGTGGTCTTTATGATTTCTTTGGATCCCTAATACCTATATTTATTTCAGCAGACATAATAGACTTGTGTGAAAAGTATTATAAACTTATTACAGTACAGTACTATAGAGCCGATTGTGTACATTGGGTACCGAGGCTAACTTTGTTGGACTTTCATACAGATTGGACTTACAGACGTGCTCTCCAAATGGAACTCGTTTGTATGTAGAGGTCTTACTGCATTTGTGTCGTATCTGAGTCAAATTCTGGCACTTGCTTTTCTCTTTAGACTGCATTTTTTCTTGTGTTTTGGCGCACCCTGTAACATTAAGTCGAAAGCTAGACATGTATGAGGCAGCAGGGACTGCAGTAAATAGGCCTTCAGCATGAAGATTGAGGTCACTCTAGCTATAGGTGCTGTGCTCTGTTTGACGTTTGCTGTAGAATGAGATTTTACATCCTGCTAGTATCTTTGTTTATGTCTCCCCTCTTGACTTAGTGTTTTCTTATGTACTTCCCCTCAGAGATGGTCTCTGTCCTGCAACTCTTTCAGCTTTAATCCATGTATTATACTGGAGCCCTGTTGATGTGGTCATAGAATATGAAGGACAGAGGAAGTTCTATAATTTTCCAATTGAATCTCAGTGCGTAGTGCACCTGTGTCTTGGAACGAGTTGTGACATTTATAAGGCTTCTCCAGTAGCATAGCTTTCCCCCATTGTTCCCTACTCTCTTCCCTGCCTGCAGTGTTCCCAATGTATTTCACTGAAGTCCTGATCATTCTGGACCAGGTTCCTCCTCCTTTTATCTGAGAAAGAAGTCTAGAGGGGACTGGATGGAGAAGAATGCCCTTCACTCCTTCAAAATTATTATTTATAATTATTATTTATAATTTGTATAATGTTCTTACCAGTTATCACTCCAGTGGCTTTTACTCCAATTAAGCAGATCTTGGCTATGTCTGGAGGAGTCTGTTTTTCCAGAGTTTGGGGTGTTTTTCCTTGTGACTTCAGTTCTCTAATGGGTCTAATAAAATAATCGATTTCCAGTTTGTTCAGCTTTTTCTTGTTGTAAAAATGGGTGTGAAGACTTCGGAGCTCTTTACCTGTCACAGCTGAAATAGGAAGTCTCTTTTTCTAGGATACTTGAAATTTGCATTTTCCTCAGTTTGAATGAGGTTGAGCAACTTTTCCCATGTTAAGAGCATTGTGTGTTTCTTTTTCATGCAATTCTGTTCATATGTTATTTCTCTTCTAGTTCTCTATTGCTCTATGAAAATAACTCCTTAGATTAGTGGCTTAAAACAAGAATGTGTTATCTATCTCATGTTTCTGTGGTTGGGGCTCAGCTCAATGGTTCTTGCTAGATATTTTATGCAGTTGCAGAGCGATGGCAGTTAGGGAGCTAGAGGTGGAGTCATCTGAAGACTCAACTGGGCTGGATGTCCAAGACATTCAACGCCTGGTAGCTTGGTACTAGCTTGGTACTTACATTAGTCTTCTATTGCTTTCTTAGCAAATTACCACAAACCTAGTGGCTTAAACAACACAATTTTGTTAACTTACAGTTCTGCGGGTCAAAATTTGGACACGGGTCTCCTTGGGCTAGAACCAAGTTGTTGGCAGAACTCAGCCCTAGTAGATTTGGAATTTTACTTCTGTTGGAGCACTGAGGTCCTGTCTCCTTGTTGACTGTCAGTGAGGACAATTCCCAGCTTTAGAGGCTGCTTGCATGCCTTGGTTTAGGGTGACTTTCTTCCATCTTCAGAGCCGGCCACAGCAGGTTGGATATGTCTCTTGCTTTAAATATATCCTCTTTTTTACTCTGTTGTGTTTACCTGACTTACTTTTCTGCCTTCCTTTTCCACTATTAAGGGCCTATTGATTACATGGGGCCTGCCCAGATAATCCAGTATAATCTCCCTATTTAAGATTTGTAACCTGAGATACATCTGCAAAGTATTTTTCCTCACATAAAGTAACATTTTCATAGGTTCTGAGGATTCGAAATGGACATTTTGGGGGGTCATTATTCTGCTCACCTAGAATTCTCCTCTTTCTCTAGATGGCATTGCATTTTCCAGGGCATGGTTTGTCCTTCTCAGGGCATGACTGTCACACTTTTTACATAGTAGCTTCCTTCCAAGAGGGAATTCCTGAAGAACCAGTGTTCTAAAGGGGCAGAAAATAGCAGCTCTCAGATCGCTGAAGGACTATATCAGGAAAGGGCACAGCAACACATACCTCCTACTGGGTTGTTCCAGGCAGCCACAGGGCTTATCCATATTTAATCAAAGGAAGACAAAAAAGTCAACAAGGACTTTTTTCTTGGTGGAGTCAAATTGCAGCAAATTGCAGCAAAACATACCAAGCCACAATCCTCATTTTCTCTTGCTATATAAAAATTGAGCCTAAAACTTAGTAGCTCTAAAACCAGTCTCATGATTTGATGAGGGCAGGTTGTTCTTTCTTGGGGCCCTTTAGGCATTCATGGTTAGATGGTATATGGGACTTCAGTGTTCTGAGTTCTCGACTAGTCTAGACATCCAAGTTCAAACACTCACATGACTGAGAGTTGATGCTGGTTGTTTGCTGGGAGCTCAGCTTGGACCACTCACACACCTACACTTGGCCAGTCCACGTGATTTGTGTTCTCATGACATGCCAGCTGGGTTCTGAGCAACACCCTGACAGCGAGTGTTCCAAGAAGCCCATTGAAAACTATAAGGCTGTTTATGACTTTGCCTTAGATGTTCCAGAGTATCGTTTCATTTGTATTCCATGTGTTAAGCAAGTCAATTAGGTCAGCTTAGATTGAAGAGGGAGAGAATTACCATACATATTTTTCTCATTTTTCTGTTTTGTTATTGGATTATTCTATTTGCTTCATAGGAGCTCTTTTCATATTTTTCTGGTTATCTATTGTTTCATAAACCTTCCTGGAAGCTCAGTGACAAAAACAATAACTTATTATTACCTTTTATGGTTCTGAGGTCATCAAATGGGTGGTTTTTGTTTGGTGTCTCTTATATGCCGGCAGTCAGACAATAATGGGACTTGAGTCATGTGAATGCTTCTTTATTCCCATAACAGCTGGGGACTGGTCAAGCATCTTTCTCTCCATCATCTCTCAATGTGGCCAGCTTGGTCTTCCTCATCACTTTCATGGCCTCAGGGCTCCAAATGATCAAGGCAGAAACTGCTGACGGTTTTAAAGGAAAGGCCTGGGACAGACATAGCATCACTTTTGCTTAACTCCAGGATCAAAGCAGTCACAGGTTAAGTTCAGAGCCAAGGAGAGGAGAAATAAACTATATCCCTGGAAGGAAAGAGGGTTAAATGTACAGCCATCTTTAATCTGCCATATACGTAAAGGAAACAGTCCTTTCCCTGTTATACAAGCTGTAAACGATGTTCCCAGCTTGTTTCTGTCATGATGCTTCTGTACTCAACAAATTTAAAAAAAACAACAACCTTGTCTTCAAGTCAGATGTATCTTCATAGTTCTTTGTTTTGTATTTAGCAATACCTTTCTCATTTAAAATTAGTTTTTAAAATTCTCATGTTTTCTCCTAGTACTATTCTTTTTGTGTGTGGGTTGAAATCACTGCATGTAATTTATTGTTTAAAGTTTATTTTATCAATCCATTTTTTTTTCTTTCTGGCTGCCCTATTTCTAATACCATTTATTGACAAGTTTATCTTTACCCCTCTAAATTATGTACTCTATTTTTATGTACTCTATTTTCTTACAACTATTCCATTTGTAATTATGTACTCTATTTTCTTATTATGTACTCTTTTCTTACAACTATTCCATTTAGGACATTTTCTTCTGTTCTTTTGATCTGTTTATCAATGTTCAAGTGAAAAATGGTTTTAATAATTGTGGTTTTATATCATCTTGCTTGTTTACTTTTTTCCATTAGAATATCAGAATTAGTTTGGTTCAAAAACAATTCTGTTGGGTTTTTTTAGAGGAAATATTTACATTTTTATGATGTTGAGTGTACCTATCAAGAAGACAGTGTGAATTTAAACTATTTTCCTGGCCAGAGACTGTTTTGACCAAAAGAATGAGGTGGAAGGAATGCTACTTACTTCTTTATTAGTCTTGTAAATTTTCTTTCACATAGGTATTATACATGCTTTTTTTAAAGATATTCCTAGGAATTCTTTTTATCCTAGTTATTGTAAATGTAAAGATCTTTCTAATCATATCATCTAATTTATCATCATATGTATATTTTCCCAGCCATTTTTCTGATTTCTCTATTCATTTATCTATTTCTCAGTTTCTTTTACTTTTTTGAGTAAAAAAATTATGTTAACCAAACTGATAGTAATTTTATCTCTGAAAGTATACTTTTTAAAAGACAATGTATGACTATTTTCTCAAGTACATTTGTCTACTGGAGTAGAAGCCCACATCATCCTTAAGTGGAAAGCTTGTACATGCACATATAAATAGATACCACGTACTATCCAGAATGAATTTACAACTGGAGTTCCATAAATTTTGTGTTTGGAAGCTAATCGATCTAGTTCAACCTGCGTATGTTACAGATGAGAGAAGAGAGATTCAGAGAAATGAAATGACTCAAGGGAAATCTACCGCTCAGGTAGGACCCAGAATTAGGATGACCAAGTCACCCAGGTGAGAATGGCACTGACACAGTATATTTCCCCCTCCTATTTCCCCCCTTAGTGTACTTTGCGTCCCAATCAAACTAAGCTGTTTGCTTGCCCTGCCTCCACACCTTTGCCTGGTTAGTGTCTCTGCATATAATGCTAACCTCACGTGTCCACAAGTCCAATTTCTACCCATCATTTTAAAAACTCATGTCATTTTAAATCATCCTCCCATGACTCTCATTCTCCATAAAATGCAACACTATCCTCATAAACCAAGTATCGATGTGTACCTTTCTCACAGCTCATATCATCTGTAACTTACGTTCACGTGTGCGCAGGTATTGCAACCCTTCCTGGGCCATATGTTATTTGTGGTACTCAGCCTCGTCCTCCTTCAAGTGCTTAGCACACAACATTGAACATAATAGAGAAGTGAAAATATTTCTTGGGTTAATGACTAATATTCATATTTATTGAGCCATTATGTGCACATCTGCACTAGAATCGAAATGTAAATAGGCAGGATTATACACACATCTACATACATGTACAGATATAAATTCTGATGTTAGTAACATTCCATGTATTTAATTCATCAGTGGAGATGTTCTTATATAATGTCTCTGATGAGACAGGCATATTAAGTGTTTTGAAGGTCAGAATGTATTGACCTCAGCATGTGAAATGGTAATTAAAATGATGTAGATGAATGTTTCTTTTTGTAGATCTATTACTGCAGGGAGAAGCATTGAAATTTTTAGTATCTGTAACTGTTCATCAGACAACGTAAAATTGTATAAGGTGAACAAAATGTTTAGAAAACAGCACATTTTAAATTTATTCATCTATTTTTAGGACAAAGAAGCAGCACTTAGAAATGTCCTAAATGGAATAGTTGTAAGAAAATAGAGTACATAATAAGGGTAAAAACTGGAAAAAAAACCTTGGAAATAGTCTATTCTATTTATTTGGATACTTTTTTTCCACAGATATATTTCATACTTGATATTCAAGATTCTACAGTTAAGAGGCTAACCAAGCAAGCTTGCTTGCTTGTTTTTGGAATAAAATTTATTTGTGTTTTATTTTTGACTTTCAAGTGAATTTCTGTTTGTCAAAAGCTGACCGTAATATCTGTTAGAGCAGATCATATGCATAATCTAAACACCAAACACCCAACAGGAATGTATACAAATAGTCACCAAAAATCATGTAAGAGAATGTTCATCATAGCAGTACTTTTTTTTAACATCTTTATTGGAGTATAATTGCTTTACAAGGGTGTGTTAGTTTCTGCTGTATAACAAAATGAATCAGCTATATGTATACATATATACCCATATCTCCTCTCTCTTGTGTCTCCCTCCCACCCTCCCTATCTCACCCCTCTAGGTGGACACAAAGCACCAAGCTGATCTCCCTGTGCTATGCGGCTGCTTCCCACTAGCTATCTATTTTACGTTTGGTAGTGTATATATGTCCATGCCACTCTCTCACTTCGTCCCAGCTTACCCTTATCCCTCACCATGTCCCCAAGTCCATTCTCTATGTCTGTGTCTTTATTCCTGCCCTGCAACTAGGTTCATCAGAATCTTTTTTTTTTTTAGATTCCATATATATGTGTTAGCATACAGTATTTCTTTTTCTCTTTCTGACTAACTTCACTCTGTATGACAGACTCTAGGTCCATCCACCTCACTACAAATAACTCAATTTCGTTTCTTTTTATGGCTAATATTCCATTGTGTATATGTGCCATATCTTCTTTATCCATTCATCTGTTGATGGACACTTAGGTTGCTTCCATGTCCTGACTATTGTAAATAGTGCTGCAACGAACATTATGGTACATGTCTCTTTTTGAATTATGGTTTTCTCAGGGTATATGCCCGGTAGTGGTATTGCTGGGTCATATGGTAGTTCTACTTTTAGTTGTTTTTTTTTTTTGCGGTACATGGGCCTCTCACTGTTGTGGCCTCTCCCGTTGCAGAGCACAGGCTCCGGACGCGCAGGCTCAGCGGCCATGGCTCATGGGCCTAGCCGCTCCACGGCATGTGGGATCTTCCCGGACCGGGGCAAGAACCCGTGTCCCCTGCATCAGCAGGTGGACGCTCAACCACTGCGACACCAGGGAAGCCCTATTTTTAGTTTTTTAAGGAATGTCCATACTGTTATGCATAATGGCTATATCAATTTACATTCCCACCAACAGTGCAAGAGGGTTCCCTTTTCTCTATACCCTCTCCAGCATTTCTTGTTTGTAGGTTTTTTGATGATGGACATTCTGACCAGTGTGAGGTAATACCTCATTGTGGTTTTGATTTGCATTTCTCTAATGACTAGTGATGTTGAGCATCCTTTCATGTATTTGTTGGCAATCTGTATATCTTTGGAGAAATGTCTATTTAGGTCTTCTGCCGATTTTTGGATTGGGTTGTTTGTTTTTTTGATATTGAGCTGCATGAACTGTTTGTATATTTTGGAGATTAATCCTTTGTCAGTTGCTTCGTTGGCAAATATTTTCTCCCATTCTGAGGGTTGTATTATTGTCTTGTTTATGGTTTCCTTTGTTGTGCAAAAACTTTTAAGTTTCATTAGGTCCCATTTGTTTATTTATGTTCTTATTTCCATTTCTCTAGGAGGTGGGTCAAAAAGGATCTTGCTGTGACTTATGTCATAGAGTGTTCTGCCTATGTTTTCCCCAAGGAGTTTTATAGTGTCTGGCCTCACCTTTGGGTCTTTAATCCATTCTGAGTTTATTTCTGTGTATTGTGCTAGGGAGTGTTCTAATTTCATTCTTTTACATGTAGCGGTTCGGTTTTCCCAGCACCACTTATTGAAGAGGCTGTCTTTTCTCCATTGTATATTCTTGCCTCCTTTGTCAAAGATAAGGTGACCATATGTATGTGGGTTTATCTCTGGACTTTCTATCCTGTTTCATTGATCTTTATTTCTGTTTTTGTGCCAGTACCATACTCTCTTTATTACTGTAGCTTTGTAGTTTAGTCTGAAGTCAGAGAGCTTAATTCTTCCAGCTCTGTTTTTCTTTCTCAAGATTGCTTTGGCTCTTTGGGGTCTTTTGTGTTTCCATACAAATTATGAATTTTTTTGTTCTAGTTCTCTGAAAATTGCCATTGGTAGTTTGATAGGGATTGCAATGAATCTGTGGATTGCTTTGGGTAGTATAGTCATTTTCACAATGTTGATTCTTCCAATCCAAGAACATGGTATATCTCTCCATCTGTTTGTATCATTTTTAATTTCTTTCATCAGTGTCTTATAGTTTTCTGCATACAGATCTTTTGTCTCCTTACGTAGGTTTATTCCTAGGCATTTTATTCTTTTTGTTGCAATGGTAAATGGGAGTGTTTCCTTAATTTCTCTTACAGATTTTTTGTCGTTAGTGTATAGGAATCCAAGAGATTTCTGTGCATTAATTTTCTATTCTGCAACTTTACCAAATTCATTGATTAGCTCTAATAGTTTTCTGGTAGCATCTTTAGGATTCTCCACATCATAGCAGTATTTGCGTTAGTCCCAAACTGTAAGCTACCCAAATACCTATCAAGAGAGTAATAGGTAAATATATAGTAATATTCTCACACAATGGAATACTGTACAGTGATGAGAATGACCAAACTTCACTGTAATTAATGATATAAATGAATCACACAAACCAACACCCAGTGAAAGGAGTGAGATACAAAACACTGCACACTGTATGAAATCAATCAAACAAAATATGAAACGGGTAAAACTAACCTATGCTGTTAGAAATAAAGATAGAGGTTACCCTTGGCGGGTGGTGACTGGAGGGGACATCAGAGAGAGTTCTGATTTCTGGTAACGTAACCATGCTCAGTAAGGGCATTCTTCACTTGCGTGTGCTCTGTTACAGAAAATAATTAAGCATATGGACTTGTGTGTATTGTTCTGTACATATATTTTAATTCCATAAAAGTTCTAACGGTGCTGTCAATCAATCAGCTGGAAAATCAGATTTGTACATTTAAAATCTAGTTATTGGGGCTACTTTCCTGCAATTGGCATAATTCACTCGTTTCAACATGTAGGAAGTGAATCTGCCTTTGTCAACAGTGGAAATAAAAAGGGATCATATTTTCTTGTATAAATCTAGAAAAAAAGAAGTATAATACCAATATACATGTGTGGTATTTTCCAGGTCATAGAGGGGTTTCAGATACATCATTTTAGTTTATCCTCACTCCTGTACTCTTTAGGCTACATAGAGACTATTCCAATCTTGGGAACAAAAGAACTTTTATTCTAGGAAATCTATGGCCCCTGCCTAAAAGTTAATATTTCTTTATGAAGCTGCTATTTCCATTGTATAATTTAAAATCATAGAAACATCTTTAACATAAAAATTTGATAAATTTTATTACAATTGGTAGAGGTACTGGTGCTCAAGTTTGTATGATCTTTCCAAGGTTTGCTCTGATAATTATTGGCAATATTTTTAGGTCCCTTTGAGTGAGGCTAGCGTTATTTTTCACTATTTGTAATTGTGAATTTTAAAAAGTTTTCTAGGCCTTAGAATGAATGAACAGAGCATATTTGGAGAAATCATCTTTATATTTATTCATATGTGCTGATAACATTAACTCAAATTAGGTATTTTCATAAACATTCTGGATATACTCCTATCTAATTAAACTTTAAAAAGCAACCTCTCCTATTGATATAAAGATGAATCATGTAGTTTTCACCAAGAAATAAAAGCTTGAATTCACATGACTTATGCCTTGATTCTGACCCACCTCTTTGTCTGCCCCTGCAGTTAAAATGAAAGCATCTGTAGCTGTAATCACTGAAGCAAAAAGACCCAAACTTAAACCACATGCTTGGAATTACAGTTCCAGCTTTATCTTGCCTCAGTTGCTGAATCTATTAAACCTATCAGCCCTATTTAAAATTAAGACTCACAGTAACTCTCTGTACTTTCCAAAGGCAAAACCCTTGTTTTGTTGTTATGGGCAGTATTTTGTTTATTTATTTATTTATTTACTTACTTACTTATTTATTTATTTATTTTTACTGCGTAGCTTGTGGGACCTTAGTTCCCCGACCAGGCATTGAACCCTTGCACATGCTGCGTAAGTGCAGAGTCCAGACCACTGAACCGCCATGGAATTTCCTTGTTTTGTGGTATGACTAACTAAGATAATGCATGAAAAATAGTACTTACCTCATCTTTACTACTTACTAAATATCAGGTGATATTATTATTTTTATTATTATTTTCATCAGTGGAAATAGACAAGATAGATAAGATATTAGGTGCTTGATAAATGCATGGTGAATGAAAGAGTCATTATAAATTGCTCTAAAATATTCTCTAGGATTATCTGTAAGGAGCGAGAGATATGGCTGGTCTAGGAAATGTATTCTAAACAATTTTATAGTGATTGCTTCTGTATAAAAATGGATTTTTCCCATTTTTCTGATTTCAGAAACATTTCACATTACTCTTCTAAAAACTACACGTTTTATTTACAGTAGTTTTAGCTGCAAAGATACCACATATACCTCACACAACCAATTTCCCGTGTTGTTAACATTTAACATGACTCTGAAACATGTGTCACAACTAAAGAACTAATATTTACTAAGTTATTATTATCTGAAACCCATAGTTTATTCGGATTTCATTAGTTTTGCATTAATCATAGTTTCTGTTTCAGCATCCCATCCAGGTTACCATGGTTACATGTAACCATGTAATCCATTGTATCTCCTAAGGTGCTTCTTGGCTAAGGTGGTGTCTCAGGATTCCTTGCTTTTGATGACCTTGACAGTTTTGAGGATTACTGATCAGATATTTTGTAGACTATCCCTCAAATTGGGTTGTTTGATTTTTTTCTTGGTTAGAGGGAGGTTATGGGTTTTTAGGAAATAGATCACGGAGATGAAGTGCGATTTTCATCACGTCACCTCAAGGGTACACCCTGCCACTGTGAATTTTCACCATTAATGTTAACCATTATTACCTGGTGAAGGTAATGATTACCAGGTTTCTCCACTGCTAAGTTACTTTTCCTCCTCTTTCCATACTGTGTTCTTTGGAAGCAAGTTACTCTGTGGCCCACATTTAAGAAGTGGAGAGCGTACAGCAATGTAACATTGTTAATCAACTATGCGCCAATGTAAAATAAAAATTTAAAAAGGTAATAGATTAATAATTGTATTTTACATCTATGTTGGTGTAAGGAAGAATACAATATTAATATAATAAAATCATTAATGGTTAAAAAGAAAAAGTGGAGAGGATGCCTCACCTCCTTGAAGGAGGAGGTACATGTAAGTTATTTGGCATTTTTCTACACAGATTTTTCTCCTCTTCATTTAATTATTTATTCAATCATTTACTTGTGTCAGCATGATATTAACTTCATACCTTTATACTCTTAAACATGTACTTTGGAGTAATATATAGTAATATGTTAATTATTTTTCCTGATTGGATTGTTCTGTCTTTGACCATTTGGAGGCTCTTTATTGGCTCCTATATCCCTTTGACATACCTCCATCCTTTGCTTTTTGACCACTGTCTTTCTGGCACTACAAGATGCTTGAGGCTTACCTTGTCTTAGTCCTAGAATCAGTCGTTTCTCCAAGGAACGCTGATTTCTTTTATTGGACAATGCCATCAGAGCAGTGCCAGATGTGTGATGCAAATTTATGTTTACCCCAACTTTATTATTTTAAAATATATTTAATTTTCACTACTTCCCTCTAATGTTTGAGGGAACATTAAAAAAACCAAGATTAGGCACTGGGTTCACAGTGCTTTTTACACTAAAAGATATTTCAGAATATTGATATTAAAACTATATCAATTAACAAATTATTTCCAATAATTAGGTTCATCTTAGTTTCATAAACTTACTAAAATTCTACTATAAATATATTTTGCTCAAAGTTTGGTTAGATAATTAATAAAACTAAGAGATCTTTTCTGTGAGATAAAATCTTGTTCACTTTGAAAGGATTGTTAACACACCATAAGTGAACCAGGCAGATAAGAATCACTGCAGGTAAAATCCTTAAGAGGATGTGCATTTTTATGATGCACATCAATATTTTCCTT
The DNA here is from genome assembly GCF_937001465.1 of Orcinus orca. Classification (NCBI taxonomy): domain Eukaryota; kingdom Metazoa; phylum Chordata; class Mammalia; order Artiodactyla; family Delphinidae; genus Orcinus; species Orcinus orca. Next base: position 5,762,496 of record NC_064562.1, read on the forward strand.
ACTTGAAAAGCATTTTTAGGTATTTGTTCTATACAATAGAAAATACACTCTTTTCTGAGATTCCATGGCAGTATCTTTGATTACACAAACTAGTAATAAGGTAAAGAAATAAAATGAAGATATGAAATGTAGAAGTTTAGGACAAGAAATCACCCACCCATAGGAAGAGTGTACGGAACTTTTTCTGCTTTCATGAGATATATATATATTTTAAGTACAAAGCTTATTTACTGCTGATTTACAGAATCTATTTGCAAAAGTGCCTTTTTCTTACATTGGTTCTGTTTCCTATTGTAAGAGGAGAGAGATAAGCATCACTTATTTATTTACTTTGTCTTATTTATTTTTTGTCTTATTCAAACTGCTCCTTAAGGGACTTCCCTGTTGGTGCAGTGGTTAAGAATCCGCCTGCCAATGCAGGGGACACAGATTAGAGCCCTGGTCCGGGAAGATCCCACATGCAGCGGAGCAACTATGCTCATGCACCACAACTACTGAGCCTGTGCTCTAGAGCACATGAGCCACAACTACTGAAGCCCGCACGCCTAGAGCCCATGCTCTGCCACAAGAGAAGCCACCACAATGAGAAGCCCGCGCACCGCAACGGGTGAGTAGCCCCCGTTCGCTGCAACTAGAGGAAGCCCACGTTCAGCAACAAAGACCCAACACAGCCAAAAATAAATAAATAAATAATTTACCAAAAAAAAAACCAAAAAAACCCAAACAAAGTGCTCCTTAATGCTCTATAGTTACAACTTTTCTAAAGATGAACAAATGGATATTAGCCCTGCTTTTGAAACTAAAGAGGTGTCATTTGAATTAAGATATCACTCAGTAAGAGTGTCCATTTCCTTTTATTTTATACTCAGAGAAATGGAAATAGAAATTCAAATGTATAACCTTCTTTTGTGTAAAAAGAAAATGAATTAGCCGTGGGATGACTTTTTAAGTCCCATTCAGTTTTGAAATTTAGTAAGTCTGCAGAGAAACTTAAATTTAATGGTCATATGCTTTGCTAAGGTTTCCACAGCCATCATAAAGGTGGAAATTCTCAGAATAAAGAAAACCCCATTTTTTTTTCAATTTAGGCTAGCCATAGGGACATAGGCTATGTCACTACCTCCTTTGCAAAGTTGAAACATGCTTTAGAAGTGTGATCTTACTGATTTCAGAGTTTGAACGTCCTGATTGATTTGTAGACTTGCTCTCTGGTGGCTGAAAATTTGAGAATCAGGAAAATCTCAAGAAGGCAGAACAAACTACTAACTTTTAGAATAAAATAGTAATATGCTTGAAGCAGGAGTCATTTCTCTTGTTACTTTTATTACCATTTTCTCAATGCTCCTTAGTCCTATTCTGAACTGCTTTGGGGTCTATGCATTGTAAGCTGTCATTCATTTATGCTGGTCCCTCCTGATTTCTTGGTTGGCTTTCTAGTAGATATTTCTAACATAAATGTAGAACTCTGTATCAAAAACCCAAATTCAGCTGATGTTGTGAACATAGGATAGTATCTTAACAGAGACCTGAATTCACCCCATTCTGATGGTCAGTTATTATTTGACAGGAGAGGAAAATATGCATTTGTTTGTTCTGATCACATATTCATTTATTCAGAAGGCATAAGAAGGATTCAGGAGATGCATATTTTAAATGAAGATCAAAATCTGAAATAAGTGAGGGTTGAATGAAAGGTGATATAACCATAATGTCCTTAGCATTCCATCCAAAATTGGGGGATTCATTCTGAGTTCTCATTTCATGCGGCTCATCGTGCGGGGTCAGGACAATTTTTGGTTCAATTTTAGCATGGGGGAGGGCTTGGGTGGACTGGGAAAGAGAGGAAGAATAGGTTTTAGAGCACCTATGAAATCCTGAAAGCAATTGTTTCGCTTTCACAAAAAATAAAGCAATAAACACGGTTCATAAAATATATCAATTCTATGTATCTTATAATCATACTAGTAGATATTGTATAGTTTATCATCATCTCCTCTGTGATAGAAACTTCACACGATCCATATTATTGCTTTAATAAGTTGCTTGTAAATGGGTCTGACTTTGCTGTGGATTACTGAAGATGTTTAATACCAGGCTTTTTGGGTAAGGTGACTTTCTGTATTCAAATGTCCAATGCCTTCCTGGTGTTTGACCCTTGTTCACTGTGGTCTCAGAGTAGGATGAGCTTTTTAGTTGGAAAATGCTGAATAAACTCTCTCTAATCTACTGTTCAGAGCTGCACTGGCATCTCTCCCTGATATACAATAACAGCCTTCATCTTGTTCATGTAAAATAAATCATGTTATAGTACATATGACAAAGTGACTGACACATATTCCAACGGTCTCTTTTCTAACTTAAATGGGAAAGTAGGCCTAAGTTTATGTTTCCGTAGTTTCCCTTATCTCTCCCACGTTCTGTTGAAAAATCCTTTATTCTTGCTCTTTTCTACCTTATTTCACCTTATATTCCTGGAAGAGTATTACTGCTCTTTCACATTGTGCTCCAGATGAGCACTGTATTCGCAAACTGTATATTGATAGAGAAGTAGACAGTCATCTGTTCTTAGATGTTTGAATTTCAAGTGGAAAATCATGCTAGGCAAAAATTACTATATAACTCCTACCAAAGCCAGAGGAATCCAAGTGTGATCAGCTCATAGTACTTAGCTTAATGCTGAGATTGAGGTTTCAGGTTTGGTGAGCTCAGCACTGACAAGCAGGAAGACTTAGCACACATCATTTCTCATCTTTGAGATTCTGATTCCCCAGATGTAAAACAGGTATGTGAGACTATGATTCTGATTCCTTTCAAATTTAGCATTTTATGGTTCACTATTTCATTAAAAATAATATGGATTTAAAATAGGCTTAGTATATTTAACATAAACACAGACAACTTAGAAGATAAACATTATCCACACTTCCTTTGCTTGCTTTTTTTTTTTTTTTTTTTTGAGGTACGCGGGCCTCTCACTGTTGTGGCCTCTCCCGTTACGGAGCACAGGCTCCGGACGCGCAGGCTCAGCGGCCATGGCTTACGGGCCCAGCCGCTCCACAGCATGTGGGATCTTCCCGGACCAGGGCACGAACCCGTGTCCCCTGCATCGGCAGGCGGACTCTCAACCACTGCGCCACCAGGGAAGCCCTTCCTTTGCTCTTTTTTAAAAAAATCATGGAAATATAGTTGATTTACAATGTTGTATCTATTCTTGTTTAGATTCTTTTCCCTTATAAGCTATTACAAGACACTGAGTAGAGTTCCCTGTGCTATACAGTCGGTCCTTGCTGGTTATCTATTTTACATATAATAGTGTGTGTATGTTAATCCCAGTCTCCCAGTTTATCCCTCACCACACCCCTGTCCTCTTTGGTAACCAAAAGTGTGTTTTCTATGCCTGTGGGTCTACTTTTGTTTTGTAAATAATTTCATTTCTATCTTTTTTTTAGATTCCACGTATCCACACTTACCCCACTGTAATACGGCCATGGAAAGAAACATAGAGAATGATCCAAGGCACCTGAGGACTGTAATGCTCACGTGCATGTTCTTATCATGATGCCTGCATCAAAGTGGCGCTTGATAAATATTTTACTTCCTCTTCTTAAGTTTCACTTCATTGTTATCTATCCTGAACTTCTATTCTCCAGTTATTTATCTTACTACCCAGTCCTTCCTATGTTTGTTTTTAAATCTACGGAGTTTAAACACATTTATTTTTATTAGAATTGTTTTCTCCAAAGATGAACAATAAAATGTGGATTACTGTTTAAATAGAATGTGCTGGAAAGGATGCGTAGTCTCATTGCCTGGATATACCTGATTTATTCTCTCTGATCTTACCCCACATTTTGATCTTCCTTTATTCTTGACACTGAATTTTTTATCTTTTATAATCTTATTGAAGTGTTTATATTTCTCTAAGCCATTATAAAAACCTTTTGGGATATAAAGTAGAGTGTAAATAAATAATTGATATGTTCCCCTTCAACTCTAAAACACTCTCTGGACTCTCCAATTTAAGTCATGTTTCTAGATTGCCAGGAATGCCATTTTCTAAAGTAACTCCAACTGGTGCCACCATTAGAACCCATTTTATTTTATTTATTTATTTTTGTGGTACGCGGGCCTCTCACTGTTGTGGCCTCTCCCGTTGCGGAGCACAGGCTCCGGACGCGCAGGCTCAGCGGCCATGGCTCACGGGCCCAGCCGCTCCGCAGCATGTGGGATCCTCCCGGACCGGGGCACGAACCCGCGTCCCCTGCAAAGGTAGGCGGACTCTCAACCACTGCGCCACCAGGGAAGCCCAGAACCCATTTTTTTTGTTAAGATTCATCTTCATCCTGAAAAAATGGTGTCTGGAGGCCCTCCTAACTGGTTCATCTGACTTAATACCACAAGGTTACTCTTTTGAACAATTCCTGTTTAATCAGGCCACTTTCATTCACAAATTCCTAATTACCAACATAGTAAAGTTAAAAGCTTTAATATAAAACTTCCTTAATAAATTTCCTTGGTTCTTAGTAGGTTTATCTCCTGCCATACCCTTCTGTCTACCTTATACATTCCACTCATATAGATCAATTTGCAATTTTCTTAGGAGTTGTGATCTTGAATGCCTCCAGGTAATTTTGAAGTATAAAGGCATTCCAGCACCCCATTTGAGACAGGGAAAGCAGCCTATGAAATCTCTATATCTTAAAATTCAATTTATATTACCACATGTACAGCTTTCCTTAATTCCCCAGGCAGAATTATTTCATTCCTTTGTATTCACATAGCACCTATTCATACCTTTGTTATGGCATTTATCACAATGTATTTTATTTATGTGTTACTTTTTCTCACTAAACTATAAACTCAAAGCTAATGCCTTTAGTTGGCACTCAATAAATGTTGAATGAAACAATGAATATGGAAATGAATAAATTAATGAAGTAGGAAATAGTTCATTTTAGGTGTCAAGGTAAATTAAAACTGTTAATAGATTAGAAACACAAGATAACATCTTTGGTTTTTTTGTCTTCATTACGGAGAATGGAGAAACTCAAGCAGAAAGAGCCACACTATGTAAACACAAACCTGTGTTCAGAGAACTTGAAGGAAAATATAGAAGATTTTATCTAATCTCAGCTGAATTTAATGAAAGAGAATGGGAAAAGATGGAAAGCTATATACTGTTTCTAGTTAATTGGTAATTTTGGTGAACTTTTGTCAGAATACAGGATCAAAAATGAATGAGACGTGGTTCTGATGCATTTCAGTTAAAATAATAAATGTTTATAAAACCTAAAATGTTTAAAATTGATAGCCCATTGTCTACACACACACACACACACACCACACCAAACATAAACACACACAGAGGTATACACATATAAATGGGAATAGACATACACATGAGGGTTTCAAGTTTCTTTGCAGGATAAATGAGTCTGTTAGTAATTCACTTTACTCTGTTACAGACAATTTAACATTTTTAACATTCAGCTGATACGCTGTGTTAGAATAAGTCTAGTCCAATAAATAGTGCGGTTTGCTTCTTTATGGCTTATTTGTTGCAGGTTTTATTGATCCTTCCCTTTTGACCTCAGTGAAAACAAAAGAAAATATTAAGAAACAAGTCAAAGAGAAGATGTAAAAGTCAAAAGGTAACATACTTACTATACGTCCTAACCTAGTGAATTATGACTACAAAAGAAAGTGGAGAGTGTGAGTCAGAGTGAAAAAAAAAATAGAAAATAAAGGTTTGTTCCCCTGCTTTGACACTAGAGAAGGCAGAATGGATAGAAAATAATTTGGACTTTCCAGGAAATAAGAGGAAACTACTTTAACGACCTACAGGTACCTGTGAGCCCCATTTTTCACACTCTGCAGGAAGGAAAGTCAGACAAAGAGGCAGCTGACTAGCTTTCCTCTAGCCTCGTTATTTTATATTTGCAATGTTTTCCTAACTGCCAGGACTGTAGAACTGCAGCATTAGTATATTATGTACATGCAAAGTGCAAAGACCACCTCAGCTACTGAAGACCTAATTTTCAGACTACATAGATGCACTTTATAAAAACCTTAACAATGAACTGGTTAACACAGGAGAAATTATTATCTCCATTGACAGCCTCTGAAATAGTTGAATAAATTAATTTAAAGCCCAGAAGCCGGACCTCCCTTTTGGGTATACATTTCAAAGACGGCGAGCCATAAAAGGTGGGGTATTTACATCTTATTGTTCTGCTCCTTAGCCTTCATTTAGGTGATATATTGTAATGATATCCTGGTCTAAACGTGAGAGAAATGACTGATGATGCTTTTAACCCTCATGAATGAAAAGTTAATCATGTCACAATAGTAATTCTATTTAAAATATGCCACAGCCCTTTGATGATCACTTGAAATTTTTCTCAGAGAAATATGCTTGTGTTACATCTTAGTAAATATGACTGGAAATATCATAAGTGGCCATAAAGTAATTGGTAATAAAATTCTATGAAATACCACGTATTCTCTAAATGCATCCTAGAACTCCTATTAATGTTAATTGGAATAACTAAGCTAGCACAAATGGGAACAAGATGTTTTAACATCTAACACTTTGGAAACTTAATAGTCATAAGCAAAATCAATAGGACTTAGGCCATATGTTACATGTGAATCCATCCTTGTAAACGGCTGCAATTTGGCATGAACACAGATTCTTCTCTTGGCCTAGCTAAGAATAATGTTCTTTCTGCCTGTGAGTCACAGTGTAGAAGTACTAATATCAAAAATCCTTATGCCATTATTCTTTAAGGAAAATACTATATGACTACAAAACGCTACATATTTTTAAAATCTATTTGTCTTATAAAGTAACATTTAGTAATTGCAAATAGTGTCGAGGAGTGTGGAAGCCATAATTTATTTTTCTGGCTCCATCACTGACTTGCTTTGGGATTCTAGATGAGATATGCAGCCTTTATATGTGCTTCAGCTCATGAAGCTGTAAAATTTGTACAAAGCAGCCATCATGCTCTGTAGTAACCTGATGAGGAAATAAATTTAAAATATAATTAGGTTACCCAAAAGGAACACTGTGCTGGAAATATTTCTACTCTTCACATGTGGGGCACACACTTGAGGTGGCACCGTAGATTCCCTTCCAGAACCTGCAACTACAGGACGGTTTGGGGCTTCCTCTTTTATACTGTTGCTTTGAGATAGTCAATCCCCTTTTCACCCTTTCTCCTCCCTACTACTCTTTATATAGTATTCAGCTTGATAACCTTTTATCATCCTAAAATATTCCTACTGTATTCAACAGCTATATATTAAACACCTTTCAAGAGTTGGCAATGAATCTTTGTGTTATAGAGTCAACAATCCCTGCCCTCAGTAAGCTGACATTCTGGTGGGTGATCAGAGACAATACATGAGACCAATAAATTGTGTAGTATATCGGAAGAAAAATATTATGAGTAAAATGAGGCAGTGAAGGAGACAGAGAATGCTAATAGGATGTGTTGCAGTTTTAAGCAGAATTGTCAGGAAGGCTTCCCGAAACGGTGATGGCTGAGTAAAGACTCTCTCGAGAAAGAAGTAGGGAAATACCTGGGGGAAGAGAATTCTAGGCAGAGGTTGGAGCAAGGGCAATTCCTTGAGCTGGGGGAGTACAGCAACGTACTTGTGTAAGAACAACAACGAGGCCAGTGAAGTGTTGTAGAATGAGCGAGGGGCTGGTAGGAGGGGAAGTGGTCTCACAGGTAGCTGGTGAGAGGGCTTTGGCATTTACTCTGAGTTGGGTGGAAAGGCATGGGGAGGTTTTAAGCTGCGTGTGATATGGTATGAATTACATACATATTGAGATAATCACTCTGCCTCTTGTTTTGAGAACAGATACTGAAGGGACAAAGATGAAAGTAGGGAAACCAGTATGGAGGCTGTTGCAATAATCTACAGGAGAGATGATGGCGCCTTTGACTAGAGTGGTAGCAGTAACAATGCAGAGAGATGGTCAGATTCCTGATATGTTTTGCATCTAGAACCAAGATGATTTGCTTTTAGATTGAAATTTTGGTGTGGGAGAGAATACATCTCCAAGGAGTTTGGCCTGAGCACCCAGAAGACTGAACTTGACATTCCTTGAGATGTAAAAGACTGTAGTGAGAGGGGAAATCAGGAGAGTCATTTTAAGTACATTGGGTTTGAAATATATCTTATCATCGGGTTGTATACAGTATTCTAATCTGGAGTTAAGGAGAGGTCCAATCTGGAGATATAGATTTGGCAATCATAAGCAGAGTAATGTTATTTAAAGCCAAGGAACTGGATCAGATCACCAAAGGAGTAAGTGTAGACCAAAAAAAAAAGGACCAAGGCTTAAGTCCTGAAGCTCTTCAACAGAAAGAGACCAGGCAGATGAGGAAAAGCCTGAGTCTGGAAAATATTAGCCAGTGAGGCAAAGGGAAATCCACAAGAATGGTTCCCAGAAACAAAGAGAAGAAGGTATTTCAAGAAAGAGGGAGTGATCTATTTTGTTAGAAGTTGCTGACAGGCCAGGTGGGCTGGGTACTGGGAACTGACCTTGGGACATAGAAATGCAGGGTTGTTACCATCGGTGACAATAGCATTTTTGGAGTTGTCATGGGAAAGAAACCTGACTCACGTGGATTCAAGATTGAAAGGGAGGAGAGGAATGGGTGACAGTGAGCACAGGCAGCTCCTCTGAGAAGTTTTGTTCTGTAAAGAGGAGCCAGAAAAGGGGGGAGTAGTTACAAGGAGATGTGGAGTCAAGAAGAGGCTCTTTAACAAGAGTTAATAGAATATTTCTAGGTGCTTGTGTACTTGCTATTCTGCTTGCTTCTTAATGAAATAAGAACCAAAGTTACCATCTTACAGTAAATACAGGGAAGGCATGTTGGACGTCTGAGGAGTGGAGAGTTAGAAAGTAAATCAGCTAGGAAAACATATGGACCATCCAGAATGACGCTGAGCATAATGGAAGCTAATGTCCCAGTTATGAGAGGATGCAAGTGGAGGATGGCTTTGAGAATCACCTCCAAATCTCCATGTTCTTTTTCCTTCAGTTTCTCTTTTCTTTTCTTTTTCTTTCTTTTCTTTTCTTTACTTTTTTCTTTTCTTTTCCTTTCCTTTTTCCTGCCATTACAAAACAGGTATGACATGTCATTATACCATCCCAGGCTAGCTTGACAGATGCAAAGGATATGTCAGATTATAAAATAACAGTGTTTAAGCAATATTCTGAGTGACTCTATACTCTGACAACCTCCTAATTCTTAAAAAGAATTCAGTGACCACTTCTGGGGACTTTTCTTTTTGTTGTTTATGTAGCTGTATGGCACACACACACTTTATTTCTGATTATTATTCTGTTTTTAGATGATTCTTTTCTCTAGATTCTCGTTGCCTGAACCTTACTTTGTGCCCTCATTATCTTTCACGTGGACTATGGTATTTTCTTCGTGAAAATGTTCACTGCTTCTCATTTCTGCATTCTGAAATTCAGTCCACATGCTATGTTTTTTTAATTGAAGTATAGTTGATTTACACTGTTGTATTAGTTATCTATTTTATATATAGTAGTGTGTATATGTCAATCTCAATCTTCCAAGTTATCCCTCCCCCTTTTCCCCCTGGCTACCATAAAATTGCTTTCTACATCTATAATTCTATTTCTGTTTTGTAGATAAGTTCATTTGTACCCTTTTAATAGATTCCACATATAAGTGTTATCATATAATATTTGTCTTTGTCTGGTTTACTTCACTTAGTATGATAATCTCTGGTTGCATCCATGTTGCTGCAAGTGGCATTATTTTGTTCTTTTTTATAGCTGAGTAACATTCCATTGTATAATATATGTACCAAATCTTCTTTATCCATTCCTCTGTTGATAAATTTTAAATTTCATAATCTTGGCTGACCTTCCTGTTCTCTTTCTTAGATTACATACTTGCTTCCTGTATACCTCACTCATTACAATGCATCTGCTCTTTTCCAAAAGTACTTTGCTTTTTCAGCCTTCCACCATGTGTATACGGATCTCTGTGCCCTTTCCACCTAGAAAAGGATAGGCCAATAGACCTAACTCAAGCATCCCCTCCAGGACAGTCTCCCTTCACTTATTCTGTGTGCAGTTACCAGTTCTCTCATCTGTGCTTCCTTCTCCCCCCTTGAATTTTGTCTCATTAGGGCAGGATTTTTGATTTACTGTTATATCCCTCATGTCCAGAAGTGTTCTTAGCTAAATGTAGGTGCACAAAAACTACCAGATAAATAAAGAGCACCTTAACCCATATGGCAGGATCTGGAACGCAGCAAATACTTAAAAGTGGCTACTGAATGCTTCTCACTACTGCTAAATATTTTACTAACTCTAGATGCCTCATTATCATTTCTCATACAGATCCACCACAAAGACTGTAGTTGTGGCGAGATAACTCATATAACTCAAATGTGAGGGTCACAATATCTTGTTCGTGGACAGCCAGTACTTTTTATTTGATAACCCAGATGCAGAGTTGACCCTACTTATATATTCCCCTCTGATAGGCCCTCACTTAATTTTTGGCATGATTGAAGATTTATCCAGAAATAAAGGAGCAACAGTTTATACAAGGAAACACAACCTATAAATGGAGTTACAGCTGGCCAAAATAGACTAATTATTATATATTTATATTTTATATATATATTTAGATGGCATGCACAAGGAAGTAATGGACACAAATTTCCCATCTCTGTGGTTTTAGAGTCGATTTGAGAGCATGGCCATCTAAAAAGCTCTGCCTCTTCTCTCTCAAGATGGCCATAGATAGCAACACATATAGTTGAAAGTTAAGTGCCTTTTGATGAATGAACAAATTGTTTTGAATAAAAATTTTAGGCTTTGTTCAGTTCAGCTCTCTTCTAATGACTTATTTGAATTGGGAGGAAGTGACATTGTTTATAAATATTAATTATTCTTATTAAAATAATAAAAAAGTATTATTTTTACAGTGGAAGAGGGCAGAAAACTATTTGCAGGGATATATCTTGTTGTACAAACCTAAAAATAAGGAGAGCAACCATTTATGTTTCTGTGGGCCATCTTCCCAAAGTTGACAGCTTTTTCATGATTGAAGTTTTCTAGGTATACAAACAGAGTACTACATCTTTAATCCTGCGCAAGATGGCAACAGATTAGCCTGCCACAGGCATTCTTCATTTACCTTTAATATTTGTATTTCTTTATATTCTTTCCTCAAGAAGTTGGGGCTCACCATTATCTGACAAAATATAATGACTATGGTGTTAGCAAGAATGGAAAGATAGTAATGACTTTGATTTGTTTTTAATTAATAAACCTCATTTTCAAGTTTACAAAAATATTGACTGGAAAGTAGAGAGAGTTTCCTTATATTCCTTCCCCCTCCCAAAGTTTTTATTATTAACATCTTGTATCAGTGTTTGTTACAAGTGATGAGCCAATATTGATACATTATTATTAACTAAAGTCCTTAGTTTACATTAAGGTTCATTCTTTGTGTTGTACCTTCTATGGGTTTTCACAAATGTATAATGACATATATACAACATCATGTAGAATATTTTCATTGCCCTAAAAATCTCCTATGTTCAATCTTTTTATCCCTTCCTCTCCCCAAACCTCTGGCAACCACTGATCTTTTTACTGTCTCCATAGTTTTGCCTTTTCCAGAGTGACTTGATTTTCACCAAAGTATGTGATGGAGTTGCTTGAAAAAGGACCAATATCTTTCTTTGCTTGATTTCAAGTAGCAGTTTTTTATGACAAAATCTTCTTATTCAAAATCAATTGTTTAAATACTCCATTTCTGGTTGGAATATTCAAAGGTGATCTGTGTGCTGCTGTCCACCAGAAGTCAGCCAGCAACTACCTGTCATCTTACATCGTCAGTTTAGACTTACACAATCCTTTCCCAGCAACATGGTTTATTCTATCAACCTTAACAGAATACTACATGCATGCCAATCTTACGGATTTAATTTTGTTACTGACAAAATTAAGAAACAGCTTAAAAAATGGAACGTAACATCTGTATGTATAAGTAAATTTCACAACTATTTGGGAGACTCTGGTCCCACGAGTTTTAAATTTGATCTGAAATTTAATGCACCTGATTCCATCAATTTTCTGCCAGATTGCCAAGATGTTTTTTTCCTCTCCTTCCACTGCTTCTTTCTCCAGAACTTCTTCCTTCCTGTCTTCTTTCTTTCCTTCCTTCATTCTGAATATTTATTAAGAAAGTTCTACATCCTAACTTCCCTCCTTCCTTCCTTCTTTTCCTACTTGCTATTGTTTTAACAGTGTTTATTTAGCACCTACCACTATCAAATAAGTTATATGAGTATGGTGATTATTATGGACTGAATGTTTGTCCCCCTAGATTTACACATTGAAATCCTACCTAAACCTTAATGGTATTAGGAGGGGGGGCCTTTGGGATGTGATGAAGTTGTAAGAGTGGATCCCTCATGAATGGGATCAGTGTCCTTACAAAAGAGACCCCAGAAAGCTCATCATCCCTCTCCATCATGTGAGGGGATGAGAAAACAGCAATCTGTAAACCAGGAATGAGCAGCCATCAGACAGCCTTAACCTTGGACTTCCCAGCTTCCGTAACTGTGAGAAAGAAACGTTCATTGTTTAAGCCACCTGGTCTTCTGTACTTTTATCAGCCTGAATGGACTAACGCAGTAATTGATACCAAGAAGCGGGGTCCTATGGTAATAATATCTAAAAATACAGAAGCCTCTTTGGAACTGAGTAATGGACAGAGGCTGGATGAGTTTTGAGATGTGTGCTAGAAAAAAACCTAAATTGCTGTGGATGGACTTTTAAAGATAGGTTCTGGTGAGGGCTCACAAAGAAAAGAGGAGAGCTATAGAGAAATCTTCCATATTCTTAGAGAACACTTAAGTAAGCATGAAGAGAATGTGGACAGAAATATAGTCAGTAGAGGCCATTCTATGGAGGTCTCGGATGAAAATGAGAAAGATATTATTGGACAATGGGGAAAAGAAAGGTGACCTTTGTTATAAACTGGCAGAGAGCTTGGTGAATTGTGTTTGTGTTCTAGTGTTTTGTGGAAGACAGAACTTGCCAGTGATGGAAGTGGATGTTCAGCTGAGGAGATGTGTACACAGAGTGCTGACGGAGTGGCTTGGATCCTCCTGACAGCTTATGGTAAAATGTGAGAACACAGAAATAACTTTGAGATGGAATGGTTAAGCAAAAAGGAACCAGAATTTTAAAATTTGCAATTCTCTCAGCCTATCCATTTTGTAAAAAATGAAAAAGTACGCTCAGGGTATAGCCAAGTGACCATTTGATAAAGACCAAGCACCTAGCTAGCCATCTCAATAGAGGTCAGGCACTGCTCAAGACAAGGGGAAAATGACTCCTCCAAGATGATTCCGAGATCATCAGGCTGCCCTCAAGCCAAAGAGGATTCTTCTTGAATCTTAAGGTTTAGTGTTTTTTGCCCTGTTAGGTTTTAGGCTCACTTGGGACATATTACCCCTTTTATTCTTTTTTTTGGAAGAAAAGTTGCTTGTTATTTAATTTTTTATATTTTATTGGAGTATAGTTTATTTACAATGTTGTGTTAGTTTCAGGTGTACAGCAAGGTGATTCAGTTATACATATATTCATTCTTTTTCAGTTTTTTAAAATTACAGAATATTGAGTAGAGTTCCCTGTGCTCTACAGTAGGTCCTTGTTGGTTATCCATTTTATATCTGGTAGTGTGTGTAGGTCAATCCCAAGCCACTTTCCTATTTCTCCTTTTTGAATTAGAAATGTCTGTCCTGTGCCTGCCTGACCATTGTACTTTGGAAGCACATGACTTGTTGGTTTCGCAGACTCACAGCTGGAGAGGAGTTTTGCCTCAGGATGGATCGTCTTTATGTTACAGAAGCCCAAACTGACTAAGATTGTCATGATCCCAAAAACCTCTTTCGGTCCTGACTTCCTACTCCAGCTACTCTCAATAACCCCCTGTCACTCTGCTCATTCAAGTCACCATCATCTCACACTTGTTTTACAGAAATAGGCTTTAAACTGGCCTCTTTGCCAAACTCTTGCCCCTCTTCAATTTTGTCCATGTGTGGCAGCATCCTTTACAAATATAAATTGGACAGTGACACTTCCCATTCCTTAAAACCTTTCAGTTGCTCCCCATCACAATTAGGATAAAACCTTAACATGGTGTTCATAATTCCGAGCTGAGTCCCACCTCCTACGCCAGCCTCATCTGGCACCATTTTTGTGTGCTTCAGCCATGCAGCCCTTCTTTCAGTGGTTTAAACCATTCTGCTCTTTCTCATTCAGGATCTTTATGTGCTGCTCCCCAAGTGTACAAAGCTCTTCCCCTCTCCTTTCCCGAACCCACCCCCCATGTGCGTAACAAAGTACAGATTTTTCAAATACTAATTCAGTAGTCATTTTCAGGATAAAATAACAGAATAGCGGATGCTCTCTTGTTACAGAATTTAATGATATCTTGTCTTTATTTTATATGCACATTTTTGTAATTATATATTTATTTGTGATTATTTGATTAAATTTTTTTTCCATATTGAAGCGTAAATTGCACGCAGACTGGACCTATATTTGTTTGTGAGGTTTGAATTTGAGTTCAAAACCAAACTTAGCAGACTGCTTAGAATAAAGTAGGCAATATATATCTATTGGATGAATGAGGAATGAATGAACAGATTAGATCTCCATGGTCCTGGGATGAATATTATATCTTTTCTCCATCATCTAATTCTTTATTTCAATTTTCTGCTAGGTAGTAGAATTCAGAGGTGCTTATAATGAGTATTATTAAAGAGTAGGAAGTGGTTGGTAAGTAACAAATCAACTTTTCTTTTACTGGTAGGTGAATACTAATGAATGCTAGTAGGAGCAATTTCCCAGGCTACCGACTATTCCCATCGTAAAAATGAAGTTGTCTTTTACTGGTTGTGCTGAAGCCCCCCCTATCAATTTCAGAGATTCATAAACATGTTGGTCTAGTTTCTAAATGCCTCGGTGCTGCAATTAAAAATATACTTTAAGTATCAACACTGTCCAAATGAAATCTTCCAAAACACTGGTGGAAATATGCTCCCATTTTAGACCAAACTCTTATAAGCACATCTTCTTCAGCTGCACGGGTGTTTTAATGGTCACTTCGCCCACCCCTCCTTACTATATGGACCACTTGAGTACTGCTGTTTTTCTGCTATGTCATTTCTTTTTTAATGTGTTCCAGTAGTTACACTGCAAATTCTACTTTAGATAAAGGAAACAGAATCAAAACTCAGTTTAGTTCACTCATCTCTGTTTCTTTCTCCTGCTTCCACACCGCTGGAAAGTCCCCTGGGCTCCTCTCCCCTTCTGCAGATCAATACTTCTTGTCTTAGTTTAATGAACACTCATACATTGATCTCTCTCAGGTGCTGCATTACTTTATGACAAGTTTCTTGGTTACAACTGGCTCTTAGTAAGTCAGTGGGGCACCGTGCCATTTCCTACACAAAGCAACCTGCAGAAATGGGAACTTTATTCATCACAGGTTAATGTGTGATTTTTTCCTTTGGAAAGGAATAGATTTTTTTTCAACTTATTCTTTAACTTCATCGTTTGGTTATATTCCTGGAAGAACTGTAAAAGCAGTTTAAAATGGTATGAGAAAACAGCAAGCAGAAGCTGTGAGTTTTTAAAGGCTTCTGAAACACTTTTCTAAAAATCTGAAAGTTACAATAGCCATGTTGGTTATTTTATTTGCTTTATGTCTTGTTACCATAGTAACAAGTCATTGAATACTTTCTGTCCCCAGGAAGACAATACTTTCTGTCCACAGGTACCAGCACCTGACAAGTTACTCCTGTTTCCAAAGCCAGGGCTCCCATCTGAGTTGTCCTGTGCTGGTGGAAGGGAGACATGAAGAGAGTGAGTGAAGGGACAGTAGGCCCGTGGATGGTGTTCTTTTGTAAATTTATTTATTTTATTGGAGTACAGTTGATTTACAGTGTGTGTTAGTAGCTGGTGTATAGCAATGTGATTCAGTTATATCCTTTTTCAGACTCTTTTCCATTATAGGTTATTACAAGATATTCAATACAGTTCCCTGTGCTATACAGTAGGTCCTTGTTGATTATCTATTTTATATATAGTAGTTGTATATGTTAATCCCAAACTCCTAATTTATCCCTCCCCCCTCAAGTCCCCTTTGGTAACCTTAAGTTTGTTTTCTATATCTGTGAATCTGTTTCTGTTTTGTAAATAAGTTCATTTGTATCACATTTTAGATTCTGCATATAAATGATATATGATATTTGTCTTTCTCTGACTTACTTCACTTAGTAGGATTATCCCTAGGTCCATCCATGTTGCTGCAAATGGCATTATTTCATTCTTTTTTATGGCTGAGTAGTATTCCATTGTCTATATGTACCACATCTTCTTTACCCATTCATCTGTCGATGGACATTTAGGTTGCTTCCATGTCCTGGCTGTGTAAACAGTGCTGCAGTGAACGCTTGAGTGCATATGTCTTTTTGAATTATGGTTTTCTCTGGATATATGCCCAGTAGTGGGATTGTGGCATCATATGGTAGCTCTATGTTTAGTTTCTTAAGGAACCTCCATACTGTTCTCCATAGTGGCTGCACCAATTTAGAGTCCTATCAACAGTGTAGGAGGGTTCCCTTTTCTCCACACCCTCTGGAGCATTTGTTATTTGTAGACTTTTTGATGATGGCCATTCTGAGTGGTGTGAGGTGATACCTCATTGTAGTTTTGCTTTGCATTTCTCTAATCATTAGTGATGTTGAGCATCTTTTCATGTGCTTATCGGCCACTGTGGATCGTGCTCTTGACTCTCCATAGTGAAAGACTTTTCATGAGTTCATTTGCTCTTGTGGCTTTTCTTTCTGTTATTACACTGTGTGTGGTGTTTAACGAAGTAACGCCCTGTCCCTAAGACATTCCAGTTCAATTTCATCTTCTGCTTCCTTTAGCTAGTTCACCTTTCTTTGCCTGGTGTACCTCTCAGCTGTGGTCATGATCCGAAGCAAACTTTTTTCCCTTACTGCTTGCTTAAACTAATTGCTAACTCAGTGGTCTTTAAAAAAAAATAAAAATAAATAAACAAACAACTGGTTTCTTAGAGGTAGAGCACTTTTTGTTATTGTTGCTGTTTTTTCAAAAAATGAACACCAAGTAACCACCTTCTGGGAGACTGCCAAAGCCTGACACACTCAGAACAGGGAGATGGTTCACCTCTTTAGGTTGGCAGCAAAAATAAGAATCAACTCCAAGCTTCCGATTAAATCCTGATCAGTGCTAGAGAGACACAAAACTCAACATCCACATTGACTACTCATTTTTTTTTCCAGCAAATCCTTTGTATCTCCTTTCAAAAAATACTCAGCATGCTACCATTTCTCCCAGCTCTATCCCCATTGCCTCTTCTCCAGAAGAGTACACAATACTCTCAATCTGATTCCACCCTTGCCCTTGAATAGACTAATTTCTGCACTGCCTCCAGATGATCCTTTAAAACTGAGGTTAGATTATATCACCTTTCCTCAGAGGAATCTACCAATGCCCCGTGTCCCTCACAGTAAAAGTCAACATCTATATAAGGGCCAATGGATACATACATGGTCTAAAGCGTTCGCCTCAGTCTGGATGTGCTACTCAACTTTCACACACTGGGTAGCTTATAAACAACAGAGATTTGTTTCTTATGGTCCTGGAGACTGGAAATCTGAGACCAGGGTGCCGGCATAGTTGGGTGAAGGTCCTCTTCCAGCCTGCAGACTTCTCACGGTGTCCTCACATGGCAGAAAGAGTGAGGGACCCTGGGGGTCTCTTTTGTAAGCAGCCTAATCTCATTCACGAGGGCTCCATCTTCATGACCTAATCCCCTCCCATGGTGCCACCTCCCCACACCACCATCTTGGGCATCAGGTTTTCACTGTGTGAATGTTGGGGGACACAAACTTTCAGACCGTAGCCCTGCCCTTACTTTTCTGTGATGGTTTCGTCTCTCACCATGTCCTGGGTCATTCTACGCAGACACACTCTCCTCCTTGCAGTTAATCAAATACAGTCAATGTAATTCACATCAAATCTGCACATATTGTTTCTACTGGCTGAAATGCTTTTCCATTAGCTAATCACAGGGCTCAAGCCTCCTTTCTGGTAAGCCTTTATCCAAAGGTTAGCTTATCGCTAAGGCCTTCCCTGATGAACCTATTGCAAATTGTACCCATTCATAGCCCTGTTTTGATCTATTCCTATCCTATTTATTTGGTTTATTTATTGTCTCCTCCAATTGGAATGTAAGCTCCCTGAAGTCAGAGCTTTTGTCTAATTTTTTTTAACTCTATATACCCCAAACCCAGAACAGTGCCCTGCACACGATACTTAATAAATGCTTTCAAATGAATGACATGCCATAATTAACAGTATTTTTTTTTTTAAGTGGGAAAATTCACTTCCTACGTCCTAGAGCCCAATCATAACTCTACCCTCTGTTGGGCAAAGAAAGCACAGTTAAAACTCCTGAAGGGGTAGTATGTTGGGGATTGTGAGTACAAGGTCATACACTCTGGGCTGAAGTTTGGGAAAATGTAAGAGTAAGGATTGAAAGGTACTGGATTTTCCTGCTGAAATCAAACCTTGGAACATATCTGACTTCGATCAAATCTTTGGTCACATCTTTTTTGGTCAGTCCTAGCAGCTTCCTTGGTTACTGCATACTTTGTTTTTTCTGCAATGGACATCTCTTTTTATTACACTACTGTGAAATGGAATGCTATTTCACAGCTGTTTTACTAAATGTTGAAATCGAGTTGAGTATATAATTTCCACCGAGGATTGGGTAGAGGAGGAGGAAAGAAATATTTGCAATAAAACTGCCAGGTAATCTCTTCCTTACTCTTACCCTGACCTCCAACTAAAGAGAAGCATTAAACTTCTAGTCATATACTTAGTACTTATTTCTCATTTTATTTCATCTGATGATGTCACCAAGGAAACTGGCTTACTTGGAGATTTGGGAATGGCTGCTGTAAAGCACTTTCCAACATGTTAGTTTGCCATGAGCTTTATAACAATTTAATGAGAGAGAAAGAGAGAGACAGAGAGAGAATTTAAATCAGTTAGACAATTAGGTAACACGGGATGTGCTCCTACACAGTTCTGCCACATACAAGCTGCACTGATTTTGACTTTGGGAAGATACTACTAACTGCCCAAACCTCACTTTTCTCTTTTGAACATGGGCATAATAACACCTACCTTGCAGGGCTGGCAAGGATTAACATAAATGGGAAATACAAATGTAACTGTACATGTAAAAATCTTTGGCACACAGTTTTGCTAAAAAGCCTTAATATTTTTAGAATTCTGATTTGTCCTCATTCATTTATTCAAACACATATTAGCTGTGTTCTGTGCTAGGCATTCAAGATGCAAAGATGAATCAGACATAGTCTTGTATGTCTCTGTTTTACCCCTGGGTAGTTCAGATTTAGTCCTCGTTCTGCCTATAGTACCTGAAATCCAAACCCAACACCCACACCTTTTTATAATTAGTGACTTGAAACTCTTTTTTTTTTGCTTTGTGATGTGTTGTAATGAGATCATCAGACTGTATTCATGTATTCAGATTCAACACATGAGTCACTTTGGAAAATAGCTAATCTCTGTAAAATAACAGATTATTAAAAAATACCTTTCTTTGGTACACTCAAAAATGTCTTTGCTTCTTTCCCAGCTGAATTGAAATACACCTTAGAATTTAGTTTCCTCCTTCACTGCACATCCTGGAGATTTTTTTTCTCCCTGACGATTCGTTACATTGAATGGTACGTGAAATATCCCATCTGTCTTTCTAAAGGCACATCAATATTGGCCTACTTTGATTGAACTATCTAGACCAGCAATTCATTCACCTGTGACACACCAGGACTATTGTTTCATTATAGCTGCCTTAATGCTTCTCTGTTATTCAGAGATAACAGGAAGTTTCTCGTTTTCTACTTAAATATTTAGCTTCTTAAAATACAATTATTTTCCCCTCTGATTCAAGTGCTAGACCATAGCCTCTAGATACAAGGCTATAAATAAGAACATCTGCCAGTCATTATATAATGCTGAATAAACATAAACCTTTTCACAAACTTTTCCTTTGTGTCTTACTGCATTTTCCTCTGTCTTCCTCTGCATTTTAAATTATTTTCCTTTATTCCAGCTCTCATATTTAATGAGGTTGTGGGTTAAAATGAAAATGAAGAGATTACTTTCATCTCCCTGGTAATCACACTGTCTGGTTATTTTTGGTGGTTGAAAGACACAGTGGAATAAGTCATCAGACGTCACCTGGTACTGGAGGTAAATGTGCTGGTTGTAACCTCAGCTGATACTCCTAAATGCCGTTGGGTCCCCTCTACCACTTTCTTCTTATTGTATATGTCTCCTCTCTTCCTTTCTGTGATATCAGAATTATTCTGATTGTAAATGTCAGCTGAGAATCATGCCTTTGCTCCTTGAGAGTTGATATTCTAATGGGCAGGAGGAAAAATAAGCTAACAGCTATTATGTCAAGTGATACATTTGATTTCTTCATAGAAGCTATGTCAACATTCCCCGACGGAGCATATCTGTGGGATATCCAAGACAAGGCGGAAATACATGAAGGGAGTTCAGGGGAGAGATTTAGAATAGAGATATTAATTTGAATTCAATAGCATGTTGGCTGTAGGTGAAGCTACGTGGCTGGTTTGTCGTTCAAGGAGTATATGTCCAGAAAGAAGAGATCAGGGTCTAAGATAGGTTATGGGGAACAGAAACATATTTAAGAGAATGTGCACAAAGAAATTTCCAAAGTCCCCTGAGCATGAGCAATCAGAGAGAGGCACGTGGCGCTTGAAATCAAAGCAAGAGAGAGTTTCAGAAAGCAACTGGTCAATGATGTTCAATATTTTATATAAATGTTGAGTTACAAATCAAAGGGGTTCTGCTTGATTGACTGAGACAATTATTTGATTATTTGCCTTTAGAAAGGCAGATATGATATAAAAAAGAAATATACTATTAGCTTCATATCATTTGGTTTTTTTCCCTTCATTCAGAAGGAAAGTGAAAATGTCTCCTGCAACTTTATTATGATTATCTGTGGAGTACTCATCCATAGTCTGATGTACTAACCAGTATTGATCTAGAGTGAAGTAAAGGTACTTACTGAGAAAACAGACATCAGGCAGTTTATTGCAAATAGAAATAACATAGAGTTCCATCTTGATTGGTAATTCCTTTGAAAATAAGTATTCTTTTAACCAAATCTATTTGGACAAGGAGAGAGGGTGTTTTATAAGTTCTAGTCACCTCAGGGCTGAGCTGCTGGTAATAGGAAACGGGGAAGAGGTTGTGGTAACACATGATTTTGTGGACCAGGCTCTGGTGTCCCCTAAAAAGTGCAAGAACCCTCTGGGCCTTGGCTGTGTGTGACCCCAGATTCTCGCATCAGAGGCCTCTGTCAGAGTGCCATGATCATTGCTCACCTTGGCCGAGTTACGTAGGAACAACTCTGCCTCCTATCTTGGTATAAATTGGGGAAATTATTCACATTTTATAATACATCTCTTTATCTTCTCTATTGTATCTATTGCCTCTGATTTTCATTTCTGAATACAACTTTTTAAGAAAGTGGTGACATGGGGACAATAAAATCAAAGGAGAGTGGTCTGGTCTCTTAATTTAGAAGAAACTTTGAGAAAATCCCAATGGTCTTGAACTGACAAAACAGATAGATAACCAGGGCATCTCGGTACAGTTCAGGATATTATTCTTTCCATTTATCTGAACAGATGGTTATGTTAAGAAAAATTGTCACTTATCAGTTCTGTGAAATCTCTGAGGATGCCGGCCCTTATGCTAAATATCCTTTTGAGTAAGATTCTCTAAAGTCGCTATCAGCTATGCTGATTTGTAACAGGTTTCGCTTTTTGACTTAATGCATTTTCCCCAAAATATCTGTTCGCAGTTTAGGAAAATGAAGCATGTTATATGCTGATATGACAGGATAGTCGGACAAGATGTTGTTAATATAGTTGCGTGGTATTTCTACTATCTCACACTCACCAGAACCCTTCCTGACCTGTGCATTACAGGGAGAGCTGGTGTGTCACAGCAAAAGGGCACAGAACTGAACTCAAAGCATTATTTTTTCCATACTGTGGCTTAGGCACACTAGATAATTTCTCTTAATTAAAAAAAAGAATGGAGTGTGGATGAAATTATCTATGGTGATCATGTGCATTATATTAGACTATATTAAAATACCTGTCATAGTGCCTGACACAGAGCAAGACTTTAATGCACAACGTTTACGTTCTCTTGTCTCTTTTCTCCCTCGTTTCTTCCTTCCCTCCCTCTCTTCCTTCCTTCCTTCCTCCCTCCTTCTCTCCTGCCCTTCCTTCCTTCCTTTCAACCTTCCCTCTTTCTCTTTCTTTTTCTACTGAATATTCATGAAGCTCTTACTTTACATCAAAAAGTCCTACAAAGTCCAGTCTCTTTTTTTCCAGTCTTTTCGACCGTGTCACCCCCTGTTAACATAAACATTTCATTCTAAGAAGGATAATTTATCCACGGCTCCCAAGCATGGTTTCTCTTTTCGGATCCAACATTTTTGTTGTATGGTTCCCCATAATAGGAACGTTCTGTCCATTCGAATCTTTTAGAATAAGCTAGTAATCCTTCTAAGGCCATCTTGACGAAACAACCAACCAGCCAAAAAGATGTCTGTTCTTTTTGAACTTCTATGATTATATACCCTAAAATTCTAACTTAATCTGACTTGTATCATTATTTGATTCATCAAATGTAATTTATATATAAAATAATTTTATATCACTTTATCTGCTTCAAACTAATCACTGTAGAAATCAAACATGATAGATATTAATGTGCTCACCCTACAGATGATCAAACAAGCTTAAGATAAATGTTTTACCAAAATCATACAGCTTGTAGGGGCAGAGCTGAAACAAAAACCATTTTTCCTGACTTCAAACACGGTGCTTTAAACCATGCAACTGCATTTTATATGTGTTATAAACATAATATTTTAAAATCACAAACCAATAAATTATAGAAACCTTAAGGGGAAATATCTATAGTTTAATATATGTATTTTTATGTGTATTTCAATCCTATATGTATTTTTATGTGTATTTCAATCCTATCAGTCCATGTATAAGGACAGTGAAGCAAATCGGAACCATTCTTATATATTTCAGAAATATGTGGATTTTTTAGAAGAAATAAAATCATATAACATTGTATGATTTGTTCATTTTTTTCCCTGGAAATAAAAGTCACTGTCGATAAGAAAAAAGGAGAGAACTACCTTTGTAATCATTTCTGAAGTTATCATCATGCAGATGCAATAGTTAGGTGTGAAATTGATTATTATGGTTGTGGAGGTATGTCTAGAACATGCCTTCAGGTTAGAGTAACAGGGCATCCGATTTCAGAGCAGAAGCTGAAGTACCTTACAGATGTCCTCATACTGAGAGTTAATACCTCATTTTTCACCAAATCTTGAATTGACCCTTAAGTGTATTTGCTCATATTCCTGTGAAGTAAATTGTTGCTTATTTCAATAATGCTGAACGTTAACCACATATTTCTACTTCCTTCATTAGCAAATTGATATTCTGAGTTGGTGATAATATTAACCAGTTTATGTGGTTCATATTTTGTTCAAATAAAGATGTTTTGCCTTATAGGAAAGATAATTTTGTAGTGTATTGAGTTTCTCAGAGATAGATGATAAACAAATACCAAATACTGCTATTCCAACTGTCATCTTCTATCTTTGTATAGACAAACACATTTAAAGCTTAGACAGGATTCATAGTCAGGGCAGTCTTTCTTCATGTGCCCAAGGTATCACTAAAGGTACACACAAATAAGATCAGAGTCAGTAAGACTGAATACTTCTTATTTATATATGGATAGCTTGAGTCCAGACAGAATCTAAAAGAACATTATTTTATTTAAAAAAATATTTTCAGTTACTGGTTGAAGGCTGTTGCGTAGCAACTAATTGTTCATGGAGTACTACCTAATAATACCTGACCCCATGTAACATTACATCTATTTTTCAAAATTTCAATTCTATTCCAAAAAATCAAGGTAGATAATTAGAGTGACCTGAACATTTTAAAGATAAAAGTTATTCCTTTTAAATTGATAATGATGAAGTTTCTCTTCAGGAAATGTATTTTTTCTTAGATGTGCATGTCAGTTTAAAACTGTTTTAATCCACAATGAGACTAAAAAAATTTGTTTTTCAGCCGAGATATTTAAGTCAACCAAAGGAATTAAGAATTGATTGAACCAGACCTAACAAATGAAGAGGAAATAGGCAGTCTACCTGAAAAAGAATTCAGAATAATGATAGTAAGGTTGATCCGAAATCTTGGAGATAGAATGGACAATAGAATGGACAAAATGCAAGAATCAGTTAACAAGGACCTAGAAGAACTAAAGATGAAACAAGCAACGATGAACAACACAATAAGTGAAATTAAAAGTACTCTAGATGGGATCAATAGCAGAATAACTGAGGCAGAAGAACGGATAAGTGACCTGGAAGATAAAATAGTGGAAATAACTACTGCAGAGCAGAATAAAGAAAAAAGAATGAAAAGAACTGAGGACAGTCTCAGAGACCTCCGGGACAACATTAAACGCACCAACATTCGAATTATAGGGGTTCCAGAAGAAGAAGAGAAAAAGAAAGGGACTGAGAAAATATTTGAAGAGATTATAGTTGAAAACTTCCCTAATATGGGAAAGGAAATAGTTAATCAAGTCCAGGAAGCACAGAGAGTCCCATACAGGATAAATACAAGGAGAAATATGCCAAGACACATATTAATCAAACTGTCAAAAATTAAATACAAAGAAAGCATATTAAAAGCAGCAAGGGAAAAACAACAAATAACACATAAGGGAATCCCCATAAGGTTAACAGCTGATCTCTCAGCAGAATCCCTACAAGCCAGAAGGGAGTGGCAGGACATACTGAAAGTGATGAAGGAGAAAAACCTGCAGCCAAGACTACTCTACCCAGCAAGGATCTCATTCAGATTTGATGGAGAAATTAAAACCTTTACAGACAAGCAAAAGCTGAGAGAGTTCAGCACCACCAAACCAGCTTTACAACAAATGCTAAAGGATCTTCTCTAGGCAAGAAACACAAGAGAAGGAAAAGACCTATAATAACGAACCCAAAACAATTTAGAAAATGGGAATAGGAACATACATATCGATAATTACCTTAAATGTAAATGGACTAAATGCTCCCACCAAAAGACACAGATTAGCTGAATGGATACAAAAACAAGACCCTTATATATGCTGTCTACAAGAGACCCACTTCAGACCTAGAGACACATACAGACTGAAAGTAAGGGGATGGAAAAAGATATTCCATGCAAATGGAAACCAAAAGAAAGCTGGAGTAGCAATTCTCATATCAGACAAAATAGACTTTAAAATAAGGACTATTAAAAGAGACAAAGAAGGACACTACATAATGATCAAGGGATCGATCCAAGAAGAAGATATAACAATTGTCAATATTTATGCACCCAACATAGGAGCACCTCAATACATAAGGCAAATACTAACAGCCATAAAAGGGGAAATCGACAGTAACACATTCATAGTAGGGGACTTAAACACCCCACTTTCACCCATGGACAGATCATCCAAAATGAAAATAAATAAGGAAACACAAGCTTTAAATGATACATTAAACAAGATGGACTTAATTGATATTTATAGGACACTCCATCCAAAAACAACAGAATACACATTTTTCTCAAGTGCTCATGGAACATTATCCAGGATAGATCATATCTTAGGTCACAAATCAAGCCTTGGTAAATTTAAGAAAATTGAAATTGTATCAAGTATCTTTTCTGACCACAACGCCATGAGACTAGATATCAATTACAGGAAAAGATCTGTAAAAAATACAAACACATGGAGGCTAAACAACACACTACTTAATAATGAAGTGATCACTGAAGAAATCAAAGAGGAAATCAAAAAATACCTAGAAACAAATGACAATGGAGACACAACGACCTAAAACCTGTGGGATGCAGCAAAAGCAGTTCTAAGGGGGAAGTTTATAGCAATACAAGCCCACCTTAAGAAGCAGGAAACATCTCGAATAAACAACCTAACCTTGCACCTCAAGCAATTAGAGAAAGAAGAACAAAAAAACCCCAAAGCTAGCAGAAGGAAAGATATCATAAAAATCAGATCAGAAATAAATGAAAAAGAAATGAAGGAAACAATAGCAAAGATCAATAAAACTAAAAGCTGGTTCTTTGAGAAGATAAACAAAATAGATAAACCACTAGCCAGACTCATCAAGAAAAAAAGGGAGAAGACTCAAATCAATAGAATTAGAAATGAAAAAGGAGAGGTAACAACTGACACTGCAGAAATAAAAGAGATCATGAGAGATTACTACAAGCAACTCTATGCCAATAAAATGGACAATCTGGAAGAAATGGACAAATTCTTAGAAATGCACAACCTACCAAGACTGAATCAGGAAGAAATAGAAAATATGAACAGACCAATCACAAGCACTGAAATTGAAACTGTGATTAAAAATCTTCCAACAAAGAAAAGCCCAGGACCAGATGGCTTCACAGGCGAATTCTATCAAACATTTAGAGAAGAGCTAACACCTATCCTTCTCAAACTCTTCCAAAATATAGCAGAGGGAGGAACACTCCCAAACTCCTTCTACGAGGCCACCATCACCTTGATACCAAAACCAGACAAGGATGTCACAAAGAAAGGAAACTACAGGCCAATATCACTGATGAACACAGATGCAAAAATCCTCAACAAAATACTAGCAAACAGAATCCAACAGCACATTAAAAGGATCATACACCATGATCAAGTGGGGTTTATTCCAGGAATGCAAGGATTCTTCAATATACGCAAATCTATCAATGTGATAAACCATATTAACAAATTGAAGGAGAAAAACCATATGATCATCTCAATAGATGCAGAGAAAGCTTTGGACAAAATTCAACACCCATTTATGATAAAAACCCTGCAGAAAGTAGGCACAGAGGGAACGTTCCTCAACATAATAAAGGCCATATATGACAAGCCCACAGCAAACATCATCCTCAATGGTGAAAAACTGAAAGCATTTCCACTAAGATCAGGAACAAGACAAGGTTGCCCACTCTCACCACTCTTATTCAACATAGTTTTGGAAGTTTTAGCCACAGCAATCAGAGAAGAAAAGGAAATAAAAGGAATCCAAATCGGAAAAGAAGAAGTAAAGTTGTCACTGTTTGCAGATGACATGATCCTATACATAGAGAATCCTAAAGATGCTACCAGAAAACTACTAGAGCTAATCAATGAATTTGGTAAAGTGGCAGGATACAAAATTAATGCACAGAAATCTCTGGCATTCCTATATACTAATGATGAAAAATCTGAAAGTGAAATCAAGAAAACACTCCCATTTACCATTGCAACAAAAAGAATAAAATATCTAGGAATAAACCTACCTAAGGAGACAAAAGACCTGTATGCAGAAAATTATAAGACACTGATGAAAGAAATTAAAGATGATACAAATAGATGGAGAGATATACCATGTTCTTGGATTGGAAGAATCAACATTGTGAAAATGACTCTACTACCCAAAGCAATCTACAGATTCAATGCAATCCCTATCAAACTACCACTGGCATTTTTCACAGAACTAGAACAAAAAATTTTGCAATTTGTATGGAAACACAAAAGACCCCGAATAGCCAAAGCAATCTTGAGAACGAAAGAAGGAACTGGAGGAATCAGGCTCCCTGACTTCAGACTATACTAAAGCTTCAGTTATCAAGACGGTATGGTACTGGCACAAAAACAGAAAGATAGATCAGTGGAACAGGATAGAAAGCCCAGAGATAAACCCATGCACATATGGACACCTTATCTTTGATAAAGGTGGCAGGAATGTACAGTGGAGAAAGGACAGCCTCTTCAATAAGTGGTGCTGGGAAAACTGGACAGGTACATGTAAAAGTATGAGATTAGATCACTCCCTAACACCATACACAAAAATAAGCTCAAAATGGATTAAAGACCTAAATGTAAGGCCAGAAACTATCAAACTCTTAGAGGAAAACATAGGCAGAACACTCTATGACATAAATCACAGCAAGATCCTTTCTGACCCACCTCCTAGAGTAATGGAAATAAAAACAAAAATAAACAAATGGGACCTAATGAAACTTCAAAGCTTTTGCACAGCAAAGGAAACCATAAACAAGACCAAAAGACAACCCTCAGAATGGGAGAAAATATTTGCAAATGAAGCAACCGACAAAGGATTACTCTCCAAAATTTACAAGCAGCTCATGCAGCTCAATAACAAGAAAACAAACAACCCAATCCAAAAATGGGCAGAAGACCTAAATAGACATTTCTCCAAAGAAGATATACAGACTGCCAACAAACACATGAAACAATGCTCAACATCATTAATCATTAGAGAACTGCAAATCAAAACTACAATGAGATATCATCTCACACCAGTCAGAATGGCCATCATCAAAAAATCTAGAAACAATAAATGCTGGAGAGGGTGTAGAGAAAAGGGAACACTCTTGCACTGCTGGTGGGAATGTGAATTGGTTCAGCCACTATGGAGAACAGTATGGAGGTTCCTTAAAAAACCACAAATAGAACTACCATATGACCCAGCAATCCCACTACTGGGCATATACCCTGAGAAAACCAAAATTCAAAAAGAGTCATGTACCAAAATGTTCATTGCAGCTCTATTTACAATAGCCCAGAGATGGAAATAACCTAAGTGCCCATCAGTGGATGAATGGATAAAGAAGATGTGGCACATATATACAATGGAATATTACTCAGCCATAAAAAGAAACGAAATTGAGCTATTTGTAATGAGGTGGGTAGACCTAGAGTCTGTCATACAGAGTGAAGTAAGTCAGAAAGAAAAAGACAAATACCGTATGCTAACACATATATATGGAATTTAAGAAAAAAAATGTCATGAAGAACTTAGGGGTAAAGCAGGAATAAAGACGCAGACCTCCTAGAGAACGGACTTGAGGTTATGGGGAGGGGGAAGGGTGAGCTGTGACAGGGCGAGAGAGAGTCATGGACATATACATGCTAACAAACGTAGTAAGGTAGATAGCTAGTGGGAAGCAGCCGCATGGCACAGGGATATTGGCTCAGTGGTTTGTGACAGCCTGGAGGGGTGGGATAGGGAGGGTGGGAGGGAGGGAGACGCAAGAGGGAAGACATATGGGAACATATGTTTATGTATGACTGATTCACTTTGTTATAAAGCAGAAACTAACACACCATTGTAAAGCAATTATACCCCAATAAAGATGTTAAAAAAAAAAAAAAGAAATTAAGCAGATGGTCAAGGAGCAATATAAAAAAAAAAAAATTGAGAGCTCACCAATTGAACAATAACTTGCTAACAAGATTATAAAATGATAGGCAATGGTGATTCTTCTATTTTGCTCTGCTGATGTTCTGGTGTTTTGAAAAATATTTTCTATTCTATTGCATATTCCAAATTAAAAATCCGGGAATTTATTTGGAATAATTATATGAATTTTCATTCTGGAAAAATCTGGATAGTAACATATTTCAGGTCTTCTTATTCACAGGATTATAGTAATAATAATAAAAATAAAACATCAAAAGGTTTGATTCCCACCTCCAACAATTGTAGATAGCTATGTGATTGTTAGGCAAATGGTCGTCTAACCATAGGTTAGTAATTTCATATATGAAGATCACACATACCAAAGAGAATGGAGGTCGTGGGGATTAAACATGGTAACACATGGGAAAATGCCTCTTACAGTGCCTGACAGATGGCATATGATTAGTTCAAGTTGTACATCAATTCTTCTGTTTCACTTCCGATATGGTAAGTTGTTTTATTTACAGAACACTTTCCTGTAAGCCATCTTATTTTGCGGTTGGGATTTTGGTAAACTGGGTGGTAACTTTGTATTTTTGATGTAGTTCTAGATTCCTAGATTCCTAATGGAAAACAGTCCATCCTTCTCTTTTCTTCTTCTTTTTCCCAAAATTGTTAGAATGAAAGGAGCTAGAACTCAGCTCTATGCTATAAAGAGAGGAAGGAGAGTGTAGCAGTAGCTTATAGCCATGTCCTGCTTCAAAGGTAAAGACCAATCAATGCAGGTGGTAGATGATGTAAAACGAACATTCATTCCGGCATCACAGTTACATAACGTAAGGTCTGTTTACCAAGTTCCGGAAGGAACAAAAGTGATAAAGCTGGTAATTGAAGTCAAATCAGCATTTAAAATGGAGAAATGAGATCAATCCAACAATCTAAAATTTTAAAAGAATGAATATAACTTGCTTTATGGG
The DNA here is from genome assembly GCF_937001465.1 of Orcinus orca. Taxonomy (NCBI): domain Eukaryota; kingdom Metazoa; phylum Chordata; class Mammalia; order Artiodactyla; family Delphinidae; genus Orcinus; species Orcinus orca. The sequence goes on from NC_064562.1 coordinate 5,793,034, forward strand.
GCTCCTAAGAATAAATGGCATAAGTACCCCATGACTTAGAAGTGCTATGTATGAAGATGATTTAGGCATTATACTAGTTTTCTGTCACTGCTATAAGAAATTATCATAAACTTGGTAGCTTTAAAAACACAGGTTTTTTACCTTACAGCTCAAAGGTTAGAAGCCCCCAAATTTCTCTTACCTTCAGAGGGACAAACCACACGAAACTGAGCCAGAGATAAATGTATCATGAAGAAAACTGATTACTCTCTTTATGACATGAGAATTTTAATGCATGTTTACAATAACTAACGTACTCTGCGGCAGGACATTAATAAAGTTGCGTTTTTCAGGCTAGAGTGTCGTGATGCTGTAATCAGAACATGCTTTTTTCCCTTTCTTCAGCTTCAAATGCAAATTCGTCATTGGGCTGACTTCTAATAATTGCAGTGTTTCCTGCCTTGGGCTTATGAGAGAAGCCTGACAAAATAGTGTTTGCTTAGGCAGTAATTTAGACTTATCTTATTTGTGATTACTATAGCGATTACTATAGCTACAAGGTATAATTTTACTTTCTTATTTAACTTTTATGAATTTGAATGTGTTTTACACTAACTTTTCCCAATAAAGTCCAAAATGAAACCAAAAAAAAAAAAAAAAAAAAATCAAGGTACCGGCAGAGCTGGTTCTCTGGAGACACTGGGGGAGCATCCCTTCCTGCCCTTTTCCAGTTTCCAGGGGCTGCCTACATCCCTTGGCTGTTGGCTCCCTTCCAGCAATAGCATCACCCTGACTTCTGCCTTTGTGGTCACATCTCCTTCTCTGACTCTAATCCTACTGCCTCCCTCTAATAAGGATCCTGTGATTACATTGGGCCCAAGCAGCTGATCCAGGATAATCTCCTCATCTCAAGTTCCTTAGTCTCATCCCACTGCAGTCTCTTTGCCATGTAAAGTAACACATTCACAGGGTCAGGGGATTAGGAAGTGACATCTTTAGGGAAAGGGTGTTATTCCGCCTACCACAAGGGGTTTGGGGGGATAAGTACAATACAAAACTACCATGGAATTGAGTATAAGTAAAGTCAATATGACATCAGGCTTTCAGTGACAGAAAAACAAATGTGTTTTTTTGTGGTACGCGGGCCTCTCACTGCTGTGGCCTCTCCCGCTGCGGAGCACAGGCTCCGGACGCGCAGGCTCAGCGGCCATGGCTCACGAGCCTAGCCACTCCGCGGCATGTGGGATCTTCCCGGACCGGGGCACGAACCCGTGTCCCCTGCATCGGCAGGCGGACTCTCAACCACTGCGCCGCCAGGGAAGCCCAAAACAAATGTTTTTAATGGAAGAAGTAATCCAGCCCAGCTCTGCTGATCACAGAGCTTCTTACAGAAGACTGGGGCTAGAATGATGAGTGGACCTAAGAAAAAGATATACGGTTGTTAAAATTTGAAAAGGTTTGTGAACAAAAAGAGGATACAATGCCTTTCCTCAAATATTTATAAGGATGTCTGTCAAATGAAGGAAGGACTATTGTTCTGTTAAGGGCAAAGAGCTAGAAACTGCACAGTAAGCACAAATTGCAGTGTGGCAAATCTTTCAGTCAACGTGAAAGAAAACATATTTCATTCCCTGGAGACTTTCCTTTTCTACATGTCTTCAAGCTTGGAGCTTGCCAAACCCTTTATGGGCATGTGGTAGTGGACACTGAAGCATCAGATAAGAAGTTGGGTCCAACTACATTAATTTTGAAGTTATTACTTCCAAAAATTTTATTTTATTATTTAATATTGCTATCCTCTGACTTATATTTAGGACAGATTCACTCTAGAGTTTATGATTATTAAATTTTTTCCATCTAACAATTTGCTTGATATAAGTCAATATTGATCTTAAGTAAGAAATCTTCAGTCAGGGGGTGAGTGAATCAGAAATAAAACCAAAGGATCTCTATAAAAACTTATACACTGTATCATAAATGAGAAATTCATATTTAACTGACACAATATAAGGTAAAGATTCACGCTTTGAAAAGTCCATACAAATGATAGAGGAGAGCTTTACTGTAGTTGTAGCAAAGAAGAAAATCGGAAACAATTTGTTTGCAAGTACATAAGAGGGCCACACGGTGAATGAGAATTGGATCTGTTCACTTTTGTAAAACTGTTGCAAATACTGTGTATAAAATATGTTATTAATCCACTGAGAGGAGGAAGCACAGATGACGTCACCTAAATTTATATACAAAATAATGTATTTATGGATTATTTTCTTTGATGGAAATAAAATAACTGTGTCCCTTCAATGACATCACTGAATTTTGAGAAACAAGTTGAATTCTCTCTCCAAACTACAGAATCTGAAATGCTGAGGGAATTTTCTCTGTCTGTCTGCCTGTCTCTTTCTCATTTTATCTTAATTCTTAAAAGCACAACTTAAAAACTAACTGTAAGCTTCAAACCCTAAATGTAGTAAAAAGGACAGAAAAGGAAGAAAGAAAGAAAGAACGTAAAGATATGCTTTTTAAGTCTTTTTAATACAAAAATTACTTTGATGAGTAGTAAGGGAAAAGTTAATAACCAAAAAAAATCACTTGGCAATTAGGAAAATAAAGATAAGAAGTTCTGAGTACACTGAAAAAGAAATGAGTGAAAAAAACATGATTAAAAATTGCAGAAAGATAATATTTGTTATTTTTTCATAAAACATTTTTTATTTGTGATGAAGAATTGCCTTATGATTCTTTAAAGCTTGAGGAGCTGGAAAGAATTAGGTGTACATACAAAGAAGAAGGAAATTATCCAAAAGATACAACCAACTAAAAAAAAAATAGAAGTTAAATGGTTAAAACAGTCAAATAGGTAAAGAGGAAAGACAGCATAATTTAAGTATCATATGTTATTTATATCTAATAGTCATATTTATCTACTAGCAATTTTGAATTTTATCTCAAAGTTTTTTAGAAAAAAGAAAAATTCACAGTGCTTCATAGCAAACAAGAAAGGCCTGGATGACAAAGAGACAGTCCAGCCAGGTTAGGGATACAAAAACATATTTTTCAAGTACCTACATAAAAGTTGAACCTTGACATGATAAAAGGATGCACGCTTACAGTGGAAAAGCATCCAAGAGCTGTTTCCAGTGGAGAATGAAGAATTAAATTAGCTTCAAAACTACAAGCAGATCATTCTTCTCTTAAAAGCATACAGCATCTCTTCTAACGTTATACTCTATTTCATCAAGGAAGACTCCAAACTACAAAACCAAGAGAGAAGCCAGATTCCATCCAAGTCCCATATCTGTCAAGCACATTCGTTCTATCCAGTAACTAAGAGAAGAGACCAAGACTATCACATGTCAATCTGATTTGCCTTTGTTGAAGTTAAGAAAGAATTGACTACTGAATATAACCATGTTTTAACATGTTTCTATTTAAAGTCCAAAATCTGATAAGTAAAGATAAAGTAACACGTCTTATGGCTGCAAATACCAAAGTGTCCTAGAAATGATCCCTTTAGTTTAAAAAAAGATGTGCCATAGGGGTTTCCCTGGTGGCGCAGTGGTTGAGAGTCCGCCTGCCGATGCAGGGGACACGGGTTCGTGCCCCGGTCCGGGAGGATCCCACATGCCGCGGAGTGGCTGGGCCCGTGAGCCCTCGCCGCTGAGCCTGCGCGTCTGGAGCCTCTGCTCCGCATTCTTCAAAATTATTTATGCAAATCATTTTTAAACTATGAAATAAATCTTGAAAATGCTATAGTGACAAGAATTTAAACCAGCCCTTTGGAAGGATAGTATTTTATACCACTTAAAAAAAAAGAAGAAGCTTATGGTTGATTGTAAACTTCCTTTGGAGACATAAACAATATTTTTCAATTTGATTTCCTTTATCATCATTGATTCAGAAATCAATTCTGCATGGGTAACCTGTTAAACATGAGGTGATCCTTAAACAAAGAGGCTCAAAGTTACTACTGGAGTGGAAAGAGGGGTTGAACACTTGATACTGCACAAGAAGCAGAGTTAAATTCCTGCGTGATGTGCAATCCATTTACCTTTCAAGTCAATCATGGAGTAATTCTTTCTGCCAGGAATAATTTAACACAGCAAAGAACTCCAGCCTCTAAAACACATGCACACAAAAAAATCTAGAGATGAAAGAACACTGAACCATTTGGGTAAGGTGTTGTCATTCATTCTTGGTGACAGGAGACTGGGGATTTGTATTAGATATCACCTCAGTGGTAACCTGAGTGCTCAGGAAACCTGATGCTCCAGGCCCAGACTCAGAGATTCTGACTCCATATTGTGACAAATGTATAAAAACTATGAAATCTTAACAAGTCTTATGTCTCTTTGGATAGTTATATTTCACCTAAACTCAAGAACTGAAGTTATTTTCCACAAGCAAAGGATTGACATGGATGCAAATATGTCGTGAAGATCTTCTACAGGTGGAATTTGGAAACACACGTGTTTAACACGCGGTGCAAGCAATTATATATTGCCTCCAAGTAGACAGACCTGTGGGTAGGTTATGACAACAGATGCTCTTTTCACCTAAAGACATTAATCTTAAGGAAAAGAAAGCATTCATCAGTTATACTGAGCAGGTAGCACTTTCCTGATATCTCTGCCCCCTGGTTGCCACCTGCAGAGCAAAAACGAATGGAATTTTCCTTAGAATGCTCTTATGACGGCAAAATGAACACTGGTCAACTAAAACCGAACGGTTAAAAAGAATGTAAATTCAACGCATCGCCGATTTACCGCATTGAGCTTCCTAGTCCTGATTGGGTTATTTCGGATGTTCATTTGAAAATGAGCTCCTATTTCTTATCTTTTGTTTTACAGATAAGGATACTGAAACCAGGGATAAAGCTCAGAGGGAAAGGTGACAAGAATCCAAGGTTTCTAGTATTTTGTCTTAATTTTTAATTTTATGAGGAAATCTAATTTCAAAGGTCCTTTCCTATAAAAATTGAAGGTCATACTTTTTTGGTGGTCCAAACCCCACTGTCTGCCTAATCACTCTTCTCACCAGCTTTGTTGTCAAGATATGGTAGAAAGACCATCGGTGTAGAAAAATGTTTAAGTTGTGGGGATTCTGTTGCTGACTCATAGTTTTCTAAAGGTTAGTGTGATGGTTATTTACTATCTACTCCCTGCTGGAGGAGATTGCACACTAAATTTCAGACTTTGGGCAGGAAGGCAATAGAGAGAAAAGCCTAAGGGACTCACTAGAGGGGAATGAGAAAGTGGGAAGAGGAAAGAAGAGACTACCTATTTTCAGTTTTTAATAAGTGTTTTTCCAGAGCATGGACACTGCTGCTTCATGCTCCACTTTCTTTGGGCACTTCCAGCACTTCCAGCACCAGCTGTGCTGCAGCCCCTCAGAGAGACGAGGACCAAACCATTCGATCACCTTCAATGGTTCCAAGCTCTCATTTCACGTTCCCACCCCCAGCGCTCCTACCAATCTGTCTAAGCCCCAGCTATGTAGAGGGAAAGTCTCCAGTCCTGCAGGTAGAAGTTGCTGCCTCCTGTAATCACTCTATCTGGGGTATCTCACGTGCAGAAAAAGATTAACTCAGCAGGCCTGGAGTGCGCAAACCCTGCACATTCACAGGAAGGTCCTGTCTTTGGTCCTGGCCCTTGGCTACCTCCAGAGATGGGTTCTGAGCACTTGGAATATTCTGCCTGATAAGATTATTTTCTTATGTCTGAGGTCTTAGAGCATGAGATAACTGTTTGATCAGATAGTCTATGCTAACATTGTGATTTGGGGTAAACACTTGTTTTTGTATGTCTGAGGCTATGGGGCTTGAGGTACCAGTTGGATTAGATAGTCTATGCTAACAATGTGATTTGTAACAAATGCCTGTTTTTGCTCTGGGATGCTAAAGCCTGAGCAGCTGAGGTGAGTCACTGCCTGCCTGCTTGCCTGCCTGACTCCCTAAAAATCCTTGTACACAAGGTGATGCCGAAAACTCAGCCTCTGTGCACTGGTGCCGAATCAAATCTTGGAGACGGAGTCTTGGGTGAAGTAGAAAAGAATAGCTTTATTGCTTTGCCAGGCAAATGGGGACACAGTGGGCCTGTGCCCTGAAAAACTGTGTGTCCCAACCCGGAAGGATTTGGTGAGGAGTTTTATAGCAATGGTTCAAGGGTGGGGTTGCTGATAAGAATCAGGGTGTGTGCAGGGCCTGCACTCCTTTAATCTGGTCTCAGATGGTCCCCTGATGAGCTTCTTGAGGTTATCAAACTGACCTCTGGCATTAAGAGTGCTTCATTAAGTAGTTAACATCTTCCATTTGTTGGGGTTTTTATTATAGCTCTGTAAAGAGCTCAAAGGGATACCTCTGTGTATCCCTTAGAAAGGAACCAGGACCCTGCCCCCAGGCTGCACTGTTGTTTCTTGGCTGCCCCTCCCTTGTCTCTGCATCCCCTCCCTTCCCTGATTAGCAACTGTTCGATTCTGCCCTTTGGAACTCAGGGAAGATCATGGAGGCTGGAGTCTATTTCCTACGAGCAAGAAACTGGGGACACAGAAAGGCTTCTGCGCCCAGAAGCCCCACAGGGTCCTGCTGGATTTCACAGGGCTTGGTGAGCTTCCTTGCCCATGTTGTCACTTCATGACTGGGAGGATGAAGTGTGTTTGTGTGATCTCACTGGGAGACGACACATGGAAAAGTGTGCCTGGTTTCTCCTGGACTTCACTTCGTCTTTTCCCCTTGCTAATTTTAATCTGTATTCTTCTACTATTCTAAACTGTAACCATGAGAATAATGGCTTTCCTGAAATCTGTGAGTTGTTCTGCTGAGTCATCAGTCCTGAGCGTCGTCTTGGGGACACCTGACACCCCTCAACTTCTTGTTTGCTCTGTCAGCCTTGATAACATCTGTGTGACAAAGCTTTGAATTAAATATCCACTGTATTTGAAATACTTTGAATGTTTTCTATTCTCCTTATTGGACATTGACTGATAAACGTCAAATTAGCATCTTCAGTGCATGATTCCTTATAGATGTAGTGAATGACTTATAAGTGATAATCTCTATGAGTCTGTACCTCCTTCCCCAGAAATAATTTTTTCTCTCTTTCTCACTGTCTGGGGCATGGGCCATTTAGGTCTCAAAGAAAAATCACTTTTAATATTTTCTTATTCCATCTTCTAAGAGAGAAGGTTACATTATCTCCTAAACTAATATAACAGAACCCAGCTCTTCAATCCAAATTTCAGAATTGTTATTTCAGATACCTCCTCTTTTAATTTTTCTCCAACCTTCTTGAGGTATAACTGTATATATTTAAAGTGTACACATGACGATTTGATATAAGTATACTCTGTGAAATGATTACCACAATCAGGTTAATTAACACATCCATCACCTTACATAGTTACCTTCTTTTGCATGTGTGTGGTATGGACACTTAAGATCCTCCCTCTTAGCAAATTTCAAGTGTACAGTACAGTATTATTAATTACAGTCACCCTGCTGTATGTTAGACCCCCAGCACTTATTCACTTTATAACTGAAGGCTTGTACTGTATGACCAGCATCTCCTCATTTCCCCCACCCCAGCCTCTGATAGCCACTTTCTACTCTTTGTTTCTGTGCGTTTGCCTTTTTTAGATTTCACACGTGAGTGAGGTTATACAGTGTTTTCTTTCTCTGTCTGGCTTATTTCACTTAACATAATGCCCTCCAGGTTCATCCATGTTGTTGCAAAAGGCAGGAATTCCTTCTTTCTCATGGCTAAATATAGTAATATTCCATTTTGTGTGGAATCACATCTTCTTTATCCATTCATCCATCAATAGGTACTTAGGTTGTTTCCATATCTTTGATATTCTGAGTAATATTACATGGGAGTGCAGATGTCTCTTCGAGATACTGATTTTGTTTTCTTGGGGTATATGTCTTTTTATTGTGGTGATGGTTTCATTTGCTATTGTTGGGCTGCACCCTGCAGACCTACAAGCCGTGTGCATGCCCAGCTTCAAGAATGAAGAAAGAGCCCAGAGTCAGCAACTGAGACATCAATGGTTTAATGGATGGGGGATCTTACACGTCTGAAGCAAGGTCCTGGAGTGACACTGCACCGTGTGCAGTGCATGGTGGGCAGGACATGGTGTCAGTCTTTGCTCCGGGGGAATGGGGAGATTGCCAGTTACAGGGGAATTGATGTCAGGTTGCCTCATCGGTTACCACAGAAACCAGCAGAGGGGCATGCCCCTCACTGCTCCTTTGACAAGAGCAATCATGAACTGGGGCCTGGGGCAGGCACACAGGAAGGTCAGTCATGTGAGTAGGTGTAGGTGAAGCAGGCACTGGTTGGGCAGGGGATGGACAGAGAGCAAGAGGACAGCCACCTTGAATGGCCTGACCATACATCTATGCAGAAGCCTTTTAGTTTGATGTAGTCCCACTTGTTTATTTTTGCTTTGGTTGCCCTTGCCAATCTAAAACCTTACCCCCTATGTTTTCTTCCAGGAGTTTTATGGTTTCCATCCTTCTGTTCAGGTCTTTGATCAATTTTGAGTTGATTTTTGTGTGTGGTGTAAGATAAGGGTCCATTTTCATTCTTTGGTGTGTGGATTTTCCCATCCCTTCACTTTCTTTGTCCTTAAATCTGAATTGAGTCTTTTGTAGGCAACATACAGTTAGGTCTTTTTTTTATTCTTTCATCCATTCTAGATCTTTTGTTTGGAAAATTTAATCTATTTATATTGAAGGTAAGGACTTACTAATGCCAACTTAATAATTGCTTTGTGGCTGTTTTGTAGTCCTTTGCTTCTTTCTTTCTCTCTGTTGTCTTTCTTTGTGAATTAACAACTCTCCAGAATTTTATGTGTTGATTCCCTTCTCCTTATCTCTTGTGTATCTACTGTAGGTTTTTGTTTTGTGGTTACTGTGAGGCTTACATATAACATCTTACAGTTATAATAGTCTATTTTAAGCTGACAACAACTTAACTTTGATAGAATACAAAATTCTACCATTTTACTTCCCTTCCACACACAAACATTTTATATTTTGTTGTCACAACTTAATATTTTCATATTGTGTATTTGTCAACAAATTATTGTAGCTGTAGTTATTTTAATACATAGTCCTTTAATCTTCATGCTACAAATAAGTGATTAATACACCACCATATTACACTGTTAGAATACTCTGAATTTGACTATGTGCTTACTTTTAACAGTGTGTTTTATTTTTTCAGATGTTTTCATGTTATTAGTTAGTGTCCTTTCTTTTCAGTGTGAATAACTCCTTTCAGTATTTATGTCAGGTCTAGTGGCGATGAACTTCCTCAGCTTCTGTTTGTCTGGGAAAGTCTTTACATCTCTTAAATTTCTGAAGTAAAATTTTACCAAGTAAAGCATTCTCAGCTGGCAGTTTTTCCTGCAATTTGAGTATGTCATTTCATTCTCTCCTGGCCTGCAAGTTTTCTGCTAACAGTCTTATGGGGATTTCCTTCTACACGAGGAATGTTTCATTCTTGCTGTTTTAAAAATTATCTCTGTTTTTGATTTTCGAGTATTATTATGTCTTGAAGAAAATTTCCTTGGGCTGAATCTATTTTGGGACCTGTGTGCTTCAAGAACTTGGAAGTCCCAATCCTTCCTCAGCTTTGGGACATTCTCACACATTATTTTTTTTTAAATAAGATTTTTCTCCTCTCTACCTTCCCTCTCCTTTTGGGACTTTAATAATGTGTAAATTATTTTACTTAATGGTATCCCATACTTCACATAAGCTTTCTTAACTAATTTTTAATTACTTTTTGTTGTTCTCCTCTGACCGGATAATTTCAAACGACCTGTTTTTGAGTTCACAGATTGTTCTTTTGTTTGATCAAGTCTGTTGATTCTATTACATTTTTCATTTCATTCATCGTATATTTCACCTTCAGATTTCTGTTTGGTTCTTTATATGATTTCTATCTCTCCATTAAACTTTTTGTTTTGTTTATGTGTTGTTTTCCTGATTCTGTCAAATTGTCTTTCTGTGTTTTCCTCATAGGCCACAGACCTTCCTTGAAACAATTATTTTTAATTTTTACCAAACAAATCACAGATATCCATTCCTTTGGAGTTGATTACTGGAGGATTATTGTGTTCCTTTGGTGGCATCGTATTTCTCTGAGTTATCATATTTTTGGAAGTCTTGTGTTGCTGTCTTCGCATTTGAAGAAATCGTCACCTCCTCAAGTCTTTACTAATAGGCTTTGGAAGAGAAAAAAACTTCTGTCACCCTTGCTAGGAATTCTGAGGCTTTCTGTATCTTTCCTATGGGTATGCCTGCCCCATACTCTGTTCCCTTTTCATGGGGTATTGTTAAACTTGCACGCCTTCCTGAGATCCTGTAAAGTCAGGCCAATTACTGAAAGCCTCCCATTTGCTTCCTCCAGAGTGGTGCTAAATTCTCAAGTTTGTGTGCTGTCTCCCAATCCTGCAGAGTGGGGCTGGCTTTATGTGTACACTAACTACCTGTCTGCAAAGGCTCATAGTCACATTTCCCAAGGCTGTGCACAGGAAGCTAGCCAGGAGGTGCATGGGTGATCACTTGGGATGTTGGGGGTGCCCTTGAGCCAGTGTTGGGGGATCTCAAGGTGAAGCCACCCCAGAGGCTCATAGGCAGGCTTCTGGGTGAGCTCCAAGAAGTACTTAGCAGCATACGCATCTCTTCCATGCTCTCTGAGCTCTCTGGCGGCTGCTACCTTAGCCTTTTCTCACCCCCGTCGTGCAGCTCATCTCCGTGCTCCAGATGGAGCAGAAGAGAAGTGGGCCTCTTTGGCAGCCTCCTGCATGGTTGTGGAAGCCGGGCACTCAAGCACATGCCCTGACTTTACCACGTGGGCGAAATGGCGGGCTGAGAGGTTCTGTCTTTGCACAAGTTAAGTCAATACATTTAATCTTTTATATAAAATTCGCGTTTCTCATTGTTTAATGTGAACTTTTAGAACTCAACAGTGTTAATGTTAGAGTTAAGAATAAAATCCTTAATTAGTTTAAGTGGGTAGATGACCTTCTGGGGGCAGAGATGAGGCACAAGCCTGGGAGCAGGGTGATGCAAGTACAGTGAAACGGTCCCTCTTTCCCTCTTCAGTGCATACAGTCTTGAATCTTTTTGTTCCAGTGGTGTGCTGGAGCTTCTCCCCTGGACTCTTAGACTTCCACAAAGGTACTCTGACCCATAGGCAATTGTCAAAATTGGTGTTCTTTGTGGGCAAAATGGTAGGAAACTCCTATTCTGCTGTCTTGCTGATTTCTTCACCCTCCAGATACCTCCTGTTTTTAAAATTTTGGTAAAATAGAATGCAAGCATGGTGTTTGGAGTTAGATCTTTCACTTATATTGTGAAATTGAAATATTCATTTACTCCCTATAGGTTTCAGTTTCCTTGTGTTTAAAACGGTTACTTTGCAGAGTTATTGAGAGAATTAAATAAAATAATATGTGATAAAAGCTTTTTATAAAATAGATATTCATAAATTAATTTATGACCATTATTTTAAAAGTGAATGTAGCTCAGTTGTTGAGAATACCGGCTATGGAGTTAAATAGATGTGTTTACAAATTCTGTTGTAAGAACTGGATGACATCTTGATGATAACTTGTCAAGCATTAAAGCCAGGTACAGAGTTGCTGTTCAATAAATAGTGAATTATCATTATTATATTTTTTGACAATTGCTCTAGGTTCTGTACCTTCATGCGTAGAATTGTTGTTTCCTATATCCTTTTTCAAGTGAAAATTCAGCTGCCTCAGTTCTGCCACTAAAAGATCATCTACCCACTTAGATTAACTAAGGATTTCCTTCTTAACCACAAGAGTAACACTGTTGAGTCATAAAAGGCTCACACTAAACCATCTAAAATGTTAGTTTTTATATTAAAGATAAAACTTGTCTTAAAATAATTTCCCCCTTAGGTAAACTTCAAAATTCTTGATAATTTGGGAAAAAGGCCATTTTTTTTCTCCCTGACAGTGAAGGGTTTACCATTTGTATTTGGGCAGATCAGAAATGTCAAGTTGCTAAGTTTTCCAAGTAAAGTGAAAAGCAACAATTTTTACTGTTGATTTCATTGTTTTTTTTATGTATATTTTAAAAATGATTTTCATTTTACAGATGGTACTATTAATGCACGAAGAGCACAATTTGTCAAAGATTTAGCGGCAGGTTTGTTTATAAGCTATGAAAAACACAGTTGGATGTTTTGTAACATTACCTTTTGTTGGGAAACAAATATGATATAATCTATAGTGAGACAGATGCTGAAGGTGTAATTTTAGCTTTATTGACATACTTTTTTTGTTCATGTGAAATCAGTGATGTATAAAACTACCATAATGCCTTAGTTATAATGAAAAGGACCAGTGGTCTACAGTATTACTATTCGTAGTTGTAGTTAAGAGTCCAAAAGAACTAAGGGCTCAAAGATGAAATCAATGGAGAAAATAGAAAAACAAAAAAGAAGCTCTGGATAATAGGTAGGAAAAAGGTACTAACTATATACCAGACATGGTGTTGGGTGTACACATTAAAAGGCAATTACAGTCGTTTAGATTAGAATAAGAATATGGATGGCTTAGACTAGGCTAGTAGCCCTGATGGTCCTGAAAAGGAGTGAGAATCTGAATCTATTTTGAAAGGTGAAATTGAATTGGATGTGGATTGTCAGAAAAAAGAGGTGACTCTAGTATGACTACAAGTTTTGTTTTGCATTATAAACTGGAAGGATTGGGTTGCCATTTGCCCAAGAGTAGACAAGACAGGGAGAAGAACAATTTGGGGATGGAGTGGAAATCTGTATTGCAATTTTGAAAACATTAAATAGTTATAAAATCGTTATTTGGTAAGCCAGTAGATATTTGAGTCCAAAACTAAAAGAAGAGATGTAGGAAGGAGACATAAATTTGAGAGTTATCATACAGATTGCTTTTAAAGCCATGAAACAGGAGGGATTATAGGTTGAGAATGGTCAAATGGAAAAAAATAAAGAAGAGATTCAACAACTGAGGTTGAGGGTTACGCAAAGGTTTAGAGTTAAGTAATAAGAGAAATCCAAAAGGAGATGAGAAACAGTAACCACATGTGAAAGGTTACAGAAAGTCCAGGAGAAAGTAACATATAATAAGCCTATGAGAAAATAGCCTAGCTAAAATGATATTCTGTAAAAATTTCTGTACATCTCATTTTCCTACTCTTGTTGCCTAAGATTATATACTCAATCTTAAGGTGACACATCTGTTCATAACAATAACTGATTGAGTTCTTCAAATTTGGATTTGATGAATATGAATAAGAACAGACAGGCGTTCGTTGAGAAAGATTGAATGCATATTATTTATAACTGTATACATTATACTTAGATGACCTCAGTAACTGTCACTATACCATGAGGCTTTGTATCAATATTCAGTGCCTTTTCACTAGTAACTAGTGAAAACTATTCTACATTTTTCAATAATGAGGTTGATTTTTTTCTTTTTAAGGGCCTCTTCCTCTCACTTCACATATTCACTAATCTGCATCGAAAAATTTGTATCCCTTAATTGATATAGAGATTTTTCTCCCTCCAATGGGCTCTACCAGATACTGGCTGATGCGTCTGGATTGCAACTGGTAATACCTTGGTTTCTTCCTATTGTAGCACAACCATATAACCTTGTTTTTTGTTTTTATTTCTTTCGTATATGCTTCTACATTCTGCTGGTCAGTGCCAGGGAGGAATTTTGACCTTCTTTGGCTAAAAAGTAAATTTCTGATTGGAATGTGAGCTAAGTTGTAATTTCTTTCATTGGGCAGAAATTTGCTAATATATTTCCTACATTGCAAAGTTAAATTTACTCCCTGTTTGTAAGTTCAGTGAGTTTAGAGTTTTCAAACACGTCATTGTTGATATCAACAGAGGAAACACCAGAATATCAAACTGGTGAATGCAACACCATAATCCAAGACTTGCCTTATATCAAAGTCCACGTCCTTCCTGCTGCCACGGGATGACTCCAGCATGCTTCTACCTGCCCACAGCTGGGCCAGGGGGCAGCTAGGAGAGAGACAAACAAATTCACTCAATACACCCAAGTGGTGGTGATTTCAGTCAAAATTCATCGACTTACATGGCTACTCTTGTGAAAGCATAAGTGCTCAAAGATGATTTTCCCTAATCCTATGATTATGAGGCTATGCTCCATTTCTTATGCAGCTCGTATGGGAAAATACTCAACTGAGCAATTTTCTTACCATCGCCACTGTCTTGCTAACCTGAGGAGATATAATCATTCCTCAAATACTGCTGATCCTGCTTTTATAATATACAACACGAGTCAATCTACTAGTCAATATATGGCACTCTCTAAAGGCTAACGATTATAGTATAAGGTGAGAGAGCTTCCTTCCTAGAAGGAGGGAATGATGAACATTTACTCGCAGAAAAGCCAAAGATCACTGAGTCCGATATCTTAATTTGGCCTGTGAGGAAATTTAAATAGAGTCAAGCTACTCACTAAACCCAGGCATTCTGACTCGTTTTTACTACATACTTTTAAAAAAATATTTTAATTTTATGGGAGTATAGTTTGATTTACAATGTTGTGTTAGTTTCAGGTGTACAGCAAAGTAACTCAGTTATACGTACACATATATTCATTCTTTTTTAGATTCTTTTCTCACATAGGTTATCACAGAATATTGGGTAGAGTTCCCTGTGCTCTACAGCAGGTCCTTGTTGGTTATTTATCTTATATAGAGTAGTGTGCGTGTGTTCAACCCAAGCTCCTGATCTATCCTCCCACACCACGTTTCCCCTTTGGTAACCATAAGTTTGTTTTTGATATCTGTAAGTTTGCTTCTGTTTTGTAAATAAGTTCATTTGTATCTTTTTTAAAGTTAGATTCCACATATGAGTGATATCGCATGATATTTGTCTTTGTCTGACTTACGTCACTCAGTATGATAATCGCTAGATCCATCCATGTTGCTGCAAATGGCATTATTTCATTCTTTTCTATGGCTGATTTACTACATACTTTGAGTAGTGTGACAGACAAAAGAGTATGTTCATCTGATTCTATTTCATATGACTTTTGCTTGGGTACATGGAAAACCACACTTCCTAGTTTGTTAAGCAGATCATATGACTATTTTTGACAAATGAGTCATGAGCATACAGGACATTTGTCACTCCTGGTCTGGAGCAATGGGAACTGGCTGTGCGCTTATTCAGACTTTCTCTCCCTTTGCAGCAGTGTCTTGAAAGAATCCACTTTTTGAGCTGACAGAGCCACAAGATTGAAGCAATCTGCATTCCTGCTGCTTGAGTGAAGCTTTTTTATGCTTTGGTGAGTGAGAAAAAACTTTGGTTGTATTAAGCCACTGAGATTTGGGGTTGTTCGCTACCCAAGGAAAAGCCTATTCTATCCCAACTAATTCAGGTACTTAAAGATGCAAAGGGAAAGCCATATCTTTGTGACTGCTGGAGTCATGGGGATTTATAAAAATCAAAGCACTGACTTAAAGCCGGATGCAAATAGACAGTCTTGCAAACTGGGGAAAAATTATTATAAATTGAAGGCGTGCTCCGTGGGGCCTGGTACCTCTGCTTTGACATGAAATACTTTTTATTGCCTTTTAGATTTACTTCATCTTCTCCTGCAACTCCAATGTCACATTTAGGAAAGGAGAAATGCATATTAGAGGCATAAAAATAGAAATCTCTCCTTGAGTAGATACCACCTGCTCTATGCGGAGTCTCTCCTTTTCTTTTCAATTTTAACAAAGTACATTTGACAAGATTTTTCTGTCTGCGGAACGCTGTCAATGAGAGAAGAGGATCTGCTTTATTCTGGGGAAATGCTATTAGTCATGATAGTCACAGATCAGCAGCAGTGTAACAAGGTAATGCAGGATAATCAAATGATGCCTGTGGACTAGCACAGTGATTAAAGAATCAATCATTGGCTCTTCGAGAATTTTATGGCTCTCTGTAAAATAATTTAAATGTACAGAGGTATAGATTTTTAGTTTGAAAGTGCTTCTATGTATAGCAAACTGAACTATATGTACATACATACATAAACATAATTAATAATTTAAGAATAGTTTGATAACACAGAAAACTATTGTCATGTTGTGACCTTGGTCAAAATATATTGGCTTTAATTTGCCTCGGCTGTGGGAACACAGATTATCAAAGAGCTGTTTTCCTTGAAATTGTGTCTCTGGCAGAAGATGACTATTGACTACAAAGTTAGACAAACTAAATAACTGAGATTTGCATTTTAAAAAGTATTTCAAAGTTTTATAAGATTGCTAGCTCGAGATAACTGGAACCTATCTGTGGTATATTCACAACATGTTCATGCCTCTTGAATGGATTTGCATGCCAATCATCTCAAGTAACTTTACTTTTAACTGACTGTTTTTCTCTGGGGAAACAATATAATTAAAATGTGGTGCTACCCGTGTTTGAAAAAATAGACAAGATGACTTGTATGTTATTTTAATTAGTGAATATATTTTTATATATTTCTGCAGTGTACTATACATGTGTGCTATGTAGATAAATGAATGAAAGGACACTTGGAACACTCTAAATATACTTAAAAAGTGGGTACATATTCTTTAAATTGAGACACATTTGTAAAAAAAAATTGCTGAATGTTTGTGTTCCCCAAAATCCATATGTTAAAATCCTAAACCCCAAAGAGGATGGTGTTAAGAGGTGGAAACTTTTGGAGATGCTTAGGTCTTGCGAGTCAATCCTCATGAATGGATCAGTGTTCATCTAGAAGAGACCCCGCAAAACTCCCTAATCCCTTCCACCACTGAGGACACAGTGAGCAGGTGCCAGCTGTGAGCCAGGAGGAAGATCTTCACCAGAACATGACCAGGCTGATGCCTTGACCTCAGACTTCTCGCCACCAGAACTGTGAGAAATAAACTTCTGTTGTTTAGGAGCTACCCAGTCTATGCTATTTCATTACAGCAGTCCGAATGGACTAAGAAAATAACATTTTACAGAATCCTGTGAACATCTTTCTTCCCCAAACAAGATCTGGACACAGACCTTATGAAAACTAATCTTCTGCCTTTTAATAATGTTCTAGAGATTCCATCTTCAGCCTGGAACCGTCTTGGGTTGATGAAATACGAAAAGGATTTAAAGCTGGCCTGACACTCCTCTCCACTAAAAAAGTGCTCACTTCTAAGATGGAAGCACTGTTGTAGAATGAATTATTGGTCTCAATTCTTTACTCCTCCCCGTATCCATGTCCTTTGCTATGTAAATTTGCAGTTGACTCCACAAACAGTAGATTATATTTCTCTATACTTTGAATTAGGATTCTTCCACATAACCTGCTTCCGTCAATGGCAAACTAGTGTATGGGACACAAGCAGGGGTTTTAAATGTATCGCCATGAGGGGGTACTTCCTTTTGTGCCTCTTCAGTCACTTGGAGAAAAACCATGTCTTTCCTGGGCCGCTGGTCTAAGGAGGGAGAGAGGCATGCAGAACAGATGCAAACTCTCAGATCTGCAGTGTTCAGTGCGCAGTTGTGACAGCTGGCACAGAGCCAGCCAGTCTACCCAGGAGAATAAGTGTTGCATTGTTTTAAGCCACGGACTGGTAGGGTCGTTTTGTCATGCAGCATTATTGCAATAATCAATGCTTGATAAATTCAGGGATGCCACAGTTTGTAAGAAATTAGCACTGGACCACTTATCTGGGATAAGTTGGAAATTCCTAAGATGCCAGAGAATTTACTATCATTTCTTAGTACTGTATTTTCATGTATGAACCTAGAGGGCACTATTTTAAAAGGTCATGTTCTTTTTATTATTTTTGCTCTTTTCTTTTCTGCCTTGATACTTGAGACCTGCAAATCTTCTCCAACTTTTTAAAGTGCCTAATAGGACTTTAAAAAACTCCCATAAACTTTTGAAATATCTGGATTTCATTACCTGTCCTTTGACTTAAGACATCCATCTCATTCCTTTAGTCTTATATTACTAGACACTAGCTAAACTTGAATCTGCCCATTGCCCTGCTATGACATAAAGGCACCATATAGGTCTAGTACTAGTACTATAATTTCTTACATTCCTTAAAATTGAAACCCTTCAAATTATCAGGTGGATATCTGGCCACATCACCTGGTGATTTCTGAACATCTATATTTCTTTTCATTTTATCCAGATCTCATCATACATACCGCAGTGGATAATCTGTTGCTTATAAGACATTTCTGGTCTAGGTCTTAGTATACAATCTAAGATGTTATATAGTTCAAATGTTTATAAGTCATAAAGGTGGCTCTAGGATGATTAAACAATAAAACTGCTAAAATAACCTGATAATTTTAACATTAGAAGAAGTGTAGATAAATTGGATCCAAGAAGAGAAAAAAGGGACTAAAGGGATCAAAGTCAGACGAGCAATGCTTGCCATCTGCCTTCCAGATTTACTATGGTACACCTCATGACTAACTCGTGGGTTTATGTGGGATTTCATTGTGAGAATCACTCTAAGATGTGTAACGTGAGCAAACGGAAAAGCAGAAGGCTATCCAAACACATTTGAGCTGTAGTCCTGTCGTGAAAGCTGGCTTGTTTACAGATTTTTGATTCTTGTCAGGGGAAATCCCGGCAGCAAGAATCCGAAAACACTATAAATTTATTTCACTTTACACAAAGCTTTTCTTTAACAAAACATGATATATAACTATACAACTTTACTTTGCGGTATAACTTTAAATAATTGCAATCAAATATAGGTATATTTCAATAATTCCAGTATATGAACTTTGTGTGTTTGCACATTTTTAATCATCAGAGGCAGTTTCTGAAATCACTATATAGTATATTTAAAAACAGTAAATTGAACATGGGCAGTTACTTTGAGAATGCAGAGAAACATGGATCACCTTAGGGCCATGCGTGTTATAGAACCAGTCATTACTTTAAGCTCTAACTAAACACAATTATGATTTTGTTTGGGATCTTTTGTTTCTCTAAGAAATTAATGGTTAACATTTAATGAATGTTTATAGAAAAGTAAGATATTTACAGTCTTTTTAAAAATTGTTTTCCTCGGGGGGTGGTGGTGGGATGAACTGGGAGATTGCGATTGACATATATACACTAATACATATAAAATGGATAACTAATAAGAACCTGCTATATAAAAAAATAAATAAAATTCAAAAATTCAAAAACAATGTTTTCCTACATTTTTTAAAGACAGTTTTTTTAGAGCAGTGGTAGGATCACAGCAAAATAAAGTGGAAGTGACAGAGATTTCCCATATATGTACCCCCTACCCTCACACATACACAGCCTCCTCCATTATTGACATCCCCACCATATGCTACATTTGTTACAACTGATGAATGTACACTGACACATCATTATTATCCCAAGGTCAAAGTTTACCTTCAGGTTCGTTCTTGGGGTTGTACATCCTAGGAGTTTGCACAAATGTATGATGACATGTACAGGTTTTCCTACCCCGGCACCGGTTCCCATGACAGTTTCTGCTTGTGCCTCTCTGCTCTAGTAAACTGGGATTCCCTGTCTTGGCCTGTCTGTGTCTCCAATCTTACAGGCACTGTTTTTCCCTTCACCCTCCCCTCTCTAACAGATCCAAGAAGAGTTGTTGATTTTTCAGTCTGTTTAGCTTTTACTTGTTATTATGATGGAGTGGCAACTTCCAAGCTCTTTCCATATGGAACCCTGTTTACATACTCTTCAAATGCAATATTACACTGAAATATTATATCTGTATATAAATGGTCACAGATATATACATAAAGTGAATGTACCTCTTTAATCAGCATCTAGGTCAAGAAACAAAACATTACTAGCATCCCAGAAACTCCTTGCATGTACCTTTCCAGTAACTCAGTAACTACATCTTCACTGAGAGTAACCACTATTAACAGAGTACTTCTTTTTTTTTTTTTTTTTTCCTCTCTGGGTGGCTTGAGGGATTTTAATTCCCTACCAGGTATGGAATCCAGGGCCCCAGCAGTGAGTGTGCCAAGTCCTAACCACTGTACTGCCAGGAAATTCCCCAGAAGTACTTTTTTTTTTTTGAAAATCATTTCAAAAATCAAATTTTCTGAAGTTTACTTTTCCAGCAAGCAAAGAATCTCTTTATTTTACGGAAAGGGACTGAGGGAGTATGTTAGGGTTTGCTAGTACATTTTACTTTATTATTTTCACATTGTGGTGTTATTTTTTAAAATGCACCAAATTCTTCTGCACTCCTCCCATCAAAAGACAGAATCTGTGTTTCCCCCTTTTGAATCTGAATGACTTTTGACTATGGAGGAGGAGATACTAAGTACCTCTGAGGCCATATAGAATAGAGCTTCTATTTAATTGTCTTGGGGGGTTTACACTAACCTACAGTCACCAGCCTCTGAGAAAGCCAAGTAGCCACATGAAGAAGCCACGTGGAGATGTTACAGTCAACAGCACCAGATGCAGTTCCAGATGACAGCCATCACCACCTGCAGGATAAGTAAAGGAAGAAGCCTTTGTGATAATGCCAACCTCAGCCTCCATCTCACCATAAAAGCGTGCGAGACCCTGGGTGAGGGTCACCTAGCTGAGCACAGTCAATACTTAGAAACAAATAGTTATAATAAAATGGTAAATGTCTTTTATATCATTACTTCTTAGGGTAACCTGTTACACAGCAATAGTAACTGAACCAATTTTTGTACTTGAAAGTGCTGTAACAAAAACTTGCAACATGTGTAACTGGCTTTGGAACAAGAGAACAGCTGGAAGGGTGTTACAGAGTGTTTTAGTGAAAGCTTAAAGGGCCGTGAGGAGAGGATAAGCAGAAATCTAAAGGGATCAGGAGGGCATGGGGGCTCAAAGGAAAGTGATGAAATGTTTTGAGAAGCCAGAAGGAAGAGGACTTCATTTGGAAGAAAGTTTGGTGGACACTGTCATGTATGATAACATGGAAAATAGGAAATGTACCTAAGGACCTTGAAAGTCTAACAAAAATGTTATCCAGGCAGAATATTAAACATACCACACGGCTTTTTCTAGTTGAACACATTAAATGTGAGAATAGAGAGGCGAGAATAAAAGGAACTGCATAGTAAAATTTGAAAAAAAATCTAAAAAAGAGATAGAACCTCCTAAATTAAAAATACAATTCTTTTTCTCATTCCTTTCCAGATGGCAAAAATTCTCCAAGAAAAAAAGGAGTAAAAAGCTTCCATGCCAAGATCACATCTAGAGCAAGACCTGTGAAGACTTCAAAGAAATATGGAATGGTGCCTCAATGAAACCTTTAGAAAGATAAAAGACCTTTTATGAATCTTAAAGGCATGCGCAAATCCTCTTAGTAAACAACAGGGCTTCTAAGAATCTCAAGGCTCGTGTCCAATAGCGGTTTCATTGGGAGCTAAAGGTCCAGAAGGGCCTGTCTGGTAGTTATTTATGGTTGTACATTTTGTTTAAAGGAATGAACTGCTGTAGAATTTATAGAAAACCCACAAAGTTGTTAGGATATTGCTTCTCTTGGAAGCACCAAAAGAGAGAATAGAAAATTAAAATGTCTTTGGACCCTCGATGTTTCAGACAGAGAGTAGGCTGAGTATTCAGTTCAATGTGTTTTCTCATGGAGAAAGGATGCATGACTCAAAGTTTTGCATCAAGAACTCAGAAAATGGAGCCACGATCCATGGAGAATCACTCCCAGGAAGCAGAACCAGGCTGTACCCAAGACCTGACAACGTGTGCCCAGCCAGGTTTCAGTGTGTGCCCAGTCCATGGGACTATCCCATGCAGTCTGGTTTCCTCTTTTTGAACAGAGTGTTTATTGCTCTAATGCCTTAACACTTGCTTATTGGGTTTATGTAGGGAGGGCTAACTTGGTTTTTTTTAGTGGAGACTTTCAAGTGGAAAAAAATCTTATCAGAGAAGCTGTTTCCCCCCCAAAACAAACAAGAACCTCATCTCAACTTGATTTGACCTAGATGCACGATTTTGAACCTAGAGCCCTGTCTGATGAGACATTTGACAAGTCTTAGAAAGGGGTTAAAAAATTGAACTTTATTTTGAGTCTTATGAGATAATTCAGTCTGATAGTATTATAGGAATTTAATTGACTAAGCACCTCCTTTTTCTGAGGGCCAAAATGCTTGCTGTGGAAGGAAGGATCATCAAATATATTAACTGATTTTGTATCATATAAGATGACAATTAACTTTTATATCATCTGAATTTCTCAATGTTTTAGGTAGGAAAAATGTGAATAACTCGTTGCCGGTGTGTAAATCATGACTGATCTATAATGTAGCCCCTGAATTCTTTAATACTGATCCCAGCAAGAGGTGGGGATCTTTGTTCTTTACCCTTGAATCTGGGTGGATTTTGACTATGGCAGGAGGAACACTGTACCGTTTCTTTCTGGTTCTTTCGGCACACACGTATTGATCATGGTCTAAGGAAGCCAAGCAACCTATGAAGTGGTTGCTAGTTGCATGGGGGTGTTGTAGCTGATGACCACAGAAAAGATCCAAGCTGACAGTATCAACCACCAGACATGCGGGAAGAAGCCTCTGTAGTGGCACCAGTGCCACCACCTACTATAACTGCATAGACTCTAAGTCAAGAACCACCTAGCCAAGCCCAGTCAACCAACAGAACCATGAGAAATAGAAACGAAATAACTATTGTTGTTTTAAGCCACTAAGATTTCGAGTTGTTATACAGTAGGTGGAACTAGAAATCTAGATATATGACTTGAGCTCAATTTAGATATGCTTTAACAGCAAAACATGCTATTATTATTCTTTGCCAACAGTTCAATTATACCAACAATTCATTTTATCTTCTAATAAAGTATCATTCTTCTTTGTATCAGGGGCCTTTGATGGTAGAATATCAGGTAATTATAGAAGTTAGTAAAAATGGTTTTGGCATGGTTGTTGATCATATCTGGGGATCCAGGTCAGGTGGAACTAATTTGTCATCTTACATGTTAAAAAATCAGCTCATATATTGAATGCATCTTTCTTCCTGAGTACTTTGGAGAATAAAGTCTTATAGTAAGGGGTGGGTGTTATTTGGGGTGCTATTATGTTTCCAAGCTAAACTATTCCAGAATCTTTAAATCTCCTTTTGTACTTTGAATCTCTTCATATATTAAATCTTTGAATCTCTTTATATCCTCATTTTAAATGTATTTTAAAGTGTTACTTAGTATTATTTTAACTCTTAGGTTCACTAAGAAATTATTTGCAAAGTTGTTTTACTTATCTCCTGTTTCTGATATGTTAGTTCTTTGGTTTTTTCAGTTATTGTTCGATCTCAGCCAATTAGGATACCTAACTTCATTTTGCTAGTGTGTTAGAAGGTCACCAATGCTTTATGTTCCAATAGCTTATTCTGTATTCTCTGAAAATGCTTTCTTCTGTAAATTGATCATTAACATAGAGTTTATAAACCATTTTAATTAATAAATCCACTGTTTTCCTTTGTGAATTAAATACACTTTCATGTGGGTAGAGAGGATAGTAAGCTCCAGTTCAAAGAGGCTCAGGATTTCACCTACAAAAAGTAATCTGGTTTTAAAACCTCATTTAAGCTTTATCTGGCATTACAAAAGCTCAAAATCCTATACACTGCTTTCAAGTAGAAAGTAATGGAATTTCAATTTTGCTAAATAGATTGCCTAGTGATGCTTGAAGAGTTTGATTTAACTAGATAAGTGAATTTCAAAAGAGTTGAAAAAGGAAGTGCAGGAATGAATTTTGTGTGTGTATGTTGGGTTATGTAATAGAAAAATTTTGATAGTAGCTATACATCTTTATAAGAGATAGAAGAATTTGATTTAAATTCTAACATGTCACTATATACAGGAAATAATTTGTTGACAGATATTAAACACATTGGGAAAGTTATGTAACAGCTTCCCTTGGAAGTTAGTATTTTCTATGCAATTACATAGATAAAATCCTGAATGGAAAGAAATGTATATGTTCAGAGATCATTTAAGGTCTTCAATCATTTTGGCTTGTATTCTATTTGAAATAATTTTGAAACCTATGCTCTCTCTTATATATTTGTAAGCTTACAAACTTACAGAAGTCTTCATCTAAAATTTTCCATTACCGATTTAAATAGTTCCTAGGGATGTAATTTTTGGAATATTGTAAATGTTGGCATTAAAAAATAAAACTGTTACATCACTTTTAAAAATATAACCAATGGAATCTAAATATCAGTTTAATTTGATATGTACCATTACTCAGATTTAAACATGACAGCTTAAAGTTTGCATTTTTCTTTTACCCTAAACTTTATTTATATTCTTCTCTCTGTAAAGATTTATATGCTAATAACTTAAGTAATTTTCAATCAATTTATCTTCTTGGGATCTCCTCATATAATAAAACATAGTAAGTTTTAAATGTTAGTATAATCTTAATCCTAACTATCTAATGCCTTTAACTGATCTTACATAAATTCTTATATAGAACTTATATGTATATAAATTAATGTACATATATTAATGTGTATTTATATTGCAATTTTAAAGTAAGTTTGTTTCCTGTGAAAAGAACCTATGAGGCACTACATTTCTTTTCCAGATTTAGATAATATTATATTATAATGATTACAAAATTAATCAAAATAAGTGATTTAAAATGCTTGATAAACAATTATTAAATCTAGAAAACTGGTACAGATGAACCGGTTTGCAAGGCAGAAATAGAGATGCAGATGTAGAGAACAAATGTATGGACACCAAGGCAGGAAAGTGGGGCAGGGGTGGTGGTGGTGGGATGAATTGGGAGATTGGGATTGACATATATACACTAATATGTATAAAATGGATAACTAATAAGAACATGCTGTATAAAAAATAAAATAAAATATTAAAAAATAAAAAGTAAAATTTTATTGGAAGTGAATCTCTTAATGAAATGAATCCTGACAGGTCTACTATTTTACTTTTTGTTGACAGAAATTGTAAATTATTAAATACTTTAAAAGATGAAATAATATTAGGAGTGACTCTAATTAGACTAATTACTTCATAGTACTAATTGTTAAAATAAATTTTCACTGTTTTCTTGAATAACATATAAATTTTAAAAAATCACATAAATGTTTTATCCTTGGGGTTTACTTATTCTATCCTAAGAATTTTTATTTTCTAATAAAACATTTCAGTTACATTTAAAAGAACTAGTAACGGGAGACCTTCAAGATGGCGAAGGAGTAAAACGTGGAGATCACCTTCCTCCCGACAAATACAGCAGAAATACATCTACACGTGGAACAACTCATACAGAACACCTACTGAACGCTGGCAGAAGACTTCAGACCTCCCAAAAGATGTGTGGCTGACAGAGTCTTTGTGCTCCGTCTGGGTGTCAGGCCTGTGCCTCTGACGTGGGAGAGCCGAGTTCAGGACATTGGTCCACCAGAGACCTCCTGGCTCCACATAATATCAAACAGCAAAAGCTCACCGAGAGATCTCCATCTTAATGCTAAGACCCAACTCCACTCATCGACGGGCAAGTTACAGTGCTGGACACCCTAGGCCAAACAACTAGCAAGAGAGGAACACAACCCCACCCATTAGCAGAGAGGCTGCCTAAAAATCATAATAAGGCCACAGACACCCCAAAACACACCACCTTCACACATATCTTCATAGCAACTTTATTCACAATTGTTTAACTTGGAAGGAATCTAGACGTCCTTCAATAGATAAATGGATAAATAATATGTGTGACATCTATGCAATAAAATAGTACTCAGTGATAAAAGGAAATGAGCTATTAAGTCCCAAGAAAACATGGATAAATCCAAATGCAAATTTCTAAGTGAAATAAGCCAATCTGAAAAGGCTACATAGGTAGGATTACAACTATAAGACATTCTGAAAAAGCACAACTATGGAGACAGTGAAAAGAGATCAATGATTGCCAAGGTTTTAAGGTTAGGAAAGAGGGATGAATATGTGGGGAATGGGGTTTTTATGATGGTGAAACTTCTGTATGACACCATAATGGTGGATATATGTCATCACATTTGTCAAAATCTGTAAAACGTACAACACAAATCTTGGGCCCTAACGTAAACTATTGACTTCAGTTCATAATAGTGTATCAATATTGTCTCATCCACCTTGAAATGTACCATATTAATGCTGGATGTTAATGATAAGGGAAACTGTCTGCTGGGGAAGAGAGGAGATGTGGGACAGAGGGTACATGGGCACTCTCCATACTTTCAGTTCAATTTTTTAAAACATAAAACTGTTCTAAAAAGTCTATTAATTAAAGAAATGTGATACAGATTCCCAGCTGGAAGTCTTATTAGCCAAGATGACAGATTCCACTGCTAGTCTTCTCATGGACTTTCCTATCTCCTGCAAGGAAATATTCTGAATTTCGTTTTGGATACATTCCTAGATATTCATCTGTTTTGAGACTTTGTAGCAAGATAATTAACTGCTATAAAGATAAAGATGAAGATGTATTGCTTTAAGTATCATCTAGGCCAATATTTTTATCTTGCTAATTATGAAAATATGTACAATATTGAAGAATACTAAATGTTCAAACATTCTTATTCTTTTTCTGTGAAAAATAAATACAGACTGAGATTATGTTTCTGTTTCAAACTTTACAGGTAAAAGTACAAATTGGAAAATTATGTTTAAAAGTTAGTGGAAAATTTCACCAAACTCTATTAATAGTGATATTGAAAAAGATGTGCTTTTTCCTAGAATTGTTCACTAGTTTTTCTCAACATGTATTATGAAAAATTGCAAATATAAAGAAAAGCTGAAGGAATTATATTTAGTTTGCTATATTATTTCTGCCAGGAAAAATCCCACAGACAATTTTCTGTTTTGACGTATGTACACACTCATGAAACCACCACCTCAACCAAGAAAATGAACTTATTTATCTCCCACAAAAATTTCATTCTGCCTCTTCGCTTTACTTCCTTCCTAACCTTCCCTTTCTCTTCTATCTTACCCCATTTTGGGGAACTACAGATCTGCTTTCTGTCACTATGTGTTTGTTTGCATTTTGTGGAACTTTATGAAAATTAAATAATACAGTATGAACACTTTTTTGTCTGACTTCTTTCACTTAGCATAATCATTTTTTATTTCATCCATATTGTTGCATGTGTCAACGGTCTGTGGTTTCTTACTGCTGAATACTATTCCATTCTGTGGCTATAACACAGTTGGTTTTTCCATTCACCAGTCAGGAAACATTGAGCTGTTCAGAGTTTGGGGGTGTTACATGTAGATCTGCTATGTGAAAATTTGTGTACAAATCTGTGTGGGACATACACTTTTATTCTTGCTTAAATACCTAAGAGTGAAAATGCTTTGCCATTTGGTAAGAAATTGCTCAATTTTTTCCCAAGTGGTCATTTCATTTTACCTTCCTACAACCAGTGTAAAAGTCTTTTATCAGATAAATGGTTTTCCTTTATTTTTCTCCACTCAATGATTTGACTTTTTATCTTTCAAAGCCTAGAAGCTTTTAATTTTTATGTAAAATGTATCCACTTACCAATTTACTAATTTAGATTTGCCAACGTAAAGATTTTCTCTATATGTTCTTCGACATATTTTCTAGATTTAGATTTTCAATTTAGTCTACAACACACTTTGAATTAATTTTTGTAGATGCTGTAAAGTATGCATTGAAATTTATTTTTTTGCATATATATATTCAATTTTCCCAGCATCAATTGTTTAAAAGGCAATCTATTCTCCACTGAATTATCTGTATATCTTATTTGATAATCAACTGAACAGATATATGTAGGTCTATATCTGGAGTCTTTATTCTGTGCCAATATTCCTTTGTCTTTCTTTATGCCCACACTGTCTTGATTATTGTGGCTTTATAAGAAGTCTAGACATCACGCAGTATAATCTCTTCATCTTTGCTTTTTCTTTCTAAATGTTTTTCTCTTTTTTATTTTTCACTGATTTAAGTTCTTTGCCTGTAGTATCAATTGTTATCCTATTGTTATTCAGTCTTCTCACTAATAGCAAAGGTATATTTCTAAATTTATTTCTGTCAGCAGTGTTTTGTAGTTTGCCATGTAGAGGTTTTGCATATCTTTTGCCAGATGTAACTCAATTCAGCGAGAATAGTGGGCTTCAATTGAGTTCCCCCTGTCATTGCCTGGAAACTGTCTCCAGAGAGTAAAGTGGGCAATCATAGGGCTCCTTCATCTGCTTCCTGTATCTTTGGCATCACTGTCTCCTGTTGCTTGTGGTCAATGCCATGAAAACCATGGTTTTATATATTTTGTTCAGATTTTAAAATTAATTTAGGTTGGAAGATACCTGTTAACACCAGTTTGGCTGGAAGGAAAAATCCTGTGATAGATTTTGAACAAGAAAGCTATTAGATTTTTCAACAGGTGTTTGCCTTTGGTTCAGAGAAGCAGCTTACTGTTAAACCATAGAGACAATGTGATCCTCTGTATTTGAAATTTACTAAAGGCATTTACCATCTCTTCTAAAATTTTTTCATCCTAAAAACCAATTATGTGCCTGGCACACAGACAGCTGAAAGACTCCTTAGGTCCCTGATTAAAGAGATAATTATATAAATAATGGACTTTATCATCCATTAATATTCATAAAACTTAAATATTTAATACATATATAATTTGTTTTAATTATTTTCTTAGCATAGATTTATTTGACCTAAATAGATTTAGTGAATATATAAGTATAAACTTTTCAAAAATTCCTACAGTTTCCTAGCCAGTGTTAAATGATAAAATATGGGTTAATCTTTTACAAGTTCTTGAGAAGTATAGGCTACACACTAATGACTTAATAATTTTCTATAAACTTTATAATAATGAAAAAATTACACTTCTTTTAAAAGATTCACATTATCTTAGTTGGTCTTTGCTAAAGAGAGTTACACACTTTTTTTTTTTTTTTTGCGGTACGCGGGCCTCTCACTGTTGTGGCCTCCCCCGTTGCAGAGCACAGGCTCTGGACGCGCAGGCTCAGCGGCCATGGCTCACGGGCCCAGCCGCTCTAAAGCATGTGGGACCCTCCCGGACCTGGGCACGAACCCATGTCCCCTGCATCGGCAGGCGGACTCTCAACCACTGCGCCACCAGGGAAGCCCAACACACTTTGTAAATGATGTGTTACTTAAATATATTAAGTAAGATGAAAATGAATTAGGTTTTTTGCCTTTATTTATTGAAAAAATCTAAAAGAAATATATTTCTCATAATGTTTTCTAGTCAAGTCAAACCAAAAACTCTACTTTGTAAATGACATTTTTAATACTACGTTTTATCTCCTATTTTGCTAGCCCTTGGTTTTAATAAGATTCTTTTAAAATAGATCATTCTGCTTTAGGGAATGAAGGAAAAAGCCAAGATTCATGATTTATTGTTAGCTGAAGGAAGAATAATGGGTATCAGACTCATTGGCAACAACTCCAGCATTGTAGTGGTATAGAGTCTTGAAGTTCTCATTAGCTGTGCCATTCTGCTTTGAAAGCCTAATTCCCAGTACTTCTTCATTCAATTCTCATATGTTCTTATAAAAAGAGACTATTATAATAATTCTTTTCCAAGAAAATCTAAAGTCCTTTAACTATGAAATCTTACCTCCCATCAGAGTTCTTAGACCACATAATTTGGAATTTAATATTAATCTTTCCACAACTGTTTTTATGTATTAAACTCTCCTCTCCAGGAATATTATATGTTCACTGAAGGTGGGGCTATATCATATCTTTGTGATTTTGTTATACTTTTTCATGTATTCACTATTGAAGCAATTAAGCATTATTTTTCTAATACTACTAATAATATTAAATGTTTGCTGAATGCAGTTGAATTGAATAAAGGGGATATGATTGCTCTATTGAGTATGAATGGAAAGTGTATTGCATTTAAATATTCAAGTGGCCCATTGCTTGGCATATAAAATACTATGCACAACACTCTTATATACTCTCTTAATTGTGAACTAGTACCATGTACCCCTATTCTATACCACTTTTGAGATATTTAAATGCAGAGAAATTGGAGAAATATTTGAAGGCAAATAGAACACCCCTGGTCACCCTTTTCAGATTTAACTTCTTCCCTCCACATATTTGGACAAAGAAATGATTTGACTTTTCTAGCCAAAAAGTTGTATTGAAATAAAGTGAGACTTTCCTTCTATATATGCTTTCATTAAATGCCATACTAGATTTGGGACTACACTAAATTTGGGAATTCTTTATCTCAATACAAAGAAAATGAAAGAACTGGCTTTGAAAAGAAAGAGAAAATAAAGAGAAATCAATATTCTTAGATCAAATTTTATAACTTGTGTATGCATGTATTCTAACTCTAGTATGATTAGTTACATTAAGAAATATCTGCTAACATTGTTTCAGCCTCTAATAATATTCTGTATTTCCAATGAGGTATTTTGAGCATTACCTGTAGTTTTTGGAGAACAGCTGATGACAAAACTCCTGCTATAACTCAGATTAATTAATCAATTTTAGTCCTCCATGGATCCAAATGATGAAGAAAATGTATCCACTTAAAACTAATTCTAACATAAGCAACGATGGCAAAAAGAAATTTATCTAGCATTTATTTACTTCTTTCCCAATATTCTGTTGTGGTAAAATACATGTAACAAAATGTACCATCTCAATCATTTAAAAATTTACGGTAATAAATAGAATCAGAGTCGTGTGTAACCATCACAACCATCAATCTCCATAACTCTTTTCATCTTGTAAAACTGAAGCTCTGAATTTGTTAAACTCCCCATTCCTCCGCCCTCCAGCCCTTGGCAAACACCTTGCTGTTTCTATGATTTTTGACTTCTCTAAATATGTGATATAAGTGAAATCGTACAGTATTTGTCTTTTTGTGACTGGCTCATTTCACTTAGCATAATGTCCTAAGGGTTCATCCTTGTTGTAGGAAATATAAAATTTTCCTTCCTTTCTAAGGCAGAATAATATTCCACTGTATGTATATATCAATTAGTCAATTATATGCAATTTATATCAATTATATTCCACTGCATGTATCAATATATCAATTTTGTTTATCTTTTCAAAGAACCAGCTCTTAGTTTCATTGATCTCTTCTATTATTTTTTTCAGTCTCTATTTCATTTATTTCTGCTCTGATCTTTATTATTTCTTTCTTCTGCTAACATTGGGTTTTGTTTGTTCTTTTCTTAGATTGTTTTAGGACTCTGGGAGGGCTCACGCCAAGGAGTACTTCCTAGAGCTTCTGCTGCCAGTGTCCTTGTCCCCACGGTGAGCCACAGCCACTGCCCGCCTCTGCATGAGACCCTCCAACACTCGCAGAATGACAAAAGGTATTGTCGGGGCTTCCGGGAAGATGGCGGAAGAGTAAGACGTGGAGCTCACCTTCCTCCCCACAGATACACCAGAAATACATCTACACGTGGAACAACTCCTACAGAACACCTACTGAACGCTGGCAGAAGACCTCAGACCTCCCAAAAGGCAAGAAACCCCCCACGTACCTGGGTAGGGCAAAAGAAAAAACAGAGACAAAAGAATAGGGACGGGGCCTGCACCAGTGGGAGGGAGCCGTGAAGGAGGAAAGCTTTCCACACACTAGGAGCCCCTTCGCGGGCGGAAACGGCGGGTGGCGGAGGGGGGAGCTTCGAAGCCGCGGAGGAGAGCGCAGCCACAGGGGTGCGGAGGCCAAAGCGGAGAGATTCCCGCACAGAGGATCGGTGCCGACCGGCACTCACCAGCCCGAGAGGCTTGTCTGCTCACCCGCCGGGGCGGGCGGGGCTGCGAGTTGAGGCTCCGGCTTCGGTCGGAGCGCAGGGAGAGGACTGGGGTTGGCGGCGTGAACAGAGCCTGCAGGGGGCTAGTGCACCACGGCTAGGCGGGAGGGAGTCCGGGAAAGAGTCTGGACCTGCCGAAGAGGCAAGAGACTTTTTCTTACCTCTTTGTTTCCTGGTGCGCGAGGAGAGGGGATTCAGAGCGCTGCTTAAAGGAGCTCCAGAGACGGGCGCGAGCCGTGGCTAAAAGCGCGGACCCCAGAGACGGGCATGAGACGCTAAGGCTGCTGCTGCCGCCACCAAGGGGCCTGTGTGCGAGCACAGGTCACTCTCCACAGCCCCCTCCCGGGAGCCTGTGCAGCCCGCCACTGCCAGGGTCCCGGGATCCAGGGACAACTTCCCCGGGAGAACGCACGGCGCGCCTCACGCTGGTGCAACGTCACGCCGGCCGGCGCCTCACGCTGGCGCAACGTCACGCCGCCTCTGACGCCGCAGGCCCGCCCCGCCCTCCGTGCCCCGCCCTCCCCCACCCCCGCCCCCGGCCTGAGTGAGCCAGAGCGCCCGAATCAGCGGCTCCTTTAAGCCCGTCCTGTCTGAGCGAAGAACAGACGCCCTCAGGCGACCTACACGCAGAGGCGGGGCCGAATCCAAAGCTGAGCCCCAGGAGCTGTGCGAACAAAGACGAGAAAGGGAAATCTCTCCCAGCAGCCTCAGGAGCAGCGGATTAAATCTCCACAATCAACTTGATGTGCCCTGCATCTGTGGAATAGCTGAATAGACAAAGAATCATCCCAAACTGAGGAGGTGGACTTTGAGAGCAAGATTTATGATTTTTTCCCATTTTCCTCTTTTTGTGAGTGTGTATGTGTATGCTTCTGTGTGAGATTTTGTCTGTATAGCTTTGCTTCCACCATTTGTCCTAGGGTTCTATCCGTCCGGTTTTTTTTTGTTTTAAAAAAATTTTTTTTTCTTAATAATTATTTTTTATTTTAATAATTATTATATTTTATCTTACTTTATTTTATTTTACTTTATCTTCTTTCCTTTTTTCCTTCCTTCCCTCCTTCTTTCCTTCCTTCCTCCCTCCCTCCCTCCCTCCTTTCTCTCTTTCTTTCTTTGTACTTCTACTAATTCTTTCTTTCTACTTTTTCTCCCTTTTATACTGATCCGTGTAGATGAAAGGCTCTTGGTGCTGCAGCCAGGAGTCAGTGCTGTGCCTCTGAGGTGGGAGAGCCAACTTTAGGACACTGGTCCACAAGAGACCTCCCAGCTCCACATAATATCAAACGGAGAAAATCTCCCAGAGATCTCCATCTCAACACCAGCATCCAGCTTCACTCAACGACCAGCAAGCTACAGGGCTGGACATCCTATGCCAAACAACTAGCAAGACAGGAACACAACCCCACCCATTAGCAGAGAGGCTGCCTAAAATCATAATAAGTCCACAGACACACCAAAACACACCACCAGACGCGGACCTGCCCACCAGAAAGACAGGATCCAGCCTCATCCACCAGGACACAGGCACTAGTCCCCTCCACCAGGAAGCCTACACAACCCACTGAACCAACTTTAACCACTGGGGACAGACACCAAAAACAACAGGAACTACGAACCTTTTTGCACCCTGCAAAAAGGAGACCCCAAGCACAGTAGGATAAGCAAAATGAGAAGACAGAAAAACACACAGCAGATGAAGGAGCAAGATAAAAACCCACCAGACCTAACAAATGAAGAGGAAATAGGCAGTCTACCTGAAAAAGAATTCAGAATAATGAATAGTAAAGATGATCCAAAATCTTGGAAATAGAATAGACAAAATGCAAGGAACATTTAATAAGGACCTAGAAGAACTAAAGATGAAACAAACAACGATGAACAACACAATAAATGAAATTAAAAATACTCTAGATGGGATCAATAGCAGAATAACTGAGGCAGAAGAATGGATAAATGACCTGGAAGATAAAATAGTGGAAATAACTACTGCAGAGCAGAATAAAGCAAAAAGAATGAAAAGAACTGAGGACAGTCTCAGAGACCTCTGGGAAAACATTAAACACACCAACATTCGAATTATAGGGGTTCCAGAAGAAGAGAAAAAGAAAGGGACTGAGAAAATATTTGAAGAGATTATAGTTGAAAATTTCCCTAATATGGGAAAGGAAATAGTTAATCAAGTCCAGGGAGCACAGAGAGTCCCATACAGGATAAATACAAGGAGAAATACGCCAAGACACATATTAATCAAACTGTCAAAAATTAAATACAAAGAAAACATATTAAAAGCAGCAAGGGAAAAACAACAACACACAAGGGAATCCCCATAAGGTTAACAGAAGACCTAAATAGACATTTCTACAAAGAAGATATACAGATTGCCAACAAACACATGAAAGAATGCTCAACATCATTAATCATTAGAGAAATGCAAATCAAAACTACAATGAGATATCATCTCACACCAGTCAGAATGGCCATCATCAAAAAAA
The DNA here is from genome assembly GCF_937001465.1 of Orcinus orca. Classification (NCBI taxonomy): domain Eukaryota; kingdom Metazoa; phylum Chordata; class Mammalia; order Artiodactyla; family Delphinidae; genus Orcinus; species Orcinus orca. Next base: position 5,827,363 of record NC_064562.1, read on the forward strand.
TCTAGAAACAATAAATGCTGGAGAGGGTGTGGAGAAAAGGAAACCCTCTTGCACTGTTGGTGGAAATGTAAATTGATACAGCCACTATGGAGAACAATATGGAGGTTCCTTAAAAAACTACAAATAGAACTACCATATGACCCAGCAATCCCACTACTGTGCATATACACTGAGAAAAACATAATTCAAAAAGAGTCATGTACCAAAATGTTCATTGCAGCTCTATTTACAATAGCCCGGCGATGGAAACAACCTAAGTGTCCATCATCGGATGAATGGATAATGAAGATGTGGCACATATATACAATGGAATATTACTCAGCCATAAAAAGAAATGAAATTGAGCTATTTGTAATGAGGTGGATAGACCTAGAATCTGCCATACAGAGTGAAGTATGTCAGAAAGAGAAAGACAAATACCGTATGCTAACACGTATATATGGAATTTAAGAAAAAAACTGTCATCAAGAACCTAGGGGTAAGACAGGAATAAAGACACAGACCTACTAGAGAATGGACTTGAGGATATGGGGAGGGGGAAGGGTAAGCTGTGACAAAGTGAGAGAGGCATGGACATATATACACTACCAAACGTAAGGTAGATAGCTAGTGGGAAGCAGCTGCATAGCACAGGGAGATCAGCTCGGTGCTTTGTGACCGCCTGGAGGGGTGGGATAGGGAGGGTGGGAGGGAGGGAGATGAAAGAGGGAAGAGATATGGGAACATATGTAAAAAAAAAAAAAACGCTATTGTCATCAAAATAAATAAATAAATAAATATACTAGTATAATTCTAGGTGAAGTTCTAAGAAAAAAGATTAGATCTAAGATTAATATGTCCTTTTTTGATTGTCAAGATCTAATTTTATAATATAGGTAGATATTAAAAAAATTTTTCCTATGAACTTTTACATCTCTATATATTTATATATTTCATGTTTTGTGATAGGGAATTCTGGATATTTAGTGTAGTATTTTAATTTACACATTTAAAAAGTTCTGGAAATATGTTTCAAATTTTCTGGTTTCTTTGCACTTATTCACAATCCCCAATTGACATTAGGGATAATTCTTTCTTTCTCTGTTATAGCAAGAACGTAAGTCAAAAACACATACCAAGTAAAATAAAATGTTATATTAAAATAAAATATTATATTTTCTGTATTAAAATAAAATGTTATATTTTCTGTCAACACTGTTTGTATGAAAAGCTGTAAGTTGAACTTTAAGTTGCACATCAGAATCACCTGTTAGGTGTTGTTTTTTTTTTTTTTTTTGCGGTACGCGGGCCTCTCACCGTTGTGGCCTCTCCCGTTGCAGAGCACAGGCTCCGGACGTGCAGGCTCAGTGGCCATGGCTCATGGGCCCAGCCGCTCCGTGGCATGTGGGATCTTCCCGGACTGGGGCACGAACCTGTGTCCCCTGCATCGGCAAGCGGACTCTCAACCACTGCGCCACCAGGGAAGCCCCAGCTGTTAGGTTTTTAAAAAATATACTTTTTTGAATCTCCACCATCAATGATTCTTGTGGTGGGCTTCGTCCATTTTCTTTTTCTGTGTTCCCCAGATTATTCTAACACATATTCATATTTGAGAACAACTGATTTTAAAAATATAAGAGTTTTTGTACTCATTTAAAGTCTGAGTTTCAGTTATTAGGTAATAACTCACCAGTAAATTATCTAACATCTTCTCTGCATCATCTGTTAAGATCATTAGAGGTCTGGTTGGAATAAATTAGAGCACTTGACAACCATAGAATATATGTCCTGGACCCCTATAGCCCTAAGGAACATTGGGCATATTTATCATTATCACAGACAACATGCAGGGTATAATCCAAAGGTTTGAGTTTCAAAAGTTACGTAAACTTTTTTTTTCTTTCTAATGAATCATCTCACATCTCTTACATTGTAAATTCAGAGCCCTATTGGTTTGCTAGTGACCAGAATTACTTAATGCTGCTTCCTAAGATTCCGTTTTACATAGAATTAATGTCAATACATGGGCTTACTTTATTCACCGAGAAGGACAGATTAGATAGAATAATATGAACAGGGAGTGAGAGATTCCTAAAGTGTGTGTCAAGTTGATTATGGGCAATAAAGCCCCAGAGCAGAGACACAATAATGATTTCTAACAAAGATCAGCATCAAACCAAAGGTTAAGACAATTTACAGTACAAATGTTTATAAAAAAACTGTTAAAGAAAAAAAGTCATAAATTTCCAGCTAACCTAATGATGCATTAACTAATGACCTGCTTCATAAGAATATACTGTGACTTTGGAAAATAGGCTTGTACTTAAATGGTTATTTTATATCATCCATGTATATAAAAAATAGTTTCCAAAGTAGGATTAACACTGATAAAAGCTGTCCTATATAACATAATAAAATACTAACACTAGAAAACAAAGAAAGAGCAACTTCCAAAGCTACTTTATCATTCCCTGAAAAGAACTGTTCAATATCCCACCTGCTTAATCACTAGCTCATATTGCCAAAGGGATGGACCTAACAGTTTGTTTTGAGTGGTATATCTTACAAGAAGTAAAGACACTTGACCCACTCTCAGTGCCTATGACAAGAACATCGACCGTACATCACAATGATGGGAGTGATACTCAGTATACTTTCCTTTATCTCTCTCCTTCATCTTTGTCTCTGTTCCACTCTTCAGTTTCTCAATTTGAATGTTGCTAATATTTACAGATTTACTTTTGAGGTTTAACATCAGAATTCAATGTTGACAACATCTTCTTGGCATTGAATTAGCCAATACATTTCAACAGTTTCAAAATATTACTTCAGCTCTATTATGTTTCAGATATCATTTTAATTTATTTGCATTTTGTAAATGTGTAAAACCTCTCTGTAGTTTGAAAAGTACAATAGAAAGTATTAATATAAATTGGATATATGTGTTGAAAAGTAGGTTGTATCAATCAAATACAATTGAACGTGTTCAAGAAATTTAGCTTTGGGAACAAATTTTAAATCATAGTAAATCCAGTTTTAATATGTATTTATATTTTCTTGCATGTCTTTACCTTAAGTCAGATTAGTAGGTTTATTATTTTTTAATTTTTATTATTTTATTGCAGTAAGAATATTTAACGTGAGATATGCCTTCTTAATATGTCTTTCGGTGTGTAATACAGTAATGTTAACTAGAGGCACAATGTTTTACAGCAGACCTCTAGAACTTAATCAGCTTATATAACTGAAACTTTATACTTGTTGAAAATAGCAAATCCTATTTCTCCTTCCTCTAGTCCCGGGCAACCACCATTCTGCTCTTGGCTTCTACGTGTTTGACTATTTTAGAAACCTCCTATAAGTGCATCAGGAAATATTTTTTCTTCTGTGACTGGTTTATTTCACTTAGCATAGTATCCTCAGGGTTAATAGATGTTGTCACATAGGGCAGGATTTCCTTGTTTTCTAAATGTGTATACACCACATTTTATCATCACCCAGACATGATGCACTGGGTGAAAGAAACTGCTGTAAATAGACTTTCAGTAGTATGTTGGTGAGGTATGGGGACCTGGGAAGCATCCTATGATTAGTCTATGATTAGGTCCTATGATTAGGTCTCAGCATGGATTATGCATTTCAATTGGGCAGGATGGCTAACGTGGGCTGGTATTTCCTTCTCCCACGTGGTAGGCTACAATTGACTAGAGTTGAATATATCCCTTCCCCGGGTCAATTAGGCTCTGATAAAACCCCAACAGGTTAAGCTCCAATTAGTTTCTCTGAAGGCAGAGCTTGTTAAGAACGGAATGCTCTAGCACGTTTCAAAATGCCTTTTTACTGTCCTCCTGTAGGAGGCATGAGGGAACTTTTTTTATTATATTCACTGTGAGAACAAGTTCAAGCTCCTGGAAGAAAAAATGAGTGGGGTTCCCTATGACTAGGTCTCCCTGGAGTTTTGACTCAGTTTTGTCCACACTGAGCCTTCAGCCATTTGTTAATTACAGTTCAGGTTTCCTTCCACTGGCAATGGGTCCCTCAGCAGTTTCCGTTTGTGGGTTTCTACTCAGCTAAGTTGTGATTCTCATTATTCGCCTCTTGGGCTCTCCAATTTTGCATGGTGTGGTTTTAGAGTCTGAATGTTTGTGCCCCCAAATTCATATGTTGAAAGTCTAACGCCCAGGGTAATGACGTAGAAAGTAGGACTTTGGGAGGTGATTAGGTTATGAGGACCCTCAAGAACGGGATCAATGCCCTTATAAAAGGCCCAAAAGAGATCCTTGTCCCCTTCCACCTTTTAGGACACAGAGAGAAGTCAGCAGTTGTAACTGGGTCCTTCACCAGAACCCAACCACACTGGCACCCTGATCTTGGACGTTCAGGCTCCAGAACAGTGAGGAATAAGCTTGTCATTTGTAAGCCGTTCAGTCTATGGCATTTGTTATAGCAGTCGGAATGGGCTGAGATAAGCGCTCTGCCCTGGGACCTTACTTGTACTGTGGACCCAAGAAGAACTGGTACTTTTTCAGTTCAGTTTTTCACTTGGTGTTGGGACAAAGTGGTGCTATCCAGATTTTGTAATTGTTGGGCTGGAAGTTTGACTTGATTTTTTAAACAATAAATTTTTTCCTTAAAAATATCTTGTTGGAATAACCATAACCTGTAAGTACATTTAATCTGTACGATTTGCCTTCATTTCACCTGCAATCATCTCTATAATCTATACAACATGCCCTAAATTTCTGGCTAAGGAAATTGCTTTTAATTCTTTCTTAAGGATGTAAGAAATTCTGTGCTTAATACCAAGAGAATTTTTCTACTTATTGCAATCAATTGTTTCAGTTTTAGTTACCACAATGATGAATTAAAATCTCTAATTAGTACAGACTTTTAAAAGTGCCGTTAAATATAAATTGTTCAGACATTTAAACATCAGTCATATAAATCACATTAAAGATGCTACTTAGTCCCTGATTTATTTTAAAGAGCATTAAATCTTATTAACATTCCAGTTATCTACTCTTAATATTAATTATTATGGGTATTTGTGAGATACCTTGTCAACTTAAAGTCATCAAGGGATGAATGGCACATGACTGTCTTGCACCAGATATTTCTCTGGTTGTATATATTGCAAGTCTTGTATGGAAAGATGAAATATAGAATTTGACAGCCAGCCACCTAAAATTAATTGAATATTTAGAAGAAAACATTTTATTTAGAATTTAGTATCCAAAGAAAAGTATGGTATGGCTTCAGTGATAATATGGAAAAATGTATCATGTAATTACAGGAACATTTTTACTTCATAGTTTCGAGGATTATCTGTATTACTTAAAAGATATATGCACTATGATTTATTACATGATGGTACAGATTACATTGAACAAGGCAATAACAGCAAACAGTTCACCACTAAGGTGACCTTCACATCCACGGGGCTGCTAAACGAGTTCTTTTTGGAAAATGAGTGTTTGGGACCTTATTTTTACTAATAGAATCATTTATATTTGTAAAATAAATTTGAAAATGACACAAAATGCTTTTTTCCAATAAACCATAATATATTTAAAAAATTGAAATATTAACAGTAGGCTATACTGTATTCCAACTACATTAGCGGCCATTCTGTTCTTTGAATGATTCCTTGATATCACATTGGATAAGCTAAGAGGATTGTTTCTGAATATATCAGTAAAGCTTATTCAATTTTAGTTCTTTATATATGGCTTCTCCCCACTTTTTGCTTTTCTATATATTTGTATCAAAAGAAATGCAATTAAATTATTTCATTAAAATACAGGCAAAAACTCAATTATTTTTTCCACTTTATGCATCTGTACCCGATATTCCTCCCTCATGGAATGTCTTTTCCATTCCTCTCTCCCCAATCCTAGTTTTCACTTCTTTCACATGGGGTTATCTCTGGCTACTGCGGCAAACATTAGGTTTGCTCTGCAGGACTGCAACAATTTTTGTCTGCCTTATTAACCTTGGCCTTATATTTTTACCTTTCCCAGCACATAGTGAGCTTTCAAATAGGTATTGATGGACTTAATTGAAATATTTCAGAATGTACCGGCTTCTGAATAGATTATAAACCTTGTAAAGATGGGTACAGGTTTAATACTGTTTTTACATCCCTCTAACACTCCTAATTCCTAATTCCACTGCCTGCTTTTCAGTCCTCTGCAGTGATCTTTTTACTTCTCTGCAGTATTTGACAATTTAAGCAATACTGTAATCTTGTACTTTTTGTCCCCTGGATTTGACCATATCGTTTTCTAGGCAATTTTGTTCATGTTTCTCCAGATATGTCTTAGGTTTGGGTACTCTCAATTTTTTAATTTCTGCTTTGCTTTGCTTTCTTTCTCTATGTTTTATCCTGGCCAATCTTACTTGCTTCCATTACTTAAATTATTAGCTATTCCTTGACAAGAATAATAATGAGTAACTTTTATTACATGCTTTCCAGCTTCTAGAAACTTAATCTGCATTCTTTCACCAGACCCAATGACATAGATTCTCATACTGTTCCCATATCACAAATAAGGAAAATGAGAGATTACATCGCATGCTTACGGTGATGTAGTTAATTGTGTCGGAGTCAGGTTGCAGACCAGATTCTGAGCGTCTATTACCCTGTATTACATTACTCTCTAATTATTTTAGACTGTATCTTTCCAATGCTCAGATTTCTCCTGACCCACATCCCAACCGTCTATTAAGTATATCTATTTGAGATGCTTTACAGAGAAATCAAGTTCTACTCTTGAACGTGAACATTTGTTACAGTTTCTCTGTTTCCTGCTCATTTAATGATGCCTCAACCATTCAGCTGTCTAACCGAGAAACCTCACAGTGTCTTTATTAAGCCTTTTCACACTCTGCAGGTAGTGGTCCTCGAATCCTTCCAGTTCTACTGCAGAAATATCCTTGACATGACTGCTTATCCCTAATCCAAACGATCACTGTTCCTTTCTTAACTACACTGTTGTCATAGTTTTATCTTCAAATTCAACCTCAGTGATGCTGGTAGAGTTATTTCTGTGGAAATATAGATTTGAATTTATCTTTTATTTAAAACCTTCCTTGCTCCCCTTATGTACATAATAAACTCCAACATTTTAATGGAAATATTCATAGCTCCAGTCTCTGTTTTAGACTTGCTTCTTATAGCTTTCTCCACAACTCCACTTCCAAGAAACCTATATTCTAGACCCCAAATATTTCTAACACAGTAATGAGTTGGTCACGCTCTTTGTTCCTCTGGGCCTTTACTCATGCTGTTCTCTGTCTGAAATATTATTTCCTTCCTTTCAACCCAGTGGAGTTCATTTATCCTTCAAGGCATAGCTCAAATTACATCTTCTCTCTAAGGCCTTTCTGCTACCAACTGCAACTCCTCCACCTTGGACAGAATCCCTTACTACTTTCTTAGGGCTCCAAATCTCTTTGTACTCATCCTGACTGTAGAAATTATTACAATATATTTTATTGTTTTTTGTGCTTTGTGGCATGGCTGTATTCTCCCTTGAAATTTAAAAAACTGGCTGTACGGCTTCCCTGGTGGCGCAGTGGTTGAGAGTCCGCCTGCCGATGCAGGGGACACGGGTTCGTGCCCCGGTCCGGGAAGATCCCACATGCCGCGGAGCAGCTGGGCACGTGAGCCATGGCCGCTGAGCCTGCGCATCCGGAGCCTGTGCTCCACAACGGGAGAGGCCACAACAGTGAGAGGCCCACGTACCGCAAAAGAAAAAAAAACCCAAAAACTGGCTGTAATCAGTTTTCTTTTTTAATCCTGGATATGAATACAAAAAGGTCAATATGAAGTAAGGAACAAAAATGTTTTCTATATATTGGACATAAAAATGTATGAAATATATATGTTTTCCTTTGGATTTTATTTCCTTCTGTTATGCTTATTAAGTTTAGCAAATTTGGAAATATTATTATAATGGTAACAGAACACAAAGAATTAGAATTAAAGTCATATAAACATTTATCTAACTTTATATGTATCTCTGAATGTTTGTATTTGGCCATTTGTTAATAATGACTAAAGACATAAGGTTTAATTTGTTGGAGTTTTCTAACCGTATTTATACAAATAAAAATAATTTTATGGTTCCCATAGAGTCTGTGATATGAACAATTCTGTATCTGTTCCCTTTACAATTTTTCTTTGAGTTGTACCTATATCAGTTTAATAATTGTTACTAAAAGTTATTTGCTTTAGATTTAGAATTTATTTACTGACTATTATTAACGGCTTTACTAAGTACAGCTGCAAGAAGTTTGACATAATTTAAGCATAAGGGCTTTGAGATGAGACAGACCTGGGATATAATTTCAGCTCTATTATTTATTCATTGTTAGATTAAAGGCATGTATGTAACGCCTCTGAATCTCAGTTTTGTCTTCTGTAATATAGGGTAAGAATGACTTTTTGGAAACCTGTTTTGAGTATTAAAAATGATATACATAAAGGTCCTAAGCTAAGGCATTAGACGCTCCATAATTGGTAGTTGTTAATATTGTTACTCATATTACTATAGTGAATAGGTCCTTCCTGTAGTGTTTCTAAAAAAGTTTTTTTTATTATCTTCAATATCATCATGAATTCTCCTGTGTCATGATTTAGGGGAGGGTTGTCTTCAGCATTTGATTGAATGATGTCTGATGTGTCAAAATGGAAGTCACATGATGAATGTGGGTGTGGAAATCTCTGCCACACGGTTGATTTATGTGTGTCCCCTCTGAATCATCAGAGCAGCCTTACTAGCCAACGTGGAGGTTGAGTCACCTCCCTCTTCTGATTCTCAGTTGACAAGAGATTGAACATTGGAATGACAACACCTAACTTCTTTTTCCTTTCCTTTCTAAAAATTTTATTGGAGTATAGCTGATTTACAATATTGTGTTAGTTTCAGGTGTATAGCAAGGTGATTCCGTTACACATATACATAGATTCATTCTTTATCAGATTTTTTTCCCATATAGGTTATGACAGAATATTGAGTAAAGTTCCCTGTGCTGTACAGTATGTCCTTGTTGGTTATCTATTTTATACAAATATCTATATAATTTAGTGGCTATTGCTTAATTCTAGTCCACTACCTTAATATGGGCTTCAGAATATCCTTAAAACACTTGTGTAAAATATTTTTTACATATTACAGAATTTCATCTTAATTACATGTTTTTAGGGAAAAAATGAAGTGACTATTCTTTATAAGTTCTCATGCCTGTAAAGGGATTGTGCTTCTGATTCTTAATGTTTGGGGTAATTGCCTAATAATACAAAAGTGGGTGTGGCTATATCCCGTAACACACTAGAACAAAAGGAAATAGTTAAGGCTCCCGTTTCATTGTTAAAGTTACATATAAAAAAGTGAAAGATGGGGCTAGAGGGAGTCATTTGAAATGGGATTAGCATTGGAACAAAGAATCACTGTGGGAGAATTTGGATGCAGTGGTGAGAATAATCCGGTAGGTTTACTCACATTGGGGTTTTTGTTTCCTTATGTGCACCTGTCTATTCCAGCAGTTCTACTTATATTTTAGAGGCTTAGAGGTTGAGTTGCACTCCACAGAGCCTTGGTATTCCACTGATTTTTTTTTTTCAAGAGAAATTCATGTCTATTTTTTCAAGACTTTTCAATGATCTCAGTAATAGAAACGGAGAATGCCTAACCCAAAAGGTTGGTTTTGCTACTAATCTTTCCTCCTCTCCCTGCCAACCCCATTCCACTCCTGCACACCCCCTTTCCCCCACATCAGCATGTTAACCTTCCTATTTATTTTGTTTAAGCTAATTTCTTTTTTAAAATTGAACTAGAGTTGATTTACAATGTTGTGTTATACATAGGAATAACTCAACAAATATTCATCAGAAAAATAGCAGATAGTGGCAATATTATGGGGAAAAATATAGCAAAGCAGGAGGATAAAATTCCCTGGTTAGTTTTGATGCAATTTCTAATAGGGTAATCAGAGAAGACTTAATAATAAGGTGGCATTGAAGAAAGCCCTGAGGAAATGAGGGAGAAATCCATGTGGGTACTGGAGGAAGCTCTGTAAGTAGAGAGAAAGCATGTGCAAAGACCCTGAGGTGGTGTATTCAAGGGAAACCAGGAACTCAGAGTAAGGGGGAGAGAATTAGGAGATAAAGTGAGGCCGGGTCATGAGGTATTTGTGGAAATTAAAAGTATGTTAGAATTTGCTCTGTATGAGCCAGAATTTGTTTTCTTTTGTTAGAAGAATTTCTTTTGTTAGAAGAATTTGAGCAGAGGAATGCCATACCCTGGCGTCTATGTTGAGGGTGTACTGTAGGAGAGGCAAGGACAGACACAGAGACTATGATTAGGTAGAAGTTTTTGCAATAAGTCAACTGAGAAATGATAATGGGTTTCTAGTGTCATTGGGGAGGTGAAAAGAGGTAGTTACACACTGGATATATTTGATGATGCAAGAGAAAGAAGGTATAGGTCAGAAATTTCAGGATTCAGGGTACAAGTAGAATGTTAGCTTACCTATGAGCAAAGACAATTGATCTCTGGGTAGAGACACAGGTGAGTTGGTGAGTGTGATGTTGAGAACTTGTGAAAGTTCTCTTCCAACTACTTACATTTCTTTCAGTGAAAAAGGAAAGAGAGACACTGAAAGTGAGAAAGTGGATGGAGATTTTAGAGCCTAGAAGAGAGGAGAAGTTGTAAAATAATTTGGGAGAGGAAACGGAGCATCTGGGAGGATAGAGGGACTTAGGAAAGTAGTACAATTACCAGATAGTAAGTAGGGACCACTTGAAGTTACTGGCTTTGATTTTAAAATCAGATCTTTTTTACATAGGTGTGTGTCTTTCTCTATCCATATTCTTCTGAGTAGATGAGGTGCAAAATATGAATTGCATTGGATTGCAGTAGGATTCGAATTTTGTCCTGTGAACAGAACAAGTGCGTATAGCAAAGAGGGCAGGAGACCTGAGGGTCTGTTCAGGGAGTGATTTTAGAGATGGGCCATGTAATCCACACTGGATAGGAGGGAACTGAGGACATGAAGATCAGTTGAAGGTTAGTGAAAAGATATCTTGGTGTAATTGAAGCACTTTCGTGTAAGGGTACCAGAGAGCATGACATTCAGAGAGTTAAGATGCTTGAAACTGAGATTGTGTAAGGTATGGTCATTTGTCACTACAGGTCAGACATAAGATTGAAGGAAGGAGAAGAAGAGGTTAAAATGGGGTAGAAGATCGTCGAAAGAGAGGAGATTCAGATACAGGTAGGTGGATATTGAAATCAATATACTATATTATTTTGTAATAAAAGAGACAGTGTAAGAGAGAATTTCATTAATTCATAAACTAAAATCATCGAGAAATGACTTTAGTTTAGACATCTGTAGATTACCGCAACAAGTCTGAGTTGATAACATCTGACCAAATGAAATTTAAAGACAGAGCTCTTAATCTCTCTCTTAGCAACAAACCATTGTATTCTTTGCTAGTTTCCATAGTACTCTGCTATCTTTATAATATATTATCTTCTACTCCTTTTTTTTCCATAGAGAAGACCTTTATGACGCTAATAATTTACTTTTAGCTACTCTTCTTTTCCCAGAGTGAGGCTGCCCCCTGATGCGGCCCCCAGACACACTGTGGAAACTCTTGTAGCCACCCGGGTCTTACTTTAATGCTACTTGTGCTCACTCGTCTGGGATCCACTGGAGCAATATTGTTTCCAGGACATTAATAGTTTTGTATTCAAGTCTTATAAACAAAGAGACAAAACTGGGTTATATAATCAAATACACTTGGGGGAACATCAGTAAAATCGGTCTTAACCTCTCAGAGTCTTTAATAAATTGATGGGCTTTGTGAGTCTCTGAGACAGCTCTGATAAGCTCTGTTTCTCCAACATTTCGTGTCATCTTGGGGAATCAGCGTTCCTCAGAGCTAATATTTTGGTATATTCTGAACTGCAGCTGTGTAAACTTCATTTACTCTGTGCCTTAGCTTATGAATGAATGAATAATCATAATATCCAACACTTTTTGTGGAAAGCAGACACTCTTTAATGTTCTTATATGTATATTAGCCTATTCAGTCCTCAATACAACCCCAAAATGTGGGTGCTATTATTGAGCTCTGTATTTTAGTTTATATCTTATTTTATTTTATTTCTTAATTGTTTTCATTGCAGTTTCAACGACAGAGTCTTTCATGCAAGTTTCCTTCATAAAAAACCCATTTTTATATCCATCATCACAAAGTCTAGGCCTGCACTGTCCATTATGGCAGCCACTAGCCACTGATCTCTGTATTTGAGATGAATAAACTGAGGCACAGGGAAATTACGTCACTACCCATATACTCACACGGCTGGTAAGGGGTAGAATTCTGGATCCTGGAAGTTTAGCTTCAGGGTATGTATTCAGCCCACTAATAATAAAAGGAAATTTAGGAAATTTCCTTTCCTAAATGGAAAGGAAGTGAGGATACAAAATGATGATCAGAAAACCAAAGATTAGTTATAGCAACAGTATATGTATTTCTTAAGATATGTGAAACAACTATAAAAGAACCAGTATGACAGCACCTTTTGTTTGGACTGATAAAATACAGACAGACCATTTGAAAATCTCTGCCTAATACACTTTGGTATGCAGAGCAGAAAGCCCAAAGACCTGATTGAAAAAGATTTCTATAATGGTTAAATCCCATGTATGTGGAAATAGCCCAGAAATAGTAATGACAATGCAGAGCATTGGGTAAGACTTTGTTTATTTTTTAATGTTAAATTCCATGGAGATTGCAAACTCTATACAGTTTAGATGTGAACTTACAGCATGTGTATGTGTGTGTGTGTGTGTGTGTTTGTACATATATGTGTGTTTGTTATTTTATTGTGTTTTTAATACCTTGTTGGATTATTGTATATTCTTATGTTGGCTGGGTTTGGAAAAACAGCCCTAGGTATTTAATCTTTGGGGGACTGATCGATTTTAATTATATTTGCTCGTAGTCAGACAAGCAAAGATGTATTGTTTTAGAACAGGCTTACAATAAATCTCAACTAGTAGCTATAAAACTGAAGGTTCATAGACCCTACCACAAGTGCTCTAAAGCTAAAAGCAAAGTTGTTTGTACATAAATAAATTTGCTAAATTGTTTGCTGATATGGACATTTTTCTATGGAAGATTCTATATCATTCATTAGATAACAGATCCTTTACTCCTCAGGCCTCCTGAGAGAGTAAAATTATTTCTTTCCAAAAGTGCGTGTGTGCATGAATATGTGTGTGTGTGCGTGTGTGTGTGATATCTGTTTTTTTTTTTTTTTTAACATCTTTATTGGGGTATAATTGCTTTACAATGGTGTGTTAGTTTCTGCTTTATAACAAAGTGAATCAGTCATACATAAACATATGTTCCCATATGTCTTCCCTCTTGCGTCTCCCTCCCTCCCACTCTCCCTATGATATCTGGTTTTGACACATCACGGCCACCTAAGATTTGAAATATGGCATTACGGGTGAAAGTAGACATTTAGGTTGAGTGTCCCCTTGACTTTGGATACATTCCGCTGTCTCCAGTTTATCCTCGATGGTGAGATTTGAGGGAGTTTGAAATTGACTTTGCTATGTAAATTACAGGCCGTGGCATTTCTGTTGAACTGCTTCAAATATAATTGAAGAGGAACCGGCTACAGTTAGAATCTATCTGCTCACAAACTTCTTATTTGGATCTTAAGTATAAACTTCCTTTTTTTGTTGGTAAGTAATTAAATGGCATAGGGAAAAGAAGTGCTGAAGCTAAAAGTGATCTGAGGAAGCTGAATCCTCCCACCTTTTATGGGAAAAACACTCTAAAGAAAAAATATGCATTTTATGTTTTTTAATAATACATTATTTGGTTTCAGATCAAACCATGAGAGACAAATGAATGGAACTTGTGTTTAACATTAAGTTTCCCCTGAATAACTGTTAGTATCAATTACACAGCTATTGTGCACACCAGCGATTTTCTTATTTTTCTGCTCAAGTGGGAAGTGCATTTAGTATTGATGAAATGCTATCGTCTGAGCTTTTCCCATTGTTTGGATTATAATTTCAGTACTTCTTTGGTATGAAGAAAACAACACTAAAACTACTAAATAACTGCTCTTTTTGAACGTGTTAATACCTGTTTATAATTATTTGGCAACTAATTTTAATAGTATGTTGACTAATGTATTAAAGATCTCAAAGTCTTAGTTTACTCCCTATCGCTCACTTGTTTTCAATTCATTTATTTGTAAAATTAAAAATGTACTGCATTATTTATTTTATAAGTCTTATCATTGATAAGGGTAAAACAATTCCACTGCAAGTACTTTTTAACAGAATTATTGCACAAGGGTTAAGTGTAAGTATTGACTAAATTTGCACCTGTTTTATAGTGGAATGTGCAGAAAATATTGACTGGAGTTTTCAGTGCTTATTGGTGCAAGGTCCGAAAGATTTGTTTAGTTTTCTTTTAAAAAGCTTCATAAACCTCATATGTTTGCAAATTTTATTTCCTTCCACTCTGTATCTGACCTACTACTGGCTTCTTTAAGTGTCCTTTGCTATATCCAGTTATAGAAATTTAGGACACTTTTATCCAATTTGCATAGTACTTGTATAAACAATTCTCTTTCTTTATTTGGTATTTTTGAAAAAGCCCTTTTTCTTGGTACATATGTAATGTTACTATTCATTTAAAGATTTGTTCCAGAGGTTTTGTGCATTATCACTCAGCCCCTTATTTGATTATTTTAAAATATTGTTGAAATTTAAATTTGTCCAATGGCTCTACATCTGACTTAAAAATAGTCTATTTTGGAGAATTAATGTAATGTAGATTTATCTTCTATATGCTTGGAAACATACATACATATATGTGTTATATAATCTACATTTTCAGAATAGAATTAGTATAAATGAATAAAAAATTCTTACTTGTCTTTCTGGGTGAACAATGAAATTGCACATGAAATGCAATCAATTATCCAATGATACTGCACGAATGGAGGGTGAATTATAGGAAAAACAAACCAACTAAAGGGATGAGTAACAGCAGGACCTATTCGACATCATAAAGCTCGGGTCTTAACTTCTGTTCTCTGATCCCTAGGAGATTGTGGATAGAAGTATATTTCAACACAGGGAGATAAGCTCGGTGCTTTGTGACCACTTAGAGGGGTGGGGTAGGGAGAGTGGGAGGGAGATGCAAGAGGGAGGAGATATGGGGATGTATGTATACATATAGCTGATTCACTTTGTTATAAAGCAGAAACTAGCACACCATTGTAAAGCAATTATACTCTAATAAAGATGTTAAAAAAAAATTCGGGGAGGGTCTGGCCCAGACATTGTCAATCACCAAAAAAAAAAAAAAAAAAGTATATTTCAATATAATGATATCCTTTATAGTATTATTTACTTTTTGGAGTACTTAAAAAAACATTATTATGACAAACATTTCACTAAACTTCCAAATGTGTCCATGTCACACCAAAGGTGAAAAACCGTTATTGGATATAATAAAAATAGCTAATATTTTATCATTGCTGACAAAGTGACACCCACTATTTAAAAAATTTTACTTATGTTCATTTATTAAATCCAACAATCTCAGGAGGTAGGTATCATTATTAGACTTCATTTTACAGAAGAGGTAACTGGATCACAGAGCGGTTAAATAATTTACTGAGAGTCACACAGCCATAACTGCAATTCTGGCTACAGAGATTGTATCTTAATATTTTAGTGCATCTAGATATAATAGCAGCTTTTAAGATAAAATAAAAAATGTTACTGGGGGCTTCCCTGGTGGCGCAGTGGTTGAGAGTCCACCTGCCGATGCAGGGGACACGGGTTCGTGCCCCGGTCCGGGAGGATCCCACATGCTGCGGAGCAGCTGGGCTCTTGAGCCCTGGCCGCTGAGCCTGCGCGTCCGTAGCCTGTGCTCTGCGGCGGGAGGGGCCCCGGCGGTGAGAGGCCCGCGTACCGCAAAAAAAAAAAAAAAAAAGTTACTGAATGCAAGTTCATGCACCCTTCACACAGTGAGGCCAAAACAAACCAATATGTCGGAGTTTGGAGCAGAAAGGTTTATTGCAGGGCCAAGTAAGGAGAACGGGTGGCTCTTGCCCCCCAAAACACTGAACTCTCTGAAGGGTTTCAGCAAAGCACTTTTAAAAGGCAAGGTGAGGGAGGGGTGTGGTTATTTGTTGCAAACTTCTTGGTGTCGGAATCCTTCGTTCTCGCAACTGTCCACGAAGGTCAGGTCACTATGTTCCTGTAAATCTCCAACAAGACAAATGTTACTCTCGGTTCTGCAACTTTTCATCTCTGTATGAATGGGAAAATGTTATACCCTTAAAGGTCAGAGCCTTGAGAATGGGCTATCCTGTATGTTTCAGGCTGTAGGCAACATTCTTAACCTGTAGCAAAAGTGATAGAATACAAAGACTAAAGTAAAATATGGAATCAGATTTGTTCTTCCCTATTACAAAAATATAATGGATTTTAAAAGATGTCAGAACATTTCTTACAGATATGTTACTAGTATTTTAATAGGATTTCTTAAAATATAAGTTTTTAAAATAACATTTTGTTTACTTATATTTGTACAGCAGTATATTTTGATTTGCATTTTTTAATTTATGAGAATTTCTATTCTCAGTTCAAAATCTCGATCAGTTACAACAGATTATCAATGAATCATGATGTGAGAAGAAGCACACAGACAAATATCAATGATACATAAATGCATTCTTTGATAGCATTACGCCACTGATCCTTCCTTACCTGATTACCTTCCAGCAATCCTCATGAATTGGTTTGCAGTACTTTTACTTAACCCCTAATGAGTCTGATGTAATAGTCTGCAAATTGTTGCAGGTTTATATGACTCTTTTAGTTAATGAGGTACCATGGGCTTACTAAATGAATGCATCAATAAAACAACCTCTATTCCTCTATATTTGGCAGAAAAATGATTCACGTACTGTAACTACTGCATTTAGAGAGTAAATTTTAGATCACATAACTTCTAACCATGAGAGAAATCTAGTGCTTGCTGACATGATATATGTTCTCTGTCTAACACAGGTGTATACATTCATCTTTTGAAAAGTCTATTTTGCTAAAGGAATGGTAAACACTTGTATTTCTGCTTTTATTAGATTTTAAAGGAATAAAAGGATGGAGCACAGTTGTTGCTTTTTTTCCTTTTTTTTTTCTGATTTCATTCAATGTAGCCGTGATGGCTGTCAACCATCCATGCTACTGTTGCAGTTTTACTACATAGACCAGTTCTTGATTTATTAACTTTCAGACTCAGGCTTTGCTGTGTTGTTACATTCTTTGCCTTACACAGCACCTGTGTAGACCTCTGGTGATACAGTTTTATTTATTATTCATGCAACTTTCCAGGACAAATAGGAGACAAACTGGTTTGGAGGTCATCACCATGATTTAAGGTCAAGCTATTTGACTTCTGAAGTCTTCAGTAATATCCTTCTGATTTCCTTGTAAATGAGGCAGTCCAACCAGCTACAATGCAACATAGAGTGTCCTGACCTTTGGAAAGTGAATAAACTAAATGAAAAGGAATGTAAGACATGGCTTTCCTGTTCATTTTAACTCATCATTTTACATGTTATATCTTTTGTAGAATGGGTGGGCATAAAGGAGCTGCTGTGTCATCAATCTCCAGAAAGAATTCTCTGAAAACAGGGGCTTTGCCTAGTTGAATTTGACCATTTGTTATCATTAGAGGACTGTTTGTAAAAACAAGAATTTCTTCTTAGCTGACAATGCAGGAACATCAAAGGCCTAAATAATCAAGACTCAGGGAAGAGTTTTGGACTCATTCATCGTCCTCAAACACGAACTTCCCCTTCTAACTTGGCAACACACATATTTTTATTTATTTAACATCTTTACTGGAGTATAATTGCTTTACAATAGTGTGTTAGTTTCCACTTTATAACAAAGTGAATCAGCTATACATATACATACATCCCCATATCTCCTCCTTCTTGCATATCCCTCCCACCCTCCCTATCCCACCCTTCTAGGTGGTCACAAAGCACCGAGCTGATGTCCCTGTGCTATGCGGCTACTTCCCTCTAGCTATCTATTTTACATTTGGTAGTGTATATATGTCCAACACACATATTTTTAAGATCATGCTTCAATCATTATTTACACACCTGCAATCAGAGTGACATTTGATTTGAGTAGAAAACTGCTTTAGAAACAATGAACCAAATTCTTTCATTTTTAGAGATGAGAAATTTGCGGGGACTACCATGAAACAATGAATTGTATTACACTTATGAAGAGATCAACAGTTTAATATACCTCAGAACTCCCTTACATAATTTGCAAATTTACACATTTGGTTCCTAATATATGCATACATGTCAGCAGTGGCATTTAGAGAATCTCTCTCTGTACAAATATTTCCTTCCCCTTCATATTTTAACAAGTATTTGAGCAAAATCCTTTATTTTTTCACAGACCACTTACTCCTCTGAAAGCTTCATCTCCATAAATTGTATAACCATCAGCATGGTTGCTATAGTCAAAAGTGGAAGGTTCTTTCAGTCCCACTCTTAACCTCACCTCCACCTCTATCCTCTCATGAATTTGCTAGGTTCTAACTATAAATGTATTGCTAGTTTTCTCCCTGCCTCTGGTGTCACCTCTCGGGTGCAAGCCACTGTGTCCTCTTGTCTGGACCATGGCAGTCCTAACTGCCTCCCTGATTTCCCCATGGCCTCTGTAGAGTCCATCCCATACCCAGCAGCCTAAATGTAAATTGCATTACAGGCAGAGATACTGCCTGTTCAGTTCCAGACTACCGCAATAAAGTCAGTCACATGAATTTCTTTGGTCTCCCAGTGCATATAAAAGTTATGTTTACATTATACTGTAGTGTGTTAAGTGTGCAATAGTCACACTTTAATTAAATATATTTTATTGCTGGAAAATGCTAACCATCATCTGAGCCTTCAGTGAGTTCTAGTAGTAACAGCAGAGATCACTGATCACAGATGGCCATCAGAAATACAATTACATGAAAAAGTTTGAATTATTGTGAGAAATACTAAAACTATGACACAGACATGAAATGAGCAAATGTTGTTGGAAAAATGCTGCCGATAGGCTTGCTTGACGCAGGGTTGCCGCAAAATTCAGTTTGTCAAAACTGCAGAACCTGTGGGGCACAAGAAAGTGAAGCACAATAAAATGAGGTACGCCTGTATATCATTTCTGTGCTTAAAGCTATTTTATATCTTCTTATTCCAGTTGTGGAGAATTTCAGAGTCTTCCTATGGCCTCCAAGGGCCTCCGTTATCTGCCCCGACTGACACCATGTCCTCTAGCTCCTACTGCCTCACTTCAAGAGTGATTTGTATTTGTGTAGTAAAGAATCTAACTCCATTTTTTTGATGTTTGAATGCTGATAGCTTCCAAGCCTCACCTTTTCTTCTTCCCCCTTGGCCCATCATCTTGTTACCAAAAGTGGGGTCCAGCTGCCCACCCCTTGAAAGCCAGTACTCAAGAGGCAAGGTTGGCAGAAAGGAAAGTCTGCTTTATTACAGAGGCCAGCAACTGAAGGAGAGGTGAGCTAGTGTCCAAAGGCCTACTCCTCCCACCGACAATCAGTGGGCAAGAGCTTTGAGAGGGGAGTCTCAGAGGCGTACAGATGGAGGGAAGGGGCTACATGCAGAAACAGCACATTCAGCTCTGACCGTCATCTTGAAATTGGTCATGCAGTGATCTGATTAGTGTTATCCTGATTGTTTTAAATACAGTTAGTCTTCAGTTCCAGGGTCAGTTTGTTCCCATTCCTTTGAGGCCAGTTCTCGGAATTGTGGCAGCCTATGTGATGGCTACAGTCTGGTCATCATGTAGCTAACTTCTTCCTCCCGGCAGGGGTTTCGGTATCTACAAGACAGCTCACAGGATACGGCTCAGAATATTATCTATAGCCCTTGAGGAGGAACTAAAGGTCCTAGATTTTGTTTAATGACTCAACTATTATTATTTGCCCTATTTGACTGTTTTCCTTTGCTTCTGCGTTTACTGACGTCTCTGATTAAACGTATTCTTTGGCTAAAGTTTTTCTACAGACAAAAGGCAGGTGGAGGACATGGGGGGCAAGGACCATAGGGTCCTGGTCCATTTCAATCTGAGCAAGCTGATTAAAATGTCAGGGTAATCTCCCTGTAGTGCCAGTGAGAGATTAACACCACTGCTCAGAAGTGGGAATCGTCCCCGCCGCGTACCCCCTAACCACCATAAAAGCCCTAAGCCAGTCTCTTTTCCATTTTTTCTCCTTTCTGTTTTTGGACCTGTTGGAGAGCCACTGTTTGCTACTCAGAAAGCCACATTATGTGAGTAATAAAGCTTTTCATACACTCTTGGTGAGTATGCAGGGTCATCAGTCTCACCGTAGGAACCAAATTTGGAGTATGGGGGTTTTTAATCCTGGTTCTGTAGAGCGGTACTATGATTTCTTAATGTTACTTTGGGAAGATCATTCTCTTAGAAGATACATTCTAAAAAGTCAACAGTGATGAGTACAGAGAAATAAAATTCTTCATTCTGTATCTTCAGGAGGAATCTAATAACCAGAGGATGGTTACAATTCAATTAATTGTTTTGCTTAAATGTAATGTATATTCTCTATTAGTTGAAAAACAAGTTTTTGTATAGCACTACATAAATATATCTATAATTGTGTAATGAAACCAATCCTGAAATGTTTAAATTTCTTATATAAATTCTTCTTTTATAGATGAGGAAGACCAAAATTATTTTGACTTCTTAAGCATCCTAATATGACTTTTAATCACTTTTCTATCACTATCCTGCAATTTTAATTTTTTTGTTACTTTCCCTCCCTTGAATAACAGTTGACATAAACATAAGTATTTCCATTTTAGAGATAAGAAAATTTAGGCATGGCTATTACATGTTGAATTATAGTTATTTAGTGAATACATATTCCACATTTTTGATCTATAGCTATATTATAGAACATATATGAGGTTATACAGTGCAAAATAACATTTTACAAGTTTAACAGAAACCGTACTTTGAGTCCTCAAGCAAATTGCCTATGAAAGGAAATATTGGAACATTGCTGGAAGCTGGTCAATTTCTTGTAAATGCAGCATTTTGTTAAATAGTTACTCTGGACGCTAATCAGGTCGTTATTAGAAAATAAAGTGCATTAATAAAGCTAAAAAAGCTTGAGTTTGATTATTTTAGCACTAGATTTTTAAAGAAGTCTCTATTGCTCAATTATGAGTGGGAAAATCCTTTTTTTTCTTCCCTAGGTTAGGAATCATCATGCTGGTGTCATGTGATATGAGGGTGTCAGGTTGTCTTTCAGAGTTACATTTAATCTGATCCACATGGAAAATTTGTATAAAAAGAGAATTTTCCTACTCTGACATAAGGGGCAACTACTAGCTTAATTTGAAGCAAATCTTCGCAGGTGATGAGGTTACATTAGATTCTAAAATTCCTAAAATGATCATCTTCGTGTCAAGTTCTGACTTTTGAATCCAGGAATGGGATCATGTTGTAAGCCAGCAAAAACAGCCTTAAAAGACTGGAAATCTTAGATATAAAGATATGGTGAATTTGGGTGTGGGATATGAAAGAGAGGACATGCTTACTTAGATATTTTACAGTGATAGACTGTAAGGAGAGGGGGTAGAACATTTTGCTGAATACCTTTAGAATTCTCCTGAAATGTCACCTCCTGGAAAGCATCCCCAGATGACCTATTTGCTGCATCCAGCACATCATAAACCAATCTCTAAGAGGGCAAGCTGTACTCTTTTTAGTGTCAGATGATCTACCACACACTAGCTGGGGGAAACAGAGCAAGTTAAGTTACTTAACTTCTTTTTGTCTCAGTTTCCTCTTTTGCAAATTAGAAAATGCTATTGCACATTTCCTAGGTTGATGAGAAGTTTAATTGAGTTTACACATGTAAAACACTGAGTGCCTGCCATATAGCAATCTCTTGATAAAATATTAGTGTAGCAGATTTAAATAAAATAATAGTAGTTTTGATAAATTGTTGGATGTGTCTGTTTCCACTTAATTGTCTTCTATGAGACTATAAGCCTCTTGACAGTGTGCTTTATAGATAACGGCGCCTGCAGGTTCTACCAGGCAGTCTGTGAATTGTGAATGGTATCTCTATTGTTGGTAATATTCAACACAGATATTTACTAATCACCTTGGTTCTATTCTAAGAATTTAAAAGTAATCAAGAATATAAATTTACCTAAGAGAATACTCTAAGATTTACTAACCTAAGAAACCCCAAGGTAACCTGTTATTCATGATACAAACAGGTGACATTCAGGCCTGGTATGAAGAGGACAGGAGTTGCCCGTCTATCCAGCCTCTATGGAAATTTTCTCATAAATTCAAATGTGTTTTGTAATGATTCCAGCTGCCATGCTCCTCAGCTACTTTTTGTTCCCTAAGACACTTCATAGTTTTCTTTGTATTTTTTTCAATTTTTAAAAGTTTTTTAACATCTTTATTGGAGTATAATTGCTCTACAATGGTGTGTTAGTTTCTGCTTTATAACAAGGTGAATCAGCTATATATATACATATATCCCCATATCTCCTCCCTCTTGCATCTCCCTCCCACCCTCCCTATCCCACCCCTCTAGGTGGGAGACTTTATATATATACATACATACATATATATATATATATAGTCTAACATCTTTATTGGAGTATAATTGCTTTACAATGGTGTGTTTCTGCTTTATAACAAAGTGAATCAGCTATACATATACATATATCCCCATATCTCTTCCCTCGATATTTTTCTAACTAGGTTCATATCCTGGATTGGCATTGGTCAACCAGAGACCATTAGAGAACCTTGGAGAATGCTCTTGTCTGTCCACACCAGATATAATGCTGAGTTAGAACCAGGTTATGTTAGCCAGTGTCCAAGGCTCCAATGAGTTTATAGATAATCTAGTTCACATTACAAGTATTATGTTCATTTACTCAACAAATGACAACCAAGTGACTTATACATCCTGTTTAATACTGAAAGAGTTACGAGGGCAATATCCTCAAAAACTAATAAACTGGAATATACTCAGTTTTTTCCTAGGGAAAGGTTTGGTATTAAAAACTCAACTGTGCTATACTGCAGTTGTCAAGAGAATGGATAACATCCAGATGACCAAACCACTTATGGCAAACTTAAGAGAGATGGGTTTGTGCAGAGCACCTAGATGAAGTTCTTCAAGGGCATACAAAAATGTATACCACTGTTGCTCTGCTTTAGGAACACTACGCCAATAACATCACAAAACTTGGAGATAGTTTTTCTGTGACTAACAGAGCTTGGGATTGAGCTGCTACTGCATGTGGGTTGACTCAACTTGCAGGTCTGTAATTTGTTTGCAAGGAGTTGAGAAGACAAATGGGAGAGCACCGTAATGTTCTCCTAGAAGGGATGTAGGAGGGTGACAAAAAGCCAGTCCTCGTGGACCAACATGGCAGAAAGGGATGTGTATCCTGGTTTGTTTGGCTGTGTGGATTGAAGCGTCAAGGGCTCCTGATCATCACATTATTCATTCCTGCATCCCTATAGAGAAACCAGGTCACATCTATTTTCTGAAATTGGTAACCAGACGTACTCCCGCACTACAGGGAAACTGGAAACACTGCATAAAACCAGAATTGCTTAAATACCATTAAACTATTTCACCAATTCAAAAGGAAAAGGAGGAGTTTAAAAGATAATAACATAAAAACAAACAGTTGAAAAATGTGTTGAACTCCTGTGGTGATCTACACAGTTTTCCAGAAAATGGTGTCGCACAAGACATCAACAGTGACAAAATGCCTAAATGGTGGTACTAGCCGGTATGCAGTTCAGTCCTCAGGGACTGTCATTGTTACCATGATCACACCTTCCGGTTAGGGCTGCTCTTGTGGAGCAGGGTTAGTTGGCGGACCTGCTTTCCTCTCTCATAGACACCTCATTATTTATCATCCCTTCAGTACTTTTAATTGCTCTGAGCAAAGATTTCTTTTTCCATTTAGAAATGGGGACTGAACCCATCAATACCCAATTTAAGCAAGACATTCATAAAGACAGCAGTGAAATTATCGCTCTGCTGCTTTTCTAAATATCCAGCTAGCTTGGCCAGACATTCATAAATTTAAGCTGGTTTGGCATCTAAAACTAAAGCTTCTCCTTGACTGCTGAATGACTCTTCGGACATACAGTGTTTCTAATTAGCTGTAGCAAAATCTGGAAAGACACATTTTGCATTTGGTTTAATGTATTTGTGAAACTGTCCTTCACTTTTACTGGTGTATAGCACACGGATAATTTGGGCCCATGTTTTTCAATAATAATTGTAAAAACATGAACAATTATATTGTTTGCTAAATACTAAATGTGGTTCAATTTTACACAAAATAAACACTGTGTTATTTACTAAAACTTAAATTATACATCAAAAAGGTGGGTTTTTTGATTTATAAATGTTTATTATCTATACAAAGATCTAAAAAATAATCCAATAAATTCAATTAACTATATATATATAATATTGGATTTTCAATATGGTAAATGTCATCATGACTATAATTTTTATGTAATAGTATGCGATATTGAGCATTGCATATTTTAATTTCTATGAGTTGTAAAGTTCAAAATCTCAGTTACATTGCTGCAATAGAATAAACTTGAAATAGAGGAACAGCTCAAGGAAGCTGACTACTACTAGTCCACTTGCAAAATGCTTAGGTATAGTTCTTAGAGTTTCCAACTGAATCTGTTTTTACATCATGCTTGTACGTTTAGCCACATCTAATTTTCACTGATTTTTAAAAGCTCTGGTAGGCTTTATTTGTACCTGATTAATTCAATTAATTAATATTTAAGCAACTAATAGTAATAATATAAATTTAGCACATTAAAAATGATACCAGCTACCTTTTATTATGTGCTTTGCCTATTTCCGGCTCTGTCCTAAGGAATTTAAGTCAGACGTCATGTCACATAACTCACAATAAACCTGAGGTGGGTATTTTTATCATCATTTTAAAGGTGCGAACTAAGACTTAGAGAGTTGAAGTGACTTGCCCAAGGACTGCTAGTAAGGACGAAAGAGAAACTCCAAATCCTACATATCTGACTCTGGATTTCAAGTTTGTATTCTAGTTGTTTCTTTTTTTTTTAATTAATGATCTTACTTTTTATTTTTTAATTAAAAAATATTTTTATACAATTTTTAAAGGTTACTTTCCATTTACAGTTATTACAAAATACTGGCTCTATTCCCCATGTTGTACCATACACACTTGAGCCTATCTCACACCCAAGTGTGAGCTTGTGCTCACAAGTGAGAGCTCGTGCCTCTCACTCACCCACCCCTGTATTCCCCCCTCACCACTGGTAACCACTAGTTGTTCTCTATATCTGTAAGTCTGCTTCTTTTTTTGTTATATTCACTAGTTTGTTGTATTTTTTAGATTCTACTTATAAGTGACAGTATTTGTCCATCACGTTGGTTTTTTTTTTTTTTTTTTTTTTTTGTGGTACGTGGGCCTCTAACTGTTGTGGCCTTTCCTGTTGCGGAGCACAGGCTCCGGACACGCAGGCTCAGCGGCCATGGCTCACAGGCCCAGCCGCTCCGCGGCATGTGGGACCTTCCCGGACCGGAGCATGAACCCGTGTCCCCTGCATCGGCAGGCGGACTCTCAACCACTGCGCCACCAGGGAAGCCCTATCACATTGGTTTTTAAACTGCGAAGCATAGGACCTTCTCCCAGGCCTTACTGACAAAGGTAAGGAGTGGAAAGGGGGGGTATTAGGACAGGTTTGTGAGGAAGAAAATAAAGACAGGCCACGAGGTAGACAAAGATCTTTCCACTCTATATTGTGGCTTATCTCTTGGTGGTTGGAGACAGCAGGGGAAGGGGGAGATGTGAATCGAGCAAAGATCTAGTATCTGCTAAGGGAGTTTGGGATGAGACTGAGTTTTCATAATGAGAGAACACTGCTTGTATGCTGAGAGCCAAACGTTCACACTGCTTCAGATAAAGTGTCCATTTGAGAGCTACTGCCCACTCAAGACCCAATGATCAGCCCATATTTAAGAAACACTCTTGAAATACTGATAGCCTGGAGAGACTGAGAAGCTCAAATCCAGAAATCCAGACATACTGATGATTCAAACACACGAAGTAGCTCAGATTTTCCACCCAGAAAAAATGAATAGTTCATCCTATATACAGTAGGCAACCAGAGGAGGTGCTTACTGTTTAATTACCATGGGATTTTCCTGTACAACCCAAATTACTGTGTATGAGTGTGTGAGAGTGTGTGAATGTGAATGTGTGTGAGTGTGTGCTCCAGGGGTGGGACATTGGCCTGTGATTCCCTCCAGACTTCAGTTTTCCATTTTCTATCACCCCCTCCCCCTTACTAAACCATAGGTATGTTTCCCCAGGTCTCCTCAGGAGAGAATTTTTGATAGTCACTGCATCAATTAATGCATGGGCCTATAAATAAGTGAAACTTTAAAGCATTTCCCCCCCGAGATCACATGAAGTGTATTAAAAGTTGTAGTTTTTCACAATCTATGCTTAAGTCACTTAACATGTAGTTTTTTTCTTGAGAATGCCAATTTTTCTAATATAGAAGGAAATGGGCAAAAGCCATCAATGTAATTATTAAAACCAATCATTGATGGGCATTTAGAAGCCTGATTAAGTAAAACAGACACAAGTCAGTAACCTAGATTTGAAAGGCATTTGATGTGTTTAATGATTCTTTAAGATCACCCATCCTTATCAGACTTGTGGTCTGCAAATAAGACAATTCACTCAATGCTTAATTCACCTTCCTTATGCAGGTCTAAACCCCAGCTGGGTTGACAGGCCATGCATTATGTTGAAAAAGTGATGTCTCAGACAGTCTCCTAATTTGGAGATATATCTCTGTGCTAAGAGAGGACACAAGACTGTAGAATCAATGGCGGACTTATAGTTTTGAACATATCACATCTAGAAGGATGATCTTATAACTTAGAAGTACTACACACTGTTGAAATTTCTCTGTCTTGATTTTAAAATAAAATAGTCAGGATTTAGAAGCCTATGATTGATAGTTCAAAAATTTCCTTATGTCTATTTTTATTTTCTGTATCAGTAGTGGTAAAAACACTGAAGAACCAAAACACTGCCCTCACACAGGTGTCCTCACCCACCCATAGGTCCTCTGTGTCTTCCAGAAAGATCTACTTTTGCCGAGTGTGTATGTGTGTGTGTGTATGTGTGTGCGCGCGTGTTGTAGAGGCCTTAATGCATTCAGTACAGTAAAACCTAAATAACTTAAGAGTCTGAAACAGAGATGATAAATTGGATTTATATTCAGTGTGTTAAGAAGAGTTGCCATCCCATTGTTAATTGAGAGCAAGACCAATATTCAGTCTTTTTTGTACATTGTATCCCAGGTTAAAAAAGTAATTTCTCCTGACATCAGCCTTTATTTAATTTTTATCTCGCTGTTGCACAATGTATTGCTGAACTATTAATCTTTAAAGTACTGAGAGCTTGTTTTATTTGTGGATGACTAGAAAAGTCCCAGAAACTACATTAAAAAATGAAATGGCTTGACCACTTGCACCAATACTTATTAAAAAAGATTCATCTCAGTTTGCAATTCAAGTGCCAGGTTTCAGGACATTACATTTTGAGTTGCTGAAATAGAAGTGCTCAGAAACCAGTGTTTAGAAGGGAAGCCCAGCACCTTTAAACCACAGTGCCATGATGCATGGCACTGTAATCAAGAAACAATTCTGGATACACATTTACAAGAGATTCTTTCATATTATGTGGTTCCCTCAGGAGGAGATAAAAGATACTTCTCACAAACAAAATGCCATGGCTAGTGAAGAAATGTGTTTTACATGATTTGTAATTACTAATATTATTCAGGTGGCTGCCCCAGATGAATCTTTGAAATAAAACCAGTTTTTTATAACACATGATTCAAACGCTCTATCAGATCAGCACACAGCCATGGAAGGTTATGGCAACTTTTAAAATATGATGAGTATTTTATGAAAAATAAACTACTTGTTATGATATTTCATTTTGTTTTCATCTAAGAAATTAATACATATAATTCTGCAGAAATATTCATCATGTGATTATATGGGGTCAAAAAAGTTTATTTTTATGAGTAATTTTACCAACTTCTCTTGTTCTAATTTGGCTATAATAAGTTGATATTTCAGATCTAGTTCTGAAAATCCTAACCCTAGAGTCCAATTCTCACATACTTCTGCACAATAAGCTTAAATGAGTTAGGAAATATGCCTACTTTATTTTCATGGGTTTAATTTCTGAACATGTTTACTACAAATTCATTTTCTCTCCCACTAGGATTTAATTTCAGAAAGGTTACTGTGTCTCACCTCTTTTCTGTTTTAAAACCTTGAATAGAGCAGTAACATCATAGACCCTTATAAATATGGAGAGAATGATTAAATTAATTTTAATTTATCAAGTTTAACTATGTTGATTGCAAATAACACACCTTACAGCATTTTTTCTAGTTGTGTTTGCTCTCCCACATTCTTCAAAGACTATTCCTCACTTAAGCAGTGGACTTTCCTTTTGCTTTCTAAACTCTCTGGCAATATCTTTTTATCACATTTCACAGAGAAAATAAAACTTTTAAAAGTGAATCCTTGGGCTTCCCTGGTGGCACAGTGGTTGAGAGCCCGCCTGTCGATGCAGGGGACACGGGTTCGTGCCCCGGTCCGGGAAGATCCCACATGCCGCGGAGCGGCTGGGCCCATGAGCCATGGCCGCTGAGCCTGCGCGTCCGGAGCCTGTGCTCCGCGGCGCGAGAGGCCACAGCAGTGAGAGCCCTGTGTACCGCAAAAAAAAAAAAAAAAAAAAAAGTGAATCCTGTTATCTTCCCTCTACCAAATGAACAAATTCTCTGCATCTATACCCTTTCTTTCCTTTTCTCTGAGTATAATTTAAAGGTATGCCATCTCTCTCTGAAATGCCAGCTACTCTCTGGGTCTTCTAGATTTTCTTACAAATTGATTTCTTAGGGAGCTGAATTCTATTGGAAATCTATCTCTACTCAATCTTTAGCTGCTTCTTTATTAAGATCCCCAGTATCATTTTTAGGTACATTTTCATAACTTCAGTAATAGAAAAGCAAACCAAAAAGAGAGAAAACAAATCTCTAATAGCAAATCCCTCTCTAGCTAGCACCTAATTTTTCTACATGATTCTTCAACCACAATCCAGAGAGCCAAACAGTTTGAAAACCAAAAGTTTTATTTTTTACATTTCACTTAACTGGTCAAAACCTTATCGGACTTTAACTTACAAGAGGCTATTTATAGTCTTATGCAACTTAGCATGAATACTCATACATTCATATTCAAATGACTCCAGAAAAGTCAATGAAAATTTTAATATAATACTTGATTTTGGGGTGTTGTTAAGAAATCACGGGGTGTCACTTATATACAATAGGTGTCTTTCTACCTTTTTATTTATTTATTAAACAAACTTATTTACTTATTAAATTTATTTATTTATTAAATTTACTTATTTATTAAATAAATTTATTTATTTGTTTATTTTTGGCTGCCTTGAGTCTTTATTGCTGCTCATGGGCTTTTCTCTAGTTGCAGGGGCTACTGTTTGTTCTGGTGCACGGGCTTCTCATTGTGGTGGCTTATCTTGTTGCAGAGCACGGGCTCTAGGCACGTGGGCTCAGTAGCTGTGGCATGCGGGCTCAGTAGTCATGGCTCACGGGCTCTAGAGCACAGGCTCAGTAGTTGTGGTGCACGGGCTTAGTTGCTCCAGAGCATGTGGGATCTTCCCGGACCAGGGCTCAAACCTGTGTTCCCTGCATTGGCAGGTGGATTCTTAATCACTGCATCACCAGGGAAGCCCCATCTCTACCTTTTTAAAATGTGAAATATTCAGAATTCCGAGCACACCTAAGCCCCGCATTTTCTCCTAAGGGACTGTGGACCTGTCATTTCCTGCTTCACGCACTGTTCCCTCTTTATTGACTGCAATTCACCATTCGGCTCACTCCAGCTTCCTCTATGGATGCTCTCCTTGCTAAGGTAACTAGTAATTTTCATGTTGACAAATCCAATGACATTTTCTATTTCTTCCTTGACCTGTGAGCCCCATTGGACTCAGTTGATCATCCCCTGCTTCCTGAGATGTTCTTTCTCTAAGTGTCCAGGACTCCCTTCCTTGCCTTCCTCCAGTCCCGCGGTTCCTTTACAGTCTACTAAACAGGCTTCTCCTCTACCCACAACCTTCTCCACTACCTCTGAAGGTTGGTGTTACTTATAATATTTTCTATGCCTTTATCATTCTACACTCTCGAAACACGAGCGTTTCATCCCCACTCATGCCTGTCAGATAATGAATCCCAGCTGAATGTATATATTTAAACTATAATTTTGTTGCTGTAAACCTACACAGCCAGCTCAGTATGTAGTAGTCTCCCTTTGGATGTTACGTAAGAATCTCAAACTTTTCTTGCGTCAGATTTCACTCACATTTCTTCCCTGCATCCTCCCTTGACAAAACAAAGCAAGACTAAAACTACTTATCTCTCCATTCATTAATTTGAAAGTTTTTGTTAAGTACTTACTATAAGCCTAGTACTCTTCTCGGCACGGGGAATAGATTAGCGTGAGAGATGATTGTGGTCTCTGTCTGCATGGAAAAGACCAGATTGCTAAATCATAAATTAAAATAAGTTAAATACACCTTACAACTTTTTTTTTTTTTTTTTTTTGCAGTACGCGGGCCTCTCACTGTTGCGGCCTCTCCGGTTGCGGAGCACAGGCTCCGGACGTGCAAACTCAGCGGCCATGGCTCACGGGCCCAGCCGCTCTGCTGCATGTGGGATCTTCCCGGACCGGGACACGAACCCGTGTCCCCTGCGTCGGCAGGCGGATTCTCAGCCACTGCGCCACCAGGGAAGCCCGTTACAACTTTTTATATGTGGGATGAAGGACCAGGTCGCTGGATAGGGCACATTTCTTAGTTTGGGTCCTTTCGATAGGGTGGTCTGGGAAGGCTTCTCTGAAGAGGTGACATTGATGCTGAGGTATGAAGGTGAGAAATATCTAATTAGGACCAGGGTGACAGTCAGGAGAAAGAAATTGAAAAAGTCCTGAGTGGAATGGCAGGAGGGAGAACATGATGATGGCAGTAAGTTTCAGCTAGTTGATAAAAGTAAAACTGTTGCATTTTGATTTAGCAATAGATTGTCTGCTTTAAAATTATTTTACGCCATTTGAGAAGGCACATTTAACAACCTTTTCTGATGATAGCTCAGAGTTGAGTTTCTTCCAGAAGTATTTTTTATGTGGTCCCCATTTGTTTCCTTGACTAACTTCCATGATGTGTTATATTAGAATTTTCTATGAAAGAAGAATAAGTCGCCCTGACATTTGAAAACTCACTGAAAGGAGCAACTTAGAACTTTTGAGAACAATACATTTCTAACACCTCCTTTGAAAAAATGTTAAAGCCTTACCAACTGCTTATTTTTAATTTATTCTTAGATTGGTGTGAACCAATTATTGTCTTCCTAGTCCTAGTTCCAGCTCCTTTCCTCACATCGAGTTGAAATACAGCAAGTTGGCTCAAGTTACCACGCAAATTTACAATTTTAGGGACCCTAAGTGTTGGATAGGATTTGGTTGATGGCAGCATAGAGAAAAGTGCTGGAAAATACGAGAAAACTTTACTACTTTATACAAAACACAATTTACTTTCAATTCACAATAATGATAATTAATAACTTTCAATTTTTAATATTTACCATGTGCCAACACTGTGCTTAACCCTGATAACAGTCTTACAAACAATGGACCTTCATTTTACAGATTTGCAAACAGACGGTAACTAGCTCACCTGTGCTGATACATATGGTAGATCACAAAGCCAGGCTTCGAAGCCCCGTCTTACTGAGAGGTCTTAAATGTCATTGTTCATCACTCTCGCACGAGTTAGATATAAAAAGAACAATGACCCAGATCAGGGTACATATGACCCAAAATTGAGTTCTTATTACCTTTGGGAGCACAATTTTATTTCTTGCTCAAAAATCTGTTATCTAAGTTGGACGAGGTTTGAAACATTGTGAACATGGTAAGAGAACTCAGTAGAAGAACTGGTATCAAATTTTTATTTGACTGATTACATAATAATTATCCCTTACTCTTCTCACATAGCTATACAATCCAAGAAATAATAACTTAGTTAAACGGTAGAAGGGACAATAGACTTTTTAACCCTGAGTCATATACTCATTTAATTATTAAAATAAAGGATATACGTTTTTCTTTCCTAGAAAGTGATTCTAATGTAAATGCAACAAAATATATATAGATGTGAGTTATAGTTTTTACAGAGTATACAATTTACATTCTTACATCTGGTGTCATTTACCAGGTTTATTAATTTCAGAACTGAGGCATTAATGATTTGAGACTCTAAATGCGTTCACCACCACACCAGAGCAAAACGAACTGCTATTACCATCAGCAGAAATGCCAGAGATATTAATGGGCCTTTTTTCAACCTCTATTGTTTCTCACCTAGTTTTAATTGATAGTCTATGATGCTAAGAAGAGAGAATCTGTGGCCTGAATAGGAGAAAACATTCTTTACAAAGCTGTGAAGACAGAATCACTTAAATCCAATGTTCCATTTTTGACTTGCTGTGTAAGATAATGAAAAAAAAATGTGAGTAAAGTGCAATAAAAAGCAATTCTGCATTGACCTTGTATAGTGTCTGGCATACTATATGGAGTCAGTACTATATGCTCTTTTGATGATTGCTTTTGTATAGAAATGCTTTTACCTACCTTTGTATGTACCTAGGACCTTCTCAGCTGGAATCAGAAACCAGCCTAAAAATTACTTTCTTAGCTGGGCCTTTCCCTACCCTTTTAGGTTAAGGAGCTGAGACCATCCCTGTTATTTTCTGAAATGGCAGCATGAGTTGGCCACCTGGCACCTCCCAAATTTTCATGTACTAATTTTTTCGTTCACTTGTTTATTGTATGTTTCTTCCACTAGAATCTAAATCTAACACTTGCCATATAACAGGCTACTAATGCGTATTTGCTAAATAAGTGCTGTTGGGTAATTATTTACTTGCACTGTATGTAGGCTACATGTGTCCTCAGACCCTTAGAATCGCATGGATAAGAAACAAACAGATACTCTGCAGCAAGTGTCACAATTTTTATTTTTTATAAAGATGTTTTTGATGTGGACCATTTTTAAAGTCTTCATTGAATTTGTTACAATATTGCTTCTGTTTTATGTTTTGGTTTTTTGACCACAAGACATGTGGGATCTTAGCTCCCTGACCAGGGGTTGAACCTGCACCCTCTGCATTGGAAGGTGAAGTCTTAACCACTGGACCTTCAAGGATGTCACACAAGTGTCACCAGTTTTAAAGGGTCATTATCTGTCTATTATTTCTGATATAAACCTGGCAGTTTTGGATGGTTCCAAAAGATGCTACAATATGCTTCTTACTCACCAAAACAGTGGGTCATGTAGGCTTAGCTTACCACTGGACTTTTAATTCTGTTTTTCAATGAAAGATTGATTGATCAGTTTCATTAATGAGCTTACTCATGTTTCCACTATATTAACTCTCTCTAGATGAACACATTTAAAATTAAGTTTCCAAGAATAGATCTTACGATGTTAATAAATACTGAGGATAGTAGAGGAAACTACAATCCCAGTGAAATTCACAGAGAACAAGAAGGAGTTCCACTTGGATGAAATCCTCCAAAACCATTGTTAGCATAAAAGCAGAGTTCAGCAAGCTTAATTAAAGGAAAAAGGAAAGGAAGACTCTCCCTACTAATGTCAGTTTACCCATGGGAAATAGATTTCACCAAAGAAATAGATTTCTTTATAGTCTTGGATACTCAAATATGTGAATAAAACATTTCACATAGTTATATTTTGGAAAAGTCACTTTTTTTGTAAAAGTGATCTTTTTTTGTTGTTGTTTTTCGCGGTACGTGGGCCTCCCATTGCAGAGCAGGGACTCCGGACGCACAGGCTCAGCGGCCATGGCTCACGGGCCCAGCCGCTCCGCAGCATGTGGGATCCTCCCGGACCGGGGCACGAACCCGTGTCCCCTGCATCGGCAGGCGGACTCTCAACCACTGCGCCACCAGGGAAGCCCTGTGAAAGTGATCTTTATGCCAAATTTGTCACAAAAAATACTTTATTTTACTCCAAAAGCATTTTTTTACAGAATATTTTTGGTAAGAGAAAGTAACAAAAGCACAGATTTGCATGTGAGGACTCCTCTGTTTGGCGAAATATTTCCTTCCCTGATTGTACTACAATGTTGCTGAGAAAGCGTCCCTAAGTACTTTTCTCTACTTTGGCATATCTTTAAAGAGGTTGCCAAGTGCTGAAGAGAGATATATTTAACCAAGCTTAATTGCATTTACTGTTTTAAAATTACAGAGCATCCAAACCGCTTACCAGCATTCTTTCGTGCGATACTAATACTAGTGCCATAGAAACTGCAAAATGAAAAGGATGCTAAATGAAGTAGTTTTACTATGCTCTTAACCCTTCTCCGAAGCTGCTTAACTCAAATGTAATTTGTCCAAGAGTCTTTTAATTATTTGAAAGGGTTTATCTAAAGATGTGTAGTTGAATAGGTGTTTTATTTATTTATTTATTTATTTATTTATTTATTTATTTATCTATTTATTTTTGTGGTACACGGGCCTCTCACTGTTGTGGCCTCTCCCGTTGCAGGGCACAGGCTCCGGATGCACAGGCTCAGCGGCCATGGCTCACGGGCCCAGCTGCTCCGCGGCATGTGAGATCTTCCCGGACCGGGGCACAAAACCGTGTCCCCTGCATCGGCAGGCGGGCTCTCAACCACTGCGCCACCAGGGAAGCCCAATAGGTGTTTTTAAACTTAGAAAAAGCACAGTATAAAAACTCAAAAGAATAATACCTCCCAACGTTGAGTGGAACTCATAGAACCTTCCAATTTTAGAGTATTAACTGTGTTTAACTGTTTCACCAGTAGGAAAGTAAAGTGTTGCATTGTTATATTAAAATCATACTGGATAATATTGAAATAATAACAAGATCGTCAGTTTATTATAGGTCCAATTGAAGACATACATGTTTTGCACTGTATAGCTCAAAACAAAAAATGTAAAGTTTTAACAGTAAGAGAATTTTCATGATACTAAAAAAGGCATCAGTTTTGAAAGATTGTTTACTAGTTATTTTTGAATTGACCAGAATTGTAGCTATTTTGTATGCAATATAGTCATAAGCATTACCCAATGGACATAAAATTATGCTGAAAAAAATCTAAATTATTCAGACAAAACTTCATCCAGGAATATACTTAAGTTTTATCTTCATTTCTGCAACATAAGATTGTACAGTTGACAAATATCCAATTTTTGGTTTTTGATACTTTGCTACGCAATAACAATTTAAATTTATTTTCCAAAATATAGGCTTTAAAAATATCCTAGCTGCAATGGTTTAGATAACTAATGAATATGCTTAAAAATCTGAAAAATACCTTTGTGGTTCTTTTTCTTGTGTAAATAATTTAGACAAGTTGGGGGAAATAAATTAAAAGACTGGGAGGGGCTAATAGAGATCTTGAAATGGATGATACAGAATGGTGGTCTGCAAACAACCCTAAATCTCTGGTCAGTTCTCAAGTCTTCCATTTTCTCAGCCATGTAAATCAAACTTAAATGATTTCCTTGGATCCCAGTGTGCAGTAGGGAAGATGAATATGGACGCTTTGATGCTTCTGCAAAACTAGTATAGCATTTGTTCCTACTCTAGCCCCTAGGACATACAGTTTACATCAGTGGCTATTGACCTCAGAGGATGTGTGAACATTCCCTAAGTTATTTGCAAAATATTCTGAGGAAGAGGATTTTGGGGGTTAAGAATGGATATTTTTATCAGATTAATGAAAAGCATCCATTATCCTCCAAAAAGTGCTGAAAACCACTGGGAGCTAAAAATAAATCACTTTAAAAATGAGAAAAGAGAACTTTTCTTCAGGAATTTAAAAGCGTCTTGTGTTTACCTGCTTACTTTTTTTTTTTTTAAGGTTCTCTGTTCATAAACTCATGGAATTAAGGATCTGGAAGACATCAAGAAAAACTGCAATCAAATGTTCCAAAAAGTGAATAATAATTTTTCCTTTAAGTATTGGAAATTAAATCTAAGCACCTTTCTTTATAAATTAATTCAGTATTGCTTGTAGTCCCAGCATTTTCCCTTCCACTGACTAGCATATGGAATTCTTTAATTTCCTTGAAAAAAAAAGTCTCTCACACTGTCTGTGCTGAAAGAATTGCTTAGTCTACTAACAAATTTCTATTCTCTGTAGGAAGTTCATTCATGTATTTTACCACTCTTTGTAATAGTTTCATCTTACCTTTAATTATCCACATTGCACTCCTTTGGCACTTTTTAAAGTGAGGGATACTGTGGATATTAGATCATTTATAGAAAAATATTTTTAGATGTTCACTGCCAACTTTAAAAGATGACCAAATTTGTTATTTATTTTTTTATTTAGTAAGTAATTTTAATAATAAATTTAATACATATTTATTTAAAATATTTCTTTGAATAGTTCATGCAAATTTCATGTCATATGATACATTCACATTTCATATTCTAACAAAAATTACTCAGAAGTATCTCATGGGATTTTTATCTTAACTGATCTCATTTCTACCTTTTTTTCTGACAGTTCATTCAGTCTCCTGCTTTACCCATCCCTTTGCTAAGCCAACTGATCATTTGCCCTCTTTCTCTACTTCAACCCAGTTTGCCTTTTTGCTCTCCTGAACTCATTATATCTCTAAGTTACTTCTTTTGCTAATTGTAACATGTCTAATTTTATCAATATTTAATTTGTCAAATTTATTTCTTTATCCATTTTTAATATAAACATTCAGTATTCTATCAATTTTTAACAATTATATTGTCTCAGACTATACACAGAATCATCAAATTAACAATTACCAGATCTCTGAAAGGCATTTGTGGCATGTTTCATCAGGTTGGTCATATTTACTAGTCAAACACAATCAAATTAAATTATTAGGCAGTATAAGTGGAGTCTTATTTGGACATGGTCAGCCTAAAAATGGATAGAGTCTGAGATCTAGACTTGATGATAACCATCTATATTTAATTTTAAAAGACAAATAATAACCTATTTACTATATTTCCTATGAAACAGGAATCAACTGTCTGGCAAAATGAAGTTTTTAATACATAATAGCATTTCTACTGAAAATTAATTTAATGTTATTAACACATTTAAATTGTTTTTTTGTAATGTTCAATCTCATGCATATAGACATAACTGTAGAGTTTACATTTCACTTTTGCAAACATAAAGTAATTGATTTTAGAAATTTCTTCCTCCCTAAATTTTTTCTTCCTTTTATAGCCCATGCCCAGAGTTACAAGTGCTGGAAATAGCCAGTTCATCTTTCTTGTAGACCTTTCATTAAAATGCATAACTTACTTTGAAAGGATAGATTGCAATGGCCATTGCAAACTTGGCTAAGGACATATGCTGATAAGGATATAACTTAGTAAAGTCACCAAATTAATACTTCACAAGAGAATTATAGTGAGCAGCATTAATGTTCTAGAGTTTTATTAATTTGCAAGAGGCTTTTTCATGTTTGGCAATACTCATGCAAGAAAAAATACTTTATCTAAATATTTTTTCATTTAGTTTAAAAAGAAATGCAGAAAGATATATGTAAACAGAAAAAAAAAGAGAGACATCAAATGGAATCATTATTAAAAAAAATCAAAGTTAGTCATGAGAGCCATAAAATTTCCTTTTATATAAAATTGGTTTTCCATTATCTCTGGCTCCACTGATCACTGTACAGGTGAGGTTATTGCTTTTTCAGTTTTGTTAATAAACCTATTTGTACATAAATAGCCTTCTGGCCTTTCCTAAACAAATGGAAAATAAAATCGTTTCATTATCCTCAGGGTTTCATGCACTCCTGGTTATAGAACTATCCCTGAAGAAATGGTTCTGTTTGCAAGAAAATGTTTGTCTTGAAGACTTTTCATATTGGACTCTAGGGGCTTCCCTGGTGGCGTAGTGGTTGAGAATCTGCCTGCTAATGCAGGGGACACGGGTTCGAGCCCTGGCCTGGGAGGATCCCACATGTCGCGGAGCAACTAGGCCCGTGAGCCACAACTACTGAGCCTGCGCGTCTGGAGCCTGTGCTCCGCAACAAGAGAGGACGCAATAGTGAGAGGCCCGCGCACCGCGAGGAAGTGTGGCCCCTGCTTGCCACAACTAGAGAAAGCCCTTGCACAGAAACGAAGACCCAACACAGCAAAAATAAATTAATTAATTAATAAACTCCTACCCCCAACATCTTCTTAAAAAAAACAATTTGGTTTCGATATTTTTGTATTCTTTAGATTTTATAATTAGAAATGGAATATTATTTGAAGCCCTGCTATATATTATAAAAAATATTTTAAAATTATTAGAGGCAATTTCAAAAAAGGGTAAAGCATGGGTCGTGTCAAATTGCAAACCTACCAGGAAAAGAAATATGAGAATAGGTTTTTAGTGTCTAAGAAAGGTATTTTATTATATTGCAGGGATATTTCATAGGAGTTGAGTGTTTAATATTCAAATGGCCTTCAGATCAAGAAAATAGGAAAGAACCTACTATAGGCCAGGTCTAATTACATGTGCTGGGAAATGAAAGATGAATAACACTGCATCCATTCATTTATTGATTCATACTCAGATAAGCCTAACTATTCCCCAACCAAGAAGGTACCTGTCACCTGCCTTAAAGCCCCAGAATTATTCCTTAGTCTTTACACACCGAAGGTAATCCCTTATTTGCCACAAATTGGTTTATTGGATTGTGTTGCTGTGTCAAATTGCTCTGGTTGAAACACTAGTCAGAAAGATGCCAGAGATGATTTTTAACAGCAGTGATACTTATGTGCCTGCTTTGTGTACCATAACTGCATTATTACAGCAGGCTAGAGTTAATTGAGTATCCCTTTAAGACACTGAATTTCGGAGGACTCGATGAAGTTGCAAGAAAGCAGGCAAGTGAAAAGCAAGGAAGTGAAAAACCAGAGGTCTAAAGAATTGGCTTGATGGCTGACCTGCCATTTACTGTATGAGAAACACAGACTATTGGTTGGTTGGATAATAAAGTATAATGGAATAGGACAAGGGAATCACTGCAATTAAGCAGTTCTATACTCCATGCTTCAGTACGGGTAGTTTGAAAAGATTAGAGACAAATGATTCTTGTGAGTTCCTTGAAAACAACGGACAATCCTCACCTCTATAACTCCAGCACTGAATTCAGTGCTTGGCAGATGAAGGGCACTAAAATTTTTGTTGATCGAATGAATTAATTTATTAATAAAAATGAATATATGTGGAATCTAAATTATGACACGAGTGAACTTATCTACAAAACAGAAACAGACTCGCAGAGAACAGACTTGTGCTTGCCAGTGGGGCTGGGGGGGGCGGTTGGATTAGGAGTTTGGGACTAGCAGGTGCAAACTATTACTTATAGGATGGGTAAACGACAAGGTCCTACTGTATAGCACAGGGAGCTATACTCAATATCCTGTGATAAACCATAATGGAAAAGAATATGAAAAAGAATCACTTTGTTGTACACCAGAAATTAACACAACATTGTAAATCAACTGTACTTAAATAAAAATGAAAAAAATAAAACCCATTATCCAGAAGGTGAAAAATTTCCATTAAAATACAATTCATTCTACTAAACATATTTATTGAGGAATCTTTGTATTAGATTACCTTATATAAAACTATATAGGTGACTTAAAACCAGTAAGATGCCTTGAAACATTTTAATCTTGTTTAAGGTTATTGCATCCTAACTGAAAAGCTAAAACCTGAGTTACTTGGATCCTAAGTTACTAGGATCTCATATAATATATACAATGTGGAAATGAAAAGATGAAGAGTAAATAGTGACACGTGCCTGATGTGGGTTACCTAAACATTCAGAGAGATTTTGCCAAACACATGTTTAAGGTTCCTATCTAGCATCAGAAATCATACAGATCACAATTTTCTCTATGAAATTTCTACAGAACTGTAGGGAAGGTCAAAGTTTTTCTTACAAAAACTTAGGTGATGTACTTCCCAAAGTGAAGTATTGAACTCTTAAAAAATTGTCCAAGAACATTC
This sequence comes from Orcinus orca, assembly GCF_937001465.1. Taxonomy (NCBI): domain Eukaryota; kingdom Metazoa; phylum Chordata; class Mammalia; order Artiodactyla; family Delphinidae; genus Orcinus; species Orcinus orca. The sequence goes on from NC_064562.1 coordinate 5,867,770, forward strand.
ATTAGCATTTTATTAATGAAAAATTGAGAGCATAAAAAGGACATTACCAGCCCATGAAAATTCATAAACAAAATAATTGCTTTTAAAAGTACACAACTGTTAAATATCATATATGCAATTGATAATAGAAAAATAATATATTATGGGTACATGAAAACCATGACGAATTTTGTTTGAAAATAATCTGAATATATTGTATTGACTCTCTGGCATATAGGATATTTTGCTTTTCATGTTTGTTGGTATAAATGTTCACGTAACAATCACAACTGGGTAGCCTCTTGGTTGCCTTTCCAGGTTCTGGTATCTGCTTTGAAGAACTATTGTGTTTCTTTATGTCCACACTTGATAAAGAGGAAGCTTAGCTGTGTGCCGTGTTCTATGATACCCATGCTCATATAATAAGAACTACACCATTTGCTACATATGAAGGAAAAAAATACCCTTTTCCACTTCTAAATAAGAACTCTCAGTATTAAAGGTCATCAGCGTTTTCTTAATTCATTTTTAGAATGCTTTCATAAACATTTCCCAACTTTCCTACTTTCCTAAAAGATACTACCTCCTGAATTTAGGAGGGACATGATTCATTGAAATGGTAATTTACCAGATGTTCAGTTATTCTATTTACCTATCAATATTCCTTTTAGGATGCCTGTAGGAGATGCAATGTCTCTTTTTCTAGTCCCAAGAGACAGCAGGCAACTTATGCATGATAACTATCTGTTACATTTCTCTAACACCTTCACTTTGCTTGTAAATAATAATTGTGTGTTAGTTGTAGGAATGTTTACCAGGAGATTAACAATTTGTAAAAGCCCTGCCATGGAGGATGTGAAATAATATAATTCAATTTGAAAACCTATAATTTCATATGATACGGTTTTACCACTCTTCTTAGTCCAGGTAGGATAAAGCAACCTTCCTGTCAGAGATGATTGGATAATGTGATACATTACCTGATTACCAAGTGATTCTGGGAAAACAACCCATTTCTCTACATTAATCTGACTTGTTTAGTGTTTTTCCCCCTCTCTGCATTCCGATGAGGTGCTCGGCACCAACCTAATTCTTTTTTATGTACATCGGCTGTTTTTTAAAGCACATTTTTTTTCTAAACTGCTTAAATAATGACAGTTTTGCAAAGTTCTGAATAGTTTTCCAAATGTCTTGAATTTTAATTTGGTGCATTTTCCTTCAGGACAATTTGTGTGGGTGGAAACAAGAAATTGGAAAACATGCAACTTGGTGAATTCCAGTAATATTTAATAATTTCTTAATGTTGCTGATATCACTTTGCATTTGTACGGCATTTTTCTTTAGGTGCTTTCCACGTATTTCATTGTTATTTTGCAATTATTAATTTTTTTAGAAAAGGAAATTAGCGACACAGATGAACTAAAATTCCGTTTTACACAGCCAGTGAATAAATGACAAATATTAGACAGATGTCTTTTCTGAGATTTTTAAACATTTTCTTGAATAGGGTAGAAATCATTTGTCTATTGTTGAATACAAGGACTTTCATATCTTGTACTAAATCTGTTCCCAATCTCTAAGGATCTATACCTTAAGTTTTACGAGATACAAGTGTGTGTCCTTTTATCCACTATACAAGCTGAAGTCACTCAACTCTTTCTCAATGTCGCTCAATACACTGTAATATATCCCTGCCACTAGAGTGCCAAATAAGGACTCTGATGTTCTTTTGCCCTTTATAGATTTGTTCTTGATGTTGTAATATTTTTACTCATGATCCTAGTTGTTTGTTCCTGTTCCAAGGTTCTTTTCCAGTGGTACAAGTGAAAATTCAAATAGACTTTATTTGCATAAGACAACTTAGACTTTTTGTCTCAAAGGAAACTTTAATGGCCATATCGTTTAACTCTCTCATGAATGTGGAAACTGAGGCACCACAAGATGGAGGGCTTCCCTAAATCAAAGAGGAATTTAATGGCAGAACTGTAAATTCAAAGGATACTCTTTATGCTGCTTTTCTAAAATATAAATGTTCCCACTCTTTGTATTCCACGATTATGTAATTAAGCCTGGGCCACTTTCCTCATGCCACAAAAGAGCTCTTTCTGTTTCTTGTTTTCTTCTACATGGAAATTTAACTCTCTAGCTAGATTTCCTACCCTTTGTCATATTTTTCAAATATTTCTTACATTATGTTTTTTGAACACTTTTTTCTGGATCACTGACCTTTTTTTTTTTTGCCCACAAAAACCTGATAAAATGTGTTCATATTTATTACAATCAACATCAGATTATTATTGAAAAAATGACTGGTCCTTCTTTGGACCTTTCCTTTCTAGAAAGAAGGACCAGGTATGAATGGAAGGCTATGTCCACTCCAGAATTAATCTGGCAAAACCAATTCTCTCATAATCTACATGAGTCACCTCAAAGGAAAACCACCAATATTCTTAATCTTCAAATCCAGCAAATGAAGGTCCCTAAATAAAACCAAAACCCTCCTAGTTTCTGCTATTATTGCAAAGAGTTGACACTGGGCAGGAGATTGTTATAAATTTAAATATATTAGGCACATTCAGTCCTCTATCTGGACTTGCCAACGTCCGCCCAATTCACAGTGATGAGGCTCTGAGAAACCACAGGGGTCTTCTCAATCCTCCCTCTTAATTGGTTTGGAGAAAAATTTCTCCAGATTGGGGATGAATCTCTTCCAGTCCTAATTGACACCAGAGCCACACTCTGGGTGCTTAACCCTACTACTATAAAGCAGTCCCTGCCTCAGAATACTAAAAGAATTCAAATAGTAGGATCTCTAATGAACCTCAAGAAGTCCCTGTCTCTGAACTTATTCCATTTGTTTAGGCCCTCTGAGAGATACACAGTCTTTTCTCCTGAGTTCCTCCACCCTTATCCATTTATTAGGCCGGGACTTCTTAGAATAGTATCATGCTGGGGTTTGTTTCTCCTGAAAGGGGGAAATAATTCTGGAATTTGACAGTGGTCATCAAAGCAGCCAACAAGGTGAATTAAATGCCCCCTTGACATCTTTTTTTTTTTTTTTTTTTTTGCGGTACGCGGGCCTCTCACCGCTGTGGCCTCTCCCGCCGCGGAGCACAGGCTCTGGACGCGCAGGCCCAGCGGCCACGGCCCACGGGCCCAGCCGCTCCGCGGCACGCGGGATCCTCCTGGACCGGGGCATGAACCCGCGTCCCCTGCATCGGCAGGCGGACCCTCAACCACTGAGCTACCAGGGAAGCCCCCGCCTTGACATCTTTTACTTGTTCTGTTTCTGAAGGTACTAGAACTGATTGCGGAAATACTGATCATTTGCCTTTTGAATCGGCTACCACCCTCCTTAAGGGCAAAATTTCCAACTAATATTGGCAAAATTCACAGCATACCTCCCATCAAGGTTCAAATAGATACCTCAAGCCTCTCCGCAGAATTAATCAATATCCTACAATTAAAGAAATCTTTCAATGTATAAAGCCCATAATAGATTATCATTACACCTTGTACTAACCTCTGTAACACTCCCATTTTACCAGTGAGAAAATCTGAGGGCTGAGGATAGAGATTTGTCAAGGATCTCTAAGCAATAAACAACATTTTTATCCCTTGACACCCTGTTATTGCTAATCTCATACCCTACTAAAATCCATTCCTACTGGAAGCGAATTCTTTGCTATAATTTATTTATGCAGTGCATCCTTTAGTATTCCAGTTGATGAAGCTTGCCAATACCTATGCACATTCACTTGGGAAGAAAAACAATTTACCTGGGCAGTAACGCCTCGGGGATTTACTGAGAGTCCTTATTTCTCACAAATTCTGAAGGCTGGTCTAGATGATATAAAGTTCCCTAAGGGTTCTACTTTGCTGCAATATATGGATGATTTCGTTCTTTTTTCTCTTTCTCAAGCCTCCTCATGGGAAAACAGCACCTACTTACTTGCTAAAGCTTTTAGTCTTAGAGGGACATAAAGTCACCAAGGGAAAAAAAAATTGCAATTTGCTCAAACCCACGTTTGATATTTAGGGCATCTGATATCAGAACAAGGGCTATACCTAGATCCAGGTCAATTTCATGGTGTCCTAAGTTTCCCAAACTCAAAATTAAGTCACAGCTATGAGCTTTTCTCAAGCTAGTTGGTATTGGATTCCAAATTTCTCTCTTATAGTCAAACCTCTGTATGTTCTACTCAACAACAACCACCCCAATCCAATTTTATGGGATGAACAGGACAAGGTAGCCTTTGAGGATTTAAAGGAGGGTTTGATGGACGCGCCTGCCCTTGGACACGCAAATTGTCAGATTCTCTGTTTCCTTTTTTGTTTGCGGTATGCGGGCCTCTCATTGCTATGGCCTCTCCCGTTGCGGAGCACAGGCTCTGGACGCGCAGGCTCAGCGGCCATGGCTCACGGGCCCAGCCGCTCCGTGGCATGTGGGATCTTCCCGGACCGGGGCACGAACCCGCATCCCCTGCATCGGCAGGCGGACTCTCCACCACTGCGCCACCAGGGAAGCCCTGTTTCCTTTTCTGTATATGAAAAGGGAGAGAATGTCCCTGGGGTATTCACCCAAAAAGGTGGGGACCACCATCAACCCACAGGATATTATAGCCAGTAACTGGACCCTATGATAGGAGGATACCTCCCTGGCCTTAGGGCCACCATGGCCACTGTCCTTTAGGTTAGGACCACCAAGAACATTACTTTGGGATCCCCTGAACCCATTTTTGTGTCTCATGCAGTAGAAGCCTGCCTGAATTTCTCATCACTCTCAATTTTCAGCCAGCCACATCACCACCTATAAGAACTCCTCACGTGACCCTTTTACATTGTAGTAACTTTAACCCCGTTACTCGTTTTTCTGCATCACTGATGAATTCCCTCACAGGTGCTTAATGCTGATGGCTCACCTCCTGACTCCTTATAATGATTGGTAGGAAACTCATTTGGGTATTGCTGACTTCTCATGGTTCATTGATGGTTCCTATTTAAAAGGTGACAATGGCAAATATCGTGCTGGATATGCTCTTACAGCTCCTCTTGCTGCTAAGATAGGCTTTTTACCTATGGCTACTTTGGCCCAGCAGACTCAATTACATACTTTTACACAAGCTTGTACTTCAGCCAAAGACAAAACTGCCAATATTTGTACAGATAGTAGATATGCTTTCAGAATAGCTCACGGTTTTGGAATGTTGTGGAAGCAACATAAGGCTGCAGAAAGTGTCTACCTCACTTGTCCCACTTGCCAAAAGTACAACCCAGAGATGACTGTTTGTACTGCTTCCAGGCATGTTCAGCTGCCTAGTGGACCATTCAAGGTCTGGCAAATGGATTTCATACAACTTCCTCTGTCTGATGGATATAAACATGTCTCAATCATGGTCTGTATGTTGTCACACTGAACTGAAGCCTTCCCTTACAGACAGGCCACTGTCTCTTCTGTGGCTAAAATCTCTTTGGAGAAGATTATTCTTACCTGGGAAACTCCTCTGAAACTTCGCAGTGCTTGAGAAGCCCATTTTACTGGCCAAGTGCTCTGAGAAGTCTGTGCTGTTTGGCCAGTTTTACAACACTATACCTAGGCTTACCACTCTCAATCCCTCTTGTTTAGTCAAATGAACTAATGACATTACTAAGACTCAATTAGCAAAATTTGCAGAGACCCTCCAAATACCTTGGCCAAAGGTATTGTCATTGGTGCTTCTAGGATTTAGATCCACCCATTGGAACACATAAACTCGCAGCCTTTGAGATAGTCACTGGATACCCAATGCACTTGGCTTCTGCTTCTTTTGACCTACAGCTGATAAAAGGAGAGCTGCTCCGATATTGCAAAGGCCTAATTGGTTCTATTAAAAATAACCATTTTTTTGGTAGCGCAATCTTTTCACAGTGTGTCAATTTCTACAAGAATGTCAGCTGAGATTCTGATAAGATTTGCATTGAACCTGTACATCAATCTAGGGAGTATTGCCATCTTTACAAAATCAAATATTTTGATACATAAACATGGGAGATTTCCCCATTTTATTTAGATTTTCTTTCATTTCTTTCAACAATATTTTCAAATTTTCAGAACAGGTTTTGCATTTCTTTTGTTAAATTTATTCCTAAGTATTTTATTCTATTTGATGCTGTTGTACATGGAATTGTTTTCTTAATCATTTTCATATTGTTCATTACAGGCGTATTGAAATACAAATGAATTTTGTGTATTGAGCTTATATCCTGCAAATGTGCTGAACTTATTTATTATTTCTAATGATTTTCATTGGATTTCTTAGAATTTTTTATATAAATAGACATATCATCTACAACTAGAAATAATTTTACATTTTTCTTTTCAAATGAAAATTTTAAGTCTTTTTCTTCTTGAATTGCCCTAGCTAGAACTTCCAGTATAATGTTGTATCAAAGTAGAGAGAGCAAAAACTGACACTGCAGAAATAAAAGAGATCATGAGAGATTACTACAAGCAACTCTATGCCAATAAAATGGACAATCTGGAAGAAATGGACAAATTCTTAGAAATGCACAACCTGCCAAGACTGAATCAGGAAGAAATAGAAAATATGAACAGACCAATCACAAGCACTGAAATTGAAACTGTGATTAAAAATCTTCCAACAAAGAAAAGCCCAGGACCAGATGGCTTCACAGGCGAATTCTATCAAACATTTAGAGAAGAGCTAACACCTATCCTTCTCAAACTCTTCCAAAATATAGCAGAGGGAGGAACACTCCCAAACTCCTTCTACGAGGCCACCATCACCTTGATACCAAAACCAGACAAGGATGTCACAAAGAAAGAAAACTACAGGCCAATATCACTGATGAACATAGATGCAAAAATCCTCAACAAAATACTAGCAAACAGAATCCAACAGCACATTAAAAGGATCATACACCATGATCAAGTGGGGTTTATTCCAGGAATGCAAGGATTCTTCAATATACGCAAATCTATCAATGTGATAAACCATATTAACAAATTGAAGAAGAAAAACCACATGATCATCTCAATAGATGCAGAGAAAGCTTTGGACAAAATTCAACACCCATTTATGATAAAAACCCTGCAGAAAGTAGGCATAAGAGGGAACTTTCCTCAACATAATAAAGGCCATATATGACAAGCCCATAGCAAACATCATCCTCAATGGTGAAAAACTGAAAGCATTTCCACTAAGATCAGGAACAAGACAAGGTTGCCCACTCTCACCACTCTTATTCAACATAGTTTTGGAAGTTTTAGCCACAGCAATCAGAGAAGAAAAGGAAATAAAAGGAATCCAAATCGGAAAAGAAGAAGTAAAGTTGTCACTGTTTGCAGATGACATGATCCTATACATAGAGAATCCTAAAGATGCTACCAGAAAACTACTAGAGCTAATCAATGAATTTGGTAAAGTGGCAGGATACAAAATTAATGCACAGAAATCTCTGGCATTCCTATACACTAATGATGAAAAATCTGAAAGTGAAATCAAGAAAACACTCCCATTTACCATTGCAACAAAAAGAATAAAATATCTAGGAATAAACCTACCTAAGGAGACAAAAGACCTGTATGCAGAAAATTATAAGACACTGATGAAAGAAATTAAAGATGATACAAATAGATGGAGAGATATACCATGTTCTTGGATTGGAAGAATCAACATTGTGAAAATGACTCTACTACCCAAAGCAATCTATAGATTCAATGCAATCCCTATCAAACTACCACTGGCATTTTTCACAGAACTAGAACAAAAAATTTTGCAATTTGTATGGAAACACAAAAGACCCCGAATAGCCAAAGCAATCTTGAGAACGAAAAACGGAACTGGAGGAATCAGGCTCCCTGACTTCAGACTATACTACAAAGCTACAGTTATCAAGACGGTATGGTACTGGCACAAAAACAGAAAGATAGCTCAATGGAACAGGATAGAAAGCCCAGAGATAAACCCATGCACATATGGACACCTTATCTTTGATAAAGGTGGCAGGAATGTACAGTGGAGAAAGGACAGCCTCTTCAATAAGTGGTGCTGGGAAAACTGGACAGGTACATGTAAAAGTATGAGATTAGATCACTCCCTAACACCATACACAAAAATAAGCTCAAAATGGATTAAAGACCTAAATGTAAGGCCAGAAACTATCAAACTCTTAGAGGAAAACATAGGCAGAACACTCTATGACATAAATCACAGCAAGATCCTTTCTGACCCACCTCCTAGAGTAATGGAAATAAAAACAAAAATAAACAAATGGGACCTAAGGAAACTTCAAAGCTTTTGCACAGCAAAGGAAACCATAAACAAGACCAAAAGACAACCCTCAGAATGGGAGAAAATATTTGCAAATGAAGTTTGCAAATGAAGTAACTGACAAAGGATTAATCTCCAAAATTTACAAGCAGCTCATGCAGCTCAATAACAAAAAAACAAACAACCCAATCCAAAAATGGGCAGAAGACCTAAATAGACATTTCTCCAAAGAAGATATACAGACTGCCAACAAACACATGAAAGAATGCTCAACATCATTAATCATTAGAGAAATGCAAATCAAAACTACAATGAGCTATCATCTCACACCAGTCAGAATGGCCATCATCAAAAAATCTAGAAACAATAAATGCTGGAGAGGGTGTGGAGAAAAGGGAACACTCTTGCACTGCTGGTGGGAATGTGAATTGGTTCAGCCACTATGGAGAACAGTATGGAGGTTCCTTAAAAAGCTACAAATAGAACTACCATATGACCCAGCAATCCCACTACTGGGCATATACCCTGAGAAAACTGAAATTCAAAAAGAGTCATGTACCAAAATGTTCATTGCAGCTCTATTTACAATAGCCCGGAGATGGAAACAACCTAAGTGCCCATCATCGGATGAATGGATAAAGAAGATGTGGCACATATATACAATGGAATATTACTCAGCCATAAAAAGAAACGAAATTGAGCTATTTGTAATGAGGTGGATAGACCTAGAGTCTGTCATACAGAGTGAAGTAAGTCAGAAAGAAAAAGACAAATACCGTATGCTAACACATATATATGGAATTTAAGGAAAAAAAAATGTCATGAAGAACCTAGGGGTAAAGCAGGAATAAAGACGCAGACCTCCTAGAGAACGGACTTGAGGTTATGGGGAGGGGGAAGGGTGAGCTGTGACAGGGCGGGAGAGAGTCATGGACATATACACACTAACAAACGTAGTAAGGTAGATAGCTGGTTGGAAGCAGCCGCATGGCGCAGGGATATTGGCTTGGTGCTTTGTGACAGCCTGGAGGGGTGGGATGGGGAGGGTGGGAGGGAGGGAGACGCAAGAGGGAAGAGATATGGGAACATGGGTATATGTATAACTGATTCACTTTGTTATAAAGCAGAAACTAACACACCATTGTAAAGCAATTGTACCCCAATAAAGATGTTAAAAAAAAAAAAAAAGTAGAGAGAGCATATATCCCTTTCTTGTCCACAGTCTTATGGAGAAAGACCTAATATTTCACCAATAAATATAATGTTAGCTGTGGGTTTTTAATATATGTTTTTAATCTGGTTAAAAAGTTCCCTTCTGTTCTTAGTTTATTAATTGTTTTTATCATGAATGGATATTGGATTTTGTCAAATTTTTTTTGTGTCTAATGAGATGATCATGTGGTTTTTATTTTCAATTCTATTGACAAGTTACATTTGAATAAGAGATTTTTGAACGTTCTACAAACCTTGCAGTGGAATATATTCTACTTGATCACTTTGTATAATTATCTCTATATATTGCTGGACTTGCTTTCCTAGTATTTTAATGAGGTTTTATGTCTATATTCATAAGAGATATTGGTCTTCAGTTATCTTTTCTTGTGACGTCTTTGTCTGTTTTTTGGTATAAGGATAATAGTGACTCATACAATGAGTTAGACTAATTTCCTTTTCTTGAATAGAAAAGTAAACTGCATACAATGTTGCTTTGATTGACTCTGAAAACAAAGTAACTTGGGTTCATACTATACGTCTCAAACTCTTCATTTCCATCAAGCAAATTGTCCAGTATCAAAAGATGGTCCCTCACTTTGAGCAAAACCCAGATTATTGCCTAGCACAAATTCTTCTAGAGGTGCAATATGTCTGGACTTACGTCTTCTTTCATGTCCTTTTGCTAACACAAGTAGAAAAAAGGATTAAGTGCAGTTTTCTGTTTATGGGTTGTTCATTTAAAGCCCAATCTCATTTCTGTCTACATTTCCATCTCATAGCAGAGGGTCACAACAGAATGATGGAAGGCTAGTTGTAAGTGTGGTAGAAGACGAAACTGTATATTAAGTAAAAGATACCAAACTCTTCCCCTCTGACTTCCACGAACAAATATCGAATCCACTTTACTTTGGTTGCGGAAAATAAAAACGACCTTAAGTTGTGTAATTTGAGTGCTTATAAGGGGGAAATAGTTACAGCTGCCAAAACTATTTCTTTTCTGTCAAACAAAATGTTTAATTTTGATGTCATATGTTTCTGGGGAATGTAAATATTTATTGCACTAACACATGACTGAAAACATCTTCTCTTTCCTCTAACACAGTGTTCTAGAAATATTTAACTCTAGGTGTTGGAAATAACAAAGATTTAGCATTTTTAAACTTTCCTTTTTAAACAGGGCATGTACTTGCCAAGTCTACCATGTTAGCAGAGGTGATTTCTTGCTTAAGCTCTTCTTTTTTGGACAGAATTTCATCTTGACAATATGTAAGCAATGCCATTGAATATGCTACAGGAAGTCAAGAATCAGATTATGATTTCCTTTAATAGCAAAAATTTCAAAGTTTCAAAAATTGTCCTATCTAAAACGACGTGCTGCTTGGAAGCAGCAAAGTGGCCTTAAATGTCTTGCAGATTTGCAATCATTTGCCTCTTTTTAAATGTAAAGCTTAGTCATGATTACTGAGAAATATGCATTCAGAAATGGAAATAAATTCTTCGAAATATTAAGGGTATTAGTTTTAACACTGTATTTTGAAAGCCTGGCAATGTTTTCTAGGGGCAATTAATGCTATGTATAAAGGTTAATTCAAGTGAAATTTTACTCCCACCCTTGGTACCTGACATTCTTAGAAAAATAGAAGTATTTTGTGGTTGTCTAGATGTCTCAAAGTTTTGCTTCAAATTATATGTGAGATATGGTGTGTGCCTATCTGTATTTACTACATTTTTGCTTTGCACTCCTAGGAGTTTGATGTGTGACATTGCCATTGCCCTGGAGAGGTTTTTCTTTTTACTGTCTACAGGCTGTAAATAAATAATGTTCACACAAAGACATGAATAGATTGAATATTTCATATTGTTAAGCTGTATGGTCCCACAACTAAATACATTATTTTCAAATGTCTCATTAAACTTTGAAGGACTACACTAATAATCTACCTAATGCTCATATATTTTTAATAAGGTTTATAGCTCTGCTATGAACATATTTAACAAAGGAATTTCTCTTTAAATCAATATTTTTACACACAAGGACTAGGTATTTGAAAAGAAGGAAACTCTATACATGCACTGTCTCTAATACATCAAAGGACTTTTATTGGAATGGAAGAAAACTAAGTACAAACTATGACATGGAACAGTCATCAAAACTAACAGCTGTAATAGGGAGGTATATTCTTATTTTATATATCGTGTATTGGGTTGCTCTGGAAGTTATAAACACTGGTAAGTGTGGAAAAACTGTGAAATGTTTTGATATTATGCCATTTATGGCCTAAAAGATACATTTTTCTGCTACTTTTCCCCATGGTGTAAACAGTCCATTATCAACGAATGGTACCTCAGCTTAAAACTGAACCAGATTTTAGGGCTTAGGTTTTTCTTTGTCTCTGGGCTTAGTGTCCGTGATCACCATGTTAACTCTCCTTATTCACCCAATCCCAGGAACCAGGATTCATATTTAAGCTTTTAAATTGTGTTACCTTTTATATTGTTCACAGGCTGCTTATTAATAATTTTTAATTCCCAACAATGCAAATAATGGTGTGTTTTCCCTTTATATCTCAATATTTTAAAAATTTCCTTATTTCATATATGAAACCTTTTTTTTATGTGTATATATTATCCAAATATTTTATTATTGTGCTTTTTAGAAAAAGGTTTGTACATCTCACAGACTAAAATACCTACTAAGGGAGTATTAATCCTGTGTTCCCTTTCATGCTTTCCAGGAGCTAGGTGGGCATGGAATTTATTTGCTGTCGTTTCACTTGGTAACACAGTTTCAATCCATAACAAGTAATGTTGGTGTTTGCCTTAAATGACATAGACTCAATAAACAGAACTTCTAATAGTTAAGCCCTAAATGAACAAAACATGTGTTTTTAGGAATGCAATTAAGTGCCTGAAAGGTAAGGAACTTGCGATGAAAGTACAGTTGTTACATGTTTTAAGTCACTCTGAAATGGACTGGGCTCCAAGCTTCCGTTCTGATCCAATTAGTAGATCTTATAGTCTCCAAACGGGGCGTTTCTTTGAGTGTATGATTAGGATACATCCAGGTAGCTAAAATAAGGAGATTTACAATCATAACATAGGTAATAAAAGGGCAGTTTTTTTTCTTTTACAGGTAAAATTTGAAAGACCATACTTTCTACAAATGCACTTGTTTTAAAATGGTAATCCTAACTTTGTGAAAACTGACTATATGTTTTGGGTCTCCAGGATTTAGTGTCAGTAGATAGCCAGCATCCAGTTGTTCCTGAAAATCAATTTATTTCTTTTTCCCAAACGCACAATTACCCTGGTAAAGGCTACAGGTCCCTTTACAGAAGGCTGGGAGAAAGATTCACAGTATACATTTGCAGCAGTGTCCCTCAAGGGAACCCAGACTCCTCTGCATTCAAAGGATTCTGGGTCCATAAGCTGGCTTGAGTCTGGGAATTGATTGAGGGACCATGACGCTCTGATTTTATGATTTGCTTTAGACTTTTGTTCACTTGACTTAGAACTTTATCGTTCATACGGATCAAGTAAGAATTTAATATTCTTCCTGTGTATTTCTCTGCAGGGACACCATGAGCGACTAGTCAGTGTCTTAGGTCTGTGTGAGTTGATTATTTGGGTTGTTTCTCTGGCTCTGCTGCCATTACCACACCCACAGTCAAACGCTGTGACTTGACCCCTGCTACCTGGGGATCCGATTACTCTAATTGCATTTAGGCTTCCCAGTTCAGTGACTGCAGTGCCCCCCTGTGAAGTCAGGCCCACAGAAGCCTGCTCTTCCGTGATGCAGGAATTACTCTCACAAGTAATTTTTCTCACGGAAGTGGAGAAAAGTATGTCTTCAGGATCCTCCCAGTGAGTCAGGAGATAGATGGGCTCCAGGCTAGGCGTTTACAGCTAGTCTCCTGTTTACACTTCCTGAGGCAGGAGGCAGGTGGACTCTAGGCTAGATATTTACAGCCAGCCTCCTGTTTGCACTTCGAGATGGAAATAACAACACGAACAGGGTAAATAGCTGGACTTTGCCTCCTGTGGACACTTTAAGATAACAGTCATGGCAGGGGCAGAGAGGGGCTAATCCCTGTTTGAGCAAAAGATCAAGACGTCACATATTTCCCATCCCTGGGGCAAGGGAGACACTGCACATGCACAGAAAGGCTCCTTGGGGGTCAAAAGGGAGGGGGTGCCACCCCGTAATAGGTGATGCCAAGGCTCCCCATAGGCCTCTGGGCTGGAATCCATCTTGGAAAAACGTTGCACATGCGTGTTGGGGAGGGACCTAGGACAGGTCAGGTGTGGAAAAAGGAACCAGATATTTGGCTAAGGGTAAACAGAGACCCGGAAGAACTGTCCTATATGAATGATTCAACCGCCTCTTTACTGCGTTCCTTCTCACTAGGTGGGGACGCCCACACCCTTTCTCTCCAGTGTGCATCTCTGCCCTGCTTCTGTCTTAACTAAACAGTTTCTCTGTGTGCTCTCCCACTTTTTGTGCTGTGTCTCTAATAATAACTTTGTACCTGATATTCTATAGATGCAATATAATTAGGTTATATATTTAATATACTGTTTCACAATTCATGCATATTTTAACTCTAAAGTCTCACATGTTTTTTCAGTTCTGGAATATTTTTAATCACTCTTGGTTTTTTTTGTAATTCCGTTTAATCTTTCCTTCTGGAAATTTTATGCAACATATCTTGGAGTCTCTCAATCAAATATCCATATCTTCAAAATTTCTCATATTTAGTATATTTCTCTGGTTTATTCTGAATGAATTCTTCAGCATTCACTTCCAAGCACTTTTCCCCCCACAGGGTTCATTCTAGAATATACTACATCTATTGAATTTTTTTAGTACGGTAATTTTTTTAGTACGGCTAATAATTCCAATTAATTCTTTTGGATGTCTATTTGGTTTTGATTTATATAGCCTGTTTTGATGTACGATTTCCTATTGTTTTTATGGATACATTTCTTCCGTCACTCCTTTGAGAGACTTCGTTGTCCTTATTTTTTTATTTTTATTTTTTTGCGGTACGCGGGCCTCTCACTGTTGTGGCCTCTCCCGTTGCGGAGCACAGGCTCCGGACGCACAGGCTCAGCGGCCATGGCTCACGGGCCCAGCCGCTCCGCGGCATGCGGGATCTTCGCGGACAGGGGCACGAACCCGTGTCGCCTGCATCGGCAGGCGGACTCTCAACCGCTGCGCCACCAGGGAAGCCCCGTTGTCCTTATTTTTAACATTCTTTGAGAATATGATGTAATTTACATACCATTAGTGACTTAATCTCCTCACTATTCAATTGGTTAGGTGCTTTTCTATAATATTATTTTTCCTCATGTGCTTTTAATTTTAATCTTCCTGTTCTTCTTGTGTTTTACTTTTTATAATATCTAGGCTTATCTTTTCCTGTCTCACACTTTTGCAGTTATGTCAGCTTTTTTCTTTGAGATGCTGTGGGTAAGTAGCCAGGTTATACTGGCAGGTCAGATTTTCTTTCCTGTGGGGAAATTTGGAGAACAGGCTCTCAGACCTGTATGCTTAGACTTCCTTACTCCCATCCACTAGCAGTTGTGCTGTTCTGTGTGAGCCATAGACTTAGGAATGCTCAATTTTATTTAACCACTTTTTAAGACCCTTTCTGGCTCCCTTCTGCTTTTCTCCCTTGACAAGTAGGTACTTCTTGTTTGACTACTGTTGTGTGCTGCTGCCCATTTCAGAACTGGAGCCCAACTGTCTGTTTTCACACAATTATCAATCACTGTGGCTTCAGACTGTAATTAATACGTGTTTAGTTTTATCTCAATATACTTTCTTTAATATATTTTCTTTCAAGGCCTCATTTAGGAAACATTTATTGTGGAATTCATAGAACCGTAATTCTTGACATCTCAAACACATTTTAAAACACTTTTTTTATATTATAAATCTTTTTTCTCTCATTTTAATACATTTTAATTATCCTCATCACATCAGTTCTTGATTATCGACTCTTGTGACTGTAACTACTGACATTTTGGTATTGTACAGATTTCAGATGCAGAAATAATATGTATCACAAATGCAAAAAGTTAGAATTAAAATGAAGGCATGGAGAATGAAGAAAACAGAGAAAGCATATGATGAAAATGTGTAGCTTCTGCCAGTCTTAGTCAGTGATGCAAAACGGCTGCTTCTGGGACTTTGATATTTAGAAATGAATATAAAACGGGGAAAAATTTTAAGTCAGTGTTGAAATAGCATTAGCATTTTAAAGAAGTGGGGAAAAACACTTCACTAACTTTACTTTTCATTCATGACAGCAAAAAAAAGCTCATGTTTTATATTACCGCATATTTTTGGTTAATGCCAGTTAGGTCCAAAAGTAACTGTCAACTCTACTTTAAGATGCCTTTTATAACTTGATAGCAAGCATTATTTAATTTTCTAGTTAATGAAAAATAATCACTGTGATCGTGAATAAAGTCTGATTATGATTTTTGGTTAATTAGAGAGATTTTTAAAAATGTTATCAGAGGAATTCATGTCTAAGTAGAATCTAACAGGACATTGCTAATTTTTTCAAAGGAGCTATAAGTGCAATAGTTATATCTGAACTCTGGATTGAGTAGGTTACTCAGTGCAAATTTTATCCTATTATTTGTGTCCTCTACTCAGTCAGCTGTTTAAAAATCAGTGAGTTGGGGGTAACGGCCACAATGAATATTGGACATAAGGCAAATACTTTCAATCTGAAATTGAGTTACTTCAAAGTAATGAATACTTTCTTTGACCTGAAAAGGGAAATTGCCTGTGAATTGAGGAGAATTTATATATGGAAAGGCTCCTCCCATGCCTACCTCAAGAATTTAATTCTTTATTTATTGAATATTTTCTATTTCCTTTCCTATATAGTAAGAGAGAATTATTATGTTTGGACTTTGTAGAAAGTTCAAATGACTTCTACTTACTCACAGATGTATTATTTATTAAATTAGTTTCATATTTTCTCACAATTTTATTTTAAATACATTTTCAGGTGTACTACAGGATGTCTATTGTCATTCTCATGGTTTTAACAAGGAGGTTATGAGATTGAAATGCTTCCCTTGCTCTGCAATTTTCTGTAGTAAGAGTAGAATCAGGACACTGACCAGGTGTCCTGCTAAATAAAAGCATTCTGACAGCACAAGTGCAGTGAGAGAGTCCAGGTAGTTTGTCAAGATCTAAAGTCTGAACAGAAGCAAAGCTGCATTATAGAACAGTTGACCTGGGACAGAAATTTATTGCTCTTTTTAATGTTTTATTCCCTTTGCTGGATATAGAAATCTTGAATGACAAAAGTAGATTGTATGCAGAATGAGGTTAGAGGTACAGGAAAGTCTGGCCCTTGATTGGATAATTTCTTCAGTCAAGATCTCCTTATAGTACTGTCTTGTTGTTGTTATTATCACAGTTTCTATTAATTCTGACTTGTCCTCATATTATCTATTCTCAGTAGGAGGAAAAAGTTTAAGAAAGAAATAAAAAAGAGACATAAGTCTAGAGAGAGAGTGGAAGTACCAGTGAAGGACACCAAAGAACTGTTGAATGCTAAGTGTCATTCTTTATCCTTACCTGGAATGAAAACCTCCTTTCAAAGGAGAGGATTAGTTAAAAAGAAATAGAGTGAAATGACATAGATATTGTTCTTCAAGTTATGGTGACTTTTTTGGAAGTTTCCTTCTTAGTTATATATTTCTTTCCATTCTAATTCTGAATTAATTGAAATAAAAACCAGGAAGAATACTTTGTCATTTTAATTTACATCCTATCAATTCAAATAGTAGGCAACAGGTCACTTATAAATAAATATTTTATAAAATATATGTTTTTTATTAATAAAGTTTATTGAAAAAAATTTGTTGTGTTTTTCTTCCATAGGGTGCCACCCATTTATTCAGAAAGTGGGAGATACCCAAAAACATGAAAAAAAAAGACATAAGAGAATTAATATTTTACTTTGTTCAAACAATGTCATTAGACACCTTGGACACGTTAAGCAAACTAATAGAGTTATTAATAAAGTTGTGATATTTGTGTTTTTGGTGTCAGGCAAACAGTTATAATTATCAAAAAAAAGTAAAACACTAATCCACATTATTTGATACCTTGCTTAATAACTGTAAATGTTACTGAGAGCAATATATTCAATTTACTTATGTACAACATTTATTTCCAGTACTCTCATAAAACATAAAGGTAATATCAGTAGTTTTCTAAGTCAACCTTTCTCAAAATAAAGTTCAAACTTGACCACACTGTAAATGAAAAATTGTTCAGTGTTTAAGAGTCGTGGGTGGAGTTTTATTCAGGGTCTCAGTGAGGACTGTAGCCCAGGAGATAACCTCTCAGACAGCTCTGATGTAACGTTCAAAGATGTGGGGCAGTGGCTGGTATATATATGATTCTGGCCAAGGATTACATGCAGTCAGTCACGCATGTCAACAAATTGTTATTGCCAATCATGAGGAACAGGTTATCTCTGTTAATGATGCCAGTGGTTTCTTTTTTGTTTGTTTGCTTTTTGTTCTATGTATGGGGAGATGCAAGAATTTGGGTTTATTAAAATTCTTCCTGAGAGATATAAATACCTAAGGGGCCTGTTTCTCCAAAACACAGAGTGTTTTTCACCCTGAATTCCTTTCTGGCTGAACCACTGGTCAACGACTGCAGTGGCTAATTACTTAATCCTTGTAGAACTGGACGGTGGGCAGCATTCTTTCTTTTATAATTCTCCACTTTGGGTCATAAATTGACCAAGTTTTGGGAGACATTTCATGACCAATTTGTCCCATGGTGCTAGTAAGGCTCATTCCTAGGTCAGGCGAGGATTTCATTGATAGCCCACTCAATATGCTATTAGTAGACAGGACCCTGCTAATGGTAGCATAAAGGTCTCCGGACCACTTGTGTTACTAGTCTGTTACTAGTCTGTTATGGTTCAGGAGGCGTTCTTCTTTGTTAATTCATATATCTAGAGTTACACTGTTGCAATCATTTTAATCTTACATAGAGCTTGGTATCTGGTAAACCATTTTAAGTAGCGTAGTCATCATTATTTTTGTTGGAGGCTCACTTGCACATTGGGTAATACAGGAAACAATAGTCTTGCAGAATAGGCAGAATACAGCTGTCAGACCCAGTCTATTGCATGCCATTCGCTATCTTTAAAAGTAATGATAGGGCTTCCCTGGTGGCGCAGTGGTTGAGAGTCCGCCTGCCGATGCAGGGGACGCGGGTTCGCGCCCCGGTCCGGGAAGATCCCACATGCCGCGGAGTGGCTGGGCCCGTGAGCCATGGCCGCTGAGCCTGTGTGTCCGGAGCCTGTGCTCCGCAACGGGAGAGGCCACAACAGTGAGAGGCCCGCATACCACCAAAAAAAAAAAAAAAAAAAAAGTAATGGTATATTAGCATTGCTGGTAAGGCACCCAACCTAATTTCCTAGTGTTATTAGACTGATTATATATAGTATGAATTAATTGTTCCCAATATAAGGGGGCTTTAAACTTAAATGAACATAACCTGGTGTTACCCATATAAATTAATCCCATAACTGAGGGAGGATCCTCTTAATAAGCGGGAGGTTATGGTTTTTGACTGAAATTTAGCTTTTTGCTCTGATGGAGCTTGAGTAACATTTAAAGAAAATTCATATTTATGGCCAGGGTCAAAGCAAGTCTGAGTGATTGGCCAAGTGAGTGATTCCATCTAGTAATATTAATAATGGCCCAAACAGAGCTGTAACTTCATTCTTCAAGATTAAATTTCCTAAGAACTGTTGCACTTTTATTCCTACAAGAAATGTATGAGTCCCAGTTGTTATACCTTCTAGCCAACCTTGTGTTTTATTATCTGCTGAGGTTTTCATTTGCGTTTTCTAAGTAGCTAATGATGAGCGTCTTCCTTTGTTGTCATCTGTGTGTCTTCTTTAGTGAAGTGTTTGCTAAAATCTTTTACCTAGTATTAAGTTATTGGTTCTCTTATTGAGTGATTAAAATATGTTTATAATGTGAATACAGGTCTTTACTAAATACATGTTTTGTATATCTATTCTCTCCATGTGTGGCTTATCTTTTCATTTATTTGAGAGTGCTTTTAAAGAGTTTTTTTTTTTTTTTAAATTTTGAAGAAGGCTACAAGAATTATCAATCTTTCATGGTTTGTGGTTTTTGTGTAAGAAATGTTTGCCTAACCAAAGGCTTCAAACAATTAGAAAACTGTTTTATTTACAAATTAGATATCATATTAAAATAACACTGACTGTGAAAAAAAAAGATTAAATTTCCTAAGGACCATTCGATCTGAGCCTTCAAGAGGAGAAATCTGCCAGGGTAACCAGAAGTACTGAATATAGATCATTGAACTTAAGCCCAATGATTGGATTGATTTTTAAACTCTGCATAGGTCTGTGACCATGATATAAAAACACTTGATTAATAAGCAAAAGTCCAAAAAAATCAAGAAAACACTACAAATAATCATACAGGTCAGGTCCAGCATCTTAGGATAGCTGTCTGTTTCTGATGTGGTCTTTTTCTCACCATGATGCTGATGTCATATCTTCTCTGTCTGACTGTTGTTTTAAGGTGAGTTTGAAGTCAGTAGTCCTATTTATAGACTAGTCCAGTGAAGGGGCCCTTTTTAAGTGAAAATATGAGTTCAAGAATCAATTCCCTTCAGTTTTGCTGTGCATGAGCTAGTTAAGAGTATCTGACAGGGTCCTTCCATCTAGGTCGGAGAGAGTCCTTTAAATGATGTCTTTTCCAATATGCATAATCTGGTTGCACATCACGTGGCACCTGATCTTCATCTAAAAACATATTACTATAATAAGCTTCAGAAACAAGCTTAGAATGTCCTTTCCATAATTCAGTTAAAGCTTACAATAATGTAACACAGTAACAAGGAGCCATTTGGAAGTGAGTCTTAGGCAGTAAACATAAAATCTCAAACACCATTAAAAACACTAGAATTTAATATCCACTGAAACATATTTTTTCTCTAAAATTACCCTCATTTCTACAAAATGTAGCCACACTCAGACTAATTTGTTTGCAAAATAAGTCTGGTTTCCATAAACTTGGCCAGGTTTTTTACATAAGTGTAACAAGAATAGCAATTGATTGTATATGCTCTTTAAAATTTATTTTGCCAGAACTTTTCACATAGAATCTCAGATTGACTTTTAAAAAGGCCTCTCCTGTGGAGGAAATTCACTACAAGGACTTGCCACTATATTCTACCAGAAATACCTACAAATTTGTGTTGATTCCTCTCTTCTTGAGGTCCCTGAAATATCTTGAGGTCCTGTAACTACCAGGAAGTAACTTCTCTTATTTAGCTGGTAAGATTGCTGGGAACCCTGTAAGCAAGGCACTGGGCTGTTTTTCTACTGGGCTTTATGGCTCCATACAGTTCACCTTAGCTGTTTAAGCTGTCTGATCATATCTGATTCTTTGCATTTTTCTCAAATATGGCATCCCAGTCAAAACCATTGTAATATAATCAATGTTTCAATTGTGATCTGTTACAAGGAGAATAGATTCTTGTTGAACTCATGCAAATGATGACATGGTCATGAAAATAAGAATATTCACAAAGTGTTTCCAAATTCTGGAGGGATCAGTAGAGAGAAAAGATAAATGTTTTAATTCTGCTTACAAAGTCAAAATTTACCAGATTTCTATAAGTCATAATTAGCTTAAGGTGAAAAGTTTCCTTATATCTGGAAAACAAAGTTTAAATAAACAGGTAATATTTCAGACAAAAAGTCATAAAAATTATCATTCAGCCCTATGAAACTATTTACTGTTAATCTTGATCTTCTGTTAACAGTTACATGAAGCCATCAGAATTTTCATTAGAATTCTGTAGAATAAGAGTATCAAATTAAAAGAAAAGAGTAATTCCTATATGTTTTTTCACTAGAATTTTTTTTTTAACATCTGTATTGGAGTATAATTGCTTTACAATGGTGTGTTAGTTTCTGCTTTGTAACAAAGTGAATCAGTTATACATATACATATGTTCCCATATCTCTTCCCTCTTGCATCTCCCTCCCTCCCACCCTCCCTATCCCACCCCTTCACTAGAAACTTTTTAAGTAAACTTACTTTATATTCATAGAGGGAAGAAAATATATTCTCTAAATCTCAGTTTAATGATTTAATTTTGTCTCATCATTTTCCCCCAGTTTTTCATTCCCCTTTAAGAACCACATTTAAAAGCAAATGGCCAAGCATTATATCATTATACTGAAGACTGAACTGGTTGAAAAATTGCAGGGAAATTAAAATTCTACTGGAAAAGAATGTTTGTGATAGAAAACAAGAAAGGGTCTCAAATAACTAATATATAAGGAAGCACTGTAGATACATTGAAACAGAGTTTAATGATCTAAAGTTGACAAACAAGGTGATATGGACTATTCCAGGTATGCTATTGCTTGACCTGTGAATTATTTTCTTAGTGAGTAGTGTTTTTGGAGAATGCTTCAGTTCACAAATTCTTCTCAAAGCAGAAAAAATTAATAGTTCTCAGAGTCTATAAAGGGTAATTTTAATATCCTCATGTTTTTAACATTGCATATTAATGTTTGTCAAAGTAAATTCTAAATGTATAAACAAAGTAGCTTAGAGGTATATTTCATTCTTGTTACTATTGTTTAAAACATATATAAACCTTCTTTAAAATCTATAATAATCATGTTTATTATTGAATGTTTTGACAATATAGAGAAGTACAAATAAGAAAACAAACTCCTTTAATTATAACATGCATTGATGTTTATGCTTAGTATTTTGGTATATGTTCTTCCAGTACTATTCTATAAAACTATATGTGTTTGTCTAAATATTTTATGTTTGAATTATATCACGTACTGGTCTGTTACCCATTTTTCACTTGGTAATAAATATTGATCTTTAATATATTCTATATTAATATTTTAATAAAAATCTATATTAACATTTTAATGTTTGTTTAGAGTTACATTCAGTGAATGGACACATATGTGTCCAGTAAAGCCCTGTAGGCTGATATTTTGGTTTATATTATTATTTTATTGACACTGGAAATGATCCCACAGTAAACACAAATCATTCGGTACATATTTTTGTAAGTCATTAGTTTACATTTCTGGACATAAAATCTTTGGATACACTTTATTTTAATAGTTTTGATAAAAGAATTGTGGTAGCAATTTAAATTGATGATCCATTTTTCTATATACCTTGAATAACATTTTTAGGAAAAAGTGGAATTCTGTGACTGTATTTTTAAAATTTTTATACTTTTATACTAAAAGAAGATTATGCTTCTTTTTACACTTATTTTGTTCCATGTATTTTTTTATTTGTGAAATTTCTCAAGTTGTTCTTTATTGTTTTTGGAAGGAGGTGTTTGAATTTTCTTAATAATTTTTAACAAACTTTTAATTTTATTCATAGATGGGTCCTTTCATATATTTGTGTCTCATTAAATTTATAGACTTTCAGAAATTATTGATGTCTATCAATATTGTTATCAAATAAAGCAATTTATTTTTCCCAATTTTCACTTATTACTAAAATTTTCCCCTATGCTGTGTAGCTCCTAATTAGAGCCTCTTATAAGCAAATTATCTAATAGCTGCAAGATAATAAGCAAGAAGAATGTATATTTTATTTACCCTAACATATATTTCAATTACTATTATTTACTACTTGCTCTTAATATGTTCACAATTGGGCACTTTGGCCTTTGTTTATTTCTTTTCTTAATGGGAAGATTTTTGCATAGGAATGTGCAGAAATGAAATCAGATGTACAGATGGTATCATGCTTTCTTTGCTATACTTGACATATATTAGTAATAAAATTTTCTTCCTTTGATAAGGAAGATTTTGCTACAGATTGAACTCTATAGAAACATTTGTTCCATGTTCAAGAAGTCTGCATTTATTTACATAATACAGCATTTTGGGGGGCAAATTCTTAGAAGTATACACATATAAGGGATTTTTTGATTTGACAGATTTTTAAAAATATGATAATATCCAGTGTTGGCAAAAATTTTGGAGAAAGACCAATCCTACATACAGCTAATGGGAGTATACAATTTTAGAGATTTCTGGAAAATAATTTGGGAAAACATTTTGTAATAATTACTAACACATTGTTATCACAGTATTTGTGATGATATAGAAAAGACAGAGGCTGGTGTGGCTTCTTAACATTTTAATAATAATGAAAATGATTTTATAATAAAAACTAGGAGAATGGCTAAAGATATTTTCTGTCCACATGAAAATCCTTTTTATATTACAATACCTCATGATCTTTCTTTGTATTCCCTTCAAAATGGCCTTTAGCCCAAGACAGAGATATGTGTCCTCAGAAATGGAAGTGAATTTCTATTTTCAGAGGCAAACATACTTCCATAAAGACTAAAATATTCCCAGGTGATTCTGGATTTTTTTGATAGTTTGGCAGCAAAGACGTGACAAGAATTTTAGGTCTTCTTACAGTAGCCTAGTGTAATAAAATGTATCAAATACTTACAGATTTACCTAAAGAATATGTAAAAGTGAACATCTCTAAGGCACTTCATCTCCTATATAATTATATGCATTAACAAGTAATGTTACAGAACTAGGGGAGGAAATATTCATCAAAGCACCTGTACCTTCTGAACCGCACTACTTAAAAGGAGAGCACAAAATAGATACAGTAATTCTTAATGGGAAACTCTAAATAAATATTTGAAAACCCTATAGAAATTGTATAATCATTTACTTTGAAATTCCACTTTTATTAAATTAGTTGAAATAATTAAGACGTTTGAAGTTTTTACATAACAGTTAAAAGTGTAAACAATTTATACATGTAAAAGAATGAAATTAGAACACTCCCTAACACCATACACAAAAATAAACTCAAAATGGATTAAAGACCTAAATGTAAGGCCAGACACTATAAAACTCTTAGAGGAAAACATAAGCAAAACACTCTGACATAAATCACAGCAAGATCCTTTTGGACCCACCTCCTAGAGAAATGGAAATAAAAACAAAAATAAACAAATGAGACCCAATGAAACTTAAAAGCTTTTGCACAGCAAAGGAAACCATAAACAAGATGAAAAGACAACCCTCAGAATGGGAGAAAATATTTGCAAATGAAGCAACTGACAAAGGATTAATATCCAAAATATACAAGCAGCTCATGCAGCTCACTATCAAAAAAACAACCCAATCCAAAAATGGGCAGAAGACCTAAATAGACATTTCTCCAAAGAAGATATACAGATTGCTAACAAACACATGAAAGGATGCTCAACATCGCTAATCATTAGAGAAATGCAAATCAAAACTACAATGAGGTATCACCTCACACCAGTTAGAATGGCCATCATCAAACAATAAATGCTGGAGAGTGTGTGGAGAGAAGGGAACCCTCCTTGCACTGTTGGTGGGAATGTAAATTGATACAGCCACTATGGAGAACAGTATGGAGGTTCCTTAGAAAACTACAAATAGAACTACCATACCACCCAGCAATCTCACTACTGGGCATATACCCTGAAAAAAATCATAATTCAAAAAGAGTCATGTACCACAATGTTCATTGCAGCTCTATTTACAATAGCCCGGAGATGGAAACAACCTAAGTGTCCATCGACAGATGAATGGATAAAGAAGATGTGGCACATATATACAATGGAATATTACTCAGCCATAAAAGAAACGAAATTGAGTTATTTGTAGTGAGGTGGATGGACCTAGAGTCTGTCATACAGAGAAAAACAAATACCGTATGCTAACACATATATATGGAATCTAAAAAAAAAAAAAAAGGTTCTGAAAAACCTAGTTGCAGGACAGGAATAAAGATGCAGACGTAGAGAATGGACTTGAGGACATGGGGAGGGGGAAGGGTAAGCTGCAATGAAGTGAGAGAGTGGCATGGACATATATATACTACCAAATGTAAAATAGATAGCTAGTGGGAAGCAGCTGCATAGCACAGGGAGATCAGCTCAGTGCTTTGTGACCACATAGAGGGGTGGGGTAGGGAGGGTGGGAGGGAGACGCAAGAGGAAGGGGATATGGGGATATATGTATATGTATAGCTGATTCACTTTGTTATAAAGCAGAAACTAACATGCTATTGTAAAGCAATTATACTCCAATAAAGATGTTAAAAAAAAAAGTGTAAGCAATTTGAAAGTTCAACAATAAAGGGTTTGTTAAATTTGACTATTCTAGAGCAGAATACTCTGCAATCATTACAAATGAACACAAAATGTCAATACTTATAATTTATATTTTGAATAAAAAATCTACAAACAGTACACTGACATCTTTTTAATTTAAAAAATGCACATAATCGTGCTTAGAAAAAAGATTTACAAGTATAAAAGCAAAAAAATCACCACTGGGCTTCCCTGGTGGTGCAGTGGTTGAGAGTCCGCCTGCCGATGCAGGGGACACGGGTTCGTGTCCTGGTCTGGGAAGATCCCACATGCCGCGCAGCGGCTGGGCCCGTGAGCCATGGCCGCTGAGCCTGCGCGTCCGGAGCCTGTGCTCCGCAGCGGGAGAGGCCACAGCAGTGACAGGCCAGCGTACCGCAAAAAAAAAAAAAAAATCACCACTGCTTATCTATAAGTAATGAGTTCTTGAGGTCTTCTTTGTATATGCAGTTTGTATTTTTCCTTATAAACATGAATTATTTTATAACAAGAAAGATAAAGATAACTAACACATTGAAAATATAGCTAGAAGAACTAAAGTGACCCTTTACTTTTGCAAATCACATAAGCAAGGTTATATTTGTTTAAGTCCACATGTGATTGAGGTAGAATTAGAGCCATGTCCTTTTTCTTCTGGGTTTTGTTCTTTCCTCTGCACAGTAATGGTTTTTACACAGTCTGAACTAGTTTAAATATTCTTAATCTATATACCACTGACCATTTGCCTCGACATACATTTATTCAGATACTGAATAGACTGCTAAAAATCAGTAATCTAGTCCACAGATTCTTTTCATGAAACCAAATGGAGTAAAATTACCTCACAGCTATGCATTGTAGGTTTTACTTTGCTTCTATAATATCTATACTTCGTAAACATAAATGCAAATCAAATAGATGCAACAAAGGTAAAATTTTGCTCATCCCACTGTCGCTGTGGTTTCATCCTTTTACTTGGAAAGCTTGACAGTGAAAAGAAATGCTAATCTTTGAAGTCACTCCCAGCAGAGCCCTCCTTTAGCTCAGTTTGTTATGCTCTTGAAAAGATTTGAAGGAGTAGGAATCAACCTTGAAAATCATTCAAACATCTAAACATCTAAATTCACAGGACTTGCTTTCGTTGAGACAGCTCTGCTCATTCTGAATCAATACTCTCTGATGTGGGACTTTTTGATTTTCTTCTGTTCAGACATTTGAATTAAATTTTATGAAGCCATACATGAAGGGTGAGTACATAAACCATTCTTCAGGTACAATTAACAGCAAGTATGGCACTCCAGCTGAGCTATTTTATCCAAAACATCAAAGGGACTTCCTTTCTACTGTGGTCCCTTTAGGCACTTAAGCAGTAATAGCCTATGAATTACTAGCTTTAAACTGCAGGCCCGGGGAAGACCTAATTGGATGAATTCAAACATCTTTATAATGTTGATATCTACAAACGAAGACATAATCTGAATTGAAATACGGAACACACATTGAAATAGAAAGAAAGGGGACTAATGAATATAAACAAATCAAAAGCTATAAGACCAGAAGGGACTAAAGCTATTTTGTTTTCTGCTTTATTCAGCACTGATACTGTCTGACTTTATCTTTTTAAAGGAACTGAGAATTTGTATTTAATATTTGAGTTAGCTAAAATTTGTAATAAAGCAGAGTATAAAGTTGATTCTCTCATTAGGGTGATAAATAAATATGCCAAATTAATATGGTCTAAAAGTAAAGATTAAAGACTCATTAGCCTAAAAAGAGTCCAGGTAAATTGTCACTTATTGTTTCATGACAACATTTGTTCAGAGTCTAGAATTTAGCCATGCAAGTTTCTCAACTCAGCTTTTAATGCAATGTATTCTCTCTTATGCTGTTTGTTCTGACTTTTGTTCTCATACTTTCTGTACTATTTACATTTCTCCCTTTTTCTCCTCCTTCCTCCTTTCTCAATTTCTTTTCTCTCTAGGTATCCTCTTTACATTTGTGTAATATATGTATCTTTGTATGTGCATGTGAATGATGCATACATACATTTATAATATATATTCGTATATTACATATGCTTATACACAATATATAACTGTATATTTATATTTCATTATAATATAAAAAATATATATATGCATTCTAAGTTCTGTAACCTACATAAAACTTTCAAAGCAGATGGTATTTTAATTAATTTTAATAATTATATGACCAGTTTTAATATTTTTATCCAACACCTAAAATGGAAATAAAAGTGCTTTGGAAAACCATGGCAATTGTAATTCTTATTTGCTATTAATAAAATTTTAAAATAATGGGCTTTGTAAATATATAACATTCATACTGATTGTTCTGTAAATATTCTTTCTATTCCAGTTATTGATAATTTGTATTATTATTTGTCTACATTTAAGTAAAAAGAAATTGGAAAATTCTACTCTCTTATCCTTAATGAAGTGGCCTGAAAATATTGGTTTAGAACATGCAGGGCAAAGACGTGTTTTCTGCTCTGTGACAGTAAAATGAGTCAAACAAAATGAACACTTCTATAGCACCGATTAGTATGACTTCTCTTGTATCAATGTGTCATGTTATTTTTTATTTTATTTTTTTCTTTTTGGCTGCGTCGGGTCTTAGTTGCTGCACCCAGGATCTTTGTTGCAGCGTACAAGCTTCTTTCTTTTTTTTTTTTTTTTTTGCAGTATGCGGGCCTCTCACTGTTGTGGCCTCTCCCGTTGTGGAGCACAGGCTCCGGACGCGCAGGCTCAGCGGCCATGGCTCACAGGCCCAGCCGCTCCGTGGCATGTGGGATCTTCCCGGACTGGGGCACGAACCCGTGTCCCCTGCATTGGCAGGCGGACTCTCACCCACTGCGCCACCAGGGAAGCCCTCAAGCTTCTTTCTAGTTGTAGCACACAGGCTTCCCTCTAGTTGTGACATACGGGCTCCAGAGCGCGTGGGCTCAGAAGCTGTCGCACGCGGGCTTAGTTGCCCCATGGCTTGTGGGATCTTAGTTCGCCAACCAGGGATCGAACCCAGGTCTCCTGCATTGGAAGGTGGATTCTTTACCACTGGTGCACCTGGGAAGTCCCAATATGTGTGTCATGTTAAAGAGGACATGTCCTTGAAACATTTCTTTATCTTACAAGTTCCCTGGTTTTCTTTTGAATTCTCTGGATGCTTGTTTTGTTTCCTTTTTGGTTTTCCTTTTATCTATGACCATTTAATGTTGGAGGAGTCATGGGCTCTTTCTTGATCTGCTTGTAGCCCCTAAAGACACTCACTCTGCTGTTGATCAAATGAAATTTCATGGTTGCAAACAACACCATAAGGTGGAATCATCAAATTTTGTCTACATCCCAAACACCTTTTCTGAAATCAAAATTCAAATACCCAACTGCTTACTTGACATTTCCATTTGATGTTGAATATCTCAACATAGCATGCTCAAAATGAAATTCCTCATTATTCAGCTCCAACTTATTTTACTCTCATTCTAGCCCATCTCAGTTAATACAGTCTTACCTTTCTAGCTGTTCAGGTCAATCTTCAAGATTGACTGATATTCCCTATTCCCTTTGTAAAACAGATTGATTGGATACCCATCATACTCATTTTCCCTTATTAGTAGGTCAATCTTCATTAAGCCTATGCAATTCTGCATTGATCAGTTGAAAGAATTGTATACTAACAAGACGATAGGTACAATGGTATCAAATGATTACTATGGCAATCATAAAAATTAATTAAATATTATATGAACTGATACATTTGTACAAAAATACAGTTAAACTATATTTATGGTTTGAGCAACTATATTAAGCAACTATATGGTTGCTTTTTCTATGAAAGTTAAGTGGAAAGTTTTCAAAATACATATAACAATAGAAAAATTCTTCTGGAATAGGGTGTTAAGACAATCTAAAAAAGCTTCTTGGAAAAGAATGACCAGCCAGGAAAGAAATAATTCTTCAAAATAAGCTCAACTTCCCAACAAGATATTTGCTTAATTAACAAGCTGTGTGGAGTGAGAGGCTAAAAATCTTTAGTAGACTGCAAAATCGGCTACAATAGCTTGCAGATGCTTCCGCCAAAATGTAGTGAATTTTTTCACTATCTTGAACTTAAACTAGCCAATCTCTTTAAAGACAATAGATTATTCAGATTTTCAATATCCTCTTTTGTCACTTTTGTGAGTTGCATTTTTAAAATTATACACCTCAGGCATATTTCAAATATGTTGAAAAATAGTTGTACAAAATGTGCCCTAACCATCCTTTTAATATATGTAGGATTTGTATTGATACCCTAATTTTATTCCTAATGTGAATAACATGTTTTCTCTATTTCTTGATTACTCTTTGTGGGAGTTTATTAGGTTCATTAAAGTTTCTATACAACTAAAGTTTGGCCTTTCCTTTAGTGTACATTTACTTTCTATACTATTGATTTCTACTCTTATTTTTATCATTTATTCCTTCTATTTTCCTTGGGTGTGACCTGCTATTCTTTTTTTTTTGCGGTACGTGGGCCTCTCACTGCTGTGTCCTCTCCCGTTGCGGAGCACAGGCTCCGGACGCGCAGGCTCAGCGGCCATGGCTCACGGGCCCAGCCGCTCCGCGGCATGTGGGATCCTCCCGGACCGGGGCACGAACCCGTGTCCCCTGCATCGGCAGGCGGACTCTCAACCACTGCGCCACCATGGAAGCCCAATATTTTATTATTTAATTGACAAAGTAGTTATATTTCTGATTTAAAAATGATATTTTTAGAGCACTAGTTATACCCCAAGCATGATTCTAATGGCATTTCATCGTTCATTCCATTACTTCTCACAAAAATTCCCTGAAAGGGAAAAATTATTTTCTGTTTTTGCCAAAAAGAAACTTGAGGCACAGAGAGCTCAAATATCTTGCTGAAGGCTACACAGGTACTAAACGGAAGAGCCAAGATGTGAACATATGTGGTTTGGCTCCTGCATCCTTTGGGACACAACCATTTTTGCCACTATGATTTATCATTTAATTATTATTGATGATTTTGTTATCAATATTTATTGATAAGATATTTTTCTCATGTAAATTAAGAATAGAAATAAGTGAATTAAAAATAAGATGCAGGGATATTTAAAGTTTTTAAAAAAGGAAGGGGGATACAACAAATTATCCAGTTCTTATAGGTTCTCATCTTCAGGATTTAGATGAGTAGATACCATAACACAAAGCAAATCAGGAAAGGAATTTAATTTTGTCAACAAGAACATTCTTATGACTATAATTGCTTTCAAATATATTCTAGTTGGATGACAGAGGATTTAACAGGAGTATTTAGTTCTTATAAGGTGCACGCATAGGTGGTTAGATCATACTTGATTTACAGATGCAACTATATGAGCTTTCACGAATAAAGCCACGTTTCAGTGTATCGGGGAGAAAAATAAGTAATCAGTATTAACTTTAAGTATGAGCTCTCTCTGAGTTTTCTGCCTCTACTGAAGTACATACATGTTTGTTTTGCCTTTTTAACTGTGAAAAGTTATTATTCACCTACATTTTTCTTACGATCAAGGCATGTTGAAAACACACAGTCATTTTCTTTTACCCCAGTGTGGGTTCTTTGCCTTCAATAACTAGGAGGTATAGAAACATCTGGATAAATCTGACTAACCCAATTCTGTGTACAAAGACTCTTCTCCCCTTAGAGAACCTCCTTGAGGTTTGTGACATTTGAAGGTAACAGATCTTCTGACCTATTCTTTGGAGAAACTTATTGACCTTTCAAAAATACTATTTTGTCTCATCACCAGGAGAATCTCTGCCCTCACCCTTTTATGGCAATACTCACATCCCACCTCATCATCCTCCTGTCTCTAGCTCCTAAAAGTCTTTAATATGTTCTCCATTTCTATAATTTTGTGATTTCAAGAATGTTATATATATAATCATGCATTTTTTTACCTTTGATTGCATGCAATGTCAATGTACTTGTTAATAACCTGGGCTATGTTTCTGCAAAATGTTACCATTGTGGAAACTGAACTGGGTAAAGGAACCCATATTATTCTTGCAACTGCATATGAATCTAAAATTAGATTCTAAATCTAATTTAGAATTTTAGATTAGAATTTTAGATTAGAAATTTAGATTAGAAATTTCTAATTTCTAATCTAAAACTGCATATGAATCTAAAATTATTCAATATAAAAACCAAATATTAAAACAAATATTAAAACAAAAACAAAATGAAGGGATGCAAAAGTACTAAGAGAGGTATATCTTAGGAAATATACTTATAGACGTTATTTTTCTCAGAAGCAGCACCTGGTCCTAGACTGTATCCTATACTGAAGAAAAAAGAATACTATGTAAGACATTATTGTGTAAACTGACCAAATTAGAATATGGAGAGTAATTAGATTAAAATGACACATCAATGTTAAGTGTACTGGGGTTGGTAATTATACTGTGGTTATGTAAAATAATATCCTTATTCTTAGGAAATACTCACTGAATTATTTAGAGCTAAAGAGTCATACTGTAAATAACTTAACCTCAAATGTTTCAGAAAAAAGTGTGTGTGTGTGTGTGTGTGTGTATGTGTGTGTGTGTGTGTAAAGAATACACGTGCACAAATGATAAAGAAAATGAAATATTAGTTTGATCCATGCAGAGTATGTGTTTTCTTTGTAATAATCTCATTTTTACAATTTTTCATAGGTCTGAAATTATTTCTAAATCAAATTAAAACAATGCAACCGGGTTTCCCTGGTGGCGCAGTGGTTGAGAGTCCGCCTGCCGATGCAGGGGACACGGGTTCGTGCCCCGCTCCGGGAAGATCCCACATGCCGCGGAGCGGCTAGGCCCGTGAGCCATGGCTGCTGAGCCCGCACGTCCGGATCCTGTGCTCCGCAACGGGAGAGGCCACAACAATGAGAGGCCCACGTACCGCAAAAAAAATAAATAAATAAAAAGAAGGTGTGTGTATATATATATATATATATATATATATATATATATATATGACAAATAAGCTTATGAAAAAGGTCCTCAACATCATATGTCATTAAAGAATTGCAAGTTAAAACAGCATTGAGATATCAGTACACACTTGTTAAAATGGCCAAAATACTGACAACACAAATTATTGGCAACAAAGTGTAGCAACAGGAACTCTCATTCTCTGCTGGTGGAAATGCAAAATGGTACAGCCACCATGGAAGCTAGTTTGGCAGGTTTTTCAAAAGTGAACATATTCTTACCATACATTCCAGCCATCACATGCTTTGGTAATTACCCAGTGTAGTTAAAAACTTATGCCCATACAAAAACCTACACACAAAAGTTTAGAGTAGCTTTATTTATAATTGCCAGAACCTAGAAGCAACCAAGACGTCCTTCAGTAGGTGAACGTGTAAATAAACTGTGGTCCATCCAGACAGTGGAATATTATTCCATGTGAAAAAGAAGTGAGTTCTGGAAAGATAAGGAGGGACCTTAAATGCCTATCACTGAGTGAAAGAAGCCCATCCTGATAGGCTACACTCTGTATGATTCCAACTACACCGTATTCTGGAAAAAGCAAATCTATGGAAATAGTCAAAAATCAATGGTTGCCCGGTTGGGGTCAGGAGGACGAAATAGTCAGAGCACAGAGGATTTTTAGGACAGTGAAACTGTGATATATGTACCTGCATACATAATATCATGGTGGTGGACACATACCATTACAGATTTGTTCAAACCCATAGAAAGTACAACACCAAGAGTGAACACTCATGTAGACTATGGACTCTGGGCAACAACGATGTGTCAACATAGGCTCGTCAATTGTTATAAGTGTGCCACTCCGGTGAGGATGTTGATAATGGAGGAGGCTGTATGTGAGGTGGGGTTGGAAGTGCACGGGGTCTGTGTGTACTTGACTCAGTTTTGCTGTGAATGTAAAACTGTTCTAAAAAAAATAAACTCTATTAAAAAAATGGAAGCTGTGTGTTATGCTTAATTGCTTTTTTTATTGTTGCTCTAATGCTTATAAACCTATATTTGTTTTATTAATAACCCATGTATTAAAAATAATCCAAATAATCATTTGGTAAATTAATTATAGATGCTTTCTCAGTTGGATAAGAATTAGAAGCTTTAATAGGAATTTGGATAGGTCTACGGTTATTCCCAATTTATGGAAAATGATTATTTCAGTGTGGTTATGATCAGGAATCTTATGTTTCTCTATAGCTGACCGAGTGAAGAGTGTAGAATTATTAACCACATTTGTAATATAACCGTTAGGCATTGAATAAAT
This sequence comes from Orcinus orca, assembly GCF_937001465.1. Taxonomy (NCBI): domain Eukaryota; kingdom Metazoa; phylum Chordata; class Mammalia; order Artiodactyla; family Delphinidae; genus Orcinus; species Orcinus orca. The sequence continues at coordinate 5,901,781 of NC_064562.1, forward strand.
CTGTTTTTTCTAAGAAGTATTGCATAGATTGAAATGGCTATATAAGAACACTGAAGGGGTAAAAATATTGTAATACTATTTTGGGGAAATAAATTAATGTTATAAATTATCAAAATTTTTTTCAAATTTGTTTTTATGATTTGAACACCAGTCAGATCTTTTGCTTTAAATATATTAGTGTGGCTTAACAGCCAATCAATTTAAATTACCAGCTTGTTCTCAATTACATACTGAATTGAATAAGAGATAAGAAGATCCAAGAGCTTAAAATTTATAGTTTCATTACTCTGAAAAATTAAATCTAAAAATGTGTAAAACTTCACATTAATCATTTAGTTTCAGCCCATAAATGTAAATGGTTGGAACTAAAATTCACTTCAGACTATAAGTAATAATTACCCAAAAACACTTCATGAGCTTCATTAGATATTATGTTTAATAAAAGTGAGGAGCACAGGGGACCTGCCCAAATCTGCACAAATAAGAGGATTATAGTATTTAATCAGTATAAGATGGTCACCATAAAGCTTCATTTAGGAGCATTTTCAAAAAACGAAATCAGGGAAGATGATCTTGAAAATGAAATCTGATTTTCAGCTTGACAGTTTCCTTAACATAATGCAACTAATTTTTGTGCAGTTGTCTTTTCATGTTCTTTTTCTATGTGTAACAGATTAGTAAAGAAAAAAGAATAAGGAAGTGATTGAAAACACCAATAGCATTCAGATCTTTGTTTAATAAACGAGCATTTGTAAATGCCAGCAACTTTTTTTCAATTTCTAATTTTATATGACTCATGCTATTAAATAACATCTGTTAAGAAGTCACTTTGAGAAAACATTTCTAGTTTTTGGGGGATAAGGTGCGCAAATCTTGTTAGAGGCAGTGGAAGCTCTATTTCTGATTCTCTGTGCAGAGTGAAGCAGAGAACATGCTACATTTACAGACACACTGGGGGCTCTGAAAAAATTTTCTGTAAATTATTAGAAAATACAAATTTACCTTTAAGATGTATTTGTGTAATTTAGTGGGTCATTTCAGTGATACAAAGTTTATATTCTTATAATTACTTGAGGAACACACTATTCATACCACACTGCTTTAGAGCTGCCTTATTAATGCAATAACTATGCCAAGATTTAATTTTAGAGTCTCTTTTCATGCTAGAATACCTATCACCTTTTCTAAAAACTATTTATTTGGTTGGTTGCGCCGGGTCTTAGTTGCGGCAGGCAGGCTCCTTAGTTGTGGCTCGTGGGCTCCTTAGTTTTGAAGAATACATATTACCTTTTGATAGGCATTAAATTAAAAAAAAGAATGAAATCATCAACTGCCTAGTGCATATTTCTGGAAGTGCTTAGACAACAACTATACAATTTCATTAAAAAGTAGTGTGCACTCTGACTGGAGTCGTCACTACTTTGTGGAATCTATGAGCTCTCTGTTAAATATCTAATTACAATTCAATACCACGTGGCTTTTCAGCGACTTACTCCTGAATGTTAAAATTTAGGTAATTGAACTGGGTGACACAGAGTCTATGAGCTTCTATAAGAAATAAGAACCTAATACAAAGGTAACATATTGGCAATATGGATAAACTTTCATCATTTAAAAAAATGCACTCAAAATTTGGAATATAAAAAAGATTGCAAAATTACATGAACCCAGTGATTTTTAAAAGTAATCTGAAAACAGAGTAAATGCTTAAACATTCAATTTGGACTATTGGCTTGTCCTATGGTTTATGGAATCTCTTAGGATATTTAAATGAGATTCCAATTATAATACAGATTTGTACTTTTGTAATGTCTTTCACCAAAAGCAAGATTTTAGTAGGATTAACTTCAAGTGGCAAAATGTCAATGTATAATCCTTTAGAAGTTAAACACACACACACATGCATATACAGATATATATGTGTATATATAAATATATGCGTATATTTATATGTATAGTATATATAAATACATATGTGTGTACGTATCTATATAATGGGCCAGTAAACATTATCCTATATCTTTTTAGCAAATAGAAAAAAATAAAATAAATTATGTCAGAGTAATTACGGAAAAAGTTGGGTACCTGTTTTAATCAAAATATCTTATGCCAATCCCCTTCTCATTTCTTTTTCTGTTAACTTGCTCTAACTCTTACCTTTCCACTTTGAATAACTATACTTCCTCTCTCAATCTCTACATATGTATTACAGTTCTCAAGTAAGAAAATATATAAATATATATAATTTATATGTAATCTATATAAACATTTATAATAAGTATTTAAAGTATACATATAGTATGATAGTATTTAAAGTGTGTATATATACTTAATTTATTTATTTATTTGGAGAGAGAGAGAGAATCTCTATACCTATAACACACACGTATGTATGTATGTTTGTCTGTGATCTTGGGGAAATATCTGAATATTTATAATTATATTTTCTCGCCACATGGCTGTTCTGAACTCAGAAGCATATAGTGTCTATCCTCCTATCGAATCATTTTGTTTGCAAAAGCAGATGGATACTAGCTCTTACCTGGTTCTGGGGAAGCTGAGTCAGTCTATAGAACGTGTTTCGTAGGCTTCAGCACAACTGAGCTGTGTCTTCAACCTGACAAGGCTCTATGATGTTGGTTCTTGGAGAAGGGAGCTCAGTGCAGGAGTTAAGGTTCCCTTTTCACATGCATACACCCAAAGCCTAAAGTTGTAAGAAAAAATGCGGGCTTACAGACAGAGAAAAGATCATGTCATCCAAACATTTAGGTCTCACTGTTTTCTCTTCAGCTTCACATGTTCACTTATTCACACTTTTTCTCTTTAAATATCTGCACCTGACCAGAGTCTCTTGCTTTAAAAACAAATACGTCTCTTCTCATTATTCACTGTTCAAAACGTCCCACTTTCCACATATCCACTAATACAGAGAACATGAACATAACATTTCCTGATGCAAAATATAATTATTCAGACATAAAGAAATTTCAATAAATTTTTATTGTAATATTTAGCAGTAATAAGATAAGTAAAACTCAGAAAATTGAATAAATGTGATTATCATTATTTTCAATAACATTCTTTTATGTGTTAAAAATTATAGTATATAATTATATAACTATTATATATATGTGTATATATATTCATCATCATGGAACTACTGAAAAAAATGCCAAATATATGTAAATGAAAATTAAACTGACCTAACATTTCAGGAGACAGAGGTAACCACTGTTTTCTATTTATTATGTTAATTATAGACATTTTTCCTATGTTTCCATGCAAAATTCTTAGGTTAAATTAGTACACGTGTGTGTGTGTGTGTGTGTGTGTGTGCGCGCGCGCGCAAGTGATAGATCTGTCTACCTCACCAAGCTATGGGTACAAATGCAACACACAAGTGCCAATAACAACAATTTTATTAACTTTTCTCACCTGCTACCCCTGTATCTCCAAGTCATCCCAATTATTTCTTTTTCCGTTTATCTTAAGACATCTTCAGGACTGTCTCCCGCGTGCTCAGTGATACATGTGGAGGAATTATCTTTTTACACACTACAGAGTGTATCCACATACTGTTTTCTTTTCCTGGTCACCTTGCTGTCATTTACTGCTAGAACTTCTCCCAGTACCAATAATCTTTACAGGCTTTGGCCGCATCTACTTGGCAATGCTATTCCATTTTCCATTCAACTTTTTTTATTGGCATGACTTCTCATTTGAGTGGATACTGAGTTTCTCCAATGCTATTCTCTTTGACACAGAAGTAAGATGAGTGTCCTTCTTATATCGCACTGTGATGGAACAAGAGGAGTGGAATCTCTTCTCCAGTTTCAGAGTCCCTTCCTCAAGGCAGCTCTTTCTTTTTTTATTTAAATTTTTATTTTATATTGGAGCATAGTTGATTAACAATGTTGTATTAGTTTCAGGTGTACAGCGAAGTGATTAAGTTATACATATACATGCATCTATTCTTTTTCAAATTCTTTTCCCATTTAGATTATTAGAATAAAGAGGTTATTAGGATATTCATATATACACTGGAATATTAGCCATAAAAAAGAATGAAATAATGGCATTTGCAGCAACATGGGTGGACCAGGAGATTATCATACTAAGTGAAGTAAGTCAGACAGAGAAAGACAAATATCATATGATATCGCTTATAAGTGGAATCTAAAAAAAAAAAATGATACAAATGAACTTATTTACAAAACAGAAACAGACTCACAGATTTAGAGAATGAATTTATGGTTACTGGGGGGTAAGGGGGGAGGAGGGATAGATTGGGAGTTTGGGATTGACATGTACACACTGCAATACTTAAAATAGATAACCAACAAGGACCTACTGAAGGCAGCTCTTTCTGGCCCCCCAACAGCTACCATGAGCTGGTTTTGGAGATCTGTGGCTTGCCATCTTCCCCGTTAATTTGGCCTCAGTATCATGGACACACTCTCCTCTGCTTTCACCAAAACCCCCAATGTATTTCCACCACTGAAATGGGTTTGGAGAGTCCAAGTATCTGTCAATCTGTGAGGATATGCCCAAATCCCATTGGTGGGTCCAGGGGTAGGTCTATCTGGAATATATGCCAGATTATAACATATAAGTCAAACTCTCTTCTCAAGGATCTTTTAGAAAAACTTAACCTTTTGTAATACTTCAACCATTTGTGATTTGGTCTTTAATTTGTTTTAGCACTATTTTTGCCTCACTTTAGCATTACTTTAACTTTGTAAGTAGTAAAATGTATTGATATGTGCTTGTAACTTCTTTATTTTATTTTATATTAAGACAATGCACTCCTAAGTTGAGGTTTATTAAATAGTCACCTTTTCTTTCATCTTTTAGGATTTTGTATTTTATGTTTATCTCTTTTATTCATCTTCCATTAGTTCGATGCCTGCTGAAGTGGAAGTACAGCTTAATATTCTTTCTGCACAATAAAATTGGTAGGGAGAAGCCTTCTAAAGGTACTGTGATAGCAATGGGGGAGTCAGACATGGGTATAAAAATTGGAGATTCATACATTCCTCAATGAACTTGAAACCTTTAGGGGAAAACACATGTAAAACACAAATCTACCCAAATATTAAGGGATGCCAAAGGTGACAGTTTTGCTGTTACTATTTTTCATACTTAACATTTACCAAGTGCTTTCTGTGAGCCTCACACTAAGAAGACCTATTATAAATTTTACTAATTAATACAAGGTCTAGAAAAGAGAGGCAAACATGCCATCCAGTTTTTCTGGCTTGGGAAACAGGGTAAATGATGACATAATTAACAAATGCCCTATATGAACTGATTTAGGGAGAAAAATTTAAGTTCGATTTTGGACAGATTGTTTGATATGCTCCTGAGAATTCTAAGAGATGTCTCAGAGAAGTGTCTGAGTGACCTTAGCAAGAACAGTCTCACTGGAATGATGGAATCAGAAGACAAATTAAATTGAGTGGAAGAGTGAGGAGGAAATAAGTGATAGAAATGGAAAGTGCTCACAAAACTCCACAAAAAATAAGTTGTAAAGTAAATGAGAGACAGAGTGTGAACTGGAAAAGAACAGAGTCAAGGGAGTGTCTGTGTTTCTAAGAAGAGAGAGAATTTTAATATGTAATAAACATTGAAAGGTAGAGTCCAGTATAAAAATACAAATGGGTATCCAGAGGCTGTCAGAGAAAATCTATGACCAGAGAGCTGAGAGGAAGAAAGGAATGTGATAAAGGCAGAGTCAAAGGAATTGGCTACAGAGAAAACCAGTCATTCATACATTGGAACCGTAGGGAAGGAGGTCCAGGTAAATACACATTGATTAATTTGTTGCTGTCGACTTGAGACCCTTTTGACCAGATCCCTTTAACGTGGATCTGAAGTCATCTGCTAAGGACCTTGAAGGAAAGTCAAGAAGGTTAAAAGTAGTGACTGGGGAGAATGAGGGAGTAGCATGACGAAGGAAATAGAATGCTGCTGGTCAAAACAGAGGAGCTAATTGTGGGTGGTGACGTGACCCGGAGTTCATGGCAGTGCAATTCCTCTGGGGAACGTGCTTGCTTCGGGTGTGATTCAATTAAGCACAAGAAAGACATGGATAAGCGCAAGAAAGACATGGTTTCAACCAAGGTTGAAATTCTACACACGGATGGGATGGAATGGTAGGGAGCTTGAGTGCTTTGTCAGGAGAATCTCAGTCATGGTGTTAAGGGGTGTGAGTGATGGATAGGAGAGTTTAGCCTGGCCCCCGAAATGGCTTTAAACATTCATTTCCTTAAATATACAAATTATAATTTATGCCAAAAATGATTTTTTGAAAAATGACTTGGCAAATTAAAATAATTAAAAACCACAGGAGAAGTGCAAAGATAAGCTTGTTAAGGTTATTTATTTATGAATAAATTCAACCAAATGTCTGAAAACGTTCTCTGGAGAAATTGGGAGACTGTTCCCCTGCTCTTTAAGAAGGCCTAAAGCTAGTTAATATTGGTGTGATGACTGTTCATCTTTTATAGTATGCTCTAACCTTTTCTTTGAGAGACAATTTAAATAGCGAGCTGTGAATATAGTACTTTAATTAAGCCATCTCTTCTTTACAGCTCTGATCTTATGTTCGAATATATTCTGGGGAGAATGAGCTATACTGTAAAAAATGTTTAGAATCTTCTTTTATTCTGCATCTTTTAAATACATTTGTTATATGGAGGAATAATGAATCTCTATACCACAGCAGAAAATTCTGTCTCTAATATTTATCAAATTTGTATCAAACACCTTGAAAACAAGTTGGTGTTGAAAAAGTACCAGTAAAATGATTCAATAAGGTGAAGTCTCTCAGTGTGTGTGTGTGTGTGTGTGTGTGTGTGTGTGTGTGTGTGTGTGTGTGTAGGGATGTGATTATTTATGTGAATTCACACAGATTTTGGACTAGCAATGTACAAGTCCATAGTAAAGTCAGTATATTTGTTGTGGGTTACATAGCTGGAGACGCCCCAAATTTAAAGTTTGAGATAGCAATAAGGCATAATGGACACGTGAATAAAGAAATAACTAAGGTGGAAGCTTTAAACTTCCAGCTTGGTAAAAATGTTACACACTGTGATTTTTTATTAAGGGGGCTCTGTAGAAAGAAATGTTACTCTTGCTTTGTCAAGTGTAGTGGCAATAGTCGTGAGGCAAAGAATCTGTCCTGATTCAGTGCTATCCAATTACTGTCAGTAATTTCCACCACTAGCCAGAAAGTGTTATGTTAATAGTGTTCATTTTAACAATGCTAAAAATACATTTCTTATGCTATGAAAATGTAGCCATTTTTTTTCTACCAGTAATTTTGAATAGTAGTGTTTATTGCAAATGATAAAGATAGAAACTTTGCTGAGAAAAAGGAAGATTCTACAAAAATTTTTTGACTGGGTAACACTGACCCATATAAATAAACACAGAACAGGTTGCAAAATAATGTTCAAATTAGGTTTTAGTTGAATTGATACATTTTATTTTATAGTGCTTCAAAAGTAAGTAAATTCAGACAGCATGACTATGGAAGGAGGACAGTTTCTTATAAAAATAAACAAAAATGTGTTTGCCTGTTACTTATGGGAAAAAGTCAACTTCCCATATCCTAGTCAACAACAAAATAATTCAAGGTAAAGCAAAAAGCAGTGCCAATAAAAACCAAACAAGGATGTATTGTGAGATGGGAAGTTTGTAGGACTTTATAAGATATAAAACAGGCTGGATCAAACAAATGAAACACTTCACCAGTCTGGTTCACTATCTAAAGAAAAGAAAAAAAAAAAAAAACTGTCAAAGGTAAGGGAAAATGTCACGAAATGTCAGAGCTAGAAGTCCTACAAGATAAACCAGAATATTTTTCTAGAGATAAAGACTGCTGTTCAAACCTATTGGAACTCTATAAATCAAATTCATGAAAAAGGGACACCTCAATAAGCTAGAATGTCAACATTAATAAACAGAGTCAAACAGAACATTAGAGTAGGAATGGAAAAAGGAAAAGAAGTGGAATTATTTCCAGTTGCTAGGCTTTGCAACAATATGTTCGTGTGGGTTCTAGAAAGTGTGAGTGGGAAAGAAGAAAGACAGTATTAGGGAAATAAGTGGGTGCATAGAATAGGAAAAGAAGCATTGATCTGTAGATATTGGAATTGTTTTTAAGATGAGCAACTGTGAATAATAGCTACCAGATACTGAGCCTGGTTATATGACAGCAACTCTGCTTGCCACTTATAAGGTTATTTCATGTTATCCTCAAAATAATTTTTTAAACTGTGTTATTATTCCCTTTTAGAGAGGAGGAGACTAGCTCAGAAAACATATATCAATTTACCATTGTCACAAAGTGACCGAGGACCTGGATGGAGTATGAGTCCAGCCAGAATACAGTATTTTAAATGGTAATATATTCACTCATTCTTTTGTAGTGTCATTCTTCTGCTCATCTAATTTGTTTAGGCAGCAAAATTGTGATTTTGTACTCAGAGTATTCAAAAAAATCATTGCCAATGGTATCACAAAGTATACAATGAAGAAATAGTGATTTTTTAAATATAGAAAGTATATTTCCATATTAAATACTCAGCAGATAAATCCACCTTGCAGCTCTGAAAATATGAGATACTGGGATTCTTTTCAGGTAATAAACGATATAAGGTGAAACATTACCGATTGGACACTACGACCTCAGTAGAAACTTATGTTGGTCCCTGTAGAATGACCGATGATTAAGTCACAATAATTTGACCTCTGGGTGAGATTGTGTATTAATCAGTGAAGCCTTAGAAAATAGTTATCAAACATTAGGGTTTTGTTTTAGCTCTGCTACTGCTGAGCTATTATTCTCACAATAATTAATCAAAGGTTTAATTGCTTAAGGCTTCTTCATAATGAAACAATGTCGTCTGCACAGAGAGTGATGATTGCCTCCTAATTTACGGTGTTAGAAAGGGCTGCATCCAAATTATCTAAGTCAGTAGATACGTTACCCAAATTATTTTCTGCCTCACACAGATCATATTTATAACACAGTCTCATGGGTGACATCACTCATTACACAGAATAATTCTAAAATGGTGGAGGGTGTATTACCCTAAGGTAATGCTTCTCGAATCAGGCTGCTCATTTTGGTCATTTGTGGAATCCATAAAAATACAGTTATCAGATGTACATCCCTACAATTCCGGCTCAGCATAGCTGAGAAGAACCTAGGCATAGAACATGTTTGTAGAACTCGATTTGGAAGCATAAATGGTTTTGAAAACTATTATTTAAGGACAATATAGAACCTTTTGTATATCAAATAGAGTAAGCTATTTAATTCAACAAACAAATAAATAACTATGACCATAAAACTCCAGAGATAATTCTGATATGCTACCTGAACATAGATTTCTAGAATGGGTCTGATCAAAATGCTGGAGGGTAAGTATATTTGCAGACTTTGAATTCCAGATCTGTGCACGAGCCTGCACATTTATTTTTCCCTCATGCCCAAATCTATTTGAAATAGCAGAAAAATAAAAAATATAAATAATTCTATGAGAGTCTAGAAAGAAAAACTTTGCAACGCCACTAAAGCAAAAGAGAAGGCTTCCGAGTGATTGTTCCCAAAAGAATCCTGGAGGGACAAGAAGGGCAAAAATAACTCAGAAATTGGGAACCAGAGAAGCTGTGATTCAGAAGACAGTTCAGGTGAACGAAAATGGCACACGTGCACCAGGCCATCTCTGAGACAGGCTGATGTTCCGCCTCTAAAGACAAGACCTTTTAATAATGTCAAAGCTTGTAACTATTCTGACAAGGTGGGAAATGTGTAATGGTGGCTCTCCATGGAAGGATTTGGGTCTAGAGAGGCCAAAAATCTAGATATCAGCTTTGATCTATCATTTTCCCTCACACACACCAACATCTGATATATCAGACATTCTCGCTGGTTCTAAATGCAAAACTTCTATCCCATTTATTCCACATGCGTCTCCATTTCCACAGCTGCTGTTCTATTCCATGCCAGCATCCTGTCCACCTGCCTGACTGCAAACCTTTCTACCTGGCATCTTCGTTTGCACTCTTCTTCCATTGCTAACTAATCTCCAAACAGCTCCCATGATAAGATTTCAAAAACATTACATCAGGTCATGTTCTCCACTTGTTTAGAGCCCTGCCATTGTTCTCATTGAAAGTTGAAATAAAAAGCCAACTCCTTTCTGTGGCCTGAGAGGTGTTGCACATTGAGGTCTTCACATCTTTATAGGTAGCGGTCCTCCCTCACAGGAGGGTACTCTTGATTTTTATGCTATTTTATTGTCCTAGGTATAGGATCCAGGATAGGACGTGTCTTCTTTGATTATACAATAAGTGTGAAATTGTACACAAATCTGTAAGTAAACACAATAATTTATGTAAGCCTGTTGATGCTCCATTGCTTGGAAGAAATGAGCTATCTTTTAGAAAATATGGATAAAATACTGCAACGTCTTAGACCACAGAGGACCATTACTAAATGTAAAATTTTATTGTTTCTCCTCTTATTTTTTCAGGTTTCATGTTTTACTGAGTATGGTTCACAGCAGAAGAGCAATACTGAAAGGAAAAAGAAAGTTTTCATTCTCAACTTGTTCTAAAATATCCATCACTGAAGTAAAGGTAAGCAAAGAAGAAACAGAAATACTAAGTCCTTAATTATAGACATAAAATTAGTAATTCAAAGATTGTCACATACTTTCCCACTGAGTGATATTTATCTGAGATGATAAATTAGCTTCAGCAACAATATTCTTCTCCTATTGAAATAAACATGTCTGGGGAAATTCATATTTCCTATGAATAATATTTTGAGAAGTCAATACAGTCGTTTGTATTTAAGCCTCCCCAAATTTAAAATTCAGGTGATAAATGCTCAGGAAATATCCATCATGGTTCTGGAGACATCTGAGGGATTGCTACATGCGCCAGTGAGAATGATAAATAAGATCTAATAATGATGTAAGGCATACCGACGTCATCCTAAAATTGTGGTACAGAAATGATTTTAAGTAGATAAGAACGTGACCTATTAAAAAAGCTTAAAAATTATATAACTTGATTTACCAAATTTACTATAATTGAAATCTGAATAAAGAATAGCATAAAACATTAAACAAAGGATTCATTTAAAAATAGTCAAGTAGCTATGAGAAAAGGTAAAAATAGTCAAGTAGCTTGAGAAAAAGCAAATGGTCAATAAGATTTTATTCTTTCACTCAAGCTGCCATATTAAAAGAAGAAATCTCAGATATTTGTAGCAGTACTTGGAAATATCTGTATTGCCAGAAAAGTACCCTTTCATTTGGGGGCTTGGTCATTTATTACTCTATAGAAGCTAAGTGTTAACCCCCCTGAAATGTGACAGGTCTAACTAGTTTAACTTAAACTTTGTAGTGGAAAATCACTTTATCTTTGGTGTGGAATTATAGTATACTCAGTTCGGTATATCACTCAAGAAGAAAGGCGTAATAAGAAGTTAGGCACTAACAAATAAATACCTATATTCTGTTGTTTGTTGGATGTAATTAGGTAAGGGGAAAATGGCACTAAAGAACTAAGGTAGATTATATTTTTATCCAAAGAGTTTCTTATCTGTAAAGTTTTCACCAGTGTGGCAAAATGACCGGTTTTCAAGAAATCAGACAGGTTAAGAAGTTTGTTAGGGAAAAAAAAAAACGTTAGCAAGTAGAGACCACAGGTTCTGATCATGATGGAGTAATCTATAACAGAATCAGCTGCTTACTGAAAAGGACTGTCAAAACTGTGCTAAATATATAAAACCTCTATTTAAAGGCATTGGAGAGATGCCAGTGCAGTCAGGATGGGCAAGGATAAAATTCTGAAGAGAAGGGAGATGAACTCAGAGTAGAGCTACACATTCACTCTATTTTGTTTTTCCCCGAGAACATTTGCAAATTCTCAGGGTGGTGGGGAATAGAATACTGAGAATGAAAACGGAGTAATACTAGGATAAAGACACAGGAGTTGATGTTAAAAGCTTCCAAAGCAGGTGACACTTAAGCAAAATTTCAGAGAAACCCCATGCAGTTGAACCATTGTACTAACTTTGAAGTTCTACAGGGAAGATGAGAATTATAAACTGAAGGATTTGTTTCCTTGAGAGTAATTTTGAGATTTTATGTGAAGAAAGAAGGATAGCACCTGACTAGATATTGACAAGATAATTCTATGAGATGCTTAGTGCATCTAGAGCTGTGCTGAGAAAGAGTCCATGTGACGGTAGTTAGATTAGGGGAGGATCATGCTTACAGATCTGCTTACAAGCTGACAACATTTTGGCATCTCAAGAACTAAGCACCCTTGGCGTGAATGTTGGACTTCTGAAAGCAGACACCTTCTGGGTGAAGGAGGTGAAGTTTTCTTAAGTGGCTTCGATCAGAGGAGCCATGGAACCAGAGTAGGGGATGAAGAAGAGTGGCAGAGAACTCATGCTGACAGATCTCTAAGGACATGCAGGTATATTATTACTTAGAAAAGGTTCTAAGTGATAATCGAGGAATTTTTTAAGAGGATACGTTGTGTGCTATAGGTTTATGTGTTGTATACAAACAGCAAGGCTAAAATACATCCCAGTTGGATTATCATTAAAATTTAATATGATTTCATGGGACTTCCCTGGCGGTCCAGTGGTTAGGACTTGGGACTTTCACTGCCGTGGGCCCAGGTTCGATCCCTTGTTGGGGAACTAAGATCCCGCAAGCTGTGTGGTGCGGCCAGAAAATAATAATAACGATACGATTTCAGTCCTGATCACAATGCTAACACACAGATGTTGTGTCTACGTCACAATCACGTAAACTTAAAAACGTCAGACCTCTTCAGAAGTAAATAAATAGTAAAATCAAGGCAGGTAATTCTTATTGCTATTGTTTCCACATAAATCTCAACTAATCTTACACAAGTACGTGGGTGATAGCAAACCAACCAATAAACCTTCCATCTCCACAAGAGCAGCTTATAGGATAAGAAAACACACTGACCTGGTTTTACATTTCAACACATAATTTAAAAATAAATAAGTCTGGAAATTACAGCAAATCATTTCTAATCGTAGCATTGTAGGGAAAGAGAATTCAGATTCTGAAGTTGTAGAGAGCATTGGGAATGTGAAAACATCCTTCATTTCATCAGCATGTGATCTTTAATTGATCCCCAGCCACCAGAGAGCTAAGAATTATCGGTGAAGATAAAATAACCCTGAACTGGGATTCAGGAAACAAAAATTCTAGTCTGGGCAAATCAATTAACCTATTGACCCTTAGTTCCCTCAGATAAAGAATAAGGAAGTTAAACTAAATGATCAAAATGGAATTTTCCATCTGGGCCAGTCTGTGAATTTATTTATTTATTTTTTAAGGGCCATCAATTATTTTTCAATATCTTCATAAGAACAGGAAAATGACAGTCTTTGCTCTATTCAGCAGCATATACTTCTTTGCAGCTGATTCCTGAGCAGAAAGAATAATGGACTAACAGCTAATTTGTGGAGTAAAGGTTTGGCATGTCCTCTAGTTAGTTATTCTTTATCAATCATCCTTTCATTTTTTTGTCCCAAGTCTGTGATCTTCCAGGTAAAATCTTGAGAATTTTGGAAATACATTAGCTCTTTCAAAGCTTTTAGGGACCATCGTACTATGCCAGGGGACTATTAGGTAGAACAACCCCTGATTTAGTAGGCATTGTTGAGAATTAGCTTGGTCCATTTAGGTAAAATTAGTTCAGTGCAAAAGTTTTAAGCTTCACATGTGAGCTTATGGCATTCCTTTTGATGGCTCAGAGCTCTCTCTGACTCCCTGGTTTGGGACTGTCTCTGGGACAGTGAAGTTTGTTAGGAAATGCTCCACGCTAACTGATATCTTTGGTTGGGAAGTTTTACTTCCTTGAAAGAGCATAACAGAATTTCAAAAGTGATTTTGACTAGAGAGAATAGATATAATTTTAGTTAATATTAAAAATGAGAAAAAAAAAAAAGAAAAAAAAAGAGCTTCATGCTTGGAAGGAAGATTTTGCCATTCATCAACCTAGCTGTTTATGATTATTACTTCATCAGAAATACTAGCTATAAGAACCTAGCTCTAAGGACTCTTTTTCCTTAAGGAATTCCTTTTTTTCCTGTTTTTAAAATTTGTATAAAAAGGAAAGCTTAGTGTAGATCCAGAAATTAATGGGGAAATTACCCTTGGGAAGCTGGTAGTGGATAGCATAAATTTACAATCTGGTAACTCTAAATTTCACAAGTAATTGCAGCCATAAGAGTTGGAGCCCACGTTGAAGTTATAATGAAATTACCACAGAAAGCAGCCATCTAACCAACAGAAATCTAGCAAAAAGTTAAAGCTACTTTGTTGCCACCCAAAAGGCATGTAAATAAAGTCTTTGAAAACCATAGGGAATCCATCAATAAATTTTATACAGATGTAAAGGATGACATAAAATAGAATTTGTAGTATTATCCCCTGATGAGAAAAAAAATTCATTTTTTCTTTAATGAAAAAAATATATCTCAACTTGAACACCTTTTAAAATCTATTAAACTATAATCTACTTAGGAAATCTACATGAGTTAGAGTGATTTTAAAACTGAACTACTGAGCTTCCCTGGTGGCACAGTGGTTAAGAATCCACCTGCCAATGCAGGGGACACGGGTTCGAGCCCTGGTCCAGGAAGATCCCACATCCCGTGGAACAACTAAGCCTGTGAGCCACAACTACTGAGCCCAAGCACCACAACTACTGAAGCCTGCGCGCCTAGATCCCACGCTCGGCGACAAGAGAAGCCACCTCAGTGAGAAGCCCACGCACAGCAAGGGAGAGTAGTCCCCACTCGCTGCAACTAGAGAAAACCTGCATGCAGCAACGAAGTCTCAATGCAGCCAAAAATAAATAAATTAAAAAAAACTGAACTACTAATCTCATTACGTAGGCGTATATTCAGTTAATAGAAAAGAACCCTTATGAAAAGTTGAATTCATAGCAAATTATGACTGATGTCTTTGAGAACAAGGGCTACATCTATACGTAAAGTATTTATACTAGATACTTTTGTTTTACTTTATTAAAAAGCTGTGACAAATTTCTCAAAAGTTATATCACATATTACAGATGTTAATTCAATTGGGCTTCAAAACTGATATAAAACTCTATAAATGCTATATTCTTGATATGCAGGGAATCTTGTATTTTCAGACACAAGTCTATCTGATGTATGAGTCCTTTATACCTTCAAACTTTACTTAGAAATGATTAAATTCTAAAAATTATTTTTTGTAAAATCCCATGCCTTCTTCTCTACCAGTGATATGCATACTTTTTCAGTAGATACAATTTAGAATAGAAATAAAACGTAAGTTGATTATAGTGGTTCAAGGTAAAGATAGATTATTATGGATTGGTGTAGTCAGAGAAAATTTAGTGGAGAAAAGAGTTAAGCTCACTTAAAGGAAGGGATTTATCAGAATTGAGCCTCGTGTCTTAAAAAGAAGCAGGATATGCATATAGACAGACATTAGCATGGCATATGTAAGAATGAGGAATTAAGGCAGACAATACAAGGATTTATACAGAAAAGTTCAGCGGCAAAAGGTAAACAGATTCTGTCAGTTTTTAATAGAGAAATAAAATTGTTTAGGCTTAATGTAGAAGAAAGTAGGGAGTCAATGTGTCTGATCTCTACTTTTTAATGCTGGATAGGGGCATGAGGCAGACGTGATTTTAGGAGGATTAATCTTCGAACAATATTCAGGCAGCCTCTGAGAAAGGAAAAACAATCACCAGAAAATACTGAAAGAAAATTTTAGTAATAATTCTAATGTAAAAGTATGAGCATCTGGTTTCTGTACAGATAAAATGTAGATAAAGGAATGGGAAACCAAAAGGGCCAAGTAGTGCTCAGGCCTGGTCAGAGGCAGTAGGGAGATGTATTGTTTCAGAGAATTTCAAAACAATAATAAAACTGAATAAAAGTTTATCTGTTTCTAATGTCAAAGATAAAATACATTTTCCTGACAAATTTTGGTCTAAGTACCAAACAGTTGCCATCGTTACTGATGAGTTTTAATCATACACACACAAGCTTTACCTTAGCCTATTTAAATTACTTTTCCTCAATAAATATTGCAGTTAAAGGATGTTAATTCAAAGAACTTCTGGTTATAAAATCAACTCCCATTACCCATGGCCTCCACTATACCATTTCATGTTCATTTCAAGAGTCAGTTCATGAGAATTCGGAATCCTTTGAGCTCATTTCAGGTAGTTTGTGTTTTAAAGCCCTAAGATATTAGATATTTCTTCAGTAAAATGCAGTACTTTTGAAATAAGCAGAGGGTATGGTGATTTTTAAAATGAAGAAACAGAATTTGAGGTTTTTTTACTTCTGTAATATTTACTTATTATTATTAATTTGTGTATTTTCAAATGACATGATTTTATATATATGTATATATACATATGAGATCCAGTAAAACAAAATTGTCACTTCTTTTCTGACTATTATTATTTGCTTCCTTTTAGGATTATTATTGAAAATAATTTTCCTGTATAGAAAAAGTGGGTGTTAGAAAATAATTCACTTCAGCTGTCAAAATGTTAAATATACTGCAGAAATAAAATAATAGTAGAGGCATTTTTAGGCTTATATATAAGATAAATGAAGTGGAATCATCAAAGGAATTTTTGTGCTTCTTGTTTAGAGATTAGGAATATTAAACGTAGTAAAGAATCTGGAACAAGGAATCAGTTAGCTAGTTTGTGAGTAGAAAGAATGGGGAGAAAAGATAGTGAGTTTGGTTTTTTGCATATTTGATTTGATATGATGATGGCTACTGTAAGCTAAGATAGAACATATACATTTATAAATCTATGTATACATATGTGTTATAGTACCTTATATTGCATTATGGTGATTTGGTGAAATGTTTATTTCTTTGGATATATTGTGAATCCCTGATATTTAACCAAGAGCATGGCACGAAACAGCTACTCAAAGTGGTCAAAGATCGAGCACATGAACACATGTGAAAAAGTTTCAGACCTGAGAACAGGTGAGCTATGAACGCCAGAGATGTGTATTTTGCAATTAGATTGCTCTTTTCTTGAGGCTGACCAATAGGGTCTTTAAAATTTTTTAATTTATTTTTTAATAAAAATTGTATGTATTTAAGGTGTACATCATGATGTTTTGATACACATATACACAGTGAACCGATTATTATGTCAAGCTAATTACCATATCCGTCACCTCACATAGTGACCTTATTTGTGTGTGTGTGATGAGAGCACCTGAAATCTACTCTCTTGGCAAATATCCTGCATACAGTATATACTATTAACTGTAGTCACCATGCTGTACATTGTATAGCTAGAACTTATGCAACTTTGTACCTTTTGTCTAACATCTCCACATTTCCCCTCCCTCTCCACCTCTGGTAACCACCATTATATTCTCTGTTTCTATGAATGTGAATTTTTTGACTCCACATGTTAACAGATCATGGAGTGTTTTTCTTTCTGTGTCTGACTTATTTCCATAGCATAAGGTCCTTCTAGTTTTGTCCATGTTGCCTCAAAATGGCAATATCACCTTCTTTTTTAGGGCTGGGAAGCCATCTGGTCCTGGGGTTTTCTTTGTTGGGAGGTTTTTGATTACTACTTAAATTTTCGTATTAGATGTTGGTCAGTTCGGGATTTCTATTTCTTCTTGATTCAGTCGTGGTAGGTTGTATGTTTCTAAGAATTATCCGTTTCTTCTATATTATTCAATTTGTGCATACCTGGGGTCACTGCAATACTCATCTTTAGCTTAGATTTTACTTCCTCAAAGATATTCTCTGAGCATCTTACTAAAGAATCCCACTCACCATCTATTGCATCTATTGTGTTTATTTTTATATTTATTTTCTATATAATTTCAGTTAACACTAGTTGAAAGTATGTATTTTCTTACATATTTCCTCCCATTAGAATACCAGGTTCTGTTTTTTTTCCTGTCCTGTTCACTTTTGTATTAAAAAAATAGTACAGTGTTTAGCATTTATTATTATTTTTTTAGAAAGAATAAGATCATAGATTTTTCTATAAATACTAAACATTGAAATTAAAAATACTTTTAAAATAGTCATTCTTTGGCAATATAAATGCTACAATGTGATTTACCATTCAAATTTTACACTTGCTGTGTGAAAGCTTCAGGTGATCCTTCATAATATTTGCAAAAAATATGCATTGATTATTGCATTAATGATTTAAAATACAGTGTCTCACACCAGGGCCTCATGATATAGAAATTATATTGTAGAAGAGCTAGATATAGACAAGATGGAATAAATAAAGCTACCCCTCTTTATTCAGGCTGAGAAACTAGAAGAAGGAGAAGCACACTGCTCTTAGAGGAGTCCAGAAGTAAGGAAGATACACTGCTAGTGAATCATGTAGCCAATCTGTTTTCTGTGCATCGCTGCCCCTACAAAGTAACATAGAACTTCTTTTAGTTTTGATGCTTGGTTACTTGATTCACTTAGATTACCTCTATTATCTGATGACTTTGGTAAAATTACTCATAATAGAAAATCTATGAAAGGCAGACTCATGATCATGACTATATCTCAGAAAGATAATGGCTTTTCTTGACATATACTATACACATACTGGCTCTCTACTGTGCATACTCTGCTGTAGAGCATGAGCTTCATATAAGGATTTTTAAAAATTCTAAAGAAAGGAGAATACAAAAGCTTCTCATTAAATCAACATATATGTGTTTTCACCATGACTTCTACCATACACATATTGACTCTACAAAGATGGTTCTTTGCGGAACAATATCTACTTAAGTTAATATGACTGATCTTAGAAATAATCAAACTCAACATAAACCCACAGGAGCAGAAATCTATGTACGACTGATAGCCAGAATCAGGACCAAGTCTTTCCTGTTTCCTAGGCAGGACCATCATGAGGTAGCATTTTTTTTTTTTTTTTTTTTTTTTTTGCGGTACGCGGGCCTCTCACTGCTGTGGTCTCTTCCGTTGCGGAGCACAGGCTCCGGATGCGCAGGCTCAGTGGCCATGGCTCACGGGCCCAGCCGCTCCACGGCATGTGGGATCTTCCCGGACCAGGGCATGAACCCGCGTCCCCTGCATCGGCAGGCGGACTCTCAACCACTGTGCCACCAGGGAAGCCCAGAACCATCATGAGAATGAGGTTTTATTACCAGGTAAATATTACCCATTATGCAGTTACCTAACCACCACTCAACCCCTTGATTTCTTTTTTGCTTTTCTATTTTGACAGTAGTTCAAGTAAAAAAAAAAAAAAAATATATATATATATATGTCTCTTTATTCAATTTTCCTTTCAGTCAATTCTGTCAAACTGAGAAGACAAGAAAAAAACAAGGAAAAATGTGCAGCATATTTTGATAGATCTCCTTAGAATGGACATGACACCTGTCTAATCATAAGGGATTAAAATGCAACATAGTCCTTAAACAGACAGCCAGACGGTCTGCCCCTGACAACTCCTTCTGTCTTTTCTATCATGCTGAAAATGAAGGAAAACTTCATGCATATGACCCCACTGATTTGGAATTTATAAGATTAAGGCATAAAAAGCACAGTTGTTTTAAAAGGTTGCATGACAAAGTGTATAGGGTATTATTTGGAGAGAAAGAAATATAGTCAATTATTAAAACTTTAAACTAAGGGAAAATTGTATTTTCATATATTGTCAATAATCCTTTTTCCTTAATAGATAATTACTGTTATTTTTAGATTAAAGGAGAGGAATATTTTGGTACCTATTAACCTATTAGCTCTTTTTTACTAAAATATAGGACTAGTGTTAAAAATATAACCTGTATCTTATTTTTAGAGGATATATTTTATATTTATAATTGCATTTTCTTCGAGGGTAGTTATAGAATTGTAACACTTATGCATATTGTCTTCCTCGCTTGTTAAATATATATGTGTGAATTACTTTTCCTTTTCTTCTTATTTCCCCTTGTTTTATTGAAAGATTATTGTTGGTGACTAACTTTACAATGTAGTCATTAGGTTAAGGAATATTCAAACAGAACTGGCATTCAACTTGAGAAGTAACTAACATCACCCAAATTTGAGTAATGCAACTGTTGAAATGTGTATCCCTCTTCTGGGGAAGAGAGTGAAAATCTTTTTTATTTGTTAAAAGTGTTTATGTTGTTGGAAGGATGTTCCCATACGTGTAGAGCTTATTTATGGATACTGACTAGGCAAAGGGGTGGACCTGAGGCTGGGGTTTAAATCTACACTTCTTCTTTGCTGATTTCCATTAGGTTCTACCAATAGGTGAGGCAAGAGGAACATTGGAAGGCAGGAGGAAGAGGAAGAGGCATGTTTCCTCCTGTCAGCTTCCTGTTTCTGCCAGCGTCTACTCAGCCACTGTTTTTCACTTCAGCAGAGGCTTCCGTTTCCAGTTTCTTCCAATACCATCCCAGATCCAACTTCATCCTCCTCCTTAGAGACACCACAAATAGCTGGGTAGCAGGCTTCCTCAGAGTTTTGAGTCCCAGGTCTTTAGGGCACTGCATTTTGGACTGGTGACAAAGAATTTGTCTGCAGATTAGACATTGAATGACACTGACTTATGGTACGCATGAACACATTTGGCTTCATCAGCATTTGTTTCTTGCCCTTAGGCAGCAGAGACAGAATATCTTACTTCTTCCTCTTTTCTTTTCTTTTAATCAGGTTTATGCATACTCAGCTCATGTGCCCATTCACATAAAACCTCTGAGGTAACCAGCCTCTAAAATGATCCCCAATGTTATTGCATTACTGATATTCACAGCCTCCTCTAGGTTTCTCCCACATTGTATCAGAAGTGATCTGTGTGGCTAACAGAATGTGGTTGAAGTGATGGTATGTCACTTCTGAAAAATCATTGAGTTTCTACTTTGCTCTCTTTTAGACATTGATTCTGGAGGAAGAAAGCTGTCACATTATGAGCTGGCCTTTGGAGAAGTCCACATGGCAAAGTCTTAAGGCTTTCAGCCACCACAGAGCAAGAATCTGAGGTCTTCTGCCAACACCCATGGACGCACCATCTTGTAAGGGGATCTCCAGCCCGAGTCCAGCCTTCAGATACTTTCAGCCCTAGCCAGTTGCAACCCCATAAGAGGCGCTAGGCCAGTCCTAGCCAGCTAAACTGATTCTGGATTCCTGACCTTCAGAAACTGTGAGATATAATAAAGTCCTGCTTATTTTTATGATGCTAAGTATGGGGGTTTATTTGTTACACAGCAAAGAATATATGGTACACCTTCTATCTTGTAAAATTGAATTTTACTTGTCAGAGTATGTCTAGAGAGCTAAATATTGCAACAAAGTATAGAGTTTGGGAATATAAAGTAATTGTCTTTATATGTCTTCATAGCTCTTCCAAGTTAGGAAGAGTTTTTAAGAGTGGTGTATCCAAAGTAAAGGGACCTTCTGAAATTCTTAATTATCAATACTTTGATCATGTTATTAAAAACATTAAGCATGCATTATGCCCTTCTGAAATTTCTAATAGTGACAGTTTATTTCTCTTTATTTAAGAAATAAAAATGAGGTTGATTTTTTTTAATCAATAAATTTAGGAAGAAAAATGTCATCTAGTAGTATATGGTGCTATAGGGTTTGATATCTCTTTTCTCATCGTATCACACTTTTTTCTTTATCTGGTCTATAACTTCCTACAAATCTTATTATTCTCAATGTTGGTATTGTATTGCTTATTTAAACTAAATGATTCTCTCTCTCCCAGCTCCTCAATTTTGACATTTCCTTTCAATTTGTTAATTCCATATTTAAAAGCTTCCTGAACTTTATTTGCTCCTTTTTTTTTTTTTTTTTACAAAAAATAAGGTTTTCTTTATTGTGAGAAATCACATCAGATTCTTTTCTTCCAGCTTAAATTTCTTAGTTCACAATCCAAAATTTCAAATTTATGTCTTTGCTCTTCTAGCCTTCTCTGAAACTGTTACCAGCTTCACTGAGCCGTTGTAACTCTTTACTAAAATTTACAACAACAATAAAAATAGTGATTTTGTAACAAGACTAATCAGAATAACTTTAAGGGGAATAACATTTTACCTTATTTGATCTTTTTACAAGTGTGAAACCTGCTCTATCCCTGCTTTTTCTTTACTGCCTGTACATAGAAGTGTTGTAATTAATTTGTAATTCATAACTATGTTTTGTGAGCCAAGGCTCATTTGTGTAAATATGTTTTTCCCCTTTTACTATGTCTCCATACTTTGAGAATAATTATGACTCAATCCTATAATTAATTAGTAGCTTTACACATTCATTCAACAGATGTGTACTGCAGTAAATCTTCATATCACATAAGACACAGACAAAATTGTTTTGAATAATGAAAAAGCTATATTAAAGGAGCTTGTATTTCAGTAGAAAGAATAAAGTATACATCCAAATACCTATCGGCAACATGAGGATTTTAGTAATCAATTAATTTAATCTGTTTTGATGAATTATGGCCATAGGTCATTATATGTGTTCAATAAAAGTATATGCTGTTAATAATAAATATGTAAAAATGTCAACAATTTGGTGAGAAATTTAATTTCTCTGAGATGTACTGAGTGTTTTAAGTTTCAACATTATAAATGTGTGGTAATAAATCTGTTCTATCAAGAAAAATACTATATTCTCTTCTAATTCTTCTCTCTCTCAGCTCCCCTGCTCCCTGCCTTTCTCTGTTTTTCTCGCCCTGTCTCTCTCCTCTCTTCTTCTGTCTTTGAAGTTTTTCTCTAAGTTCAAATGTCCTGAAATACTGAGGTGGAAGATTCCGTGGTTCTTCGGCAGAGTTTATGAGTTGACTTACAAAGAGAAGAATCTTGAGTTTGGGAAGGAAAGGTTATTTGCAGAATAGGAGGAAATAACTTTAATTATATCTTGGATGTAATTTATGAAAGAAAGAGATCAGGAATGTCAATCCTAGGATGCATAATCAAAGAAGAATCCTTGACTTTGTACCAACTGTTTGGAGAATAACATCTATTTATATGAATTACATTAAAATGGAAATATCTTAAAGTATGAGATTATTTTACAGACACTTTAAATTTTGTTTTATGATTCTCTCCTTTAACTGACTTTTAAAAATGTATAGCACAGTGACTGTAGTTATTAATACTGTACTGTATACTTGAAATTTGCTAAGAGAGTAGAACTTAAGCATTCTCAAAATGATAATGATAATAATAATAGTAATAATCAATAACTATATGAGGTGATAGATCGGTTAACCAGATTTTTAAATTAACTATATACTTTTATCAAGTAACCTTTATTTTAATTCTCCATCTTGAATAAATTTAAAAAAAGCGATAAAAAGGTAAATAAGAAATCCCAAATACTTGGAAAAAATTGAAATATACCGCTAAGACACTTTATGTTAAGCAAAGGAAGTTGCAGTTTTCAGCACACATCCGGGGATAACTGAGAAGGTGGAAATTGAGTTTACAGTGATGTGATATCCAGGGCTGGGTTCTAGTCTAAGCATCCCTCGAAGGACTGGTCGGATTGCCACAGGTAAAGCACTCTTTGACATGTGCCAAAGGTTTGAATATTACACGCGTGAGAGAAGAGGCAAAAGGCTGAAATCACTCAAGCCACATTCCAACAGCTTCCCTAGTTGGCTTGTGCATATTCAGAATAGATTCTAAATAAATTGTTTCTCCTCCACAGCATGTGGTAAGGATGATATTTCCTACACAGATGCAAGGCCAGCCCTGTGAAAAGGTATAAAAGACATTCATTTGGAGTGATTTATGGAATAGCAAACACTTTCAACTTGGCCAAATAACTTCTCTTAAAATGTATGTGTGTGTGTGTGCGTGCGTGTGTTGTGTACAGTTGTCCAAATTCTCACCTTTGACATTGGAAGCTTTTGGATTAAAACAGTACATTTTTCTATTTCAAACAGAAAATTGACAAAATTTAAGAAGTTTGATAACATTTGCATTGCATGGTGTATGTCATGTGCTGGTGCATGTTTTCACAGCTTTTGAGAGGGAAAACCTAGCAATAAGTACTAAAATTTTAAATGAAAATACCATTTTATATAATAAGTTGGCTTTAAAGTTTTCATAATATATACTATAACTCATACAAATTGTGAAATAAAGTATGCACCAAAATTTGTTACTTACAAGTCCAAGAAAACTGTGAACAGCCTAAATGTTCATTAGTAGAATAAAGATTAAAGAGATTAATGCAAAAATATATAATGCAGAAATTTTTAAAAAATACATCCATACGTGCTTATTGAAGAAAAATTGCCAAGATAAAATATTGAGTGAGATAAAAGAACAGGATACGGAGTGTGATTTTTTCTGTATGAGTATACTTGCAGGCATACATTTAAATATACATGAATTACATGGCTCTTTGTCTAACTTAATATATTTTGTATATGCATAGAAATGGATACACAAGAAACTGTTCTCAGTGGTTACATATGAGAGGTGAGAATAATTAATTTTACATTTCACCTTGTACCATTTCTATTTAATATGATTTTTAGAAATAGTTGTTTTAATAGTATATATCCCTCCTCCCCTCTCCTCTTATTCACATCCTCACACCATTTAATTCCTTGTGCTATCAGAAATGATTCTATTATGCCCATTATCCTAGTTTACATTAATAAAAATAAGCCCGAGAGGCCCAGGTCACCTCTCACTCCTTAGATTTTCATTCCCAAATACTTGTTCTACTTCTAACCGGCCCCACCTCTTATTCCTTTCCAAACACTAAACTGTTCTGTGTCCCTGCAATTCACAGTCCATCAACAATAAAACCTTCCTTATCTTCTCCAATTGTTCCTTCCCTTTGTTACTCAACACGAAACCCGTTTTTCCTGGGAAGATTCTGCTTTCTCTGTGGTCCTGTCACGCGGTGGCTAGAGGAGCAATCCGTTTCCTCCTCGTTTCTCATTTCCAGTTCCAGATAGTTCTCCTACCACCTTCCTAACACTCAGATCTAACGCTCTTGTCATTAAATTATACCGACACTGTCTTTCCTTGGTACCATCTTCTACTAATGACTCACTCTCGTTCTTTAACATTCCAACACCTCTCTCGCTGCCATTCTTTGTAACATTATGCCTGTCATCATTGGTGATGATATTAACATCATTTTAATAGCCTAGTGGATAATTCCCTCCCTTCTTGTCCTTCAGGGACTTCTCCTCCAATCTATCTCAGCCATTCCCGCCCTTCATCACTGGAAATAACGGAAACCTCTGCATTACCCTACTTCACTCTTTTACTTCCACTTCTTAACTTTGCAGGTCACTCTCAGTATTCTGACAATTCTTGGACTCCATTGTTATATGTACCTGACTGAACTTATCTCACTTGATTGTTTCCAGCACCTCAAATTGTCATCTTCCTAATTACTCACATTAGATTCCATGATCTTATATTACAGTCACTTCCTTGCTACTCTGAAACTTCTTTGCTCCTTTCTCGGTCCATGGGTCTCACTTGCAGAAATGCCAACTCCAGATCACATCCGATGCTCTGACTAACCTGTGCCTGCACTGCCGAATATACCTGGAGAAATGCACACAACCAACAACAGCTTGCTAGCGGGATGCTAAGTTTGCAACCACTTCCCTCAGTGGAACCCTAGTGATGCTGTGTTCTCATGCTATGCTCTAGTCCACTCACTTGCTCACTTAAATAGACTTCTCTTCTTTCATTGAATTTCCAACATCTCTTTCTGTATCCTTACTCTTATCTAATCATCTTTTCTTTTCAAGAAAACAATGTTAGCATTTTACTGTGAACAACTCTCAACAAGACTCATTTATATACGAAAGAGTTAAAAATAAGTTTGTTTTACATAAAGTGAAAACAGTGGGCCTGCTACCCAGGCTGCTTGGGTTTCTACATATTTCACAAACTCCCTCAGTGGCTGGAAGACTCTTCCATGGAAACTGAAAGCATCACAGAACAGAATTAAGAATCCTCTGATCCAAAGAACAGGACTGATAATATCTAAATTCTTGTAAGAGACAAATTACGAAATTCAGCATTTGTTCTCGTTTCCTCCACAATATACACAAGTAATCCACTCCACTGTGCTGGCACAGACAAGCTGCTTTGTAAATGCGAGCTAGCGTTATTAGTGCTGGTATGTGTAACGCACACTATTGTACATAATGTGCTTGGGCTCAGAAAAAGGAGAGTGGTAGGTGGAAAGATAGAAGTAAGATATTATTTCATAGAATTCCATCACCTCAAGAAGGTTAATATTTTCCCATTTGTTCTAAGAAACTGGGTAGGTAAGATTTGTGATTCTCTTACTCCCCCAAATAATAAATAGTAAAGTCATATACATTGCTTCCATCATGAGCAGAGCATAAGTCAAATATAGCACTGGGAGCATCTCTGAGCACTCTGTCTTTTAAGATGTTACAAATAGTTCCCCTGTCTCTATTTTAATTGCGAGGATTATTCTTTACTCTGCAATATATACTGTACCATTGAAGATGCGTATTTCTCTTTTAGGGAGGATGACAAGATGGTGCTTTCATAGCAAGAGAAAAACTTGAATTGGATAAAGGATTTTATAAATCCAGTGTGGGCAGGCTTTATAACAGTATACCAGTGAATGGTATCTATTAACAGAATTTGATTTGCTGATGACACAGAAATGTGATATAACATTAGCAAAGACATTTTGGGGTCATTCTTGTTTTTGATAATTTGGTGAGTTGATAGAGAGGTGCTGAAAGCTGTGGTCTGCACTTTGATATGATATTTGCCATTCCATGTAGGAATAAACTCAATCATTTCTGACTGCTCTAGCACTGATACGTTCAGTTAAATTTAAGATGTTCTCCAATCAAACAAGCATCTAAATAACAGTAAAATTCAATCATAAAAAATGAATTTCTTGACTGACATAAATGAGCAACTGTGACATCTGAAGGGAATACCTGCCTTAGGTCACTGATGACTTTCACTTCAAAATGCTGATTTTTCAGTGTCAGGATAAATCCACCTGTAGTGATATATCACCTGTACGACGTTTCTATAGCTTTATTCCCTATGTTAATGAGTTTTCTTCCTTTTTCTTTTAGTAAAATGAATCATCAAAGGACCAATTCAAGGAGAAATAAAAAGAAAGCACTTGAATATAATATTTTCATGGATTTTTAAAACAAGCTTAGACTTTGATCATTGCTTATTTGATCAAAGAATATTTGGTACCCTTTGAAGGGAACTGTATTGTTTTAGTATCCATCAGATTTTATTCACAACTTCATCATGACAAAAATGAAAGGAAAAAAGCTGCTTCTATTGTGAATTGAATGTGTTTATATATAAATCAAGCATGGCAATATATACATATATATAATTTTAATTTAAAATATCACTGCTCTTGGGTAAACAGATGTCATCCATTGTGGAAAAAAATAATTAAAATAAATAGTTGAATTCAAAGTTAAATGTGGTGGTATTCGTTCTCTATGAATATTTTAAAATAAATCATGTTAACGTCTCATCATATGAACGATGAACAATATCTCGACGATGATTTATCACAGTATTTTTCTTAAAGAATCACTAAAGTACTGTAATAAATGTATTAAATCTAACAATTGACTTTTTTGTAATTTAAAACTCGGGCACTCATTCATAAGTCAGGTTTTTGCTTGGATTCTAAGGCACTCCCTGGAATAAAGTTTAATATCCAAGAATACCTAAAAATAAAAAATAATATATTTATATTTCAAATGATTTTCTTTTTTCTTTTGCGGTACGCGGGCCTCTCACTGTTGTGGCCTCTCCCGTTGCGGAGCACAGGCTCCAGACGCGCAGGCTCCGCGGCATGTGGGATCTTCTCAGACCAGGACACGAACTCGTGTCCCCTGCATCGGCAGGCAGACTCTCAACCACTGCACCACCAGGGAAGCCCAAATGATTCTTACTTTTGTAAATACTTTAACACTTAACTGACTTGCAATCCCATGGAGGCTTGTATTAATTTTATTGTTTATTTCTAATACTGTGATAAATGTCATGAAGTATTCATATATGGGTACAACTTGAGTTCTTAAAGCTTATAGTATAAGGCAGAATGCATTTTCTTTCTCTGCTGTGTCTAGGATGTATACAGTATAAAACATCTGGGTTAAAATGTGAAACAAAGAATCTGGGAGATTTGTTTATACAAGTTCATGAATTCTTCTCACTGGAAATTCGTGGATATCTGTGGCTTTATTGAAATATCCTAAGCTATCTATTAGAAGCATTTTAGATGTTAGAGAGAGCCTACTAGCCATTGGATTGCTGGTGATCTATTTTAGGGATTTTGATTCAGTAATGATATCACTGGGATTATTTTGTACTATAATTTTGCTTTACTACTTTATTTCTTAGAAGGAAAATTATTTTTAGAGATCCACCTAATAGTATTTTTTGTCTTTGCCAAGGGCTGTTAAAGACCAATAGTTGTCTTTTCTCTCCCTTTGGTTCAAGAATATCTATTTTGGGCTTCCCTGGTGGCGCGGTGGTTGAGAGTGTGCCTGCCCATGCAGGGTACGCGGGTTCGTGACCCGGTCCGGGAGGATCCCACGTGCCGTGGAGCGGCTGGGCCCGTGAGCCGTGGCCGCTGAGGCTGTGTGTCCGGAGCCTGTGCTCCGCAGCGGGAGAGGCCACGGCAGTGAGAGACCCACATACCGCAAAAAAAAAAAAAAAAAAAGAATATCTATTTTGACATCGGTAATTCCGAATGACTTTGATATTAAATGGAAAGTGGCAATAGTGTAATCTTTCACTTTGCTCACTTAATTTATTAAAAGAGGACTGAGATGTTTCTACTTATTACTATGATTTTTAACCTCATTTTTTTCTTACTTCCCTTAAAATTTTTTAGTGATTAAAACTTTTGTCCTCTGACTTACTTTGCTAATCACAATACTCTCTAGGTGCATCCACATTGTTACATATGGCAGAATCTTATTCTTTTTATGGATGAGTAATATTCCATTGTGTATATATATATACCATACATATATCTCCCACAGGAAAGGAGGAATGCGTGAGGGATATGGGATTAAGAGACACAAACTACTATGTATAAAATAAATAAGCAATAAGGATATATTGTACAACACAGGGAAATACAGCCATTATTTTGTAATAACCTTAAATGGCATAGAATTTATAAAAATATTGAATCACTATTTTGTACTTCAATAACATGTGTCCTTAATCTCTTCTTTCTTTCTTCTTTCTGCACATCTGGTATTATTTTTGTTGTGGGGTGACTTTTAGGGTCTTCTTACCCTCACCTGCAGCTCTGTGAGTCCCTAACAGAGGGTAACAGACTCTATGTGGCCTTATTAAATGTACAAATACAATTAAGTTATTCTTCTGCCTCTTCTACTGCCGCAAGAGAAATAAAAACATACATAAACAAATGAAATGTGTTTTAGAGACAGTTTATGAAAAAAAAATCTTAGAAACAAATAGATAAAGCAGTTGTTAAGAACTGAGTTGATCAAAAACACGAGTGTTGGCAAAACTGTGGAGCAATTGGAACCCTCTTATACTGCTGTTTGGAATGTAAAATAGTGCAACTAATCTGGAAAATGTGTTGGAAGTTCCTCAAAATATGAAACACAAAGTTACCACATGACTAGAAATTCTACTCTCAAGAGTACTCAAGAGAAATGAAAACATATCTCCACAAATAGGCTTGCAAATGAAGGCTCATCCCATTATTCACTGAAGCCAAAAACTGGAAAAAAAAAACCCAAACTCAAATGTCCATCAACTGATGAGTCCTTAAACAAAATGTTCTATTATTTGGCATTGGAAAAGTGTGAAGTACTGATGCATGCTACGACACAGATGAACTTCACAAATATTAAGGAAAGTGAGAGAGGTCACAAAGGCCCAAGAATTGCATAATTGCACTGATAAGGATTGTGTAGAACAGGCAGATCTAGGGACAGAGCGTAGATTCGTGCTTGTCTCAGGCTGCAGGGTGGAGAATGGGGAGATGATTATGAGAGAGCGCTGACTATGGGACTTCTTTGTGAGGTGACAAAAATGTTTCAGAACTAAACTATGCGGTTGCACAATGTTTTTTAGCTTCCCCATGGATGTTGGGACCAATCCCTTATACAAATTAGTATCTTGAGACTGATTATGCCACACACACCAGGAGGATATGAAAAGGTTCATTATTCTCATGACGGGGCTCTCCAGGGAGAGCAGCTGGCACAAGCTGGTCCAGATGACACAAGCGAGAGAGAGTGGCTTTGGCTTTTACTGTGGTTGGGAGGTGGGCCAGGGTTTTTGTGGTTTGAACTTTAAACCAGTGCCAAGGGAGGGAAGTGTGGGCTGTCTTATTGCCTTAGACCAAATGTGGGACAGAAGAGAAAGGCAAGGGGGAGGAGGGGTCGTGTTTGACACCTTTCAGGTCAAACATCCAAAATGCAGTCTTTCTCCTTGTTATGCACAACTCTGCAAACATACCAAAAACAGTGGTATTGAACATTTTAAATGGTGAATTTTTTAGTATGTATATTACATCTCAATAAAGCTATTTAAATAAAAACTGACGAGCACACAATCTTGGCTAAGATATGGAACTAACGGAAATATCACATATGGCTGATAAGAATAAAAAAATGATAAAACCACTTTGTAAAAAGTTTTGGAAGTTTTTTTTTAACTTTAAACATCAACTTATCATTTGAGCAAGATGTTCCACCTTTAGGTGTTCTAATCCAAGAGGAATAAAAATATATTTCTATTTAAAAATTCATACAAGAATATTCATAGGATCTTTATTTCTAATAGACCACAACTTCAAGCAATCCATGAACAGGGGAATAGCTGCACAAATTCTCGTATATATATGCGGGTACTGCTACCTGCAAAAACAGGAATGATTCTCATAGACAGCTGGGTGAAAGGAGCTAGAAAAACAAAGAGTTGTGTGATTCAGTTTCTGTTACATGCTTGAACTGGCAAACTGATCCATAGTGAAAATAATCAGACAAGTAGTTGCCTCTGTGGGGAGCGATGGACCAGTTAGGGCCACAAGGGAAATTTCTGGAGTATTAGAAACATTCTATAGCTAGCCAGGACTTTAGGTTAGATAAGTATATAAATTTGTCAAATGTATGCAACCTAGATATGTGAAATTCAATGTGCATTGATTTTATCTCGAAAAATACTATAAACTAGTCATAATTAAGTAGGGGAGCTTTGAATTGGGGTAAGTATTGATGATTCAAGAGTACTGAGTTATTAAAGCTAGGAGATGGGTACATGAGGTCTTATTATACTATGTGGTTTACTTTGTACATGTCTGAAATTTCCCATCACTGAAAGATTTTTCAGAATTTCACGGGCAAGCATGATGGTGGTGCCTGAGAGAAAAAAGAGGTCTCTCTCAAGGAAAATGATACGGCAGACCAGTTCTCTTTGCCTGAGGAGTACAGCTCACTCTAGTGAATCAGAGGTTTTATTATTGTGATAGAAACCTACTAAGTTGAGGCACTTGATGAGGCGAGCTCATTCAGAGAATATCAAGAAAATACATGACTAAAACGATTAACGCACTTGAAACAAGGCACAGAGCTCCCCCAACTCAAGGCATGCTGCCATGCTATGTCTTAATTTATGCTTCTACATACATCTGTACGTTTTTTAAGGATCTATTTAACGTGTTTTGCTGTTTCTAATTGCATGACTTGTGAAGTACCTAGAATTTCAGTTTTTAATTCATAAGACTATGTATGAACTGTTGTATATTTAAAATATCAAATGTTTTACTCATGCATATATACATAGAGTCATACCTTCAGGTACTGGCAAAGATGTAACTCATGATATTTGCTTTTGCTCAATTCTTTTTGAAATAGGTTAAATGCATTATTTAGTATTACAGCATAAGCTTGTTGCATATTTAAGGCTTATTTGGAATTTCTAATTCCCAGGTCAATTCTACACTAATTTTTTTTCATGTTAGAACATGAAAAAACCATATTTTAAAATCCAATATCATGTCTCACAGTAAAATGTAAAGGTATTGCTTTAGATATCTACTTAAGCTTGCCTACTGTAAGCTCAGATAAGTTTTTTAATGTTTGAGTTCATATGTTTTCTTCAAAAATTACACAAATTTGTATTTGACTAGAGTACAGGTATTAATATGTGTCCTATGGCTTAAATCAGGCATTTTGTGCAACTGCATGTATATCATTATTTTTATTATTATCATCATTTAAGTTTATTTTTGAAGTATCAGTGGTCAAATGAGGAGCGTAAGATGAAAAGACCTCATTATTTAGACTTGCACATAACCTTCAGTTCATGTTCAGATAATTCATTAAACAAAAAAAACCAATGCAAATTTCCATATCTTTTCATTCAAACCAGATAGGTAAGTAGAATGCTAAGCCTCAAAGTCGTTGACACATGGAAGTCAGATAGAAGAGCTGAACCACTAAATGGTGACAGAATTTAGTCAACAATGCTTGTAAACAGGGTCTTCAAAATTCAGCATTATAAATAATAGAAAATAAGATTGTATTTTTTAAAGGTAAAGAGCAAAGATGAGAGTGCTGGTAAGTGTCGAGACACACCCCAGCCGTAATGCAGAAATGAATTCGTTTTAAGAAAACATAGTTCCTTGTTTTTACTTAGGCTCAATTCTCCCCTTATTCTTACTCTCCACCCCTAAGTCTCTGAGGTCCTGCTCCACTAGTCTGGCAGTTGTCAATGTATATTGATGAATCAAAATGTACTATTTTTAGACATAAAGACCATTACAATCAGCCTCTAATACTGAACCACAGAATTAGGTAGACAGCCCATCCATATGATTACTACATACACGGGAACACCAAAATTATGTGTTACTTTTGTGACACTGGGAATATTTGCAAATGTCTTTGCTGGGATAAAAAAATTAGGATACATATTATAACATCAACTATTTTGTGTGTTAAATAAGAAATCTTCATAGGAAAGCTATGAAGAGTCTTTGAATGATCCAATGTCCTCTTGTAATATTATTATATTATTTTAAAATATTATTAAGGCTTTCTTACTGCAAAGATACTAATCACCTGCTCCTGCACCTGAGTTCCTGTCTTGTGCTCCCACTGGTATTTACACGTGCTTCTTACGTATCTTAGCACATTTTGACTGCACATATTTTTCCTTCATCTTTGTCATGAGTTCCTGGAGGTCAAAGACCACTTGTTACTCACCTCTGGATATCAACAGCTACCAACTATACAATGCTGTAGGAACACATACAGGAAGGTGAGAGTTAAGTGGGAGTGTATTGTTTCACTGAGTTGGGCTCCGTTTGAGTGACAGCAACTCTCTGAAGTCTACACCGTGTGAAATGAACTCTCCTCATGCGGGCATCTCCACCCCTGTTTAAAGATCTAACCTGTGACCTATTTCCATGAGTCCTGTTAGAGGAACCACTTATTCTCAATTACTGATATTTTCTCCCATGTAGAAGAACATCTGTTCTCTCTGCTGCCTCCCTCTTCCTCACTCTTCTCTCAGGGAGACAGGTGATTGTTGGGTTAGTTTGAGTTTTTTACAGAGAACCACGTGTCTCAGTTACTCCATTCTGTGAGGCTTCCTGTTTGCAGAGAGCAGGTCCTCTGATTTGCTCCCAACCAGAAGAGGCTCAGAAGACAGGGCTCTGCCTCATTGGGAGATGCCTGGGAGTTCTCAGCACGACTGTGTCTGGGTGGGTCATCTGTGTAATTCTACAGTTCACTGTTAGAAGTCCATAATTGCCTGACACCCAGGTAGCATTCAGTGTGCTCTTTTGATCTCACTTTATTTTGTTCTCTAGAGCTTTAGGTTCTATAGGGAAAGGTCTTCAGCAGGAGAGGCCTGCAGTTTGAGGAAGATAAGTTCAAATCAGGGGTGACTTGTCAGTAACTTGTGTATTGATCGAGGAACTTTGAGACTTAAAAGGAGCATTGTATCAATCAAAGTGATTTGGCATGATTGAGGCTCTGGTGCTGTCAGGGAAGGGACTTTAAGGGTTGGTGGCACTGAACTAAGGAAGGCAATGAGGATTTGTTGTTATAGAGATAGTGGTGGCTGTTTTGTTGGAAGGTTTATAGGGACCTCTATTGCGTCACTTGACTGTTTTCTCGGTCGTGTGCTTGGCTTTTAACTGTTGCAGGCTTAAACTTTAGACTTTAAGCAAGTGGACCACATGGGATTTTGATGTTAGCAGTTCCCTATACCTCATGACCCTTTTTACATGGGCCAGTATTTACTGTTATAAAGAGAAGGTTTCATTAGGACACAGTTAAGTGGAAAGGCTCGGGAGCTTATGGTGCAGGCTACTATAGACTTGTCTTAAATGAACAAGCACAGCCTGGACTCTTCTGTAAAGGATGGTGACTTTGAAGTAGTAATATTTTGATTCACACTGGCAAAAAAATCTACTTCTTTCCTTTATTATCAGCCAGATCTACAGGATGGGATATGTGGCCTGAGCCACAGAGCACTGGTGAGCTTCCAGGTTCAAACTGCTTAGATGACATTGACATATTGTGCTCTGCATTCAGGGACAAGTGTGAACATTGTGTGAGATGATCTTGACTTTCTGTGGCTTGTTCATAGGCTCAAGATTCACCCCTTATGACATGACCTGTAATTAACTGGATTTTGCGTTGACTATACAATCTATGACCACGTGTCTGGAATTTAAAGACCCAAATTAAACCTTTTCAAAGAGCACATGGCAGGGATGTTGGTTGTCCTTACGACTCTGGGGCATAAGCTTCAGAAGCATCAATAGAAGATTCAGTTCAAGAACCCCCTGAGGATAATTCTTAAGCTAGCACAAACATTGAGATTGCACAATGTTTGAGTGCTAGAAACACAGGACTCAAACAGAAAATGCAAGTTAGAATTTTGGATACACAGAAAAGAAAATGAAATACGCCTCAGTTAAGATCCAGTGGCTGGAGTTTGGAGTTGTCTCCATATTAAATTCCTAAACTTTAAAAGAAGGCAGAAATGGCTCTAGTATATATTTTGGGCACTAACCTTCACTTCTACATACACGGGCATACACACCACACACACACACTCAAATATCATAACGCTGGATTCTGGTTAGGTTGTGTTGACTGTCAGCATACTAACAGAGCTAAAAACACTGAGCAGTGAGTCCTAGTAACACAACACGACATAACACAATCCTGGTAAAACAACTGCTCTAGGCTCTAGAGATTGTCTTATTTTCTGAATTCAGTGCATGTAGTGCCAGTTCTGTGACAGTCCTGTATCCTTTTATCAGTATATGTTCCTTAATAGTGAGTACCTTAGAGCCTTACCATTGGACTACCATACTACCTTACCATACAACTCCTTAAGCTCTAACTGAACCACCTCCCTATGAGTTAGAGACAGGTTAGGCAGAAGCTGCAGAAAAAGAACAAACAAATCTACTTAAACATTGATAATCTTTCTTGAAAACAAATAACATTAATAAATTAGGTAGGTTACACCTTGAACTTTATATTTTTTAACTTCAAATAAATACGGAAAGAGAATTTGACTTTGCACTCAAATCCATTTGAGCTTCAATTCTCAAGAGATGTTAACTTGTAGCTTTAGTTTCTGCCAGAGAATTTGATAATAAGAGGTAGTTATTTCAAATGTGGGGTAACGTTTTTGGTGCATTGTATTAGAGTATCTTTGTGAAGTCATTTGATATCATTGGAGGGCTTTTGAAAGGCTATATTGAAAAATATGGCTAGCATAGAATGGGAATTAAAAGAAGAAATAAAATTTCAGCCTTGAATAGAGACTGTCCTTGTAGCTAACTTAATTAATGCACTATTATAACCCATTTCAGGCTCTTATGTTTCCCAGGAGCGTTTATAAAAGAGCAATCTTTGTTTTGGGGTCCTTTCTTCTTTGTCCCAATAGACTGAATCATCCTCTTTGATCAGAGTGTTAATGGTTGAGCACAGTGGATTAAAAAGACAAAAAGCTGGGGCTTCTGGAAGCGGTACGTCTTTTTTTCATTTCTCGTGATTACTTCCAAGTGGAGGGAGATCCATCAGTCAAAGACTCTTCAACTCTCTCTGTTCTTTCGGGTACTGACTTACCTCATTAGTGAGGATAATATGAGTTTCACAGCAGATATTCTTCAGATCCTCAGACTTATCTGTCTGCAGAGACCATGCGCAAAAGTCTGGAGCTCTAATGTTCCACATCAACAAGACCAGTTTTCTGCACACCTAAGCACTACCAAAAAGTGAACAGCAAAAACTCAATGGCATTTTAGTCTGCCTTTTCCTGATTATCTTTCATTTGTTTCAGAATTTGGTTATGAAAAAAGGATCAATTTTCATCATCTATTAAAATCTCAACAAATCCCAGAGAATTATTACCCTGAATTTAGTTCCTTCTGTGTCACTTTTTTCACAGTGGGGTAGAGGTGTAGAAGATAAAGAACATATACAGGTAAGAGAGATACACCGTGGAGGAAGTTAGAACATCATGCTAAAGTGTGCTATTTATGACTTTGCCTAAAGGAGGCATTTTGGACATAAAGTCATTGAAGATTCTGATATTTGCCTCTTACAAAAAAACTTTGTAAAAACCCAACCAAGTGTTTTAGATAATTGTCTAAAATAACGGTCAAATAGTTTTCAGATTTTTAGACATGTGCTTCCCCACGAGGAAGGAGTGTGTTGATACTCTAACAGAATGACTGTGATTCTGGTCTAGCAATAGCTTGCTGGGGGGCTAGCTGAGTCTAGTTGAAGGAAGCACAGATGTCACCACTGCCAGGCTCAGGTTTCATGGTATCAGACAAGGAATTATCCTGCTGATTGAGATGTTTGCCTGAAGAGTCTCAAAGTACTTTACTGTAGGGCCCACATCATCACATAACTATAAACTGATTTTTCCCATCTCATGACTGTTTAGGTTAATTGCTTTTATCCAAACAGCTTTCCTCCTTAGATTTCAGCTACAATATTGGTGTTCAATTCATTACATAACTTAATCGTAAAACAAAACATTTCCCAAGTGAATGATTCTTAACGTGATACAGGTTACATAATTCCTTAAATACAAAAGTTGATAGCCACTATTCTGTTTACTACTTTACTGAAAAGACAGTACATTTTAAGTTTATTTTTTGAAGGGCAAAAATGCGGTTTAAATATTCATTGATGGCAGAAACGAAATCCAACATATACATTCTGTTCTGTGGAATACAACAAGTTTTCAGTTTGACAAGCCTTTGGTGAATTTGTGAGTTTGACTTTAATACTTGATCTCTAGACTTAAAAGGGGAAAAATTTTTAAATGAATGTGGATTGATGTTCTCTTTAGATACACATTTCTCTGAGAAAACGTTGATTGATTCTACTGAAGTCTACAATTATAAGAAGTATAGATTTGTGTATTATTAAAAATAGAAGGTTACAAGAGAAGCTTCAAATTTATACGCTGCCTGTGTATTTGAGTTTATGTTGTGGGGAAAGTTGGTGAAAAATTATAAAAAATAGAAAATATTTTTATTTCACATTCTGTCTGCAAGTATGAAGAATCATTTTAATACCTGCATGAATATCTTCTTCATCTGTGAGGACCATGCTAGTTTGATCTTAAGGAGGGTAGGTATCCACAGATTTCATATAAACTGAATAATCTATACAAAAATGACCATATGGCATTTAAACATTCACATAAAAACAGATTCCAAAAAGTAACAAATGTAACAAACTGGATTCAACAGGACTCTTAAAAAAGCAAGAAATTTTTGACATTGTTCAATAAAAGAAAATTTAGAATCAGATGCAAGTATGATTGCAGGAATCTTAGCAGAAAATATAGCAGGAATACAGACATTTATTATAAATGATCAGAGAAACCAAGATACAGGACAGGGAAAATATGTCAGAAATAATTTTACCTGGAGAATTCTTATACTATTTAGCATGTCCAAATACAACATTTGGACATAATTTAATTTTTTTTTTAAAAACCTGCTGCAAAATATATTCTATTTAACGTTCTAAACAAAGGCAAACATTTTGCTGATTCAATTTTATTACCAATGGATTGCAATTAGGAATTCAATGACTTGTTGGAAGAAGAACCAAATGCTGATATTTGATTATATAAAATATACAGGAAATTTTATTTAGTGTAATTTTATTCTAAAAGTTATCGAATAAATGAGATATGGAATCCTTGCTTACATTCTAACAAATTTTAAATAACTAATGTGAGAATTAAATAGCATTATGCGATATGTCCTATGGAAAACATAGAATCTTCTCAGTCGCCCTTGTACCGTGGATTATTAGAAAATTAACACACTAACATTGACAACAAATACAACTATTAAAAGAAAGACAATGTAATGATGCATTTTAATTCAGTATTATTCTCTGTATCAGCACTGTCCAATAGAAATGAATATGAGCTACATATGTAATTTTAAACTTTACAGTAACCATATGAAAAGGGTAAAGTGACTCAGATTATGTTAATATTAATGATACATTTTAATATATCCAAAATATTTTCCTTTTAGAGTGTAATCAATATAAAATATTAGAGATTTCACATTTATTTTGTTAGGCCTTCTAAACATACGGTGTGTTTTACATTTTCAGCACATCTCAATTCAGACTAGACATATTTAAACCCAATAGCATCAAGTGCCTACACTAGTGTCTGCTATTTTAGTCAGAGTAGCTTTTGCTGAGGAAGGCAACACCTTCATGAATTGTACACCTATGTCCCTACTTATATGCGTGAATTATTTAGTTATCAAATTACTGGAGCAAAGGGAAATGTTTCTGGAGTAAAAAAATATATATTTGAAAGGGTTTAAGGAGAATAGAGAATAAATTACCTCTGTTCCCCACAGAATCACCTGGTTTTACCTTGAGCCCACACTAATAGAGTGTTAGCTGCAGAAGCTGTTGGAAAATTTTGGTGAAAATCAGGGCTCAGCAAGCAGGCCTAACCGAGAATTGTGAGGGAGCGATTCTCTCCAGTTCTGCACAGGACTTATTTATTCTCCAGGGCTCTGAGTACATGAAGCTATAGAGTATGAAGGAATTCCATCATAACTGTGGACAAAGCTTTCTCTTCAGGAGAGCCAGAGAGACTTTTTGAGATATTTTACAAACAAAGCAGATAACAAAATATGGGAGGAGGCGTAGAAAAGGAAGAATAGGACAGACATCGAATGAGGACTCTGCCATATTTGTCGAGGAGATATTGGTAAGGAATTCTTTGGGGCTGCCCTCCAAAATGAGGCATTTGGTGTGGGAGTCTAGAAGGTAGAAATCTTGCTACTAAGAATGTGAGGAATATTAAGCACATAGATAATCACAGCTGATGTATTTGAAATTAAATACTAACTTTTTATATTACTCAGGAACAATAAATGCAGTATTTGGGGATAGTTCATTTTCAAATACCAAAACTCATGTATCTACATTTCTGTCATTAATGTGACTAAAAACATGGTAATTCTAGGTTCTAGAAGATAGCTTGCTGTTGCTGGAGCAGTGCTCATTTTAAAAAGTGTATGCAAATAAATAAATAACCCTGAACTAAAAAAACACATCGGAAGCAAAGTTGGAGAAATGCAAATAACGCATAACCAAGAGTTACCGTTTGAAAACATGAAGTAGTGTGGCCACAAGTAGAAGAAATTAAAGCAAATGAAATCCTTATGTTAGTAAAAAAGCCAAGCTCTGGTTTGTTGCCAGAAATCAGTGGTAGAAGTTACAACCTGACAGTATTCAATAATGAGGATTTATATTTTAAGCAAGGCTTTGAGAAAACATGAGTGATAGGAAAATATGAAGGACAGCATTAATTAATAAAAAAATAAGGTCGCAGTCAGGTTCAGAATTATTATTAACTCGTGGACAATATTCTCTAGAAATAGTAGCTACCACAAATTCTGTGAGGAGAAGATTCAGTGTAAACTCTGCCCCCCAAGTATTCAAAAGATGGATTACAATGTAGTACAATAATCTTAATGTGCTGAGGAATCACTTAATAGAAACCAATATAGACACTCCCTGAATGTAGTATGTTGTATCCTGAGCAATCAGTGGCAAATTAAAATGGCATCATTTTAATATTATTCTCTTATCAATAGAGTACCAGAAAGCCGTTCCTGTCTTTTCCCAAAACTTCATGAAAGTCCAAGCACATGATATTGAATAATAGAAAAAAAGGTGCGTGCAATGTACAGTATCTCTTGTTGTAAGTCCATAATTAAATAGGTAAGTCAAGTGACTAATTATATGTTCTCTTAATTTAATGGTAATCCAGGGAGCATTTCTTACCTATGTGGCTCTGAGCTAAGTTATGTGGGGTAAACAAAGATGAATCAATGCATAGTTCTAGCTACAAGATCATATAATATACAACTAAATATAGCTGATCAATATTTTTATAAAATAAAGTGTACAAAAATGAAAGTATACAAAATGAAGCATTTCTATAAATCGTAACAGAGCAAATCACAGCATTGCTTCCTTATTACCAGCCTGGCTAGACAGGACATAGGTAAGCTGTGAAAGTGATGGTCCTAGGGAGACGATAAAGGTGCTGCCTTCCGTCAATGGTTTGGAGCTGCAGAGCTGGGAGAGAGACAACCAAAGCTGGGATAGCAAATGCTGGTGCTGTGTTGCTCAGCAGCACATACAATAGACTATTCCTGACTTTCTGGATCGCCATTACAGAGATAATAATAGGCATAGCCAAGATTAATAGCCACTTGTCTCTGACTCCAGAGCTGGCTCTGAAATAACGTGCTACTCTGCCTCTCCTATCGTGTAGCTTTATGAACATGTACATGTTACTACTGAGAGGAACATACGTAGGAAATAAGTGGAGACTTTCAGAATTGTAGTAGAAGAAACAGGACAGGGCTGCTACATTCATAAAGGGATAATATTTTATCCATATAATACAATACTATGATGCTCTATAGGGTCTCAAGTTTACATTTTGTGCAATTTGTCCTTATTTTTTCATCTAAATATTAGAAAGTAAAAGGATACCTTCAACAAATTTATGGAATTTAGAATAGCTTCCTTGAGGACACTTTGCCAAGCATCTCTGGGGATACTCTTGGGAAAACATTCACTTAATAGTTTTTTTGAGAAAATGAAGCAGAGAACCTTTTCTGTTCTCCTTTTGATCTCATTTTAAATATCCCTCCAGCAACTGAAAGTATTAGTGATTTGACAGCTGGTCTTTCTTTTTCTAAATTCAACGTTGTAATACTTTCTTGCATATGTTTTTGGGCAAGGCCACGTTAAGTTATATTCCTGCTTACATATGTGGTTTTAGAAAAGTCCATAGGCATAATTGGATGAGCACTGTGTGGATCTAATTAGAATTTTCAGCAAGTTGAGCCGGAAGTGCTTCTACTCTGATATGCATGTGTCATTTCCACTAAAGTGAGCAAGCATAACTAAGGACAGTATTTTCCCCTTTGAGCACTTTGAATTTTGTGCACTCCAGATGCTACAGAGACTCCCTATGACTATTCCCTTATTCAAACTGTTGACTTGTTATGGCAATAGAATTCCTTATGAAATCACTTTTGCTGGCTTTAATGAAGTTTTAGACCCCTCCAAAGTAATATAAGTTCTGGTATGGAGGCGTTAACTTTTAAGTGATGGAAGAAATATTTGCTAAGTGAAATGAAAACAATATTTGTCAAGGCCATCATGCTTCTAGTTTGATGATTCTGGACAAGGTGCTGATACAAGCTGGCAGAAAGATAGGAACATCCCTGCAGATTAAAATGCAAATTTTATTGCAGAAAACAGCAATACACAGGAAGGCCATAAAGCCTTGCAGCTTCTGACAGCAGCTTGCAGAATCGGTGCACTGAATCACGCAATATCTTTAAGTGTCTATCCTGTTCTGGAACTCTCATAAACATCTGCTCACACTGTACCCGTGCCAAGTTCCAGTTTTAAGAATATACAGACTTCAGGATTAAATAACTGTTGGACTAAGCACTTTTCTCCAGAGTAGATTGTGATTGAACATACTCTTAATTAAAAAGAAGAGTGTGGGGTAAAGGGTGAGAGTATAACATCATATAGAGATATAGGTCCTAGATATGTAATTCCTATTCTAAAAAAGTAATATGAACTTGATTTTGCTGAATTATAATGTTATATCACATGCAACAAATGAAGTACTTTAATTCTGCAGTGGAAAGAAGAGACACTGGGATTTATTCAAGAAACACTAAGTGATTCTTAGAGACCAGAGCCTCTCCTAGGCTGAACCGATACAGAGGGAAGAATAAAATAGTCTGTCCTTCAAACACTTAGAGCTCGTCAGGGCCTTAGCCTCATAAACAACTAAGTCCAGTAACCTTGCTTAAACAGCAAGTTCTATGCTCAAGATTGATTTTGTTGTAATCTCTCAATTATATGTAGAGAAGCCACCCTTTTCCGTATGGCAGAAAATCTGATTTTAAGTTGCTAATATACATTCAGAAAAAGTGGCAGTTAGTAGATGATCATGAATGCCAACGTTGACAGTAGTTAGTAGTTACCTTGTAATAACCAGTTGTCCTTGGGATTAGGGCTACTAAAAGCACCAAACTGGATCTTGGCCAATGTTGAAACCATAGTGATGAACGTGGGGCTCCTTTTTCTACACTTCATGTTGACTTAATGTGTTAGAGTATACACTGGGATCACTTAGAGGTTTATTTTGTTTTACTCAGATATTACTTCTAAAGATCACTGATCTCATTCTTTTCATCTCCCCAAATTAAATTCTTAGAAGAGGGTTTTAATTTTATATATGTGAAA
The DNA here is from genome assembly GCF_937001465.1 of Orcinus orca. Lineage (NCBI taxonomy): Eukaryota > Metazoa > Chordata > Mammalia > Artiodactyla > Delphinidae > Orcinus > Orcinus orca. The sequence continues at coordinate 5,944,756 of NC_064562.1, forward strand.
CACTTTATTGTTGCCCTGTGTTCTTCAAGTAAAGTCAAATTTTGCTTTTGCCTGAACTATGCACTCTACAGTCAAGACTGAGTCATCTGTAGACATTTAATATGTAGTACAGTTTATATTCAGTTTTCTTCTATCAAGCAATATAATTTTAGGTTACTGTAAACCACCTGCATATTAATTTAACATGCCTGGGAAATGGATAATCCTGCATGTACATATGTAAAAAAAAAAAACTTTGTACGTATTTTGAATTTAAATTAAACAGATTAAGGAAGGTTTTGTTTTATTATTTACTTTTCAAATTTATTCATGCCTCTGTTTTCCTTTATCACTTTGAATAACCTAAAGTTAATTGTATTTGCCTTATCTTTAATTCCATTTAAGTGTGTTTTAATCTTATTCTTTTCTCTTCTGCTATCTCTAACTTTGATATACGATTTTAACAGTATTTTGCACAACATAAATAATAGCTCTTAAAGCACAGGTCTGACATTTTCTCACGGTATTCGTTGTTGCTAATATTTTCGTATTATATTGCTACTTACTCTGAATATTACAAAACCTGCCTCAGATTTTACATGTAGTATAAATCATTCTAGGTAGTGAATAGCCCAAATAGCGACTAGAAAACAAATTTGCATTCACATATTGTTGTTTATTACCTAAGGATATATATCTTCTCCTTAGAGGGGGAAGTATGTATTATGAAACATGAGAGGGCTGGGTATTGACCTGTGATCTGAGGGCAGATAATGACATGAAAGAATCATTGCAAACCAGTGTTGATTTAATTTCTCATTGTGAGAGAGTTCAAGTATTAAAAATGAACAAATGCCATTCTTAGACATTACAGAATATAGAAAGACAAATTATGTATGGATATATTCGATGGTTTCAGGGTAGTCCTGCTGTTTTAATAGTTTTGACAAATACAGTTGTTGAATAAGGGAAGTGACTTTCAGCAAATGGCCCTGCAAGTCTATGAGAGCTATGCTTGCTGATAGGGAGAAAAGGTCTCAAAAGGATAGTCTCTCTTCCCACAGATCTTTCTATGAAGAGAAACTGTCTCATCTTCAAGGATTAAAAATGAGAAATTGAAACCAATTTAGGGATTCACATATGTTTTGTATTTAAAAATGGTAATGTATGGAAGAACTGTCTTCTCTCAGCTAATTACTTTTTCATAGGAAGCCAAATTTTATGTGTCTATTCTAATCTGTGAGTTGGAGCGCACACACACACACCCACACACAACACATCTACTTAAATTCTGATAGTAAGGGCTTCATTTAATATTTTTCCTTCCCCAATTTTTATTGATGATTTTAAACTCAGTATAATATTCTCTTTTATCCAGCTGATCAGCTTGAAAAGAGGACAGAAGCCAAGCCCACCATTACTGAAGTCTTCCTGCTTCCCAGGCCACCAGCATAAGATAAGAATGGTCATATTCCAGCAACTGTAATTCTCATCACACTGTTGTTACAAGTCATTGACGGGGAGTAGTGAGCACATGGCTGACAGGTTTTGAATGATAATTCTTCCATTTTTCTTTTAGGGATCCAAAGGCAGTTTATTCCCTCTGGCAAAGCCTCCCTTACAAAATTGTGTGGCTTTAATATTTTATTTGAAACCCTATGTTATTATATTTGACATGAAATACATTCCATATTTAAAATTGAATTCAGTGGGTAGAGGTACCATTACAACATTTTATCATAATTTGGACATATTTGATACATTTTGAAGACATAGTAATATTCATCTGATCAAAATAATCTGCAGTTGAGTTGAGAACACAAGATGAACATGGGTGTGAAAGATACATACTTATATATATTTTTAAATGGAAAGTAGAAAGAGCAATTTGTCAAAAGATAATGCATGAGTCAATTGTTATGCATCATTAATAAATAATGATACTATTTATCATATTTATATATATGTATTATATTTGACATTTATTGAATATTTAATGTTTACCAGGCATAGGACTAAACTCTTCATATTATTTTATCCTCTCACAAATGTCATAAATTAAGCAATAAGTCCTATGAGTCCAGAATGTGGAGAGATTTCCCTGTGATGAAAGACCCTAAAATTACCTTTGAAAGATGGAACATTTAAACTGTGTCCCTAAGTGCCTAGTTACTAGTACTTAAAAGTTTCTCATTCTAAAGTATATAAGAAGACATTATAAATAAAGAACATCATTTTGGGAAAAAGTGTGGCAGCAGATTTATGATGACATCATGTGAAAAATAGAGAGATCAGTCTGACAACTTGGAAATTGTGACTACAATGAATGGGATTTAGTACAATCTTGGAATGAGGTTTTAGAGAATTTTGTGCACTTGGCTAAGATTGCTAATCTTATTAATTGCTTAATATATGTCAGATATTGTACGAAAAGCTGTACATATAAGAAATAAAAACACATTTTATACTTACAAGAGCCATATGAGATAGTACTTTTATTATCTAGATTTTGCCTTTGACGAAACTGAAGCACAGAGTCTGACTTGCCCAAACCCACACAAGGAATGAGTAGTAAAGTGAATGTCTTGGATAGGAAATGGGGAGTCATGGCATCTAAGTTGAACAGGAGAGAAATTAAAGATTATTGGGTTTTCGGGACTAGTAAAATGGGAGAATAATATTGCCATGGTCAAAATAGGAAATCAAAAAGGGAATCCAACAGGGAGGACTTAAGTGAAATAACATGCTGTCTTCTGCATTTTCAAGACATGAAGGAATGAGGATAAATTTCTCAAGGACACTATTATGAGTATACTTACACTAAGAGCAGTAGTGCCAATGACAGGTCATGTATGTGTTATTTTTCAGTTGTTTAAAGGATCATGGGCTAGGGGGTCAGGGAAGGATCCCCGCATTCAGGGATCAAGGTTATGATCTGTGGAGAGAGAAACTCTAACTTCAAGCCTGGTTCTAAGACTTACTAACTGGACACCAGACACATCTGTTTTATAATCTCAATATTGTCATTTAAAACATGATTGAACAGTTTTCGAGATTGTCAGATTATAGACTCAACGAGATAGTATGTGTAAAAGTACTTTGTAAATTATTGCTTAAATGTGAAGGTTTTGTCTTATAAGCCCAGTTTCCATGGGTGACCAGTATAAGTGGCAGACAGAGCCTTTTAACAGCAGAGGAGAACACAGCAACATTGAGTTCTCTCTGCTGCATGAAGGAAACTGGTCTCATTATGCCCCAGGGTCTGTTGGATTGCCTGGGCTTTGAGTTACACATTACAGAGAGTAGATGGTATTTTTTTTGTTTTTGTTTTTTGTTTTTGCGGTACGCGGGCCTCTCACTCTTGTGGCCTCTCCCATTGCGGAGCACAGGCTCCGGACGCGCAGGCTCAGTGGCCATGGCTCACGGGCCCAGCCGCTCCGCGGCATGTGGGATCTTCCCAGACCGGGGCACGAACCCGTGTCCCCTGCATCGGCAGGCGGACTCTCAACCACTGCGCCACCAGGGAAGCCCAGATGGTATTTTTTGAATCAACAGCCAGATTTAATTTTCATTTTGAGAAAGTTTCCTAGATCATTCCATGTTTTATTTTAAAGAAAAACAATTAGAAACAATTTATCTTCTACACTGCCCTAGCTATCAAAGGGGAAACCAAAACCAAAAGCGTTTGTGTGAAGTTCCTGAGGGTCTACTGAATTTGTAGGCTAATTAATCTAAAGGAATAATAAATTAGCTCTGTAATCTCATTCTTTCAGTCTGGCCACCCATTTACTTAATATTTAATTTTCTGCTATTTTTAATCTTTTACTGCAGCACACTTATTCTGGATTAGACTTTGAAATAGTCATTTGGCTATTTTAGTAATTTCTGTCTGATTTAAAATGTTTCATTATTTATCTAATATTACTGGCCATCAGAGCTCTTCAATTTGGAATCTCTATAATTCAGAATTAATTATAAAGCAGATATTGTAATGTTAGAACTTCAGCTTTAAAAACTCAACGCCTAGCCAGACAAGAATGCCATTGGAGAAATATCCTTGACAACTACATTATCAAGAAACATCAGTTGGGTTGGTAAAGGTTAAGACAGACAATTACCTCTGGTTGCTGCTCAGATGGTCACTGTGCATTCTGGCATTTTATTCATCTTATTTCAATGGAATGAGAGTTTAAGTATACAAAGTAATTACCTGAAGGCTGAACAGATTGGATTGGACATGGCCTCCTCATCAGAATTCAGCAGAAGTGTAAAATAATGAAAATGAGCATAAAGTGGAGAGGAAATCAAAGATGGGCAGAGAGAAAAATCTATGTTGTTCCTTAATCGATATGACAAATAAAGGGTATTCTTCTGACCTTAAATTTTGTTTTTCCACCACTTTTTAGGTTGGCATATGACTATAAACTTAACTGCATTGAAGATTTCCAGTTATCAGTCATGCAAACTTAAAGAACTAAGTCTGATCATAAAAGAAACAGATGGAGAGGTCACTGCTGTATACCCTTCTATGAGCTTTGTCACACCATTGCCATTCAAAGCATAGTCCACAGAATTAAAATAGCATCACAAATGGATACACCACCCATAATAACTTAGCACTATAAACTTGTGTCATAAAATATAGCTATATTTTAAAAAAGATCCTCAACATATTCTGTTAGGTGACTTTTCATTAAATGTAAAAGATCTCTGGAATAAATCCAGTTTATATTAAAAGAAAACAGATGTTTTATTTTATATTTACTCAGACTTGGATTGACACCTAATTATTTTACATGTCAGACTTGAAATAAATATGCACTGCCGTTAATTTCACAGAATAAAAAAAAATTTGACAAGTAAAACAAGTAATAGACATGACAATTTCTCCTTATAAGAAATGCTTTGGAGTGGTCATGAATTTCAGTTATGAGATGCTGTCACTAATTTAGAAGACTAGAAATAGTTTGGATAGATAACATTACATGTAGCCGACTATTGGGGGAGAACTTCATGATTGAGCTAAATTAAATGTATTTTTAGAGTGTGAAATTGCTCTCTGAATATACACATAGCAGTGGGAAAAAATCAACTTGAGACATATGGTGAGTATGGGATTAACAGAAGAGAAGCAGTGCGAAATAGAATAATAAAGTTATACTTCCTAAGGATACAGTTGCTTAAAAAATGATAGAAAGATATACATGTACAATTTTTTGAGGGATTCTTGGTATTAGAATGAAAATAAAACTAAAAATGAATAAATATCCATTAATACAAAATTCCTAAATAAACTCTCAGACTCTCATAAGTTGAAGTTATATATATATATATTCTAAAATGAATGAAGGCAATTCGTATGCAGTTAACATAAAAAGCTTTTTATGATATTAACTATTTTAGAATAGGTACTTAATAAAATCTTATTTTTATGTAAATAATAAAAGTAAATTACTAAATTTAATGATTGCAAATTTAAATATTATTTTTAGAAGAAAAATCCAGAAACTGCAATTACATCTAGGAACAAATAAGTGAGAATAAAGAAGAACAAGTGCCTTCAAAGAAGAACAAATACCAATCCTTCTCCAAATCTTTAAGAAATTAGAAGATGAGTGAGCACATCTGAACTTATGAGGCCAGGTTTACCCTGATACCAAAACTAGATAAGGGCATCACAAGAAAAGAAAATTGTAGATCACCATCCCTGATAAACATTGCAAAATTCCTCAACAAAATAGTAGAAAACTGAATCCAACAATATATTAAAAGGGTCATACACCATGATCAAGTGGGATTTGCTCCAGGGATGCACAAGGATGGTTCAACATCTGTAAATCAATCAACACAATGCACCATATTAAGAATAAAAAAATTAAGAATAAAAAAATTATATGATCATCTCAATAGCTGCAGAAAAAACGTTTGACAAAATTAATCATCAATCTATGATCAAAAAAAAAAAAACTCTCAAGAAAGTTGGTGTAGAGGGAATGCCTCAAGATACTAAAGGTCATATATGATAAGTCCACAGCTAACATCACACTCAGTGGTGAAAAGCTGAACTTTTCCTCAAAAATCATGAACAAGACAAGGATGCCCACTCTTGCCATTTTTATTCAACAAAGTATGGGAAATCTGAGTCAGAGTAATTAGGCAAGAAAAAGACATAAAGGCATCCAAATTGGAAGTGAAGTAAACTTGTCACTATTTGCAGATGACATGATACTATATATAGAAAATCCTAAAGACACCACCAAAAACCTGTCAGAACTAATAAATGAATTCAGTAAAGTTACAGGACACAAAATCAATATACAGGAATCTGTGTATTTCTACACACTAATAACAAATTATCAGAAAGATAAATTAAGAAAGCAGTTCATTTACAATTGCATCAAAAAGAATAAAATACATGTGATAAAATTTAACCAAGTAGATGAAAGACCTATACAATAAAAACTATAATGCATTTACGAAAAAATTGAAGAAGACAGAAATAAAGTCAAAGATATTCCATACTCATGGATTAGAGGAATTAATATTGTTAAGATGTCCACACTACTCAAAGCAATCTATAGATGCAATGCAATTCCTATTAAAATTCCAGTTGCATTTTTTTACATCAATAGAACAAATAATTCTAAATTGTGTAGGGAATCACAAAAGACCCTGAATATTCAAAGCAATCTAGAGAAAGAAGAACAAAGCTGGAAGCATCATGATGTCTCATTTTAAACATTACAAAGCTATAGTAATTAAAACAGTACATTACTGGCTTAAAAACAGACTCATAGACCAATGAAACAAAATAGAGAGCCCAGAAGTAAGTCCACACATATGTTGTCAATTAGCTTATGGCAAAGGAGCCAATACAATGGAGAAAGAACAGTTTCTTCAATAAATTGTATTGGGAAAACTGGGCAGTCACATGCAAAAGAATGAAACTGGGCCACTATTTTATACCATACATGAAAACTAACTCAGAATGAGATTAAAGACTTGAATTTAAGACCTAAAACCATAAAATTCCTAGAAGAAAACATAGTCAGGAAGCTTCTTGACATTGATCTGTCTTGGTGATGATTTTTTTGATTTGATACCAAAAGCAAAGCCAACAAGAGCAAACATAAATAAGTGGAACTACATCATACTAAAGTCTTTGTACAACAGAGAAAACCATCAACAACAAAAAAGGCAATCTACTGAATGGGAGAAAATGCTTGCAAATCATATATTTGAAAGTAAGGGGTTACTATGCAAAGAACTCAAATATCTCAATAGCAAAAGCAAACACTCCAATTAAAACATAGACAGAGGATCTGAATAGACATCTTTCCAAAGAAGACATGCAGATGGCAACAGGTACATGAAAAGATGCTCAACATCGGGAAATTCAAGTCAAAACCACAATGAGATATCATCTCACACCCATTAGAAGGGCAATTATCATAAAGGCAAGATGTAACATGTTGGCAAGAATGTGGAGAAAAAGGAACCCTTGTGCACTTTTGGTGGCAATGTAAATTGGTGCAGCCACTGTGAAAAGTAATATGGAGGTTTCTCAGAAAAGTAAAAGTAGAATTACCATGTGATCTAGCATTCCCACTTCTGGGTATGTTTCCAAAGAACATAAAAACATTAACTCAAAAAGATATGTGCCCCCCCTATTCATTGCAGCATTATTTTCAACAGCCAAGATACGGAAACAACGTAAAAATTCACTGGCAGTGAGTGGATAAAGACAATGAGGTGTACATACATACAATGTAATATTATTCAGCAATGAAAAGAATGAAATATTGCCATTTGCAACAATGTGGTTGGACCTTGACAGTATTATGTTATGTGAAATAAGTGATAACAGGGAAAGAAAAAAACTGTATGATATCACTTATATGTGGAATCTAAGAAAGCAAAAAGAAAAACAAAAAACTAAGCTCATAAATACAGAGAGCAGGTTGGTGGTTGACAAAGGTGTGGGTTGGATATGGACAAATGGGTGGAGGGAATCAAAAGTTCCAAACTTCCAGTTATAAAATGAATAAGTCCTGGGGAGGTAATGTTAATACATGCTGGTGACTATAGTTAATATGATTGTATTGAATACTTGAAAGTTGCTAAGAGACTAGATCTTAAAACTTCTATATCACAAGAAAAAAAATTCTGTAACTATGTATGGGAACAAATGTTAACTAGACATATTGTGGTGATCATTTTGCAGTATTACAAATATCAAACTATTATGTTGTACACCTGCAACAAATATAATGTTGTATGTTATTTATAGCTTAATTAAAAAAAAGATTAGCATCAACCATCCTAAGACAATTTGAACATTGATTAAAAATTACACAGACATGAAATTAAGAATGAATACTATGTATTAAATGTAGAAAGGACAATAAGTTGGTGGTCCTTTCAAAATCTGAAATGGGTTTAAGACACAGATGATGGAAAATAGTGGATAATGTGGAAGATATTAAGAGAGAGATGAAAGCATTAATTTTATATACATTTTACTCCATATTTATTAGAAGAGAGAGTTGTGAAATGAAACTAGTATTTTTTTCAAGTCTAATGTGCATTTTTTAATTTTAGAAATATGTGTCTTATGGTGAAATAAAGTAGATATTAAGCTAAAATACCTAAAGCACAGTTTTGAACTAAACATATACTTTTTGCTAAACTCCAAGAGGATCAATAACCTCTTAAAAGGTAGAGACTTCTTTCAAACTAACCCTTTTATATACTTTTCACTCAGGGACACAATGACTTCAGTAAGTAGAAAATAATCTAAACAAATTGGGAGCCATTGTCCATTTCTTATTTGCTGAGCTTGCTTGACCTAATTTATACTTTATCTGTCATTCCACTGCTGTCAACTTTCTGATTTTTACATTCATAGGATAACAAACAAAAAGTGCATGATCCAGGAGAAGGTAGGTCAAGGGGAAATGTGAAAAACATCTAAATTTCCTTGGACACTGAGTAGAAAATATTGAAACTCTTTGAGCAGAATTAGGAATAACAGCAATATGGATACATGATAAGGGATATAACCTTTGAGGCAATCCAGATTCCAAAGCACCCAAGCTGCATGGAGAGCATATGTGATGACAGAAGAATGGAACTCTGATCTCGGTTCCTAGGTCAGCAGTGAAAGAAGTGCGTGTTAAGCATCACAAATTAAGCCAGGTTGCTCTCCATCAATCTAATCTGATTTTAAACCCTAAGCAAATATGAAAACATTAAGCAAATATTTTATGATATTAATTTTATCATCTCAAAATGGTGTCCACAGAGAATAAAAGTTACCTGCACACATGTTTTTAAAAATACCTTAACCATAGTATAGAAGGTGAATAAAATGAATGTAATTATGTATAATAAAATGTATTTAACATGCAAGCTGAAGCAGAGTCCACCAGAGCAAAGGTCTATAAACTGGAGTAGACATACCTCTGAAGATTCACAGAGACTTTCTAAAGATTTTAGTGTTTAAAACAGTTTAGAAAAAGTTAATCATGGTCCAAAATAAAATTAATAAAATTATATCTAAATGTTTAATTATGCTCTCTAAAAGATAGTCTCAAATCTAAGCATCTGATCATTGTATGTATTCACTCAAAATTACTGTAAAATAATGTGCATTTTGGGACTTCCCTGGTGGTCCAGCGGTTAAGACTCTGCGCTTCCACTGCAGGGGGCACAGGTTCAATCCCTGGTTAAATAAAATGTATTTTGACATTATTCTTATTAAAAATACATTGTTTTAGCTACTCTGCATTATCACAAATTAATTAATGAAAAATAACTGTTTAATTGTTCTTATATAATGCTAAATAAGTAACTTATACAAGGTCTATATCATGTTAACATGACAGATATCTTTGTTAGTCCATTTTATGCAATGCATTCAATAAAGGTTTCCTTCCCCTTATGTAACATGAGTGGTTATATTACATGCTTAAGATACTTCATTATCTTCATTTCTGCAGAAAACTACAGTAAGGTTTAATTTTAACAGAAAGTAAGTTGTATTGGTTATTTGGTTCAAAAATGCAGACTGCCTTTACTTTTACGTCATGTGATGGATATTTTCTGTATGCGATGTGAGCTAAATCATCAGGTCCAAGCAAAAATAATGATAAAAGCATTTTATCAAAAATATTTTTATTGGCAGAAGAAGTACATTAATAAAGAATAATTAAGTTCTCCAGGTTTTCTGAATTAGTCTAAGTGAAAGAGTAACAGGCAAAATTAATTGTTATAATTCTTGATAAAGCCTTTGGTTATATTTCTGAGAAACAACAAAAGTAGCTCTGATACTATTAAAAAATCCTTTGAAGTCCTGTGGTTTACAATCTTTGGTTTCAAAAGTTGAAGGAGAACATATTGAAAATGTCAGCTTAAAGATCATTAAAAATCACCAGTGATTCTAGCTCACTTTTTGATTTTGGTGAATTCTAGGGAGTTCAAAAAATTGAGTGACATTGCTATGAGAAAGCAAAGTTTCTCAAAATAATCATCCATAAAAATTCAACACAAAAAAAGAACTTATGCTAGTCTTTTTTATCAAGAGAATAATTGATAATCTTCCAAGAAAACAGCTAAAATCATCTATTGAAGATATATAATTTCTACAATTTTTTTTTTAGTTTAATATAATAATTAGTTATCCAAATCCAAAATATATTTAAGGTGAATAGCTATCTTTAAGAATAAATAAACATAAGAAAGAGCAAGTGAAAAAATACACAGTACAGAGGTTATAAAATGTTAATATAGCATAAGGAAAAAGCAACATTGCTTGAAAATTCAAGGAAGATCATCTCTAAATTGAGATTATTTTTGTAATAAACAAAAAATAAGATAAAAGCCATGCGATTGGTATATTCAAAGAGATGTGTTCTTATTTTTTAATTGTTTAATTGAAGTATAGTTGACTTATAATGTTGTATTAGTTTCAGGTGTACAGCAAAGTGATTCAGTTTTATATATACATATATATAACTCAATTATATACAGGATTTTCAGATTCTTTTCCATTATAGGTTATTACTAGATATTGAATATAGTTCCCTGTGCTATACAGTAGGTCCTTGTTGTTTATCTATTTTATATATAGTAGTATCTGTTAATCCCAAACTCCTAATTTATCCCTCCTCACTCCTTTCCCCTTTGGTAGCCATAAGGTTGTTTTTTATGTCTATGAGTCTGCTTCTGTTTTGTAAATACGTTCATTGGTACAAAGAGATGCATTATTGAACGACTTTCATGAAACATGAGAAAGTTTACATAATGAGGAAAAAACCTGACAGATACATTTTTACTTTCAAGCCAAAACAGAACATTAAAATGAATACATTTTTAGAGCAAAAAGAGAACAAACTATAAAGTACTACTATTACGTATTTTTATTTATATATTAACTTATATATTTAATAAATATGTGAAAAGATGTGAAAAAAACGTGAATTAAACTTTAAAGATATTATAATGAATAAAAACAGAGAGGATTCCTGAATCTAAAGGAAGAGGAATCTTTTACTCAATTAATGATGGAATTAGTGTAAATTACAACTCATTAGTTTTGGACAGTAGCAGCACATGGTGATCTAATGGAATGAAATAATGGGATTTTACTGGATTTAGAAAAGTTTCCCTGGAGTGATGATAGAGCTGAGAGCTGAAAGTTTAAAGCAGAAAACATAATGGGAAGAAGAACCAAGCTAGGAGAAATAGCATTTGCAGAAGTCCTATGGTGGCAACTAGATGACATGTACACAGGAATAAAACAATTGAACATCAAAAGTATGATACAAAATTACTAAAAATAAACAACTGAAAATCGGAATTATTAACAGATAAATATATATATTTAAATAGATATGATGTATATATCATACACACACTGTCTATCTCTATCAATCTACCTACCTATCAATAACCTGGGTATTATAATTTGAGAAATCCAGCCTTAATTTCAATCTTTCTGTTTTATGAATATACCACAGATTACACTGTGACCGGACATTTAGCTTGAAACATATAACTTGCCCCCCAACACACCATTTTTATCGTAAGCTGTAGTAATAGTAAACTGTGAAGCACTCAGTTCTGGGTAAAACTCCTGGTCCTGAAATTTGTAAGTATTTTTAAAATTTTTATTGGAGTATAGTTGATTTACAATGTTGTGTTAGTTTCTGCTGTAAAGTGAATCAGTTACACATATACATATATCCACTCTTTTTTAGATTCTATTCTCATATAGGTCATTACAGAGCAGAGTAGAGTTCCCTGTGCTATACAGCAGGCCCTTATTAGTTATCTATTTTATATATAGTAGTGTGTATATGTCAATCCCGATTTCCCAATTTATCCCACCCCCTCTTTTTTCTCTGGTAACCAAAGATTGTTTTTTACCTCTGTGACTCTATTTCTCTTTTGTAAATAAGTTCATTTGTACCATATTTTAGATTCTACATATAAGTGGTATCATATGATATTTGTTTCTCTGTCTGATTTCACTCAGTATTACAATCTCCAGGTATATCCATGTTGCTATTTCATTCTTTTTTATGGCTGAGTAATAAACAAAATCCAACAACACATTAAAATGTTCATACACCATGATCAAGTGGGATTTATTCCAGGGATTCAAGGATTCTTCAGTATACATAAATCAATAAATGTGATATACCACATTAACAGATTGAAGAATAAAAACCATATGATCATCTCAAGAGATGCAGAAAAAGTTTTTGACAAAATTCAACACCCATTTATGATAAAAACTCTCCCGAAAGTAGGCATATAGGGAATCTACCTCAACATAATAAAGACCATCTATGACAAACCCACAGCAAACACCATTCTCAATGGTGAAAAACTGAAAGCATTTCCTCTGAGATCAGGAGCAAGACAAGCATGTCCACTCTCACCACTTTTATTTGACATAGTTTTGGAGGTCCTAGCCACAGAAATCAGAGAAGAAAAAGAAATACAAGGAATCCAAATTGGAAAAGAAAAAGTAAAACTGTCACTGTTTGCAGATGACATGATACTATACATAGAAAATCCTGAAGATGCTACCAGAAAACTACTAGAGCTCATCAATTAATTTGGTAAAGTTGCAGGGTACAAAATTAATATGCAGAAATCTGTTACATTTCTTTCTTTCTTTCTTTCTTTTTTTTTGGCTGCACTGCACAGCATGCAGGATCTTAGTTCCCCAACCAGGGATCGAACCCAAGCTCCCTGCAATGGAAGCACAGAGACTTAACCACTGGACTGCTAGGGAAGTCCCTGTTGCATTTCTATACACTAACAATGAAAAATCAGAGAGAGAAATTAAGGAAATAACCCCATTTACCATTGCATCAAAAAGAGTAAAATACCTAGAAATAAACCTACCTAAGGAGACACAAGACCTGTACTCAGAAAACTATATGATACTGATGAAAGAAATCAAAAATGACACAAACAGGTGGAAAGATATACCATGTTCTTGGATTGGAAGAATCAATATTGTCAAAATGTCTATACTATCCAAGTCATCTACAATTCAATGCAATCCATATCAAATTACCAATAGCATTTTTCACAGAATTAGAATAAAAAAATTTACAATTTGTATGGAAACACAAAAGACCCCAAATAGCCAAAACAATCTTGAGAAAGAAAAATGGAGCTGGAAGGATCAGGTTCCCTGACTTCAGACTGTACTACAAAGATGCATCATCAAAACAGTATGGTGCTGGCACAGAAACAGAAATGTAGACCAATGGAACAGGATAGGATGTCTAGAAATAATCCCACGAACCTATGGTCAATTAATCTATGACAAAGGTGGCAAGACTATACAATGGAGGAAAGACAGTCTCTTCAATTAGTGGTGCTAGGAAAACTGGACAGCTATATGTAAAAGAGTGTAATTATTTTAACTTATTTTGAGCATTTTACTTTTTCTGTTATATTTATTTGTGTTGGTTTGGATTCCTTTTCTTCCCTATTCAAATTTTTACTATTCAATGGTCAGCAACATCCACAAATCCAATTAATATATTATTTTATGTCTCCATTCTGGTTTTAGGTGTTAGAATAGTGACCAGCATATTAATAGATCTAAAACCTCCAAGTGTATCACTAGAGTTTTACTTCATATACACCCAAAGGTCAGTGTTCTTAAAGCTTACCATATTTTTAAAAATATAGTACTAAATAAAAGCTGGGATAATCAAAAGTTTTCAAGAGAAAGTAGAATTTGAGTTGTGTTTCCACGTCTTGCAAAAAATTGGAATGGATTTTCATGTTAGGCATGAAAATTATCTTCAAAATATCCAGCCTATGGTGCTGAAGACAATTCTCTCTCTCTTTCTTTCTCTCTGTCTCTCTCCAGCTATGGAAAATTAAACTTGGAAACTAATAAAAGTGAGAACACCTCAGTTAAAAATGGTCAAAGACTTGGTTTCTGTGTATATGTGATATTCGAGGGAAAATTTAAGTTATTTATTAAATGAAGTCTAATAGAGAAAGATATATTTCGAGCTTGGATGAAATTATTTTTACCTTTTTTTTTTTGCTTTTGACCTCAGCTAGGAAGCAATGAAAAAGCAGCACAGATGATCAAATGTACATAAAGATAGGAATGCAGGCCTCCTCATCTCTCCAGGGGATGCTTCTGAAATTCCACGATCTCAGCAGCTAAGATGCAGAGAGACACCTGCTGAGAGAGATGAGCCCAGAAATGTCACCACTTGCTGTTTTCTTTTCCATTTATGTCCAGATTAGGGTGGGACCCATGTCAGACTATCTAACTCAGTCTTAACATCTAAGGTTTATAATTGTTTGCTGGTCCAGTCCCATGACCCAGTTTGATAATGCTTACAAAGTATCACATATCACCCATCCAATGAGAACTCTGAGGTTGAAAAAGACTACAGAATTGATCTAGAGCTAACAGTTGTTTGAGTCTATTCTAGACCAAAGGTCCAAACCAGTAATCTCATTATAATTCCTGTTGTAGCTCATGTAATTCTAATACTTTATGTAATGCTAATTATTTCATTAGAAAACTCCTTTCAGAAAGACTTGACAGCGCTGAATGTGTTCTAAGAATACCAATGATTACTTTATAATCTTATAGCTCCCATGAGCTGCTTTTAAGCCTGCGTCTGATTTAATAAGGATAAAAAACTGTTTATAAAATCTCAGAGAAATCTTTTTACAATTAAAAGAGTGAGTAGGTTTGTACTATTCTTATTAACTAATTAAAATCAAGTGAAAAAGCATGTATTAACATAATTGGAGAAAATGTTAAGCTAAAATAATTTGATTTCATTTTAAATAATCTAGATTTACCCTGCTTATGTGATATGGCTTGGATTTAGTAAATCTCCCATCTCTTACAAAATGTAGAAAACTAGTTGAGAAATAAAATATTCTTTTCTTTCAAATCAGGGAGAGTCTAAGTTATTCCATTAAAAATATGCTCATATAGATTCATATTGAGAAAATGATCTTTCTCAGTCCTTTTCGTTTAGATCTCCTTGTGGTAAACTGACAATTTTTGCTTGAGTATCTGTTTATAGAGCTGCTTTTCCAATTCCAGAAGTTCTCTATTGCTGGAGTCAGCATGCATAAAATGAAACATAGTTGACAAAAAGAAGAGCAAGTCCAAAGCACCGACTACACACTCAGAAAAAGCAGCCTGTGGAAGAGATAAGGCAAGGCGAAGAGAAATGTGTTATCTATACAGAGTTCCCTGAGCTGCATAATGAATTCCTATGAGCCCTGAGCATATTAAAGGTAGTCCAGGTTTTCAGCTCGCATAAAAGGGAACACAGTGATGCTGTCGTCTTCCAGAAAGAAGAGTAGGCTTACTTTCCCATTGTTTTTCCTTAGACCCTACTGAAGAGGTTTTGCATCTTCTAATCTCCCTTAAGTTGTTGAAAATACCAGTGGAAAAGATGACAATAGCTGATAGACAAGTTGAAACCCCTGACTGTGGTTTGAACAATTCCTGGCTTCTCCACACCCGTTCATTGGAGTAGACGTTCAATCTTATGTAGAAGAGGCCTCATATTGCAGGAGAAAAGTTGCATAGAAAATCTGAAATTTTGTTTTTGCTCTAAACCTTTTCTCCCTCTGAAGTATATGACTTATAAGCTAATGGCTGTGTGTTAATCATATAGACAGAGTCCCAGGGTGGTTATTTCATAGCCTATATATAACAAAGACAAACGTGAACCTATACCTCTTAAATTATTGGCTTATATTTCCACACACTTTTACTGGGCTCTTTCCCCATATTCAAAAAAAAAATGCCTAGAATTCTATTTATCTCTTTCCCACATAATACTTATCCCTCTATACTCTCTTTCATTATCTTCTGAAAACTTTCCCCTGCCTCAATCCATAAAGGACTGCTCAGAGAAGAACTGACAGCTTTCCTGACCCATCCAGGGAAACCCCTTTTGTTTACTCCTCTAGCTGGCCCTCTTGTAAGGCACATATTCTATATCCATATATTGCATGCATGATGTTACAAAAGCAATATTCTAAGACTCCTATGAATGGGAAATAACAGGGACAGGAACACAGTCTGCTGTTCGCTCCATTAGCCTATTGTTAAAAACAAAAATAAAAACTCAACACAGTGTTCAATTCTGTAAGCATATACACATGGTAGAAATCTGGCCTCTAACAGGATATTCACCACTGTCACATGCTAGGTGAGAAAATTACTTTTAAAATAGCCAAAAATATTGACAGGATGGTGGTGAAATAAGCT
The DNA here is from genome assembly GCF_937001465.1 of Orcinus orca. NCBI lineage: Eukaryota > Metazoa > Chordata > Mammalia > Artiodactyla > Delphinidae > Orcinus > Orcinus orca. The sequence continues at coordinate 5,961,533 of NC_064562.1, forward strand.
TAAATTTTGTTCTTGCCTAGTGACTTTTCATTCAAAATTGTTCTTACTTTCACTATTGGAAATTTGTACAAATAAGAACAATGTGTGGGAAACGTGCAAAATCCATATGGTAAGTGGGATGATAGTGTATACGTTTACCTGCTTTCATTTAATTACATACTGCCTTTCCGGTGCAATAGTATCAAAAGGGGGCTCGGCTAACTTACAGAATAAAAAGAGAGAAGAAACATCGCATTCCATGTGAGCAATAACTTATTATCCCTTTAGACCCCATGCATAATGTTTATTCTTTTCTGTAGTGTAGCAGAATTTTAGAAGATACAATACAAACATTGCTAAGCTGTTGTTAATTTTTCTTCTATTCTCCTTAACATTGTGGAAGGCAGTTCACTACTGTCAGGATGTTAAACACATACCTAAGTGCCTTCATCACTCTGAGGTGACAAAGTGCCTTTTAGATTTCAGAAGTGTTAGCTATGAGATTCCAAAGCAAGATTTATACTCAAACCTCAGTCTATTATCATAAATGAGAACCACATATATCTTTGTTACTCTGAGAGTTACTGATCCCTTCTTGACAATATTAAAATCAATGAATAGGTCACAAATTATTCTTTCAACAAATGTTTATTAAGACCCTACAATGTGTCAAGCCCTATTCTGGGAACTGGGATTGTAACACTGAAAAGAGAAGTTACATGCCATCGAGGGAGACAGCTTATAATTCAATAACTACATAAATGTCTACACAAGAAATTAGACCAGATGTTCAAGTGCTATATAGAAAGAAAATCAGGGTGATATGGTACAATGGCAATGTGGACCCATTAGGCTGAACGGTTAAAAAATGCCCACCCGAAAGGGTGACACACATACTCCAAATTAGAACTATTCATGGGAAGATCAAATAGAACAATATTCCAAGCAAAAACCCTAAAATAAGAATGTGCCCCATACATTCAAGAAACCAGAAAAAGGGTGGTGTAACTAAACCACAGAAGCAAGAGAAAGAGAATTACAGGGTGAGATCATCTTTCAAGCCTTGTGAAGGCAGATAATGTAGAGCTGCTTTAGCTAGAAGAAAGTTTAGAGCTTATGTCAAGTGCCGGTGGAAGACACTGAAGAATTTTATGCAACTGTATACAGAATAGTACTTAAGGGCAAAATGTGAGTCTGTAGAGACACATCACAGGCTAATTAATTAGTCCAAGAAGGAATTATGGTGATTAGCACAATAATAGTAGAGCCAGTGCAAAGCGGAGACACTGGACATTAAGACAGATTTTGAAGACAGAGAAGGCTAAGAGTTACTGAGTTACTTGGGTGAGGGAAAAGTGGTAGTCAAAGACAGTGCTTCAACTTTTGACTTGAGCAACTGATGGGAAGTTATGATCTGTATTTAGCTGTGGAAGTTTACGAGAGAATGAGATGTGAGTGCCAAGAGCAGGAATGAAGATATTTTTGACATGTTACATTTGAGACCACTGTAAGGAAGTCTACACAGCCTTGTTGAGTAAGAAGTTGGAGGTTCAGAGAATTCAGATATAAATTAGGATCAACAACTTACAGTCCGTCTTGATGAGCCAGCTGAAATAGAGAAACTGATAGTGTAAGAGAGAGTAGGAATAACTTTTTGAAAAAAAAGAAGGGAAAGATTTCTAGCAAGGATATTTCAACCATGAGAGCAAGATGGCAGGGAGACAATTGTATTTGCTCTTGAAAAGAGGAAGTTAGTCCCTTCAGATTCTTTCTGTTTTCTCAGTGAAGCATGTGTCAAGACAATTAGCTGAAAATGAAGAAAGAATAGGGAAAATGAAAAGTAAAGGGGATAGAGAAAATGAGCAATAGAAATTTGAGATAGGAGGAAATGAAAGAAAGTGTAAAAATATAGTCAGCTTTTTGAGTAGTATAAAGTGTTTATTTGAAATTTGAAGCCTTGAATTTTAGGTGAGATAAATCAGTTCTGATGTGTGCAGTCATGGAGAAGACAGAAAACTGAGTTTACTTAGGTATCAGGTAAAACAGATGGAGAAGGGGAAAGGGAGTTAAAAGTCTCGCAAGGGTGTTGCTGTAATTATGGAGCACTGAATCTAAGTTGAGTAGGAAATGAAGTGAAGACATGGGCTGGAGAAAGAGCAGTTCTAGAAAAAAATCAATTGGACTTTTCAATAAGGTCAAAATATTGGTAGAAAAGAAACTGAACTAGAATGATAGGGAACATGTTGAGAGAGTAGTGTTTTGTTTTGTTTCATTTTGTTTTGTTTTCACCTACTTCTGAGTCCTAAATTAAGTGGTAATTAAACAAAAACATGGTCATTTGAGAGGGCTTTAGAGATAGCAGTGTTGTCAGGATATCACTGAGTTTCTATTATAAAGAGGTAGATGACATGCAGAAATAGTTTGAAAATTTGCTGATTATAGATGTTGTCAGTAAAATATATCATATGATGTTTTTTGAGGTTGTGTAAGTATAGGGAATTACGGCAGATTAATGGATGTGTATGATGTGAAGTGGACCTGGAGGCTTGGGTTTCTAATTGTGTGCAAGGTAAGTGATGAGGCATCTATGGTGCATGGTTTTCTAATGGTGTAAGGGGTGTAAGAGGCTCATGAAGTCCATCATGGTGGTCTCTTGAGAAAAGGCAAGAAACCAGTGCAATATGGATGGTGTGGGGTCTCTGAGCAGTTTTCATTCTAGTCCTAGGAGAGTGGTAGCCAATGAGTGTTCCTAAGGACCTGCTTAAGGGATGACTTCTTTAGGTGACAGGCTCTCTGAGGACCTTTATTCTTTTCTTTTTAATTTTTATTGGAGTATAGCTGCTTTATGATGTGTTAGTTTCTGCTGTACAGCAAAGTGAATCAGCTATACGTATACATATATCCCATCTCCTTTGGATTTCCTTCCCATTTAGGTCACCACAGAGAATTGAGTAGAGTTCCCTGTGCTACACAGTAGGTTCTCATTAGTTGTCTATTTTATACATAGTATCAATACTGTAAAATGTCAATCCCAAACTCCCAATTCACCCCACCACTCCCTTTCCCCCTTGGTATCCATATGTTTTTTCTCTATGTCTGTGTCTCTATTTCTGCTTTGTAAATAAGATCATCTATATCAATTTTTTTCAGACTCCACATATATGCATTAATATACAATATTTGTTTTTCTCTTTCTGACTTCACTCTGTATGACAATCTCTAGGACCTTTTAATCCAACAATCTTAGTCTGTGCACACAACTTCTCCTTCAGTAGGAGATAAGGAACTTCCTCTTCTTTAAAGTGGCAGAGTATTGTTGTGGCCGGACTGGGAGGGGCTTTTAGACACTGTTTCTCCTCTCTCCTCTGTACAACAATGCCGTAAAGAGAAATGAGTATATATATATATATATATATATATATATATATATATATACACATACACACACACACACACATATGTATGAGTTAACATAGTTTAATGTTTGTCTGTGGGTATCTTCAGGCATGGTTAGCTCATCACTTATGAACTAACAGTGGACCCCAGCTCTTTTTCATTGTGCAAAAAAGAATTAAGATGTAATGTGTATACATACTTACACAAACAAATGTATATATATTTATTATACATATATTTATTTATAAATCATATGTGTGCTCATGGACCTATATATATATTTTTAAATATATACAAAAATAAATATTAGAAAAAGCAAATTAAGAATATATATAGGTAGAAATTCTTATAGTTTCCTTCCCACAAATAGTGTGCCTGTCTAAGATTTTGGAGCATGGCTGTTTCGTTTTGCAGAGCACTCAGAATATATAGTTTACAAAACCCACTATCAAACTTAAAACTAATTCAGAATTACAGTCATACATTCTAAATATATATAATAAAGATATATTTCATTTTCTGAAAAGTCATAGAAAGATTCCCTAATTCACAAATAGAGTGTAAGAATGAGTCTATACAATAAAATATATATTTTTCGTGAGATTCTGCTTGTTTGCAGCCTTGTGAAACCTGATTTCTGGATTTACTGTTTACTACAAGATATTTTTGTTTGTTTGCTTCTGACTGCTTTTAGAGTTAGCATGTAGGCAAATTTAAGTGTTTTCTAATGTTCTAATTTTTACTTGTAAACATAAATCCAACATGTGTCTTAGTATGGCACCCAATCTGATTCTCCTAAGTCTTCAAATTCACTTCCTCTTTATCCCCATTGTCCCTACTTGATCTGAAATCCAGCCACCCAATATTTGGTTTGCTTCAATAGTCTTCTTTTCTGTCTAATCCTACTCCCTTTCACCTTTGACACAATCTGTGACCCATCCCCACATTTCTATTCTAAATTTACTTCTTGTATTTTGTAGCTGTCATGCTTGCTAAGGTGTGTTGATGTTTATCACACTGGATTTTAATCTTTCAGCAAAATATTTATAGTACTCAAATTTTTTTTAAAGAATTACCTGTTTTCTATTATCAACTTAAATTGTTCTTCCTTTATATACCAACGTAAGAACTTTATTCCAAAAGTTCAACTTCTTATTTTACCCTACATAGTTTATTTCTATTTCTTATTCTGCATTTTGTTTGATCTTGTTCGTTCAGTCATCTCCTTTTATGACTCAATCTGTATATTACGGTAAAAGTACATTGCCACAAATTCCTCTTTGAGAGAGCAATGTAACTGTAAGAAATTAGCTTAAGTAGAACCATGAGTATTCTCAAAGACACAAAGGCACACTTTAAAACTGTACCCATTGGAGGAGGGATCCTGGAAAATGGAAGCACTTTTGTTTGAAGTGGGATAAGAACACTTAAAAGTAAGACATGGGCTCAGGCTGAGATATTCTGCATCATAAAGAGAAGAATATGAATGTCTCTGGAAAAATCCGGGGGAAAGAAAAAAAATTTCTAGCAAGGTTGCAACTGTATAGGAAATACGTGAGAAGAAATCTGAGTAGGGTTGTTGGATATTGGAAAATAAATATGTCTAAGGAGATTGTGTATTAATTTATTTTGTAGAAATATATATATTTTCCCTCTGTACACACATTAGCCACTGTCGCTATTTTCTTCTTGTTTTTTAATTCACTGAACAATGATAAAGAGGATAATAGAGGTATCAGTCAGATTCTAAAAATACCACACAGAACCTAAATATTTTCTACTGAATCAATACCTATGGATTGCTACATTCCATCACTTGGCTTTACTCTCTTCCTTTCTCACAAGTTGCTCTATAATTATAAGTCCCAGGAATGAGTTTAGAATGGATTAACATTCTTCTTAAATAATTGCTGATATGAATTGGTGGCCTTTTTTCACTTTTGCATTTAGAAGACATCTTTTAAAACAAAACATCAATAATTTTATACTAAAACTAAATTAAGCAGTAGTATTTGAAAGTCACAACTTGGTTTAGAAGAGAAATTGATCACATTCCTAGAGACTGGTGACATATCCTGCAACTAATAATTGTCAGATAAATGAATAATGAATCGTACACAGATACAGCTACTGATGGAAATATTCACCAGTATATATTTACTAACTATAAAAATACCTATATTATTTTCAAGTCTTCTATATCTAATAAGAGAACATAATCAATATAAAGCTCTTGAATTCCTGACTGATGACTTTTTGATGGAAATGTTATGATTTTGATTAAAAAAGTTATTTATCCCTTCTGTCAAACATTTATAAATTGCATACATATATGTGAAACGCTATGTATATGTGTGTGAATGTGTGTGTTCTTGTCTATCTATCTATATCCATCCATAAAATCAGCAATGACTGATTTAGAAAGTGAGAGGTATTGAGTTGAATACGATAGTTTCATTACTGGCATAATTATTCCATCATTATAGAAAACAATCAGAGTCTTTTAGAAAGACAAACAAATATTTTGAAATGCTTACTATTTACTGACATTGAAATAAAATACATTGAAAAAATATAAAATTGCTCTACATATCAACATAAAACAAAAGTCCTCAAGGCAACTGACATAAAACACTGCTGATTTTGACTGTCCTATTTTTATAAACAGGCTGAAACAACCTCTAGATACCCAAGATTGATCTGGATGGGTTAACCTTGGCAGCAGGTAGCAACACTGCCACAGATCAGACACACCATCCAACGCTGCGCAGTGGAAAGTCTGCCTGAGCCACATATTTTAAAAACTGCAGCACTACTTAATGCTTTGAAATGTTAATGGTTCTATAGACTTTGCCACCATTGCATACTTCCTTCTAATTAATGCTTTTTAAAATTTGTTTTAATTTTATTTTTAAATTTTATTGGAATATAGTTGATTTACAATGTTGTGTTAATTTCTTCTGTACAGTAAAGTGAATCAGTTATAAATATATATACATATATCCACCCTTTTTAGATTCTATTCCCATATAGGTCATTACAGGATATTGAGTAGAGTTCCCTGTGCTATACAGTAGGTCCTTATTAGTTACCTATTTTACATATAGTAGTGTGTATATGTCAATCCCAAACTCAAAATTTATTCCCCCCCCTTTTCCCTCTTGGTAACCGTAAGTTTGTTACAGCCACTATGTAGAACAGTATGGAGGTTCCTTAAAAAACTAAAAATAGAGCTACCATATGATCCAGCAATCCCACTCCTGGACATGTAACCAGAGAAAACGATAATTCAAAAAGATACATGTGCCCGAATGTTCATTGCACACTATTGACAATAGTCAGGACATGAAAGCCACCTAAATTTCCATCTACAGAAGAATGGATAAAGAAGATATGCTACATATATACAATGGAATATTACTCAGCCATAAAAAGGAATGAAATTGTGCCATTTGCAGAGGTGTGGATGGACCTAGAGACTGTCACAGTGGGTGAAGTAAGTCAGAGAGGGAAAGACAAATATCATATGGTATTGCTTATATGTGGAATCTAGAAAAATGGTACAAATGAACTTATTTACAAAACAGAAATAGAGTCACAGATGTAATCAATGCTTTTAATATTAGTTGATTATACTGTTTTCAGCACTGCATGCTTTATGGCCATATACTGCTATATGATACACTAAAATCATTAACATTTGGAAATATTCATGTTGACTGTATTTTAAGTTTATGGTGAGAAATTATCTCAGGTCAGTGTATTCTTACTGCTTTGTGACCTAATTAAATAGACAGTGTCAACTTTTCCTCAATAAATAACCAGTCTGTTGTGACTGCACATCCAACCTCCTTAACAAAAGCTGCTGCCCATGATCATTTAATTTTTTGGTAATATGCAAAGTGTCTTCTACAAAAATTGTACCCTACAATCACTCTCTCAGCACCTTCTCATGAGTTTATGGATTCAGTCTTCTAAGTCTATCCTGTAAGTCTTTCTAAGTATCTAGGGTTGCCTCTCCTTTTTACTCACTATGGGAAATATTAAAGTCTTCTCCAAACACTGGTGCACAAATCATATTTATTAATTAAATTAAAACTTTTTGGCTAAAAAAAATTCTAAGTATCTAGCACAGTTTATGCATTTAGAAAGATAATAAATACATTTAAAATCACTCCCAGGGCTTCCCTGGTGGTGCAGTGGTTGAGAGTCTGCCTGCTGATGCAGGGGACACGGGTTCATGCCCCGGTCCGGGAAGATCCCACATGCCGCGGAGCAGCTGGGCCCGTGAGCCATGGCCGCTGAGCCAGCACGTCCGGAGCCTGTGCTCCGCAACGGGAGAGGCCACAACAGTGAGAGGCCCGTGTACCGCAAAAAAAAAAAAAATCACTCCCAAATCTAAATTTACAATACTGACCTCAGGAGGTTCAGCCCTACCATGTATTTTCTTGATATTTCTAACTTCTTGTCAGTGTTTTGAGTTGTTTACATACATGCGTTAGCACACATCTTCTTTCTCTACAATTTTTTTTCTTCTCCTGATATTTTAAAATTTCAAATCTAATATGAATTATTCCTCACTCTTATTCAGTAGGGGTGGGAAAATTCTATTCTACTCTAATAAAGCCTTTTACTTATTTGTTTCTTTTTAAATTGTTTGGCCGCAAGGCATGTGGGATCTTCGTTTCTTGACCAGGGGTGGAAACCGTGCCCCCTGCATTGGAAGCACAGAGCCCTAACCACTGGACAACCATGGAAGTCCCTAACAAAGCCTTTCAGAGCCACCCTCTTGCTGGCTGTGCCAGTGGACAAATTCGGGCCCTCTTCTTCTCTCACCACTGGACATAATCAGACGCCCCCTCAAGAGTTTCCTTGCCCTCATGCTTTTCTTGGTATAATCCATTCTAAAAACCCACCTAGAGTGCACCTGGAGTTCAAGTCACTACCTAGCACCTAGACAAGCTTATGGCAAAAGTAAATGTTTAAGAAATATCTTTCATATGATTAAACAGACTTTAACTGTTAACTTGACCACAGGGTCAATTTGCACCAGCTTCATCACTGGCAGGCACAGTGCTATGTACATTAATTAACACAACAGCCTGTGTACCCCCATTGCCTACACTGTCCCTAGCCTAGACTGTCTGCATTGGCTTTTATGAGCTCACTCATATTCTCCTGCCCTTTTTCTCTCTTGCCTTCTGGGACTCTAAATATACATGCTAGACCATATCATGTTATTCCACAGGCTAATCAGGACTTGTTCATTTTTTTCACTCTCTTTTCTTTCGCTACTTCTATTTGGATAATTTCTATTGTTATGTTCTAATTTTCACTAATCTTTTCTTCTGCATTGAATCTGCTAAGTCAATTCAGTGAATACACACACACACACACACACACACACACATATATATATATATATATACACGCAATATCTTTCGTATCTATCTATCTCTATCATCTCCAAGTTCTAAAGGCTCTCTTTGTTTCTTTTTAAAAATGTCTTCCATGTCATCCCTTATCTTCTTCCCAGTTTACTTTAAATCTTTATGAATATTATAACAGCTGTTTTAGCATCCTCGCTTACTAATTCTACCACCTCTGACTGTTTTCTCCTTTGGATGTTTACTGTACGGCTCTGACTCAAGCGATCTGGCCTGGCTCTGGAGGCTGCGGCGGGTGTGCTGGGAGATGTAGTCCCCGATTTATGTAGAAATTGAGATTGTATGTTAACCCTGCAGCCAGAGTTCACTTTCTAGAACACAGATGTTACTCTTTCACTTAAAATTCCTTAATGAGTCCCTATTACATTCAAGGAAATTTCCAGAATGCTCGACACACCTCATGGTTGCCTCTCCAACCTCACCTATTCTGCAAAATCTTTGCTGTATTTTCTTACCCTCTATTTACTAAAACCCAAATCAAACAATCTGAGACTCATAAAATGAGTTTTTGGGAAACATACAATGGGTTTAATATACATCATCAATGATCATCATCATAAACACATATTTCTTTGGCGTTCTTAGAACTATTTTAATTACATTTGCCCCACGTGAGTAGTACAGACAAGGTTAGGTTTTCAAAAGTAACTTGTTCACTTGGATCAATGAGTTTTAATAGAATTCATTAGAACCTGTCTTAGGAGTTCTGAATTTTAGTTTCTGAAAGTGGGAGTTAGTTGTCTTTATTTTAATAACTCCATTAAGTAATAAGGAAACAGAGCCAGGGTGCAAATCACTGCACTGGGAGGTAGGGGGTTCTATCCTTACGTTCCTACCATCTGGCATGATGCCTGAACTTCAGGAGGCAGTCAGGAATTCTCTATTGAAGAAATTTACAAAAAACCCCAGTCTTTTTGCATTTTACATATATACAATTTACATAGCTAACATTTGCTTAAATTATATTGGCATATAAATATATTTGTTGTGACTCACTACCATTTTAAAAGGGGATCAAATCTAAAGTGGAACAATCAAGATGCCTATGCATTTGTGATGCCCAGTTTGGTGCCAATTAATTTATTTTTTCAGTAGTTTACTTGCACACAAGATACCCAATTGCATAATCTCTTACCTCAAATTCTTTGATTTTGTATAAGGGATGATGAAAACATGTTTATATGTCTTCTTATAAGTAATCATTTAGTCTGAAATATTTTTGCGAATATAAGACATTATAAAAAAATGTGAGAATTTTGTGTTTGACTTTGTTAAATGCACATTAGCTAAGTCAACATGACCAAGTTGTTGCTAGAGAATAAACCAAGAATTATAGAACAAAATAAATATTCTCATATTTAAAAGAATACCACCATCATTACTCAAATTAAATGGTAGATATAAACCTCACTGTACTTTTGTCATCTCTTTTTATTTCAGTCTGGTGATTTGTGATGCAGACATATTATTCTAGCTGATATTTTTTATTTTTATTTTATTTTGTCAGACTTGCCAGCCCTTCAGCCAAGGATTTAACCTCAAAGAAAACAGAGTTTAAGAACCAGTCATCCAACATCAAAGTACTAGGCAAGCTGTGCTATGTCTGCTTTGATAATAATGCATTTTCAGAAATTCAAAAGCTTCAAGAATAATATATTTTAGAGGTAACCATGTGTTATACACTGGGTTTGGGTGACCTTATTTTAGAAAGCTGCCCTTGCTTTACTTTCAAATGAGAAAGTCCTGCTGTATTATTTTGCATTCTTTGCCTTAGCACAGATAAATTTAATAATTTGAATGAGGGTTTTCTTGCCTTTCAGGGTTGGTTATGTTAGATCATCATCTTATAGGCTGAATTATTTCCTTCTCAATCATTCATGTTTTCCATCACCTGCTGGGTGCCTTCAATGTGAAATATTATTAGAGGTTATTTGAAATATTCGTAATGTGGACCATGACCCTTGCCCTCCAGGAGATTTAGGGTGGTGGTAGAGAGCAATGCTACAAAAACAACCTCAGAAAGTTAACAGACAATGAATTCATCATACATTTATTCTAGTCTCTTCAAAACTATTAATTGGATATTAAGCAAGGGTGAGTAATTTAATCCTTCTGCCTCTCAACTTTCTCACCTAACGTATGAAAATAAGTTAGATTTAGTTTTCAGCCACCCCACTGGCGCAGCTCCAAGGCATGTTCTCAGTGGGTTCATGAATTTTGCTCCCAGGTATGGATCACTTGATCACAATTTCCTCATCTATAAAATGAGAAGGCAGGACTGACCTCTCTCGCCCTAAGTAGCCACAATCCTAACACATGCTGTGACCACAGCAGTATAAATTGTTGTGAAAGAGAAAACACAGTGTAAGCCTTTTCTCCAAGGACAGCTTTCAAGACATCTAGACATGCCTAGCTTCTATTTCAGATGTAATATGAAGAGAGACCCTGAATCTTATTCTGTAGCCATCACATAAAACCTTTAGTTGGAAAATTATTCTCAAAATTAGTTTTTTCTTCTATAATCGTGTCTATTCTATTCAGGAATAAAGAATTCAAAAGCTAGTTAATGAAAATTACCAGCGTATGGGGTCTTTGTTAAGATAATTTGGGAATCAATTTTTGATACACTGATTGATAACATACCCAGCTATCAACCATCATTTAAAACATTGTAAAAGAAGAATTTCTCAACCTTGGTATTACATTTATTCCAATATTTAATCTTTATATTTCAAACCTTTATCCTTTTCACTAGATACTTTCCTGGGAGTCTTCAGCCCAAATAACTGTAAACCCCTTAGACTGGTCATATGTGTCCACCAATTCTTACTGGTTAGTAATTCTTATTGGTGATGGAGTGAAAAATAAAATATCCCTTTTGAGGGTGGTTTCTACAGTCCCTCCCAGATGGTTTGCACCCAAATCTTCTGGCCTCCACGAAAAGCTCCTTCATTTTGTTCATGTGACAATGGCCTTACTAGTGAGATAAATAGAAGTTCATCTCTCCATCTGATACTAATTCACAGATGACTTGAACAAAGTACTCTGGTCCCCAAAATTGTAAAAATGCTTACAGGAAGTGGTATTTCATTTTGCACATACATACTGATACATGTGCACACACGCACATGCACACACACACATTTATTGCCCCAAGTCAATTAGAGTACTTGGGGCTTTTCTATCTGGATGCATTCTGATGTAACTCATCAATGCTACTCCCAGAAATATCAGTCTTCTCCCCAACTCCATATTCTCAGTTTTCAGGAAATTTCCAAATGGAAGTGTATCAAACACACTCTGAGGTGTTCTTCAGTGAGTTACACTTTTGTATAATTCCCTCCGCTTGTATGCCGGTGGAATCTGCAATTTGCTTTTAGCCTGTAGAATATGGAAAAAGGTGAAGATGTTTTTCAAATGTAATGAAGGTACTAAATCAGTTGATTCTAAGTTATGCAAAAGGGAGAATACTCTGCCCGTTGGGCCTCATTTCATCAGATTTAACCTCTTAAAAGAGGGATTGGTCCCTCCCAACAATAGTGTATTATAGACTTCAAAGTTGCTAAGACACTGTATCTTAATTGTTCTCACACAATAAAGAAATGATAAACGTGTGACAGGATAGAGGTTTTATCTATGCTATAGTGGTCATCATATGGCAATATATATGTGTGTCAAATCAATGCATTGTACATCTTAAATTTATGTAATATTATATGTCAATTATAGCTCAATAAAACTGAAAAAAAACCACAAAACAAAAAAACCAAAATCCTCCCCTCAGCAGACATAAGTGACTCATACTTATGGAAAGAGACAAAAGGATGGAGGGAATGATGATGTCTGTCTCTTCTGACCAGAAGCACCTGAACCAAGATTCCTGCTCAGACAAGAGGCTGAAGAATCCTTATTTTATCTAGGAGAATTATTCAAAGAAAAATCATTATCAGTACAAGGAAATCTAATTTTCTCTTTGTCATGCTCAGTGGAATATTTATTATTTACCTAATTAACTTTGAAATGTACATGCAAAGTCCTTTACCTTTTACATATTACATTGTTATGGTAAATTAATAATTATTTACATATGATACTGTTATACTTATAATAACTACATTATTATATATTTGTGTTATAAAATTGAATTCAAGAGCAGACATCTCTCGCTTTAGATATATTAGTTGCTCTCGGAAAGAAATGAAAAGGGCCATATCTAAGTTAAAAATTAATACAAAAGTATCATGAAAGACTTCTTGATTCATGAATTTGACACTTTGGTGGTGTTACCTCTAAATTAAATGTAGATCTAGGTATATGTTATACATATGTGATACTAATAGTCTTGTTATGTCATGCAGATATAATCTGAGAAACCCAGATAAACCACAAATACATTCTCACATTATGTTCAGATGACGTTTATACTTGCTTTTATGCAAATATTGTTTATATATTAATAGATTTATTCGATTTTATCCTTGGGAGGTGACCTTTTGTTACTGCACCTTTTAACAGGGAAGGAAGCAAAGGTATTTGGAAATTCAATGACTGCAGGGCATTTACACAGCTGGTAAGTAATGGAGTCAGGGTGGTTTTTCTTGATATAGCCACTATATGTCACACTGCACCTGGACTTACAAGGCTTATCGCTATTATTAAAATGTGTCTTATAATCTGTACAAGAATTTTATACAAAATAAAAATGTATTTTCCAAGTGTTACATATAATTATCAGTCATCTATCCATGTATCTGTCTCTTTTATAAGACTATTTATCAATCTATCCATGAGCAATCTATTGATATTTCCTATCTATATTACCACTTAAGAAGATAGAGGTCTACTTTCATAACTATTAATTATAAATAATTTGTCTTTCATAGCTCATGCTAAAAGTGGAAAGATCAAATTCTCCCAATCAATCTAGTCATTCTTGTTTTGGCCTTGGTGACTTGTGCTGTATCTCATTATTACTTCAATTTTAAATGTATTGGCTCTTTTCCCAGTACTTTAAACAATAAAGAAAATAACGAAATATCCTGAATATGTTTATATCTTGAACATGTGATTTTTTTCATATTGATTTTTAAGGAATGACATTGTGTATGGTATATATTAAATGACAGATTTGACAGGTTAGGAGAGAAAGTGTATTGTGAAAAACTAATTGTGGTCAATATAATTCTGTAAAAATGGATGTATGTTCTTTTAAGTTTACCAAAGAAATTCCAATATAAGTGAACTATAATACAATAAGTAAGATTAAGTTTTAGGTTGCTTAAAATAAATATATTATTTTCTCCTGTAGAATATTTATAAAAATAATGTAGCTTGACAATGTATAAAAAGGCACAGATAGGATAATTATAACAAAAAGCCTTCTCTCTTATAAATCTATTGTTTAATCTTCTGTTTAAATTGCCAGATTTTTCTTTTTGGCTGTGTTCTAACTTTAAATTTTGTGTCACCAGTTGACATTATAATTGATATAGCAAAGGAAGATATTTAGATTGAAACTTTTATTACTTAAGTTTAAGTGATCTCCTTTAAATAGCTTTATGTCAGATCATTCTCTTCAGAATATAAGGCACTCATTGTAAGTAAAATATGTGGGGATTTTATTTAATATTTTGCAAGACAATCTAATCAGTGCCTCTGTGATATTTTTAAAAAATCAGCAAAACTGGGAATAAAATAAGTACAACTTAATTCAATATATTCATCAGGTCAGCACTTTTCATCATGTTTTCTCATTTGTACATGGGTTTTACATGAATTTCTTGTTAATACTCAGGATCTTGTTGACTTCCTGAATTGTACAGAATAATTTTTCTTCTATTATGGGCATTTCCACGACCACTTTGAAATAAAAGTAGTTGTCATATATATCAAACAGCATGTTTTCCACCATCACCCCTAATCCCAGTCAAAATTAGTAGTTGGAAGTTTTAAAGTTACTTCAAATATAGTAACATAAAGTGACAGAATTGTCTTGACAGCATTGATGATGTCTGTGTATCTTTAGGCACATCTAAGATGTGTGTTAATTATTCTCTGAAAAAGAATATACTATTTTAAAATAATATATTTAAGACTACAGCCAAAAAAATAAAAGTGTCCTGGCAGAAAGAGCTCAAGGATGAAAGTGTGGATATGAATTCTTCTTCTGATTCTGAGTTTTAATTTCTTAGAAAATAAATTTCTTACTTACCAAACAAAATTTGATCAAATAAAGAAAGCCAAAATATGTGCTTTTCAAAATTTAATGTGCACACCAATTACCTGGGGGTAATATTAAAATGCAAATTCTGATTCCATAGGGTTGGATGGAGTAAGATTCTGCATTTCTAGGAAGTACCCGGGTAATACTGAGGCTGCTCATTCATGGATCATAATGTAGTAACCACATAAAAAGTTTCTTCAAACTGTAATATTCTGCTTTTTTACTACTATTTGATGACTTAGTCTCTCTTGAGGCAACATAGAAGTATTCCATTTATAGAACTTTTTTTCTGTATGTTATAGAGATAAGTGTAGTCTAAAGCCTTTTTGTAGTCCCTAGCCTTTTTGGCACCAGGGATCGGTTTCATGGAAGACAAGTTTTCCACGGACGTTGGGGGGCGAGGGGGATGGTTCAGGCAGTAATGCGAGCAATGGGGAGCGACAGATGAAGCTTCCTCACTCGCCCACCACTCACCTCCTGCTGTGTGGCTCGGTTCGCAATAGGCCAAGGACTGGTACTGGTCCACGGCCCTGGGGTTGCGGACCGCTGGCCTAAAGGCTAGTGAGTGAAAAAAGCAGTCAGGTTTCTAACATGGCTAAAGAAGAAAACCAAAGAACCATTTTACTCGAGTCAGAATTCAGGCTTCTTTTATACTAAAAGGGGACAGGATGTGCCTGGTCATTGCAAACTTCTTGGTGTCAGAACTCTTTGTTCTTGCTGCTGTCCACGTAGATCAGATATTCCTATAAACCTCCAGCAAGACAAATGTCATTCTCTGTTCGGCAACTTTTATCTCTATATGAACAGGAAAGTGTTATACCTTTAAAGGTCAAACCTGGGAGGCAGAGCCTTGAGAATGTTCTATCCTGTGTATCTCAGGCTATAGGCAACAATCGTTTACAAAGATGCAGAGGCAGCAGTACTCAGCACAGGCAACAGAACACAAGGGTTAGAGCTACAGGAAATAGATCCAATATGGAGTCAGGTTTGTTCTCTGTTACACTATCATCCCTCCTTCAACATTCTCAATACCCATCACTAATGTTTCAATTCCTTTAATGAGCCAGTTCCCTATACCTGTGCTATGTCTTAAATTGTGCCCCCCTAAATTCATATGTTGAAGTCCTTATCCCCAGTACTTCAGACTGTGTCTTTTTTGCAAATAGGTTTGTAGCAGATGTAATTAGTTAAGATGAGGTCTTTAGTCTGGTCCTTAATCCAGTATGACTCTGTCCTTATAAAAATGGGAAATTTTGGACACAGAAACTTGTATATAGAAAGAGTGTCACGTGAAGAGAGAGAGAGAGAGAGAGACAGGCATAGAAGAAAGGCTGTATGAAGACAAAGGGAAAGCACCAATAAAAGAAAATTTCACATATTGAAGAATGGGGAAGTCATTCTGGCTTATACATGAGTTAACTTGAATTTGATGCCAATTAAAAGAGCCTGTTTGTGGCCTATCAGACATACATTGTACATGTACTTTAATTATTAAAGACAAGAGTGCCTTGACTGGAAGTAAAGAATATCCATGTTGAAAACAAAGATGAAATGCCTCCCTTCCTGGGACGCCAGGGCTGGTCCTCCTTTGATGATAAGACTCCCTTCCCAGGTGCTAAGACCATACTACGTTTGTACTGATCTCTTTTGTTTTGTTTTGTTTTTGTTTTGTTTTACAACCTTGAAGGAAAGTATCCTTGAATTGTTTAAGGTTTTTTGTTCTGACAAGACATAAAACTGTGCTGGAAACCATGCTTCGTAAGAGCAGTTCCTCAAAATTATCTGAGAGGCTGTCTTCTGGGTGACAGTCCTCAGTTTGGCTTTCTATTCCTAGTATAGATTGCTTATTGATCTCTTTTATTTTTCCTGCCAATATCCAGTAATGTTTGAGGCCCCTTTTATTTTTTTGTCAATTTTTTTTACTCGAAGTATAATTGATTTACAATGTTGGGTTCATTTCTGCTTGCAGCAAAGTGATGCAGTTAGACACATATATATGTATATATAATTTATATACATTCCTTTTTTAATATTCTTTTCCATTATGGTTTATCACAGGGTATTGAATATAGTTCTCTGTGCTCTGCAGTAGGACCTTGTTGTTTATCCATTCTATACGTAAAAGTTTACGTCTGCTGACCCCAACCTCCCGCTCCACCCCTCCCCTTGGCAACCACCAGTCTGTTGTCTATGTCCGTAATTCTGTTTCTGTCTCATAGATAGGCTCATTTGTGTCTTACTTTAGATTCCACATATAAGTGATGTCATATGGATTGTCTATTGATAACTTTCATAAATGGCACCATGGGTAAGCCATGGAAAACCTGAGGCTACCAGAAGCCTGGAGAGAGGGCTCGTACAGATCCTTCCTTAGTGCTTTTAGAGGGAGCATGACCCTCTGATACCTTGATTTTGACCTTATATCCTCCAAAACCATGAGATAATAAATTCTGCTGTTCTCAGTCACTCAGTTTGTGATACCTTGTTATAGCAGCCCTAGGACACAAATAGACCATGGTATGGCCATCCATCACCCACATCTACATACCCTTGACCTTGTCAAACTTAGAATCCTGGAATCATATGAAATCTGATCTTTGAACTCGCTGACCACGACTTCTTGTGTTTCCAGCATTTTGCTTGGTTATTCCCCCTGAACCTTTCCTTTGACCAGACTTGACCCCTCTACATTTGCCAATTGATTTCCTTCCAAGGTTCACTTCCTTCTCTCTATAGTCAATTGCCCATAACCCTTCGTTTTAACTATTCCCTTTCTAATAATTGCAATTTCTTTCTCTTGATGTTCTCTTGCTCTTTTTGACACACTCTAATCCTGAATTAACAGCAGGGGTTTTTTGTTTGTGTTTTAATGCTCTTTTACTTAACTGCTAAGTAGAGCAAGGAGATAAACTACATAAGCCTGGATAATTTTTGTTTCCAGTATTTTATTTTGGATAAAGTGTATATATAGTGAGAAGCATAAATCCTACACATATAATCTGCTAAGTTTTGACAAGTGTGTTCATATTCCTATCACAACATAAATATATTTAAAAACTCAAAATGTTTCCCTTGTCATAATTCCTTTTCAACAACCACAACCTGGTCACTCTGAGGCCACCAGATATTGTTTTGCATCCAGGATTTTCTTTTCCCACAAAGAAAAAGAAATGAAAGCCATCCATTTATGTATATCAGTAGCTCAATCCTTTCTATGCAGAATAGTAGGGCTTTGTATAAATACGAAATAGTTTGATGCACATTCGTGTTGTTTCCAGGTTTGACTATGATGAACAAAGTTTCCATGAACATTCTGAGCATACAAGCCTTTGTGTGGACATATGTTTTTATCAGTTGGATAAATAACTAGGAGTACAATTTCTGTGTGGTATGGTGTTTCTTGACTTTATAAGAAATTTCTACATCTTTTCCAAAGAGATTGTAGCATTTTACATTACCACTAACAATAGACAAGAGTCAGAGTTGCTAAGCATTCGTGAAAATATTTGGGGCTTTCAGTGTTTATAGTTTTAGGTATCTTAGTGGATGTACAAAATGTATCTCATTGTGATTATAATTCATAAATCTGAATATTGTGCTCAGTAACTGGGTCCTCAACCCTGCCTGGAAAACACTGTGATTTTTGTTAATGTGACATTTTGTTAATGTCAAAGTAGCACACGTTGCTGGCTGCCTCCCACAGAATCCATCCAACAGACATAGGCTATGAAGTACTGGAAGACATGGGGAGAGGCAGCAAGAATCTAACAAACTGATAAAACTAGTGGGAACCCCTCCACCAAATGCCCTGTCACTGCAGCTAAAAAGTTAATTACCTGCACACAATCTTTCTTCATCTATACGATTTTAATTGAAGAGGTGTTCCTCTTCAGGCAAACTCTTAGACCATGTAGTATGTCTTGGTGGCTCCCTTAGAGAGGAGCTCTTTAGATTTTTGTATTAATATATGTAGTAAAATATCTACACATACATGTATTTATTGCTTTAAGCAAAATTTGTGTTTTTATGGGAAACAAATATTCATTGCTATTATGGAAAATGGCAAAAGGAAATGACAAATATAAAACAACCATTGAGGCAAAGAGACTGTTCATGTGTGAGACTGTATTTAAATAATTAACCAGTGAGCCCACTCTTTTTAATTTTTATAGGAGTATAGTTGCTTTCCAATGTTGTGTTAATTTCTACTATACAGCAAAGTGAATCAGCTCTATGTATACATATATCCCCTCTTTTTTGGATTTCCTTCCCATCTAGGTCACTGCAGAGCACTGAGTAGGGTTCCCTGAGCTAGCTATAGGTTAGGTTAGTGAGCCCAATCTTGATCAGGTAACTGGAGAAAAAAGATCTTATATTATTTCTATAAATAAAAAGATATCCTACGAATTTTGTAAATAGTCCGAACATTTTCAATAACATTTGCTTGGAAATATGTTACTGGCAGTCAAGACATATTATTTAAACATATTTCAAAATATTTATGCATCCCTGCAATACTTTGGTGGTGTCTATATAGCAAGGCTGAACTGATGACTTTGCTAATCTTTACCTTTTGTGTGATTTCCCCAGGTGTCTGAGATTTTTACAGGTATTGTGATTTGTGTTATTTATATAGTGTCTGAGATTATAAAACCAACCCAGGAAAAAAATAAAATAAAGTAACCAAACAAAAACAAAATTGTCTTGCTGTGAAAATTGAGATTTTTGACAATGGTATTATGTGTTGCCTCCTTCTATGTTTGCTTCCAAATTATATACTATCACTTTGATTAAATAGGTAAAATATATTCGTCAGGTATCTATGATTTTATTTAATCACATGATCAAATCAACTCTGTAATTCTACCGATGTTGTCTTTTATAATCAGCTTTTACAGCGGAATAAGTAAATAATGAGTAAATGATTTGGAATCTCTTACACCTGAAACTGTGGTTCAGATTTGCTACAGGGCCTGCCTCAAATTATGTTTTTCAGCCTCAGGTCATTGCTCTTGGAATCTCTGAGCCCTTCAGGTACCCCTATGGGTGATTTTAAGTTACTGCAGGGAGTTGAGGGGCTTGGCTAGGAAGGGAATGTCTTAGGACAGGGGTTAATATAGGATGAAGGAGGTTCAGGTTTTGAACTTGGGAAGACTGAAGGATTCAAGAGAGCTGAAGGAAGACAGAAGGTAGTCAAAAGGAGTAACAAGGAACAGGGGATGGGAAAGGTCTCAGATGAGCTGGTTTGGGGAGATTTCATGTTTCCCAAAGAGGCCATGAAGTTGCAAATTACCCTTTGTCAAATTATTCTATTTTGGAGATATTGGCCCAAAGTAGTGCCATAGTGGTGGAACATAGAGTCAGCAAAGAAAGAGTGTGTGTAAGGGGGGCTGCACTGTGGAATGAGAATTACCCATGGGATTAGACCAGAGAAAGGAACAAAACAGGCTTCGCAAAAGAGCTGGGAAGATTCCTGCTCAATAGAAAAAAGTCAGGAGGCGTCCTACTCAATGGAAAGACTCAAGTACTTAAGTCAAGGAAACATCCATCCAGGAAGATGCTTTCTGACACAGAAATGAGCAGGGAGGAGTTTCACTCAAAAGAAAGTCAGAGATTAAACCCCACTCAAGAAGACCCAAGAACTCTTCCATCCAGGAAATTCTCCCTCACACAGAAGTTCTAAATCTGTCTTCTAAAGTGAGACCCAAATCTCCTCTATTCCATCATTGCTGCTGATTTTCAAACTTTTGTTGTAATTGCACACTTCACGAAAACCAACTTAAAATAATATATTTAGAAATGAAATGAAAATAAATGCAGTTTATCTCAAAAGAAGTGTGTATAGAAGTTTTAAATGTATCTAAAACATTGTATTAGTCCCGTGATTAAACCATGCTGTAGCTCAACTAACTCTTCCTGAGTTCTGGCTATCAATTCCTATATCTGCTCCAAATGCATCAGTCTCCCAAATCTGATCATGTAAATTCAGACAAATCTTTTAATCTACTAATTACATAATTTAATAGTATCAAAATAGCAACATATTTTAAAATCAGTAACTTTAAAACTTTCCTTTTCTAAAAACCTAAAGGGTGGAAACTAAAAACCCTTGAAGAACAAGGAAAATTTTAAAATTAAGGTAATTGATAAATTCTATAATAAATATCTTCATTTAATAAGATTAGTTTTATTTCCTCTTAGCATAAAATACTCATTTAACTTTATATGTATACATAAAATATGATATAAAATTTAACAATGTTTTCCTTCGAATGTTGAGTTTTTTGTTGTTTTTTTTTGCGGTATGCGGGCCTCTCACTGTTGTGGCCTCTCCCGTCAGGCTCCGGACGCCCAGGCCCAGCGGCCATGGCTCACGGGCCCAGCCGCTCCGTGGCACGTGGGATCCTCCCGGACCGGGGCAGGAACCCGTGTCCCCTGCATCGGCAGGTGGACTCTCAACCACCGCGCCACCAGAGAAGCCCTGTTGAGTTTTTTAATGAATGAATAAAAAGATTCTACATTTTTTTTCAGAATGATGATTTTTAAACAATTCTTTGAAATCCATATTGCTTCTAATTGTAGGCTAAAATACTAGTACATCTTTTAATCTTGTTTCACACCCTAAGAGAAAATTGATTTGAGAAATTACTTTTCATATATTAGTGGCATTGATCATTTCTGATTTGTGTTTTTAAAATTTTTCTCTACGATTCTTAGAGTCTAAATATTGCTGATAAATAGCATAATGAATTGCTAAAAACACCTGGCATATTTTTATGATGAGTAGCATCCATGCTACTGACCACCATAACTGGTATTTCTTCTAATGCCCAATCAATGACTAGAAAAATAAATATATTTCCAATAAATAGCATGTAAAGATTTCACTAATTGAAAAGTCATATTGAGTAACTCTCATAAGTGTTAGAATTATCTTTTTCTCCAGAACTTTTCCTTTCTTAGAAATATTACAGATGCAAGGAGTCAATCTTCATTATCATGCAGTGTGATTTCACCTACTTTTAATGAAAATTTGTTTCACTGTAGTTCATTACAAAGCTGATTTTCAACATTTTTGCAATTCTATTGATTCTTCGTGAAACCATGTCATTGTCTAATGGAATAGAATAAATTATTTCATTTAGATTTCTTTCCATCACCACACTAATAATGTATTGCACAGCAAGTAAGATTAATTATTCTCTAATATTATGTGACTTACAATATTTTCTTATCATTAATCTTATTCAACAAACAATAACACCATACAATAGGAACACTATCACAATTAGAAGACTTTTAATCATAGTGGAGTGAATAACATGGCTTCAATATTTCTAATAAATATGGGAAATAATATATATAGATAAAATGTTGTGTTAGCATGTTTATTTGTAAAGCATCCACTTAATTTTCATGCATTTGTTGCAATAGTAGTAAAGAATATATGTTAGCAGAGTAGGGCATTAGTACCTTCAATTTCATGTGGATATTAAAATTAAATTCCAAGCCCTTAAATGAAGATTTTTACCGCAGCTACTCAAACTATTACTCTGTGACAAAATGTAAACCTGAAATAAATAATAGACACGATGTGAATGCTACAGCTACAAATATATATGAAACGCAGTATGTACACTTTTTTTCTGCGATATCTAATCTGTTATCAATCTTACCCATTATCATTTTCACCTGAATCATTGCATAGTATCATCCATATCTATACTTAGCATGTTTTATGTTTCTTCTAGGTTCTCGAACATACGGAATACAGCTAAATAACTTTTAATGCCTTTGTCTACTAATTATATCACCTCCGTCATTCCTAGATTCATTTTGATTGATTTTTCTCCCTGCTAAGAGTTTTATTTCCTTGTTTCTTTGAATGCCTGCTAAGTTATGATTGAAAGCTAACCATTTTGAATTCTAACGTATGCTGGATATTTACGTTCCTACAGCTATCTCTCAGGTTTAATCTAGTATTTTGTTAAATTACTTAGAGTTTGATCCTTTGGGGTTTTCTGCGTTTGTTAGTTGATACAAGATCAATGTTTTGGGCGAGTTTCCCTCACTACTGTCGTAAAACCCTGTGTATATACTATCAAATATCCCATGGTCATGAGGTGGGCCACACAGCTATGTTTTGAGCATTGGGTATTGTTTCTATCTGTTTAAATGGAGTTCTCTCCAGTCTCAGTTTCCTCACATAGTTTCTCCTGGCCTGTGCTATACTAGTTTCCTCAGCATGTGCTGACATGACTGAGCCCCTCTGCAGATTTCTTGTGTCTCCTCTGTGCTGCTCTTTCTTTGGTACTCAGTCCTGTGAACTCTGACCACCTTGGACTCCTCAAACGCCCATTTCCCTCTCCTCAACTCAGGGTCAATATTCCTGCACCAGGGCTTGGAAACTCTCTTGAATCAATTAGCTCAGGCAAATGTAGGGCACACCTTGTTTCCTGTGTTCCTTTACTCCAAGCTTGATTTTAAAAAATTACTAACGTGCCTTGAAGATCTTTTCACATCAGCAGAGATGAATCACTATCATTCTTTTAAATAACGCTGTTGTAGTGCATCCTGTTGTTTTCCTTATTGAAAATGCTTCATTGAATATCTTTAATCTATGGCTTGCTGAAGGTTTTCAAGATACACAGTACAAGGAATATTTAGTTCAGTTTATACGGTGGTGGATATTTTCAAATTGACGTGCGTAGGATTTCCACCAGTTTACAGTGTATATTAACAAACTGTGAGGAATAAGTATTTTCAGTTACCATTGTTTGTCTGTTACTTAAGTGGTAGTTTAATGCTATCAGGCACAAGTGTATCTGTACCCTGCTTCTGCCAGTTACTAGCTAACTTGGCAAAAGCTTTAACCTCACTGAATCTTAGTTTCTTTTCTCTTTAATCAATGTGAAAAGAGTACTCTATTCATTGGTTGAAAGACAATGTATAAAGAGTTTATTTAAAACAATCCTTGGAACATTGTAAACCCCGATTCAATGAGAGTTTATATAATTATCATTATTATCATTATATAGTAATATTATTATGTATTGCTATTATTAAAATGGTTTTAGGTTTATGCCAGTAACTTTTGGCTTTTGGAGATCTACACGGATGTGTAACATTGGCGTCTGTAGCTGTCATCCGCTGATGCCTTTTCTTATAAATCTACTTTTCCCTCTTTTCTGAGGAACAAAAAAAAACTTTTTTGTCTTAGTAAATTTAAGAACAGTTCAAATTGAGTATGACATCCCTGAGACTTTACAAAATTTCATCTTGTGCAGGAGTTACTAAGTCACCAACTGATGTGAAAAATTTGAACTGGTGAGTTCTGTTCTTTCAGGTGGAGAATGTCTTACACTGAAGTAGTTGCATGTGAACTGTAAGTGATGTCTCGAGACAGATGCAGGTGACAAAATGTGTCCCATGACTCATGGCACACCTGGACTGACACAATAAGGGTAATGAGAAGGATACAGTAAACTTTTCTACCCTTTCTGAACGCTGAAGAGAGTATTAGAAAAGCTACACTCTGCTTTTTCCATGTGTTTAAGTCAAAGTGTTTCAATTTAGTCTTGTTCAGAAGCTCCAAGCTAATTATACTATTACACACTGGACACACAAGCACAAATCTTGATCAGAAAAGGGTTTCACTCATCAATATGCATGACGGTATTGAGGTGATACAGCAGGCGCTAAGGAGCCTCTATCAGCCTTGTCTTATTATCCTCAAGAAAAATACAAATAGCTCCAAGGAGAATAGGGAAACCCGGTTAGAAGTGTCAGAGTGGAATATATGACTGAATTTGGAAGATTAAATTCTGCCAAATTACCAGTAATTCGAAAGAAACAGATTTACTGAGATTCAGATATTCTGGTTCTGGTTCGCTCTCTTGTGACAAATGATGCCTTTTTATTTTGACTATAACTTAGAAAAGGTTCAAGTTGCTCCAGGGAAAGTGAGTATAAGATCATCTATTTAAGTTAATAGCATATGGGAGAGTAATAAGATATAACAGAGCAGATCAATTAATTGTTTTCAACTCAACATAGAATACAGTTTATTTCACTTTTGATTTAGCTAAAATGCCTGGAACAAATTAGCTTTGCCATGGTTCGTTCTTCTCTTTTAATACAAAACATAGCCAAGGCAATTGAAAAATTAGGAACTTGTAATTAATTCTATAAATTTAAAATGTAATAAGACTCAACATTGCTCAGTGTCCTGTTGATAACTAACCCTCAATTGAAAATCAAATCAAAATTGGAGACTGTCTATGTTGTTTGCATTATTATACATATTTTGGAGATATATTATTTAAACATGTAGCAGAAGAGAATTTTGCTGGTAATGGGACTTCTTTACTTACCTGAATTAATATTTTGAAAACATTAATCATTAAGGAAGAATTTATGTCTCATAGGAAGAATCTCATGATAGATTCTAAACTGCAAATTATTTTGAGTTTAGAATCATTTTACTTTTGTTCCCATCATTTACGATACACGTTTTTCCTATATTTACAAATCCTTGGGGTCATTTTGAAGTTGGCAAAAAACATCTTAGCAGTATTTTTTACTCAAAACAATAAAACAAATAAATATCCCTAAGGACTCTTTCCACAGTTAAATTATCGAAATGCATATGGGAATTTATCAGGGCATCAGGGTGGAACAATCCAGGGGAAATGAGTTACATTCCCAACTACACTGGGTCCAATTTTTTATAGTGTTCATTGCAATATCTGGTTTTGTTCCAGGAAAAGAAGAGGTATTAAAATTGCTTGGAATGAGTAACCCCAAATTGCCCAAGTATGTTTAAGAACATACTAAGTTGTGAAGCACTTGATTTACTTGCAGAAAAACTTGGTTGGGTATTCTATGTGTGCTCTAAGCAGAAGTGCAGCCCCCCCGGCAGAAGGTAAAAGCCCACCGGTGGCACTGGTGAGCAGATGGCAGTCATCACACTCGGCTCTGGTTCACTCACTCAGGGGTGCTACTGTCCTTCCTGCTTTGTGTGCAAGTTATGTTTCATTTAGCAAACCCCAAAAAGGTAGTTCAATCAGCAGGCCAGAATAAAGAGATGGGGGTTCTTCTTTATTACTTTTGCTTCAAATATCATGTTATTAATTTTTTCTCTAAGTGAAGAAAGATAACGTGCTCATTTCCTTTCCTTTTATCAATAACACTAACACTAGGGCAGGGGATTTAGTGACTTCTTTCTTTCCTAAGGGTGCAAATGTCACAAATTATAAGTAAGTTAAGACAATAGAAGAAGGAAGAAGGAAAGAGAATATTTTCTCATGTTTTATCCTTTCATTTCTATATTGAGCTAGTCCTTTAAAATGCTTTATATATATTAAACAAACAAAAATATAAATATAATATTAATTCATGAATATTTTCTATGATATATAATTTCTATTTAATATATTATGAAGACTGATTTTATTCTGTGGTATTACTGAAAATAGCAAGCAGAATGTGTTTTCTTTGCTTTGGACATGTACCAAAATTAAATCCTTCCATTACAAGAAACTTAGTGAATTCCTGCCAACCCCCAAAGAAATCAATGATGTGTAAACTTGTAGTCATGGCTGTTAACACAAAAGACAGAGATTTAGAGAACACATGCGGTATTGCAGTAATTCATTGTTTTGAAAAGAAAATTGTTAAAAACTTTGTACTAAGGGAAAATGGATTGGCAGGGGATTTATGTTCTTCATAGACAAAGAGTTTTCAGTGATTATATAGACATTAATGCCTCTCCACCTTGTGATGGGCATCTTGAAGTCCCACTCAAAGGAACAATTAATTTACATTCCCACCAACAGTGCAGGAAGGTTCTTTTTCCAGCACACCCTCTCCAGCATTTATTGTTTGTAGATTTTTTGATGATGAGAATTCTGACTGGCGCTAGGTGGTACCTCATTGTGGTTTTAATTTGCATTTCTCTAATAATTAGTGATGTTGAGCATCTTTTCATGTGCCTCTTGGCCATCTGTATGTCTTCTTTGGTGAAATGTCTATTTAGGTCTTCCACCAAGACTTAGACATAGAGAATGGACTTGAGGACATGGTGGGGCAGGGAGGGGGAAGGTGGGGTGAAGTGAGAGTAGCAGAGACATATATACACTACTGAATGTAAAATAGCTAGTGGGAAGCAGCAGCATAGCACAGGGAGATCAGCTCGGTGCTTTGTGACCACCTAGAGGGGCGGGATAGGGAGGCTCAAGAGGGAGACGGTATGTGGATATATGTATGCATATGACTGATTCACTTTGTTGTACAACAGAAACTAACACAGTATTGTGAGGAAAATTGTACTCCAGTAAAGATCTATTAAACAAAAATAAAACAAGGTTTCATGTGGACACATTAAAAAAAAATTAAATAGTGTGATAAAGATTAACTCACTCTCAGAGTGTTGGAAACTTTATCCTTTTAAAATTTAAATTTATGACATTTTAAAAGACTATTAAAACAAAGTTTTTGAAGAAAAATATTTTGCAAGTTACTTTCTACAAAACCAAAGGAGTGTTGTCATATTTGACTCTATCCTAAAATGTATTTTTTCCATAATGCGTCATAATTGAAAAAGTGAGACAAATATTTTCTTATGGGATATGCAACAGTATTAAAAATTAGCCCTTAAGTGGTTTTGTATCATTGTTTGCATGCACGGATATATAAATTGCAAAGGTAAATAAGTAGAAAACAATTACTATAATCATTTGTCTTTGTTCAAACAACAGACTGAATCTGGGGACTATGTTGGTATTTTATCTGTTGTCAGTATAACAGAGAGAGGCACATGGGTGATATAGGTGCCATAGGATAAAATAAAGAATAATGGGTGAAGATTCAGAGCAATGCTTTGGAGACTGATTGTTTGGGATCAGATTTCAACATTTCTTGACTACATGACAGTAGGCAAATTACATTCTTTACATTTCTTAGTTTCTTCAACAGTAAATGGGGCTTCAAAGGGCCCCTTTATAGAGGAATACTGTATGGAGTAATGTCTGGTGCATAGCGACCTCTCAATAAGTTGTAGATATTTATAGTATCAATGTGGTATATATTTTTGGCATCAAATAGTCCTATTCCAGTCTTATGCTACTGAGGATATTCTATAATTAGGTGCAATGGTGTATAGAGATTTAGATACACAGTGGGTCACACATATAATAGGAATTCAGATGACATGGAAATAATACCTTGCCCTTTCTGGTGTCTTTTCAACCCATTAACAATGAATGATATCATTAAAGCCTCAAAATAATGATAAGACAAAAGCTGAAACAGAAAGGCAAAAATTGTAAGGACGGATCAAGGAGAAAATAATTATTTGGCCCATTAAGTGTTGTGCCTTCCCCAGAGTGTAACTGAACCCAGGTTCTGCTTCTCTCTGCTCATTAGCCAATAATTCAAGAGGCAAGTTTCAGTAGAAAGGAAAGGTGCTTTAATCAGAGAAGCTGGCAAGCTGGGGAGAAGGTGGACTTGTGTAACCAAACCAACTCTGAAGATCCTGCTCAGTCATGACAGTTGTTTTTTGTGTTTGTTTGTTTTTTTTTGCGGTACGCGGGCCTCTCACTGTTGTGGCCTCTCCCATTGCGGAGCACAGGCTCCGGACGCACAGGCTCAGCGGCCATGGCTCACGGGCCCAGCCGCTCCGCGGCATGTGGGATCTTCCCGGACCGGGGCACGAACCCGTGTCCCCGGCATCGGCAGGCGGACTCTCAACCACTGCGCCACGAGGGAAGCCCCATGACAGTTTTTAAAGGGAAAAAAGGGGGGAAATCTCAGTGAATCATAGAGAGAGGAAGTTGGGTTCTGCATCATTCTCCATCGCATACAAGCTGGCTGACTCTCTCTTCAGATGTTATCTTGGCCAAGTGATCTGCCGGCAGGATTCCTTAGGGGGCTGCTGAGGGTAGAGAGCTAGTCATTTGTTAAATAATTAATTCTTCATTCTTCTTTTTATCTTGGAAAATCAGCAGGTTAGGCAAGGTAAGGCATGGTGTGCATTCAGGAGAGCATAAATCCGGGGTTAGTTTCAATTGCTTAGCGGTCTCATTCCTATAATTAGCTTTTTAAGGTGAGAGGGGGACAGAAATGGGTAGACAGGGAAAGGGCAAAAAAGCTGTGTTCAAGAAGACTTGAAATAGGGAAAGGGAGGTTATGATAAGAAAATGTAGCCTTTATTTTTTAAATTATTTTTTATTTGATATAGTTGCTTTACAATGTTGTGTTAGTTTCTACTCTACAGCAAAATGAATCAGCTACACATGTACATATATGCCCTCTTTTTAGGATTTCCTTCCATTTAGGTCACCTCAGTGAATCAAATAGAGTTCCCTGTGCTCTACAGTACGTTCTCGCTAGCTGTCTGCTTTATACATAGTATCAATAGTGTATATATTTCAATTCCAATCTCCTAATTCTTCCTACCCCCTTTCCCTCTTGGTATCCATAAATTTGTTCTCTACATCTGTGTCTCTATTTGTGTTTTGCAAATAAGATCATCTATAACATTTTTCTAGATTCCACATATATGTGTTAATATATGATATTTGTTTTTCTCTTTCTGACTTACTTCACTCTGTATGACAGACTCTAGGTCCACCCACATCTACACAAATGACCGAATTTCATTCTTTTTATGGCTGAGTAATATTCCATTGTATATATGTGCCACATCTTCTTTATCCATTCATCTGTCGATGGACATTTAGGTTGCTTCCATGTCCTGGCTATTGTAAATAGAGCTGCAGTGAATATTGTGGTACATGACTCTTTTTGAATCATGGTTTTCTCAGGGTATATGCCCCATAGTGGGATTGCTGGGTCATATGGTAGTTCTATTTTTAGTTTTTTAAGGAACCTCCATACTGTTCTCCATAATGGCTGTATCAATTTACATTCAAGTTATGACTTTAACCTTGATTTCTGCAGTTTCACATGTATTTACTTGAGTGTGTGTGTACACACAGGTGTGTGTGTGTTTGTATCTAGTTCTAGGCAATTTATCACATCTATTTGTTTGTGTATCCACTGCCACAGAAAATACAGAGAACAATTTCATCTTTACAAGGATCCCTCACATTACCTTTTCCTAATTGTATCTTCTTTCTCCCCACTCCTAACTCCATCCCTAATAATTGACAACAACTAATCATATCTGCATTTCTATATATTTTTTTCATTTCAAAGATGTTACCTAGGGCTTCCCTGGTGGCGCAGTGGTTGAGAGTACGCCTGCCGATGCAGGGGACACGGGTTTGTGCCCCGGTCCGGAAAGATCCCACATGCCGCGGAGCGGCTAGGCCCGTGAGCCATGGCCGCTGAGCCTGCGCGTCCGGAGCCTGTGCTCGCAACGGGAGAGGCCACAACAGTGAGAGGCCCGCGTACCGCAAAAAAAAAAAAAAAGCATTTATTCTTGAAATAATGTCAGCCCAAAAGAAGAATGTATTTACTTAGATGGAGTTAAGAGTACTGGCCCTGGTAATATTTTCAGCTGTGTTTGTTGTCATTTTTGCCCTAGATTTGTATGCAGTCTTTTATCTTTTCTTCGAGGCATGCACTCAGTTTTATTGTGCTGGATATATTCTTTATTTCATTCAATTTCACTTTTTAATGTTTTCTTGCGGACTTCATGGAAACTAGTAAATAAATGCAACAGAAAAACACACTCCTTTGACTTACCTAAATCTTCTGAAGGACAGTGCAAATTTCTACTTAAAGAGTATGAAAACAAAATAAATAAACACATAAAATCAAGTAAAACTTTCATCAACTAAATTCAATGAAAAGTCTTGTTCATAATGTGCATTGAATTAACCCAACTAACATGTGATTCCCTCTGACTAGTTTAAAAGCTAGTAGCTATGGATAAGCTCTATAATGTATAATTTGAAATAAATATACTGTCCCCATTTTTCAAATAGAAGGGTACTTTCTTTTCTCTAAATGTGAATATATAATTTTTATGTTTCTCTTTTTTAAGTAATTGTATTACTTTATGAATATACTAGGTAAGTAATTAATAGCATTAAGAACTAATTTTGGACATTTAAAAAAATCAACCTAATATTATCTCAAACCTCTTAAGTTCTTCATTTTTAACAATGCTACATATTGTGTAGCATTTATAACAAAATATAGCATGTATCTAAAGAAATGATTGACATATTGTCTCATCTAAGTCCTCTACATGGCCAATGCCCTCTGAGCTTCTCTTCCACACTGCTGTGCCCCGGGGTTCTGTGGACACACCAACTGCAGAAGTTACAGAAATCCTCTCATTCTTCCCATCCAGAGCTAACACGGTCTCACAAAATCTGAGACCATTCACCTCTCCCAAAGTCAACAACCTCTCCCTTTCCAGTTGATAAACTACGTGACTCAAATCACTAGATTTTTAACAAAAGCAGCTTTTGCTGCTAAAGATGGGCAAAGATGTAGGCAGAGCTACACACCCCCCATTATGAGCCTAAACCTCAAAAAGCTGATCGTTACACAAGAACATAATGTCCTGATTGACATAATATAATCGTCGCCCAAAATAAACCTTCAGTGCTCACACCTGCTCATTTCCCTAATATAGTCCGACTCATTTTGATCTGGGTGTAAGCTCTATCAGTTGATGCTTACGTTCTGTGAATCTTCTATGTTTTGAACAGCTTGCAGCTAGCTACTGGAGTAAATTAGAACACAATAAAACTGGAGTGCTTATATGCCTGCTTACAGTATCAAGACTGAGTTTTTGCTTTGTTTCTTATATGAATTAGCTAAGTGCCAATAAACTGTATTGCTATACAGTTTCAGATGCATTAATACCATTTTTACGCAAACATCAGTTATCAAACGAAATTACTTTTGTTTTGAACTTGATTTTCAAACAACAGAATATCAAGGTGTAGATCATAAAGCCATTATTATCTTTTGATTTTAGATACTTATATTTATGATCATTAAGTTTATAATACCTCAGTGATATTAAAACAGACTTGTTGAAAAACATAATTAAGATAAATGTCCTGTAAGAACAGGAATTTACCAATTATGTATGAAATGTATAATCCCAGAAATTGTCACAGCATCTTCACAATGAAAATAAGCAAGTTCATAGCCAAAATGTAATTCTTTAATTCTTGACCAAGGGACTAGTAAAAATAAATGGAAGTGGGAGGGAATATTTCATTCTTCCTTGTAAGCAAACCCTTTTGACATTGTTTACAAAATCCAAGCTGGGATATAGTCCATTGTAATAGGTTATTACAAATAGTTGTAAACCAATCAAATAATATTATGGTTGGGCCTTGAACAATACTGGGGTTAGGAGCAACAACGCTCGCACTGTTGAAAATCTGCATACAATTTAGATTCTCCTCCTTATGTGTGGTTCTGCATCCATGGACTGAACCAACAACAGATCATGTAGTACTGGAGTATGTATTTAGTGATAAAAATATCTCCGTATAAGTGGAGCAGTGCAGTTCAAATCCTGATTCTTCAAGGGTCCACTGTATTTCAAGATTTGGGGCATCAAATATAAATTTAACAAACATAGAAATGGCTAAAAATTAATATTAATAACAAAAATAGAATGAATTAAATTTTAGTGCATATTTTATAATTATGAATTATCTATTGCCTCATAACAAATTACTCTAAAACTTTGTGGCTTAAAAAAGCATACATTTATTATCTCACAGATTCTGTGGTCAGTAAACTGCGCACAATTTAGTTGGATGCCTCTAACTTGGAGTATCTCCTATTCACTCAAAACAAGAACTGAGATTGAAAGAGAGCAAGCAAGATGAAGGTCAAAGTCTTTCTGTAATCAAATTTCAAAGGAGAGCTTCAATCACTTTTTGCCATATTCTCTTCCTTACAAGACAGACCACAAGGTCCAGCTCAGAGTCAAAGGGAGAAGAGGACACAAGGATGTGAATACCATGAAGCACAGGTCATCAGGGTCCATTTTAGAGGCTGTCTGCCAAAATTCATTTGTATATTTATGTACACATAATTGTCTATTATTAAAAAATTTAAAAATCTCTCCCTAAAGCCACATGCATTTATTACTTTACATATGAATATATATACTTCCATTTCACAGTAAAAAAATGATGTGGGCTAAATGACCACCTAATAAATATTAGCTGAAGTTAAATCAATGCCATTTCCACTCATATCTAAGCTGAACCAAATCTATTTTAGAAATACACCTTAGTGGAAAAATGGTGTTCCATTTTTCTACATGCTAGGGACTTACCTGGTGGCATGGTGGTTTAGAATCCGCCTGCCAATACAGGGGACACGGGTTCAATCCCTGCTCTGGGAAGATCCCACATGCGGCAGAGCAACAAAACCCATGCGCCACAACTCCTAAGCCTGCGCTCTAGAGCCCGCGAGCCACAACTACTGAGTCCACGCGCCACAACTACTGAAGCCCGCGCGCCTAGAGCTCGTGCTCTGCAGCAAGAGAAGCCACCGCAATGAGAAGCCCGCGCACCGCAAGGAAGAGTAACCCCCGCTCACCGCGACTAGAGAAAGCCCGCGTGCAGCAACGAAGACCCAAAGCAGCCAAAATAAATAAATAAAAATATTTTTCTGCATGCTAGACCAGCTGATTTGATTTCATAGTCAACAAGGGAAAATCTAACATCACAAGTAATCTCTGCACATGGTTTAGTTTCTAATAAAAGGATCCTATACAAACTTGAAAACTTTTTTGGTTTCTAATTATGTTATTTTGCCACTTTTGTTTCCACTTCTGTTTTCTTATGAACAAGAAGAAAGCATATGTAAATGCTCCTGTTAACTCCTGAAGAGGAGAAGGGTCCACAGTGATGCACTAAACGTTGGGATTTGAATCGGCCTCGCATCAGTCATGCTGCAGAGGACTTTCCTGAATATTCTACGTGGTTGTCCTGAGTACTGCTGACATTCAAACAACAAACAGCCACCACTACACTAAAAGGAGATACTAACTAAGTAGAATTAAATACCGTCCAAAAGATCAATGCATATCTTTTGAATAATACAAAACTCCACAGAACCTAAAACATAAAAATAAAGAAGTAATGAATATTCTCCTTTGAATAGTGGGACCTGGATAGACAGTCTGTGAAGATGACAGGCTGAGCACACGTCCATGCCTCTTCCCTTTCCTAAGTTCCCCTCTTGAATGATAACTGCAAAAGGAAGCTGGCAGACCCTGAACTTCACATTTCATCTGGATCTTCATATGTGAGAGCAGCCGCCTAACCCAAGAGCCCTACACAAGCTCCCATTCACCTGGTAGTGTGAACTATTTTCAGACTTCTAAGGATTGCCATTGGTAACAATCATTAAGTATATTTATGGAAACGCTTAGAGTTCATTTAACAATGTGTCAAGTGAATTAGGAAAAAGAACCCACAATTAAAGTAAAAAAAGATGACACAAAAGAGTAAACCCTCAACCTTGAAATATATAAATGAGGTGATGATAATGTAACTGAAAATTGATAATATATTTTGTAAAACTATTACAATAGTTTTCTTGTTTATGAGATATGAGGTGTGATTTTAGGGGAATCATCCTGGAAATTTGCTTTCTTTAGCAAGCCCAAATGATTTTGTAAATCATCTCTAACTCTGAAATGATTCCCCTTAAATTTACACTACTTATAGTAGATTCACTTTTTCTGGAACTGAGTATTGTTCCAAATATAAAAGTGATTGCTTCATAATATGTATATTTATGGGTGTGTGTGTGTGCGCGCACATGTGTGATGAGTGTTGAACGCATGATTGTCCTGGTGATGTGATAGACTTTTGACTGGAAGTGAAATGCTTTAATAAGTTAAGGAAATTCTCTCTCAGTTGTACATTCAAAATATTTTTCTCTTTAAAAGTATAGGTAATGATCATAGTGATCATAAGACCCAATCAATCATCATAACATCCAAACATTCTATGAATTAAAATTATTTCTATGTGTGCTCCTAAGGTAATCATAATAAGAGAAAAAATACTTTGCCAGAAAAGAATTTATAAGAATCAATTCTTTAAAAAATTATACCTCTTATAACAACTTATTACTTTAAAAGTTAAATACCAATTTTATCAGATTGGGTTTTATCTTAAATTATTCTTATATAAATAGTGTCTTAGTGAGATTAACGTTATCGAGTCAGCCAAGTGTGCAATTTCAACCTTTAAAATTCAAACATGTGCACAAATATGATATTGCTGGTAATGCAGCGACATTAAGTCTCTGCAATCTTTAGAAGTAAAAGCGTGGTATTTTTTAGAATTTCATTAAGCAAACTTTGGGTAAGAGAAACATTTTATTTTTCATAAATAATTTCAGGAAAGTTGAGTGTCTTCATTTAAAGTGTCTCTCTCCCACAATAGATTGATGAGATAATTGATTGATAGATTGTGGAGGTCAGATAGAGATGAGTAAAATATTAAAATCGGAGTTAATACTGAATTTAGACTCATACACATTGTTTTACTGTTTAGTTTTGTTTATAGGTTTGTTTCTTTTTCGCAGTATTGGTGATAGAATTAGTGTCAAAAAGAGAGGAAAATTAATTGTTTCATAGAGTGTTCATTTAATATCAAAAAAAAATGGAAACACTCCACTGACAACTATAAAATAAAGATTTTAAAGATAATCATATCTAATTTCTACCTGTACACTCTTGAACATATGCTTGTTAAATATTCTTAAAGAATAATTAAGAAATAATACACAACTTGGGTCTACTTTTACAGAATATGTAACCCTTGATGCACTTTGAAATGATTAACAGTGATCTATATATTTACAATTTACCATGTTTTCTCATTGTCAGATAATAAGAAAGCTAAGCATCAGAAAAACTTCCATTACTAACAAAAACACAGTTTTCATGAGACTCAATGAAACCCTGAGTCACTGACCTGCCACTGCCTTTAGGAAAGGTTGCAGTGAGGCAAACAAGGGATGGACTTAATGGACTAATTAGTGCCACGTCCTGCAGGAGCGACCCTCAACAACAGCTCCTCATTTCCCCAAATAAGTCCTGGGAAGAAAGGACTGGGGCACATTTGTGCAACTAATTCTTCATCTTTCTTTGTTCTGTAGATTCACTAAATAGGCCTCTTTGCTGTACATCCATTTCTGCAAGCGATCTCATGATTTCATTTTGGAACTCTCATGTTTTCTTCATGTCTTAATC
This sequence comes from Orcinus orca, assembly GCF_937001465.1. Lineage (NCBI taxonomy): Eukaryota > Metazoa > Chordata > Mammalia > Artiodactyla > Delphinidae > Orcinus > Orcinus orca. The sequence continues at coordinate 5,997,804 of NC_064562.1, forward strand.
CTGACATTTTAAACTTTAATATACAATCAATATACCTTAAAATTCTTAGTGGTCCTTGCTGAAATATGGGCCTAGGAGAAGAGTGGCTCATTTTGGATAATTTTGCATTTTCAAATTTATTTATATTAAATTAAGCTAACAATGAGCATGTGCTTTTTTATTATTAAAATAAAACCTTAAACTATTTAAAGTTCAAAATTGATATAAATGTTTTTATATACATAAAATTTGTTATATTTTAACATTAAACATGGATCTGCCTCTCAGTTTGTAATTATTCACAGGATGACTTTTGATTAAAGAAAACAATTAGAATCAATTTCTAAATCTCCTATAAAATTGTTTTCTTCAATATATCTGGACTTGTCAAGTTTTAAACATAACTATGTGATATGAATAAACTACCAGTGGACATATCACAATCACTGGCAGAGCAATTGACCAAACCCACCATTCTATGATCCTGTTTATTTTTCCCAGACAGTTAAGAAAAAAAATCTCCTTTTATAATCTTTGAGTCATTTTATCATATTACATATTGCATCAGCTAGGTAGTAAGCATTAGTCAACAAAAGAGAAATGATTCTAGATATTTCGAAAAGAGGACATTTAGTACGAGAAACCAGTAGAAAAAGTGTGGAGATGACTGACTGGGAAAAAAGAAAATGAAGTAACCGAAAGTTTATTAATAGCAGGAAATATCTACTCCCCTTTATTCTGGGGGAGTCTCTCATTTGCTGCTGCCCTTCTAGTACCATGTGGGACACTATAAATATTAGGTAGGGTCACCTGAACAAGGCTGGAACTTCTAAGAATGAGATGCCTAGGACTGGCTGCTATCACAGAAGAAACATCCTAGGAGTGAGGCTGGGACCAGCAGGGATACATTAACACCTGGCTCTGGGGAGATGCTCTGAGCTGGGGATGCTACAAAGGACCGGAATCTCCTGGATTCGGCTGTATCTGCTGCTGCTGGACGGGCACTACCAAAACTAAGTTGAAACAGAAAGAGTACTCTCCCTCTTCCTAATCTCCAGCACTCTGAGACTTACCTTCCTTTGCCAGGGTCACCCAGAAGCCAAATGCCAAGAACTTGTGAATAGAACATTGTGAGGTTCCTAGTTTCCAAATAATATGTAGCATTAAATAGAAGAGTGGAAATGGGGCCCCTGAGTTCCCGAACGTAAGAAATATCTGTTCAATCATTAAACAAAACTTTTGGAGACCATGGTGCTTTCATAAGAGCTCCACAAAACTAGAATTCTAACTGTGTACCTTTTCATTCGTCACTGTTATAGAAACTCAACACACTTAATACCATTACTTTTAAAAAAGACATAATTCAATTGCTGGCTTGTCATTAGATTATTTTTTGAGAAATGATATACTTCTGAAAGCATTGCAAAGTAATTTTCTTTGAAAATTATTTATATATTGATGGAAAATTAGGAGAATGCGTTTAAAAACATACTATGAAATGCTGCTTTATAATCTAAATTATTCTGCTTTATATGTTACTGTGTGACAAGAGCTATGCAAAATGATTTTAAGGTTAATGCTTCAGACTATTATTACCCCAAAAAATGTTGTGACATTAACAGTAAAACAAATTTGATTATTCTTTACTCATGAAAAAATAAAATGTGTGTTATTTTTTGAATTATTGATAAAAATAATATCAGATATCGAGTATTAATTCATTTATTTCCGCACTCAAAATGGAAGTACCAAACTATCAGTTGAAATTGATCAATATAAATAGAAAAAATAAACTATTAATTCACTGTAATATACATATTGAAATGGAAGAGATATTCATGTACTATATCTTACAGGAACATTGTTTCCAATGAATGCTGGTTACATACAGAATGCGGATACTTGAACAGCAATGTCTCAGCAGTATGTTTGCTTAGAGGAAGTTTAATGAAACTGCATAACAGGAGACCCTTTTTTCAAATATGACTACATGCAGGAGGTGACTTCCCACCTATTGAGTTTTAAATGATTTTCTTATTGTTCAACATGCAGAACAAAGCACAGTGTGCCTTAGGAGAGCCAGAGGCTGTAGCATCAGAAGACCATAGTTGTTAGCCAGTAACATGGGCAGCCAGAATTTCAGAGCACGCACTGGAGAGAAGAAAATTTCCTATGGAAGTCAATGTGCAGACACCTTGAACACGAAGATTCTTTTTGGGATCATAAGGGAATATCACTAATTTCAAGTCATTAGTAAAAAGGGCCAGAAAAAGAGGTACCAAATAAGTATCACCCAAATAGAATCCCGAGGTTTCACTGTAAGGGGTACTCTTCTCTTGGATCAGTAGTTAAACACTATTTCGTGTTCCTTAATGAGCAGAAAATACAGATGTTTATGAGAGCCACTGTGTTTTCTTTATATGTAATAAACTTATTCACAGTTCTCACAAACGCTATTTTAAACTATAATCCCAAATAAAATAATCATCTATGCAGTATGCTTATACCTGCAGATCTGCATTGGCTCTGAGATTTGTCTTAACCTGAGCTTATTTCTATGTAGATATGTCCAATATATGAATAAAGTGTTTAATTTTTTACAGGCTTCTATATTTTATATGGCTTCAGCAAATTATGAAAACAAAAATAGTTTTAATTACAAAAGTTTTATCAATAAGGATTAAATCATTCAAGTGTCTGCTGAGTTTTGTATCAACAGTGTATTCTTACTATAAAGATTATAGGGTAAAAATTCAACATGTGCTAATAAAAGAGAGTGATCACAGGTGACTTTAAATTAATATCACTATGAAATACAACTGCTCTAACCATACCCGAGGCCTTGAGTGAATTCAGGACGGTGTGTATCCAGACCCAACCAGAACTAGGTGTAAAATAGTGAAAAACTCACTTTTATTGTTCTAAGCTACTGAGAGTCCAGGGTGGTTTGTTACCTCTGCTTAACCTTACCTAATCAGAAGGTTAAATCCAGTAATATATTCTTTGCAAAAAATAGACTAATATACAAATCTTTGTATTAATTTCATTAGGAAGATGGGGCAAAAAAGTAAGAATGGAGATAATAATAATGTCAAGCAAATGTAAGTTCAAGTAAAAAATAATGAAAATAGACAGAATATATAAGTATATTATATGTATAACGATGATGAGATGTATGATGAACATATAATGATAATAAACCTCAATGTGCATAAGATGTGAAACAAACACCTAAATCAAAAATAATTAGACATTTAAGGTTATCTTAATAAAATATGTTTTTATGTGAAGTAGGAGATCTCATTATCCTTGAGACCTAATAATAATAATAATAATAATAAATTAAAATTAAAAATTGTTATACAGAGCATTTAATAAAGTGATCAAATAGACACACAAAAATCTTCACAATATTTCAATCCAGTATAAATTTAATATCAAAACGAAGCAAATTTTTCACATGGAAAGGAAGTTTTCTGGTTTTAATATTCAATTTATACTGGATTAAAATATCTTGAGGGCTTCCCTGGTGGCGCAGTGGTTGAGAGTCCGCCTGCCAATGCAGGGGACGCGGGTTCGTGCCCCGGTCTGGGAAGATCCCACGTGCCGCGGAGCGGCTGGGCCCGTGAGCCATGGCCGCTGAGCCTGCGCGTCCGGAGCCTGTGCTCCGCAACGGGAGAGGCCACAGCAGTGAGAGGCCCGCGTACCAGGAAAAAAAAAAAAAAATCTTGATTGGGTTCTGCTGGCTAAACTTTAGATTATTTGCCTTTTTATTCATGGATGTGATTTATTTTTATGTACTAATTTTATGTGAAAATAGTCGCCTGACTATGTACTGAATGTATACCAGATATGGTTTCAAATATTGTAACATTCTCTGTACGTATATTTGATTACTCTCTTAAATGCTTTTTCTTTGGTTGGAAAGACAATATTATAAAAATATAAATTCTCAGAAAATGTCTATCCATTAAATTAAACTACACTGTATATCCCCTAAGAGTCACACTGTTATTTTTGTTTTTCTGAATTCTGTTAACTATTCTTGAATTTCATCTGAAAGAACAAATTTTTTAGTGTAGCCAAGAAAAGGATACTAAAGTATAACAATGACTGGAGAATATCTCATTAGAGGAGCACACTATGGGCTCACTGTAATTAAATCAATATTTTACTAGACTAGGAAGAAATTAATAACCCACTAGACCTCATTATACAGGAGAATAATTAAAATGTGATAAGTTGATGTGAAATATATTATTTAATTAATGGTTCAGGTATATCTTGCCATCATCTGCTTTTTTTAAAAAGATAAGTACTCATCTCACAGTATTTTAAAAATAAAATTCATATGGAAATAGTCTTAAAAAACATCAATATGTGTACCTTAAAAATGAATAAAAATACATACACATTCCAGAAGTAGAAGATACATACTTAATCAGGCCTTTAAAATCAGGAACTCAAAAACATATTTCATTTACATATGAATGGGTACCCAAAATTCCATACATAAATATAATATAAAAGTTAATAAAATATTATTTGGCAGTTATTATTAAAATGTATTTCTAAAGGGCAAAGATCTCTGATAACAAGCAAACATGGAAAGAAAGTACGTGCACTCCAACAGAAAAATGACTGAAAATTATAGTGTATACAAAGCAGGTAGAGTTTAGTAGACATTAAAAAGTATGACTAAGTGGATTGATACACAGCACGTATGGATTTCCATCTCATGCTATTGCACGAGAATAAAAAGTTCCAAGAGGGCCAAAAGTATGCAATGATATGTTATGTTTGAACACAATAACAGAAATTTCTCTCCTATATACTTATGACTGTTTACCTATTTACAAATATACATGCCTCTACAGGGTTATCTGATCATAAAAATACAATTCCAAAGTATAAACATCAAGGTGTTAAGAATGAGGACAGACGTTGAGATACAGAGTGGAAGATAAGAGAGGAAAGAAAGTGGGAGTGGAGAAATAAGAAAGAAATAAGTCATTACAAATAAAAATAACTGCTTAAAGGTAAGAATACAGTTGCATTTATGCATTTAGAAAAAGTCATGCATGGATGTGTCTTTATGCAAAACAAATTACAATTGAAGCAATTGAAAGGTAAGAGGAAACTTAGCTTTAAGAACTATATGCACATACACACTGAAATTTATCTGTTTAACTTTGAAAGAAATCAAGGTTTTAGATGGAAAAGGCATTGTCATGATGCCACCAAAATCACCCCTCCACAGTCCATTTTGGGCATTTCTCTTCCACTATAATGCTCTTGCTTGCTGAATGCAGAAACAGCCCCAAATCTTTCTTTATGTAGTGCTTCAGGTAACTAATAACAATGGACAGGTTTAATCCCTCTCAGCCCTTCTGGATTAACGCAACTCTGACTCAAATGTCTCAGTTCTCTGGAGCAAGCTGACATGATGAGCATCAAAAGATAAACTGGGGAAAAACTTAATTTCACATCTAAAATATTTTATTTTTAATTCAGCTTTAATGAAAAATGTTGTATCTAACCTTGGAGGAGATATTCCTCTTCTCTAAACTTTGTTATTCATAAATTCTTTTAGGTCTCTGCTATCACACTCTGCCTTCATGATATAAAAGTTAAATACTCTGCATAGAATATACGCTTATTTATGGCCATTAGCTAAAAGCATATTGCAAATACTCAGTGGGATTCTCATAGTTAAGTCGAGATCTGCAGCATTTTTTCTCCCTTGATCATTTTATTTACGTGACTTGGCACATTATCTTTCTCCGTCCTAATAGGCCATTCTACAAAATTCAGTGTATGTCCATTATAGCACTTGATTAAAAGTACACTGACCCTCATTAGTCCCACCGAGCCCTAGAGAATCATGCAGTGTTCTACATCATTAAAGTTTAGGTCACAATCTCAAATTTTTATGACTCAAGGTAAACTCCAAGCTGTGAGAACCTGATGAGAGCAAGATACTAAAAATTGAAGCAGCAATATAACAAGGAACATTAAATGCATTAATGAACAAACATAACCGTAGAAACTTTTAGGAACCAGGAATAGATCTCCATAAAATAAAATGAAGAACCATTACAGGTAAAGACAAAGGGTTTTCAGTGGAGCCAGAATAATATAAGTACCAGTAAACTACCCAAGATTATTTGAGATTATTTTCTTTAGGCCTAGTAATAAACTCAGGAGAAAAAAGAAAACTATCTCATTTGGTACCTTGTAAATTCTGTTGTTGTTTGCTTGTTTAAATTTCAATGTGTTACATTTTGAATCTGCATATCTAGGTATGTGAAATACTTAATTTAATACATTTTAATATTTGAAAGAATGAGTTAATGGATAAAAACAAAACTACAGGGCCTCCTTGGTGGTGCAGTGGTTGAGAGTCCGCCTGCCGATGCAAGGGACACGGGTTCGTGCCCCGGTCCGGGAAGATCCCACATGCTGCGGAGCGGCTGGGCCTGTGAGCCATGGCCGCTAAGCCTGCGCGTCCGGAGCCTGTGCTCCGCAACGGGAGAGGCCACAGCGGTGAGAGGCCCGCGTACCGCAAAAAATAAAAAAACTACATATTTTGACTTCTAATTTGACATTTTGCCATCTATACTGCAAATTATTTAAACAGGAGACAAAGCAAGCAAACAGCCAACTATAATCTTACAGCACTAATTTATTGTAGAATCGTAATTTTCTAAGCCCTAAGTTGAAACTCAAATATAATTCGGAAGTCTCAGAGAATTTAACAGCTATAAAACTTTTGTTTTGAATAATTGTTGTCTGTTAAATAAACACATTAAAATCTGAAGTTTTTGATACTCCATTTGTTGAATACTCTCATTAACACCTTTCAATTGATTTTTTGTAATGCAACAAATATTAGCTTATTTTAAAAAATAATTTTAAAACTTTTAGGATCCATAGATTTGTTTTAAAAACTGAGAATTTTAAGAATCAATGATTCTAACATTTCTTAATTCAGTTGATACCAGGTAAGGAACAGCAGGTACTAAATTCTGCTAAAATACATATATAAATATATTTTTATTCAACATTGGCTTTATTGCAAGAAAATTTTGATCCTGATATCTTATAGTGTATATATGTAAAAATATTGATAATCTTTGACCATAAGATCTTGTATTTGATTGTCAGATATCATAGTTTCGATGTATTTCAAATATTTATGTACCACAACCAATTTCAAGAATAGGTATTTTTCATTTGGTTAGAATATTGTTTATATCATGATGCTGTGCTCCACCATAATTTGTATTTGTATTATCATTACAAACAAAAATAATTCATCTTTTTTAAAATTTAGAATTTATACTACAGTCATTTGATCTATTAGGAAAGTCATACAATCAGTAAAATGATTGTGTCATTTTTTTGATTTTTTTGTTTTTAGATTCCAGTTCTAATAAAACATCAAAATATCTTACGATCACTCTCATTAAAATTGTATTAGTCCATGTATAAAATCTTGCATCAGTTCTGCTATATCACTAATGGAATATTATCTCTATTTGCTTGTCTTGTTTTGGAATATTTTTGAAATTGGCAAAAAACATATCCCAGGTGTCATCGTTCTCCATCAGTTCTTCTGATATTAAACTTCAGTACAGTGGTTATGAAGAATGATGCATATTGCAATTGTCTAAAGACTTTAAAAAAAAGCCTACTAGTGGTACTGAATTCTTTATTCCAGAGAGAGCCAAGTTCAACAATATGAATCAGTGAAGGTAAAGTAAACCAGTAGAAATCCCTTGAACTGAAGCACGTACAAACAGAAAAAAGGCTAAAAAAGAAAAGAAAAAAGAAAAAAAAAAACAGAGAACATAGCATCTAAGGTCTGTGGGACCATATCAAATGGTGTAACAGACACATAATTGGAATGCATAAGTAGATCCCACATATACAAATATAGAATGGACAGAATAATAAATATTGAAATAAATAACAAGTAAAATTCCCAGAACTGAAGACAAACACCAAACCACAGGTCTAAGACACTCAGAGAATAGCAAAGAAGATGAATATTAAGATGAACTAGGAAAACTGTCATATCCTATTGAATTGCTGAAACCAAAACCAAATACAAAGAGGAAATCTATCAGAAAAGAAACTCAAATAAACAAAAACAAAATTATCAGAAACCATGAGAACACGAAAACATTAAATAACATCTTAAAAGTCTTGTAGTAGGGGGTGAGTTACCTCAGAATTCTACACCCTGTAATAATATCCTTAAGAAATGAAGGGGAAATAGTACGTTGCTCAGAAAAACAAAACTGAGGATCCATACAATAAAATTGTATAAAATGCTGAAATTAAGCCTAATTCTATTATGTATACCAACAAGGATGAATGGGACAAATATTGAGAAATAGGATTCAACAGAAAATAATACTACTCTGTGATTCCTTTCAAAGAAATTATAAAAAAAGACAAAACTAAACCACGGTGCTACAATCCAGAATAGGAGAGGAGCTTGGTGACTGGCAGAGTGCATTGGTTAGGTCCCTAGAGTGCTAGTCACACTATTTTTCCTGAAGTGTGCTATTTACCCGCTAAATGCACATATACCATATACTTTATGCCCTGATTTAGTACAATAACATATATTGCTTTAATGTTTTAAAAATTTTAATAAAGTTTTCAACATATTTTTCAAATTTCTGTAATTTGCTTCTTGTATACCATGCCTTTCCTTACAAAGTGTATGTGCTAATGTACATGTGTGTTTTAAAGAAGTATATCCTTCAATCAGTCTTTCAGTATTTTTTTTTTTTTTTTTTTGCAGTACGCGGGCCTGTCACTGTTGTGGCCTCTCCTGTTGCGGAGCACAGGCTCCGGACGCGCAGGCTCAGCGGCCATGGCTCACGGGCCCAGCCGCTCCGCGGTATATGGGATCTTCCCGGACAGGGGCAAGAACCCGTGTCCCCTGCATCAGCAGACGGACTCTCAACCACTGCGCCACCAGGGAAGCCGTAGTATGGTTTTTTTTTAATGTAAAATATTTGGCTGTAAGCATGTCTGAAAAAATGTTTTTTATTATTCCTGAATGGATATTCCATGTACATAAGATAGAATGTTTCCTGCCATTTTTTTCTCAGTAGTTTCAAGTCCTTATTACATTCCCTTCTGTCTCTTACAGTTACTAATGAACAGTTTAATTATAATTGGATTTTCTGTCTTTTGAAGGTTACTGGGTCTTTTCAATCTAGTTAAATTACTTTGTCCTCTAATTTTTGATGCATTGTAGTTGCATTTTAGTTTGTTCTGAAATAAAAATAAATATCAAAAAATAATCCTGAATAGTACTTTCTAGGTAAATTGGATACCAAGAGTCTACTGTATTCGGGATAATACATAGTCAGTCATACAAGCCATAATTGGCTTGACTGAGTTTCTTATCATTATTCAGTATATCTATAATGGCCCCTCATGTTGAGTTTGAAAGTTTAATTCCTGTTATTCTGTTGAGCTCAAATTGATTCTACAGTTTCCTATTAACACACCTAAAACACTGAAGTGGATTCAACTTATCACTTGGCATTTTAGTATTCTTGGGCATATAGTTTAAAAAAAATTGCAGTATAAGTTATATACTGCATTTCACACTATGAAACACCTTGTATGTATACACTGATCTCCTAATATTTACTGTTCTAGGCCCCTTACCAACCAGCAATACTATTCCCCACTGCTTCTGAATCTGAATATATTTTCACTTGGGTGGTTTTATTTCCAAACAAGCTAGATAACTAGATGCACTGTCCAAAGCTCTGCTCAGTGGAGAACTTCTCGTATTCACTGTCTTTTAGGGATACTCCCTGATATAAGCAAGTGTTTCATGTTGGTTTATACCCAAATATTCAGTCGACCCATCACTGATTAGTCTCTGTCTCTTTGTTCATTCTCTAGCTTGTCAAAAGAGACACCCTGTGTGCTCAAAGGTAGTGTAAGGGAGAAGTGACAATGGAGCTGACCATTTCATTGACACAGGTGTTATTGCTCCTGCTTGTGTGTTACCCTGGAAGTACCACTTCCAAATTACAATGGATTGCTGCTGCATGCCCCTGACATCATGACTTGGTGAGTAGACTGAAATCAACATTTGATGGATAGCTTGAACTGTGTGATCACTTAGTATCTTAAAGTCAAATGTTTCCTTTCTACTAAGACTTAATAGTACGAAAACAGAGCTAGTTGTCAAATGTTAAGCAATTCTCTATTGTAGAAATAAAGGCCACGTTCCAGTTCTCTAGTGAGCTTACATTTTGATTCTCTTTAGGGGCTTGGCATAAATGTTTCATGATATTCTGTACCATTAAGACAGCATTAATTCTTAGAACTTCAGGAAACATGGCCCAATTAACAAGGCTGCTTACTCTGCAGATGGGACCCCGGTAGAACATTTTTATATTCTTGACTCATTTCAAAACCTTTACCTTTGTGTACCATGTGGTAAATTGTCAGGAGAGTGTGGAATATGTGTTCTCTACTAAGGAAAGTGGCAAGAAAAAAATTAGTATGAAGCAAGAGAGCAGGGGAATACGTGTTACCTATCAAAGTTGAGATTCCATATACAGTTTCCAAGCAAAAGAAGGGCACTAGCCTTCGACTGAAAGAAGGGGACATTTTTGCAGGCCAAGGAGTATTTCAAGGAAATCTGAAATTTCCAAGTTTCTGAGTCCAACCACTCAGATGATTCTCATCCCATAGATCAGGATTCTGCTCTTTTTCAGTCATAGCTCTGATTTTGGTGTTGCAGACTTGCTAAATTTGGAATTAAACTTTACTAGAAGCTCATCTACACCTAGTTAATCCCAGTCTTTGATCCTGGATCCTGCAGAATTTCCTGCTCTCTGCTGCTGCTGAGAATCCCTTAATATGTTGCTAAGGAAAATCTCTGGCTTTCTCATTTAGCTTTAAGTTGATGATTAATCACTGTCTTCCTTTATTGTGCTTCTTGAACCCGTCAATTGCTCCCAGTAAGGGTTATACAATTCCATCATACTTTCTAATTTATTTCTGGTATGACCAGAAAACACAGTTGGTATAATTTCATATTTTTAACTAAATAAATAGAATATCTGAAGGAAAATAATCAGCAGATGGGCTTTCACAGTGAAGATCTGAAAAAAATCCCCACTGCCTCTGGTGAAGGAAGGGAATAGTAAGCATTGTGAAGTATGCCCATATTTTACTCATAACAAAGGCCTGTTTTCCAGAGAAAAAAATTTGCCAGAGCCTTAGCCTCAGTAAGTGAACAATATTCTTCCCACTCTGGCCCCCTGCAGCTTTCCTGTTGCACCTAGAAAATGGTGGCATGGGGGAGAAACACATAGAAAACAAGGGGTTGATGCTTAAAGAAAACAGATTGCAGACTCTGCAACCTGGGAAGGCTGTAGGAGAAAGAGAAAAATATATATACACGAATAGAAAAATGCTTGTGAAGGTCATAGTCCCAAGACATAGGTTCAATAAGAGACTTAGATATCATTGGAAGATTATAGAGCACACCCAAACCTTACCATCACATGAAAAGGGCTCTGCTATAATAAATGTGGATTACAGATGAAATTGCTGAAACACACAGACAAATTTTAAGGAGAAGTACACAGGGAAACCCAGAGTCAAGACAGAATACAGGAAAAAAAGTATATTAGAGGAATCTGAAGACTCATGCACCCATAACTACAATATTAAGCACAGCACAAGTTTTTGCCAGTTTAACAAAAATTCCTACACTAAAGGCCTATTTATCTCAGTTCCTGTAACCTGATTTAACATGTCTGGATTTCAACAAAAAAATATAACATGTCTGGATTTCAAAAAAAAAAAAAAAAAAAAAGGGGGGGTGACAAAGGTCAAAAAATAAAAAATAGCTTGAAAAGACAAGACAACATCAGCACCAGATTCAGCTATAACATTGATATTGGAATTATCAGATAGGGAATTTAAGATAACTATGATTAGTATGTGAAGAGCTTTGCAGAAAAAGTGGAGGACATGCAAGGAGAAATGAGAAATTAAAGCAGAGAGATGGAAAATCTATGAAGGAATCAAAATGGAATACTAGAAATAAAAAACATAGTAAGAGAAATGAAGAATGTCTTTGATGGACTCATCAGTAGACTTGACACAACTAAGAAAATATAAGTGAACTAGAAGATTGGCCAGTAAAAACTGCCCAAACTGAAATGTAAAGATAAAAACAGTGGGAAAAATAAAAATAGAGAACTTCCAAGAACTGTGGAGCTAATGTTAAATTTAATGCTACAATAAGTGAAACACAGGGTTGTTTTTTAGGCTGGTAAAAATGTTCTGTGGGATATATTATGGTGGATGCACGACACTATGCCTTTGCAACACTGATAAAAATCTATTGCATAAAGAGTGACCTTTAATGGAAATAAATAAAATAGAGACACACTGCCCCTCACACACAAAATAATACAAAAGATCAATAAATCTAAGAGAGCAGAAAACTAGAGAGAGCCTCCCTCAGTGGCTGATGCTTTGAAAAGATAAACAAAATTGATAAACTTCTAGCCAGGCTCATGAAGAACAAAAAGAGAAAGAGTCCAAATAAATAAAATTGAAATGAGAGGAAAGAAATTACAACTGATGTCACAGAAATACAATCATAAAAGAATACTACAAACAGTTATATGCCAACAAATTGAACAACATACATAAATTTCTAGAAAAATACAGTCTTCCAAGACTGAATCAGGTGAAATAGAAAGGTTAAATAGATCAATTGCCAGTAATGAAATTGAATCACTAATCAAAAAACTCCCAGCAAACAAAAGTTTAGGACCAGATGGCTTCACAGGAGAATTCTACCAAACATTTAGAGAATTTATACCTACCCTTCTTAAACTATTCCAAAATATTGAAGAGGTAGGAACACTTCCAAACAAGGCCAGCATTACCCTGATCCTAAAACCAGACAGACACACACACACACACACACACACACACACACACACACACACACACACACAGAAAATTACAGGCCAATATCCCTGATGAAAAGTGAAAATTCTCAACAAAATATTAGCAAACTATGTTCAACAATGCATAAAAGGATTATACATCATGATCAAGCAGGATTTATTCCAGGGATGCAACGATAGTTCAATATCTTCAAATCAATTCATATATTACTCCATATTGACAAACTGAAGAATAAAAAGCATATGATTATCTCAATAGATGCAGAAAAATCTTTTGACAAAATTCAATGTAAGTTCCATTTATGATAAAAATTCTCAACAAAGTTGGTATAGAGTGGACGTAGCTCAATATAAAAAAGGCCATTTATGACAAAACCACAGCTAACATCATGCTCAATGATGAAAAGCTGAAAAGTTTTCCTCTAATTCATGTAGATTCTATGCACAGAAATCCCTCCTCCATACGTGTGGCCTGTGCATAGTGACTTTCTTCCATGGAGTAAAATGTGAAGAGAGGTGAATAGTAAATTTACAGTGGAGAAATCTAGCTACACTATTCAGCCAGATGATCACAGTCAAAACCAATAATGATGAGCCATGTCCTCTCGGTATGATTTAATGAAAATTATACTTCACCTCTCTTGTCTTCCTCCACAAAATCCATAACTGTACTCTAGTCATTAAAAAAAGTCAGAATAATTCCAATAAAGAGGCATGCAATAAAATAGCTGGCCAGTACTCCTCAAAACAGTCAAAATCATCGAAAACAAGGAAAGTCTGGTAAACTGTTATAGCCAAAAGAAGTCTAGGGAAGCAATATTGTATCCTGGCTGGGATCTCATAACTGAAAAATGAACATTAGGTAAAATATAAAGAAATATGTATAAACTATGGATTCTAGCCAAAGATAATGTATCAATATTAGTTCATAATTGTGATAAGTATATTATTATAAGATATAGATAGAAGGGAAACTGGTCTCACGGTATTTGAGAGCTCTCAGTACTATTTTCAAAACTTTTCTGTAATTCTAAAACTACTCTAAAGTGGAACATTCATTCAAAATAAATCTAAACTACCTTTAGATATATTGAAAAAAATACAATGATATCGAGAGCATGAATAAACTTTTTCTTGTTTGGGATATTTCAAAAAAAAAAAAGCTAAAGCATTAATGTTGGAATAGAAAGAATAAACACCAAAGGCTAAAAGGCAGAGTGATATGCAGTTATTTTATTTAAAATAAGAGAGAATGATTATACGTGTATGAATCTCTGATATCTCTGTTGGCAGGAGTTGGTACAGCAGATGGGCATGCACTAATTGTTCTATCCTTTCTACCATTTGTTCCATTTGTTCTAATTATCATGCGTTCAAAAAAATTGTGAGTGGTACCAGGAGGTACACTGAGGGTTCTCAATGCTAGTTTTCTATTCCAATACATTTCTATTTGTAAGCAGAAGAATTTAAGAACAATCACTTAAAACTTTAATCTCTAGAATGTAAAACAAAATTAGAGTGCATCCTTTCCCACCACTCTCCACAAGCTACCCAAGAAAAGGAAGTACTTTATATATGTGAAAATTGTGGTTTATAAAAATGAATTTGAATATTCTCAACAAAACATCCATTCAAAGGACTGCAAACTCTAAACTCTAAAAATGGCTAAAACTTGTGAATAATGTTAATAAAAATTGTTTTTGATGAAGGAAATATGAATCAAAATAAACTGCCTTTTGGAACACAGAATGTTAATAGATATTTTAAAACTAGGTAAACAGGTGAAAAAACATAGAGAAAAATGCATCTTCATGCATCAATTCCATTAATATAAGTGCAAAAAAATTGGAAATTAATTTTGAAATTCATAGCTTGGATCTTAAATACCTTGTATTAGTCAGGGAATAGTCAATAAAACAGAAACCATACTAGGTATTTAAAATGATCGATTTAATATAAGGAATTGTTTACAGAGACAAGAAGGCTAAAAAGCAAAAGTAAATAGGACAGAGAATGTAAGTGCAGGGTGCAGTATCACCCTAAAGACAGGAAAACAAAAAGGACCAGGATGGGTTCCCAGAAATCAGGAGATTGAATAAGGGGTAATTTGCATTTGTAATTCACATATTTTAGAAATGGGTCATCTAAACATTCCGTACCTCAGGACTTCAGTGGAGTTCTGTGAAATGTTTTTGCTCAGACATCAGAGGAAGGAATATTTTAAGAGGCACAGTTTCAACCCTCTAGGGTTGAAAGAGCTGTTTCAACCCTCTAGGTCAACTTGCTGGTACTGAGGACCTTCCAACTCTGGGTAATGCTGGCAGGAATATAGAAAAGGAAAGATGTCATTCTCCTTGCCTCCTAACTTCCAGTTTTCTTCTAGTGACTCCAAAGTGCAATAAAAATTAAACTGACAAAAATGTATGGGCAATGTAGTTTCCTGAGTTCCAGTTCCTGTATCAGAGTATAAAATGTGGATTTGGAGCTGTAGATAGTAATCATAAATCAATCCATATCTAAAAGTCTGTTAAAATAAATTATAAACAAAGATGCAAAATGTACATTTTATTATGATACACATAAATGTGTATCCATCATAGTATTCGTACATAAGCATAACATAAAATCATAACAAAATCTCAAAAAGAAGTCTCCATACATTTCAGTGTTTTGTGGGGTTTTTTTTTGTGTTTTTTTTTTCTTTTCAGTTTTCTCTGCCATTGCTTATGTGTCATGATAATTCCTTCTATACATCTTTCAGAGCTGATCTTTCCAAAGTGAGCCAGAAACATGTGCTGAGTCTCTTTGAAACAAGAAATCTCAAATAACATATTTTCTTATGAAAATATATTACTTAGATTATAGAACAGGTAGCATTTGGAAAAGTCAAATACGACTGGAAGATGCTCAGAGCACAAGCTGACTTAGCAGTCAAGATTTATTTCTTTTTATTTTAAATACTTGATTGTGAAACAGATATCTACAAAAATGTAAATTTATTTTGGATATTTATAGGGCTACGGAATAGATAAGATATTTTGTGAAGCAATTGATCAGAGGTGAAGGTGATGTCACAAGAATAGAAAATCATAAACAGAAGGGAGAGAAAAATGAGTTTAGAAAACAGTCTCTGGCGCTCTTTTATCAAGTAGGAGAACGTGAAGCCAAAATAGTATATCGAAGAAATTTAAAATGTGGAGACATTTTTAAAAATGCTACTACGTCTTGCAGTTGTTAATTCTGATAAAGAACTAATGATAAAATAAATCGCATTGAAGTTAGTAATATCCTTAATTACATCAACAGATCTGAAAATTAACATGAAAATACTAGTATAACAATGACACACTATTATGATAAAATGAAAAAATACTATCTAGTAGCTCATCATGTAGGCATACTTGTCTAAAATTGTAAAACCTTTTAGTACATAATAAAAGTCTCAAGAAAATGCCATTCAATGTTAATGTAGAGTGATGTTTCAAGTCCTGAAAATGCACTCAATTTGAAAGTATGGAAAACTACATTCACTCACTATGAACTGCTCTTAGATTTTACTAATTAGCAAGTATTTTGACAGGTGTTATACTACTAAGTGTTTTGGGACACCCTTTGCTTTATGCTTTGGGAGTTCTGTTTAGCATGATGAACTTAAATAGTTATTCTCAACTAGCATATTTTTTATTCCCTTTAAAGTACATCTCATAAATTAAAAGCAGTGGGTGTATTATAAAATCTAATTCGCTTTCAAGCTTCCTGTCAGGTTTGTTTTTCTACTAGTAGTGAGAACACTTGCCTCATATAGGTAATACACCTCTCTTCAAGTTTTGCAAAGAACACTACAGAATCCCTAACATTAAAGCTGGATATTTCTGAAAGTACATTGAGTCTTTCAAGTCATTAGGGGAGGATTTAGTGTAATAGAGCAGTAATTCACTGAATTTCAGGCATTGGTGGCTTAATGTAGTACAATGTAATTAACACTCAGGGAGTCGTTTATACACCTGGAAGGATCTAACCCATTGCCTACTTAATTGACATGATTTTTTAAAGAGAGATGGAGCACCCTAATATTTATTTGAAAAGAAAATTGGGATCAAATTACCTCTTCAAGGTCAGAGAAAAAATTAATTACTGAAGTAAGTCTTGAATTTTTGTTTCATTCTCAGTGTTTCACTTAGGATAAAAATCATTATGATGATGTGAACCTATGTGAGTATAATTCTGGTCTTTGTTTTAGGTTGGACTTTCAAAAGATGCAGGTTAATATACCATACAGCCCTAAAGTTATACAGTGTATTTGTCATTTATATAAGGGTCACATGATAAGGTAGGCAAGTTATGCAAATATCACAGTCAGATTACCCTTGAGCAATCTCTGTGGAAGTTGCCACCAAAGAGACTTCCTCTCAAGAATCCAACATACTTTCAATATTAGAAAATATTCTTCTCTTGAGTACCAGGTGAAATACTAGGCTTAATTTTAGGAACTGTGAAAATTGTACAGCATTGAACACTAGAACCATGCTCACTGTGGCATGTTCCAACTTTGAAGGTCAAGGGGAACTTCAGTCAACTGAGAGTAAGGAAGGGTAATTGCACAGAAACATTCTAACTAAATTCTAGGCAGAACAACCTCCTCCCAGGATACCTGAGACAGATGAACCATTTCACTTCTAGGACAGTGGTACCAAACCTTGCCATGAAAGCAAGGAAAACAGGCTATACACATTCTTACAGCCTGAGTGTGGGCTACACTGACAGGATGGAATGGCAGGGGGTCACAGACATACATGGAATCCACACTCAGCAGCTATTTCCACAGGTCTTGACCATGAATTCAAAGGCTAAGGAAAAGGCAGGAGACCTAGGCCAGCCCTGCCTTGTGGTACAAGGACACAAAACTCAGTCTGCTCCCCAGGCTCTACACTCATACAATGGTAAAGCCATATACTGTTGGAGCAACAAGGAATACTCCTGTTCTGGATCCCTGACAAAGATTCACTGCTGTTGAGGGAGAGGTAAAAGCAAAAGCCATCTGCTCCTGGAGCAGGGAGAGAAAGGCCCTGCTTCACCACAAGTCTTTCAGCAAATGACAAGCAAGTAAGGCACTTAGCACTGTGGGAGGGATAAGGCAAAAGTTCTCTGGGAGAAGGATTATAGAAAAAGCCACCTGACCCAGTGAGTGAGGCAGGGACACCAATTAGACCAAAGATCCTGTACTGATACAAATCAGGAGTCTGTGATCATGGGGGAGCAGGTGGGGGGCAGGACACTCACTCTCACAATAAACCTCCATAGACATGAGGCAAATTTAATTAAATTTAAGGCAAAATTTAATTCTGGAGGACGTAGGAGAAAACTTAGAAAGCCCACGCCCATGGCAGGCACACAGGGCTTTCCTAAGACTGAGCTGAAGAGGAGAATTCAGAGATTATAAAAATAAGAAACAGTTGTGCTGCTTGGGAAGGGACCAGTCCACGAAGCATGGGGAAAAGCTCTTTGACACTTCAGACCCTACATAAGTCACAAGGTAGCAGCAGAGATTATCTGAGTGTTAGATCAGAAAGACATATTCATCTATACAGTCATGACTAAGATGCTAAAGAATCTGGTGAAATACTTGGCAACAGGTATGGACAGATGGGAAATTTCAGTGAAGCATTTGAAAGTATAACAAAGGGTTAAATATGAATGCTAAATGATACATAATCTATTACATAAAGCATATTTATAGAGGATAGCACAGGTACAGTATTCCTTCAAAAGGTTTCTCAAGACTTAAAAGTTTACCAAAATCCTCAGAGTAAATAAAAGAATAAATCCATAGAGTTTGATAGGCCAATAATAATTATACAAACTTAAAAACAAAGATACAAAAGAGAGTACAAAAGAGAACAAAAAAATCCAGGGACTGTGGGACAATATTACAACTATTGTACCAAATAAAGAAGAAAATGATGCCTGTAAAATTTCTACATTTAATGCATGATAGCAACACACAGATAGAAGGGTCTCAGAGAACCCCAAGCGAAGAATATTTTTTTAAAAAATGCATTATAGTTAAGCCTCTGAAAACCAAAAATAAGGAAAAACTTTAAAAAACAGTGGAAAAAAACTTTACATATAGAGAAACAGATCTAAGAATACAGCCGACTTTTCACGTGAAATTTCCGAAGCCAGAAGACAATAGAAGGTCCTCTTTCACATACTGAAAATACAAACTGTGAACCCAGGATTGCCCATTCCTCTAAAGTACCTTTCAAAAATCTTGGCAAAATATGAGTTTTTTCAGAGAAAAAAAGTAGAAAAGTCTATTGCCAGCAGACCTGCTATGGAAAAAAAAATGTTAAACAAAGGTTTTTTAGGCAGAAGGAAAATTAAATAGATGGATCTATTATAATGTGGATCTTCAAAAAGAAATGAAGAGAGCTGAAAATGGGAAGACAATACACGTGAACCATTTTATTTATTTCTGATATTTTTAAAGATAATACACTGTCTTAAACAAAATAGTAGAAAAATATTTTGTGGTTAAAATAACAATTTTAGCAATGTAACTTGGAGATTAAAGTATGTGTGAGGATATGGGGAGGAACTGATAGTACAATGTTTTCTACTCTAAATTAAGTGGTATTGACTTTTTTTTGACAAGAATGTTTCATATTACAGAGATGTGTTGTGAAACCTAGAGCAAGCAATTAAAAATAAATAGGTTTAAATAATAATTCAGTAGTGGAGACAAAATTAGCATAACAAAAATGTGCAGGGGATGAGAAAAAAAGCTAAGGAAAAAATGGTACATCTAATCTCAATTATAGTGATAACTAAGTTAAATACTAATAGACTAAATGTCACTATTAAGAGACAAAGATAGTCAAGGTTTTTTTTTTTAAAGAAAGAAGACCCAGTTCCTCAGGAAAAACATTTTAATATCGTTATGGATAAACCAAAAAGAAAAAACTGCAATCATGTAAACACTAAAAACAAAACAAAAAACCCTCTCAGAGTATCAATATTTGTATCAGACAGAGTAGACTTGAAGACAATATTACAAGGTATATTGAGGAATATTATATATTAATCAAATGGTCAAATTACAAGTGTACATAATAATCCCCTCCTTGCTTTAAGCTTATAAACTCTATTGTTTTATATATATTTCATTGCTTATCTACTTAATTCCCCTCTTCTTTTTAATTCAGCTTTTTTAACCTATGGTATTTCCTGCTGTTTTATAGACAGATAGGCAGACACACACACAAACGTACACACACGCAGACACACGGTGACAATTTAAACAAAAAATACTTTCACTTACAGTAGACTTTCTCAAACTGTTCAACCTTTTTCATACTTATCTCAACTTCCAGATTTCACTTTATTGATAAATGACTCATCGTGGCTGACAACTTTCATAATGGGGGAAATTTAAAAGATATTTGTGGTTATGATAATTTTCCCTAGAAGCCATATTCTTCACTTCTGACTCATCATTACATACCAAATCATAGTGACCTGATTTGTTAAATGCTTCTAAATGCTTCTAAAAACTGAGAATAAATCCTTCAGCATTTTGGTGAGTTTATACCCCAGCAAAGTCCTTTGAATATGGTAGCCATTCTATGAACAGCCATTTAAGAATAGCTATTAAAAACAAACAAGCAAAAAGAAAGGATGCTTTAAAGATGAGTGTTCTAAAGCCTTACTATTAAAAAGTACAAGGATGTCAGGGGAGATGTGATACCTCAAATATTATCTCAGGAATTTTGAGGGTTATAATTGAAATTATAATTTGAAAGTAATAATAAGGTAAATAAAATATTAAACTGAATAGTGGAAAAATTGTATTTTCATTTTCAATCAATATTAGACTTAATCACAAAGTTAGTTAGCTCATAGAATTTATAACACATCTTTACATATATTAACATACAAGTTAACATAAATTCTATATATTTATTATATATTATTAGTCTTGATTTATATTCAAGGAAACTGAAGTTTAATGTATATCTAATACTTAGTGCTGAAAACACACCCTTGGTATGACTCTGAATGCACTTACCTTTTTATTAGACCATATTGCTATTTCCATTAGATATAAAGCCAGTTCTCATTTTTGTATTTGTAATTTGAAAAAAAGATAGGACAACTCTTAAAATATGGGCATATTAAAATGTTACACTTTTTAACACTTTGAAAAGAACATGTCTTTATTAAGAGGAAGGCAGCTCTAAGAAACATGCCAATCATTTGTCTTATGTCCGTAAGTTTGTTACAGTTGTACTTTCACAGATATATAAAATTAAAAAAAATTAACATTAATAAGTAGTAAATAGTATGAAATAGAACTTTGGAAAAGAGCCACGATAGTTTACCAACTATGACGTGTTTTCATAAGTACTATAGATTACTCTCTCTAAATAACCTTCTGCCGCCTTTCGAGAAGTACTTCCTTTATACACCTGCCTATCAATGCTAGCCTCCCAGTCACCAAACGTATTTAACAGTAACAATTTTTGTCTGTCTTCAGTTGAACTGACCTTCATACAGACTGTTTATCCTTCAAACTACTCTATTTCCAGGATCTAATTAGACACACACACATTCAAGTCTATGACCACAGCTTTTAATGATCTTATTCTTTCCACCTCCCCAGCACTTGGTACCTCACGCTTTGCCTCATATCATCTCTGCTTCAATTATTCCTGCTTATCAGAATCCAAAACCACCTCTTCTATTCTGCTACACTCTGAAAATAACTGATTCTCCTAGTTCATTGTAAAATCATTTAAAATGTCATTCTTTACATTCTCCATTCTATCCATCAATTACTTTGTAATTCCCAACTCATTGCATTCCAGTTTCTGCTTTACTACACTATTGAAATTAATTTTCTCAGGCTACTCATTTATTTCTTAATTATCTCTGCATTGTCCATATCTCAAGGTATTGTGAAATAAAAACAGGCAAATGGAATGTTACTCAGGAATATAGATCTAAACAGTAGAGTTATATAAAAGATAGACATCCTTTATTTAAAAACATTTTTGGTTTTTCCAAATGAGAAACTGTATGTTTTAAATTGCTATGGACTGAGTCTAAAATATTTTTCTATTATTTATAAGGAGAGAAAAAAAGTGGTGGCAATTTAGATTCAATGATCATTGTTTGATAAAAATTGAGATAGTTATAAAACAAAGAAGGATCTAATGTGTTAAATTTAATTAAGAGTTCAAATAATATATCAATTTAAAGATACTTAAATGTAGTCTGAATTGGTCAAATTTTACTTTGGAGAAAGCTGTGTCAACAGAAGAACTAACGGTACATACAAGTTGTTTCTATAGGTGTGCTAATATATAGATTATATATCAAGTAGGTTAAAAAGTGAAATCTACCAAGAGAACACAGGGTAAGTAACATCAAGTTTTAGTTTTGCCTCCAGCTGGAAAGGTGCTCCCCAAATGTGGTTGTGTACAATCAGGGTGAAAAAGATAATCCACTGTAAAGTAAGAAAAACTTACTCAAATTTCCATTTTCTCTACATAGATATTAAAAAGAAAATAAGTCCAGCTTATTAAATTACATGAAACTGTTTAAAATATATACACACCTCTGTACTTATCTCTACATATGTGTATTCATTTGATATGTACACCTATTCAATTACTATCTGTATTTCTATAACAATAACTTCAGCTCTCTAATGAATAGTGGTTGTTGATATTTTTATTCTTTCTTAGATTTCACTGATTTCAGAAAAATTGCAGTTTATCAGTAACTGGACATTTGGATATAGATTATATTACATTGTTACTACATAAATGTAAAAGGATTATTTTAAGAAATAATTACTAAGAACACTAAGAATAAAAACACAACAAGCAACAAGCAAATGAAGGACTCAGCTTCTTCTACACTCACATAAATTCTCCTCAACAGCTTGTGATAAGGAGAAATAGTAATTATATAATTGACAATAAAGCAATAAAAATCAATATTAGAAGTAAGATTATTAAAAAACTTGCATTTTTCTTTTTTTTAATTTTTATTGAAGTATAGTTGATACTTCAATAAAATGTTGCTGTAGTTTCTGGTGTACAGAAAAGAGATTCAGTTATACATACATATATATTTATTTTTTCATATTCTTTTCCCTTACAGGTTATTACAAAATATTGAGTATAGTTCCTTGTGCTGTACAATAGGTCCTTGTTGGTTTTCTATTTTACATATAATAGTGTATATCTGTTAATCCCAAACTCCTAATTTATCCCTTTTCTCCTTTCCCCTTTGGTAACCATAAGTTTGTTTTCTAAATCTGCCATTCTGTTTCTGTTTTGTATAAAAGTTCACTTGTATAATATTTTTTCTTTTAGATTCCACATATAAGCAATTTGCAGCAGAATTTATAATAGCTAAGACATGGAAGCAACCTAAATGTCATTGACAGATAAATGGATAAAGAAGATGTGGGATATATATATGTATATATATTTATTTATTTATACACATATATGAATGGAATATTACTCAGCCATAAAAAGTAATGAAATAATGTCATTTGCAGCAACATGAATGGATCTAGAGATTATCATGCTAAGTGAAGTAAGCCAGGCTTTTTTTTTTTAACAGTGATAAACTATATGTGTATGTGGCGTTCAGGTATTAGCTTAGTATGGAAATTCTATTATTTTTTAATTCATATTTTGTTTTTATTTTTTAAAACACATGACATTTTAGCATAATGGTACAGGCAGATGGTGTACAGTACAAGTGTTTCATATGTGTTTCTAATGCTGAAAACATTTTACTGATAATTGAGTGACATGAAAATTTGAGAGATTATTTAATTAAAGTGTTATTCTTATTGTTGTCAAATGTACACATTTTTTTAAGAAGCACAAAGGTAATAGATAAGAAATTCAGTGAAGACTTAACCATGTTCTTCACTGTGAAAGAGAGCTTGAAACCAATAAATATCGTAGATCTAATTAGCAAAAGATTTATAAATATACAATGGACAATTTATGGCACATTCAAGAGTTTTTAAATAATTTAATTGAAATTGAATGTCTGTTGTCCTAAATTTATAGTGTGTCATTTAGAGTGCATATTGAACTGAAGGATGGACAATTCGTTGATATCTTCTATGACAAGGTATTCAACTTGAATCCTCTGAATTACAGAGCAGTGAGTCTCACATATTAAGCAAACTCACAGAATCTATAATTGAGGGAAGAGCCATGAAGTGAAAGGAAGCATTTATTAAATGACAAGGAAATGATTTTTTGAGAGAAAATCACATTTGGTATTTTTAGCAAGCTCATAGATTTGTTAGCAAAAGTTGCAGCATAGAAAGATGATTCTTATCCAATTCCCATTGCCCTTTCTTCCTGTCTTAGTTGGGAAGCAATGTGCCAGCTAGATAATCACTTAGCCAAGCTCCTTGCAGCTAAGGATGGCTATTCCATTTTACCAGTAAGATGATAAGTGGAATGCTGCTGAGTAACTTTGGGAAATTATTTGTAAGAAAACTTGGGGTTGAGACATCACTGATTGCTCTGTATCAAAGGCAGGGGAGAATCAAAAAGAATATTTTACTGATAATCATATTTTATAGACGGTTATTGATGTACCTGGTACCATTCTTAAGTTCTCTTTTTGGTAAGGGGGGCTTTCCTTGGATTGAGAATCTATAGATTTATCAGAATTCAGTACATTCACAAGATGACAGAAATGAAGAAGAAGGTCAATATTCTAAGACTGGCAGAGAGAAGAGACAAATAAACTGGTTTATTAAAGGGATTTTTTACAGCAACCATTTCCAGCTTCCATATACAGCTTCCATATATTGTAATGTGAGATATAAAATAGATCCCTTATCTGTTTAGTCCACCAAAAGTTTAGGTTTCGTTACTTGCAGCTGGTTCTGTTTTTGTATGTAATAAAAGAATGGTTTATGGTAAGCACTTCATGGGAAGTATTTGCATAGTCAAAGAATACTCAATTTGAAGCTCTCCAATTTCTACACATTCCTAGATAACACATGCACTAGTCACATTGAATTGCCCTGTGCTTGTCATTTAATGTCCTCTTTATCATTTATATTCAATATAGCATGTCAGATTCAATATAAATCTGTTCTCGATATTTTCTCCAAAGACACAAATATCATGTTTTCCTGGCTGATCATGTTTTGCTGTTGTTGTTGTTTAATGCTTATCATATTATCTTCTTATTTGTTCTTTTCACCTGTAAGTTCCTAAAAGGCAATATATTGTATTTGCACGTAACTTTATTACACTTTCAGAGTAGTTAGTTGTAAGAAAATGTTAAAAGAATACAGAAATGGCACTTTCATTATTTTTATACCAGGGAGAGATACAGGCTTATTTTTTCTTAACTGTGAATGTGTTTAACTGAAAGAAAGACTTAGAAAAGCATCTAAAATAAATGTGAGATCAAAAGAACAAAGAACAAAAGAAAGTCAACTGCTCAAGGGCTTTTTTTCCTCCCAAGGGCTTTTTTATACTCTGTAAATTTTGGTTTAGCAAAAATTTGGGTTTGATTAACTATTTCCTTTCCCATGTTAGGGAAGTTTTCAACTATAATCTCTTCAAATATTTTCTCAGTCCCTTTCTTTTTCTCTTCTTCTTCTGGAACCCCTATAATTCGAATGTTGGTGCATTTAATGTTGTCCCAGAGGTCTCTGAGACTGTCCTCCGTTCTTTTCATTCTTTTTTCTTTATTCTGCTCTGCAGTAGTTATTTCCACCATTTTATCTTCCAGGTCACTTATCCGTTCTTCTGCCTCAGTTATTCTGCTATTGATCCCATCTAGAGTATTTTTAATTTCATTTATTGTGCTGTTCACCATTGCTTGTTTCATCTTTAGTTCTTCTAGGTCCTTGTTAAATGTTTCTTGTATTTTCTCCATTCTATTTCCAAGATTTTGGATCATCTTTACTATCATTACTCTGAATTCTTTTTCAGGTAGACTGCCTATTTCCTCTTCATTTGTTAGGTCCGGTGGGTTTCTATCTTGCTCCTCCATCTGCTGTGTGTTTTTCTGTCTTCTCATTTTGCTTATCTTACTGTGTTTGGGGTCTCCTTTTTGCAGGCTGCAGGTTCGTAGTTCCCATTGTTTTTGGTGTCTGTCCCCAGTAGCTAAAGTTCGTTCAGTGGGTTGTGTAGGCTTCCTGGTGGAGGGGACTAGTGCCTGTGTTCTGGTGGATGAGGCTGGATCTTGTCTTTCTGGTGGGCAGGTCCACGTCTGGTGGTGTGTTTTGGGGTGTCTGTGGACTTATGATTTTAGGCAGCCTCTCTGCTAATGGGTGGGGTTGTGTTCCTGTCTTGCTAGTTGTTTGGCATTTGGTGTCCAGCCCTGTAGCTTGCTGGTCGTTGAGTGAAGCTGGGTGTTGGTGTTGAGATGGAGATCTCTGGGAGATTTTTGCCGTTTGATATTATGTGGCGCTGGGAGGTCTCTTGCGGACCAGTGTCCTGAAGTTGGCTCTCCCACCTCAGAGTCACAGCACTGACTCCTGGCTGTAGCACCAACAGCCTTTCATCCACATGGCTCAGAATAAAAGGGAGAAAAAGTAGAAAGAAAGAGGATAAAAGAAAATAAAAAGTAAGGTAAAATAAAAGTCATTAAAATAAAAAATAATTATTAAGAAAAAAACTTTTTAAGTTAAAAAAAAAAAAAACGGACGGATAGAACCCTAGGA
Source organism: Orcinus orca (assembly GCF_937001465.1). NCBI lineage: Eukaryota > Metazoa > Chordata > Mammalia > Artiodactyla > Delphinidae > Orcinus > Orcinus orca. The sequence continues at coordinate 6,024,504 of NC_064562.1, forward strand.
CAAATGGTGAAAGCAAAGCTATACAGACAAAATCTAACACAGAAGCATACACATACACACTCACAAAAAGAGGAAAAGGGGAAAAAAAATCATAAATCTTGCTCTCAAAGTCCACCTCCTCAATTTGGGATGATTGGTTGTCTATTCAGGTATTCCACAGTTGCAGGGCACATCAAGTTGATTGTGGCGCTTTAAACCGCTGCTCCTGAGGCTGCTGGGAGAGATTTCCCTTTCTCTTCTTTGTTCTCACAGCTCACAGGGGCTCAGTTTTGGATTTGGCCCCGCCTCTGCGTGTAGGTCGCCGGAGGGCGTCTGTTCTTCGCTCAGACAGGACGGGGTTAAAGGAGCCGCTGATTCGGGGGCTCTGGCTCACTCAGGCCGGGGGAAGGGAGGGGCATGCAGTGCGGGGGCGAGCCTGCGGCGGCAGAGGCCGGCGTGACGTTGCACCAGCGGGGAAGTTGTCCCTGCATCCCGGGACCCTGACAGTGGCGGGCTGCACAGGCTCCCCGGAAGGGGGGTGTGGATAGTGACCTGTGCTCGCACACAGGCTTCTTGGTGGCGGCAGCAGCGGCCTTAGTGTTAATGTCAGTCGTTGGGGTGTGCGCTGTTAGCCCCGGCTTGTGGCCGTCTCTGGAACTCCTTTAAGTAGCGCTCTTAATCCCCTCTCCTTGCGCACCAGGAAACAAAAATACCAGCATTTCTTAAGTAAATAAGTGCTGTCCATAAAGGTTATTAAATCTTTTGTATCCTACAAGACCCCCAAATATATAAAGATAAACAATGTCACCTATGCCAACGCTGCTATTATTTTTATTGAATAAAATATGTGATCTTGCTCTACTTCATTAAAATGAAAAGCTGCTCTGCAAAAGAAATTGTCAGGAGAATGAGAAGACAAGCCACAGACTGAGAGACAATATTTGCAAAAGACACATCTGATAAAGGGTTGCTATTCAAAATATACAAAGTACTCTTAAAACTCAACAATAAGAAAGCAAACAAAAAAATGGACCTTCAAGGACACCTCACAAAGGAAGATACATAGACAGGAATAAGCATGTGAAAAGATGTTCCCTATCATATGTCATAAGAAGAATGCAAATTAAGACAACAATGAGATGCCACTACACACTATTAGAATGGCCAAAATCTAGAACACTGACAACACCAAATGCTGGTGCAGATGTGGAGCAACAGGAATTCACATTCACTGCTGGGGGAAATGTAAAATGGTACAGCCACTCCAGAAGACAGGAAAAGGAAGAAAAACGTATATAAGTATCTAAGGAGATGGCATGAGTTTAGTTTAATTTCAGTAAACCTTGAGTACATTTACTTTTCCCGAAATCAGCATTCTGGGTCAGTGAATATTAGTATCCCGCTATAAAATAAAGGAGATAATTTAGTTTTCCATCTTTGATTTCAAGGTGTAATTTTATATAAAGGACATTAAAAACCTAAAGCCATTTTTAAAGCAAGGCAATTCATAAATTTCTTTTGAAGGTTAGTTGTAAACATAGAGTAAAACCTCATCAATTTCAATAATTGAAGGAGAAGCTTTTTTAAAGTCAGCCTGGAAATTATGTTGGCAAAATGTTGCCTATAATAATTCCTCCTGGACTTACTCTAATAAATAAATATGAATCATGCAATTATCACATTGTTTGTATGCAAATGAATCCTGCTAAAATGTTTAAGAATGATTAAACAAGTTCAATATTCTGTTTTTTCCCTCTGGCACTGTTGAGAAATACCTATTAAAATTTGAAAAAGTTACACAATTTTTCTGGGGCTTAGTTTACTCATTTGCAAAAGGGGCTGAAGCTTGATGATTTCTAATTCCATTTCACATCTACCCAGTTATTTTCTGTGATCTACTATATTCTTTAAAATTTAAAATTACTTTGAGAAGACGTTTCAAATTACTTGAAAATAAATGCTTGGGTTACTTGTTTTGTGTCATCTCCCTGCCCACCCCCCACTCCAAGGAGAATAAATAATAAACAACCTGGGTGATGTAGTCACCTGCCATAGCATGATTCTCTGTTCATGCGGTACATATGTACTCAGCGGCTGGACTCTGCTTATTTGAGCCACCTGGCCAAGGAGGCAGCTACTGTGTTTCAAGACAAAACATGAGTCAACCTGGAACTCAGCTCACAAGTTGTATGTTGTGTGACCTTATGGATGAACACCAGGGCCATCATTTATAAAGCAGGATTGGGAGTGGTGAACAATAAAATCTACTTTACTGTTTTGTTTGGGTTTTTTTGTTTTGCACAGGTTAAAGAAAAGTGCTTTGCATTTGGATGTACTCAATGACAATTAGATTTTTTTATCTGTACTCAGAAGAGTAATTCAGACACCTGTGTTAGGACTTCTTGCCTCGGTATACATAAGAGAATCGAGACATTGCAATTGTTTCAATATTTCTTCTCCTATCCACTGAGAATTAGAAAAAAGTAAAGGGATAAATCTAAAAAAACGTATCTAAGTGTTAGCTTACTAAAAAAAAACACTTTAAAGCATGAAAAATTTTGAGTGTGATAACACAACTTAATATGAAGACAAACTAGATATAGGCCATAAATGTACTGCAAACATTTAAAAAATGTTACTATTCCCAGACTATACTTATTTTATATTATTTTTCCTTATTTTTTACATTGCTTTGCATCCAGTGCTTAACATAATGTCTTGCAATAAAATGTATCTAATATGTATTTCTTGAATGAATAGAATGAACAAATGAATAGGTATGAGGGTAAAACAATATAGTAACATTATAAATTATATACAATAAGTTGATGAGACTGAGACAATGAGATGATAAGAGATTTCAAATTCCAATCTACTCATTTCAGAAGAGAAAATGAAGAGCAGAGCTTTTAGTTAAGATTGCCAGGGTCACCCTCAAACATAACTACCAAATTAAAACACTGGTCTTCCAATGTCAATACTATTTTATTCATTTAATTTTATTATAAAATATTACACATATAGAAAATGCACATAAAATGTTCAGTATAATGAGTAATGATGAAAGAAACATCTTTGGAATTATCAAGTAAGTACAGAAATGGAATACTGTCAGCACTTCAGAAGCCACTCATGTGTCCTATCACATATACAATACCAGCTCCACACAAGTAACCAATATTCTACCATTTTTTGCTATTATTTTCTTGTTTCTATCATAGTTTTACCAAGTATCAATGTATCCCCAAATAGCATAGATCTTTTTTTTCTAGGATTTAATAGCACATATATAGATATATACAGTATATTGTTTCGAGTTTATCTTCTTTCACTCACTATTATGTATGTTTGCCAGTTTCATACATGTTTTTGCTCACAGCTCCTATGTATACTTCCTACTTGCTGTATGTCATACAGCAAAGAGTTATATATATATTCTTTTTCAGATTCTTTTCCATTATAGGTTATTACAAGATACTGAATATAGTTTCCTGTGCTATACAATAGGGCCTTGTTGTTGATCTATTTTACATATAGTAGTGTGTATCTGTTAATCCCATACTTCTAATTTATCCCTCTCGACCCCCTTTCCCATTTGGTAACCATAAGTTTGTTTTCTGTCTGTGAGTCTACTTCTGTTTTGTAAATAAGTTCATTTGATTCCACATATAAGTGATATGATATTTGTCTTTCTCGGTCTGACTTACTTTACTTAATATGACAATCTCTAGGTCCATCCATGTTGCTGCAAATGGCATTATTTCATTCTTTTTTTATGGCTGAGTAATAGTCCATTGTATATAAGACAGGTTGTTGCTTTAGTTGAAGACCCTGACACCTGGCTGTCCTGCTCTCCTTCTTCAGCTTAACTGAGGTCTTGACAGCTCTATATCTGTTACATAAATGGAATCAATAATTAATAACCTTCACAAAAGAAAACACTAGGCCTAGATGATGTTGCTGGTGAATCTACTGCACATTTATGAAAGAAATAACACAACCTCTCCACAATATCCAGAAAACAGATGCAGAGGAAACACTCCTTAATTCATTTATGAAAGGAAAATCACAGACCAATGCCACTCATGAACTTAGACATGAGAAGCCTCAATAAAATAATAGCAAGTTGAATTAAACAATAAACACAAACAAAATTATACCCCATGAAGAAATAGAATTCATTTCAGGAATGCAGGTGTCTTCAACTGGAGTTTCTTTGGGGCCTTTGGCTGAGGTCTCTACCCAGACCTCCTTATTAGGGGGAAGTCAATATTTAAAATTAATAATGTAGCTCACCTTATCAATGGGCTAATAAAGAAAATCATATGATCATATCAATTGACACACAAAAAAGTATTTGACAAAACCCAACACCAATTCATTAAAAAGATCTTGAAAGCCTAGGATAGAGAACTTCTTTGACTTAGTAAGGAATATTTAAACAAAACCTCCAGCTAACTACATACATAATGATGGAAAGACTGAACACTTTCCCACTTAGATTGGGAAGAAGACAGGATGTCCTTTCTTGTCACTCTTATCTGTCAACATAGTACTGAAAGTTCTACCTAGTGCAATAAGACAAAAAATATATACATACAGTTTATACAGAAAGAGAGGTATATATATATATATATATATATATATATATATATATATATATATATATATATATATATCTAGCAGGCGCCATATTGTCTATGTAGAAAACCCCAAAGAATCTATAAGAAAAGCTCTGTAACTAATAAGTGAGCATAACAAGGTTGTAGGATACATGATCAGTATGCAAAAGTTGATTGTCTTCCTATATATCACCAATGAACAACTGGAATTTGAAATTGCAAAAACAATACCATTTGCATGAAGAAGTGAAATATTAATATTTATGTATAAACCTGACAAAACCTATGTAGGATTGATGTGTGGAAAGCTATAAAAATCTGCTAAGAAAAATCAAATAAAGGAAGAGACATTGGAATACTTAATACTGGAAAGACGCCAATTGTTCCCAGCTTGATTTATAGATGAAACGCAATTCCAATCACTATACCAGCAAGCTATTGTGCAGATCTTAACAAAATGATTAAAAGTTTTACAAGGTAAGGAAAAGATCTAGAATAGTCAACCTAATACTAAAGAAGAAAAACTACGTTGGAGGACTCATCCTACCCAATTTCAAGACTAAACATAAAATTACAATGATAGAGACAACATGGAACGAACAAAAGAACAGACACATAGATAACAGACTAGAAAGCCCAGAAATGGACCACAGGGCTACAGTTATCTGAGTTTTGAAAAATGTGCACAGACAATTCAATAGAGAAAGAATAGCTTTTCAACAAATGGTGCTTGGAAAATTGGATGTACATAAGCAAAAAACTTGACATCAACAAAGCCTTACAATTTACAGAAAAATTGATTGAAATTACAGTCCCAAATGCAAAACGTACAACTCTAAACTTTATAGAATAAAACAGAGGAGAAAATCTATGTGACCTTTGTTTTGGTGATGAGTTTTCAGATACAACATTAGCAGCACAGTCCATGAAAGAAGTTATTTATAAATTGAACTTCATTAAAATTAAAATTGTCTGCTCTCTATATATAGAAGATTCTCTTAAGAGAATGAAAAGACAAGCCAGTATGAACTCACATATGTTATACTTTGGTTTATGATGCAATTCATTATCATCATCATTATTATTCTTACTATTGTTACTATTATTACTATTATTATTTTGCTCAAATTTTCCCATAGTTGGCATTGGGTGCTCTTTCAGTCGACTCTTGTGTCCTTTTGAGATACCCTTATTATTTAATTTGTTTAGTACTTCCTCACTTTCTGACAATACAAGTTGCTCCAAGCTCATGTTGTATATTTCTTGCCCCAGTCCTATAATCAGCCATTTTTCCAAGGAAAATTGGACCTTTTATTGGAGAATGGTATTAGAAGCCAAGATCTGGGTGTTAGATGTGTTCCTTGCTACTGAGGTGTTATTGCTTCTAGGCCCTCTCAGCTGATTGAGTAATGATGTATGTGTGTATACTAACCTTTGTATATACGCATAGTTAATATTTCTATATGAAACTATCTATATCCTTATTCAGCTAAACTTGAATCCACAGTGATTTCTCTAACTCTTATCAATTACCACACAGATCTAGGGGGATCTAGCCTAATTCTCTTGCTTTCTTTGAACTACCACTACAACAGTTAGAAATCTTGCTCCCACCATCTTCTTTCCATTACAGTGGAATATGCATAATAGCATATTATAGGGGAAATTCATATAGAGTTCATATAGGGAATTTTAAAAAACAGGGTATTTGGGGAAGGTTCATACAGGGAAAACTTGGTGTATGATATGTGGAAATTCTCTGCCTGGTCTCCTAAACTTTTCTGTAAATCTAAAACTATTGCAAAATTAAAAAGATTATAAAAAAGAATGGGCATTATTATATACTTAGCTTTCTACATTTATTCTTAACAATTTGAACATATTCCAAGGTTATTATATATTCTTAGAAAAGGTATTATTAGGTGAAAGTATAACATTCTTTTTGAAAACTATAATATAATTTCCTAATGTGATTTTCATGCTTTTAAATATTTGTTTTAAATTTTGTGGTATTATATGAAACAATCTAATGAATATTTGTAAGTATATAGCTTTGAGCATAATTTATATTATATCATTTCACTAACTTTTTGGAAGTAGAAATAACTGAATAAGGTATGTGAACGTTGTATATATACACATTTTTTAACATATATATTATTTTTTAAAGAAAGTTTGTGTTTATTCCAACTTTATCTGAGGTTAATGTGAATTTCTGCCTAATTTGCCCTGGAAAATACTATTTATCATCCTTATTACGTGTTTGCATACTTTGTAGCTTATGTAATTTAATTTTCAATGTTTGGTTGTACCAATGAAGTTGATCAATTTTTCTATATTCATCAGCCATTTCTAGTCCTATTACTATTTACTGCATCTTTTAAATCTTTATCAGTTTCTCACTCTGTTGTTACTTAATGAAAATTGCTCTACTGCTTCTTAATAAGTTTTTCCAGAGCTTTTATTAATGCAGTTTTAATTTTCTCAGAGAACTTTCATTTAAGTAAGATTTTCACATTGGTTAATAGAATTAAGCATAATCTCTTACAAACAAAGGGAAAGGTAAAGTAATCTAATAAAAATTGGTGTCAAATTATTGAGGTTTATTTAATTACACTCTATTCGGAAGCATAATATTTTATATTTAACCAATTTTACACTTTACAAAGGGTTTTTAAATCCATTGTATTTTACAGAATTGCATAATGTCAAGTTAGATCTCATTCCCTAACTAAACTTTGTCAGTAACTAACAACTTGTGTATTTCCGCTGGGCCTCTGTTTTCTCTTTTTAAAAAGATAGTGTGTATTTAACAGTACCTACACCCTAGGCTTACTGGAAAGATAAAATTAAAAAACAAACAAATAAGTACCTTTCTCATATAGAAAGCACTCAATAAATGCTATTCGTGATACTGCAGCTGATACTATGATGACTGCGATAGAATGTCTAACGTCCTTGCACAAGAATGCTTACAATGTGACTGTAATGTATGCAAGACAGTCATTTTATGATTAATATACAAAACTAAAACTTGTAGTGCTTGGGTGACTGTCCGTCTCCTAGCTTGTAAGTATCAGAATGCTGAGAAGACACTGGTTTTCTAGCCTCTGTTTTGTGCCTTTTGCCTCCCCCACAGTCCCAGATAATATACCTCTGAGCCAGTGCTATCTTTGAAGATAAGCTGCTCATGGATCATTCGTATGACCATAGCTTCTTATTCTGTTGCTGCTTAAATAATCAGACCCCCAAAATGTAAAATTCTTTATTTAGAGGTCTGTACTATGTGATTTCTAACCTATTTAACATTTTCAGCAGTTACCTCATTGATAACATGGCAGATTCCTGTCAAATCTGCAGAAGATTCTTACCTCTGAGAGATGGCTATCAATTTGGTGAGTGACAGAATCAAGATACAAGGCATTTTTTAAGAGGTGGAAAACCAATATCAATTGCTACAGAACAATATAAGCAATATAACAACATACATATTCTGCAAAATAATATTGTATTTGTAAATATATAAGAGCGGAGTAAAGTAAGATTAGTCACAAGAATTGGATATGGGAACAACAACAAAAAAACTTGTATACTGACTATCATTGTTTCAAGTAATGTGACAATATGAGGTGCTGCTAAAACATAAAACTAAGGCAATGTTACTGGTTAGAAATTTTAAAAATTGTGTGAAATCTGTATTAGAGAAGTTGATATGATTGAGGGTGATAATATCACTTGTAAGATACATTATTGCTTGTTAGGTAAGATGTGATAGTGAAAAATTGATAAAATGGAGTGAGCTTGGAATACTCTATGATCTCAAAACCTCGATATATAAACTGAATAAAATAAACTAGGTCTTTTTGATATACAAAGAATAGACCTTTAGTATGTTCTAAATATTTTAAGCTTTACAAATATGGTGATGTTGCAATCATTGCCCTTTAAAGTGATTACAGGTGGGAAAGTTAAATGTCCAGAAAGAAAGTCACTGCAGCGTTGTAACCAGGAACACAGACACTGGACCCCACAGCATAGGTTTGAATCTGGCCCTTCTGTTTACTGTGTTATCAGTTTCGTTGGGCTCTTAGCACCTGGAGGCCATCTGAATTAAACAGACAAAAAGCTCATTACATTTTTGAGAGGACTATATTTTCTAACTACCTGAAAGAAAATAGAAAACTATTGAAGACCTAAAACAAAATTTGTATCCCCAGGTGTCTAGGTCCATACTGTGGGCTAAAAATTTCTTCAGAACCCACAAAATACACATTTCACAAATCCCTTCAGGTAGAGCAAAGAGGATAAAGAAAAGGAACAACTTGCAGGAGGGCAGAGTCAGGGCCTTCCAAGAACAAGGGAGCTGCATCCCAGGGGGAGGCCTCCATCCCCACTTAATCGCCCAAAGACATCTCAGAATTACTATAGACCAAGTGCTTAATTTCCTCTTCACTTATCTGAATACAGGAATTTATTGTAATCATATAATCCCCATTCCACCTATGGAATTTGAATGTATGAGGAGAAAGAGAGCTCATCCTTTTATTGCATAGGTTTCTAGATCAAGGGGAACCACTTGGGTCTGATAGAGACATAACTGAGCATCCTTCAGAGCTCCTGAAATTAAAATTGGATACCATGATGTTTCTACTGGGCTGAACTTTTGGGTTGTCTCCTTCGGGGACTGGGTGAGTATATATTGCCTATGGGGAGAACTGAATATTTATTGATAAAAGGTAGATTGTCACAACTATACTTCAACTAAAAAAAGAAAAATAATTCCAACATGGAAAATAACTGAAAGAAAAAACATGGTAGATTGTCTGCGGAAATAATGCATTCATCAGATATTTTTAACTCTGCCTTCTGGGTACACGGATGAACTTCCTAGCTTCCTTAACCCTGAGTGGTGCCCAAGATATGATATGTGTATTAAGATATGAATATTACTTCTGGGTGAAAATATTTAATTGCTGGTTTGAGATCCTTCAGAGATCTCAGTTGCTCTGGCACGGCAACCAGAAACATTCAAGGTGAAGACTGCTTCATCACCCGAAAGAAACTCAGTGAGCACAGACACCTCCCAACTGGTGGGAGACAGGCAGTGTGTGCAGAAAGGAGTCTTTGCTGTTTTAAGCCACTCATTGAGATTTTGGCATTCCTACATGCCAGATCATAATCCAGCCTGTGCTGACTGATACAGGCAAAATAACAAAGAAAATGATAGAGAGATAATAAATAGAGAGATAGCTCAGTAGGTAGTAGATAGATCTGATATAGGTATATCTAGATATGTATATTTATATATCTACATATATATACATCACATGTACAGATATATATTTAGTTTGATATGAATTTATTTTTGTGTTTATGCAAGTACGTGTATACAGTATAGATATAGTAAATATATATATCTATTATATATAAATATACATTATATATATATATATAAGATGGAGAAATTCTAGTATATTTATAGCTAGTCTGAGTTATTTACTAGAAAGAAAAAATAGAGTCTGGAGAAAGACTATAAAACTGGTAGAATTGTGCCTTGCAGAGGAGGGAGGGAAAGGAATCTAAAGTATGAGTGTGGACACCAGCTTTTATAGAAGTCTGGGCAGCTTATTCACAATAACAGAACAAAACTGGAAGGGCAGAGAAAAGTGGTGCGTTATCGACCAGGCAACAACTGCAGAGAAGACAGGAGGGCCTTGATAAGAACAGTAAATATAGAGCAAGAATTGTCCAAGAAAAAACGTGCTGGGTAAATTTCAGAAGTTTGTAAAAACAATTTCTATATAGATAATGAAATACTTGAAGGTGTCTCTGAATTTCTAGTACAGGTGACTGAAATTTGTAACATTACTGATTTAGGCTGAACACAAAGGAAAGACAGGTCCCCTTAGGAGAGAGGCAGGGCTAGAGGTGTGTGTGGAAATCAACCCCTAGTGTGAAGAATGCTGGCTGAGCAAAACAAAATAATCAGGTTTTACTGAAGGTAAACTAAAATTAACACTATTCATTAGCACCAAGCAAATAACAATAAATTTCCATAATAATCTCCATGAAATGAATACATTTTATTTCTATAGGTTTTACTTCTTTAAACTTATGATCATTGTACAGACAAACCAATGAATAGATTAATCTAAATATGTAAATTATTTCCCAGGCTCGTTTTACTTAATTCACCTTTTTTCCCCTAATACTCAGAACAAGCACAGAAGAGAAGGATTATGTTTCTCATTTTAATGAAAAATAAAAGGAGATGGAGGTTAGGTGTTTTGCCCAGTTCACACAGTTAATAAAAAGCAGAGGTGAATTTCAAGCCCTGGTCTGAATAATTCTGGATCTCATGGTTGTTAACAAGACATTATGCTACCAAATGTCTTACAACACTTTTTTTTTAAATCATTAAGCAAAGGCTCCCTTGTACAAGTTTTAGCCATCTCTTCCACCTTGATCATCAGTCACAAGTATCTGCAAGGTTCTGTAGCGCTCTGCAAACTGGCACATGCCTTACTGGTTAAGATAGTCTTCATCTAACCCCTCCAAGAGGAATACTTCACATCATGTGACAAGGCAGCTACTTTCTCCATAGTATCTTCAGTCTTAGCCCTGCAGTCCTGTTGGAAGCAGCTGCTTATATAGATATTAAAGCTAAGACTATGTAGTGAACAGATTTGATCATGTTCATGAAGCTATCTTGTTCAACTGTCATAATAAATAATGACTGTATAATGTTCAGATAATGGGTTTGTAAGACGTAATAGACCTGACCATTTGTGGTCTGGATCTTTATGCCTTACTATAACCATAATTGGCTGTTTAAAAAATGGAATTCTTTTAATCTCATCATAACCACTAACACACATGCATTTTACATCGTAAAGTGTGAAGAACCATTTACCATAAATCTCATTTGAGAATTGGGAACCCACAATACACCCGAAAAGATTTATATAGATAAGCTGCATTCCTATTTCCAGATGAAGAACACATTTTTAATTATACCACGCAGAAATATATGCCTTTAAATTGCAACTGTATGTGGACTTGTAGACAAAGTAACAGATATAAGAAGAGTTTTCTTTTTTATCTACAAAACTACAAAAAATATATTTTTGAAGTCAGTCAAATAAATCATAAATTAAAATGGAAACACAAAGAAAAATGAGCTACTTGAATGGACAGGTCAACGATGGAAACTTTCGATAGAGGACCTTCAAAATGGCAGAGGAGTAAGATGTGGAGATCACCTTCCTCCCCCAAAATACATCAAAAATACATCTACAAGTGGAACAACTCCTACAGAACACCTACTGAATGATGGCAGAGACCTCAGATTTCCCCAAAGGCAAGAAAATCCCCACGTACTTGAGTCGGGCAAAAAAAAAAAAAAAGAAAAAAACAGAGACAAAAGAATAGGGACGGGGGGCTTCCCTGGTGGCACAGTGGTTGAGAGTCCTCCTGCCAATGCAGGGGACATGGGTTTGTGCCCCGGTCCAGGAGGATCCCACATGCCACAGAGTGGCTGGGCCCTTGAGCCATGGCCGCTGAGCCTGCGTGTCCGGAGCCTGTGCTCCGCAACGGGAGAGGCCACAACAGTGAGAGGCCCGCGTACCGCAAAAAAACAAAAAACAAAAACAAAAACAAAACAAAAACAAAGAATAGGGATGGGACCTGCAACTCTGAGAGAGAGCTTTGAAGGAGGAAAAGTTTCCACACACTAGGAAGCCACTTCACTGGTGCAGATGGGGGTGGGGAAGCTTGGGAGCCACAGAGGAGAGCACTGGAGCATGAAGGGCAAAGCAGAGAGATTCCCGCACAGAGGATCGGTGCCAACCAGTACTCACCAGCCGGAGAGGCTTGTCTGCTCACCCGCCGGGGCGGGCGGGGGCTGGGAGCTGAGGCTCGGGCTTCGGAGGTCAGATTCCAGGGAGAGGACTGGGGTTGGCTGAGTGAACAAACACAGCCTGAAGGGGGTTATGCACCACAGCTAGCAGGGAGGGCATCTGGGAAAATGTCTGGAACTGCCTAAGAGGCAAGAAACCACTGTTTCAGGGTGTGCGAGGAGAGGGGATTCAGAACACCACCTAAACGAGCTCCAGAGACGGGCGCGAGCCGCGGCTATCAGGACAGACCCCAGAGACGGCCACGAGAAACTAAGGCCGCTGCTGCCGCCACCAAGAAACCTGTGTGCAAGCACATGTCATTCTCCACAACCCCCTTCCGGGGAGCCTGTGCAGCCTGCCACTGCCAAGGTCCTGGGATACAGGGACAACTTCCCTGGGAGAACACACGACACGCCCCAGGCTGGTGCAACGTCACACCAGCCTCTGCCGCCGCAGGCCCGCCCCGCACTCCGTGCCCCTCCCTCCCCCACGGCCTGAGTGAGCCAGAGCCCCCGAATCAGCGGCTCCTTTAACCCCGTCCTGTCTGAGCGAAGAACAGACGCCCTCCGGCGACCTACATGCAGAGGCGGGGCCAAATCCAAAGCTGAGCCCCTGGGAGCTGTCTGAACAAAGAAGAGAAAGGGAAATCTCTCCCCGCAGCCTCAGGAGCAGCGGATTAAAGCTCCACAATCAACTTGATGTACCCTGCATCTGTGGAATAGCTGAATAGACAACGAATCATCCCAGAATCGAGATGTTGGGCTTTGGGTACAACTGTAGACTTGGGGTTTACTTTCTGTATCTAATTTGTTCCTGGTTTTAAGTTTCTCTCAGTTTAGTATTCAGACCTTATTATCATTGGTAAATTTATTGATTTGGTTGTTCTCTTCTTTTATATATATATATTTATCCTTTTTATCTTCTTTTTGTGGGTGTGTATGTTTATGCTTCTTTGTGTTATTTTGTCTATATAGCTGTGCTTTTACCATTTGTCCTAGGGTTGTGTCTTTTTTTTTTTTTGTATAGTTTTAAGCACTTGTTATCATTGGTGAATTTGTTTATTGGTTGGTTGCTCTCTTCTTTCTTTCTTACTTCTTATATTTTTATTACTTTTTATTTTTAATAATTTATTTTTTATTTTAATTATTTTATTTTACTTATTTTCTTTTTTTCTTTTTCTCCCTTTTCTTCCAGCTGTGTGGCTCACAGGGTCTTGGTGCTCTGGCCAGGTATCAGGCCTGAGCCTCTGAGTTGAGAGAGCCAAGTTCAGGACAGTGGACCACCAGAGACCTCCCAGCCCCACGTAATATCAAAAGGTAAAAACTCTCCCAGAGATCTCCATCTCAACACTAAGACGCAGCTCCACTCAATGACCAGTAAGCTACAGTGCAGGACACCCCATACCAAATAAAGAGCAAGACAGGAACACAACCCCACCCATCAGCAGAGAGGATGCCTAAAATCATCATAAGGTCACAGACACCCCAAAACACACCACTGGACTCGGTCCTGCCCACCAGAAAGACAAGATCCAGACTTAACCACCAGAACACAGGCACCAGTGTCCTCCACAAGGAAGCCTACACAACCCACTGAACCAAACTTACCCACTGGGGGCAGATGCCAAAAACAAAGCGAACTACAAACCAGCAGCGTGTGAAAGGAAACCCCTAAATGCAGTAAGTTAAGCTAAATGAGAAGACAGAGAAACACACAGCAGATGAAGGAGCAAGATAAAAACCCACCAGACCTAACAAATGAAGAGGAAGTAGGCAGTCTACCTGAAAAAGAATTCAGAGTTATGATAGTAAAGAGGATCCAAACTCTTGGAAATAGAATGGAGAAAATACAAGAAACATTTAACAAGGACCTAGGAGACCTAAAGAGCAAACAAACAATGATGAACAACACAATAGATGAAATTAGATATTCTCTAGACGGAATCAGTAGCAGAATAACTGAGGCAGAAGAACGGATAAGTGACCTGGAAGATAAAATAGTAGAAATAACTACCACAGAGCAGAATAAAGAAAAAAGAATGAAAATAATTGAGGACAGTCTCAGAGACTTCTGGGACAACATTAAATGCACCAACATTCAAACAATAGGGGTCCCAGAAGAAGAAGAGAAAAAGAAAGGGACTGAGAAAATATTTGAAGAGATTATAGTTGAAAACTTCCCTAATATGGGAAAGGAAAGAGTCAATCAAGTCCAGGAAGCACAGAGAGTCCCATACAGGATAAATCCAAGGAGAAACAAACCAAGACACATATGGATCAAACTATCAAAAATTAAATACAAAGAAAAAATATTAAAAGCAGCAAGGGAAAAACAACAAATAATATACAAGGGAATCCCCAGAAGGTTAACAGCTGATTTCACAGCAGAAACTTTGCAAGCCAGAGGGTGTGACAGAACATATTTAAGTGATGAAAGGGAAAAACCTACAACCAAGATTACCCAGCAAGGATATCATTCAGATTTGAGGGAGAAACTAAAATTTTACAGACAAGCAAAAGCTAAGAGAATTCAGCACCACCAAACCAGCTTTACAACAAATGCCAAAGGAACTTCTCTAGGCAGGAAACACAAGAGAAGGAAAAGACCTACAATAACAAACCCAAAACAATAAGAAATGGTAATAGGAACATACATATCAAAAACTACCTTACATGTAAATGGATTAAATGCTCCAACAAAAAGACACAGGCAGGCTGAATGGATACAAAAACAAGACCTGTATATATGCTGTCTACAAGAGACCCACTTCAGACCTAGGACACATACAGACTGAAAGTAAGGGAATGGAAAAACATATACCATGCAAATGGAAATCAAAAGAAAGCTGGAGTAGCAATTCTCATATCAGACAAAATACACTTTAAAATAAAGACTATTACAAGAGATAAAGAAGGACACTACATAATGATCAAGGGATCAATCCAAGAAGATATAACAATTGTAAATATTTATGCACCCAACATAGAAGCACCTCAATACATAAGGCAAATGCTAACAGCCATAAAAGGGGAAATTGACAGTAACACAATCATAGTAGGGGACTTTAACACCCTACTTTCACCAATGGACAGATCATCCAAAATGAAAATAAATGAAACACAAGCTTTAAATGATACATTAAACAAGATGAACTTAATTGATATTTATAGAACATTCCATCCCAAAACAACAGAATACACTTTCTTCTCAAGGGTTCATGGAACATTCTCCAGGATAGACCATATCTTGGATCACAAATCAAGACTTGGTAACTTTAAGAAAATTGGAATTGTATCAAGTAACTTTTCTGACCACAATGCTATGATACTAGATATCAATTACAGGAAAAAATTAGTAAAAAACTAGAAACACATGGAGGCTAAACAATACACTACTAAATAACCAAGATATCACTGAAGAAATCAAAGATGAAATTAAAAAAATAAGTAGGAACAAATAACAATGAAAACATGGCGACCAAAAAACCTATGGGATGCAGCAATTCTAAGTGGGAAGTTATTAGCAATATAATCCTACATCAAGAAACAAGAAACATATCAATAAAACAACCTAACATTACACCTAAAGCAGTTAGAGAAAGAAGAACAAAAACACCCCAAGGTTAGCAGAAGGAAAGAAATCATAAAGATCAGATCAGAAATAAATGAAAAAGAAATGAAGGAAATGACAACAAAGATCAATAAAACTAAAAGCTGGTTCTCTGAGAAGATAAACAAAATTGATAAACAATTAGCCAGACTCATCAAGAAAACAAGGGAGAAGACTCAAATCAACAGAATTAGAAATGAAAAAGGAGAAGTAACAACTGACACTGCAGAAATACAAAAGATCATGAGAGATTACTACAATCAACTAGATTCCAATAAAATGGATAACCTGGAAGAAATGGACAAATTCTTAGAAAAGCACAACCTTCTTAGACTGAACCAGGAAGAAATAGAAAATATACACAGACAAATCACAAGCACTGAAATTGAAACTGTGATTCAAAGTCTTCCAACAAACAAAAGCCTAGGACCAGATAGCTTCACAGGTGAATTCTATCAAACATTTAGAGAAGAGCTAACACCTATCCTTCTCAAATTCTTCCAAAATACAGCAGAGGGAGGAACACTCTCAAACTCATTCTACGAGGCCACCATCACCCTAATACCAAAACCAGAAAAAGATGTCACAAAAAAAGAAAACTACAGGCCAATATCACTGATGAACATAGATGCAAAAATCCTCAACAAAATACTAGCAAACAGAATCCAGCAGCACATTAAAAGGATCATACACCATGATCAAGTGGGGTTTATCCCAGGAATACAAGGATTCTTCAATATACACAAAACAATCAATGGGATAAACCACGTTAACCAATTGAAGGAGAAAATCCATATGATCATCTCAATAGATGCAGAAAAAGCTTTCTACACCAATTTATGATAAAACCCTGAAGAAAGTAGGCATAGAGGGAACTTATGTCAACATAATAAAGTCTATATATGACAAACGCACAGCCAACATTTTTCTCAATCGTTAAAAACTGAAACCATTTTCACTAAGATCAGGAACAAGACAAGGTTGCCCACTCTCACCACTATTATTCAACGTAGTTTTGGAAGTTTTAGCCACAGCAATCAGAGAAGAAAAGGAAATAAAAGGAATCCAAATCAGAAAAGAAGTAAAGCTGTCATTGTTTGCAGATGACATGATATAATACATAGAGAATCCTAAAGATGCTACCAAAAAAAAACTAGTAGAGCTAATCAATGAATTTGGTAAAGTAGCAGGATACAAAATTAATGCACAGAAATCTCTTGCATTCCTATACACTAATGATGAAAAATCTGAAAGAGAAATTAAGGAAACACTCTCATTTACCACTGCAACAAAAAGAATAAAATACCTAGGAATAAATTTACCTAAGGAGGCAAAAGACCTGTATGCAGAAAACTATAAGACATTGATGAAAGAAATTAAAGATGATACAAATAGATGGAGAGATATACCATGTTCTTGGACTGGAAGAATCAACATTTTGAAAATGGCTATACTACCTAAAGCAATCTACAGATTCAATGCAATCCCTATCAAACTACCAATGGCATCTTTCAGACAACTAGAACAAAAAATTTCACAATTTGTATGGAAACAGAAAAGACTCCAAATAGCCAAAACAGTCTTGAGGAAGAAAAATGGAGCTGGAGGAAACAGCCTCCCTGAGTTCAGACTATACTACAAAGCTAAAGTAATCAAGACAGTATGGTACTGGCACAAAAACAGAAATATTGATCAATGGAACAGGATAGTAACCCCAGAGGTAAACCCACACACATATGGTCACCTTATCTTTGATAAAGGAGGCAAGAATACACAGTGGAGAAAAGAGAGCCTCTTCAATTAGTGGTTCTGGGAATACTGCATGTAAAAGAATGAAATTAGAACACTCCTTAACACAATACACAAAACTAAACTCAAAATGGACTAAAGTCCTAAATATAAGGCCAGACACTATAAAACTCTTAGTGGAAAACATAGGCAGAACACTCTATGACATAAATCATAGCAAACAAAAATAAAAATAAACAAATGGGAACTAATGAAACTTAATAAGTTTTGCACGGCAAAGGAAACCATAAACAAGACGAAAAGGCAACCCTCAGAATGGGAGAAAGTATTTGCAAACCAAGAAAATGACAAAGGATTATTCTCCAAAATAGATAAGCAGCCCATGCATCTCAATATCAAAAGAGCAAACAGCCCAATCCAAAAATGGGCAGAAGACCTAAACAGACATTTCTACAAAGATATACAGATTGCCAGTAAACACATGAAAGGTTGTTCAACATCACTAATTATTAGAGAAAGGCAAATCAAAACTACAGTGAGGTGTCACCTCACACCAGTCAGAATGGCCATCATCAAAAAATCTACAAACACGGCTTCCCTGGTGGCGCAGTGGTTGAGAATCTGCCTGCCAATGCAGGAGACACGGGTTCAGAGCCCTGGTCTGGGAAGATTCCACATGCCGGCGGGTAACTAGGCCCGTGAGCCACAATTACTGAGCCTGCGTGTCTGGAGCCTGTGCTCCGCAACGAGAGGTCACGATAGTGAGAGGCCCGCACACCGCGATGAGTGGCCCCCGCTTGCCACAACTAGAGAAAGCCCTCACACCGAAACGAAGACCCAACACAGTCATAAATAAAAATAAATAAATAAAACTTTAAAAAAAACTACAAATAATAAATATATGTAAATAGCTATATGTAAATTTCCATTTTGCAACTTTCTTATTTAAATGATAAAATAATTTTAGTAATATTTCATTCAAAATTAATTTTTGTAAATAATATTGTAAGTGTACTATTATCTTCTAATCATCTTCATGAAACTCCCCATCACATTTCAAATTTGCTGTACTAATTTTAATAAAGGCCTGGGAAATTTTGATTCACATCACAAATGAAGATGGAGTAATGTAGGGTAGTCATTACTTAAAGACTGTTAAACTGTTTCCATGTCAAACAATTTTATTTATACCTCTGATTGTTTCAGTAGTCTCGATGCAGGTTGTTATCCACTAACACCGTCAAATCTGTTCTACTGTAGTATGAATATCTAGAGTTAGCCTGATTTGATAAAGTGTGTCATTGTTATTCATGGAGGTTTTTGGTGTATTACTGAACTTGTTTTACTTTTTGAAGTGTAAAATACAACCAGATAAATACTAGAACCACCCTCTGTAAATATGCAGTTCAACAAATAACCACAAAGGAAATACCTGGGTTGACCACCACCCAGATCAAGAAATAAAATAGTACCATCACCTAGAAGACTCTTATTTGTCCATTCCCTAACATAATCTCCTAATCCCTTGCCAAATATTAACCCTACTTTTATCTGTCAAAGTAGAGTTTTGTTTTTCCTGTTTTTATATAAATCGTCATGCATTAATATTATTTTTTAAAATGTATTTATTCATGGGTATATCCTTGAGGACTACCTTCTTTGACTCAGCATTACAATTGTGATCCATCCATGTTTATGCATGTAGCTGTACTGCATTCATGTCTGTTGTTGTATGATATTCAGTGGTATGATATATTGCATTATTAACAATTCTTTTCCTAGAAATGTGATTTGTTTCTGATTTTGCTTATTATGAAAAATAATACCTGGAATAGTTTTGTTTATGCTTGGTGTACATAAACATGCATTTGTTTTGGGCATAATCCTGGAATTAGAATTGATGGATCAAGGGTGTGTGTCCCTTCAAACCTAATATATACCTGAATTTCAAAGTAATTGTATCATTTTATATCCCCACTAGCAGTGTAGGAACGTTTACTTACTCCACATATTCTCTATTACTTGCTATTTTCAAAATGTTTGATCTTCACCCTTCTGATGAGCATGCAGTGGTATTTCATTATAGTTTTAAGTTGAAATTTCCTGACTACAAATGGTTGGTCAACTTTTCATATTTTCATTGACCTCAGATATCACCTTGAATAAAGCTCCTTTAAGATTTTTAAGGTTTTCTTTTCTTCTTTTCTTTCTTTCTTTCTTTCTTTCTTTCTTCTTTCAACATACACTTATTTTATTTTTGGACTTATTTAGAAAGAAGGTTTGAGATTTGTCTGTTCATAAGAAGCACTTATTCAAAACACTATGTAGAACATTTCTTCATGTCAAATTCATGAAAACACAGAGATTCCTGTTTGATTATATGTCAATTTTCTTTTTTTAACCTAAAATTAGGCTGACTGCCATTCTTATACCTTTCTACATTGGTTAGGCTCTTCAAGTGTTAAGGGAAGTCTTAGGTGGGAGCTCCCTCCTCAGTCAAGCAATGTACGTTATAATAGTTGCAATATTACCCCCTGATAAGCTGTTAAGTCTTCAAAGGCAAAAGTAAGTACCTTCCCTTTTAGAACAGACCATTATTTGGCGATGCTACTGGCAGAATCAAAATAAATCTGTCAAAATGGAAGAAATCTTACCTGCCACAAACCAGACTGAGGGCCTTATCTGAAATAAGTTGTAAAGTAGGCAGTGAGGAGGAGTTTGATTTCCTCATCAAAGAGGTGATACACTTTAAATCACAATTTATTCTTAGACAAAAGTCAGAATGCCATTCTAAGCAACACTAAAATCTTTTCTGTTATTTTGATGGAGAGCCCTAGACAGCTTATAAATCAGACATAAACTTGCTGCACTGAGGCAGGCCATGTACCCTTTCCATGTATCCAGTGTGCTATACAAGAACACAATGCCATCAATCTCCACAATCTGCAGTGTGCAAAGGTAAATGGCCAGTGCTTCATTCCCTCACTCAGATTTTTCATCTCAGATGCCAAGCCAGTAAAGTCTATAAAGAAAGCCTATTCAGAGTCTTTTGTGCCTATTCTTTGTCAGTTCTTTGCAACTTTTATTACAAGCTCACTACCTTGCTCCTTGCTGCTTCTACAGCTATATTCATTATCTCTGCTTCCTAGCTACCAAGTGAGCTCCAAAAGTGTGGGTGCAGGAAGAGCAAACAGAGGTCTCAGTAGAATATCTGAGATGGAATAGCAGATACTTAACTGTAGTGACCATAGGTCCCAGTTTGCTGGAGACAATTCTGATTTAGCGTGTGGTTCCAGTATCCCCTCTGGTTTACTCTCCTGGTCCCACCACTGTTCAGTCTGAAAAGTGAGGTGGTTTGAATCTGGGATTGCATTGTCTCCCTTGCCATAAACTATAATCTCTACTCTGACCCAGGGAGTAGATAGCGTAGGGCAATTTCAGAGTATAATATCAAATTTATTCATTAGTTTATTAAATCATAATATGAATAACCATTTTTATGTAAACTGTGGATAATGGATTTCAACTGAATCTCTTTTACTTTCAACAATTTCCTGTTTCAGTTGACAGGAAACTGACACAGGAAGAAAGTTTTTCCTTGTGTTGTATGTGCTTCATTACCAGTAGGAAAAAAAACCTATAAATTTCAGAGGAATCTATTCCTATTAATTGTTTGGTTACTTAAATTTTTATATTAACAGGCATGCTGAAATATTAAAGTCATAAAAATCTTGGATATCAAGTATATTTTAATTTTAGTTTTGAAATGTTGATATTGATAGTCACAGAAAAAGACCACCATTTTCTTAAAGATCCTTATTTCGTTTGAAAAGTTAGTTATTACTATTTCAAATGTATGTAATTCACATAATTAATTACATATGTTATAGTGCCAAATAAAAACTAAACTATAGCCATCTATCTTTATATAAAAATAATGTTTAAAAACCCCACAAAATTAAACACTATAATTCCAGAAATTGGATAGTGTTTCTGTAGGTGTTTAATAAAATGTGTTATTTAACCATTAGGAAAACTATGATTATACAAGCTCAAAACATTTTAAATGAAAAACTGTACCTTGACCATTAACATTCAAAGATACTGAATTACCTATATCATTTAGTCATTTCTAAAATATGTTTAATATCTTTGGCCTTCTGTTGAATAATATATTTTCTTTTCCACTACAAAGTTTTAGTTTTCATTACTTATATGTCCAAGCCTGAGAAACCATGGTGTGCTGAAGATACAAGAGTATGAACAACTGTTTACTACACACCATTCAGAGAGTTGGTGGAGTCACCAAGCTGGAAGATGGACTTGGCCAAATCTTGCCCTTAATTCAAACCATGCTGCAGTCAGTGGCAGTGGCTTGTAACTTGGGCAAACATTAAACGTCATGTAGACTGTTGCTCTTTCTTCATTACAGTCCCTCAAACTTTGGTCTTTGAAAGTGCAAGGGAGCATGTTTCACATTCATCACATACAAACTAAATAACCAAAGCTGTTCTGGCAGAAAGTCAGGGTCATGAAAAACTACCCTCTGAATACATAACCTATTCTGATTCCTGAAACATATTTCCCAGGTTAAAAAAATGTTCCACTCATTTTTCTACCTGTATCTGTAGATACAGACCACCTTTCTGTGTGGTTTTGGGGGGTAGGTACATATTCCATTTCTATATATCTTATGACTTATGATACCACCTTCTGTGAGTCTTCTTGAAGCCCTTTCTCTTTTATACCCATCCCACATTTCTTTTGACATTTAGGCTGTGGCATCCTCAGCTTCAGGTTTTCCGTTCTGGTGGTGCCTCAGAGAAGGTCACTTCCCATGTTTGTGTCCTCCTCCTGTGCCTTCCCCAGCAGTGCTCTACTCTAACTTCCTAGTGTTTTTTGATAGAGGGCAGTGGAGGGGGAATTCTCTGTTTTCCTGAGTAAGCCACGTCATAAGCAGGCATGGGGTCCCTGGTGTCAGGGAGGGTGGTCTCCTAGGTGCCCTGGCGCTCTGAGGCTCTATTTCTAGATACCTCCTGCCTCTCTCCCAGAAGGACAATGTTCTGTATTTTAGTTCCTTTGCCCTAGCTGCACAGGACCCTAAGGACCAGTGTTTGTGACCTTCCCCCAAGGAAATTAAGACTTTTGTTCCACAGGATAGATGGAGAAGAATGGTTCAGGTTGACTTTCCTGACGCTCTCTCACTGGTTTCTGCCCCCACCCCCCAGGTCTAAAACACAAAGAATACTTTTTTGGAAGAAATTAGCAGTTGGTTTTAAAATGGTAGGAATTAACTTTTGCTTTATGTTTCAAATTAGGAACATTGTTCAAATTTGAAATGTAGGCTTCAATTACCTATCCATCAAAGATAGCTATCAACTAAAGAATAGAGCTGGTATTAGTGCTGTATAAGGAATTCAAAAATATTACTTAATGGAAACACGATAGATTTATATTCCCAAACTACTCTATTAAGTAAAATTGCTCTGAGGAATTAGCATGTATGAATTATAGTCTAAAGTAGGCTGTGTTTTGGTAATTTAATTACATGAAAATACTAAAAGTGATAACCATGTTACAGCTTCTATCCTTTCTTGAAAACATAACAGTAAATAAAATATTTATTTTTTTCTGTAGGTACTAGACTCTTATCTAAATACAGGTTTTGCACACAAAAGAAATCTGGTCATTAGTCTTTTAAAAACTCTGTCTTGAGAGAATAAACAGAAGTGTCTTTAAACATTATTTACTCAACATGTAGTGAACAAATATTTAGGGAGAAACAACTATAAGTCACCTAGTTTCTAGGTTGAGGTATTTAAATCAGTGCACAACAACCAAGTCAAAATCTCAACTCTTCTGTAACTTATTATATTCTAGTAGGAAGAAAGAAAGAAACAGCTAAATGTAGACTCTGATGTCAGATGTTGACAAGCACTATGAAGAAATATAAAGCAGAGTAAGAAGAGAAAGAGTGCTGAGTGGGAAGGGGTTCTATTTTAAATGCAGGTGTTACAGAACCAAACTTAGGTCAACTCTCCTGTGTGCAGTAAAGCCAACTACTGATACTGGTTGTGGTGAAGAAAAGTGCAGCATTTATTGCAGGGCACCCAGCAAGGAGAATGGACAACTCATAATCAAAAGACTTCAACTCCCCAGTGGCTTTCAGGGAAGGGGTTTTAACAGCAGTGGGGGGGGGGGTGCTGCAGGGTGTGTGATCAGTTCATGCACAGTTGTGGGATGACTGGCATCAAGGTGAAGTTTCAAGCATCATCATCCTTCTGGTTTCAACCGGTCTAGGGTCTATGTGCTTGTGCTCAGCAGTTTTCATCTGGTGGGTCTGCTTCCTGTAAAAACAACTTACGAATGTGTGTCGTGCCTTTATCTGTATCTTTCAGGGAACTGGGAGTTCGGTGATTCTGCTATGTGGCCGATTTAAAGTCTAAATCATTACCAGTTTCCCCACCCTACAGCTGTTCTTTGTTTCTACATCTTCACATTCCTAATCATTAACTCTGGAGCAGCATTTAGAGACTCAGTGGAGGCCTGGGAGACTAAAGAAAAAGGCTTTTACTTCAAAGGACGGGGACAGAGTGGCATGTATATGGCTTCACATGAATGATAGTCACCTCTGGGACACTCTGAGGCGTTGGCGTTTGAAGAGGCATGAATGAAATGGTAGGCTAGACCAGGGGATCTGTTGAAAGAATGATCCAGGACAGAGGCTCAAAATGCAATGAGGCAGGGAGGTGAATGTGGCAGAATATGAGGAAAAAAGGATTTTAGAAGATTAAATATTAACTTGATCTTTATAACAGCCCTATCACTTACTCTGTCTTACAGATGAGCAAACAAAGGCACACTAGTAATAGGACAAAGGTCATACATCTTGTAGATGCCTGAACTTGGATTTGAATCCATAGTCTTTGATAGCTACAACACTATGAACTGCTTACACACTAGTCTTTCTTTCTTTCTTTCTTTTTTAAGTTCTTAGTGGTTTTATTCACTTTAAAAAAATTTTATTGGAGTACAATTGCTTTACAATGTTGTATTAGTTTCTGTTGTTCAATGAAGTGAGTCAGCTATATGTATACATATATCCCCTCCCTCTTGGACTTTCCTCCCCCGACCATCCCACCCATCTAGGTCATCACAGAGCACCGAGCTGAGCTTCCTGTAATATTTGCAAATGAAGCAACAGACAAAGGATTAATCTCCAAAACATAAAAACACCCTATTCATTCTTTTCTTTCACCACTCACTAACTGCTTTTGTAAGGTCCCTGTTTAACTGGCGCCTCCACTACTAAACTCATGACTTTCATATACTTGAAATATACACCATGTTCATTATACTCTGTTCAATAGCCTCACACCCTTTCAGGTACAAAGATATATCTGAGACCTTTATACCTTTTCCATGAAACTAGCATCATCTTTCTCAACCAAAACTAGCATTTCTCACCAACTACTATATTTTTTAATCACCTCGTGCCTCTTATTTTGAAGGTTTATTTATTTGATTACTTTTCTTGCTTCTATTTATTTTAAGAAAAAAATGGGGTTTTTCCAAATTCCGAGCAGTAATCTAATTTTGACAAATAAGAAAAATATATAGGGATAAATTTTTAAATAATAAACATATATTTGAGTTTTTTAGCATTCTGTGAAAAGAGGAAACATGAACATTCCTATGGTTCATTGTTCATCAGATTAAAAAAAAACTAAAGGTGAAAGATTCATTTGGATGCTGTAATTAGAGTGTGTGTTTCATGGGCAGTGAATGAGGAGTGGCAGACAGGAGGAAGTGATTCTGGGATGCTGCGGGGTCATGAAAGAATATTAGGAAGATGCTATAAAGCAACCTTTGAGGGATTACAAATGAAGAATGTAAATAAGTTCATTTGTATCCTTTTTTTTTTTAGATTCCAAATATAAACAAAACATGATATTTGTCTTTCTGTGTCACAGATGCAGAAAACAAACTTATGATTACCAGGGGATAAGGGGGCGGGGGATAAACTGGAGATTGGGATTCACATATACACACTACTCTATATAAAATAGATAACTAATAAGGACCTACTGTATAGCACAGGGAACGCTACTCAACTTTATACTCTACTCTACTTTAGAAAGACCTACATGGGAAAAGAATCTAAAAAGAGTGGATATATGTATATGTATAACTAATTCACTTTGCTGTATACCTGAAACTACCACAAGATTGTAAAAAACAAAAATTTTTTTAAAAAATGAAACTTTAAAATTTCGTTCAGGCTGAAAGGCCTTCTTGGTAAAACTTGGCTTAAAAGGAAAGTGGTTTGGTTTAGGAAACCCGCCTAAGCATGTCCTTGCCATACGATCATAAGGCTGCTCTATCACGCAGTGGCCAATGGACATAGAAGAGACAGTTTCTGAAAGCTCAGAGACTGCTACGACCTACAAGCTTTAATCTAGATTGTGAGAAAAAGGGAGAAGCAAAGGTTGACGCTATATTGCCATCTCAACTGACAGGAGGGTGAAATAAGTTAAACAGCCTAACTTGACTGATTTCCCAACCTTTTCTACACTGAGTTTTAATCCGAAGTTTTCGTCCCCTGACTCTATTCATTCCTGAGGATCTGAAGGAATACCTATTGATATCACTTGTGCCAATCACCCATTAATATACAAATCTGGTAAAAAGTATCACATATTTATGCATGTTTATAGACAGACGTGCCTATATAATAATGCTGGAGGATGTTTTCATAGCAGTAGTAAGAAAACAAGATACAATAATGTATTAAAAATGAGTTTTTGTTACATTTTTCCAACATAGTATAATCACTAGTGCATCAGTTATCTGTTGCTATGTAACACACCACTGCAAAACTTGTTTGTTTAAAATAATAAATGCTTCTTTAGCTCATGAATCACTGAGTCGCCGTGAAACTGGCAGGTCTGTGCTGGCCTTGGTTATGTACCCACCCCAGCAGTTAGCTGGACAGACTGATAAGGTTTGGCTTTACTAACTCTCCGTGGGCTCTTCCACATGCGTTGCACCTTGGCTGAGATGAATCAGCTGACTGACCCCTGACTCTGCTCCATTTGGTCTGTCATCTTCCAGGAGTCTATTCTGGTCTTATTCATGTTGTTAAAGAGAAAACCACAGGCTCAAAAGTTGTCACTTGTGCTAAAGTCCAGGATACCAAACCTCAACTTAGTACCTAGCCTAATTGCAGTTTTAACCTTCCCAGGAATGTAATTTTAATCAACCCGTCTGGAATTTTCTGGTCAGCACCAATAAGGTCATGTGTCACATGGGTCCTCTCCATCCCCAGAGGAAGAAAAGGCCATCTGTGTGATAAAACCCTTGTCATTCTCTTTCCCCCCAAAATAAAATGTCCTGGCTTGAAAATAGTTCTTTCTCTTCTTTTGCTAATAGCTCCCTTGCCCCACTCTACTTCCTATAAAAACTTTCCATTTTGTACAACCTCTTGGAGCACTCTTCTAGTTTCTAGGTGGGATGTTGCCTGATTCATGAATCCTTGAACAAAGGTAATTAGATCTTCAAGTTTAATTTGTTGATTTTTTTTTTAACAGTATGGAGGCTTCAGGAGTCCAAGAAAGCAAGCAGAGACATGCAAGACCTCTTGAGGCTGAAGGTTGGAAGTAATACCACATCACTTGCTTCCCTTTTAGCCAAAGCCAGCCCAAATTCAAGGAGTAAGGAAAGAGTCTCTACCCCTTTAAAAAAGACCCGCAAAGGCCCTCTGCAAAGAGCATGGATGTAAGAAAGCACGAATAATTGTGGCTACCTTTTCAATCTACCACGAGTGACCTTAACATATCTGTAGAGAAACTATTAGCAAATTTCCTTAGCAACTTGCTGCTCTGTGGCTTTACAGAGGAACCAAGAGATTTTCATCTATTTCATTATAATATTAGAAACTATTATATGAAGTTTCCAGTTGCTTGCATATAATTTCACTCTTCTGCTATCCCTGTGAAATACTTGAAAACTTGTACCCTTGGGTTTTGTCTCCTCTGGATGTTACTAACCTGCAATAGAATGTGTTCATTGCTACTCTAATGCAGCAGTTAATTGAATTTCAGTACTAGTCAACATTCACCAAGGTCATCGTGAGTCAGCTTCCACTTTGACAGGAATCTATTATCATCAAGAAACACCAAGCAATTAATCACTATATTTTAAGTTTGGTTCTTTTCATTTTTTCTCTGCTTACATCCTAATAAATGGAGACACATATCAAACCTTACAGTTATGAATTAGAATGTCTTTCCTAGTAGATGACTTATTGATGGTGAAGTGATTAACCTTTCATTAAAACTTGATATAAAATTCTTCCCTCCATATATCTGTGTTTATTACTCAAGCCCCAAAGGAGAATACATCAAACATAAGACAGCTTGGCTCTTTAAAACACTTTTGCAAGTCAGAGACTCATAAAATCTGTGATTTTCTAATTTCTCCTCCACTCCATCTACTTTATGGTAAAAGGGAACAGGTTCCACTCTCTCTTGAACTGTATCTTATTACCTACCTTCAGGATAGAGACATGGCATTAACTAAGGTGGTATAGAAAGGCATGACTCAGTCTTTCATTTTGGTAGAATATTCTGTTTGGAATCAACATAGTGCACAACTTTGTAGAACTCTTCACAACCGCTCTGACATAGTTGACACATACTGCATACGGTACCCATTTTTTAAGAACTGGATGTAAATGCGGTCTCACAATTAGTGTGACTAAGAGAAGTTATGTGTCTCTATACAGAGGAGCCTTTCAAGTCTCTGCCTATTTATTCCTTCAGATCCTCAGAGGCTGTGGTACTCTGATCACAGCGCAGCTGTTAACTCACACCGTCATCACCTTTTATCTTGTCTTCTGCTTTGACTCTGCTTATCTTTGATAAAATTCATTCTAAAGGCCAGCAAACTCCCCAGCTAAGAGTTCAGTGTTTTAAAGGCGTTCAGAGCTGCCTGCAGGGCCTGCTATGCTGCTTCCGTGGCTGGTGCCAGCACTGCACTGGTGACATCTGACAATGTCCATTAAAGGGCTGTCAGGCTGACACCAGGCTGCTGTGAATCTGCTTCACTGAGATGAACAGAATCCCTTCCGCTTTGCTATAATCAGTTACATTAGTAAAAAGAAAGCTGTCTTATTTGCCAGACTTTAGAGAATCTTCATGCTGTAACAGCATTGTATAAAACAACTCAAGAAAAGAAAACCTCAACTCTGATCACCGCTCTCTGCCCTTCCTGCCCCTCCTCCTGTTTACAGAAATGAGGCTGGGCCTGAGAACAATCTGAGTTTGGAACGCTAAGCTGTACTAGAATATGATGACAAAGCCAATGTTAAATGAAGAAACAAACAGATGTGCATTTTTCTTTCTGGGTGATTTCCTAGACTTTGCAAGTTGTAAAACCTAGATGACTTACGACAATGCAAATAAGCTTTGGGAACGTATTAACTTTTTACTCAAGTCTTGATAATGAAAATTAGTTGAAACTTTATGGCAGCTGTTGAGACAACATCCCATTAGTAATTTTTTCCAGCTTTATTGAGATGTAATTAAGACTGTGTGTAAGTTTAAGGTGTACAAAGGGATGATTTGATATACTTACATATTGGGAAATTAAGGATAATTCACACATTCATCACCACAAATAGTTACCGTTTTTGCAGTGAGAACTTTTAAGGTCTACTCTCTTAGCAACTTGCAAGTATGTAATACAGTGTCGTTACTATACTTGAAGTCTGGTAAATTCCAAAGGTGGAGTAAGACAAGGTCTTAAGAAGATCACTTGGCAAGAAAACTGTACTCCTGGGACCAGACACCAGGACCTGAAGAATACTCTCGGCTGGAAATTAGCTAAGGCGATTGTGAACACAAAGGGATAAAAATATTTTCTTGAAAAGAGGGCTATAGGTTAAATAAATGGCAAAGCATGAATCTCCAAGGTACAGAAGTAAAAATTGTCTAGGGACTCTATGAATAGAGAAATCCAGTGGCAATAGGAAATCAAGACGAAAAAGAATGAATGAACTCTCTTTAGAAAGTTTCCTAATGAAAATGGGACAAATTGTTCACAGAGATGTGGTGCTATGGCCCTATCAGCACTAGCTTACTGGGAGTACAAGACATGTATAAATTGAGAAGTTTTAAATATGTTATGAGGTAGATAAGCCAGAGATTGGCTGGCTACCCCACTAATACCATCTCTCTCATATCTCTAGCTCTACCTATTTCCATCTCTCTTTCTTAGGGGAACCATGATTTCATTTATCTCTCTCCTGGTGGACAAGATTTTCCAGAGGAAAATCATTATTCTAACCAATCCCATTCTCACTTGTAATAATAGTTTAGTGGCACCATATCTGTCCAATAAGACATGAGTAAGATTTACTGAAATGACCTACTTTTAGAAAACTTTTCCTCAATATTATAAAGTTTTATGCCTCCCCCTTAAAATTCCCACATTTTGTGCCACTTCCTTAGTACTTTAATGAAACTGTCATAATTTTCCAAACTGAACCAACTGTTACCTCTCATGGGCAAGGATACTTAGAGCTATTGGGTACCTTGTGGTGTCAAATAGTTTCCGAGGCTTCTTTCTTTAAATGAGATGTAATTGACATATAAATTATATTAATTTTCAGATGTATGACATAATGATTAGGTATTTGTATATACTGTGAAATGATCATCACAATAAGTCAAGTTGTTTAAAAAAATAAAAATGAACTGACAGATACAGACAAGAGATTGGTGGTTACCATAGGTGGAGGAGAGGAACAAAATGTGTGAAGCTGACCAGAGGTGCAAATTCTTATGCTTTTCACTTGGATTCTTCTCACTTAATGGCCATGTCATTAGGATCAATTCTAGAAAATGCTATAATATTCTTGAGAAAGTTGTCCTTGCAGAGTTTGCTAGACAGAAGAGGGGAAATCAAACAGCTTGTATTTAAGGATGGATTAAAATATATGGATTTGAAGACATTTAAAATATTGATTAGGAAGATACATTGTGTAGAGTTCAAGAGAGAATAGAATTGTAAGCTGAAATCTTCATTTTTTTTCCTCTGTTTTTAAGAGTTAAATCAATCATCTGGGGTAGTCAATTTCTTTGTTGCCGAGAAAAATAGAAATGAAAGAGCTCCTTTCAACTGTTCTCATTGACAGCCAAGAACCTTCCTAATCCAAAGAATTATTGGAATAGCTTAAAGGTGGACAAATCAAAACTACCTTGAGGTCTTTGCTAACCTTACATGAATGGAGTCAAGTTTACCTTTGACAGAAATGGATTCTGTGCAGAGGGAAAAGGCCAAGAGAGGTGTGCCAGATGAGCATTGCTTACCAACCTGGACCCCTGGGTTGGCTTTGAGCTCCATTTTCTTTCTTTTTTTAACATCTTCATTGGAGTATAATTGCTTTACAAAGGTGTGTTAGTTTCTGCTGTACAACAAAGTGAGTCAGCTATACATATACATATATCCCCGTATCCCCTCCCTCTTGCGTCTCCCTTCCACCCTCCTATCCCACCCCTCTAGGTGGTCACAAAGTACCGAGCTGACCTCCCTGTGCTATGCATTTTGATGGTTGCAGTCACAACTCATTGAAGTTTCTGGAATTCCTAAAAAAAATCAAATATTTGGAATCACTGTCTTTTGATTTGCCCAAAGTTTAGGAAATATTTCTGATATCTGGCATTGCGCCATTAAAATTATCTCAGCTTTACCTAGCAAATAGGTAAATAGAGAGTTATATATCTATCTTTTACAGTTTTAGAATCATTTCCTCTTTTTCCATTTGCTAGCTTTGATCTACAGTAAGTGCCCTATGTACGAACTTTCAAGTTGTGAACTTTCAAAGATGCGAATGTGCGTTGTCATGTCCTATCACGTGTTAGTTCACCTGTCTGGTGTACATTGTCATGTGTGTGCATCCTCTACAAGTGTTTGTGCTTTTGCATACAGTACTGTATAGAGTAGTACATTATCTTTATTTCAAGCCCAGGATGTCCAGAAGCAAGCATAAAATCAGCAGTGATGTAACTAGTACTTTTCAAGGTATTGTACTGTAAGATTAAAAATGTTTTCTTTACTTTCCATGTTTGTTTTTTACGTATTATTTGTGTGAAAAGACTTATAAACCTATTACAGTACAATACTATATAGCTGATTGTGTTAGTTGGGTATATAGGCTAACTTTGTTGGACTTAGGAAAAAATTGGACTTAGGAACAAATTGGACTTAGGAACGTGCTCTCGGAATGGAACTCGTTCGTTTGTTGGGGAGTTATTGTATAGGTTTCAGGTATGTATTTGGACATAGGATAGTGATACCACCAAGGTATTTTTTAAGACTGGATCCATCGGAACTCAAGAGTGGGGAGTAGCAAGGGTAATCAGTTGGACTGACTGGGAGATCAGATCACAGGGACATCAGAAGTGGACCCCAGAGGCAGAGTGGGAGTTCCGTCCACTGTCAAGAAGTCTCATTTACTCTGCTTCCTGATATCAGAACACGTTGGAAAGAGGCCTACATGATGAAATATGCAGACTAAAATTACTGCAAATCGAAGGCATTTTTTACCAAATAAAATTGTATTTGTCCAAAATTGTATTTGAATTGCTGCTCTGTCTACCTCCCATGAGCCTTTTTCAGTGCTTGCAGTAATAAAATCCCTTTATTTAATAGAATAGAGTTGTGCCACTGCAACTTGCTGGTTTACTTCAGGAACCTCAAAGAGGCTCAAATGATGAGGAAATTAAAAAGAGAAGGCCAGAAACTTTACTGTTGTTTCATTGTTTGTTTTCCTTTAGACATTCACTGAGATATTATCGCTCAAGGGGGGCAGACCAAAAACTGAAGGAAGTGGTCAGATAGTGAGAGAGCTTTTAAGATATACCCCGTGGTCTGGGTGAAAAATAGCAGAAATGGGCAAGAACGTTCTCCCTGGATATGAACAGAACAAAGCAATTCTGACACCTAGGATCATTCTTCCTGGGATCAGTATTCTTGGGAGCAGCATTCCTGTTGTAGACCAGGGGTTCCCAAACTTTCTCAGCTCACACAGTCCTTAGTGTATCAAGATTCTTTTCTTCATGGTGCCCCTCTTTCAAAAAATACGCCATTCAATTGCAGTGAAATAATTTACCCAAACTTAGATTGATATACATAAAATAGAAACAGAAAATCTTAATTTCATTCTTAAATAACCACAATATCTTGTGACTGGATATATACTCTTGGCATTAGACCTTCAAATTCTGTTCCATGGTGATCGTGTACTTGGTTTTTATCACAGGAACTCCTGCAAACTCAGATTTGCAAAGACATGATGCCATGAAAAGTAATACAGGGTGAATTATGCTTAACCCTAAAGTATCATGAGATGTCTAATGTTGAGTAGTGCTGTTGAGCGTTACTTTGTTTCCTTTGAAAATGTAAGATGCTCCACTGCAACTGGGTGGGTTTGCTGTTAGAACCCAGGCACCTCGGCACACAGTCTGGGAACTGCAGCACAGATGGCGCCGTCCTTACAGTGGATGGGAACCATGACAGCAACCAGGAGCTGTGTCTCCCAGGAGCTTTACTGTCAGATTGGTCTAGTGGCTGAGAGTTTTGATGCTAGAAAAGGAAAATCTACGTTGAATCCCAGCTCTGCCATTACTAGCTCCTTTGCCTTGAACTATTTATCTTTCTGCACCTTAGTCTCCTCCTACATAGAATGAAAAATAATAAAAATCCATAGTACCTGTCTCATAAAGCTGTTATGAGTATCAAACTGAATCAAGCATACAAGGTTTCTTTTAAGTATATAGCAGATAATTCATGCAAGAAATTTCACTCACTACTATTATTATTGCCTAATCTCTCTCCAGAAATGTTAGGTTGACTACCGATTGTCACCAGTTCCTTGGCAACAACAGACATGTCATATACAAATATAAAGTTGAAATAAAGAATAACTTTTTAAAATTCTAAGTTACTCATAATAAATTTGGTGATTTAATGTGTAGTTGTGAGTTTTAACCTTATAGGAGTAAATTTTATTAGTAATTAAGATCTAAAATTTTTTTTCCTGAATTAGATTTATTTTTCTAAACACCCCTTAGCTCATCTGATAGGATGAATTTTCATTAGAATGATTATCATATTCTGTGAAATTTTAATACTTCCAAAACATCTATGTCTTGCTTTAAACAGACATAAACACATATATACATATTTTGTTAGATGGTTAGGTTTCTTGCAATATAACACTCTATTGTATGATTACGGTGCTGGTATATCAATTAAAAAAAAACACACACACATTTAAGGCTTGCTATGTGCCAGACACTGTAATGCATCACAAATATTAACACATTCATATCTTATAACAACTTCAATAACTACTGAACACACTTTACAGTGTTAAGCTGGGGTTAAGTAGAGTCATTTGCTTTCTATAAAAGGCAAAATCCAGACCGTGAAAACAACTGATGAGGGCTTCCCTGGTGGTGCAGTGGTTGAGAGTCCGCCTGCCCATGCAGGGGACGTGGGTTCATGCCCCGGTCCGGGAAGATCCCACGTGCCGCGGAGTGGCTGGGCCCGTGAGCCATGGCCGCTGAGCCTGCGCGTCCGGAGCCTGTGCTCCGCAAAGGGAGAGGCCACAACAGTGAGAGCCCCGTGTACCGCAAAAACAAAAAAAAAGCTTCTAATGCCAAATATTGGAAGTAAAAAATCAAGGTCACATGAAATGATAACAAAAGTAGACAATTTTGCTTTTTAACTACTCAACTTTACATTGGATCACTTTTCCTTGACTGTGCTTAATAAAACTTAGGGGGGTTCTTGCAAAATGTTATCATGAGCTTGTCCATTCTCAGTTTACCCCGTTTTTGTTTTTGCATTGAGAACGCCCATAACTTAGTATTCTTAAGAAACTACTGCTCATTAGGCATAGTGCTAGTTTGATTCATATTATTTAATTTATTAAATCCTTAGATCGGTTATGTGATTACTAGTTCCATTTTATAAATGAGAAAAATGAAACTCTGATAGCTTAATTAAATAGTACACTTAAATTTTTATTGTTTAGGATTATCCTGAGTCAAAACAAATTCTTTAGGATACTATAGTGCAAATCTTATGCATGACAATATTTGTAGATAAAATTTAAATCATTGTACGAGGCAGCTTTTTGGGTTGTGGTGAGGACTCCTAAGATGTATCGTTAAATGGCCATTTTGTTCTTGGAACACGGTTATAATTTTGTGGCCTTGAAAAACAGAATTAAAAGAACCTCAGGGAGGTCATCTTATGTGTCTTCTACCTTCCAAAAAGGCTCTAAACTACCTTAATATGTGATTATCCATCATATTTCAAGACTCTACAGGGAAAGAGCAGCCGCAACTTTCTTCAAATTGCTGTTTCATTTTTTACCACCACTTACATTCAGAAAACATATCTTTGTGGTTATTCCAAAGTTCTCCCACTATTTCTTAAATCTCTTTTTCTTATTTTGCTCTCAGCGAACATGAAGAATAAATCTGTGAGCTGTACTTTTTCAGGTGTAGGGCAGGAGGTATTTTTTTATAAACAGGTTAAAATGTTTCCATTTCTTTACTTTCTTTTGTAAATCTTATATTCTAACCTCTTAATCCACTTTATGTCTCCATGTTAGATTTGTAGTATCAGAAACCCAAAAGAGAAGTAAATTACTCACCAAATGTCTAAGTATAATAGATCACTTTAAGATTCTATTAAATATTTATATAACCATACACTTTCCCTCTCTCTCTTCCTCCCTGCTCCTACCCCGGACTCCTGGTCTCTGTCTCCCTCTGTGTCTCTTGTTCTCACTCCCACACTTTGCCTTCTATGTAGGTATTCTCTACAAATATTCAAACAGTACATGACAATGATAACTGGTTTATTTAGTTTAAATTACAATTTTAATTAACAATAATAGTAACAGTAGCACTTGCTACATCAATGAGTAATTTATTTGGTACCCACTATATGTGACATATGTGTATGTTAGTTACTATATATACATTGTTTGTATTCTCACAATAAACTCTGCAAAATCACTGTTATTTGCCAAAATATATATAGATAGATACGAAGGTTCAGAGAAATTAACAAAATCGACTATGGCCATGCAGTTATTAATGCAGCCTGGATTTGACCCCTGGTATTTGTGAATATAATTTCCCTGAAGTAGTCATGTATTGAGAGGAGTGCTGGTAATCCTTGCTTCCTATAATGGAGGATAAGACTATTTAACATGGATCAAGTTTCTCCTCGAGGACAAGAAAACACCTTAAAAACATATAATTTAAAGATTATTTAAAAGAATGAAAGAGTTAGCAATAAAATGGGGGATTTCTGGGCCACGACCTGAGGAAGAATGAGAGAGAGAGGAGAGAGAGAGAGAGAGAGAGAGAGAGAGAGAGAGAGAGAGGAAGGAAGAAAGGAAAGAAGGAAGGGAGGAAGGGAGGGGGGAGGGAGGGGGGGAGAGAGAGAGAGAGAGAAAGAAAGAAAGAAAGAAAGAAAGAAATGAAGGAAGAAAGAAAGAGAGAAAGAAAAAAGAAAGAGAGAAAGAGAGAAAGGGAAAAGAAAAATGTGATCCCAGTAATGAAGACATTTATACCAGGGAAGAAAGACCTTCAAAATAAATCTGTGTTTTTAGTCCGAGGGTCTAAACAGTAACCATGGTCTGAAAAATGTTGGGATTCTGATTAACCATCCAGTATGTTAACCTTCGATCCAAAGGCCTTTGCCATCAAAGTTAAGTTTCAACTGAACTAAAGCAGCCCATTTTAAGTTGTCTTCCAAAGCTTGAACTTAAAAATAAATCCTGAACTTGGATTTGTACGCTCTGAGGTTGCATCAGAAGCAAGCAAAACAAATCATCATTGAGAGAAGATATAATCACACTAAAGAATAATAAACAGGTATAATTAGAAATATTTTTCCAATACAATGCCCAGTATGGAGTCAAAAGTGACCAGGCACACAAAGAAACAAGACATTATGGCCAAGAATGAGCAGAATCCACAGACAATTGAAATAGTCCCACATGAACTACAAATTCCATTTATGATGGCTATATTATAAGATATAACAGTTAAACTTGAGTATTTTAATAACGTTCGAAAAGTTAAATTAAAAGGCATAAATATTTCAAAAATGAACTGATACGTATATACCCAAAAACACGGTGATCAAAAGTAAGCACTTAATTGGATGGGTTTTATAGCGGATTAAACAGAGATAAATGGAAAATTAATGAAGTGGGGGATCGGGACACAACACTATCTAAACTAAAGCATAAATAGAAAGAGAAGACTTGTGGGAACTCCCTGGTGGTCCAGTGGTTAGGACTTGGCAGGTTCACTGCTGGGGGACTGGGTTCGATCCCTGGTTGGGGAACCAAGTTCCCACAAACTGCACAGTGTGGCCAAAAAAGAAAAGAAAAGAAAAGAAAAAAAAAGACTTGTCTTTAAAGCAAGTCTTAAAAATATCAAAGGACTAAAAGCATACCATGTATTTTCGCTGTACACATTGTAACTAGCTGAACATGTTCACATACTTGAATAATAAGAAATAAACTTAGAGATACTAAGTGTATCAAAGAAAAACCTTAATAGAAATAGGAAGACATTTGGAATTACAATATTATTCCTAAGAAGTTAAAAGGAGGGTGCAATCCACAACTCAATTTTGAAGACAGCAATACTTTTCTGTGAAAACCTAACAATGAGATTAGAAGAAAGGACAATTATATATCACTGTATATGAGAGATCAGCAAATTTTTTCTAAAAGACCCCTAACGTAAACATTTTAAACTTTCCAGGCTATAAATTCAAACCTGCTGTTGTATCATGAAAGCAGATAGATATATAAACAAAAGATATATAGATATATATAAACAAAAGGTATATATATAAACAAAAGGTGATATAGAAGATATATAAACAAAAGATATATAAACAAAGGTGAGATATAGAAGATATATAAACAAAAGGTGAGGCTGTGTTCCAGTCAATTTCATTTATAAAAATAAGTGTGGGGTGGGCTGAATTACACCCAGATGCCCTAAAGTGATGACTCCTGAACCTGAAGAAAAGAATGGCCATCAGTCGCTATGGGGGAGATTGTAGAAAGAGCAGTTTATTAGGAATTAAGTTTTCGACATGTTGAGTATGAGCTGTCTATTTAACATCTTAATAGAGATATTGAGAATGCCCTTGGGTAAAATATTATGCACATCAGGAGGGGGGTCTATCTGCATACATAAATTGGTAGTCATTAGTATAAAAATGTGATACAATTCTGGGAAGTGTATAAACAGCTAGTTTGCTCTCCAATCACTTTCCTTGTACCAGGGAAAATAAAGAAGGTAAATTAGTTGTTCAAATCTCCTTATGGATATACTAATTGGAAACTTACTGGTAAATAAACAAACGTTGTTTGCTAGCAGAAGACTCTTTGCCTTTGGAGAGGTTTTAAACAGACGCAGCTGATCTATAATTGCTTACAGTATACCTATAATCTATGAATTTATGTGAGTGGTCCCTGGAATATGTTATATAACTTATTTAGTTAAATGGGTATAAAATGATTTAATTTCTTGATCAAAACGGCCCCTTCTTTGTAAATGATCTCAAGCAAATGCATTGCTTAGAGACCACTTGTGTTAAACTGGGCTCAGAGTAGGTCCAAGACAGATAAAAGCACCTGTGGATCTGTGTTAACGGTCATGGACCTCTGTCTACTTCAACCATGGCTTAACGTTTATTAGTAATTTTTAATACTGGGTAATATTTCTGACTCGTATGAGTCTGAGTTGATGACGTGATCTTGTATATTATGTCTAATGCCATTACATAGGATCAGATTATTATAGGGTGGGTTTAGGCAGAGAAGAGAACCAAGAAGTGGTATTCTTAAGGTATTCCAGTAGTAAAAGTCTTATAGAAGAGAGGAAAAGATGCAAAGAAGACTCATGGAGAACAGCCAATGAGGCAGGAGGAAATCCAAGGGGGCAGGCTAAGCTATAAGCCAAGTGAAGAAAGAGTATCAAAGAGGAGAGAGTGTTAATTGTGTCAAATGGCAGCTATAGGTACTGCAGTTTTGTGTAACACGTTAAGTACACTGGTGACCTTGGCAAGAAGAGCAGTTTTGGCTAAATGGCAAGGGTAAATCCTCAGCCTGGGAG
The DNA here is from genome assembly GCF_937001465.1 of Orcinus orca. Taxonomy (NCBI): domain Eukaryota; kingdom Metazoa; phylum Chordata; class Mammalia; order Artiodactyla; family Delphinidae; genus Orcinus; species Orcinus orca. The sequence goes on from NC_064562.1 coordinate 6,063,594, forward strand.
AGAATGTGAAATGCTTATTTCAAGGCAGTGAATGTTGACAACTATTTCCCACAGAGTTTTGCTGCAAAGGAGACCAAGGACTTTAGAGAAGAAGCATCAAAAAGTTTTACTTAAGATAGGAAAAACTTAAAAATATATAGTTTTCTATGCTGATTGAAATAATCAATTAGAGGGAGAAGTTTTTAATGATGTAGAGAAGAGAATAATGTTGGAGTAATGCCTGAACAAGGAAGAGAAGAGGGGATCAAGGACATGGACTGAACAATGGGCATTAGGTAAACAAAGAGTTCATTTCTCACAAAGTTTCTTCAAATGTGTACAGATGCTTGTATGTGAATAGATGTCCCAGAGAGAGTGTCCATATTCTTTTGTGTGCCTCAATTTTCCCAGTGAAGTCAGAAGCATGGTCTTTACATAAGAGTGTAGATGGGGTAGAGAACGTAGAAGGTTTTAGGAGAGCAAATAAAGTGTGAAATGATACTCTAGGACATTAGGAAAATAAATGGATTAGATAAATATAGTGCTGTTCTCCAGAAGCATTAAGAATGCTATTTTTCTTTTCGATCATGTATTTAAATAGGTATGCGCATTTTCTTTAATCACAAAGAGTAACATTGGGTTGCAAGATAAAAGAAATCAGAGATTGAATTAAATCATGGTTATTGTTTAGCCAATAGTAGGAAAAGGTGAGGCAGGTGCCTAGAATTCAAGGGTAGATGCAAGGGAATAGTTATAATGATTGACCACGAACTGAAGTAGGATGAGAACGGTGAAAAGCACCGCCAGTGGTGAAAAAGCATAAAATTGTGGGATGGCCAATGATTTGGACATCCTGGTTGAATTAGGGAGCACATAAACAAACCTGGAAAGCTAAGAGATAGTGGCTAGGGACTTATGCATGAAATTGTGACTATATAAGGCATTGCAATTATAAGTAATGATGACACTTCAGTGGTGATTCTGGTGTTGAGTGGAGGAATTTATGGAACTAAATTCGAGTTGTTGGAAAGACTATATGTACACTGAAATAGACAAGAACTAATTTTGGAATTAGACAGTACTTTGAACAGAAGTTCAATTCATTTAGAAATTCCAGGGAATGACCAGGTATTGAGAGATGGGATGATAAATGACAGATTCATAGATTAATCTGATGATAGGAGATTAGATTTTTTTTTAGTGTGGGTGGAGGAAATTGATCTGAAAATTGTAAGTAATTAGGAACAAAAAACATGGCTATATCCAAGACCAGAGGCCAAAGTGTTGTGGCAGAAAAATGCCATCACTCCAGAAATGAACAGGAATCTCCTCTTGAGAGAAAGCCAGGTGAAAAGAATACTCAAGAAGATTGAGGATGTAGAACTATTTGCTGTTAATGGATCATTGAATTCCAAAAGGATACAGTGAAAGATTTTATGTGGTAGGACATGGTGAGGAAAGAGAAGGAAGTAAGGTATAGATACACAAATCAGAAAAACAATGAAAACCTTACAATACTATTTTTGGTGATAATGTAGAGCAATACACTTTCTTAAACACTGCCATTAGGAGTATAAATAGGTATACCTACTCTGTAAAGAGCTAGATTCTGTCTGGGGATCTGGTAAATTTGCATATATAAATAACTCATGTGATAGCAATTCCATTCCTAGGAATATGTCCTGGAGAAATGCATGCAGGCATGTGCCAAGAGACATGGAAAAAATATTCATAGCGCCATTGTTTATAATTGCCCCGAATGAGAAAATCGCCATGTGCCCATCAATAGAAGGAATTAAACGTCTGTGATTCTTATCATAATAGTATGCCTAAAACTAACACAACATTGTAAATTAACTATATTTCAATTTAAAAAATTGTTAAAAAATAGCAACAACATGCCAAAATGAAAGTAGGTTAAGAGTGAAGCTTTTAATCCCTGACGGCGTGTGACATTGTAAGCATGAGGCTAAACCCAGAAGAAACGCCTACTCCTACAGGTTCCATTTTCCGCCATGAGTCAGTGCACTGGTTCATCAGAACGGGGGTTGGGGCGGGGGGTCAGCTCATTGTCATGGGAGACAAAACCAAAGGCTCCTATGGTTTTATGGACCCTGAGGCTGGAGGGAGAAAGCAGGAAATATAAGAGCATGGCTGGCCAGCAGGGCCTGAACCCTTGAGTTTCTCTCCAGAAACTGCAATTCATTGTCTCTGCATCAAGTAGAAAGGCCAGCTTTCCTTTCCCCTGAGACCTGCCAGGTAGAGCCTTTGTAATTGTCTATGGTCAGGCTTGAAAAATTACACTAGATTATTTGGCCAGGAGCCAGACTTCTCCAGAGCTATTCAGGGTATCGATTTCTCCTTGTATGAGTTTTGGTAGATTGTGTCTTTCAAGAAATTATTTGGTCCATCTCATCTAAGTTACCAAATTTGCAGGCATAGAGTTGTTCAAAGTATTCCTTTATAACCCTTTAACTGTTCATGAGATCACTATTAATGACCTCTCTGTCATTTCTAACATTGCTAATGCGTATCTTTCTCATTTTCCTTGTTAGCCTGACTAAAGGCTTATTAATTCTATTGATTTTTTTCCATAAATTCATATTAGATAATGTTGGTTGCTGCTGTTTGGGTCATGTGCACCTTAAATGATTTTTCTGCCTCCTTGATCTAACAATACTGATGAGAAATGTAGAAGTTTCCAACTTTAACAGTGGATATGTCTCTCTCTCCTATCAATTTGGCCTCCTGTTTTGAAGCTGTGCTGCCAGGTGCATAAACGTCTAGGATTGTGATGTATTTTTGGAGAACTGACATCTTAATCATTGTGTAATGGCCCATTTATCGCTGGTCATCCTCCATCTTCTGAAGTCTGATATGTCTGAAATTAATACAGATACTCCAGCTTTATTTGATTGTTCTCATGGTAAATATTTTTCCATGACTTTTTTTTACCCTATCAAGTCTACATATTTAAAGTGGGTTTCTTGTAGACAATATATAATTGGATCTTGTGTTTTATTTTATACACTCTAACAACGTCTGTCTTTTGTTTGGTGTAATTAGACCATTCATTTTAAAGCAACTGTTGATGTAGTTAGACTAATATCTGCCATATTTGTGTTTTCTATGGGTTATATTTGTCCTTTTTATATGATAGCATTTTAGGTCCTCTCTTAGCATATCAACTGTACTTTGAAAAATTTTTGGTGCTGTCCCAGAGTTTATAGTGACGATTTTAAACTAATCTAAATCCACATTCAAATAGCACTGTATCACCTATACTGCAGGTGCTTTTCACCAGAGTATTTCCAGTTCCTTCCTCCCATCTCAGGTGACATTACTGACATTTGCTTTACTTATCTGTGCCCTATAACCACCTATACAGTAGTACTATTATTGCCTTAAACAAAGAGTTGTCTTTGGGATCAAATAAGAAAAAGAAATCTTTTTATATCCAGTTTTGGCTTCTCCAATGCTCTCCTTCTTATTTACCCAAGTTTCTGACCTTTGTCATTTTTCTTCTGCCTGAAGAATTTCTATCAAGATTTCTTGTGGGGCAGGTCTGCTGAAGATGAATTCCTTCATTATATTTTGTTTGAAAAAGAAATTATTTTACCTCACTTTGTAGGCTTATTTTACTGAGTAGAAAATTCTAGTTTGGTGGTTTTTTCTTTCAACACATTAAATGTTTCAGCCTGTTCTCCTAGTTTCGAAGGAGGGGTTTATAGTAATTCTTATCCTCATTCCTCTATATTCAAAGTGCTTTATTTTTGGACCTGGATTTTACAATCTTTGCATTTGTTTTCCTACTGTTTGAATATACCTAGTTGTGTTACTCTTTGGTGGTTTTTGTTTAGTTTGTTTGTTTTGGTATTTATTCTGCTTGATGTTTTCTGTCCTTCTTGAATCTGTGGCTTGTTGTTCAATTACTCCAAATATTTCTTCTCTCTTTTTTCTCCTTCTGGCATTCCTATCCCACACATATTATACCTTTTGATATAGTCCCATAGTTCTTGGATGTTCTCTTTTATTCATGTATTTATCTCTTTGAATTCCAGTTTGCGATGTTTCTATCGATCTACTTTCCAGCTCACTGATTCTTTCTCCAGCCATGTGAAAGCTGTTGCTTAGGGCATCAAAGGCATTTCTTCATTTGACTGTGTTTTTAATTTCTAGCACTTCCCTTTGATCCTGTCTTAGAGTTTCTATCTTTATGCTTACATTATGCATTTGTTCTTGCATGTTCTGTTTTCCATTATTTAGTGTATTGATCTTAGTCATTTTAATTTCCTGGTCTGATTCCAAAATCTGCCATATCTGAGTCTGGTTCTCATGTTCTCTTCATATTCTTGTGTTCTAGCTTGTCTTCTAATTTTGTGTTGAAAACTGGGCATATGTATCTAGTGATCATGGGTCTTTCCTTAGCCAAACTTTAGTCAGGCTTCTCTGAATTCTCTTCCCAACTAGGTCTATATTTTGGACTTCCATTGCCCAGTTTTAACAAGAATCTTGTCAAGTTTAGCCAGAATCCCCCACCCCCAATATCTGACCAAATTCTTCATCATCCCCACCATCCCTCTGGTGGTATCTGATTACCCTGGACTGCCTTCAACAAGGACCCTGTTAGGTTTAGCCATATACTTGATATTTCCTCTTAGTAACTTTCCATCCACCAACCAGCTGCCTGGCTATAAATTTCTACTTTTCCTTGTTGTATTCAAAGCTGAGTTTTTTTGTATTCTGAAGTCTCATTCCCTCTATCATGTTGGTCCTAAATATAATCTGTATTTTATCATTTTAACTATTATGCAGCTCTGGTTTTCTTTGACACTGGTAACAGGAACTGAGTTAAACAGGCCTTTTAGTGCAAGATTTTCTGAAAACCTGGCCAGCTGTTAGGCTGTGTTGCTTTGTGCTGTGGTTTCCTCTGGTGTCCTTATTTTGTCATGTATCTTAGCTTTGTCTTCTAGAAGCACTCCTCCTCAGAAGGGGTCTCTGTTGTACAGCCTTTCCAGCTGTAATGCAGTGTTATACTGACAGCCTGTTAGTGTGGTGACAGGGATGTGAAAGGAGATTATTCTGTAATCTCTGAATTAAATCACAGTGCTTACGCGGCCCTGTGAATCAAGGCTATGACTTTCATAAGTATTTCTTCAGTGTTATCATGTTGCTCTGTGTTTTCCACTGACCTCTACTCTTTTCCCTGGGCACAGTGATCAAGGTCCATTCCCTTGAAGCCCTGACCCCTGTTGACTACTTTTTCCCTTTTAGTTGTAACAGGAAGGCTAAAAGGGTTTGGCTGGAAGGAATTCCCTTTCCCCAGCTGTTGTAAAACTTTGGCAAAATCCTTTCACTTGAATTCAGGCCTTTTCTATAGAGAAAACGTTTGGTAGATTTCACAACGATTACCTTCCTTTCTACCTGTCAGAGCCAACAAGGGATCTTCCTTAGCTCTTTACCATGAGAACCTGGTGAGGTTCCTAGAGATAAATAAACAAAAGTGTGGGGTCCCTTGAAGACAAAGTCCCCCCAGAAGTTTCTCACCCTCATAGTAATCTATATACAACCTCCAACAACCATCAAAATTACCAGTTTAGTGTTCCCCCCTCCTTAGGGCTCCAGTAGCTTCAATTCCAGGTGAGGAGATCAATATCCTGGGAGATATCTCTCCCAGGAAATATCCTGGGAGAAATATCCTGGGAGATATTTCTCCCAGGATGTGCCAGTTTCTTCCTATTTTCATCTGGAAGGTCTTCACTGCAAATTGATTTCCCTGAGTCTGAGAAAAGTCACTGTTTTTTGGTTTCTCCAACTTTTTCTTATTGTAAAGATGTGTATGACAATCATCAAGCACCTTAAACAAAGCTTAACTTAATTTCTTCTTATAGATTACCTCCTGCTGATTCCATTTTGTTCACCCTCCCTATTTATTAACTTATTATTGTTTTCCTGTTTTGTTAATGTTTTTCTCTTTCCTGAAGTATTTTGATATCTATATCTCTCTAGTTTTTTTAATTACCTATTGACTTATTTAGTTCAAAATTAACTTAATATTCATGAAACTAAGAGCATAGAATAGTACAACACTTAATGTCAACCCCGATTTCTGCACTCCCAGTGGGAAAGAGTCATATTGCATGTAAGTAAACACTTATCCATACAGCATGATTTCATTGACTTCTGGGAAGATACTCTAATTCCAAACTAACTTTTCTCCAACCGATATGTGAAATCCCTCTAACAGAGATCAATCTTTGATATGCCTCAGTGAGAAATAAGACTTCAAGTGTCTCCTTGGAGAAGTAATATCTTGAGTTCAATTCTTCTTGGGCAAAATTAAATAACAAGTCCTTTGAAGACAGTAAGAGCTTGAAAGGGAAAAGTAATGGATCAGATAAGCTGAAAAAAAGTGAACAAAACCATAAACCTGGTGTGAAGAAACTTTGAATGTGTCCGAGTTCTCATTTAAAACACCAAATCTATAGCTATATGAAGGAAAATGTCTTAGAGTTGAATCACAGAAAGCCAGGCAGAACTCACCCACAGGATGCTTGTCAATCACTGCCTGCTAGAAAATCGCCAGCAGTACTGAATAGAAATTCAGTAACCATTTCATCCCCACAGACAGAAAGAAACCAAGAGGGTAAGGCAATCACCCAATATCACAGAGGTAATTAGTAGCAAATATGGAACTAAAAAATATTCTCTTTTGCCAACATTGGGTTTTGCAATATACAGTAAAAAGTTATTCACTTTGCTGCGATTTTTAAATCAAATAATAATAATAAATCATAATAAAATCACAAAAGCAGAATGATATAAAATATACTTCTCATTTTAATGTTTGGGCTTTGAAAACTTAAAAAGCTAGATTTGTTTTCTGGCCTTGAATTACTTATCTTGCATAAAAACCTATTTCTAGATGATGGGCTGAGCATATAACTCAGCTTCCCCCTGCCTACCTAAATGTGTAGTATTGATAGAAAAAACATATTTTTGAATACCTAAGGCTTTTGTGGAAAGCTGGAAATGAAATTCTTAGTGGACAAGAAATTTTGAGGGATATCGGGAATAAAGAAAATAAATTGCATATTATTGAATAGTAAAATCAAAGTGATAAGGTCTTGAGAGAAGAGTATGCATAATTAATATAGACTATCAGGGACCGAATTTATCTTCCCACTTGAAACAATAACAAAATAGACAATATACATAAAACAAATGTCGAGATAATGGACATTAGAAAATAAAGGATAATATTCACTGAGAGAATAAAACAGAAGATAAACCATAGAATTGCTCATGGAACAGGAAGGAGAAATCCAGACTCTTGTAACTGCTCTAAATTAAGAAGATTGAAGCTGAAAGTCCAAATGGCTGCAGGAACTAAAGTTCACAATGCAGAGATATGTGAGGGATTCTTCTCAAATGGATTTATAGGTTCAGGCAATCCCAGTGAAAAATCTTAGTAGATCAATTGGATAGTATAGAGAGTACAGAAATAGATTCACACAACTATTGTCAATTGATCTTTGACAATGGATGAACAAATTTCAACGGAAAATTTCTTATCAATAAATAGTTCAGGGAAAGTTAGATTTCCATATACTGAAGAATGAACTTTGATCCATACCTTATACCTCATAGAAAATTTAAATCAAAATGGATCCTAGACCTAAATGTAAACCCAAAACTTTAAAACTTCTAGAAGAAAACATAGAAGAAAATCTTCGTGAGCATGATTTAAGGAAAGGATGTGTTAATATAGCACCAAACACATGATTAATAAAAGAAAAAAATTGGAATTTATCTAAACTAAAACCTGCTACTTTTTGAAAAGACATTGTTAAAATGATAAAGCTATGCAACAGAGTAGAAGAAAACTTTGCAAATTGGACACTTGATAAAGGATTTTTATCTAGAATATACAAAGGACTTTTAATATTCAGTAATGAGAAAATAAACAATCCAATTAAAAATGTGCAAAATATTTCAACTGAAAGTCTAAAGTTTAAAGGGCTCACCACACCAACTAAGATGTGAGGTAATTCAACCGCCGATATACGCATATGAGAATGTAACATTGTACAATGCCTTTGGAAAGCATTTATGGGCCCATCTACACTAAAATATAGTGACATAAAGAAGAACAGCCATCATTGGGATGGAGACCGTGAAGCAGTAGGTGGAAATACAAATGTGAGCAAACTTTTGGGGGTGACAGATGCGTTCATTATCTCGGCTGTAGTGATGGTTTAATATGTACTAAACATCGAAATGCACACTTTAACTATGTGCAGTTCAATTTACATCAATTAAACCTTAATAAAACCACTTTTAAATAACTGTGTATGGAACTATAAAATTTGTAGTTCAGTCAGTTTGATACGACTCCTGAAAAACTGAACCAATAACAGCTTAAATAGATGAGGGTTTTATTTTCTTTTTTTCCAAGATAAGAATTTCAGGTAGGGTCCCAGGGTGTCATTATTGTGGGAGGTTTCTTAAGTTTTTTGTTCAACTGTTACTGCTGTTGTGTCTTTTCCTCATAAGCTCAGGAATGTACCTCTATCTCCAGGATTCAAGAGCATGTCACAGGAGTTCAAAAAAGGAAAGTACAGACCTTCCACAGTCCACAATGGGGTTACATCCCAAGAAACCCACTGTAAGTTGAAACTATCATAACTTAAAAATACACTTAATACATCCAGCTTCCTGAATATCATAGCTTATCCTAGCTGAACTTACACGAGCTCAGAACACTTACCTTTTCCTACAGCTGAGCACTATCATCTAACACAGAATGTATTTTATAATAAAGTGTGGAATATCGTATGTAACTGATTCAATACAGTACTGACAGTGAAAATCAGAGTGGTTGTCTAGGTACAGAATGGTTGTAAGTGTATCCATTGTTTAGCCTGTGATGGTGTGGCTGCCTGGGAGCTGGGGCTCACTGTCACCTCCCGGCATCAGGAGAGAGTTTCCTGCCACTTATTGCTAGCCAGGGAAAAGATCAAAATTCAAAATCAGAAGTACAGTTGTCACTGAATGTGTATCTCTTTCACATCAGCCTAAAGTCAAAACAGTTGCTAAGTCAAACTATTTTAAAGTTGGGGACCATCTACAAATGAAAAAGGGGATAAGCCTATACCAGCTGACATTTTTTTTTTCTTTTTTTTTTTTTTTTTGCGGTACGCGGGCCTCTCACCGTTGTGGCCTCTCCCGTTGCGAAGCACAGGCTCCGGACGCGCAGGCTCAGCGGCCATGGCTCACGGGCCCAGCCGCTCCACGGCATGTGGGATCTTCCCAGACCGGGGCACGAACCCGTGTCCCCTGCATCGGCAGGCTGACTCTCAACCACTGCGCCACCAGGGAAGCCCCCAGCTGACATTTTAAGCAGCCCTTCCCTTTTCTATACAGCTCTTTGGCCAAAAGTTTGTCCGACAGCAATCTCTCTCAAAGAGAGTCTGTGAAATATAGTTTTCATTTTCTCTGTTTAGATTTACACATGGCCTGTCCAAACTAAATTGAAGTTTTTATAGTTTCTAGTAGTAATGAAGAAAGCGAGAATGGATATTAGATTGATCACTGGCAGTGTGTGCCAGAGGCACCAGTAGTCCTTTTCATAAGAAGGTGTGGATATAAGAGAGAGAAAAGTTCTCGAGATCAGGAGTATTAAAGTATATACAGTATGATTCCTGGAGAGTCAAACCCTGCGTATTCTCTCCCCATCTACCTCTATCCTGACAGCAGTGTTACACGTGTGCACCACACACAGTGGGTAGCTGTGTGATTTGTTGGGGAGAATGGACAATGTCTCCTGTAGCCTGCCATACATAGGGGGTATGTGTAGCATCCCCATCTGTTAACAGATAGTGAAGCACCTCCCCAGTACCTGCAACCCCCCAATCTTATTTTCCATTAAAAAAATCCAGAATACACATCAACTAGAATGCACTACCTTTCCACCCAGTACCCCCAAATTTATGTCAGAGGTCTGAGGGGCAAAATCAAGTGAGACAATGGGTAAGAAGCACCCAATGACTGAAAACAGCCACTACCATGGATAGAACAAGAAATTCAACAAATGGTAGAAATCGGGCATATTGAAATTGAACTGATTTTCATTAGTTATTTTTCCATTATAGGTTATTACAAGATATTGAGTAGAGTTCCCTGTGCTATACAGTAGGTCCTTGTTGCTTATTTTATATATAGTAGTGTTTATGTGTTAATCCCAAACTCCTAATTTATCCCTCCCCTCCCCTTTCATAATCATAAGTTTGTTTTCTATGTCTGTGAGTCTATTTCTGTTTTGTAAATAAGTTCATTTGTATCATTTTTTAGATTCCACATATAGGTGATATCATATGATATTTGTCTTTCTCTATCTAATCCACTTCACTTAGTATGATAATCTCTGGGTCATTAGTTTTCTTTTTTTATTTGTTGGTAAAGTGGAATATTTCCTCACATTGTAAAGAGTTAAATATTTATCCTGAAGTCCTAAGGAATATGTTAAAATATATAAGGTTTTCAATATTAAAAATTGTTTTATGATGCATTAACAATTTCATAATCAAAATAAAGTATTATAAATAGCTAGATCAACAAGATTATAGCCAGAATGAAATTATAAAATTTATACAATTCCATTCAATTTATGTCAATGTACTTCTAAAAGCATCATAAATGAAATGAGAAATTTTCTCAGAAATAATAAATTATCAAAATTGGACCAGGAAGAAATAGAAAACCTGAGGGAAGTAATGATTGTAGCAACAGTTGGAAAGATAATCGAGGATCCTACACATGCGATCCAGATCATTTTATAGCTGAAACTTGCCAAGTATCATCAATGGACAGTTCAATGTTACCTGAAATGTTCCCCAATGTCAAAAAAGAAAAGATTTTTGGTGCAAGCCGACAAGGTAAATAGTCAATAAACTTAACCCCCTTTTTTTTTTTTTTTTTGCGGTACGCGGGCCTCTCACTGTTGTGGCCTCTCCCGTTGCGGAGCACAGGCTCCAGACGCGCAGGCTCAGCGGCCATGGCTCACGGGCCCATCCGCTCTGCAGCATGTGGGATACTCCCGGACCGGGGCACAAACCTGCGTCCCCTGCATCGGCAGGAGGACTCTCAACCACTGCGCCTCCAGGGAAGCCCTAACCACTTTTGAGGTATAAATATGATCAGAGTATGATAATTTAAGAAATAATGGTCACATACATATCTCTCACTTTCAAAAACGTCTTGAAGAGATTTTAGGTAAAGCTGTAAATAAAAATATTCATTCCTACTTAAATCAACATGCATTTATTGCAGTTTGTTTAAATGTAAAAGTGCAAATGGACTTGGAGACAAGATTCAGGCTAGTTCTGCAGTATAATGTGAGCTACAAACGTTTTCTCTTGAGCTGACAAAGTAGATGTGAAAGAAAATATATATTTGCTTCCAGAATGGGTTAGCTTTGAAATTATTTGTTTTAGTTCCAGGTTGTTAAAGATGTGTAATTTCTCTAACTGGTGTCAATTTTTATCAGGAGCCAATGATAACTGTGAAGTTTCCTGGTATGATTTATAACAAGCAGAGCCTTGCAACAAGCTTTGAGTAAGCCTAAGTGAACCATATCAGATTTGTTTAGTAAAGCTGTGCTAATAGATTTTTGAAATCTGTGGTATGTCTCTGTGAAACCCAGTGGGGTGGATATAGTACCTGTCATCTATAGTTATAATTTGAGAATAAATGCAATACTGAACCAAAATTGCATTATGAATGCAGAGCTTTTGTATTTGGTGGTACATAAAGATATTTTTAAAGCCTCAGTACAGTTTGCTAGAAATGATTTATTAATGTGGCGAAAATGAAATAATACTGAACAGCAATGTTTAATGGGTGGTCTTGTAAGGAAACGACTGGAGATATCAACCACAAATGTTGTCAAGTCTCAAAAATGAGAAGAAACCAGAAAAATAATGATTAGCAGATAACACATAGAATATTGGAATGGATAGCATCATATTTCAACTCCTGATGCCAATGTAAGCTTGCTTTCACTAGAAGCAGAATTGATGGCTGGTAAAATTGGTTCATTTTCCAGCTTTATAAATATTTCAGAATCACTTTCCAGATTGCTTTTACCAGTTAATCCTGTCACCAGGGTAGCAATGCAAGAGGGTCCACTCTTCTGCATCCTGTCCAATGCTTGGTACTGTTAGACTTTCTGTGTGTGCGCCATCATTATGGTGTGAAAATTAAATCAGTGTTGCTTTTAGTTTCACGTCTTAGAATATCAAGTTAGATGGGAAGTTTTATGCATATGTCAACGTACACAAATATTTTAGTCATAAAACCTATTTTTCTATCGGTTTGTGGGTATTTTTACCGTTTTAAAAGATCTTTCCTATATTCTGAATACCAATTCTTTGTTGAATTTAATGTAAGTATATCATTTCACACAGGTACTTCTATTTTAATTTAGTTTTTCATTTTGTTGGTCATGCATAGTTTACTTTTAAGGAAGATGAATTTTCACATTTTCTTTTCTTTTTTTTTTGACAGACAAGTACCTTTTAATATGAAAAGAATTCATGCAACCAATTCTAAAAGGATGAATGCATCATAGGGATAAATGGGCAAGGACACAAACACAATTTTCAAACTACAGAAATGGTCTTCTGAGAGCTTTTCTTTCTTTTTAAAAAATTTTTTCTTGTCATATAAAAAATGTGTAATGTTTTAAACAAAACACATTTTTTAATAGCTGTGGACATTTTGCTGAGTGACAATACTGCCCGAGATGCCCCTAAGCCACCCATTTCCCCAAATGCCTTCCTCATTAGAGAACTTTCCCCTGCTTCTCAGAGATGAAACAAGAGGCCAGCTCTCCTTTTCCCCCATTGTTTAACTACCATTTTTTATCACTGTTGTTGTAGTAAGAACACTTAGCATGACATCTACCCTCTTGACAAAGTTTTAGGTGCACAATACAGTACTGTTAACTACAAGTACAATGGTGTACACCAGAGCTCTAAAATTCACTCACCTTCGGGAGCGCGGGGGAAGATGGCGGAAGAGTAAGACGCGGAGATCACCCTCCTCCCCACAGATACATCAAAAATACATCTACACGTGGAACAACTCCTACAGAACACCTACTGAATGCTGGCAGAAGACCTCAGACCTCCCCAAAGGCAAGAAAGTCCCCACGTACCTGGAAGGGATTAAGAGCGCTGCTTAAAGGAGCTCCAGAGACGGGCGCGAGCCGCGGCTAACAGCGTGGACCCCAGAGACGGGCGGGAGACGCTAAGGCTGCTGCTGCCGCCACCAAGAAGCCTGTGTGCGAGCACAGGTCACTCTCCACAACCCCCTTCCGGGGAGCCTGTGCAGCCCGCGACTGCCAGGGTCCCGGGACCCAGGGACAACTTCCCCGGGAGAACGCACGGCGCACCTCAGGCTCGTGCAATATCACGCCGGCCGGCGCCTCAGGCTGCTGCAACGTCACGCCGGTCGGCGCCTCACGCTGCTGCAACGTCACGCCGGCCGGCGCCTCACGCTCGTGCAACGTCACGCCGGCCGCCGCCTCACGCTCGTGCAACGTCACGCCGGCCGCCGCCTCACGCTCGTGCAACGTCATGCCGGCCTCTGCCGCCGCAGGCCCGCCCCGCACTCCGTGCCCCTCCCTCCCCGCACTCCGTGCCCCTCCCTCCCCACCAGCCTGAGTGAGCCAGAGCCCCCGAATCAGTGGCTCCATTAACCCCGTCCTGTCTGAGCGAAGAACAGACGCCCTCCTGCGACCTGCAGGCAGAGGCGGGGCCAAATCCAAAGCTGAGTCCCGGGACCTGTGCGAACAAAGAGAAAGGGAAATCTCTCCCAGCAGCCTCAGGAGCAGCGGATTAAAGCTCCACAATCAACTTGATGTACCTGCATCTGTGGAATACCTGAATAGGCAACGAATCATCCCAAATTGAGCAGGTGGACTTTGAGAGCAAGATTTACTATTTTTTCCCCTTTTCCTCCTTTTGTAAGTGTGTATGTGTATGATTCTGTGTGAGATTTTGTCTGTATAGCTTTGCGTTCACCATTTGTCCTAGGGTTTTATCTGTCCTTTTTTCTTTTTAAAAAAGCTTTTTCTTAATAATTATTTTTTATTCTAATAACTTTATTTTATTTTATCTTACTTTATTTTATTTTATCCTTTCTTTCTTTCTTTCTTTCTTTCTTTCTTTCTTTCTTTCTTTCTCTCTTTCTTTCTTTCTCTCTTTCTACTTTTTCTCCCTTTTATTCTGAGCCGTGTGGATAAAAGGCTCTTGGTGCAGCAGCCAGGAGTCAGTGCTGTGCCTCTGAGGTGGGAGAGCCAACTTCAGGACACTGGTCCATAAGAGACCTCCCAGCTCCACATAATATCAAATGGCGAAAATCTCCCAGAGATCTCCATCTCAACACCAGCACCCAGCTTCACTCAACGACCAGCAAGCTACAGTGCCGGACACCCTATACCAAACAACTAGCAAGACAGGAACACAACCCCACCCATTAGCAGAGAGGCTGCCTAAAATCATAATAAGTCCACAGACACCCCAAAACACACAACCAGACGTGGACCTGCCCACCAGAAAGACAAGATCCAGCCTCATCCTCCAGAACACAGGCACTAGTCCCTTCCACCAGGAAGCCTACACAACCAGCACCCAGGTCCACGTCCAAACTTAGCAAACCAGGTCCAAACTTAGCAGAAGGAAAGAAATCATAAAGATCAGATCAGAAATAAATGAAAAAGAAATGAAGGAAATGATAGCAAAGATCAATAAAACTAAAAGCTGGTTCTCTGAGAAGATAAACAAAATTGATAAACCATTAGCCAGACTCATCAAGGAAAAAAGGGAGAAGACTCAAATCAATAGAATTAGAAATGAAAAAGGAGAAGTAACAACTGACACTGCAGAAATACAAAAGATCATGAGAGATTACTACAAGCAACTCTATGCCAATAAAATGGACAACATGGAAGAAATGGACAAATTCTTAGAAATGCACAACCTGCCACGACTGAATCAGGAAGAAATAGAAAATATGAACAGACCAATCACAAGCACTGAAATTGAAACTGTGATTAAAAAGCTTCCAACAAGCAAAAGCCAAGGACCAGATGGCTTCACAGGCGAATTCTATCAAACATTTAGAGAAGAGCTAACACCTATCCTTCTCAAACTCTTCCAAAATATAGCAGAGGGAGGAACACTCCCAAACTCATTCTACGAGGCCACCATCACCCTGATACCAAAACCAGACAAGGATGTCACAAAGAAAGAAAACTACAGGCCAATATCACTGATGAACATAGATGCAAAAATCCTCAACAAAATACTAGCAAACAGAATCCAACAGCACATTAAAAGGATCATACACCATGATTAAGTGGGGTTCATTCCAGGAATGCAAGGATTCTTCAATATATGCAAATCAATCAGCGTGATACACCATATTAACAAATTGAAGGAGAAAAACCATATGATCATCTCAATAGGTGCAGAGGAATCTTTCGACAAAATTCAACACCCATTAATGATAAAAACCCTGAAGAAAGTAGGCATAGAGGGAACTTTCCTCAACATAATAAAGGCCATATATGACAAACCCACAGCCAATATCATCCTCAATGGTGGAAAACTGAAAGCATTTGCACTAAGATCAGGAGCAAGATAAGGTTGCCCACTCTCACCACTCTTATTCAACATAGTTTTGGAAGTTTTAGCCACAGCAATCAGAGAAGGAAATGAAATAAAAGGAATCCAAATTGGAAAAGAAGAAGTAAAGCTGTCACTGTTTGCAACTGACATGATACTATACATACAGAATCCTAAAGATGCTACCAGAAAACTACTAGAGCTAATCAATGAATATGGTAAAGTAGCAGGATACAAAATTAATGCACAAAAATCTCTTGCATTCCTATACAATAATGATGAAAAATCTGAAAGTGAAATCAAGAAAACACTCCCATTTACCATTGCAACAAAAAGAATAAAATATCTAGGAATAAACCTACCTAAGGAGACAAAAGACCTGTATGCAGAAAATTATAAGACACTGATGAAAGAAATTAAAGATGATACAAATAGATGGAGAGATATACCATGTTCTTGGATTGGAAGAATCACATTGTAAAAATGACTCTACTACCCAAAGCAATCTACAAATTCCATGCAATCCCTATCAAACTACCACTGGCATTTTTCACAGAACTAGAACAAAAAATTTCACAATTTGTATAGAAACACAAAAGACCCCAAATAGCCAAAGCAATCTTGAGAACGAAAAACAGAGCTGGAGGAATCAGGCTCCCTGACTTCAGACTATACTACAAAGCTACAGTAATCAAGACAGTATGGTACTGGCACAAAAACAGAAAGATAGCTCAATGGAACAGTATAGAAAGCCCAAAGATAAACCCACGCACATATGGTCACCTTATCTTTGATAAAGGAGGCAAGAATGTACAGTGGAGAAAGGACAGCCTCTTCAATAAGTGGTGCTGGGAAAACTGGACAGGTACATGTAAAAGTATGAGATTAGAACACTAACACCATACACAAAAATAAGCTCAAAATGGATTAAAGACCTAAATGTAAGGCCAGAAACTATCAAACTCTTAGAGGAAAACAGGCAGAACACTCTATGACATAAATCACAGCAAGATCCTTTTTGACCCACCTCCTAGAGAAATGGAAATAAAAACAAAAATAAACAAATGGGACCTAATGAAACTTCAAAGCTTTTGCACAGCAAAGGAAACCATAAACAAGACCAAAAGACAACCCTCAGAATGGGAGAAAATATTTGCAAATGAAGCAACTGACAAAGGATTAATCTCCAAAATTTATAAGCAGCCCATGCAGCTCAAAAACACAAACAACCCAATCCAAAAATGGGCAGAAGACCTAAATAGACATTTCTCCAAAGAAGATATACAGATTGCCAACAAACACATGAAAGAATGCTCAACATCATTAATCATTAGAGAAATGCAAATCAAAACTACAATGACATATAATCTCACACCAGTCAGAATGGCCATCATCAAAATATCTAGAAACAATAAATGCTGGAGAGGGTGTGGAGAAAAGGGAACACTCTTGCACTGCTGGTGGGAATGTGAATTGGTACAGCCACTATGGAGAACAGTATAGAGTTTCCTTAAACAACTACAAATAGAACTACCATATGACCCAGGAATCCCACTACTGGGCATATACCCTGAGAAAACCATAATTCAAAAAGAGTCATGTACCACAATGTTCATTGCAGCTCTATTTACAATAGCCAGGAAATGGAAACAACCTAAGTGTCCATCATCAGATGAATGGATAAAGAAGATGTGGCACATATATACAATGAAATATTACTCAGCCATAAAAGGAAACGAAATTGAGTTATTTGTAGTGAGGTGGATGGACCTAGAGTCTGTCATACAGAGTGAAGTAAGTCAGAAAGAGAAAGACAAATACCGTATGCTAAGAGATATATATATGGAATATAAGAAAAAAAAATGTCATGAAGAACCTAGGAGTAAGATGGGAATAAAGACACAGACCTACTAGAGTATGGACTTGAGGATATGGGGAGGGGGAAGGGTAAGCTGTGTCAAAGTGAGAGAGTGGCATGGATATATATACACTACCAAACGTAAAATAGATAGCTAGTGGGAAGCAGCCGCATAGCACAGGGAGATCAGCTCGGTGCTTTGTGACCACCTAGAGGGGTGGGATAGGGAGGGTGGGAGGGAGGGAGATGCCAAGAGGGAGGAGATATGGGAACATATGTATATGTATAACTGATTCACTTTGTTATAAAGCAGAAACTAACACACCATTGTAAAGCAATTATACTCCAATAAAGATGTAAAAAAATACATAAGTTATTAAACACTTTCTTGAATGTTTAAAAATTCATATTCACTTAAAAAAAATAAATTAAAAAATAAAATAAAATTCACTCACCTTATAACCGAAACTTCATACATGTTGAACAGTAACTCCCCAGGTGTCAGGTGAGCACCATTCCACTCTGTGTGTCTATGTGTTTGACTGCTTTGGATACCTCCTAAAAGTGGAGCTGTATTGCATTTGTCTGTGTCTGGCTTATCCATGTTGTCGCATACGGCAGGATTTTTTTTTTTTTCTTTTTTGCATTCCTCTAAAATTCTTTCTTTTAGGGCAAAATGGTGCAAAAGGGGACTTATGTTGAATTTCCGAAATCTGGGATAGATTTTTTTTTTAATAGATCTTCATTGGAGTATAACTGCTTCACAATACTGTGTTAGTTTCTATTGTACAACAAAGTGAATCAGCTATACGTATACATATATCCCCATATGCTCTCCCTCTTGCATCTCCCTCCCTCCCTCCATATCCCACCCCTCTAGGTGGTCACAAAGCACCAAGCTGATCTCCCTGTGCTATGCGGCTGCTTCCCACTAGCTAGCTATTTTACATTCGGTAGTGTATATATGTCGATGCTACTCTCACTTTGCCCCAGCTTCCCCCCCTCACTATGTTATACACCTAAGGCTAATATAATATTATTCATCAACTATACCTCAACAAAAGAATAATTTTTGACAGAAGGAAGACCATATGAGGACACAGCAAGAATCATCTACAAGCCAAATAGAGAGGTCTGAAGAAAAAGGAGCCCTGCTGGCACCTTAACCTCAGACTTCCAGCCTCCAGAATGAAATAAATGTCTGTGTTTAAGCCACCCAGTCTGTGATGTTTGTTAGAGCAGCCTGAGCAGAGGAAGACAGACTTTGATACAGAGCAGTGGGGTTCTGCCGTAACAAATACCTAAAAATATGGAAGCAGCTTTGGAAGTGGGTGATGGAGAGATGCTAGAAGAGTTTTGAGGTACATGTGAGAAAATGCCTGGATTGCTGTGAAGGGACTGTTGGTAGAAATATGAACATTAAAGGTGAGTCTGGGGAGTATCAGAAAGAAAAGAGGAGAGCTGTAGATAAATCCTCTGTCTTCTTTGATGGTACACAGATAATTCTGAATGTTGGTAGAAGTACATGATGAGTTCTGGGACAGAAACGAGGAACAGGTTATTGGAAACGGGAGAAAAGGGCCATTCTTGATACAAGGTGGCCGGGAACCTGGCTGAACTGAGTTTTTGTGTTTGGAGGCGGAACTTACACAGTGAAGCTGGATATTTAGCTGAGATTTCTCAGCTAAGTGCTAAAACGTGGCCTGCCTTCCCCTCACTGCTTTTAGTAAAATGTGAGAGGAAAGAGATGAATTGGAGAAAATGTTAAGTCAGAAGGAACTAGAACTTGAAGATTTACAAAATTCTCAGCCTATTTATACCGTAAACAATGTGAGTGTGCTCTGGAGCCTTGTAAGACTTCTGGTCCTTTCCAAAATGTCCATGGACCTATTTGGTCCATGCCAAGCGGTTTTTGTCAGGACCAAGTATCAAGGACATTTTGGTGTGGACCAAATGTCTTACAGATAGTTTGAACGAACCAAATGTCTCCTAACCATTCTGGAGAGAAAGCCTAAGGACTAGAACTAAATAAAGAGATTACGGGGTAATATGCATGGAAACACTACACTTGGACTAAAGGACACAGAGACCAGATAAGTGGAGAAACACTGGTGGACTTCTGTAGGATGGCACGGTAGAACCAGTCGGCAACAAATTTGCCTTATTCTTAAAGAAAAGAGAAGAAGGACCCCAAGGCCACTCGGAGTTTAACAGGGCTAAAGGCTAAGGCTCCTCCATTTGAAAGGGTGGGGCTACCTCCTTCATTTCAACCTGCAGGCTGTCTCTGGCCAGTGCCTTAGGGGCAAGGCTGCCACCAAGGCTGAGGGGGCCAGGCGGCTGCCCCCATGAGCCTGACAGGCCATAGCTTCCCTTCATACCCGAAGGTCACACCCCCCACACCAAAGTCACCCACACGTTCTGGTGCCCAGTTCCCTTTGGTCTTTCCCGGGTGCAGGTCACAGCTCTGGCCTTTCCAGGGCTGCAAGGGGGCATGTGGCTGGAGGTGGGTGCTGTCAAAGGCCAGGAGATGCTTTGCTTCCTGGGGAAAGTCGCCTTTCCGAGGCAGCTGGGTCTTTGGCCTAGGGAGTCCCATGGGCTGCAGAATGGGTGCCCCTTAACATCCTAGGCGGCACCCACCTCCCCCCTGGTCTTGCTCCCCGGCACCCTCTGCCGTCTGGAAGTCCGAAGCAGTCTCCTTCCTTCCAGGTCGGCGCCCCCAGGTCATAGGGAGTCTTTCAGGCGTCAGGGCAGAACGCAAAGGGGGAGGGGCCCCGTGGCCGCCCTGGCGCAGCAGGAGAACTTGCGTTTGTCCAGCACCTTCTGGGTGTGCCAGGGCACACTCGTCCCACGGCCATCCTCAAGCAACCTCTGTACGTGCGAAGGGGCGCCAGGTCCCGCTCGGAGCTCTGACCGCAGGCTCAGCCCTGTGCTGGACATCCCTCCAGCAGGCGCTGCCGTGGGAAGCTGGCCCGCAGCCTCCACAAGGCATGCTCCGCAGCAGGGAAGAGGTGATGTTGCTTCGGTTCTGCCAGGTGGACACCGTGGCCCGTGCTTTGCAGGCAGTGAGAGGGCAGTTTCTTCCAGGCAGGCGGTGGCCAGCCCTCACCCTGCTCTCCAAGTGATACATTAATGCATTATCTCTAAAGGATTTTTAAATTAAGAAAAATAAGATAAAAGAAGGTATCTGAGTCAAAGTTCTGTAATTAATCATCAAATAACTAAAAATGGAAAAGTTAAAAAATGGTTATCTCTGGAGAGGGGACCTGAAGCAGGGGAGGGAGGCTGATAACTTATTTTTTCAATATCCCATTTTTAAAAAATTGTTATTGCCCATACATAAAGCAGAATGAAAGGAAAGTTATAAATAATGGGGAAAAACGTTTCTCCTCTACTTTTATATACCTGAGTTAGCTAATTTAACTTCACTTTATTTCTTTTTCTTATGTGTACAATAATTTTATTTATTCTTTTTATTCATCATCCAAACTTTTCTTATTTCCCCAGTTGCTTAAGGAAAACACATTGTTTTAATTATAACTTTATTTGGCAAGTAACCCAGAAAACATCTAAATCATAAATACATCCTAAACACCGAAACATTTTTCAACTAAATGAAAACTATTAAATAAAATTAGGCATGACAATCAGAATCATCAATCTCTAAAAGTTATGAATGGTCTAAGCATTTTCATGACAATTTTCAATTAACTTCCATCTAAATATCTCTTCTGAAGCTGCTGTCTTTCACGAAAACAATATTCAGAGTAAAATTCAAAATGTTTACTAATTAATGTAAACATTTCTGTCTTATTAAACTAGTTGTTTTTTGTATTTTTCTGTAAGTCCACGAAAGAGGTGTAGTATGCAGGCACCATTACACAGTATATGGATTTTATGGGCTAGCTTCATTTCAAGCACTGGCTCAAAGAGAGAATTCTTTCTGAGCATGAATCAGCAAACTTAAAAATAAGTGTTTGGATCAAATCCATTTCCGAATCAGAGATTTACATATTTTTCTGTTTCTGCGTCTTTAAACATAGCTTCACTGAACCTAGAGACCCATGTATTAGAATTTCAAATTTTATTTGTAATGACAAAGAAAAATATATTATTACTGTTACACTGGAAAGGAGAGAATAAATAGGTTCTGTCTGAAATGTGTATGTGATTCTATATTAAGGATATCATATACAAATGATTAAAATAAAATGGAAGTAACCTAAATTGTTACAGATCAAGTAACTTATAGATTTCCCAGTAGAAACAATGATTAAAATAATGTAATATGCATTGACCAGAAAAGCTAAATCAAACTACAAAAGACTGTGATAATGGACTATTTTATATTATTCTGTGCAAATATTATTTGGAGCTACCAAAACCAGAGAGTTATGCACTAATATACATATCACAACCACGCCTGCGGAATGGTACTGGAGTCGATTATGTAAATCACAGAAGTATATAACAGGATCATAATTATTGACAATTACTTAGGCTGAAGGTGAAACAATAAATAAAGTTGGTTGTAGAAATTACATAAAATCCCAAGCTTTTCAAAATATTTGCTGTAGGTAAGAAATTATGAAACCTGGATTTTATGCCATTGAAAGACATAATAATTAGAAAATATGTTTATATGGGTGAATAATAGTATTTTAACATTTTATTATCATTTATATCATTTATTATCATTTAACATTTTATTATCAGTATTATCAGTATCATTTTATTGTTTTCCTTTACTACTGACTGAATAACTTTCAACCATTTTTGAAAATAACTTTGATCATTAACTATCAAGAACTTGTCTAGTTTCATTTAAGGAAATGGTTCTAATATTTCAGCCTTAAAATTGGTGCTGGCTGTGAAGTATTGGTGAAGCACACAGAAAAATTCTTATGAATGAGAGGGGGCATTATGAGGCTACTTTTGTTTTTACTCATTGAGATAGTTTTACTTTTGTCCTTTAATCTGTTAATGTAACATGTTACGTTGATAGTCTTCTAAGGTATATCTGTCTTTACGATTTTGGGCACCTCTGGTCCTAAGGAAGATTGCCTTTAATTCCGTCTGTTGTTTCTCTTGTCTCATACTTGGCTCATTTTGTGAGTTTTTATGTTTTACATGTGAATTGATGACTGGCTGAGTTGGTGGGTCCTGTGAGGCTGGGTTGAGGGGTTTTCACTTTGTGGAAACTGGTGTTTGCCTCTGCTGAGCACTCGGAATAGCTCCCACTGGAATCATTGTACATTGATGATCCTGCTTTGGTTTTGATAGGCTTTACTAATAGATAATCTCAAACCCCACATCATTATAAGCACAGGCCTGTATTTACAAATTCTTACGTAAGAAAAAAAAGATCCATCCAAACTCAGGCAAAACAGACACGTTTGTGTATGTACGTGTTTCCATTTGCTAGAAATGAAGACGTTTTTCTCTCACTGTGCTTTCTCTGAGCCTGTATTTCTCCAAAGGTCTCGCTTTACATGGGAATGGAGGGGAGTTATCCCCTATTCATCTCCAAATCCTCACCTTGCATAAGCACCAAAAACCTTGCCTTTTGTCACCCATGTAATTCCCCAAATCCCACGGCCCCATATTAGGCAGATACTCTGAGAGTCCAGGCACACTGTGAGCCTCCCAGTTTTGCTGCACATTAGGAAATAGAAATATTTTACATACGAAGGTAAAAAGTGTCTTAACCTGGCACTGCCATTCCAGAATTCTATCATCCATGTTGAAATTAGTGTTATTGAATTCAGATTCAGCTGCTCACTGCTCAAAAGCCATAAATTGGAGAGACAAATTTTAGCAGAAGGGAAAGCCTCTTTAATCAGAAAAGACGGCAATCTGAGGAGAAGTTGGACTTGTGTCCTAAGATCAACTCTGAAGATTCTGCTCAGTCATGACAGTTTTTAAGGGAAAAAAAGGGGGAAGAATGTCAGTGAATCATCAGCAGGAGGTTGAGCTCTGCATCATTCTCCATTGTGTGCAGACTGGCTGACTCTTCAGATGTTATCTTGCCCACACGATCAGCCTGCAGAATTGCTAAGGGGTCTATTGGGGTACAGATCTACTCATTCTTTTTTTTTTTTAAAACAAATTATTTAATAAATTTAAACAAAAACATGACCTACGAGCAAGCAAAAAACTCCATGAATGAATTAGTTCTTCATGTAAGAAAGGGAAATGGTGGGGAGTTTTGCATTCCCCTGATTTAATACCCAATTCTGAGCTCCCTTAGACAATCATTCACGAGACAGCTTTGAGCACCGGTTCAGCATTCACAAGAGGGCCTCTGATTCTCCTGGTCTCGCTTTTGAAGTGAGTCTGATCTTGATGCTACAGTCACTTGTCAACATCAAATGAGACCCCTACAACCTACACAGTACCTACATTGTTCTATGTCTTCTTGTTTTCATTTATTTACTTTTTTAAAATTTTTATTGAGGTATAATTGATTAGCAATGTTGTGTTAGTTTCTGCTGTACAGCAAAGTGAATCAGTTATACATATACATATATCCACTCTTTTTTAGATTCTGTTCCCATATAGGTCATTACAGAGTACTGAGTAGAGTTCCCTGTGCTGTACAGTAGGTCCTTATTAGTTATCTATTTTATATATAGTAGTGTGTATATGTCAATCCCAATATCCCAATTTATCCCTCCTCCCCCCTTACCCCCCAGTAACCATAAGTTTATTTTCTATATCTGTCACTCTATTTAGTCATTCTTTACTTAATTCTTCATTCTTACTTATTTTAATCTAGGAAAAAGGATCAACAGGTTAGGCAAGGCATGGTGTACATTCAGGAGAGCATAAGTCAGGAGTTAAATTGCCTAGTGATCTCATTCCTATAATTAGGTTCTTTCATGTTTAGAGGGGAAAAGAAATGGGCCAACAGGAAAGGGGCAAAAGAGCTTCTTTCATTAGGAAGCTCTGTTCCATGGAAACATCTTCCATTATTACCTCTAGCTAGATGTAGCCAGCCAGTAACAAACTTCAGAAGATTCTGGTGCCTTCTCGCCAGGTCACCCCTTATCCCTTCATTGAAGGGAGTGATCTCTGGACCTTCCCAAGGAATATAAAAAGTAGAAATTTCTCAGATCTTACACTGTAAATCCAATCTAACATCACCTATTCCCGGAGACTTTAGAGACCTTCCTATAATGTTACTGCCAACCAAAAGTTGTTACTTGCCATCTGCCTCTACAAGGATTAGGTCAGTAGCCACTGCATCTGCTGACCTTCAGTACACCCTGAAAGGAGTTCAGGGTGGAGGTCAGGAAGGGGGCCCTCTGTGCTCTGGGAGAAACTGGCAGAACAGGCCTTCAGTTAGTTAGATATTTTCAAGACACGATTTTATGAACCCAACGTCTTGCATCTCTTCAAATCTAGAAAAACACTAAAATTATTCATGGAAACATCTGCTTCTTATGACCAGCAGCAACCTTGTGCCAAAATGTGTGCTTGGCTGCACGACCCCCCTTCACCAAAATCACATGTGTACGGACCTCACCCCCACCCCTCTGGAGCGGTTCCTTGGAGCTCTCTGAGAAGCTGTCTCCTGGGCTCTAGTCCTCATTTTGCCCCAAATAAAACTTAACTCACAACTCTCACCTTGCGCATTTTTTTCAGTCTACACAACACTGAAGATACACTGATGTCTCAATCTTATTTACCATAGGGCATCATTCCATTCAGAGTTCAAGGTGATATCACAGCAGTTTATTAGGCAAATTCTGTCTTTCCTTTCCAGAACACTGAATTTTTAGCCAGGATCAAGTCCACTTCTCAATGTATTCTCCCTTATCTAACCTTATGTATCTCCTACTCTTGTTCAACTTCCTTTAAAGATACATCTCTCCAAACATGTTATACAGGTTCCTTCCAGCACATATTTAATGAGCTTTATTTTTCTCATTTATGGCAGGAGAATTAAGATACTTTCTTTTTCTTTTTCTGGAGCAGAGACAGTACTCCCAGTTTGGGTGATGCTGTATCCTCATGGTGGTTATTTGCACAAAGAAGTGTGTTGGTTTGGAAGATCTTGAGAGGAACAAGCTTTATCATGCAATATGTCTACTTAAGGTGGAAACACTATGCAGTCTGCAGACAAGGAAACCTGTTTTTTTTAAAAAAAAAATTTTCTGGAAAAAGACAAAAAATGTTACTCTTAGACAGGAAGTTTTGAGAGGGTTTGGATATTCATATTTCCCAGATGTGTGCACTCAGAGGCTATTATTCTCAGACTAAAGGTCCCTTTCCGACTCTAACAGGGGTCCAACTTTGATATACTGTATCCACATGACTTTGGATTACTCTTCATCATTTATAATTATATCCTGAAGCTGCTATTCAGCAGGGTCTGACCATTAACTCTAGAAGATAAGACTTTCCATTAAAACATCATAAAGACACTCTCAGATACACAGCGTGATCTAAGTTGTTAATTAATACTTCTGAACATGACAGTTTCTTTTTGCAAAGCTTTTTATTTTCTAACATCTTTATTGGAGTATAATTGCTTTACAATGGTGTGTGAGTTTCTGCTTTATAACAAAGTAAATCAGCTATACATATACACATATCCCCATATCCCCTCCCTCTTGTGTCTCCCTCTCACCCTCCCTATCCCACCCCTCTAGGTGGTCACAAAGCACCAAGCTGATCTCCCTGTGCTATGTGGCTGCTTCCCGCTAGCTATCTGTTTTACATTTGGTAGTGTATATATGTCCATGCCACTCTCTCACTTCGTCCCAGCTTACCCTTCCCCCTCCCAGTGTCCTCAAGTCTTATGTTTTAAATTTATTTTATTGAAGTATAGTTGATTTACAATGTTATGTTAATTTCTGCTGTACAGCAAAGTGATTCAGTTAATATATTCCCACTTTACAGAGGAGAAAACTGATATAAAGAGAAGTTGAATAACGACTCCTGATTCTAGCCCAGAATTTTGGCATTTAACATTTTACTCAGCTGCCCTGACAGACACTCTCGACTATTCCTCACAAACTCCCAGTATAGTATTTATAGTCTAAATGTCCCCTCACCATGTTGCTTCTTTACCTGTTTTTTATTGATCAGCCCCTTGCAAAGCCTCTCAGCATCTGAGCTACTAATTGCTTATCAAGGGCGACAGATGAGATGATGACATCCTGATACAACTTTCTTCATTCTTATATCAAGACAACTCTACTTCTAAAAACAACTTTTTTTTTGTCTTTGTCATAAACAGGTTGGTTAAAACAACTTCACTTAAGTCATAAACAAGTGGATTTGAAATTATATCAAACCACAACACAACCATTTCAGAAAATGATTTCTTGGCAGACATTGTAGCCAAATGTACTCTTAACTTTCCTCTGAATGTTGAGGCAACAAACAAGGGACAGAGAGAAGAAAGCAGGAAGTAACTGGGAGTGAAAAAGAGAGAAAGCACAAAGGGAGACGTACAATCAGGGTCGATTATTATTCAACCTAATCACTTCATCTACTTTAAAAATAGCCTTTAAAAATTATCTTTTATGTATTCTGTATATTTTCTTTGGGGCTTCATATTGGTCAATATTCTGATGCAAGAGAACAGACTCTACCCTAGACAATTAGAATTGAAGTATTTATTAGAGCATGTCAGAAGGCTTACAGAATTATTGAGATGGCTGAATAAAACTCTGTAGGGGGGCTTCCCTGGTGGCGCAGTGGTTGAGAGTCCGCCTGCCGAGGCAGGGAACACGGGTTCGTGCCCCGGTC
This sequence comes from Orcinus orca, assembly GCF_937001465.1. NCBI lineage: Eukaryota > Metazoa > Chordata > Mammalia > Artiodactyla > Delphinidae > Orcinus > Orcinus orca. The sequence goes on from NC_064562.1 coordinate 6,090,882, forward strand.
CGGGAAGATCCCACATGCCGCGGAGCGGCCGGGCCCGTGAGCCATGGCCGCTGAGCCTGCGCGTCCGGAGCCTGTGCTCCGCAAAGGGAGAGGCCACAACAGTGAGAGACCCGCGTACCGCAAAAAAAAAAAAAAAAAAAAAACAACTCTGTAGGGTGAGATTCCAGAATCCATTCCCAAGTCTATACTGCAGAACCAGGCTGCCGAAGGAGCTGCTTCTCCTGCCCTCATCAGGAGGCTGTTTGTCAAATCAGGAGATGTCCCTTATTACACACACAGAGACACAGGGCTGCCCCAGTCTGAGCTGCTAAATAAGCTAATTTCTGGTTCCAGAGGGCATCACTGTGCTCCAGTCAGGAAAGCTCAGGTGCAAAATCGGAAGCTGCCACTATAGCTTCAGGGTGCCACATCATCATTTTCTACTATCATGAAGCGATTTCTGCTAAATCAGCAAGGCTGGGAGACACGGTATGTCTCCAGAACCATTCCACATTTGTTCTAACACACACTGATAAAATGCATGCCCAGTATTCCATTATCTCAGCTCAAATTTCAAGTCTCATGTTACTGCACCTGATGTGGAACCTGAATAAAACTTGGATCACCAGCTGAAAATGAATTGGCTTGGCTAACCTTAAGAAATCCCAAAATGCTTTTAAATTGAGTCTTCTCTCCACATAAGACACAGAAAGTGTAGCTTTCTCCTTCTCCTTTGTTTCCTCCTCCACCTCTGTCCCCTTCCCTCTCTTCCCCTCCCTCTCCCCCTTCTCAGGCTCCCGCTCCTTGTTTAGATGTTTCTATGTCCACTTCACCTGCTTCATCTATTTGTGCTTCTCTTTCTCTTTCTTAACTTCCTTCTCCACTCATTTCTCCTTTCTCTTCCTTGTTTTCATTTTCTCCCTTTTCTTCATTAACATTTTCTCTTATTTCTTTGTTCTTCTTTTCTTCACCTCTAATTATTTATTTGAAAAAAACACTCATATTTGAATTAGCATGAAAAGAGAATCCATTTTCTTTACTAGGGTTCAACTATGATCTTAGGACAAAGATTGAAGACAGCTATTCTGGTCCCCAAAGAATCGTAATGGATATCGTAAGTTCAGATCTTTCATTTTACCGATGCTGGCCTAAGGCAGTAATAAATCATGTTTCAAACAGTACACTGAATAAAAGAAACTACAAATACTCTTGGATCAATAGCCTGGGGTTTTATCATTATACTATAATTACTAACATAATTTAACTCCAACGCCATCTAAAATTGCATTTAATTACCTAAAGAGAACAAAATGATGGAATACAGCATATGAGCTAAAAATTATTTTGACAAATATAGACCTACAGTGTAAACCTTTTCCTAACTAGGTTAGACAATTAGAGAGCCACTTGAACTTCACATTAGCGATCTGAAATCACTAAAGCTTAAAAGGGTAGGCAATAGCTTTGTCAAATGGTAAATATTACTGGGGTGATGTTCCATAAATTTAAAAACAAAAACCTCCTTTTTTTATCTTCCATCATCTGGCTACTGCATAATAGCCATTTTTATTTTTTAAATTCTACTCTGACTGTATTTAGTTTTAATAAACTTCTTATTCTTTTATTCATCTATTGGCAAAAATCCTTGTTATTTTGCAACTGAAACTTTATCTTTACCCGATGCATTTATGTCATCTGCCTAAAGGGAGAATGATTGAGACTACTTAGTACGAATGGCTGAAATTTCTACAAGTCAGTTAAAATATTTTATTTGAATTTTTTTTATTCCTTGATTTTCAAACATACTGCAAATATTTTCAATAAAATGTGTTTCAAGCTAATGGTATCAAGATAGTAACCTAAATAAAACAGTAAACTGAGACAAGCTCCAATTACCTGAAATTGAGGTCATTTGGGGATAGCAGAGGGATTGTAATTTGGGAAACACATGCTGTAGTGAACTACAGGCAAGTCCATTTAAGGTTTGGGTTGGGCTGTATTTACAGGCAGGGACTGCAAAGAGTGGGGAGTCCAGCCAGATGTCAAGGCACTAAATTCATTGGCTTGAAGATGGAGAGAGATTCTTGGTGGATCTTCATGGGTCAGGAGATAATGCTTGGTCTTCTGTAAACCAGGCATTTAATGGAAATCAGTCTCTTAAGTTCCATTCCTCTGAGGGCACAGGCATGAAATTCTCCATTTCATATCCTCCAGTTCCATTCTGGATTGAAATCCTATTACATTTTCCCCTTTTCATCAAGAGTTTTCACAGAAAGCATTCCTGATCAACCATTTTGTTTAAGCATTGTTTTCCTCCTTTTCCCTTCCTTCCTTTCCCCTTTCTTTCTTTCTTTCTTTCTTCCTTCCTTCCTTCCTCCCTCCCTCCCTCCCTCCCTCCCTCCCTCCCTCTCTCTCTCTCTCTTTCTTTCTTTCCCTTTTATTCTATCAGAAACATTGTTAGATAGAGTACATATCCCTCGAAGCTGAGGAGGACCACCTTCATGTGTCCTGCCCCACCAACAAGGGAAATGACAACTGGATTTTATTGACTTCTTTTGAACAAGAAATTTCAGAAACCAATTTGAATCAAGGTAGCTGAAACAGAAACAAAGAAGTCTAGAGATGGCATGAACAGACTTGGCCGTTGTGGATTGGCTGGTGTCCTTTGCTGATTTCTGAGAAGTTCCTGTGAGATTAGGTTGTTTCCTTTATGAGCTTGTGTTGACCACCTATATTTTGTCCCTGATATATGTCACCTCATTTTACTTTGGTTTCACGTTTCCCCTTTTTGAGCAAGTACCTATTAGGGTGTTTGATCACCCAACATATTGCTAAGCATTTCTTCTGCATAGACTTCACTTTTTGACTGATCAACTTTTTTTGTTTATTTTTCTACACGACGCCATGATTGGACATCTTTCTTCAGGGTGAGAGAAGATTTTGTATTTAGTAGCAACCAAAAGGCCACATTTGAGCAACTTCTTATATTGGGTCTAAGTGGAGGGTCAAAGCAGGAAGACTTTGTCGAAGATACAGGTTTTAGATATCATTCACAACACAGGGCAAAGCATCCGTCTACCAGGCTTCGTATTGTTACAAAGACTGGGTAAACAGAAACTGTATACTTTAAAGATCACAACACAAAATAAAACTACAAACAAGATAAAGAGACCAAACTGTAGTATAGATCTAAACCATGATCCCAATCCTGTAGGGAACCAGCTCAATAAATCAAAATTACAAGGTGAATCAGATTGGATTTGTTGTAGCCAATGAGCTTTGTTCTTAGGTGTTATGTATTTGGACCTTGACTTCCCCCAAAATATTACTTCAAGTACAACCAGTGATGTTGACTACAGCACAGACACCTCCTTGTTCAGTCAAGAGATAACCAAGGGCTATCCTATTGTCAAGAACAATTTTGGCCAGAGAGTCTGTGGAACTTTGTTGGGGAGCTATTACTTTAGCAACAGATTCTGTAATATTGTCAAGAGTTAAGAGATTCTTGACCATCACCTCATTTGCAATTACTCACAGCCAGAGGAGTAGGGACCTGCCAAAGGAAGAAAATTTGAATCAGTGATGCCTCCCGGTAATTTCTCTTTGAGTCTGTGGTTCTTAAAACAGTCATAGAAGCCAGTGAAATGTAAGGGTCTGTAGGCCACATGGCTGGTTTTATTTTGATTACACTTGCCTTGTGTCCTGTTGTGCAGAACTTGGATACAATATTCCCTTGGTTTGGGATTGTTAACCAGAAACAGGAAAATAGACCTCCAGAGTTAGAGGTTGACATGATAGAGAGGAGACTGAGTTTTTCCAGGGAAACTGAAGCTATAAGATTGCCAGTATCATGGAAAATCCAACAGTCATTTAGATGTTGGATTACCCCTCTCTGCAATGACCTGAGATATATAAAAAAGGGAATCAGGGGCTTCCCTGGTGGTGCAATGGTTGAGAGTTCACCTGCCGATGCAGGGGACGCGGGTTCGTGCCCCGGTCCGGGAGGATCCCACATGCTGCGGAGCGGCTGGGCCCGTGAGCCATGGCCGCTGAGCCTGCGCGTCTGGAGCCTGTGCTCCGCAACGAAAGAGGCCACAACAGTGAGAGGCACGCGTACCGCAAAAAAAAAAACAATAAAAAAACAAAATCTTTGCTTTCTTGGCAGATTACTTAAAAGGTAAAGCAAAACTTTTCACAATTGCTAATCAAAAGCAGATGAATAGTCTTAAAAGAGTTATCCATTCAGCAAATGAAAGAAAATTAATTTCCAGTTTTACATAAGTTCTCTGCTTATATTGAAACTTATTTATAAAATATTTATAATAAATTAACTCAATTTTAGCCAGCTTGGCCACATAGGAGTTTTTTCTCTTTCTCTCTTTCTTTTCTACTATCTCTCTCTCTCTCTCCCTTCACAACTTTCTATTTCCATTTAGTTTGTTCTTTGTTCTCCTCATTCTCATTCTGAAATAACCAGCTTTACTTTAAGACAACTGTACTTTTGCAAAAATGCATCTCCTTTTCTTAGCCAAAAATATATTCTACTTTTCTTGCATACAGAAATATTTCCCTTACGAGTTCTACTAGTTTTATTATACATGTTAGAATTCTAAACTCTTAGAAATCTTAATTTTAGTGAAAAGTAAGAAGCAAGCAATTATGGACTGACAAATTTATAAACACATTTTATAACCTTTAAAAGTATATTCTTAGAGTAAATTTTTCAATGTGGCAAAAAACATGTTTAATATACAGAACTATCTTTAGTTCCTCTGTAAAAAGAAACCAAATGTGGATAAATCAATCAGTAATTAATATTTTAGTATATTATTTAGCTTGGAAATGATCTAGATATTCAATGAATATGTCACTTAACTTATTTTACTATAACTTTAAAATTTCAGGTAACCAAAAAGATTTGGAAAGTAATTCTTAAGTAGACATACTGTAAAGCACAATTATTGCTGAAAAGTCCATTTGCAAACTTTCATCTTACATCTATCTAATTTCTTTTTAACAATTATATTTAGATTACTCATGAACTTTTCATGAAACATGAAACAGCTAACCACCATTTTAAGTTATTTTTCTTGCTGAAAAATTCCATAACAGACATAACATGAGCTTATTTGAGTTTTAGTAAACCTAGGTAGAATAAAAGTTTCAAGTCTTCATTATATTTAAGGCTGAATGCTAAAGAGATGCCTGTTTTGATTTTAAAAAAAACCTAAATTAGCTTTTATTAACCAAAGATAATTTCAGATCACGTGACCTTGAAAAAACAATGAGGCGAGTTTCAATATTTCTGACACCCTAGAAATACTTAATTAATAAGCTCTTATTTTTCTTTAAGGAAATTAAATAGAGCCCTTTCACAAATCAATTTTTGGCAATACCATCCAAACGTAGAAAAATATCACATCTGTGACATGCGTATAAAGATACCTTTGCCAAAATCTTGGCTCTCTGTGCACCAATGCTGAACAGAAATACAGAAACAGAGTTATGGAGGAGAAAGAAAGAGTGGCTTTATTTCTTTGCCAGGCAAAGAGGGAACACAGTAGGCTGGTGCCTCAAGAACTGTGCCCTGCTCCCTGGGGAATAGGGAGAGGTTTTTATAGTCAGAACTTCTGGTCAGAGGTATGTGATAAGGATCAAGACAGTAACAGTCTTGCATTCTTCTTTCTTCTGCAAAGTTTCAAAAGGGTGGTGTTGCTGATTAGGGTGTGTGCAGGGTCTCAGGTCTCCTAATCTTGATGAGCTTCTCTGGTCCCTTTAATCTTGCCTCAGGTGGTTTTATGGCTGCTCCTACCTTGATTAGCAACTGTTCAAATCTGCCTTTTGGAACCCAGGGAACTTCATGGAGGCTAAAGTCTTGCCTACAAGAAATGGGGGACAAAGAGGCCTTCATGCCCGGGAGGCCCACAGGACCCTGCTTGGCATCAGTACATTGAAACGTACAGAAAGAGGCCAACAGAGATCTTATAGCTTTCATTTTAAAATTTTAGCCATGAGACAAGTACAATAATGCGAATTTCACTAGTAACAGTTGGATCCAAATTGTGTTTTTGGCAGATGGAATAAGTTAAGTTTACCTGCTCAGCTGGCTTAAACTTTTGACTAATATTTATGGGGAAAACTCTTAAGATTTGTTATTTGCCTAAATTTCAAATAGCGGTTCTTTTTCTTTCTGATAAGAATTTCCTCCCTGAAGTTTGCATTTCAAAGAGAAGGCCTAGATAAGTGATCCTAGAGAAGACCAGATGGAATATTTACATCTCAAAGTCATAGGGAAAGAATGCAAGTTCCTCCAAGAGGACTTTTGTTTCTTAAATCCGGATTTTGTATAATATCTGAAAGCATTTTGAGATAAATAGGGGAGGTTTGGGGATTAGAAGAAAGGGTAGGTGGGTTTGAACTGCTTCAAGAGCTGCATTTCTGTTCTTGCAAAGACTAGATTTGTAGGACAAGTACAGTTGTTTTTAATCCCTCCAGGAATTGTGTTGCCATTTAAATGACATTATTGGTTGATCTATCTATCCAGCTACATTACCTTCAATTTGCTTCTTTAGATCAGGGAGAAGATCTTCAACTAAGATGAAAATCAAAAGATTCCTATGTTTTGAAATGAGAGCTTTGCCTTTGGAATTCACAAAGATTTTATCGCAATTGTGCCCCTCCTACTATCTTTTTGTGGCTTCTTCCTTATCTTTAGATGTAGGGTATCTTTTTTTGGTAGGTCCCAGCATTTTTTTGTTGATGGTTGTTCAGTGGTTAGTTGTGATTTTGGTGTTCTTGTGAGAAGAGTTGAGCTTACTTCCTTTGACTCCCAGAATTATCATTATTTTCATCTTCATCTTCACACTAGTAGCCAGAAACTAGAGAAATAAATTCCTCAGAAAACCGTGAAGTTGAAATCATGTTTCTGAAGAGCAATCATACTGAGCAGACCTTTATTCAAAGTCTCTGTTATTTCTTTGTCATTTATTTTTGAACAACGTAAAGATTATGATGTTGTATCCCCTAAACATTCCAGTTTTGGAAACATTATCAAGCCATATATAAACAAAAGTGCAGTGTGTTGTAACAGTTATGAAACTACATATATAAAACAGATAAAGTCTTGGTCTGTGGCAGGATGAAGTTTATTTCAATCAAAATTACAAGTTAAAATGTAGCATCTCAATATCCAGCTATATTTAGCTAAAATTTCCTAAAGATGAGTTATTACTAGAGGTTTTAAAATACTGAGATATCATAGGAGTCTTTCTTTTTATTCCACTATGGAATATGGTTGTATTTCTAGAGCAATTTGGAAACCTAAATATCTCAGGAAAGTCCATTCTCTCTGGTCTCTTTATAGAGTTGCATAGAAATAGTTGGTCACTGTGATATTTTGTTTTATGTTTTAATAACAATTGTGAAAGTATACGTATCCCAGCTGACTTCTTGGATTACATCTTGTTAAAAAGCAAGAGTGCTTTACACCCCACTTCATGCCACAGGTAATTTCCTTTGGATCCATAGAGAGTCCAGCAAGTTTACACTTTTTGCTTGAGGGAGCCACTTCTGGTGTTAAATTAAAACAAAAATAAAGCACCACCAATAAAAGTCCACTCCTTATTTTTCAAAGTTACATCCATCAAAATACTAGCTCTGGTCAAACACAGAACAGCTGTAAAATCTAAATGAAGGGCTAGAGTCAAATATTTCCTAATTGCCTGTTTTTCAATACCATCTGTTCACTTGCTACATTTGGTTATGTGCCACTAAATATATAAAAATAAGTTAGTTACACTATATTACTCCAAAAAGATGCCATGTGTTTGTAAAGATCATGGAAACTTGTTTATATTGGCTTCCAGAAATATGTTAAAGAAATAAAAACACATTTATCTGTGAATGAATTTTAAATGCCTCACATTTCTCTTTATTTTCTGCTTTATTTCAGTTTATTAATATGTAAAGTATTGGAAATAAGGTTTACTTTGAAACACTGTACAATATATGACATTATCTATGATAGAAAAATAATCATTGCCACCACTGTTGCACAATGATACGTTATTGACCCTGAGAGGCTCTTGTAGTGTTCTGTTCATGGCTACCACTGGGATAAGAGTCCTTTCCATTCAGGTGTGACCAACCTCTGACCAGTCGAAATTGGAAAGTAAACTTGAAACTAGTGTTCGTCTCCATGCAGAAGAAATAGTTGATGCTTGAACCACTCAATTAATTCATACATCTTCGTGTGTGCACACAAACAAGTGATTAAAACAATGTTTATTCTGCCACAGAAATAATGTTTTATGTTGTTCCTTTCTCAAAGTAATGAGAGATCAATGTTGTTGCAACAATCGCAGGAGATTTATTTCCTTTTTCCTGGACATGAAGTTAATTAGGGAGAGGGGAAAGCTGATAAAAATAACTGAGTGCTTACCAAATGCCAGCTGCTTATCTAATATCAGGTATAGTGCTAGAAACCTATGGAGGGATTAAACCCACAGGCGTTGGAGTCCGACACCATTCAAATTAGAGCCAACTTGTATGGTGAACTTAGGAAGTTTCTTATTCTCTACAGGCTTTATTCCCTCAAGTGTAAAATAGAAATAATACTGTCACCTGTTTTAAGTGATTTCTGTAAGAATTAAATAACATAGAGAAATATTGGGTCTAAAATGTACTCAATAAAGTGTTTACTATCATTACTTCATTGTTATTTGGTTTAATTTTCACAGCTAACCTGATATACATACACACACACACACACAATCACACGTGTGTGTGTGTGTGTATATATATATATCTTTATATACAAATTAAGGAAAGTGAAGTCCAGAAATTAAAATGACTTGACCAAGTTATGCAGCTATAAATGATTTGAACGTGAATCTTTAAAGCCTATTGGTTTTTTTTTTTTTTTTTTTGCGGTACGCAGGCCTCTCACTGTTGTGGCCTCTCCCGCTGCGGAGCGCAGGCTCAGCGGCCATGGCTCACGGGCCCAGCCACTCCGCGGCATGTGGGATCCTCCCGGACCAGGGCATGAACCCGTGTCCCCTGCATCGGCAGGCGGACTCTCAACCACTGCGCCACCAGGGAAGTCCCCTATTGGTTTTTCATTGCATTACATGTTTGCCCACTTCTCCTTTTCTGGTGTCTGCTGGGCAAGGATGGTTCTCCCCACACCACTGTGCAGCTCATTGTGTAGAAAATGAGCAGATTCTTCACAGAAGGAACATTAAGCTCACAATTTTAGTGCACCTCACAATCAAGTTATCATTTTATAGTTACTTCCTCTATCTTCTGGACACAGTATAGGAATAAAAAGAATTATCCCTACTTAATTTTTAGAACATACTGAAAAATAGATATTTTTTCTTTTTATTTTACAGTGAGGATCACAGAAGGCAAGTGATTTGTTTATGATCAGACAACCATTGTGTAGAATATCCATTACCGGAAGCCATGTCCATCATTTTCTAAAGTTTATAATATAATCATGAAGAAATAATGTCCCCCATGTGGGTCTAGCAAATAAAGTCAGATTTGTATTTTCAGAATTGTTTCTGCCACATGAAGTGTCACATTCAACTCGGAGAGAAATTTTTTTTTTACTGGGTGATACAACATAGAATTATGACTTCCAGCTTTCCTGGCTCCAGTAAAAATATTAAATAAATGGAAAGTTTAAAAGACTATTTCCTTTTCTTTGATCTCATTAAGAGCAATCACAGTAAAACTGTGGCAGTTTTCTGATAGCTTTGAAGTAAACTAGCCCGAAGGATTGAGGTAAGCAGCATGAAATGCTGGACTTGCACAGCTTCAGAGAAGTATTATCTATAAAAAGCAAAATCTAGGCTCATATATATATATATATATATATATATATTTTTTTTTTTTTTTTTTTTTTTTTTTTTGCGGTACACGGGCCTCTCACTGTTGTGGCCTCTCCCGTTGCGGAGCACAGGCTCCGGACGCGGAGGCTTAGCGGCCATGGCTCATGGGCCTAGATGCTCCGCGGCATGTGGGATCCTCCCGGACCGGGGCATGAACCCGGGTCCCCTGCATCGGCAGGCGGACTCTCAACCACTGCACCACCAGGGAAGCCCTAGGCTTATATTTTGAGATATGATTACATATAAAGAATAAGGCAAGGATTCCAGTCCAGATACAGCCCTATGAATTCTGCATTTGCTTAGCCAGACGTCACAATTGTATATGCCAATTCCTTTCAATAAATACATGTAACATTTTAACATTGAATAACTAACTCATGCATGTCTTAAATTTCTATCCCATTAGTTCTGCTTCTCTGGTTGAATCCTTCCCAATGCTCCAACACCCTTTTTACTCAGTTGAGACTCCCTAGTTAGGAGAAGCAAATTATAAAGAAATTTGGTACCAAAGAGAGTCTAGATAGTTGTTTATTGCATACAGAATAGTGGATGGGATTCCCAGTTGATGAACATAGATAACACCCAGACAAACTAGTTACAGATGTAACTTCCTTTCCAAATGTCTGGTTTCCATTGGGTTATCAGCTATTCTTCTTTAATGGAGAAAACACAAAATGGACCTTTTTGTTCTAAATAATCATGAAAATGTCATGCTGAATAACATGGCACATTCAATGAGAAAGAATCAAAAAGAGGTAAGTTTTTTGCAATTACCAGTTGCGGTGGTGTCGTTTTAATTGATACCCATTACATTAAAAAAAAATTGACATTGCTTACAAAAGATAAACCAAAATAAAAGTTAAAAAGTTGTAAGGAATGATTTAACATTTTAAAAATATTCTAAAAATGCATAGAGAAATATATAAAAGTGTAAAATCATTGTACCTATATTTCTCTCACCTTAAAATTAATCATATTCTAAGAGATAAACACACACACATAGTCATATATAACTACTAGTGAGTGATGAGATCCAGTTGTCCACATTTTTTTGTCATTTAAAGTAAATTATTTAATAGTCCCCATTTGGTCAGTTATCTACATTTTTATTTTTAATTTTAAAGCAAGCATTACCCCATTTATGTTTAGACTGTGCAGAGAATAAACTAAACTTCATTTATTTTCATGTGTGTGTTAAATAAAAATTTTCCCAAAGATCCCAGAGAATTCCAATCATTGCACTACTATTTTTTATAATATTATTTTAAAATAACAACCAGAAGCTGCTGAAATCATTTACATCATCTAACATTTCTAGAATAATCTATGTTATATGACTAGCGCTAGTTCATTTCCTTCTTGTTTAAAATTATTGGAAGATCACGTGGATGACAATTCATATCCAAGAAATTACTTTTAATACTCAACATAAGTATAAACTATGTATATTACTATTTTATTTGCATTGTTTATTTGTATTTAGTTCATGATAAGGGGAAACTGTGTATCCTACAGTAGTCTGATTTTAAGTAAGTCTTTTGATATGCTTAATATTATTTTCATAAAGAATTAATAGTTGGCACAGAATGAAACATCTGGAATCAGCTTTGGCCCTGTGATGTTCACATTCCACCAGGTGTAAGATATTTGATAACTTTCTCCATCAGCACACTTGTCCGTGAGCGAGTCTGCAAACACAGAGATGCTGCATATTGAAAAGCATCACCCAGGGACTATTCTATTCACACCCCAGCTCCTCCTCTCTTTTCTCTTCCTACTGGGTGTTTGTATGATTTCTCTTGGGCACTTCTAACAACACTACCAGGAGAAATTTGACTGATCCATGAGAATCACTTATATAAAACTTAGAGACTTGTGAAAGGAAAGAGACTTTCTGAGGAATACACAATAAATCTATAAAATTTATGCATATACACTTTCCTTCTAGAAATAGGCATCTCAGCCATAAGGAGACAGGTGGTTCATGTATCACTGGTCATTGGATAATCTTCTTTACCTCAATAAAAGCAAGAGCAAAACCATTACCAGTCTCCAAAGAATTGATGAGTACATGATACTGGTGTCCAAATAACTTGGAGTTGATGTGCCCAATAGCTAAAGCAGTCCACTGTGGCATCATATCCTGGTTATGGAGGGAAAATTAATGCTCACATTCCCAAACCCCAACTCTTCACTGGATATCAAAGATTTCAGATCAAGACCATGGACGATGTTTCTTTCCACCCAAAGTCCTTGCCTTTGGGAATCCAATGGGTGAGAGTGGGGGTTATCTGGTTTCTAGTGTAGTTACCCAAGGTCAGCTAAGTACTTCCGCTTTGCAATCCCTCAGCTGGGGGTGCTGAGGACTGTCCCTTTGGTACTACATTCCCACTGTCTTGCCTTAGTCCTCACAGCAATGCTCCCCAGGGACTAGTTAATGACTTTCTCTTTGGGGGAAACACATGGGAGCCAATGGGTCTGGAAGGATACATCAGGAAATTGGATGGGCCTAAGGAAAGTTTCTAGAATGATCCTTAACGTGGGAGCTTACCACTAGCTAATTCTCTGGGACAGAGGTGCAGAATAGCTAGAGAAATAGGACCAAAACCCAAAATAGAGGTAGCATTTTTATAAGAGTGGGACATATTGTTGAATATAGTAGCAGAATAGATAGTTTTTAGAAGTAATCAGCTAGGAGATTGGAAAGAGTAGTCATCTGGAGAGAATTGCCTCTTACAGATCAAAACTGTTAATTCTCATTCCAAACATCTGTCATGCAAAGTTCCTTGGACTGGAAGAAGAGTACCGTTTTATTGGCTCAGTGTAAACGTGCCAAAATAGCAGTTGAAATTATTTATTGTCACCTTTCCTGATGGCTTCTAAAGACTAATCATTGCAAACAAACATGTGGGTAGAAAAGTCCACCAAAGAAATGCAATCAACACTCAGATCCTCCACCCAGACAAAACTAGGAAACTAGGTGTTTGAGAAGGTGGAGACCTTGAGGAATTGTGCACTGCCCTCTCTATGTTTTTATAACTGATTTTAACTTAGTAGGCAGATGGATAGTTTCCATTGCTTAGATGAAGGGCAGCTAGGTGGTCACAACTTGAACAAAGATTTCATTTCACGTGGTTCCAGAGCTACTCTTATGTTTCTAGAGATCACATATGATGACAACACTGTCTGTCGGGAATGAGAGAAGGTTAATAGTCAATGAGGAATAAAAGTTCAATTGTTAGTTATAAAACACTGCCAACCCCAGGAAGTGGATGGAGGATATAACATCTCTATCACTCTATTCTTATCCTTGATCCAATTAATTATATCTCCTGATAAAAAGGGCTTATATTTGAGTATTCCTTAAGATCAAGGGTTGACTGGGCAAAGGCAAAGAGACTTTTCTGCAAGACTAATGACCATGACAATTCTCTCTGCATTGCTCAGTAAGCAGTCAGTTTGTCCTATTACCAGGAGAATCAGTAGGAAAATCTGTGAATAGTTTCAACATCCTTCAAGGTTTTCCAGTGACATCAGTGCAACGAAGGAGCATCTGGTGCCCAAGCTCAGACTGTTATTTTACCATTTTTAAGGACACTCAAATACTCTCTGCATAAAAATACAGAACATATTTTGGGAAACTTTCTTTCTTGGAGAACAGTGTTATTTCTAGCTCTGTCTGGTCCAAACATTCCTCTCCAAAGGATGCCAAGAGAAAAGGGAACCGTTTTCTTCATCCTGTTGGTAACTTTTTTCTTGTAATTCTAGTTTCTAAATATGACCCTGAAGTGTTGTCTGAGCCCTTCCCTCAGCACGTGATAATAAATCCATCATTATATTACACAAATATTGCAATGAATTTCTCTCAGCCTCTCAATTCATTTCTAGACAGTAAGAAGAAGGAGGAGAATGAGGATGAACAGTATAATGTATTCCCTCACACTTTTTTCATGTGCTTTGACCTTAGCAAAATGATACACATTTATAGATAGCTATATAGATACATAGATATATAGATAGATAATTCCTAGACCAGTGAGTAAAAGGAGTTACGTATAAAACACATTTTGTGGCTTTGAATCTATAAACACCTACTAATGTGGTCTTTACAAATTCTCACAGTCAGTGAAATTTTATGCTCTAAATTAGCACATATTTAAACAACACTAGCATAGTGATATATGTATATACCAATTCATACAATTCATGGAACATGACAATAAAAATTACTCAAATTTCTAATAGCAAATTGTTTATACTAGTAACTTCATCATGATTTCCACAGCAGGTTCACAAATCCCGGAAGTTTTGGTCTTGACTGTCAGAGCCAGGCAGAGACAATAAAATGATCCTAAATAGTGACTTTGTTTTCATCTACTAAAAAGAAGCCCAGACTCTCAAGCAAATTTGTGTTCTTGAAGTTGTGGAGAGAAAATATCAAGATTGCTAACTTATAAGAGAAATACTTCAGGTTCCTGAATTTATTGAAAGCATAGATTTAATCAATAGGCTTGTATTATATCTGAGTTCCAAAATCTAAGATGAATGCCCAGAGAAAAACATGACAAATTTGAGGGGACAGATGTTTTAACCTCTATACAGTATTACTTCTAGAGCAGCATACAGAAAATCATTAAAATAGAATTGTATTCTTTACCTGAATCTGTGAAAGATTACTGAAAGATATCTAATTCAAAATTCATGTCAATAGTTTCCCAAATTTCCTTTTTCCACCCAATTTTCTTGACAAAGATCTTCTGAAGCTTCTTATTGATCTAAATCCCAGCTCAACAATCTCCATCTCATCTCACAAGAGTGCTTTTCCTCTTTCTGCCTCCTAGCTCTTTCAAGAGGCTTTTGTTAACTTGAGCAACTAGTCTCTTTTCCATTAATTGAAATAACTTTTATTCAGAATACCAAATAGTGATGAAAAACAGACTGATACAGTGATTTTAGAGGTCCGTGGTAGGAGGTACAACTCTTAATGTTCACATGCAATTTTTTTCCGTTCCCACATATATTTGTCACCTGATAACTGTCTGATACTAAGGAAGGAAGGTGAGAGAGTAACAGTCTAAGAACATGGGATTATGTGGAAAACCAGCACAGCAATAACCTCTTCATATCAGCATTTCCCTGCTTCTGCCATACATTGCATGAACGTCCATGACTATTCTGGGAGAGATTTATTTTCCTTCCATAAGTGAAACTCAGAAAGTAGTATGGTTTTTATTATCTATATTGCAATTCTCTATGCAGTTTTACCTTGAAAAGCAAGAAGCATCTTTTCTCTTCACATGTATTCATAAATGCAAGTGCAAAATGGAAGATATCAAAAATGTAAGCTCAAATTGTTAAAATAATTTTTGTTAATTGAAATAAAATAAGGTGGGTTTAAAATATCTGGAAAGAAAGCATTCCTACACTATTTGTTGATGTTGTAGGCATAACTGCCTGGGAATGGCATTCAGTGTTATCTGCCCTTCTCTGGGGTTATTGGCATATTTGGTTTCATGAAAAGTCATGGTCACAGATGTGATTTCCACTGGTATCCATGAATGATACTAGGATTTAAACTGTTATAGTTAGATAACTGTAATTCTAAGTGCATTAGTTTGGACCATTAGAATCCACAAGAAAACTGGGAATACATTCTTAACACGATACTGTGTCTGTTTGCCTTTACTTTTTGAGTGAACTTAAATTCACCTCTTTGGATGTTACCCAGAAATTTACCACTCATAGTGTTTGCCATCACTCACCCCATTCCTCAGAAATAAAATTTGATTATACACATGCATTTTATATCTGCTTCAAAGGATTTTAAACAGTTCTAATTTGGTTACCAACACAAAAATTTCAGTATTTTATGAAACTCCAAAATATTCTGTTTTTTCTTGCTTTATATCACAGTTCAGTATTATAACTGTTAATTTGCTCCATGCTTACTTGTACCATTCATATCATCTATTTATTGTCTTTTCCTTGTCTTATAAAACAATTTGGGACAGGTAAAGTAGAAGTCTTATTATATACATTTCTTAACTCCTTCCCTGTGTTTTTCTCATCAACATTTACTGAAACCAGTTTTGAAACCAAGATGTTTTTCATCTTGGCATGCTGTCACATTCATCCATGTCACTCTCTTCTGATAGTGTTACAACCACAGTTTGACTGCCTAAGCCCTTTGATCATATCATCTAAAGGCAATATTGCCACAAACATTATATTCAGTCACTAAAAAGTTTTGTGATGCTTTATGTCCAAAAAAATAAACTGAAATTTAAACATTCCAAAATTTTAACAATTTTGAGCATAAGACCATTAAAGATTATTTGGTAAAAAATATTCTGAGATTACAAACAATAAAAATCCTGCTGCACTTATATATGAATTGAAGTCAAGAAAGTTTAACATTGACATTCTAAGGAGGCCATACTTTTTGGCAAATGTCAAACTTACCCTTGTTTAAAGACAGTCATTTTTTAAGGGAAAGTATTTTAGCATAGAGGCACAGCAATGGAATTTCTGAACATACAAGCAGAGTTTGCCCTTTGATTAGCTCTTTGGGTGTAAATAAGTTTCTGTTTTAAATAGAAGAGACCTAAATACTATTAGTCTTAGAATTCTCATTATTTTAATTACAGAAACTATGATATGTTTTCCCAAAGGTTAATTTGCTTTAGAATTTGTAGCTCAATTCTTTGTTATAGAGTATTCCAATTTCCCCAGACTGGAAGTGATACTAATAAAAGAAAGGATGAAGAAATTTAAAGTTACAATTAATTAAATATGTAAGTGTACATATTGGAGCTTATAGAACAGTTACATCTTTTAGTTATTCAAACTGGTTTGAATGGAAAACTGATTGAATCTATGTGCACATGTTCTAATAATAATCGCTCCTGAAATCAAATAGTTATTAAACGCTTTGCTTATCTTTAATTGACTCTATAGTGTGTGATCCACAGATGCTATCTCACAAGGATTTAAGTTCCCAACTCCAGCTTATCCCCCCCCACCTATCTAATAATATAACTTGCCTCACATCTAATAGAAAAACCTGAAATTTTCACATATCCCGATCTCCTCTCAGTACTGCAATAAATACACATGTACCATTTGTAAAATTAACTTAAAATAATATCTGGTCTCTGATCTGTGGTTTTGGTCGAATGAATATAGCCTTCCTTTCTAACAAGTTCAAGCCCTTTTTTTTCTTTTCTTTTTTTTTTAAATTGAAGTGCAGTTGATTTACAATGCTGTGTCACTTTCATGTGTCCAGCAAAGTGATTCAGATATATATAATATATACATGTAATATATATAACATTCCATAATATTCTTTTCCATTATGGTTTATTACAAGATACTGAATATATTCCTTGTGGTATACAGTAGGTCCTTGTTGGTTATCTATTTTATAGATAATAGTGTGTATCTGTTAATCCCAAAGTCCTATTTTATCCCTCCCTCCTTCCCCTTTGGTAACCATAAGTTTGTTTCCTACGTCTCTGAGTCTATTTCTATTTTGTATATAAGTTCATATGTATCATTTTTTTTAGATTTCACATATAGGTGATATCATATGCTATTTATCTTGCTTTATCTGACTTACTTCACTTAATATGATAATATCAAGGTCCAAACGTGTTCCTTTCTCTATGTTTTTAAATATCCTCAAGTTGTTCATATTTTTAAATTGATTAACTTGAACATATTTTAGTAACTAGTTGACTTCTCATTAAAACTCCTTGAAGGAAGGTTTACTCAGAACCTTCATGTGCTGTTATTTTCATACTCTTCCATTTGGCTCCCACCCTTGGACTACTCTACACACAGGTGGCCTGAAATTTACAAAATATTCTCCAATCTTTTACATTATACTACTCCTCCTTGATTCCTCTGAAGCATCTGGTGCCTCAGATCAACCATTATTTGTAAATTTCTCTTTCTTCCTCTTAAGATATTATGCACTTTGGGTGCTCTTGATATATTTATAAACTTCTTTTGTGAGTCACTGTCTGTCTTTCCTTTGCTACCCTCTAGATCTTAGTGTCCCTAAAGTGTGAGTCCCTTTGTGTTAAAATTAATCTTCAAAACTCCAATTAAGCTTTTATAACTCTTAAATTATAAACAGATGTTGATTAAATCTACTGTTATGACTTAAATTTACATTGATTTCTCCTTTATTTTCATGTCCCCAGAACTGAGAAGTGTTAAGTATTCAGATCAAAATTCCTCACTGATGTGATGATGCAAAAGAATAACATTAGATGAAAATAAAACAACACAGAAAACAAATGTTCAGGAAAACTTTACAAACTAGATTGGCAATGGATTTCTTAACTGTAACATGTATGCTAGAAAATGTAGCAGTAGTGCTTTGAACATTGTAGACAAAATTATTTTCTACCAGGAAAACTCAGTCAAACTATCGTTCATGTGGGAGGAGTTTAAACAAGAATGGCAGATGTATGATCATTTAGAAAGTTGATCCTTGCAGCTGCCTTTGTTAAGAAATTGTTGAGAATGTATTCTGGCCTACTGAGACTGTTAACAAAGAAGACAAATCTAGAAACCAGGTAACATTGGCTCTTACTATCAGTAAGTTCCAAGGAGGCAGCGAGACTGCAGGTTAGAGAACAAAGTTTTAGTGGAGAATGGAGATTGAAAGAGGAGTGTCTCAGAGGGACAATAAACAAACTCAGAAAATGAGAAAGTTTGACTGAGGGAGCAGAACATAAAATGAAGATATGATAAGAATAGTCCCCAAAGAAGGTTTTATAAGATGGGCAAAAATCAGTAACACTATTACCCCATTACTACTGCTACTACTACTGCTGTCTTCAAGACAATCTATGAATGGAGTATGAGGCAAATTAAATATGACCATAATAGTATAAAGTTCTCTGGTATTTATTTCAAAATACAGAGTCAACTTATGGAGAAAGAACAAAGGAATCCTACCATGGGGTGTACAAGTAAAAGTGCAGGTGATGAAAGGTGAGATGTGAAAGTGGAAATGTGGGAACTTGTACATCAATGATAGCCTCGTCTTACAAAGTGGAAAGACAAGCGATGCCCGTAAATATTGACCTTAACATAATCGAGATTTCATATATATTTTAAAATCAGAAGTGTAACTAAAAGATTAATTAAAATAATATATCATATATATTAAATACCTGTCAAAAATTAAAGTAAAAATATATATTGGACATTTAAATTTTATGGAGCATATTTTTATGTATTGATGTGATACATAAGGTAAGATCTTTTAAAGGAGATAAATATAATAGGACTTATTAAACAGATATCACCATGGATGGACCTAGAAAATATCATACTAAGACAGAGAAAGACAAGTCCTATATGATATTACTTATAATATGTGGAATCTAAAAAAATAATACAAATGAATCTATATACAAAACAGAAACAGACTCACAGACAGAAAGCAAACTTATGGTTACCAAAGGGGAAAGGGAGTGGGGAAGGGATAAATTAGGAGTTTGGGATTAACAGGTACACACCACTATACATAAAATAAATAAGCAATAAGAATTTACTGTATAACACAGGGAATAATATTCAGTATCTTGTAATAACCTATAATCGAAAATAATCTGAAAAAATACATATAAATGAATCACTTTGCTGTATACCTGAAACTAGCACAATATTAACTATACTTCAATAAAAAATAGTAATGGCACATTTTTTTTGCCCATTATACTGTAGGATATGTTTATTCTCTGTTTTTTTTTTCTAATAATATTTCTCTGAACTGCCTGCAGGCACTGGGAGATCTTGTTTTGGTTTGGTTTGGTTTGGTTTTATGTAGTGATAAAATCAAACACAGTCCAGTGTAAAATCCACTTTGCCTTGGTGTTCTGCTCTTCTCAAGCCTATAGTTATTGATACATTGATTCCTGGTTCAACGTAATGGTACCACGCTAAACACCCTCTCAACAAAAACAGTCAAGCATAAAATAATTAGGATTTTACTTAACAGCAACAGTGAGTTTTTAGATGTGTAGGAATTAGATCCCACCTCTTCAAAAGTGTCCACCCACTTATACAGCCAACTATTTCAGGTAGACCAGTTATTTGTCGATCAGGTTCTTCGTACCTACAAATGTATCGTACAGGCCATCATGCTCATCATTTTAAATCACTCTGTGTCATAAGGATGTCACCATAAGACAAACGTCCCATTCTCAGAGAAAATGGTGTTAATGCACAGAGATGATTTGGATTTGGAAACTGAAGTTACATTTCAAATAGTCAAATTTAATAAAGACATGAGAAAGTCTTTTTTAACTTGGCTGCCCTTTTGTGGTAATTTTTTTTTTTTCCCAGTCCTGAAGCTCTCTTATTTCCAAACACTTCGTTATTTTCTCACCATGGGAATTTCTGTCACAATCTACATATAACAGTGACTAATTTAAATTCAGTCCTTTCATCTTTTTCTAGGCTCCTGATGTCCTCCTCTAAGCTCATTAAACCGTTTTGGCAAAACTACATATAGATTTCTGTTTTACTGTAACACATTTCCACATTCTCATCCTCAATGTATCTCCAAATTAGAGAAGGACATCCTATTACCCACGCTTTGAAAATATGATTTGATGGCTGGCCAACATTTTAAAATCTTCTCTACAGCCAACAAAAATGATAACCATCATTTTTGCCATCTCTTTACTTTTCTATTAAGGTGAAATTTCATTAAGTGCTTCTACATTGTCTTAAGAAAACTGAAAAGTGAGAAAGTGAAGAAAACCTTTATTAAGAAAGCCTCAGTATCCCAAACGCTACTCCTTGTTGACAGTGTTATGTACAAAGTATGCAGAATATTTAGCACGTAAGGTATTTTCATTTTATTTGTTAAGAAGTTTATAGAAAAAATGGAATTTGCCAGAATTTACATTTGCATTGTGTGCCTGCCAAACATTCAGATGGATGAACAAAGTCTAGTTTGTATTTGGACAAGATATCAACAATCTTGTGTCTCATGTTTGCTGTAGTTTTATTATAATCCTCTTATTATAATCCTCATAGAAATCAAGAAGATGACTTGAAACTCCACATTTCAAATCAAAGAACCTAAAAGCAAGAGAATAACTTTTAAAAATGTCTTCCCTTTTTTTGGCCATGATTCAACAACAAGCCTAATAAACTCTAGGGAACATGGTTATGGGTAAGAACCTCAGAATTAGTGCTATACTGTAAAGGGCCAAAACATCGGTATGAAAATGTGTTTTGTTGCAACACAGGTTGTTTGTTGCAACCTCTGAATTAGGAAATGCTACTTTACTAAATTTCTTAGATCAGTCAAGAGAACAATATTTATTGGTTCCTGTGGTACATCTAAACTAATTCAGCAGCCACTATTTTTGACAAGCAATTAGAATCTTTGGGGAGATGAAAAATCTTTTGATTGATTTAGAATTGCTTTTGTTTCTCATCCTGGATTTGTGAGTTTCCATGTGTGCTCTCATATGCTCTGCTCCACCAGGGCCTGTGACAAGTTCTGCTCTGTAGCTGTCCAACGTGTTCTGCTGTGGTGACTTTCCTCCCTAATCCAGTGGTCTATGTTGTTCCATCTGCCGTTAGTATAACACAGTTGTTTAGTCTTCTGTTTGGTGATGTCTGAGTCATCCTAGTGTTAGTGTTGGAATAATTCATTTTGATCATCTTAACTGTTAGAAAAAATAGTCAAAATATTCATTGTTAAAATTTATTCTAGCATTCTAATGATACAAAGCATTACAGTTTATCCACAGGCAAAGTCGAAGATGAAATATTAATGCTCAAAATTTCAACACACTTCAATCGCCCATGTAGTCCTGTAATTTGGAGTGAGCAGCAATTTTCATGATCCATTGTTAGGACCCACAGCTCATGGATTCCAACATCAGAGGTCAGGGAAAAAAGGAGTAACAGAGACTGCAGAAGGCTGATAATCTCTGTCATATCCATTTTACACTAAGAAGAGTATTGCTTTTAGCTTCTATTTTGGGGGCAGTTATACGGGTTCTGTAATTTTCCCCCAAACTTCCAAACTCATCATCAAAAAATAGAACTTTTCAAATTCTGGAAATGGTTTTTCCAAGATGCAGCACTTTTAGTGCAAAAAACAGGGGCAAACTAGATGGGTTTTCACCCTGTGATGCTAACTTGTAGCAACTCATATAAAACGGTACATGGAACAAAGACCTTGAATAGAAAGCTAAGTGATGCACTGAAAAGGAGAAGACATAGAAACAGTATGAGGACTGGGACATGAGAATCACACATGTTTTCTGGGAAATAGAAGAGCAGTTTGTTAAAAAAACAAACACACGATAGTCAAAAAGATTACCACCTGAATAAATGAGGATCCTTATGAGTAAAGTCAGAATAGCATCGTTATGTCTCTCTCTTTCTCTTTCTCTCTCTCTCTCTATATATATATAGTATGTGTGTGTAGGTATACATGTCTGCACACATATATACAGGTACCAAATTTATTTTTACTTATAGTTTAAATAAAATTATTATATATACATATACTTATATATGCTCTTCTTACTCTTACAGTAATACCTACTATTTAAGCCACAGGATATTACATTTGACAAATGAAAAACATACACTCCATACTTATTACTCTATACAGTACTGTACAGTAAAGTACACAAAAGCACAACCACTTGTAGAGGATGCACGCACATGACAATGCATGTCAGACACGTGAACTAACAACGTGATTAGACATGCGGTCGCACACTTGCATCTTTGAAAGTTCGCAAATTGAAAGTTCGTATGTAGGGGACTTACTGTGTTTGAATTGAGCAAAACGAAATAACAGAATACCTTAATATTTACTAGAAAAGGCATCAGAATTACTCTGATAATTTAGTAGTTTTTATGACTGTTTTTTGTTAGTTTTAAAGTGCCTTACATTTTATTAAATGTGACTTTGTTATGGTAGTTCCTTTAGATATTCTTAGTAAAGGCTGACATTTTGCAAATTAAAAAATATATATTCATATAATTATATTAATTTATATTCAAATACTTCACACGTATCTATTATGGCATCAAAATATGTTTGAAAATCTTACAAGTGTAGTTGCAATCACCTTTTTCTTTACCATTAATATTATTTTTATTTGAAGAAGTAAGTGCTAGCATTTTCTATTTAGTACCTCAGAATATGTTATTTTTATATCGCTTTGTCTTTTCAGTGTAAGCACATTATGTTTTATTGGTTTTATTCATTTTATTCGTTTATGGGAATTGCAAATGTCATCAATTCTAATTTTCAAAACACATAATAGTGACCTCTTGAAAATTTCTAGTAGATTAATAAATACTTTATTATTAGAGCTACACGGAATCTATTCAAAATGTTACTGCCATGCAAGTATTCACTACTACAGATTAGATATTTGCATTGTTTTAAAACATTTCTATTCTGTACCTAAGTCAGTAGTTAAAAGTTAAATGATGTCTGTATACTTTTCTAATAAATTAGTTTGTATTACAGGCACATTTCTCAGTATGTTATGTAAAAGAAAGAAACCTGGTAGATATTTATAAACAGTGGTGCTAAATGCATTTTTACTATAATTTATGGATCATTGTTTAATGTAATTTGCAAATATATCATGTTACAGTTTTCATAAGTCGTATCCTTAATGTATGGAAAGCATAAATCCGTGGTATAAGGAGAACTACGGGTGTTGCTTCTGTAAATAATACAAACAAACCTCAATACTTTGATAGATTTGTAGACAAATGTCATTGTTCTGAAAGAGAAGAGAAACCCCATGCACGCTAAATTAGGAGGAATGTACAAACTGAAAGTGAAAACCTGTGCTTCCTTTGAGATTGGTGAGAAAGATGGCAGGCATAAGGAGGAGGGAATGAGAAGGGACTTGGGATTTGGAGCACGTGATCACAGACAGGAGAGAAACCCGGAGAGATGATGTACTGAATCTTGCATGCTAATCGTCCTGATCTGAATATTCAACACGCATCCAATGTCTTTCTCTCTAAATGACTGCCCAAACAATTTTTCCTCAAATAGATCATAAACCTTTTCTGCTGAGTGTTTAAAATAAAGATGAGATCCACTTCTTTCTTCCTGTGCATTCTCCCTTTGTTTCCTTATTTTTTATAAGCTTTAATGTTGTGTACAAGAACTATATTCATCGGTAATGACTGATTCAAAGATGTCATGGTTTCGTTTTATTTTAAATGTTATTTTTAAATAAAATTTGCATATATTTAAGTTGTACAACATAATGTAATGATATATATATATGTATACATAGTGAAACGATCGCTACAGTCAAGCCATTAACATATCATCTCACAATTACATGTTTTCTGTGGTGAGAGCATCTGAAGCCTACTATATTAGCAAATTTTCAGTATTCAGTACAGTATTATTAACTGTACGTATCATGCTATACATTAAATCTCTAGGCTTCTCCATCTTACATAATTGCAACTTGGTACTCTTAAACCAGCATCTCCCCATCTCTCCCACCTCCCCTCCCCTGATAATCACCATTCCACTCTCTGCTTCTATGTGTTTTTTAGACTCAACACGTAAATGAGATCATGCAGTGTTTTCTTTCTGCATCTGGCTTATTTGGCTTACTAGTCCTCCAGGTTCATCCGTGTAGTTGCAAATGGCAGCCTTTGTTTTTTGAGACTGAACTATATAGATAGATATAGATAGATAGATGATAGATATAGAGAGAGACAGGATGTTTGGCTGTTTCCATGTGTTGGCTATTACGAATTGTGCTGCAATGAACATGGGGGTGCAGCTATTTCTTCAAGGTACTGATCTCATTTCCTTTGGATATATACCCAGAAGTGAAATTGCTGAGTCATATGGCAGTTCTATTTTTAATTTTTTTGAGGAATCTCCGTACTGTTTTCCACAGTGGCTGTTCCAGTTTACATCCCCATCAACAATGTACAGTTCCCCTTTTCTCCACTTCCTCACCAACACTTCTTATTTCTTGTCTTTCTTTTTTTTTCAGTACGCGGGCCTCTCACTGCTGTGGCTTCTCCTGTTGCGGAGCACAGGCTCCAGACTCGCAGGCTCAGTGGCCATGGCTCACGGGCCCAGCCGCTCCGCGGCATGTGGGGTCTTCCCGGACCGGGGCACGAACCTGTGTCCCCTGCATCGGCAGGCAGACTGTCAACCGCTGCGCCACCAGGGAAGCCCTATTTCTTGTCTTTTTAATACTATCTATACTAGTAGGTGTGGGGTAATGTCTCATTGTGGTTTCATTTGCACTTCCCTGTTGATTAGTAATGTTGACCACCTTTTCATGTACCTGTTGGTCAGTTGTATGTCTTTTTTGCAAAATTGTCTATTCAGATCCTTCTCTGAGTTTTAATTGTGCTGTTTGTTTGTTTTTTTGTGCTTGAGTCCTATTATGTTGCTTATAATTTAAAATCTTAAATTTATTCAAATGTACTCAGTTAATTTTATATGTATTTTCACATTTAATCTGATATTTAAATTACAGAGAAAAATATTCACATGATCATTCTTTATAGATAAATCACACAGCAATGACGTTCTACTGTATGAAGGGTTTCGTCCTATGTTTACAGTCACTTCTCTTTTGATAAATTGATGGAACTCACAGGTATGATTCAAAGGATGGGCTTGATGAATTTTCCCAGGGATCATTACCTAATTTCTCTCTTATTTTATTACCAATATTTATAATACGTTGTGTTTGCTTTATCATGATCTTATTTCTTTTGTGAGACCCCAAAGAAGTTAAACTGAAAAACGGGAAAAATGAGCTTTAGCTTGATTCCCTCCAGGCCTGCATTTAAAAGGAGAGATCCTGATTCATGGGTTACATGGGGGTCTGCTGAGCAGTTTCAGCCCTGCTTTCTCTTACTGAGGGTATGTGATTCCTTTAGAGTCTCAAAATTTAAAATCTTAATCTCTGAATGTGAGCAATTTATAAAAATCTATAGAGTTAATAAGACATACAGTATCACACTACCAATATTACCGAAAACTATACATAGCTCCCCAAACTATCCCCAGAACTTGGAAGATTAACGCATCAAGAACTCAGTCCTCAGATCCGTCAAAGGCCACAACAGAAATGCAGTGGTAGCTGACTGAAAAGGGGAGAGAGAAAAGTCATCCCTGAGATGCTGATCAGTCCTCTTGAAATGTCCAGAATCCATAACATCTGAACTCAAGTCAACTGGAGAGAAATCAGTAAGATACAGAGATTAGTATGAACTCTCATTATACATTCACCATTTGGGGCAGAAAATTTAATTTTCAGTTCTTGTTTCAAAGTTTTTTTGTTTAGTGGTATTTTCTCTTTGAAATATAAGTAAAAGTGAGAAGGGCAATATCTCAGCCTGGCATGGGACAATCCCACGATTCCTCCAAGCTCTTTCCACCTTTTGGCTTTGTGATACAGCTAATCTCAGACTGACCTTGTGGGAACACATGTTACAGATGTCAGAGTATATGAGTGTGTGAGACCCCAGACCCTTTGCCATGCTACTGATGAAGGCAAAATGTAAACATAGCCCTTATATATTTGGGGACCTTTTATGAAAGGACATTAACTTTTTACAACTATTACAACATTATTCCTTCTTCCAAATGGAACTTTTAGTAGATCTATTATATTTTTGTTCTATCCTTGTATATTGGGCAGATATGTTTATTTTTTAAAGTTATCGTTGAAAAAGTAGCCACAACATGGCCTGACAGAGATTACTTACTGCACATCACTAAGAGATCCTAGAAAGTGACCTGGTTATAGTGCAGAGGGAATACGTAAAATATCTCTACTTGTGGGAAAAAAATGGAATGCAGGAATACTAGGCTAACCAGATGGCTGATTTTTACCTATAGCCTACTGTCTGATCTTTCTTTGGTTATTTATTTATCTATTTATTATTTTATTTAGGTATTGTACTTCATTTTATTGAAGTATAATTGATTTATAATGTATTAGTTTCTGGTGTACAAGAAAGTGATTCAATTATACATAATATATATTTTTTTTATTTTCTTTCCATTATGGTTTATTACAAGATATTGAATATAGTTCCCTGTGCTACACAATATTTCCTTATTGTTTATCCATTCTATATATAATAGTTTGCATCTGCTAATCCCAAACTCCCAACCAACCGTCCCCCACCACCTTCCCCCTTGGCAACCACAAGTTTCTTCTCTATGTCTGTGAGTCTATTTCTGTTTCGTAGATAAGTTCATTTGTGTCATATTTTAGATTCCACATATAAGTAATATCATATCATATTTGTCTTTCTCTTTCTGACTTACTTCGCTTAGTATGATAATCTGTAGGTCCATCCATGTTGCTGCAAATGGTGTTATTTCATTCTTTTTTATGGCTGGGTAGGATTCCACTGTATACACATACTTCATCTATATATAGCATAGATGTAGTACATTTATCCATTCACCTGTCACCTAGTATCTGATCTTATATTCTCTTATTTATAAAATCCCCTGAGTTGTAGTTGGTAATGTGGACGTCAAAGCAGAGACGACAGTTCCTGGCTGTAGATGTGGCATTGTGCCTGGTGTGAGATGAGGGGAGTGAGGGGGGTAGATGTGTACTTATCCTGTGCTTCCTTTTCCCATTTCCACAGACTGAGACCCAGAGCAAGAAGCCAAACATCACACTTAAGACGGCAGAACTCATGTATCCAATTGGTCTTTGGAGTAAAACTCAATCTAGACATTTCTGTCCATCAACATTTGAGGAGAGAGAATGTAATTCCCACCGTATTTAATTAAACTGAAAGGTACACACAAAAGTCATTTCAAATACATTGCCTGAAATTAAATAATATGGATACATCTAACTGCAAAAAGACTGAAGAACAGATTGGTGGTCGCCAAGGGTGGGGCGGTGAGAGGGAGGTGGGAATTATGGGTGAAGGAGGCCAAAGGGTACAAACTTCTCATTTATAAGATGAATAAGTCCTGGGGATGGTGACTACAGCTTACAATATTACATTGTATATTTGGAAGTCCCCAACAGAGTAAATCCTAAAAGTTCTCAAACACACAAAACTTGTGACTGTGTGACATGATGGATGTGTTAACTTTATTGTGGTAATTACTTTGCAATATATACATATATCAAATTATTATGTGTACACCTTAAACTTACACAATGTTGTATGTCCATTATATCTCAACTAAGCTGGGGCAAAAAAAAAAAAAAGATTGGGTTACATAGTCAAGGATCTCCTGGTGCTATTTGCATACTTTAGAGGTTAAAATAAACCCATAAACCACTCACTCTAACATTACATGTAAAATGAAAGTTCCCTCTTTATCTTTTTAACACATTCACTTCCTCCTACCCAGATTTAATTTCTCTGCCAACATTGTTTTGTATTCTCACCATGCATTAAAATTTTTAATCAGTCCAAGCTGACAGAACAAAAAAGCAGTTCATATATTTCTCAGATCTGTTTGAACAGATTTAGACTTAGCTTTGAAGTTGGCATACAAAGATATTTTGTTTGCCATATTCCTTTACACAATGTTCTGCAGTTACTATCTTATACATGATTAATATTTTTATATAGAATTATTTCCTGCTTCTAGATGCAGTCAACTGATAAAAATACATCTACTGAATTCCAGAAAATCTTCTAAAATACCTCAGAAGATGATTTATCTGTTTTTATATCTGCTGATCAAAACAATGGTGATGGTGTTTTTTTTTAAATTAATGAAATTAGAGATTATTTACTACAAACTCATCAATGCTAAATCTTTACTGAAAGAAAAATTGTACATAAGTAAATATATTTAAGCCAGCAGCACCATGTAGTAAATCAGCCAGAGTATAGTTTTCGAACATTTCTAAATTGGTAAAGGTATAACATTCAGATGCCTAAATCAGGAATAAGAACGCTATTTAAAAAATAACCTACATATTCTCAGAAGACTCTCAGAAGAGCCTGTTTGTAAAGAGGGTTTGTAAGGCCAGTTCTTTAGTTACAGAAAAATTGACTAAGATGTCTGTGTGACAGCAGGACTTGGTCTACACATTTTAACTGCAAACCTTAATAAATAAAAGGGAAAAATTATTTTTTATCCCTCAACACATTTTTGTTTATAGCTGAAATAAGCCATTAGAAGAGGTTAATAGCCACTGATGGCAGCCACAATGACTGCAAGAAAGATTTAACCTGGGTAATCATAATATTTTACAAAAATAATTTATTTCCCCTGACACAATAGTTCTATATAAGCAGCATATACCTGGTATATCAGTGTCACTTAAATCATTAAGCGCTAGAATAAAACATGCATAAATATTTCTGTCCAATTTTTCTTTCAATATTAAAGACAGTAAGAGAAACAAATAAAAAGCAAAGAGGTGGCTTAAAGGAGGTCTGAATGTTTTCAACTTTGTTATCACGTGTGTGTGGTAGTGAAAGAACCAGGAAGCATGACACAGGCAACTTTAAAAAAGACGAGTGTAAATTTTCTTAATACAAAATCAGTAATAGCTAAATATTACGGCATTTTAAATAGTCACATTCTAGTAAGTGTAGAAAGGATGTTCATTATAATTAGACATATTACTTTAATATTTGTTTATAACCATACACAGGTAAGGATTTTGTATCGCACAGAAAATTAAATTTAAACTAGGCTCTGGGGTTCATTTGTATTTTGACCTTGGCCACATTACTGGCTTCTGTGAGACTCAGTTTTTCTTGCTGTTTTTAATGTAAAACATAGGGAAAACAATCTCTAACCTGCAGCATTTATTTTAAAACGCTTATTATCTGCCAGATACTCTGCTAGATGCTAAGGAGATACAAAATGAAAGACTGATCCTGACTTAAAAAATATTATATCCCAGAGAGAAACTATGAGTGCAGGATAGTGTGACGTGTGTCGCCGATAACACTCCACACTCTGCACTGTGTGTTCAGGAAGGGAAGGAAGATCTGCCATCAGACTGGGTCAAGGCGAGTCGTGGCGGAAGGTTCTTTGAAGTATAGACTGAAAGCAGTGGGATGAAGAAGGGGAGTGTATTGCAGGTACAGAAAAGAGCATAGGTAATGTCAGGGAGTTATAAAATGACATGGGACATTCTTCTGGAATGAACAGAGAGAAAAGAAGGAGAGGTAAGGACCGATGATGGGAAAAAAAGCATGGGGAGAAGGCACCAGCCAAATGATGAAAGGCTTTGTGTTCTAAGTCAAGCACTTAAAGATTACCATGATGGACTGCTGTTAGAATACGAAGGCATGTTTGCATTTTACAGAAACGATTTTGGTACGGTGTGGTGATTGTTTGAAAGATTGCGAAAATGAAAGCGAGAAGTGCGATTGAGAACCAAATCTGGATATTTAGGCTGAAATAGGGAGTAGATAACAGAACTAGGGACAGCGGGAAGGGAGAGAAGATGAAGAGAGCGAAGCTGAACAAACAGGAGGATTCTCAGACTCTGGTGGATGATCAGGTGGGGGACAGAAGGAAGGATGGAGTTTTCTGGGTCTTAACTTGGCTGACTGCAGAAACAGGGCAATTCACAAGCATGACAAATACAGGGAGAGTGGACATTTTGGGAGAAAGATCATCTGGCTTCAGATTTAAACATATTTATTTTAGCTTTTAATCAGACAACTCAGTGGATATGCCAGATGGGCTTTGGCTCAGAGGACAGAATCTGACGTAGATTTGGAGCTGTTGGGAGTTTTGGCTTATATGTGCTAATCAAAAAATTGTCCGGCTGACGTCATCCAGGACGAACATAGAGAGAACGCAGAGCTCTGGGGAGGAATGGTGAATATGAGACAAGTAGAAATAATAAAAAGATTTTTCGTGATGAATAATTTTTTAAAAAACTTGGTTTATATCATAGTAAAGAATAAAAATATCCATAATTGGACATATATGTAATTGGTATATATGAGTAAGCATAAAATACTATTAATATATAGTATATTTATTTATAATATATAAATGATATGGTGTGTGTGCCCATGCACACGTGTGTGTATTATATATATGTTATATTTTACATATGTATAATCACTACATTGCTACAGGTCTAGAGTAACTAAAAAATGTGCTTGTAATGGTCATACAGGTTTTTAAAAACAGAAAATTTTTTAGATGTTTCATTTTATAATGAAATATTAATTTAAAAACAAATATAAATTGTATTTGGAGAAATTGTTTAGACTTGCCATTTCATTTCTTTAGTTAGCTATAGATTTGCTCTATCTTTACTCTCCTAGCCTCAAAATTATTTTGACTCACTATTCCCTTAAATGGAATTCTCCCTTTCTTCATTCCATTTCACCTACTTCAGACATCTTTGAAATATATACTGTCGTAAACATCCCATTGATCAGAGCAAATGTCAGACCAAATCTGATCTTATTTTACAGAAGATAAAAGAAAAATCTGGCATAAATAGAAATTAATAGTCTATTATTAGTTTGTATTTGACTTATTTTTTAAAAAGCCAAAATAATCAAAGAGTTTCCAAGATATCATAACATACAGTGATGAATTTTCACTACATTTGCCAAATGAATAGAACAAAAGAAAGTAGTATTATTCTATAAGTGCCTTTTATGTGTACTGAATGAAGATTTACTGCATGATGACCAACAAGTGGATGCTTTGTGTGTGTGTTATGATCTAATAGCCATAGACATCTGAGTGCACAGCCTCAATAACTGAGTGATAAAGGCAGGTTTGCCTGAAGTCTTCAATTAAGGGAAAAAACATATCCTTCAGGTCATTTCTGGAAGAACAGAAAACTGAATTGCAATTAGACCTTTCACTGGGAGAAATAGCTCAATCTAACTTCATTTATAAATAACAAAAGGAGCAATGATAGCAATTTATCATCCATCTGTGCCAAGAAAATACACTGAAGACGGTGACCAGAGAGATTAAAGACAGCACTGGTGTGTGTTCTAGGATGCCTAAATGAAAACCAAGTGCTGCATGCGCTGCGGACACTTAGACTTAGTTTCTTTCTCATTAAAAAAAAATCAAAATTTTTGAGGATACTTTTTAATGACAATATGATATGGTACATTTACCTTTTAAAAAATATATTCCTTAATTACTTTGATTTAGCAGAGATATAAAGAGATATCATTACTCGTCTCGTGTGACTCTCAATTTCTGCCTCATTTTTTTTGGTATTACTGATGTACATTTCACTTTTTACATATGTTGTAAACACCAGTACATTACTACTGTTTTGAGTTTAGTAGTCGATTAACTTTTAGAAAGATTAAAAAGTTTAAAAATAAATTTATCCCTAGTTTGATTTTGCCATTCCCAGCACTTTCCACTGCTTGTGTAGATGAAGTTTCTGTCTATAATATTATCATATTAATATGATATAAGTTTGTAATATTCCTTCAGCCTGAAGAACTTCCATTAATTTCCTTGTAGTGTAGTGCAGGTCTGCAGGTAATGAACTCTCTCTGTTTTACTTCATTGGAAGAAGGCTGTTTTTCTCCTTCAATTTTGAAAGGTAGGAAGAAAGTGAAAGATGAAAATTTGAAAGAAGAATATAGGTTGGTAGATTTTATTTTATTTTCCTTCCAATGCAAAATGGTTCAGCCCACTCTCTTCTCATATAGTTTTTAACAAGAAGACTTCTGTAATTCTTCTGCACCATTATTTTTCTATTCTTTCTGAAATTTCAGTTGCATGCATGTTAGACCATTTGATATACTGGCAGCAATATGATCTATTACTTTCATTTCTACTTTATTTTCTCTTTTGTTCTAGTTTGGGTAATGTTTATCAGCATTTCTTCAATATCACTTATTTTTCAAACTTCTCCAAGTTCCCTGATTAAGATTATGATAATCTGAAAGACTTTCAGGAAAAGAAAGTGAAAAAAAAGATTGTGGCTATTCAATCTTTAAAAAAGTAGGATTGAAATTTGATGAGATACAAAGTCAAAAGAAGCAGAATATATTCCAAACAGAATATAAAATTAAAGTACACCCATACATATTGCATAATATGTAGAATTCCAAAGACTAGCAGAAGATCTTAAAAACATCAATATAGAAAAGAGAGATAGCATTCCAATAAAAACAAAATAGGGGAAATATTATAGCAATTATTAACAGCACCATGTCAACAGCAACAATGAGTATCTTGCCTTTTATCTCACTTCTATAATATAGATTCTAAATCTTGAGAAAGGACATTTTTGGCTTCGAAGTACTAACAAAAAAAGAACCACAGAGATGAGAAAGCTAAATATATTCAAAGAAACTTTTTTCTCTCAAATCAAATTTGCTCTGACAAGACTATGTAGTACAGCTTTAAAAAATGCCACTGTAAATGGGTCTAATGTGATATGACAAGACCAGAGAAACCGGATATAAATTTACATTTTTGAAAATGTTTGTTGCTTCGCATGATACATTTAGTGTGTACAACTCCTTTTGTAGTTTTTATTTTTACTATTTAAGTCTGGAAATGATGTCAAATTTTTGTATTTAATCAGTGTGTTTTCTTCAGTGATATACACTGCATTACACATTGATGTGTATATCAATATATACTGATATGTGTTACACTTACTCATATAAACACATAAATAATAGGGGGTGAAAACCACAGCCTTTGCATTCTCTATAGCCTCTACAGACAGACCTGATCTTAAATGCAAACTTGTCATGTTGTGATGTACAGAAATAGAGAAGAGTATTAAAACAAATTTAAGGAAGTTTTAAAAACTAACTTTTGGGTCAGAAAACCTATGTTTGAATAGCTGTGTTGGTAGAATGTAAGTTGGTACATCCTGCCCAAACAAACCCTCTGGGCCTCTCTATCAAAGAAACAAGCGGGGTGATGGAGGCTGTAGAGGGATGAGGTCGAATAGCTCTTCCAGGATGGACTTTAGATTCATCATGTGAAAAATGAACGTTTCTTTTCCTTTCAAACTTGCTTCTCCTTCCTTGTGAAATATTTTACAAATCCAGACAACCATTCATTTAGTCAATCAAGCTAGGGGGTTATGTAATTCACAAACTGTTCCTGTCCGTTCACCTGCTCTTGGTAAATCTTATCAGTTATTGCCCTGTCTACATGTATAATAGGTCTCAGAACTGTTTTCTCCCCCTCTTCATTTCCATGTATAGTATACTGCTTTAGTTGAGGGTCTGGTCTCTTTCAATTACCCATAGATATCTCTCTATAGTTCAATTTTCTTTCCACAAACATATAATCTTTATTATGCTTTCTGGGTGAGTTTTCTGAATTAAAATTTTGACCATTCAACTCACCACCATAAAATCTCTCATGGTTTTCTATTATCTACAATACAGAATGAAAATCTGTAGCATGTTTGGGCATTTCTCTTTTATTTAGGTTATTTACTGATATTCAAAGGTTTAATTTCTCCCATTTTGGACTTAGTTCGTTATCCTAGAGCACTGAGTTTCCTCATTGTGTTTTTTATTTAGAATGCACATTTTGCTGTTGTTAAATTTGAAATGAAGGTCAAAACACCATAGATAAAATTACAGAGAAGAAACCAAGTAGGTGTTAAATGAATGTAGATAAATATCTTCATTTTTCAAATGATGAAAAATGCCTGACTATATGAGCACATTTGTATGGCCATCATTAGGGACCTCTTCCAATGACGTGCTGTTTTTAGCTTTACCTTATCCATCTCTTCCTGAGGAAGTGGAGCATAAGATGGGAACTAAGACCCCTCAAAGTAGAGTCAGGATGTATAATATTTAGGAAATGTGTTACTGGACTAACACTTCTGACGTTTGCCCATGCCATTTATTACTTACGTGAACTTCACTGAGTTACGGAAACTCTCCTTATACCTTTGATAACTGTGACAATAATAGTATCCGCTTCATAATGTTGTTTTGAAGATTGAGTTAATACATGTAAGCAATTAGAAGTTTGCCTGGATGGTAATGAGTGCTCAGTAATGTGACGTATTATCATCATTATTATATTTTAAAACATTACACATAGCTACTGTATCAGTCAATTGTATGGGTAAAACAAGTGCATCTTTAGGATTTAAAAGGACTCAAAACAGTTCATTTCCTAAATGTATTGCAGGAAGATAATAAGGAGATGCTGCAGCAAATGACAGGATGGACCAAAAAAACAGAAGACTAGGATCCAGAAAAGTGTGGAACTAAACTAGAAAATCATCCCAAATGGCAGCTGAATGGCTGAGAAAATAAATATCATATTGAAGCAGAAAAATGGATGGTGAAAGGAGGTTGGATTCATCCAATAGAGAAGACTCAATAGGAGTTCATTAGTTGGAAAGTTTGGGAAAATAGTTGGCTAATATGTAGATATGTATTTCATGAAAAAGGAATGTAAATTATTAATTTTAAAGAAGTATATCAGAGAAGACATTTCTAAAATATATTACTTGGATCCATGATGAAAACTTTTTACATAAATATATTGTAAATTCTGTTTATATTTTCTTACTTTTACACTAAAACTGAAGATAAAGGTATTGTTATGCTGTGTTTGAAGGGCATGATGTAAGTCACAAACCTAGAAAACATAACATTATAATATGGATTGCAAAAATTAAGAGTTGGGAGCAGGGGAGCAAAGCTTAAAAAAAGAGTAGTGTTCATATTGCCCTAATCTTTCAAAATAGGGAGTCAAATGATAATTGATAGAAGTGAAAATATAAATGAAACAAATCATTAAAAAATTTAAAGCAACCAATAAATAAATTAAAGTAGGGATATAAATATGATTGGAAGATGGTTGGCAGGAGACAGGGTGAAAGAGAAAATAAATGACCTAAGTTATCATCTGTTATACCAGTAAAGTAATAGCTAGTATCTCAGATTGATAAATCAAGCACTTATGGGAAAGCATATTACTATGATATATAGTGGTAACTAACAGAAGAGTGACCTAAAAGAGTCAAAGGAAGTTGGGGGGAGAACCGTAGAAGGCATTGAAAAGTGACAGTAGCAGGAAATGGCTGTATCTTGTTAAAGCCATTCTGTTTTATTAATGTGACTGTATTGTATACCAAAGGATAATAAAGCATATAATATACTAAAAAATAAAAAATTAACACCATATGAAAATATATTCATTCACACCAGCAATCAAATAATTATTAAATTTAAAAATTACAGTGAGATTCTTTTTTGTATGTTTTTAAAAGTAACAAAAAATTAAATTATAATATAAGTAAGGGGCTGGAAGTGATAAGATGAACATTCCCACACAATCTAGTGGAAACATGTCAAATAATCACTCATAAAAACTTAGTATTAAATATCAAATATTTTAAAATTATCTTTATTTAAAAATCTATCCCAAGTAAATAATAGAAACTTGAAGTCAAACTAAAGAACAAATATTAATTGGATTTTAATTGCACTTTCAATTTTAAAATTTATGCCTTGATTTCAAAATTTTGACATATAAAAATGCACCATGGAGTCAAGGAATTCAGATTACACATTTGGAAATTGAAATATAATAAGAAGTTAATTTTAAATAAGAGAAAATCCAAGTCAATTAATAATTTGTCAAATATCAATATCATCAACTCTTCCCTCTTCATAATATTTATAACAAAATAAATAAAACCCTATGATTCTTAAGTCATTATATTTCTTGGGGTCAAGAAAGTCATTGGTGTAGATGATGGGTCTCCAGGATGTACTTAAGCCACAGCAAGTAGTTATTAAGATACTCTTTTTAAGTATGTGGTAGAATATAATCTCATGGGGAAAGAGAATTAGTTATTCTGTTCTCTCTGCTGAATTCTCAGGATCTAGTTAAGTGTTTTCCTTGGCAGGTGTTCATTAAAGATTTGTTAAATCAATGAGTTAATTAACATATCACTTAGAACGATTTCTTATTTTTCCTTTCACACTGGGAAGAGTGTTTTAGCGACCAGAGAAACAAGGAGATGGTCATTCAATGTACACTTTACTAAGGCTGCCAAATCATTAAGGACACCTACTGTACCTACAATATTCTTTGAGTGGCTGGCTTTCTTTAGTCATTAATGTTTTAGATGTTAAGGAAGCCATGAAAATGTGAGGCTCCAAGAATTTACTGAAATCTGGGGTATGTAGTTGACACTTCCACAATCCATGGGCTAGGTAGGAACATGAGAAAGTTACACTTACATCTACATTTGTGAATAAACAAACAAGTTGTGAATAAACAACATGGGTCTCAGGCTGGTTTTAGTTAAAAGGTGACAGAAATTTTCCTAATCTTCAGAATAATGGCCTAATAAATTAATGCATTCATTTTATTTTTTTGCCATTTAAATTCTAAACACTTCAAATGTATTTGTTGTTTTTGTGCACATTCACTTAATTTATTAGCAGCTTTATGAAACTCTGTATTATGTTGAAATCAGAAAATTAAAGTAGACTCAGTGGAAAATGTCACAAGGAAAATTTAGAACCTGCTTAAACTGGGCAGGCTTTGTGAGATATGATGGAAAATAAGATATTTAATGTACTATGTGTTAATCAGTTTTATTATTTGTAGTAACATATTGCATATTTACTAAAAATCTCCATCTACGTTTACTAAAAATAAGTTGGAATATTGAAATAAATGTGATTGATGCATTTTGGATGCATGTGATATTATTTCATCATGATGCATATATATTTGAAAAGTTATAATGTCAGAACTCTGACTGCATTTATCAAAAGACTCTTCTCATATCCTGTGGACTTTTTATTCTTTTTCTTTTTTCAAGACAGTTAATAAAAGCAAGAGAAAATTCACAGCCAGATATATCACAGCAGCTAAGGAAAAGCAAACAGCTGGAACATAAACATGGTTGTAGATTCATTAGATCATCTATATATATTCACACTTATCTGCCATTTCAAGGTGAGAAAACTTTTAGTTATTGTCAATGCCATAGTGTTGCAATAGCTAATTGGGCTGAAACTGCTTGAAATATTATAAACAAGACATCGAAGTCATCCTTACAGGGAAAAAGGAAACAACTGCAGCTGAAGCCAGTCGAAAATAAAGCTACCCATATGGCTCTAGGAAACCATTGCCAAAAAGAAAAATTCCCAGAAAATGTAATTTCTTTATTATAGGGGTTGATTATTATTCTAAGTACTCTGAAAATAATTCTCCTTTTTCTGGAAATAGTTTAAGAAAATACTTCTCTGTATCTGACTCAATAATAAGCCCATACTCATAGAACTTAAGTAGTATATGTGCTAGCATTTAAAGAGGAGGAATAAGCACATTTAACTGAACTTAAGAATGAATAAATATTTACTAAAATGCCCTCATATTTTTGGAAAAGTGGAAAAGACATAGTCTTTTAACATATTATGTACATATATTTTTGTATGCTAAAAATAAAACATTTTTGTTAAATCCCTAACTAATACAAGGTGTACAATGTTCATAGAAATTAATAAAGAACATAGTTTTAAATGAAAATATGAATCAGTATTAGTTGCAAATAATGACTTGGATGACCCTTAGAGGAATTTATATTATAGAGTAATTTCTTGGGAAATTACTTCTTCTGACTTTCCACTGTTTAACAAGAAACAAATCACAAAAATGTATGTAAGCATATTATTTTAATTTATTTTTCAATACATAGGAGGTTCCATATTTGTTTCTAAACATCTATTGATAAAATACATAACAACTTCATGATCTCTGGAAAAAATATAAAATACCATGTCATGTTGTTGGATGAAACTAGGCTCTGTCTACAAGTTTAACTGATAAAGCTGGTCTTAATTCTACCATATCTGAAGCTACTGCATATTTACTTACGTATTTGTTTCAGTTCCCTCCATGCTTTCATTCTATTCTTTATACCATGTAAAATAGATAAATTCGCTATGATTCTTATTTACTTATATTCTAAAATTGACTCCTACAGGTTTCATATTAACTTCCTTAAGGGGACTTTAACTCAATTTTCTTTTCCTATTTTAAATATTTAATTTCGTTGTTGGCATTCTAGAAACAAAAATTCAGATGATTTAAATTCTAATGGATTTTTTATTGTTGACCTATAGGCAGCTCTGAATACAGGATGTTTTAAAATCTGTTGTTTTCATGTTTAGTGGACATAATGATTTTACTGGTGAAAATCTTGTTTATTGAAAACTACAAAACATGCTTGATTGAAATTTCTAAATTTCTAATTAAAAAATAATTTTAAAAATATCAACATAATGGAAAGCTACCACGTGTTTATGAATCAGAAGAGTAGGTATTGTTGTTATGGCAAAATTTCCTCAATTGATCTACAAATTCAATGAAATTCTTCTTAAATAATAATAATAACAATACTAGTAATAAAAAGTTTAGGATGAAATCATCTTCTGGAAGATTTTGGTGCCTGTTCCTTACCCTGTTTGATAGGTGAATTTCAAGATCCCCTGTTTGCCAATATCAAAATATTACTGTATCTTTACAGATGATATTTACCAGCATTTCAGTCCTCAAATTTGAATTGAATTTCCTCACACTGATTTTGCTGGTGTAGTCTTGATTCAACAGCAAAGAAGGTTAAGATATTCAAAATCATCATAAAACCATTCATCTACATGCGGCAAATTTAGTTTGCCTCTGTGATGAAAACAATGTAAAATCACTGCTTGAAAAGTCCCTTTATAATCTGCTTTAAAGTGTCACTCAAAAAGTAATGATCCATGATAAAAGCAACAAATCCTTTTTAAAATCAGTTGATGCTAAAGGCAGCTTTTCATAGCCTGTGGCAAATTTACAAACCACATCTATCATTTTAAAAATCTTAACAAAAAAGAAATAAAAATGATATAATAGGTTGTTTCATTTCTCTTTAACAAAGAGGTTCATGTAACAATC
Source organism: Orcinus orca (assembly GCF_937001465.1). Lineage (NCBI taxonomy): Eukaryota > Metazoa > Chordata > Mammalia > Artiodactyla > Delphinidae > Orcinus > Orcinus orca. The sequence goes on from NC_064562.1 coordinate 6,130,692, forward strand.
TTCCAATTGGTAAAATTTAGTCATGAATGTATCATATACTGAAATCTAAAGACATTTCTTATGAGATTATTTTTTTCTCTCTTTTTTTTGTTCAATAATGAGAAGAACAATTCAATATAAGAACACCTGGAGCTTCTACTGATCTGAGGTTGAAAGGAAAATTGTCTGTTTCTTTAATTAGCTCTAATAGCTTCTAATAGAGGTAATTTGTGTAAAAAGAGGTGCTAGGAGGGGGAGCTAAAAGCAATTTACATCAGTGTCAAACACAGACTATGCCTAAAGGCTTTGCTTTCTAATAACTCAGACTAAGGAAGATCTAGTAAAATTAAACTTGTATATAAAACCAGATTCAGATTAAAGAAAATTTTATTTTTTACATCAAAGAACAGGCAAGTTTCACACCTGAGAGTGGTTGCTTTCAAAAATATATTTAGGTAAGTTTTATTTTAATAACCACAGGATTAAATACTTTATTTCATTAATACATAAAACAGTAAGCACATTACATATAACAGTATACTATTGGGTTATAGATGCAAGAACATCCATTCAGCCTGGAGACACAGCTTGATACACACACAGTGGTTTGTTCTTGACTCTGATGTTCTTTGATTATGAACTCCTATTAGGTTGGTCTTGGAAGTGGAAATTTGAACCCTGATTTTCAAATGCTTTCTTTTAAATGGAATTTGCATTTGCTTCTCCTGGAAGTCAAAGTTCACTTCTAAACCAGGACCACATTGCCCCCTTACCTTTCCCTGGCTTAGTGAAGGTTTCAGATTCTGCACCCCTGCTTATCCACTGGCCAAATGCTTAGTCTTACTGTGGAAATACTGATAAAATTATGTTTTTTGGCAGGCTGTCTTCCTTTGCAGTGCAAATAACCATTGAGAGCATCTGTTTTAAAACATCATTTTGTCACTATTTCTAAGTATTTTATAAACATCATATATTGGTTTTAAATAAATAGGGAACAGAAAAACATAGAAAATGAAACTGTAATCCTATTAATCCAATATACAGCTAAAGAGGGATGTTAGCTGTTCTAAAATGACATCACGATACTGTCACTTGTTGGCTTACTAACACCTGTGAGATTAATTGCTTGAATTTATTTCTGTAAGCCTCAGTTTCAGAACTCTGAAATGGGGAAATAATAATACACAATTAAGATTATTCCATCTATGTTCTTAGTTGTTACACCGAGCAAATATTCAATATACAGCAGCTATTATTTATCTCTGTTATGATTACTTGTTACATAATGCAGAGACAGGAGATGGTTCTGAGAGGACAAGGAAAATACAAGAGTAAGAAAGGTAATTAGTAAAAAATGCAGTTGTATATTGAGTGAGATACAAGGAGAACAGTAAACAAAGATAAAAAGAACGGTAAATAGGCATAGAGACTTGGAATAAGATAAAGAAATAAAGAGTTATTTAGGTTCAGATAAATTAGGCAGATAAAAACAAGGAAAATAGAATTCTGGAGAAACAATCTCAGAGAAAAATAAGAAGTCAGTGAGAGACTATGTACATACAGAATTGATTTACATTCATAAAGATTAATATTTAAGTAACTGAATTGAAAAAAATTGAATGTCCCTGATTATACAATTACGTTAATGCAGATAATTTCCATTTTATTTCCATTTATTGTGAGTGATCACAGCCATAAGTCTAGTAATCATCAGTCCCCGTACAAAGTTATTAAAATTTCATTGACCATATTCCTTATGCTGTATATTATATCCCTGTGGCTTATTTATTTTGTAAATGGAGGTTTGTATTTCTTAATTCCCTTCACCTATTCCATCCCAGCCCAACTCCCTCCACCCTGGAAACCACCTTTTTGTTCTCTGTGTCTATGAATCTGTTTTCATTTTGTTTCATTTGTTTTGCTTTTTAGATTCCAAATATAAGTGAGATCATACAGTATTTATCTGTCTCTGACTTATTTCACTTAGCATAATACCCTTTAGACCCTCCATGTTGTCACAAATGGCAAGATTTAATTTGTTATGGCTGATATTTCATTATATGTGTATAAAATATATGCACATCTTCTTTATCCATTCATCTATGGGTGTACAGTTAAGTTGCTTCCATATCTTGGCTACCATATCTTGGTGAAAAAATGTTACAATGATGGTTGGTTAGCATATAACTTTTTGAATTAGTGTTTTTGTTTTCTTCTGATAAATACCCAGAAATGAAATTGTTGGATCATGCGGCAGTTCTATTTTAATTTTTTAAGGAACCTCCATGCTGTTTTCCATAGTGGCTGCACCAATTAACAATTCCACAAACAAGGGAGTGTCCCCTTTTCTGTACATTATCACCAACATTTGTAATTGTTGTCTTTTTGATGATAGCCATTCTCACAAGTGTAAGGTGGTATCTCATTGTGGTTTTGATCTGCATTTCCCTGATGGTTAGTGATGCTGGACATCTTTTCATGTGCCTGTTGGCCATTGGTATGTCTTCCTTGCAAAAATGTCTATTCAAACCCTCTGCCCATTTTTTAATAGGGTTGTTTGGGTTTTTTTGTTGTTGAGTTGTATGAGTTCTTTGTATATTTTGGATATTAACCTTTATTGAAGATACTATTTGTAAATATCTTCTCCCACTTAGTAGGTTGCCTTATTGTTTTATTGATGGTTTCCTTCCTGTTCAAAACCCTTTTAGTCCCTTTTATGGTTTCAGACCATACATTTAAGTTTTTAATCCATTTTTAGTTTATTTTTGTATATGGTGTGAGAAAGTTGAGTTTGATTCTTGTGCATGTAGCTGTCCAGTACTCCGAGCACCATTAATTGAAGAGGGTATTATTTCCCCATTGTATACTTTGCCTCCATTATCATAGGTTAATTAGCTATATACTTGTGGGTTTATTTATGGGCTCTCCATTAATCTATATGTCTCTTTTTGTGCCAGTACCATACTGTTTTGATTATTGTAGCATTGTAATATAGTCTGAAACCAGGGAGTGTGGTATCTCCAACTTTATTCTTATTTCTCAAGGTTGTTTTGGCTATTTGAGGTCATTAGTGGTTCCTAACAAATTTTAAAATGATTTATTTTAGTTCTGTGAAAAATAACATGGGTATTTTGATAGGGATTGCATTAAATCTGTGGATTGCCTTGCATAGTATGTACACTTTAACAATATTTTTCCAATCCATGAGCATCATACATATTTCCATTTATTTGTGTCATATTCAATTTTTTTCATCAGTCATATAGTTATTAGTGTACAGTTTTTTACCTCCTTAGACTTATTCCTAGGTATTATATTTTATTTTTTTGGATGCAATTGTAAACTGGATTGTTTTCTTATTTTTCTCTGATAGTTTGTTGTTAGTGTATAGAAATGGGTCAGATTTCTGTACATTAACTTTGTATCCTGCAACTTTACTAAATTCACTTATAAGTTCTAACAGTTTTTTTTTTTTTTGGTGGTGCATTTAGGATTTTCTCTGAATAGTATCATGTTATCTGCAAAAGGTGACAGTTTTATTTCTTTCTTTTCAATTTGGATTCCTTTTATCTCTTTTTCTTGTCTGCTTGTTGTGTCTAGGACCTCTAATACTGTATTGAATAAAAGTGCTGATAGTGGGCTTCTTGTCTTGTTCCTGATCTTAGAAGAAATGCTTTTAGCTTTTCACTATTGAGTATAATATTATCTGTGGGTTTGTCATAAGTGGCCTTCATTATTTTGAGGAATGTTTCCTTCATACTCACTTTGTTGAGAATTCTTATCATAAATCCATGTTGAATTTTGTCAAAAGCTTTTCCCACATGTATTGAGATTATCAAATTCTTCAATTTGTTTATGTGGTGTACCATGTTGATTGATTTGTGGATATTGAATCATCCTGGGATTCCTGGGATAAATCTCACTTGATCATGGTATCTGATCCTTTTGATGTATTGTTGAATTTGAATTGCTAATATTTTGTTGAAGATTTTTTCATTGTTTTCCATCAATGTCATCAAGGATATTGGCCTATAATTTTCTTTTTTAGTGATACCTTTGTCTGATTTTGGTATCAGGATGATGCTGGCCTCATAGAATGAGTTTGGAAGTGTCCCTTCCTCTTCAAATTTTTGGAATGATTTAAGAATAGGTGTTAAGTCTTCTCTAAATGTTTGCTGGAATTCTCCTGTGAAGATTTGTGGTCCTGGACTTTTTTGTTGGGAGCTTTTTGATTACTGGTTCAATTTCACTACTAGTAATCATTCTGTTCAGATTTTCTATTTCTTCCTGATTCAATCTTGGGAGACTGTACATTTCTAGGAGTTTATCCATTTCTTCTAGATTGTTCAATTTTTTGTGGTATAATTTTTATAGTAATATCTTATATATTTGTATTTCTGTGGTATTGGTTATAAGATTTCCCTTTTCATTTCTGATATTATTTATTTGAGTCCCCTCTCTTTTTATCTGGATGAATCTAGCTAAAGGTTCATCAATTTAGTTTATCTTTTCAAATAACCATATCTTAGTTTAATTTATCTCTTCTATTTTTTAAGCTCCATTTCATTAATTCCCATTCTTTTCTTTATTATTTCCTTTCCTCTATTAACTTTGGGTTTTGTTTGTTCTTCTCTGAAATAAATATTTTTAAGGCAAAATGATATTTATCAGTATATTTAAAGATTACATTTTCTTTTAAAGCATATATTAATTTACTTAGCTAATTCCAAAATAACTTGGACTATTTCAATAAATAGCACATGCTGTAATGTCATTCTTCAGCTTATGTATCTTTGCAATTAAAAATTAAGCCACTTTGATTTGTAATATATAACAGGAATAATTATGACCTCCCAACAAATAGTTGTATCTTGTGAAAAATAGTAGCTTCCCCAACAACACTGCTTCACTATCATGCATCTATGACAAATCGGTTCTTTTCTTGTTTCAGAAGGAAAGGCATATACTACAGTGACCTCAGAGGGTGATAAGCACAACTGCAGTTCATATACCTGACTCCCCTGTGTGCCTACAGATAAACCTCTGCCAAAGTGAATAGGAAGGAAATAGAAAAGGAAGAAAAAGGCAGGAGAGACCAATTTTTCTTATCAATTCCATTAACAAAATATAAAGATCAGAATCTGAAGTCAGTAGACAGTAAATCACTTGTTAGCTAACTTCAGGCTCACAGAAGCTCTGTGAAAGATTAACATACAAGAATTCCTTTTACTTCACATTCACAGATTAAAGTAAAGATTTCTTCCAACACCTTGCTGAAAAATTAATGGGCATCAAGATAATAAGCCCATTTTCCCCAAAAAACCAAATCAGGAAGTTATTTTCTCTCACATTAGGAATACAAATTCAAAGTGGAACCAAATATTTAAACTACAGCTATATGATTCCCATTCTGTAGGTATTCCAATAATTTTATTATTATGAGAAAAAACAACAACAAAAACCCTAGGAATATCTCCTTCATATAATGTTTTGAAAGCACTGTTGTATAATTGATTTCAGTTCTAACTGAGGGTTAACATATTTGGCCCTTACATTGAAATATTATGGTTGTTATAGTAAGATCAGTAATGCTTAGCAATGGAGAATTAGGAATCCTAGATTTCTTAGGAAATTTTTAAAAATATATAAATGAGGTCAAGTGACATTTAAATAATTTTGAAGAAATTTGAAAATAATCTCATAAGATTGTCTCCACAGCAATTGTTAAGGAAGTAGAGAAATTCATTGTTTTGAAAAATTTAAGAGGAGAAAAATATAATGTTTTGACATCTAAAACTTTGATATCTGTATTTCTCAGAAACAATTTGCTATCTAATTATACATTAAATTTTTGTTACATTATAATCTTTTTACTCTTTTTGAAATATATAGCTCCTTATTTTTTATCTCTTCCTTGAAACATTTGTACTTTATATATTTTAATGCTGCATTGCTCATGATAATAGCAAATATTTTAAAAGAAATTGTGTTCTAAATTGTCCAATAACATAAAGTCAGTCTAGATTCTTTATAGGAAATATTATTCAAGTGACCTGATTCTTTCCCTTGCACTAGAGGTAGGCACATGATCCAAAATGGGCCTCTTGTACCCTTGGTCACAGTAATTTTTCAGGGATTGGAATGAGTTGGGTCATGGCCCAAAATAATTCTTTGTTCCTTTACAACATTTGGAAAGTGGTTCTCTCTTTTCGATGAACAGAAAGAGAATTCTAGACCTGATGCCAAAATATTGACCAAAATTCATCTGTACCTGACACCAGAAAACTGGATTTTCAGTTTAACTAAGTCACTATATACTCTATTTATGTAAGCAAGATTGATTTGTCTCTTATTAATGAAAATCATTATCTAATATAAGAGGAGTTAAATGTGGAATTCCAGGATCATCAGCTGATGAGAAGTTGGAAAGCTAATTTCTTGGTTGTTTTGATTTAAGAAATGGGTGTGTCTCCATCCTGAACCATCTAAATGAAGTCATCTCTATGACAGATAAAATTTTTTTAAACGTATTATTTTATAAAAAATTGATTACCAAATTATCATTCCTGTTAGGCATCATCTATATTTCCAAATGAAGAATGTCATTGTACCTTACATATTTTGGTAAAAACAGCTTCCTTCTTAGAGAGAAAAGCAAGAAATTTGGCTTCAAGAGATCATCATGGTCCTTGCACATCTTGGCTTTTGTACAAATGCACTCTTTGTAACAATAGCATACAAGAGACAAGTTGTATATGTATCTGATTCCTCTGATCAAGATCTTCCAAACCACTCTTCTCAGATAGTGATAAAGGTAGTTGGTGAGCACAGTATCTTCTTTAACTTCCTGTCAGTGGCTTTGCCAACCCACATGAATTGTGGCAGATTTACAGTATATCAGTAAATGAGTGTAAGCGACCATCAGACGATTCATCTTTATGGGGCTGGAGTAGTTTGTTATGAAAATATAACAAAGGCCCTTGATTGATTGTTTAATATTCACTTAGTACCAGTATGAGCTTGGTTATATACTTTACTACTAAACTTAGAGATCTCTATGTTACAATTGAGCAGACCATACCCTGTTTATACTGCTTCTACTCTCTTGCAAAAGAGCTTAATATATGGATCAATGTGTTCTTAGAATATTTGTTGTTAATTTCAGCTGGCAAATGCAAGCACCTTTATATCATTAGAAACAAAGTTAAAATAAACATATGCATAGGAATCTCTCATTGTCCCTTAAGTATATCTGTGTAGAAAAACTTCAGCCAATAAAGCTGGAAAGAGTTAAGTGCTTTTTTTTTAACTAAAAGTATTAGGCTGTGTCAATAGCAGTGGGAAATCAAGCTATGTATATTTTGGAATTATAAAAAAAGATGAATATTCTAGGTGATTTTGTGTATAGTGATTATTTCTCACTATGCAATTCTTAGAAAGGGGAATGGATTAAAAAGAGAGATTAAAGTTTAAAAAGCAAATAAAGAGATAAAACATCATAAGGAAAGTGATCTGATGTTTCTAGAGCTGTCAGTCTTAACTGGAAGTTTCCTTACCATGCTTTATTGTGGAATCAAAGTGAGTTGACTTTCTGAAAATGTTACGATTAAAGATGAAATAAGTCACTGGGACTTAAGCATCTGTGTATACAAAAAGCTTATATCAATGAAGATGTGAAGTCATTAGGATGAGGCTTATAATAGTCATAAATATAAACAGGTAAGCACAGTTCATGTATATGGTTTGGAGAGAACATGAGATATATTAGGGCATTAATACTATGTTTTCACTGCCCCGTTTTTCAGTCAAGGAAACAGAGTCACTCTGTGTTATGGGATAAAGATTGTACTATACTAATTTGAGCTCTCCTATTTGTGGATGGAGCTTGGACGGCACAAGGCTAGAAGGGGAAGTAGGGGAACAAAAAAGATTCTAAAATGTCCATGTGGGAAGGTGCTGCCTCAGGGTAGCTTTATCTCTGTGGGTCCACAGCTAAGCATATGGTGGTAGGTTTGGGGCCCCTGTTGGTCAGCAAGTCTAGCAGTCAGAAGGAAGGGCTGAAGCTGGAACCCATGGGTGTGTGGTAATCTTCAGTAGCAGCTCCTGCTTCTCTCCTGTTTTCCAAATCTCATGCACATTGCTCTTTTGGCCAACTCTCACCTGGAGCCTTACAAGGAAGGGGCTTCTGGAAAACACACTTCGAGCTTAACCAAATCAACAGAATGCAAATTATGACTAATGTTCTGCCCCCTTAGAATATCAAGTAGTCTAAAACCCAGTCTTTAGAGCAGGAAATCAAAGAGAGTATACAACCTTGAGAAATATGTACATAATGACAGATATTCAGTAGAGGAGTTATACAACTTCTTAACTTGACTGAATAAAACCCATTTTGACCAATATCTTGGTGTTTATATAGGCACGGCTTTTGATTGTGACTAAGAAAGGGTGGTGCATAAAAACTGACTCCAATATAGAACAGTGTGTAACACAAGAGCAAATTACAAATGATTAAAGGGGAGCAGTTTTCCTAACTAGAGAGAGAGAAGCTCTTGCATTTAGCAGTGAAATGTAAGGGATGAGTGAACAAATACAAGGAGACTGAAATAGATGAAAGATACACCAATAGCAATAGCAACAGGAACTAAAGAAAAGTAGCAGCCATTACAGTTTAAAGAAATGAGTGCATAGGGAATCCAGGAGGCCCTGGGACCAATAAACTTTTAAATATCGCTGCCTCAGGAGAAAATTTCTAGCTTGGGAGGACAATAAAATTTCCAAGGACAGAATAACAAAACAGAAAATCGGGGCAGAGCAGGACATTGCCTTTAGATACCTTTTGCTAAAATATTTGAACAGTTCTTGGGCTTCCCTGGTGGCGCAGTGGTTGAGAGTCCGCCTGCCGATGCAGGGGACATGGGTTCATGCCAATAAAATACTTGAACAGTTCTTGATAAAGAGAAATGAGCAACTCACCAAGAGGAGGGCTATTAATATATCATAAAATAAATATGTATATTAATTAATATACATATTAATCTTTTGTTTAACTTACGATCATTTCATTATAGCGGTATTGCAGGTTACTTCAGAGTTTGCATTTAATTGCTAAGCACAATTTAAGTCATCCATTTGTTGTTAAAATAGAAATCCTTTCATCCAAGTGGAATCAACTATTTGGAAATAATCTTGGCATCCTTATTGGTGACTGCTCAAAAATTGGCACATTTGCAGTTTACTGAGCTGACTCTTAAACATGAACTGGCCATAGCAGGTGTTTCTCCTAGAAAAGTCTAATTTGTGGTGCTGCATAGCATCAGTTGGAATTTGTCATACATTTTCAACCCTTCAAACCCTGACACCCCTTTATCACAGTGGTTGGAAGGCTAAAACTACATTTGTCAATCTCCCTTGAAGCTAGCGTTCACTGTTTATTTAAATTTTAGAAATAAAGAACACTCTCATGGGATTTGAAAGTTTAGCTTAGGCCAGTTTCTTGCATGATTGATGCCTGGTAAGGAAGACCTGACATATATGAATATTTGTAGCTGGTTTCATATTTTGTATTTAGCTATAAGGTTCATGGATGTGAAACAAAGGTATAAACCTTCAGGATTTATACCTGAAGATTCTTTACATTCTGTGTATCCAACCCTTTAACCAATATTGTAACCACAAAATTCCCTGTATTAAATTCTTCCTGGTTGAAATAACTGAAGTGGATTCTTACACTGTTTTTTACATTATACTCTGACAGGTACCAAGGTGCCTCTTAGAATCATTACTTGACCACATCTATACTGGAATCTAATAAAACACCACAGGAGAAACTGAATTATAAAATTTTAATATAACCACTTGATTGGTAAAAGAAAACATGTCTTGTTGGATTGTGACTATACAGTAATACATTTTAAAAAACAAAGGGACCTGAGATCATTGACACCAGGGTTTGCCTTAAACCTTTGTGTGATCTTGCCTTAATTGCTCTAAATCATCTGCACTTAAGAAATAAGATGAGGCATGTGCAAACATATTGGAGCCATCCTATCAGCAACTGAGTTACTTGTAATTATGTTTGAAGTTATATAAAGGTAATGTGATAGTACTTCTCACCCTAAAAAAGTACGGCTATTTTGATTCTGAATTTTTAAACAAAGAAAACAAATAAGGAAAAAGTAGTTAAAATAAATCAGTTATTTGTGAAAAACTGATCTATCATCTATATTTTTCTTATCCCTGTAATGTTTTATTTATGCTTAATATTAATGCCTCACTCATTTTATATTGTGGATAGTCTTATTTAAAGCAGAATATGGTATCCAAATTTGCCTTACTCCCTGGCTTTGTTCAGCTTAAATTAACCCTAAGTCTATTCAATATTCTGTAATAACCTAAATGGGAAAAGAATCTGAAATAGAATGAATATGTGTATATGTATAACTGAATCTTAAGCTGTACACCTGAAACTAATACAACACTGTAAATCAACTCTACTTCAATAAAATAAAATTTCAAAATGTCAAAAAACTCTTTATTAACTAAAGGTTCACTCTGCCCATATCCTGAATGAGGTAGTCAATACATTGACAATGTCATACACGGCAGCTGACAGGCTCTGAAATTTGTCTTGCTGACGATCTGGTTACACATAAATGCACTGCCTTTTCCTCCTCTCCTTCATCACTGCCCCTTCTACATACATGTGGCCACATCAGCATGACTGGATTTCATCCAGCCCTGATATCCTTGCTCAGCACTTATATGCTTAAATTCTGCCACTACACCAAGCAGAAGAGAACTGGCTGGAGCCCTGACACACAATCCTTATTTTCCAGTCTCCCCCAGATTTCATTTGTTTGGCAGCTGCACTGTTCTAAGCAGGCAGATCCACCAGCTCCTCTCTAATTCCAAGCTTTGCTTGCTGCATTCTCCCTGTACCATATCTCACCCATCTTAATGGGTCTCTTTAGTTCTCCAGGACTGCCTGAACCAAGCCAGAGTTAAGCATGACCTCTTGGAAACAGCACAGCTCTGAAGTGCCATATTGTTCTGCCAGAAAGGGCTTCCTTAGTCAAGTTACCTTCATCTGTCTTTTTGCTACTAAATCCCATCTACTTCAATGTCTCTTTTCCCCCTTCTGTTAACTTTGCAGTCTGAAAGCCAAGCTTTTCTTTGCTGGACATGATGAAAGCATTTTAGTTTTCCTTTTCTGTCACACTCCACAGATCTCATAAATCTTACACGCTTTTAGAGCAAGATAGTGACTTTCAAGCATATTAAAATTTATTTAGGCAGTTTTTTTAGTATGTGTAGCTTTTTATTCTGAAGTTTATACGAAGTTAAATAATTATCAACAGAAAATAGCTGACTATTTCACATGCTAGGATTAAAAGAAATATGGATTGAAAGGACTTCCAAGCTGTTCTATGACAGGCAAACTCTTTATAGTTGTCGATTTCTCAACACATCTTCCTGCCCTGCTATTTCAATGAAAACAGCCTGTCCAGAAGTTTTACATAGACCAAAAACATGGGATAAAGAAGTGTTAGGTGTTTTCTTGTCTGTAACACCTACTTGCTTCACATATTTTTCTTCTGAAAGGAAAAATCCCCTTATTATATATTAACTGCTATCAATCATAATGAGTACTATTTGTGTTTAAGATATATTTTACATACTAGGAATTAGTCTTGCTGACACATCTATAATGAGTAAAAAATTTAAAGCAGGAAAATGTTTATTTAAGAAAAAAACATGCAAAATAAATGAATGCTTATTAGTTGTATATGAATATCCATCACAACATAAATATTTATATAATTTAAAAATAATCCTGTGTAAATTCTACTTTCTTGGTATTCTTTTTGTATTTTTCAAAAGTCAATAAATTAGAAAAATAATTTATATGGTTGTATACAGCCCTGAACTTCTGTAGTTCTATGAGTCCATGACAAGCCCAGATCTCATACACTCAATTCAGTAAGTATGCCTCAAAAGATAGTGTCGTGAGAAATGATCATTTGTTCTCATCATTCCACTCAATTGTGCAATTGTTTTATCTTGAAAATAAACATAATATAAAACTCTCATAAAAAATTTTAGAAACCAAATAAAACATCAAATTATTCTTAAAGGAAACAAAACTGAAAGTTAAGAAGCCTTCCAAAAGGCTGAGCACACTTTGAATGTATTTTTTAATGGAAAATTTCCAAGAATAATTGATCTGTGTAGTGATGTGTAATGAAAAATAGATACTCTGAAATGTGAATCTTTAAACCTAAATTCTACTAACTTTAAACTTGAAGTTAAAATTCAGAAAGCATATTTATTGTTTAATCTATTTTTTATTACCATTATGACTAGGCCACCCATATATTTTATTCCTCTTCAATCCATACCTAAAAGTCAAATAGGGAAATGCATAGGTAATATAATGTAATTATCTGTAACTTGGATTCTGCAGCAATCTAAAAATAAGTTAGTTTTAGGCAACAAAAGCAAAAATATCAAGTGGAACTATCTCAAACTAAAAGGCTTCTGCACAGCAAAGAAAACCATCAACAAAATGATAAGGCAACCTACTAAATGAGAGAAAATATTTGCAAATCATATATCTGATGAGGGGTTAACATCCAAAATATATAAAGAACTCATATGACTCAATAGCAAAAATCCAAGTTGATTAAAAAATGGTCAGAGTATCTGAATAGGAATTTTTCCAAAGAAGACATACAGATGGCCAATAAGTACATGAAAAGATGCTCAATATCAGTGATCATCAGGGTAAAACAAACCAATACCACAATAAGATATCACCTTATACCTGTTAGAATAATTAATATAAAGAGACAAGAAATAACAAGCGTTGGCAAAGATGTGGAGAAAAGGGAACGCTTGTGCACTGCTGGTGGGAATGTAAATTGGTACAACCACTACGAAAAACAGTATGACAGTTTCTCCAAAAACTGAAAGTAGAACTACCGAACTACTATACGATCTAGCAATTCCACTTCTGGTTATCTATCTGAAGAAAAAGAAACACTAACTTGAAAAGATGTATGAACTGCCATGTTCATTGCAGCATTATTTAAAATAGCCAAGACATGGCAACAACCTATGTCCTTGACTGGATAAAGAAAATATGGTGTGGACATTGAGGGCATTGTGCTAAGTGAAATAAGTCAGACTGGAAAAGATAAATATCATATGATCTCACTTACAGGTGGAATGTACAAACAAACGGCGAAGAAACAAAAACAAAGCTCACTGATACAGAGAACAGATTGGTGGCAAGCGATGGGCAATATGGGTGAAGAGGGTCAAAAGATACACATTTTCAGTTAAACAATGAATGAGTCATGAGTATGTAATGTGCAGCATGGTTACTGTAATTAATAATATTTTATTGCATATTTCAAAGTAGCTGGGAGAGTGGATCTTGAAAGTTCTCATCACAAGAAAAAAAATGGTAACGATGTATGGTGACAAGTGTTAACTGGACTTAACAGTGGTGATCATTTTGCAGTAAGTACACATTTTGAATTATTATATTATGCATCTGAACCTAATATAATGTTATATCTGTTATACCTCAATGAAAAATAAGCAGTAAGTACAGTACACTGTACTGCTTGCACACCTTACAATAAGCATTCATTCATGATACAGCATGTCAAATACAATGTAAAAAAAAGTTTAGAAAAAATGCAGACAATTATATACAATTAAAAAGAAAAAAAAGTTTTTGCTGAGAAGGGGCCATGCATGGATAGAGGGATATGAAACTTGTGATAAGTAGACAAAAATCTGGTTTGGGTACCATCTTTAATTGTCTACATGAACCTGATTATTCTTTTAAGATATATGACCTCAAATCTTCTATAAAATGGGTAAGCTAGACTGAAAAATCTACATAGCCCCTTTCATCTCTAAAGTTCTGAATTCCTATGAGTCTAAGTCCTACAGATGCTTTGATGTTACTATCTAAACCAAAAGTCAGGGGACCTGATCACATGATGACATTCTGTATTCTTTCCATTTGCAAGATGTAGTTTAGGAGGTATGGTGAAGATGTCATACTGGTGTATGTGAGAAAAGTGGTAGCACCGTGCCTGGAGCATAAGAAGCACTCAGTGAACATTAGCCTCCTTTGTTTTTACTCTCTATCTATACACACTATGGCTAGAATGATTTTCTAGCAGTAAATTTTGTTTGAGAGCAGATGTGCCAAGATGAATCTGGAGGAGAGAAAGCATTGTAAGAGAAAATTATGAACACTTGTCTCTACATTGAACTGAAGATGGCCCCCAATCTCCTTTACTTACATCTAAGTGTTCTGGTGTATTTGTTGTCTATGCTATCTATGTTTTTAAACTTAGAAATATATTTGCTGCTTGAGTCCAGTGTTGCATGGAGGACAGCAGAGGATTACTTCACAGGCAGGCATCCTGAGTAAAATTGATTTGATCTGCCTCAAAGGAAAGACTTCTTAAAAAACACAAGTCACCTGAGCAAAATATAAACTTATGAAACTCCTTGTGTTCAACCCTGAAAAGCAATTCTCAACAAAATCACTTTTTATTTAGGTGCCTATCATGATAACCTGTGGGACTTATTCAAACTACAAGTACTGTTCTTGACCTTTCTGGTGGTGCATAAGATATATTGCACGTTCTTACCCCTTCTCCCTTTTGGTAATTACTGCTGTTGTAGTATGGTGAGAAAATGATGTAACCTTCAAGTGAGGATGAATAATAGTATAAATGGTTGAAAATGAAACATACTGCTACATTTCTTGATTATTCCAAAGGACTTGTTGGTCTTATGTCATTCTTCACATTTTCACAATATATCATCTTTTCAAACACACATCATAATAGTTGATGCTATATAGCTTCTTTCTTTGATGCATTTACTAAGGAGCACTGAAAGTTGAATAAAGTGACCATTTTTTAAGTGCCACCCTTTTTTAACTGGGTGAATTTGGGCATGCAGTATTCAAGACTCCTGAAGTAGACACATATAGCAAATAATTGTTGTATGTGATTGATACTTTGGCCCATGTCATGGATACTGATAGGAGCAAACAAGTTTAAAATTACTAGTGCTAGATAAACTCAATCATTTTTTTAGAGTTCCTCTGAATCAAATTTATTCTAATATTTAAGGGAGCTTGGCTGACAAAATAAGACAAAAATAGGATGCAGTAATAAAGATGACAATTAAAGACATTTTTAATAAGAGTAAGTAGAGAAGAATGAATGATGGTAAAAGTGTAGAAGAAAGATGGAGCAAGCTTCTATAGTAGTCAGAGGAAATTTGTTTCAGAATTCAAGGGTCACACAACCAGTTAGAATGAACAAATCTCATTTGTTGTCAAAATTAACCAGCTAAATCATTTCTCAAACACCGTGAATTTTCACTCACTGCATACTTGTGAAATGGATGAATAAAATATACACATAATAAAAGTGTTATGATTAAGACTTTGGCTTCTAAACACTTTGACCAAAAATATAAGGAAATTAAATGTTTTAAAGGGAAGATACCATAGATGACAAATTACTCAAAGTTTTTCAGCATATAAACCAAAAATTCTATGACAGAGAAAATGTATTCATATATATAGATATATAGATATATATATAGATAGATAGATAGATAGATATATCTATATATATATCTATATATCTATATAGATCTATATATCTATCTATATATATATAAATATATAAATATATATAGAGAGAGAGAGGGAGAGAGAGAGAGAGAGAGAAACTGTATATATGTATATATATTTGTAATTTGAAATTATATGTATATATAGTTGTAATTTGAATTTATATGTATATATATTTGTAATTTGAAAATAATATGTCTAGGTATAGCTTTTTAGACATTTATCTTGCTTAGTGTTCTCTTAGCTCCCAGTATCTGTTGTTTAGCATCTGATGTTAATTTAGGGAAATTCTTGGTCACTATTGTTTCCATTTTTTTTCTGTTTTTTACTCTGTTTCTTCTCCTGGTATTCCCTTTATATGTATGCTACATGGTTTAGAACTGTCCCATGGTTCTTGGATATTCTGTTCTGCTTTTTCAGTCTTTGTTCTTTTTTACTTTTTAGTTTCAGCAGTTTCTATTGGTATATCCACAAACTCAGAAATTATTTTCTTAGCCATGCCCAGTCTACTAATAATCCCATCAAAAGCATTCTTTGTTTTTGTTACAGCGTTGTTGTTGTTATTTTTCTAGCATTTCTTTTTTGCTCTTTCTTAGGACTTGAATCTCTCTGCTTACATCGCTCAGTTTTTCTTGCATGCTGTGTACTTTATTGATTAGCGCCCTAGCATATGAATCATTGTTATTTAAAATTTTGCTCTAATAATTCCAACATCCCTGCCATATCTGGTTATTATGCTTGTTCTGTCTCTTCAAATTGCTTTTATTTTTTGCTGTTTATATTCCTTAAACTTCTTTCTTGATAGCTGGAAATTGTGTACTGAGGAAAAGTCACTACTACAATAAGACCTATAGTAAAGTCATGGTAAGCTGTGGAAGGAGGAGAAATGGTTCTATAGTCCTATAATTAGCTTTCAGTCTTTGAGTCTATGCCTCTAGAGTGTGAATTTCACAAGAGCCTCCCAGTCTCCCTGACTCCCACTGTCTTAGAAGGAATTGAGTAAGTTGGTGCTGGGTATTTTCCTTCTCCCAGGTCAGTTATGCTTTGATAATACCCCCAATAGATTAGACCCTGGTTAACTATTTTGTCCTGAGAGCAGTGCTTTTTAAGAAAAACTGAATGCTCTGGCATATCTCCCAATGGTTCCTTTACCCCACCCCCAGCTGAAAACATGAGATGTTTTCCCCAATGTTTACTATGAAATCTTGGTCAACCATTTGGAGGTAAACTCACAAAAATGTGGGGCCCCCTATGGCTGGGTCTCCCTGAAGGTTTTAACTCTCAGACTTGTCCTTTCTGAGCCTCCAGCAATTTGAAAATTCCAGTTCAGTTTATCCTATCCCAGCAGTGGTTCTTCAGAGTTTTTTGTTTGTAAGCTCTACTTTGGTGATACACGACTCCCTGTCTCTCTCTCCTATCTTGGATATAGTGGTTTGCCCAGTTTCCTCACCTCCATTATAGATCCAAAAAGTATTATTGATTTTTCAGTCTGTTCAACTGTATTATTAGAACAGAGTGGCAACTTTCAAGCACCTTACATGTGGAACTGAAAGCTCCTATTTGGTTTTTTAAAATTATTTTTTCCTAGATATTAATATAACCAAACCATATTCCTAGAAATTAATATTTTCAAATTTCTTATTAATTGTTCTGTAACAAATGGTTCACATAGATTTGATCAATGCTGCATTCTATAACCTTACCTAAGTTATGTATATTACATGCTACACTACAGTAGGAACACCTGCTTGAATTTTGCTACCTTAACTACAAAAAGATATTGATCTTAACTATTATTACATCTTTTCAACTCTTTTTAATAGTTGAGAATTTCTGCTTCTGAATTTTTCTAGGAAAATAAACATAATCACCACATGGATATTTGAAAGTTTTGTCAAGTTTATCGATGCTGGGCTATAAGTGCTATTCAACACTTAAGGTATTTATCTCCAGTTAACTCCCCACCATGTTTTCTCCAATCTCCTTTTTTCTCTTACTATTAGCCACAAACTATTGCAGGAAAATAACGTTAGATCTTACTTTAATTGAGGCTCTGTTTTCCTATTCACAGAGTCTATTACTCCAGTAAACATTTTATTTCTTTTTTTCTCTTTAGCACAAATATGCAATCATAATCACTTTGGATCTATTGCTTTAAAATTAATCTCTTGTTCATTTTTATTTTTGCTTTTCAAATTCAATGCCAATTTTAATTTTTTCCCTGAATTTTAGAGCAGTCCCTTTTAATTTAACTTTATTCATGTTAAAGTACTGTATTCCATTATCCTTCTTAGAGGACTATTTTAATTATAATTATAATACAGACTATTCAAAACTTTCAAAAATACCATATTGATTACTGTAAAACATTATATCTCCTATCTCATATTAAACACAACTGCTACATGTTCCTATTTATCTCTCTAGTGCACTTTTGATGTCTCCTAAAAAACAACAACGACAACAAAAAACAAACAAACAAAAAACCCCTCAATTTTGTCCACATAATCCCTCCACTGTTTCTGAGTATTATTCTTTCTTTTCACATAATTTTTATTGTGTTTAAATTCCTCTTAATTTAATGTGATTTTACATATGATATAAAATCAATAAATTTTAGCTAGACTAAGAACTTAAATATGAAAAGCAAAATTTTAAAATCTCCCCCAAGTTTGGACCTAGGGAAGAATTTCTTAGACTTACTATACAATCATAAAAATAAAGACTGATACATTTGACTGCACTGAAGTGTCTTTTAATCATAAAAAAATAAATAAAATAAACATAAGCTGGAGAAAATATTTGGCTCACGTATAATCAAAAATTTTAGTATTTATATTATATTGTATTCCTACCTATTGGTAAAAGACACACACACACACACACACACACACACACACACACACACACACAAGCATCAAAACAAAATATTGAGCTAAAGTCATGGTCAAATATTTCATAGTAGAAAAAAATAGATAATAAAGATAAAAATTTTCAACTTTATTATTAATCTGGAAAATACAAACTAAATACCATTGAATATAATACCATTTTATTTCTACAAAATTGAAAAACAAAACAATACCCACTGAAAAAATTGGAAAAATAAAGTTGTTAGTAAAGGATAAAGCAATAGATAGTGTAGGCAAAGTATAAATTAATATAAAGGACTTTGAAAGCAATGAGGATTCCAAAGTAAAGTTGCAAATATGCAATTTTATTCCTTAAAATGTTCTTCCATCTCTGTGCCAGTAGATATGCACAGAAATGCACATATCAGCAATATTTCTAAGCACAAACACTACAAAGAACCCAAAGGTCTATTAGCATTTAAATGCATAAATAAGATTTTTATAGGTTCATACTACAAAATACTATTGAACAGTGAAAATTAATAAATTGCCTTTATATTGGTCAATGTACAAAAGATATTTAATAAAAATATCAAGGCACGAAAGTCACATATACATTATTATGTTGAAATAAAGCTTGATGATGCAACATTTTATATTAAGTAAAGATATATGCATATGCCATAACACTATGAAACATTATCCAGATTTTTAAAACATTATTTATAATGATTTTGTGTGTGTGTGCAGGAGGAAGACAGAGGATCTTTCAGAACAGAACCAATGAGGAATTTGATTGCAATGGTAATATTCTATTTATTAAATCTGGTGGGTATTCATTTTGTTATTAAGCCTTGAAATATTATAGGTATTTTTGGCATTCTTTTTATGTATATTCAAAAACAGAAGAAGGAGAATGAACAGAAACACTGGAGCCAGATGGGCTGCGTTCAAATTCTGCCTTTGCCACTTGCAATGGTAACTCTGTGCAAGTTACTGAACTCTTCTGGGTATTTTTCTTATGTGTAAAATGGGTCATGACAACTGCTATTCTCAGAGTTTTCATAAGGAATAAGTGAATTAAAATATATACAACAATTTAGAACAGTGTCTAGCAGGTAGTATGTACTGAATAAATGTCAGTTTTCATATTTAATTATGGAGGAAAAAAATCTCACCTATATATGTTATATCATTTATCTACAGAAACAGTAACTTGAACATAACAGAAACATAAAATCAACAGTTATTGATTTTTAATAACACTAGTACAAGAAAATAATCTACACACACACACACACACACACACCCCAAAACCCAGGGATGCTCTGTCCTTGCTCACCTCTCTGAACTCTTCAAAATAAGGACATAACTTCCTGTTAGTCCTTGAGACACAGCTTCTCTGCCTTTCCATGTGCTGCTTCATTTGTATAGTAGTCTCTTCACTTAGTTCTTTACATCTTTGGTTCACCTCATAGATTCATTCTAGAGAGTGTCCATTCCTAAGGCAGGTCTGCACAACATCCCTAACCAAAAAGTCAGTCTGTATGACTTTCATTACTCATAGGATTATTTGGTTATTTGATTATTCACAGAAATTCATAGGATTATTTGCTTGGTGTCTCCTTCCTCCCAACACACAGTTATCTAAATTTTATGGAGTCAGGAGCTATTCCATCTTGTTTACCACTATATTCCCAACACCAAGAAATGCATCTAGTACAGAGTAGGTGCTCGATATGTATTCATTAAACACATGAATGAATCTATAACAAAACAAGGGAATCATTTAATATATCCTGCTCTTGAATATTGTTAGGTATTTAACTGATGCTTTATAATTTAATTACTTAAATTGCCTGATTATTTTCCCTTCAGTTCTTTAACTTATGTGCAAGTCACGGCATTTTGTTCCTGATATGCAAAGAATTGACAAAACGTGTTGCCAAAGACAACAGTGATTGTGTTAGCAGAAGGTTTCCGTAGAATAGATCTAAAAGTCCTCATTTGTCTGCTTTTACAAAGCATCACAGTATTGTATTTCAGGTGAAATGTGTAATCATTTTTCTCTCTAGTTCATGAAGAGTCATGCAGAAGGATAAGAATAATTGGCACACTACAGCTTGAAGAGTGGTTCCCTACCTCAGGTATAAAACTGTTTACACAGAGACATTGCTTGATATAAACAATACTAAAGCTTTTTGCAAAAACCACATTAAAGACATCTAGGAAAAGAAAACTTGCAGAATAAACCTTTTGAGAAATAGTTATTAAACACAAAATGTACATTTCTAAACTACTTTTATATGATACTCTAACTTTTAATGCAACTAGTGATCTTGAAACAAGGTTAATACACTTAAAAGGAAGTCATGAATGTTTGTTCATATTGTAAAATTGAAAGTTTAAAGCTCCTTAAAGATGTCAGATTTGCCTCAGTGATACGAAATTAGGATGGATCGTGAGAAGTAATTATAAGCTGATTCATTTTACATTACTGGCAGGTTCTGCTTTCCATATTTTCTCATCTTCCTTCACTTTATTCTCAGGGAAGCTATAACTGCATTTCCCAAATCAGTGTTGTCCTTACAAAATTTGGATTGCAAGGGTATGAAGCACCTTCACTTATTTATAATATCGTACACGGAATAGAAACATCATTTAACAAGGAGGTTAAATGTAAATAGATGAGGTATAGAAGTGAAAACTAACTTTAAGATGTCACACCAAAAAGTAAGTAAATAAGAGAACCGCTTTCAGATTAAAGAATCCAATAAAAATAAAGCTACTCAACGATCTGTTCAGTCTGTCGTTTTATTATTTTTTTGAGACACACTTCATGGACTCTAAATAAAACTCTTCTATAGCAAACCAGTGTTTAAAGAACAAAAACAATTTGATGAATCAAAATCCTCAGAGTTCCAACAATCAATATAAGAAACCTTCCACACGCAGTGATTGTGTAATTTTGTCAGCTGTTTCAAATGGTCTTCTTCAAGAAATTTTGACAGCAGGACACTCAGTGGGGAGACACACCAACTGCTGGCAAATCATTCCCACTCATCTAGTGGTGAGAGCTAGTAAAATGAATCACAGCGTTTAAAATGATTTAAACTGGGTATATCCAACTTGGAAGACTATAGTTTTTAATGGCTACTTATCAATTACAAGTATCTTGAACTATCCAAAAAAATTAAGGTTATTGGATTTTTAATTTACACTGATTTTTTACAAATCATTACTTTTAGCATATAGCAAGTCTGCTTGTAGATGACAGCAATGTGGGGTGTTTATCTTTTGGTCATATC
The DNA here is from genome assembly GCF_937001465.1 of Orcinus orca. Lineage (NCBI taxonomy): Eukaryota > Metazoa > Chordata > Mammalia > Artiodactyla > Delphinidae > Orcinus > Orcinus orca. The sequence goes on from NC_064562.1 coordinate 6,152,513, forward strand.
ACATTATTTATATGAAATTGCATACTTACATAAAATTGCATATTTATAAGAAATTGCATTTCCACTTTTAATTAAGGGTTGGGCATGTATAGATTCATTTAAGGGTTATACTATAATGCTAAATGTTATAAATATTAAAACTCATGAAAGGTTTCTATAAAGAATTCACTGATTTAAAAAAATAACAGTAGATGGCTTAAAAAGCAAATTTATTTTTATAAAACAATAGAGCTGTGAACCTAGCCACTCTACAACTGTAATGACCTCAGATAACAAAATATTTGACTGATTCGTCAACCTTACGTACAGAGCCTGCCACCCTAGGAATAAAAAAGAACAGTACAATTTCTTGCCTTAACACATGTTCTAAAACAGAGAATTGTTGTGAGGTCTTTAGTCTGAAAAAGTATTAAAACTCCACCCACATTTTGGTGTTTAATACTGAAGAAATATTGGACATGAATAAAAATTATTGGAAATGCCAGTTTGGGGTTCTCTTTTAATGGGAGGCAGCATCCTATAGTGGATAATGTTTAAGTAGCACAAACAACCTTAGTTTAAGAGCAGCTGCAACACTGATAAACTTTGACTTTTTGATCAAGTACCCTTATTTAATCTCTCCTCTTGGTGCCTTCATTTCCCCTGGTTTAAAACAAAATAGGGTCTACCTCAAAATGTTATTTATATAATACTACACAATGTGCTTAGAGCTGAGATAGGCATCACTCTATACACACATATATAATGTAACAATTTATAATGTATATGTGTATAAGTTTATATATATGTGTGCATACATACTTCTCCAGATTATGTTGAACTTTTATCATTTTGATCTTATTTAGGAGAATTTACTTTATTAATAACCTTAATACAATAGACTAAGTGTTATTGTCATGATCACATCTTTCAGATTTTCCAGGATTATCTTCATTTAAAATATTATTTTCTATTGCTCCCACACTTGTCACCATTATATTCACACCAGTGAGATTTGTAAGCCTTGATTATTACAAACACCAGAGCTATGATGGAATAAAAATTAAAATTCAGTTGAAAAGATACATGTAGATAAAATCAATAAGGCTATAGTGTAGCCCTATTTATCTTTTCTATTACAGTTTGTAAATGGTAACATTTTGTTTTCACAGAACACTGAATCATCCAACACAAGGATTTCTAAGAGCTTTCATTTGAAACAAAAAGAGCTCTGCCTATCAGGATTCTAGTGTCAAAAAGGATTACTGGGATGAAATAAAATTAAACAGCTTGTTCCACTGAGTATTTAAGAATGTCTATCATAGCACTGATACGAGTTAAGTATGAATAGGAAGAAACTCTCTCAGGTGGTTTTTAGAATAAACAAGAAGGAAAGCTCTTGAGCTGTAGTGCTGAATGCTACCCTAAGGGGCCTTTATTTTTGCTCAGGAACTGTCAGCAAAACTTCATTCCTGCACATACGATAAGTCAAATTTAATAACACTCTTCCTATAAGAAATGAACCTAGAGAGTGAATTAAATAAAATAAAGATCGCCTTTGTGCTGAAGTTGCAATGTAAGACAACCCAGAAAATATCCACATGCTTTCCTGGGTCTTCTACACCTGCCTGCTTGGCAGGACATCATATATAAATATAAATGAATATTTAAATCAAATCACAAATTGTGAACACAGTTAATTTAGTTGCTGTCATATCTGCCTCAGAAAACCATGTGGGAATGAAAGTATTCATTGTCTTGTAATTAAATAAAATTAATTGTTATAACATATTATCATGGAAACATGTTCTAATTATTTGTTAGTAATTGCTTTAAAAAATGTGTGCTAGAAAATATTTCAGCTTCCACTTGAATTTTTATTTCTAATTGAGAATTATAACTTTCCATTTCTGCTTCTTATTTATCTATGGTTCAAAAGATGTTTTACTCTTCTAGTTTGGGTTATACTTGAACACTCTGTGATACAACAGACATTCAAACAGAGTTGAAAATATATTTTCCACTGAGGGTTATCAACTTAAGAAAAAAGGGCAGATCCTACTGAATAATAAAAAAATATTTTAAAAGCCCAGAAAACTAAGTAGGGAATATAAATAGCACTGTTCCCCACCTGATCTGACTACATTTAAGTTTAAAAATATTTTATGACAAAATTTATGTATCAATTAGTGTAAATGTTTGAAATATTAAAATAAAATTAGAAATAAGAAAAAAAATTAATTTCTAACACATAACTTAGAAAAATTCTCTAAACAGTTCCATGTACATACTTTTTCACTTTTCTATGAATAGAGATGGCATACAAGAAAAACATAAATTTCAAATGGTCAGGTTAAAATTTGGTTGTTAGTATCAATGAGGTTATCTCCAAAAATAGTTTGCTATGTTGTATATTTGTCTTTCAAAATAGCACTTATAATAAGTGTAAATTATTTAAAATAAGCAAGTATAAAGTAATGAAAATATATAAATTTCAGTAAATAAAGAAATTGAATGTAAATAAATATATTTTTACCCGCTCTCAACAACTTTCATTTAGGAGACTGATATTACTTATATGTGGAATCTAAAAAAAAATGATACAAATGAACTTATATACAAAACAGAAATAGGCCCACAGACAGAAAACAAAGTTATGGTTACCAACGGGGAAGGGGTGGAAGGGATAAATTAAGAGTTTGTGATTAGCTTATACATGATACTATATATAAAATAGATAACCAACAAAGACCTACTGTATACCACAGGGAACTATACCCAATATTTTATAATAACATATAAGGAAAAAGAATCTGAAAAAGAATATATATGCATATTACAACTGAATCACTTTGCTGTACACCTGAAACTAACACAACATTGTAAATGAGCTATACTTAAAAAGAAAAAAAGGATGCTCTTCTTCTGGGCCACTGGAACTATGTAATGAAAAATATTAATTGTCCCTACCTAATTTTTGTGAGAGCCTAGCTTGATAAAATACATTTGAGATTTTATATGCCTTTGAGACTTGACTGAGGACAATCTCAAAATAGGTATTCTTAAAGTACTTAGCTTAAACTCTTTGCTTTATGAATAAAATGATATCTTGTAAAGAACACTGAACTATAGAGAAAAACAGCAAGGAGAAATGCCAGAAGTGGAAACGGAGAGGGGATATAAGAGAGTTTATGGAAGATGTCATAATCGTTCCCATCCTTCACTGCCTCTCTGTAATGAGTTACACATTCACCCAACTTTTCCATCTGCCTTTGTAGTGGATACCAGTACAGTAAGCAGGGTATCTATTACCACCCCCTTGACCATGTGACTTGCTTGGAAAATAAAATGTTAACAGTTATGATATAAGCAGAGGTTTTAAATGTGCTTGTATTGTTTGGCTTAGTCATTTGGGCTTCTACCACCTGCCATGAAAAGAGCATGCCTCGGGGTTAGTCCCCAGAATGAAGAAGATAAACTAAGAAGAAGCCTGGATCTAGCTGAGCCCAGCTAAGACCAAATGAGCCTAGTTGAGATCAGCCAAACTGCAGCCAACCTAAAGATCCATAAGCCAGAAAAGTGAATGTTTGTTGCTGCAAGCCATTGGGCTTTGGGATTGTTTGTTACACAGTATTACCAGAGCAAGAGCTGAGTAATACAGTTTGTAAGGCTCTGCCTGTGTTTGAATTCTAACTACACTATTTTCGAATTGAGAGATATTAGCTAAATTGCTGACATTGTACATTAGGGTACTTTTTCAAGAGAGAGAAGCAATAAGGGTATCCATAAGTAAGATAGATAAACTTAGAGGATTGTTGTGGTAATGACATGGGTTAAGGCATATAATGTGTTTCAAGTAGTACCTGGCATGTAAGTGCTCATTACACGTAAATAAGTTACAATTCTTAATAAAGTCTAAAATTTCATATAATTTCACCTAGACTTGTTATCCTTATGTAAAAAAGAAAACATTTATTAACCTTTATTGTGTAAACATAAATAGAAATGCTAACAGTTTTTAGATTATAAACATGTGTGTGTGAATCTCTAAATCTCAGATATAACTGCTAAGTAATTGAATTACCTACAATGGCTCAACATTTTAATATTTTCTGACATTATAATCTTATAGAGAACATTAAATTAGATGGCCACAAATACTTGGGTAGAGTAGGATTTTGAAAATATGAATGGAAAGGTATCCAAATCTGTATTATTTTCCTATTGTAGCTGTAATAAATCACTATACACTTAGTTGCTTAAATAATACAAATTTGTTATTTAATAGTCAGGAGGTAGAAGCCCCAAATGGGTCTGACTGGACTAAAGTCAAGGTGCCCTCAGGGTCACCTTCCTTCTGGAAGCTCTACATCAAAATCCAATTCCTTTCCATTCCATCTTTGAGAGGTGGCCTGCATCCTTTGGCTTGTGGCCCACTCTTCCATCTTCAAAGCAGCACTCACAGCCTCCATCTCTCTTGTTCTGATTCCCTCTCCCACTTTAAGGTCCCCTGTGATTACATTGAGCTCACCTGGATATAATGCAGAATAGCCTCTGTTTTAAGGTTGGTTGATTAGCAAACACAATTCCATCTGCACCTATTTGCCTTTGCCCTGTGATCTAATATTCACAGGCTCTGGAGGTTGGATGTAGATATCTTTGAGGTGGGAGACACCATTCTGCCTAACAAAAATACTCAGTTTAACTTCTAAGGATGAAACAGTAATAATATCCAATTCCACCTATTACCTATTGTGAAAAACAAACTCATTGCCACAACAAAGTGTTCATTTTGTGACAATATAATATTTCTCTGTGTTGCTGTATATTTAAATTTTCATATGTGTTATTTTCTGAATATCTTCATATGTGTTATTTTCCATTGGGGTGCCTGTGCATATTTGTCTGAAAAAGAACGTTCCAGTGTGCAAATCTGCACATCTTTTTCTACTAATAAAATCTTTCAGAAAGTAACATTATATGTTTTATGTATTTTATATATAAATATATATTTTTTCCTATTGAGAAAACTTCCCCACAAGAGATGTGCTATTAAATTGGCTGGCTTGGGATTAAATCAGTACACAATTGGGAGATTGGAACTGACAAATATACACTATTGATACTATGTATAAAATAGATAACTAAAGAGAACCTACTGTATAGCACAGGGAACTCTACTCAATGCACTGTGGTGACCTAAATGGGAAAGAAATCCAAAAAAAGAGGGGATATATGTATACATATAGCTGATTCACTTTGCTGTACAGTAGAAACTAACACAAATTGTGAAGTAACTATACTCCAATAAAAATTAATTAAAAATATTAGTACACATCTATTCTTTATCATGGCTGTCCTGTTATACAAGCTTTTATTTTCAATCCAATATTTTTTACCCTCTTATTCTAATACTAATCATCCTACATTGTTGTAATAAAAAACCCTTTTTTATAAACTAATTAAAATTCCATTGGGTAACTTTTGTCCAATTATGGCATTTAGAATAACCCATATGAGCTTCAGTTGAAATGTGAACTCTATTAAGAACCTGTATTTTTATCCTTTTATTTTCTTATTATTAGCAAAGTTTGTGTTTTCATATTGATTTTTCCCCCTTGAATTCTAGATAAAAAGTATTTTACAGAGCAAGTAGTGAAATACATTTTAATTTGTGTTTAGGACATAGTTAAATATGAAAGTAAGATACAATTATTTTTACATATATGTGATTTGCAGCTCATCAATATGTAAAGAACCAAGGAAAAATCTTAAGACATAAATCTTTTCTTTCTTTCAATCTCTTAATCTTCTTTTTAGGAATGTGTTATGGGGAAATAAAGTTATTGAAAGTTGGAGGGATCCCTTACTATCACAATCACTGTTAGGCTTTTGAGTTCTGGGCATCACCTGACAGCAAAATTTTGTAACGCAAAATCCTCTTTTCCTACCCTCATGTAGATATTTTGCAATATGTCAAAAAACTATTAGATTTAATATGCAGCTACAGTATCATTTAGTTCTGAAATGCTGAGAGAACAGTTGACTAAAAATTGTTTATTAGTGTGACCATTCCAAACAATGTAAGGATAAATCCTGCTGACAGAGGAGCTTTGCTAAAGAAAATTAACAGTGCCAGCCACGTCACCTCAGAGATGAGAGACAAAGACAGGTAGCTGTGACTCTGAAGGCCACAAAACACCAGTTATCCTGAGTTCCTAACAGCCTGGGCCCCTGCAAGTGGCAAAAACAACATGACTTAAAAAGAATGCTAAAATCACTGAGAGTAGAACAGAGCCCTTTTGAAGTCAACGGGGTTTTAATGCCTACGGTGGCAAAATTGGGACCAATATTGCAGATCTCTGTTCTAAAGGTCATTCCACTTATTTCTTTTTAAAGGCAAAGAATAACTTTTAAAGAAGATGGCTACCAAAGTTCAACCATAACATTGTCGGTCTTCAGGTTTCAAAAGGACAGACCCATTTTAAAAATATCATAGTTCCTCAGCTTGTTCTTAAAAACAAAATGCTATAATCATTTAGGTGACTTTGAACTTATTACCATTATCTTCTTTATGCATTTGTTCCTCTTTGCTATTAAGATCCTCTAAGGGAGAGCTTCTTTCCTCTGCTCTCAGCTACTTCTGATCTATTTTGCAATTTTCAGTGTCCTCAACTTTATAGGGCTTACATTTATGGCTTTAATTTTCAGTGTCATGTTCTTTTCAAATACCAATAAAAACTAGCTTTAAAAACACAAAAGCAGGGCTTCCCAGGTGGTGCAGTGGTTGAGAGTCCGCCTGCCGATGCGGGGGACACGGGTTCGTGCCCCGGTCCGGGAAGATCCCACGTGCCGCGGAGCGGCTGGACCCGTGAGCCGTGGCCACTGAGTCTGCGCGTACGGAGCCTGTGCTCCGCAACGGGAGAGGCCACAACAGTGAGAGGCCCGCGTACAGAAAAAACAAAACAAAAACAAAAAACACAAAAGCAGGAAATGGTTGACTATGTTACTTTAACTGGCCTATCTGAAATAGAAATAAAGGAGTTACCAATAACTGCTCAGTTTTGGACCAGGAAAATAATAAGAAAGAGAAGTAGTTCTGATGGTAAGCTGTTCATGCTACCTCCTAATAAAATTGAAAAGATATTTTAATTCCAAATGTATCTGAAGGAAATCTAAGCTTTACAGGCAATGGCTGCCAATTAATCATATTTATTTTAATGAGAAGAGCCTAGATAAAGCAGAATCTAAAATAGAGTGTAGATGAAAAGGAATGGTCAGAGCACTGGCTATTTTCCTGTTACTCCCTTGGGCAACCTGAAGTGAATTATGGCCAAAAGAACTCTCCAAACGTATTATTTTGAGAATCAGAAAACACAATCGCTTGCCATTGCATTTTTAGGTGAAAAAGTTTTGTTAGATGACATCATTTGAAATTAATAATGACAGTAACAGTAAATGAAAAGCCCTGGAGCCTTCAAACTTTCTGAAACATTTAAATGTGCACGATCATGACAGTATTCACAAGTACAGTTAGAAGAAAGATGTATTTTGACAAAAGACGATGAAGTATCTTTGCTTGGAAACTATCCTTCAGAAAATACTGCTCAGGCATGCCACCTTGTATTTTTCTGAAATATATGATGAATAAAAGTTTAAGGTTTTGCATGATTTATTGTCACAATATCCACACACTCTTTCCATCACTTATTTCAGTTTAAGTCCAGAGACACTCATTTCATCCTTGAGTCAACAAAGCATGTGCATGCATAAAGCAAAGGTAAATTTAAATAGAACTGAGTTCACTTGGTCTAAAAATATGCCTCTTATTTTACAGTTAATTCTTTAATATTTTTCTAAAATAAAAAAATCCTAACCAATTGACACATCTTAGTGTAAAACTGTATCTAGAAGGATTTTTGTTTATTCTTTCCCTGAATATTCACTTTCATTAGTCAAAGAAGTATGTTGATTCTCCTGACACACTTTCTTGACTAAGGATGTAATTTATATGTCCATCAGCACTTGGTCAAAATTTCCTACTTGCCAGTTTACTTCTCAAGGTGCAGCTGTTGTATCTCAAGATACAATGGCCTCAATTCTTCTATGACCAAAAACACCTTTCCAAAATCACAGGTTTTCCCTCCCAATATTTTACAAGTGGTATGTTAGAAAAGCAGAAATCCCTCTCTGCAGGAAATTTGAAACTATATTATCAAATCACATACTGACATGAAAATGGACTCAACTGTTTATTCTTCTTCCCGCACACACAGCTAGATTGCATTGATGTTAAGAGTCGTCATGCACTGTGATTGAGCAACACAATATGAGTGGGAGTGTTGTGTACTATTTCTAGGATTGACCCATGAAACTTCCTGTACCCCATGTTTGTGCATTTTCCCTTTCCTTTGGACACGATCCAATGTGCATGAAAGCCCAACGGTTGAAAAACACAGAGCCTCAAGATAAAAGAAACCCTGATTTGTAAATTACTACTAGGAAGAAAAACACAAGTTAGTCAGGAACACAATTTTGGAATTTAGTTGAATGATAAACCTCACTCACGTTTGAGTCTTTGTACATTTATTAGCGCAGCTAACATTCCATGAACTTAAAACAAAACCTTATGCCAAAACTTAACTGGAGATGGCTTGCTGCCTTTACAGTCACCTAAAGTGTGTGTCATTGGCTTTGTGGTTGGATGACAGATGGTAAGAAGAGAGATATTGCAAATTGTAATGCTGAAGATCTGTTATATAATGGCAGAATGTCCAGTAAAACTATTGCCCATAAAATGGTTGATAATTTTCAAAACAGACTATGTGCCTACTAAGTCTGACTTCAGGGAAATTAGGTTGAAAACAGAATGTGTATTGGCTATGATCTGAAGCTTGAGATCAAGCAAGAGTTGACTGGTTTTCAAACATAGATGACAATAGAGGAAATATAGAAATAAAGAAAGTATGGGCTTGGAAAAGCCACCAACCACTTCTGGATACAAGTCAAAAGATGATATGGAATTGGAAAAGGCTTAGCAATAAAGACCCAATAAGACTCCTTAGTTGAACAGACATCTTAGTCTTGAGACAAAGACCATTCAACCTAATACTGACATACCTGAATCTTTTCTTTTGGTTTACCTCAAATCAGCCAAAATTAAGGGGAAGAGGAAGATAATATTAACAAATCAAATAAATAAATTAAACCTGAGAATTATGCACCCAGAAAACTTTGTGTAATTTTACATGTACATTTGAAATGCCTGCAAGCAAACAGATCAGAAACCTACCATGTTTTGAATGACCTGTTTTGGCAAAGGAAAAACTAAACCAGGAAAGAATGCTTTGACATTTTTACTTCAAATCAACCCTTGGTGTTCAGAGTTGCACAAGTAGGAAGAAGGCTGTAAAAACCATACTCTACCAAATAAGTAATTATTCCAAATTACATCCACTTCTGATGTAGCTATAAAGAGTAATAAAGAAAGAAAAATCTGTCAGAAAGAAGAAAAAAAAAGCAAGCAATCATGAAGTACAATGTATAAGGAGGAAAATTAGGGATGGTCTCATTAAGGTGATTTTCCAACAACCTGAGAAAGGAAACAGACCTCCAGGTCCAGGAAGCACAGAGAGTCAGAAACAGGGTCAACACAAAGAGGATCACACCAAGCACACTCCATTTAAAATGGCAAACATCAAAGATAAAAAGAGAGAGTATTAAAAGCAGCAATAGAAAAGCAACAAGTTACGTAGAGGGAACTCTCCAATTGCCATGAACTGACTTTTCAGCAGAAACTCTGAAGGTCAGAAGGGAGTGGCATGATATATTTAAAGTGATGAGACCTACTACTAAGAATACTCTACACAGCAAGATTTTATTCGGATTTGAAGGAGAGATCAAAAGTTTTAGAGAGCAAAAGCCAAGAGTTCAGCACCATGAAAAAAGCTTTACTAGAAATAAAGAACTATATCCACTATGTAAAGTGAATATATATCACATCTTCTTTATCTATTATATATTTAGATAGTTTTCTTTATCTAAAAGAAAACTGGGTTAGCAACATTTATATCAGACAAATAGACTTTAAAACAATGATTGTAACAAGAGAGAGAAGGACATTACATAATGGTTAAGAGATCAATCCAAGAAGATATAAAAACTTTAAAGATCTATGCACCCAACATAGGGGTACCTAAATATGCAAAGCAAATATTAACACACATAAAGGGAGAAATCGACAGTAACACAATAACAATAGAGAACTTTAACACCCTATTTACTAACAACTAAAGGATCAATGAAGAAATCAATGAGGAAATTAAAAATATATCTAGAGACAAATGAAACACAATGATACAAAAACTACAGGATGTGGCAAATGCAGCCTAAGGAGAAGTTTATCATGATACAAGCCTACTTCAGGAAACAAACAAACAAAAAATCTCAAATAATAACTTAGCCTTATACCTAAAGGGACTAGAAAAAAGAACAAAAAATGTCAAAAGTTAGAATGAAAAAATCATAAAGTTCAGAACAGAAATAGAGACTAAAAAAATAGAAAAGATCAATGAAAAAAAAGAGCTGCTTCTTTGAAAAGATAAACAGAATTAATAAATCTTTAGCCAGACTCATCAAGAAGGAAAACTCAAGTAAATAAAATTAGAAATGAAAAAGGAAGTTACAACTGACTTCATAGAAATACAACGTAGCATAAAATATTACTATGAAGAAGTATACCCTGATAAAATATACAACCTAAAAGAAATGAAAAAATTCATGGAAGTGTATAATCTCCCAAGACTGAACAAGGAAGAAATAGAAAATATAGATGTACAAATTACTAGTAATGAAATTGGATAAATAATAAAAAGAACTCCCAACAAGCAAAAGTCTAGGACCATGCAGCTTCACAGGTAATTTCTATCAATCATTTAGAGAAGAGTTAATGCCTATACTTCCCAAACTATTCCAAAACTAGTGCAAAATGCAGAGGAAGGATTATCATCACATCAAAAAGAATGAAATACCTAGGAATAAATCTAGCTAAGTAGGTAAAAGACCTGTATTCAGAAAACTAGAAGACAGAGATGAAAGAAATTGAATATGACACAAACAGATATAAAGATATACTCTGCACCTGAATTAGAAGAATTATATTGTTAAAATGACCTTACTACCCAAGGCAATTGACAGATTCAAGTCAATCCTTATCAAAATACCAATGGTATTTTTCATAGTGATAGGAAAAAAAATCATTCCAAATTTGTATGGTAAAACAAATAATCCCAAAGGGTCAAAATAATCTTGAGAAAGAACAAAAACTTGAAGTACCACATTTTCTGATTTCATATTATACTACAAAACTACAATAATTAAAACAGTATGGTACTGGCACAAAGCAGACACATAGATCAATGGAAGAGAATAGAGAGCCCAGAAAGGAACACACTCTTATATGGACAATTAATCTGAGACAATGTAAGCAAAAGTATACAATAGGGAAAATACAGCCTCTTCAATAATTGGTGGTGGAAAAACTGGGCAGCTCCATGTAAAGAATAAAACTAGAACATTTTCTCACACCATATACAAAAATAAACAAAAAAATGGATTAAAGACTTAAATGTAAGACTGGAAACCATAAAGCTCATAGAAGAAAACATAAGCAGTACACTCTTTGACATTAGTCTTAGTAATATTTTTTGGATATGTCTCCTCAGGCAAGGGCAACAAGAGCAAAAATAAACAAATGGGGCTACATCAAATTAAAAAGCTTTTGCACAGCGTTGGAAACAATCAACAAAATGAAAAGACCTCTTACTGAATGGAAGAAAATATTTGCCAATGATATATCTGATAAGGAGTTAATTTCCAAAATATACAAACAACTCAACATCAAAAAAACAAACAACTCAGTTAAAAAATGTGAGGACCTGAATAGGCATTTTCCAAAGAAATCATGCAGATGACCAACAGGCACATGAAAAGATGCTCAATATCACTAATCATAAGGAAAATGGAAATCAAAACCACAATGTGATACCATGTCACACCTGTCAGAATGGCTATTACCAAAAAGACAACAAATAATAAGTGCTGGTGAGAATGTGGAGAAAAGGGAACACTTGTGCACTCTTGGTGGGAATGTAAATTGGTGCAGCCACTATGGAGAACACTATGTAGACCCCTCAAAAGTTTTAAAATACCACTGCCATATGACCCAGCAATTCCACTCCTGTATATTTAACCAAAGAAAACCAAAACTCTAATTAGAGAAGATATATGCACCCCTATGTTCACTGCAGTATTATTTATGATAGCCAAGATATGGAAGCAACTTAAGTGACTGTCAATAGATGGCTGGATACACATACATATAATTGAATATGACTCAGCCATAAAAAGAACGAAACTTTGTCATTTGTGAGAACATGGATAACCTACAGGGTATTACGCTAAAATGCTAAATGAAATAAATCAGATAGAGAAAAACAAATACTGTAAGGTTTAACTTACAGGTGGATTCTAAAAAAACACATATGAACAAACTAGACTTATTGTGGTGGTCATACTGAGATGTATAGAAATGTCAAAATACTATGTTGTGAAACAGGAACTAACATAGCATTGAAGGTCAATTACTCTTCAAAAACAAATAAACAAACAAACAAACTTATAGAAAAAGAGATCAGATTTGTGGTCACCAGAGGTGAGGGTAAGGGAATGGTAGTCAAAAGGTACAAACTTCTAGCTATAAGAAAAATAACTACTAAAGATGTTATATATAGCATGATAAATATTATTGACACTGCTGTATGTTACATGTGGAAGTTGTCAAGAGAATAAATCCTGAGTTTTCATCACAAAATTTTTTTCTGTTTTTTAAATTTTCTATCTGTATGAGATGATGGATTTTCACTACACTTAGTGTGATAATCATTTCATGCTGTATGTAAGTCAAATCAATATGTTGTACACCTTAAACTTACACGTACTGTATGTTAATGATATCTCAACAAAACTGGAGGAAAATGGACAAGCTCGCACAATACGTTATCTTGTAATACTTGTGACCGCCTCAATACTGTTATAAATGAGTATAACTAAGATGGTTTTCCTTTAAATCTGATCCTTGATTCCTCAAGTATCTGACCTTAGTTTCATGAAAATGTCAAAGTTGAACAAAAGAAAGTTTGTAAAGGAACACTATAAATTATTTATTTCCATTTGCATTGTGTACTACTCGAGACATGAAATATTCTCAATAGGTACTATTTACTACTCTCAGCTCTGAAGTTTGCTGGCCTTGGAGAGCACATTGTTCTCCCTCATCCCACCTTCTTTATCTCTTGAACACCAGTTATTGGTGATCTACTAAAACTTCGACGCAAATTTGTCTATTTTTATAGACAAACATAATAGCACCTAAGAAAAATCAGAGGAAGCACAGTTTTTCTATCCCTGAGAGAATTACTGAAATTAACAAGGATACTGATTAGAGACAGTTGGTAAATGTAGTAGTGGCACATGTATGTTAAGAAAATGCTCATATTAAATCATATTAAGGAAAAGCCAAAATTGTGAAGTTTTTATTGCAGCAAATGCTAACAAGTCTACTTTGATCTGAAATCCAGTAAAGAAGAAAATATGTAGAAAGAGTCCAATATATATTTGAACTATATGTCATGAAAGAAACTGTCCATGCAGAACACAGGTATTAATTTTAAAATGCGAAATGCATTAATCAATTTTGCGATAACATGAATCTAATCTAATGTCATTGTGAAGCCATTTAATGGTTTAAGTAGAATGAGTCCTTTATAAGGTAACAACTGTGGCTGTATCAATACTTTCAGATAGTTTAGGCAGAAATGTGCTGGCTCTCCTACTGTCTGTTTACTCTTTCCAAACCCAAAGGAAAGGTTTTACTAAGATTTATGCATTTTATGTGGTTCTAAAGGATTTCACTACTTATTTACTACTTGGTGAGCATCATTATACATTTATTATTATCAAAATATGCTCTGGCAATTACATACTGTCTGGTGATATTTGGGGGTACTTCATATATAACATGTACTTAGCTAATGACATTTCTCAGTTCTATCTTTCATAGAAATTTCTATAACCTCTTCCTCATGAATGACAAGAGAGCTCCTTCTGAAAAGGAGAGAACTGTTTATTTATACTTCATCAGTAGAGTTGCCTTTAATTTGCAGTTTTTTTACTGACACGTTCAATTTTTCAAAATAATAGAATGTAAACTCACACTTATTTATGCAATTTCAGGATCCTAAAAGATTCCTAAAATAACTATTATACTTTCAAAACCCATATGAAATATAAAATTATAAACGTTTAACATTTTAAAATAAAAATAGTTAAAAAGCTGTGTGTCACACTCTGTACTTCGTTCATATCTGATTTCACTTTGAGGTATGTTAATTGAAACATTACTTTGAGAGCTACAATCATCAACATGGTATTGGTATTTTTTAATACCAAATCTGTTTCCAATTCTGTCTCTGAATTATCTAACCTGAACTATACTATACATATAAAATTTTAAAATACATATATTAAACTTAGAACAATAATCTGTCAATTTCGGTGCCATAACTATTAATTTTGTGTTTTTGACATGGCATAATATTCTGTGATTAGCCAAACTTCAAAGTTATAACAGTGTCCTAATATATCTATTATAAATTAATAAACTGCTATTGAATCTTCATCTCATAATGTTGCACTTACCAATGTTGTAAGCATGCATTAATAATTGATACTTAAAAGAATAATAATGTTTATAACTGTGTAAGAGAGGTGGAACCCAATTAAATTAGACCTCTACTCAGGAAGCTTCCATGGTAGCAGAGATAGATATGGGAACAGGTACGCTGAAGAAATACATTTATGTTACGTTTGTTGAGAGTCTACAACATCTTTTATAATTAGCACTGATAACACAGAAACCTGAGGTAAAATATGACATATCTGAAACTATTTTGTACTATGACTGAAATACTTGAAACTATTTTATAGAAGTGATAACTTGTGAGCTGTAACTTGTGGATTGATGGACTTCTGACAGGCAGGGTTATTGGGGAGAACACTTCAGTGAGAGGAAATAACTAGGAACAACCTTTGTTTGATTTTCCAGTGCCAAAAATACAGTAACAAACCTCATAAGGGCCAAGTCTCTAATGACTTTTATATACTTTTGCTAATCTAAGGCATTGATGGACTGTGAGAATGTTAAGATCTGACAAGCTGTGTCTAAGTGTACAAATGTGTCTAAGTGTACAAAGTTGTTAGACAATTTTCAATGCAGGTAAATAAAATGAATTAACCTGGGAAGGGTAATTCTGAAAATTGAAGCATAGGTTATTAGAATTGGGAGGAACCAGAGGAGCTTGGGATTAACAGATACACACTACTATATATACAATAGATAACCAAGGACCTGCTGTATGGCACAGGGAACTATATTCAATATCTTGTAATAACCTATAATGGAAAAGAATCTGACAAAGAATTATATATAAATATATTACTGAATCACTTTGCTGTACAGCTGAGACTAATACAACATTGTAAATCACTATACTTTAATTTAAGAAAAAAACAAACAGGAAATTCCCTGGTGGTCCAGTGGTTAGGGGTCCATGCTTCCACTGCAGGGGGCACGGGTTCCATCCCTGATAGGGAGCTAAGATGCCACATGTTATGCAGTGCAGCCAAAAATTAAATGAAATGTAAAAATAAAAAACTTTATTCTTTAGAAAAGTCTTTTCCAGTACCTTTTTTTTTTTTGCGGTACGCGGGCCTCTCACTGCCGTGGCCTCTCCCGTTGCGGAGCACAGGCTCTGGACGCACAGGCCCAGCGGCCATGGCTCACGGGCCCAGCCGCTCCGCGGCATGTGGGATCTTCCCGGACCGGGGCACGAACCCGTGTCTCCTGCATCGGCAGGCGGACTCTCAACCACTGCGCCACCAGGGAAGCCCCTATACAATGTCTTTTTTCAGACGTTCTGACAATCCTCTGTACTTCCTGTGGTATCACTTCATTTCCTTCCTTATTGACATACAACTATGTAAAGTTGGGCATACAAATAGGAGTAAGATATTGTTTTTGCTCTATGCAAACTGGGAGATTTCAAACAAGTTGCTAAAATACTGTTCAATATAGAAAGAATGATGAAAACCTTGCCTTTTTCTGTGCCTACTCCATTTAAGCCTGTCACTGAAATTAGCATATGAATTTATGAGTACTATTTCCTTGATTCTTTAAGGTACAATCTGTATTATTTGAATTTACACCCTCAAGATGTAGCATTTGCCTATCACATAGTAACATGACCCATAAATATTAGTTACTTGACCTAATCAACCTGCAATAAAATAAGTTTCTATCTTAAATATGATGAATACATATCTTGAAAGGAAAGGAGCAAAATATAGGAGAAGTTCAGTCTGTGCTGAAGAAATATTGTGTACAAAAGAGCAGTGGCTATAAGGAGTATTAACAAGTTAACACAGAAGAGATATAATCTGTTAAAAACCTAAAGTAATAGTAAGGATGGCTACTATTCCAACATATTTGGAATAAATTCAACCACAGAAAACTTCAGAATATTTTTTTGCGGTAAGCGGCCCTCTCACTGCTGTGGCCTCTCCCATTGCGGAGCACAGGCTCTGGACACGCAGGCTCAGCGGCCATGGCTCACGGGCCCAGCCGCTCCGCGGCATGTGGGATCTTCCCGGACTGGGGCACGAACCCACGTCCCCTGCATCGGCAGGTGGCCTCCCAACCACTGCACCACCAGGGAAGCCCCATATTTCCTCCATTCTCAAAGCATTTAACACAATTTTCTATTTTTATTTTTTTTGTCTCTTTTCGCTTAACAGCTTCATTGAAACATCCCTGACATATGAAAACTGTATATACATAAGGTGTACATAAGTGTATATGTTGTGAAAAGATCACCAGAATCAAGCTAATTAACATATCCATCAACTATACATAGTTACTGTTTTGAGCGCACGTGTGTGTGAGACATCACCATTTTCCTAAAGTATTATGCAATATATGTAATATGTCAAATGGCTCTTTTATGAATTGTTTCCTCTTGTTAGTGTAGAGCAGTATTCTAAAAACATTATAAGAATTACTTTGCTAAGGCCAGAAAGTTGTTTTTTTTTTCCTTAGGGAGAGACAAATTAGAATATCAAACTAATTATGGTTTAGAAAATGTAGATAACATGAAAGTTTTGATGTACAGTGGAGAATAACTAGAAGGTTGCCTGTGATCCATAGTTGGTGTTACAAAACATGAAATGGCAAAGAAAGAAAAGCATCTTGGAATTAACAAAAGAAATCTTCCCCCACTTTTTATAAGGGTTTGCCATGATGGGTGAGAAGAGTCATTTGGAGGAATCTAGAGAAGATAGGATCAGTCTCTGACAAATTTGGTCATTTATGTGACATTTATGGGTATGGTGCTTAGTAAATGGCCAGGAAAATTTTATTATATTAGCTAGAGAGCCTCTACCTCCGTGGTACCACCATATTCTAAGAGCTAGAGATATGTGGTCAGGTGTGGGCTACAAAACAGCATGACATTCTCAGAAAACAGCATGGTGACTTCAAACCAGTTAGATTTACTAGAAAAACGTTTCAAGGTGTAAAGAGTGAGAATATAAGCCTGAAATATAAGTCAGTTGCTTGATGCGTGTGCTACGGATGGATGTGCTGTGGGTCCATGCTATGTGGATGGGTGAGTTATAAATGCATGTGCTGTGACAAGGAGTTTTGTTTAAGTCAACACTTTAACACTGGGTAGGAATTTTTCAGGAAAGATAGAGACGGGCCACACAGAGAAGTTGCCATGAAGGAGACTACAGACAACAGAAATCTTTAGCTTCTCCCAGGAATTATTTGGAGTACTATATAGCCAAAGAGTAAAATGTCCCAAGAATTTAGGGCTTCTCTGGTGGCGCAGTGGTTGAGAGTCCGCCTGTCGACGCAGAGGACACGGGTTCGTACCCCAGTCCGGGAAGATCCCACATGCCACGGAGCGGCTGGGCCCGTGAGCCATAGCCGCTGAGCTTGCGCGTCCGGAGCCTGTGCTCCGCAGCGGGAGAGGCCGCAGCGGTGAGGGTCCCGCGTACCGCAAAAGAAAAAAAAAAAAGTATGTGTAGCTAAAAGTATTATAATTTTCTCTCAAGATACTTTTTCTTCTGTTTTAATTTTAAAGGAACCATTCTTTGTATGTTTGACTTCCTGCTGTTTAAATGGGCTGGTTAATCAAAAATTTAAAACACAATACACACACTGAACATAAATCTGTAATAAATCTTTGAACTGCATTCCATTTATGAAATTTTATCCAAGCTGTAGCTTTTCCATAAAAAACAATATCAATATTCTGAAAATGAACATATTTTAGAGTTAGAGTTTGTTGTCATTTGGTTTATATATGAGAAATACATTTCACTTTAAGAACAAGTCACTAAAAACAATTCTCACATAATCTACAAAATAACTTATTTTTGCTGGATCAAGAAATATGTCACATTTACTAATGACACTGCAATAATAATGTAAACCCTTCATTTGGCTGGTTGTACCCTGTGACCTAATAAAACTGTCTTTTCTCTCAGCTACTTAGGCTGCTGCTGTGTTGTAAGTGCCCTTGTGTCTTCTGCACAAGCACTTTCTTTCCTGATGAAGTTTACCCAAGCTCAAACGTCCACTACTTCATTTCCAGAAAAAGAAATAACTTACTCTTATAGTTCAAACTTAAAACTTATCCTTAAATCCCAGGAGTTTTCACTGATTTAAATAATAATCAGATATGAGGTGTTAAATTTGGGTAAGAAAAAAGTCATCTACAATTTAATATGAATTAAATTACTATAATTTATAAGAATAACTCACTGAAATGCTTTTGATATGAAAATTTATTATCTTACAGTATTTATTTGCTGTCTCCTATACTATTCTTCTTTGGTTTAGTTTGATGATAATATATTGATCTAAATCTCATCTAAATTTACTTTTCCACTGGGCTGCCATAGCCTTGGGCTATTTTGTTCTGTCCCATTAAGGTGTCATTCCACCCAGCATGCATCCCTTTGGCCAAGGAGTCACCATCCAACCCGCCGGCTCCCATACACCCAGCTCAAACCCATTCTCCCCCTGCTTAATTTTCCTGTTTCTATCAATGGCTATTCTCTTAACAATATTTGAACATTTTCTAGGTTGGAAAGCTTAACTGCATCCTTATACCCTTTTTCTTAATTGAAACGTATCTTCCAAGGGCAATTTTTACTCCACCCTCCTTTGGAGTGGACATCTTTATTCAGTCCCCCATCACAAGACCTGGAGAGACTTGCTAGCATTATGCTAGTTTCCTGATCCATGAACACGGCGTAAGGGAAAACTCTTCTGTTTCCCCTCTACTCTCAATGCTTCACTTCTGAAACCAGATGTGTGGATTCTCCCGCACATCAAGTCATTCTCTGATATCAGCTGGGTGTCCTATAACTTAACTCAATTCTGACATGGTCTCCCTGGAGTTGGCATCAGATTCTGCAGGTTAAGTCAGTCCCACATGACTGCCCCACTGCAGACACGAATCCAAGGTCCAGCTTGTCCCACGGGCTGCATGATCCCCTACTCTGGCTCAATAATTTGCTAGCATGACTCCCAGGACTCAGGAAAACAACTGGTTTATTAGATTACCAGTTTATTACATAAGGATACAGTTGAGGAGTGGCCAGATGGGGGAGATGCATAGAGCAAGGGTGTGGGGAGGGGTGTGAAGTTTCCATGCCCCCTCCAGATGTGCCACCTTTCCAGCACTTACATGTGTTCACCGATCTGGAAGTTCTCTGAACCCCAGTTTTGGGAGGTTTTATGATGGCTTCATTACATAGACATGGTTGATTAAATTGTTAGCCATTGGTGATTTAATTCAATCTCTAGCTCCTCCCTCCTCCCAAGGGGTTGGAGGTCAGGAGTAAGCCTGAAATTTCCAACCCTCTAATCACATGAATGGGCAACTAAGGCCCCTCCTTAGGGCCTTTCCAAAAGTCACCTCATTAATATAAACTCAGGTGTGGCCTAAAGGGGCTTATAATGAATAAGAGAAAACTTAATTGAAATTCCAAGAGTTTTAGAAGTCCTGTGCTAGGAATGGGGACAAGGACCAAATACATATTTTTTATTATAAATCACAATGTCACAGGTGGTATATTTATCCATTTATTTAGGTCTTTGACTTCTCAGTAATGTTGAGCAGTTTTCAGCACTGATCTTGCACATCTTTTGTCAGATTTATTCCTCAGTATTTCACATTTTTCAATCTATTCTGAGTGGTATTGGTTCTTTATTTTAATTTCTGATTGTTGCTAATTTACAGAAATACTAATTATTTTAAAAATTAATCTTGTATCCTGTAACCTCATTAAATTCACTTAGCTTAAGTAGTTATTTTGATACATTCTGTAGATTTGCTACATAGATGATTATGTTGATTACAAATGGAGAGAAATTAACTTCTTCCTTTCCAGTTGGACAACATTCATTTCTTTGCCATTGCTTAATGCATTGTCATTAAGAATCAGGCAAGAATCTCCAATACAGTGTGAGATAGAAATGGTGAAAAAGCAAACACCTTGCCTCCCTCCTGCTCTCAGGAGAAAGGATTCAGTCTTTCACCTTTACGTAGGATAATAGCTATAGATTTTTAGATGATGTCCTTTATCAGGTTGGGAATGTTCCCTTATATTATCAAAACTTTCTCCTTCAGCTGTTGACAGTAACATGTAGTTTATCCTTTCAATTTTTTAAAACACAGTGAAATGCATTGATTGATTCTTAAATGTTAAACGAACTTTGCATTTTTTGAGATAAGCTCTATTTGTAAATTGATCTGTATTTTTGTTTCTCATATGTGTTTGCCTAACTTTGAAATCAATGTAATATTGACCATAAAAATGATTTTGAAATTATTCATCCCTCTGCAATTTTCTGTAAATGTTTAGGTAGAATTCCACTTTTTTCTTCCTTAAATGTTTGCTAATATTTATCAGTGAAACCATTATGGTGTGGAGTATTCTTTGTAGGAATGTTTTAACTATAGTTTCACTGCCTTTAAGAGATGTAAACTTTTGTTTCTTCTGCGAGCTTTAGTAGTATTTGTCTTTTAAGGAACATGTCCATTTGAGTTTATTAATATATTGGCATAAGGTTGTTCATAATAATCCCTTGTTCTTTTAATGCCTACACAATCTGTAATGATGTCACCTCTCATTGTAAATATTGGTCATTTGTGTCTCCCCACTTTGTTCCCTGATTGGTCAGCCTTAAGGTACCGATTTTATGGATTTTTTTTCAGTTGGCTATTTTTATTTTCTAATTATTCAATTTCTCTTTGATACTTATCATTTTATATCTTTTGCTATATTGCTTTCTCTTTGTTTTCTAGTTGCTTAGTTTGGAAACTGAGGTCTTTGACTTGAGACTTTTCTTCTTTTCTAATGTAGGCTTTTATTCTATACCTATCCCTTTAAATTCTACTTTAGCTTCACGCTATACATTTTGATATGTTATATTTTCATTTTCATTCAGTTTAAAATATTCTGCTATTGGTTTCTTTATTGACCCATGGACTATTTAGAAGTGTGATATTTAGTTCCTACCTATTTGATGATTTTCTAGAGTCTTCACTGTTATTGATCTCTAATTTAAATATATTGTGATCACAGACCATATTCTGCATAAATTTAATTTTTTTATATACATGGAGTTTTCTAATGGCTTAGAATATGATCGACCTTTAAGTGTCTCATGTGCAAACTGAAAGTAATGTGGATTGTGCTGTTGTTTAATGAGATATTCTAGAAATATCAATTAGGTCAAGTTGATTTCCAGTGGTGTTCATGTCTTCTATATACTTATGATACCCTGATAAATTTTATAGACTATTGTTCTTTCAATTATTGAGGGAGGGATGTTGAAATCTCTAAATGTAGCTGAATTTTACTATTTCTATTTGTGGTTCTATTGACTTTTTTCTTAATTAATCTTAAAATCCTCTTCTTAGGCACATAAACAATTAAGACTGCTATGTCCTTTCGATGCTTTGGCACAGTGATTATTATGCAAGACCTTTTTTGTACCGGATAATATTCTTTGTTCTGAAATATAATGTTTCTATTACTAAAATAGTCTCTCTAGCCTTCTTTTGTTTAATGTTAGTGTGGTATAACTTTATCCATCCTTTCACTTCTAATCTACTTTTTCTTTATATTTATATGGGTTTATTAAAGAACATATAGTTGTGTCTTGCTTTATTGTCTGGCAGTACTCATTCAGTGTGGTTCTTAAAATAATTTACAGTCTTATGATTATTGATATGAGTGGTTACGAATTTACTGTTTTTCTATTCGTGTTCTGTGTGTGTTCTATTTTTCCCATCTGTCCTTGGTTTCTTTTTTTTCTCTCTTTTTCTGCCTTGTTTTGGATTATTTTACTTATAATCTCTTTTATCTCCTTTGTTAGCTTATTAGCTTAACTATTTTTCATGCATGTTTTGTGTTTGATTTGGGATTTATGGTGTTCATTTTAACTTCCCACTGGCTGTTTTCCAGATATATTTCATATATAATATGAAAACCTCACAATTGCATATTTTCATTTATCCTTTCCTGCCCTCATTGCTATGGTTGTTATATATGTTACTTTCCATACATGATATACTCCCCACAAATATCTATTTTTTGCCTTAAAAAGCCAATTTTTATTTGAGAAGATTTAAGTAACAAAAAACTATCTTTCATATTTGTATACATATTTACCATGCCCTTCATTTGTATTTGAAATCTAGTTGCCATCTGCTGTCAGACCCTTTCTGTCTTTCCTTTACCGTTTCTGTAGTGCAGTCTGCCGTTGGCGAATTTCAATTTTGTATGTCTAAAAAATGTTATTTATATTAAAATATACTTTGCTGGATGTAGAACACAATGTTAACAGTTTTGTTCTTTTTATAAAAAAGAGGAAAGCCAAAAATAAAAGACATTGCAGATGTCCTTCTGCAAGTGATGTCTTTTTTTTTTTTTAATTGGAGCACAATTGCTTCACAACAGTGTGCTATCTTCCGCTTTACAACAAAGTGAATAAGCTATACATATACACACACGCCCATACCTCCTCCCTCTTGCATCCGCCCCCATCCCACCCCTCCAGGTGTCACAAAGCATCGAGCTGATTTCCCTGAGCCATGCTGCTGCTTCCCACTAGCTATCTATTTAAATTTTGTAGTGTACATATGTCCATGCCAGTCTCTCACTTCGTCCCAGCCCACCCCTCCCCCTCGCAGCATCCCCAAGTCCACCCTCTACATCTGAGCCCCCATTCCTGTCCTGCCCCTAAGCTCTTCAGAACCACTCCTTTCTTTCTTTTTAGATTCCATATATATGTGTTAGCATACAGTATTAGATTTTCTCTTTCTGAATTACTTCACTCTGTATGACAGACTCTAGGTCCATCCACCTCACTACAAATAACTCAATTTTGTTTCTTTTTATGGCTGAGTAATATTCCATTGTATATACGTGCCACATCTTCTTTATCCATTCATCTGTCAATGGACACTTAGGTTGCTTCCATGTCCTGGTTATTGTAAATAGAGCTGCAATGAATATTGTGGTACCTCACTCTTTTGGAATTCAGTTTTTCACCACTGACAACAATGTTGGCTGTGGGTTTGTCATATATGGCCTTTATTATGTTGAGGTAAGTTCCCTCTATGCCTACTTTCTGGAGGGTTTTTATCATAATTCTGTATTGAATTTTGTCGAAAGCTTTTTCTGCATTGACTGAAATGATCATATGGTTTTTCTCCTTCAATTTGTTAATATGGTGTATCACATCAATTGATTTGTGTATATTAAAGAATCCTTGTGTTCCTTGGATAAACCCCACTTGATCATGGTTTATGATCTTTTAATGTGCTGCTGGATTTTGTTTGCTAGTATTTTGTTGAGGATTTTTGCATCTATGTTCATCAGTGATATTGGCCTGTAGTTTTCTTTCTTTGTGACATCTTTGTCTGGTTTTGGTATCAGGGTGATGGTTGCCTCGTAGAATGAGTTTGGGAGTGTTCCTCCCTCTGCTATATTAAGGTAATTATCAATGTGTATGTTCCTGTTACCATTTTGTTAATTATTTTAGGTTTGTTATTGTAGGTCTTTTCCTTCTCTTGTATTTCCTGCCTAGAAAAGTTCCTTTAGCATTTGTTGTAAAGCTGGTTTGGTGGTGCTGAATTCTCTTAGCTTTTGCTTGTCTGTAAAGTTTAATTTCTCCAACGAATCTGAATGAGATCCTTGCTGGGTAGAGTAATCTTGGTTGTAGGTTTTTCCCTTTCATCACTTTAAATATGTCCCGCCACTCCATTCTGGCTTGCAGAGTTTCTGCTGTAAGATCAGCTGTTAACCTTGTGGGGATTCCCTTGTATGCTATTTGTTGTTTTTCCCTTGCTGCTTTTCATATTTTTTCTTTGTATTTAATTTTTGATAGTTTGATTAATATGTGTCTTGGCATGTTTCTCCTTGGATTTATCCTGTATGGGACTCTCTGCACTTCCTGGACTTGACTATTTCTTTTCCCATATTAGGGAAGTTTTCAACTATAATCTCTTCAAATATTTTCTCAGTCTCTTTGTTTTTCTCTTCTTCTTCTGGGACCCCTGTAATTCAAATATTGGCACATTTAGTGTTGTCCCAGAGGTCTCTGAGACTGTCCTCAATTCTTTTCATTCTTTTTTCTTTACTCTGCTCTGCAGTAGTTACTTCCACTATTTTATCTTCCAGGTCACTTATCCATTCTTTTGCCTCAGTTATTCTGCTATTGATTCCTTCTAGAGAATTTTTAATTTCATTCATTCTGCTGTTCATCATTGTTTGTTTGCTCTTTAGTTCTTCTAGGTCCTTGTTAAACATTTCTTGTATTTTCTCCATTCTATTTCCAAGAGTTTGGATCATCTTTACTATCATTATTCTGATATCTTTTTCTGGTAGATTGCCTATTTCCTCTTCATTTGTTTGTTCTGGTAGGCTTTTACCTTGCTCCTTAAAAAGTTTAAAATAAATATGGTCTAATGTGTTTAATAAAACCACTTGATTAATCTGCTCATAAATTGTGGCTTATAGCCCACCAAATGTTCATTCCAAATATGTGTCCTAGTACAGCAGGCTGTCCTGTTTTGTTTTGTTTTTCTCCATGAACCTAGAATATACCATCAATGATAAATGTTAAAAATATTATTTTTTCTAATATAAACCTTAGATTCATATGAAAACAAGATTGAGATTGAGAATAAGATTTTCATCCAAGTTATTTTGTCTTAGGACAATATCAGTTCACACATTCAGACTTGAGTAAATAGAATATTCAGAGGCACAGATCAGTGAGTTGTCACTTGAATAGCAAAGTTATGTAAGCTTTCTTCTTTGAGTTTAACAGAATCTTCAGAAATGAGTACTATCTTAGAAATATCTGCTCAACAGATTTCATACGTAGGTATTGTCAGTTCAAAGTTACTTTCTGAATTTCCTTAGAATTTTAATATTGATCTATTCATTCTCTGCAGTACATTTTTTCGTTTTAAAATGTTTTTCTCTTTATTGCTTACCCCGCTTTCTTGTTTACCCCTCACATGCTTTCATATATTTTAGAGAATTCTATAATAAAAGTTGTTTTAGTAATTAACATTTATTGAGCATTTACTATATACTATTATGTGTATATATACATGTATATCTAAATATGCTTATTTATTATTTATAACATCAAAGTGGATACTACTGTATTCAGACATTCATAAGTGAGAAAACTGAATTACAAAGAGACTAAATATCTTCTAGCCCATTTTCCTGGCTATGTGACCATTATGTCACTTTATCAGTTTTACTTTGTTAATCTCTACTTTATCATGCTGAGTTTTCAAACTTGCAAACTACATTTCTAATTACAATTGCCTTCTTGTTACATTCTGCTTATAGGGGGTAGCAAAAGAAGGAAATTGCAAGGCAAACAAAAGGAAGAAGAGTCTTTCTTCTTCCTGTGTACTTGCTGTTCTTGTCACCATCATCTCAACCACGACACTGCCCCAAAGTAACTGCAGTTAGTCCCAGCCTCCAGATCCTTTTTGTTCTCTGAGCCCCAGCATCACTGAAACCCCTCAGGTAACAACAGCACTAGAAGCACACCTCCTCCTAAGAGGTCTGTCTTCCTGTTCTGCAGGACCACTATTGACAGTCATTATGATAATCCCAACCTTTTTGCTTTATTCTCCAGATGTAAGTGTGACAGATTCTTCTTGCCATTGTTATTTGTGGCTTACCAAATTTTTGGTTTTGGTTTTTACTTATTCAGTTTATTCAGCACCTGTATAACCAATTCCCTGCTAAATTCCGTCCTTTCAAATACCTAGTTTGGTTTCTGTTTTTCCTGCCAACTCCCTAACATAAACTCTCTTGACTCATTTCTTTGCAATGTTCGATCTCTTAATTTAGGTCCCTTGAGTGGTGAAAATGAAACTTTTAATATTTTGAATAATTACTTGTATAAATTAAAAAAATCAATTGCTTCTCACATCCTAGGTGAAAATAACCCTTAACTAAGTAAAGCTATCATTTGCTCATGACTGCTCTGAGAGCTGACAGTGTTGAAGCCATCTCGAATGGAGAATTGGGAGGTAGCACAATGTCTTCATGCTCAGATTTTTGTGGTCCCTGGTCTCCCAGATTCTGAACCAACACTATGTGTGCCCAGAACCTGCCAAAATTTTTCAACTCTCCAACAGTCAAAATCAAATCAGTATTTACATTTCTTTCACCAACAATCTTCTCTGCTACTCCATCCCATTTAAAATAATCAGAACCTGTATCCAAGACTCAAAAGAAAATTAGGCATTACCAAGCATATTAATTCATACGCACGTATTTGTGTGTGTGTGTGTGTGTGCATGTGTGTGTATGAGGGCACACACGTAGTGGGAGGAATGGTGATTCTACATGCCTAGTAATCCTTAACCAGTCCAGCTGAACCACCTGACTTAACCACACTGCACAGAATTGCTTTGTCATTTCCTAGTCCTGAGATTTTTGAAAAAATTACTTAAGCTCCATGGTCTCCCATTTCCTCATCTCTGAAATGGGGATTTTAAAAGTATTCAACTCAAGGATTATGGGAAATTAAGTGAGTTAATAAGTATAAAATGGTTAGAACTACATCGTCACATGGCAATTGTTAAATGACTACCCACTAGTTTTACTGCTATTATTCCTGCCGTGTCCTAGACTGACATGACCTGGAGAAATATGTACTAGAAAAAATAATGTATTCTAAAACATACATGTAGGAAATCTCCATAAGCCAGAAATAGTTTTCTCAGAAATATGGAAAGTACAAACTTATCAGACAATTTATCTTGTATATAAATTGGTTTAGTAATTGTGTGGACCAAGCCTATGCACCACTGCTTCACACCTCTGGAGAAGAAAGCCTCTCAAATAAAGGGTAGTACGAAAACACTTTCTTTACTTCCCTGCCCCTCATGTCTCTCTTACCAAATGCTCTTGGAAGAAATGTGAAGGCAGATGTCAACGCATGTACAACTGTGATACTACCTGTAGAAAACAATTGCAGATTAAGTAAGGTTGCCATATTGTTTGTTTCATTTGGACACATTTCTTAACCCCATGAAGAGTATTTTTCTAGTTCTTTGGTAGGAAACTGAGTACTACCCTCCACCTCTGGCTTCCACCTCCAACGTGTATACCTTTGGCCACGCCTTTCCTGTCTTGGATTTCTCTGACACTGTGTTTTATACATGTAAACTGCCTTCTAATTTTGAAATCATTTTTATATACTTTATTCCAACATATCTTTCTTTCCCCCTTATGAGTAGTAGAGTTGAAGCCCAGAAGCTAAATGCCTGAAGGTCGTGGTTGAGCCAGCTCTGAGCTAGGTCTCCTGATCCCTGGCCTAATGTATTTCCATTAATGTTTAGGTTAGAGTTATATGTTTGTCCTTTCCTAGAACAAGAATCCACAACTCTTGTTGGATTCACATATGGGTATGCGATAAAAAGATTGGTAACAACAGAATTGTAAATTTACAAGAAGCTGAGTTTGGGACAGTGAAGAGCATGGGGTCCATCACCAGCAGGTGTGGTGGACACATTTCATGTTTATTACATTATCTCTGTTCACCTGTAGGTGGGAAGGTTCCAAATATTTCAGGCTAAAGAGGGCATTGCATTTCTTCTCATCTTCTATGCTGTACCTACTTAGCTGAGACCTCTCTGCGGATAAAAGGACTGAATACTTGGTTCAGAAGAAATCTTTCAGGATGTTGGAGAGACAGAGATTGGAGAAAATACATCCCAGAACCTCAACTTTGCCAATCAGGTTTTAGTCGTATGATACTGAAATTATTTTTTGTCTGTTTTAATTTAACATATTTTCCACTAAAAATTATGAGAAATAGTTATCCGAATGTGCTACGTTTTCCTTGGAGTATCGCATGTTGCAGAGAAATATAAAATATGCAGCACTAGTTCCATCCATATGTAGTCCTGGAACATCTTGGACTCTGATTCTCTCTTTTTCAGAAGGTTAGGGTTGCAACACAGCAGGCAGGATACAAAGAGGAAATGTCCCACAAGGAGTTAATCTGACTCCTCATTTATTATACAAAAAAGGTACGTGTAAAGAGGTGGAGAATCAACTTACATAAACAGTCTCACAATGTGATGTATTCATAACCTCAGTACCTGCACTTTTAGGGAGCGTGAAATGTAACCGTCTCTGGAGATAATGTGCTTCTTCTTTTTCATACTGCAAATCAATGAGGGTGGTCCTAGAAATTTCTCTTTCTTTTTTCCTCTCTTCTTCATCTCCTATTTTTCTTATTCCCTCTTCCCTCCCTCTCTCCACATATCTAAAGCTTTCTCTATAATTTAAAGCACTTTTTGCTCCACAAAATGTAATAATATTTTAATTGACAAAACAGCATGCTCTCAAGACAGAAAAATTTTACATGCTTACTTATTCCTTAAGAACAGCAACCAACCTCCTCAAAAGAAAAACAAATAAACAACCCAGTGGTAGCAGGAAGTTCCAGGGATGCTATATTTCCTAAATGATACTTATGTTCTTGTTTACTAATTCCTAAATTTGCCTCAGTCCATCCCTGTTGAATCATCATTTCTAGCAACTTTACCATGAAAAACTTCTGCTCCTGTAAATATTAAAATCAAGGAAACTCCAAGAGTTAGTTTTTTTAAAAAATAAAAAAACAGAAGAAATGGTTCTGCTTTATTCTGTTGTGTTTTCTTGTACTTTTTAAACGAAACTCAATTTATCAATTCAAGAGAGGGTAGAACATAAAAGTAAAGGATGTTGCCATAAAAGGTGGACATATATCCTCTATAACAGCTTCTGGGGCCGATCTGCATAGCAAGTTCTTGGTTGTTTATTCAGTGTGAAAGCTAATAAATCTATTTGTGAGAACTCCTAAAAGGCAATCATTTTCAGAAGAGCGAATCCTGGCAAAAGCTATTGTTTTTTCAAATCCAAATGACAGAAGCTTTAATATGACAACATTTGCAGTTCTGGGGGCACAGTACATTTTGGAATCATAGAAGTAGCAACACATTTTGTGTAGCAAAACATACTGTGTTTAAATCTGTCCTACTGAAATGTGCTGCTAATGGTTATACACACTATATTAAGAAGAGGAAGGATGACAAATTATAAACCAACACAGATCTAGTCATTTTGCAAGAAAATCTTTATTTTCTTTACTTATTTTTTCTTTTTATCCATCTGTTTTGGTTTCACACACCCTCCAAATTCAGTTAGAAAATCTGTCTCTCAAGAGCTTTCTCACACTGTGTTTATCTTTAGAAGGTATGCTTTAGATTTTCCAATAATGCTCTTCAACTTTATTGAAAGTATCAAATAAAATATAATTATTATTAAATTCAAGAATTAAAATAAACATTGTATTTTTTTGCTACGTGTGAAGTGTAATGATTCATGATGCCTAGAAAGGTGAAATTAATTTCTCATTTAATTTACTTCTCAAATGTCTTCTGTTTGTCACTGGGGTACAGGGCAACGAACATTGTGGAAAATGAAAAGTTGATTGTCTTTGCCCTGAAGCTTACAATCTTAGAATAAAAGCTTGAGACAGGCAGAGTCAAAATAGGAAACCTGTAGCAAAGTGAAGTAAACATTGTTAGAGGTAAGGCAATAGGAAAACAATATACTGTGAACTTGGAAGTAGAGACAATATTGTGTTTATTTAAGAACTGCCAGTCTCTCAGGCTGCATGCTGCAAGCTGGCCCCTATTATAGTGGGCTTAGGTTTGTTTTGTTTGTTTCTTCCTTTCTTTTAGATTTATAGAGATACTTCTGGTTTGGACTCTCTGATTACTGCCTAAATCCATACTTCAGAGAATTGCCAGGAAAACACCAAGTTTTTGAAGGAATTTCTGCACACACTGTAATCTGACTCCCTTTTTTCTGTCACATGTCACATTTAATCTAAACCTGTCAATCAGTCTTTTAAAGTTCCCTATTAAGTGAATCCAACATTCTTTTTTTTTCTTTCTTTTAATTGTCACACAAAATGAAGTTTTTATTTGTAGCAAATAAGGAGAACACGGGGAATCATTTCCTAAAGCCGTGGCTCCCCAGCAAGAAAGGTTAGGTCTTTTATTAGGGCAGCAGATGAATATTCAAGCAGGAAGGTTTTGTCAGTACAAATAAAGGCAGACATAATCTTGTTCACGCAGTTTTGGAACATGCTTCTTCCCATATTGCATGTTACGTTAATGGGGCTTAAGCTTCACCTGGGGAGGAGATCTTAGCACTGAAATTAAGCAAAGGTAACTTCCGGGACACTGGTCTGTCTGAATAGGCTCCAGTCTTGTGGTAGAGTGTAAGGCTCAAACCAGTTGCAGGGTGCTCTTGATGATGTATCTTCTTGGAGCTGTCCATATCATGAAAATAAACAACTCAAAAAACAACACCAGTGACTTTCTGCACTGGTGCTACCTAGGAACACAATGGCCTCTCCTGATCTTATTTTTTGCATGAGCTACTCAAGGCCAGGGTCTGACTGATGACATTTTCCCTTCGAAATAGACTTGTGAGAACACAATGAGAATCTACTTTCACCGAAGCACTTTTTTTTAGGAGAACTGGGATTTCTTATGACTGACAGATTTTCACAAGGGATCCTCAAGTAGAGAGATCTTTACTCATTTCAAAGAGTAAAAGAAAATGTGTCCAAGCAATGAGAAATCCAGAGCGTTACTGCCCAGTGGACCCCTGAGGCCCTCGAGTCCTAACTTCGCTTTTCCCAGCTAAGGACACTGCTGTTCAGGAGCTGGTCATTACTTAAAGCGTCCACCTGAAATTGTGTACAAGCCCATGTGTCCCTTTTTACTTTGAAGTAGACAGCTTTTGCTTTAGTCTCCAAGCTTCTCTTGAGCATCTAAAGGCTGCTCTAGAGCTAATGATTAGGACTGTGAAGATGTAGAAACAAAGAATATCTGCTGGGCTGGGAAACTGGTAATGATTTAGACTATAAATCTACAGGATAGCAGAATCACCAAACTCCCAGTTCCCTGAAAGATACAGACAAAGGCCTGACACACATCCCTAAGTTGTTTTTACAGGAAGTAGATCCACCAGATGAAAACTGCTGAGCACAAGAACATAGACCCTAGACTGGTTGAAACCAGGTAAATGAAGCATGAAACTTCACCTTGATGCCAACCAATCTGAGAATTATCCAGGAGCTGGCAACACCCTGCTCCTTGAACACTATAAAACTCCTCACTACCCCCTCCAGGGTGGGTCACTGTCTTGTGGGCATTAGCCCCCTGTGGCCCCCTTTGCCCAGCAAAGCAACAAAAGCTACTTTTCTTCTTTACACACCCTGCAGCCCCCTCCCTCACCCTGCCTTTAAAACCCCTTCTCTGAAAGCCATAGTGGAGTTGGGGTCTTTTGAGCATGAGCTGCCCATTCTCCTTGCTTGGCACCTGCAATAAATGCTGTACTTTCCTTCACCACAACCCAGTGTCAGTAGGTTGGCTTTATTGCACATGGGTGAGCAGACCGAAGTTTAGTTCTGTAACACACACTTCCAAGCAGATATCAGGTCAGATTCCTGTGCTTCACTTTCTTGATCTAGGGTGCTCAGATTTCTCTGCTCCATCTGTTCAAATCCTAACTATCAGTGGGGTCCAGATCCACCTCTTCCACCAACTTGCTACTATGTTCTTTTACAGATCTCAATTACTAGATTATACAAAAGTTTGCCTCTTAGATGCTCAGCTCCTGTTTCTGTTGTTCCCTCAGTTGGAAAATGTGCTGCTTGAGGAAATCTATGATGTATTACTTGCCCACATCTTTCAAAATGCCCTGAATAGAATAAGTCTTTGCTGTATTCTCAAAGCCAATCCTGTGTGATTAAATGACAAATGAGCACACTGTGTTTCTTAGACAAGTTCTTCCATCAGTAAATATATTAAATATAATGATGGGTTAATAAAAGTAAGTGTGATTTAATCTACTTTAAACCTTAAAAAAAGTAGTCGGAATATAACACCTGACTCTAAGATAGATTTTCACTGTAACGTTTTTCCTAATTTTTCTCCACTCAATTCCATCCTAATTAATGTGAAGAGAAGAATGGGGTTCCTCTCTAATAATTTTCATTTGAAATAATACAAGTGAAAATAGCACGTTTTCTCTTGAATACAAGCAGACACACATACACACATATTGAATTCAGCTAAAATATTTTAATGATTAACAGGCTCTTATTGGGTTATAATTAGAACAGCAATTTATCAAGCTCAGCAAACCTCTTCTCTTTGTAAGTGACTCTCATATGCAGACAGATGGTGGTATTTATTTTCTATGAACTTAAATGATTTAAGATAGTACTTAAGTTGATTTTGGCTTAAATTCAGTAATATTATTTGGTAAATAATACACTATAGATTAATGAAAGGTTTCCTGGAGTAATTCTACTACTGCAGCTAATGTTGTTTCAGAAATTAATACTATTTTGCAATATGAAAGGAATAGTCACTGTTTCCCTAGGTATGTCTAGAGCAGAAAATGTTGTAAAACAGAGTTAAGATTCAAACCTTGATCTCTCTGCCTTCTAATATCATTTTTCCACTTTGCAATCTACCTTTCTGTTTTTATGTGCTCAAAGTCATGAAGTCATAATAAAAAGTATCTCATGGATGTTGAGGAAGTTCTTACATAAAATAAAATTACTCATAAGCATTTGTTAGGTTATTTTTTTCTTACAGTGAACCTATGTTAAGTAATGAATAATATTATTTATCTTTCCCTAACTCATAAGAATGATTTTTATCTCAAATATATTTCTACAGCAATTCTCACATTTCACTTAGAATACAATTCACATTCATTAGCTGTCATTTTTATACAACTTTTCTATTGCCATCCTCAAAGGCACCCTCCACTGGACTCAAATTTCTTGCAGCTTTAAAAATGTGACCTGATCTTTCTCATCAGTCTTGTCACTCTTTTCCCTTCTCTGTGCCTGGGATTCTTCCCATTTTCCTCCTGATTGCTAGCTTCAAAGCTCTGCTCAAGAGTTGCCTCTATTTGCAGATGTCACGATGTACTCCTTTGCTCAGTCTAGCCTCTATCTCCTTCTCCTGGCGTCCTGAGGTCCGTGAGTACCCTCTGACACTGCACATAGTGGGCTATGATGTGGGTCATACAAAAAGGATGGCCTTAGTCATCTCTGTGGATTAGAGACCAGAGTCAGTGGCGTAGCAATACTGGGTCCTCAGAAAAAACTTTGCTGCTACTGCTGAATATAAGTTGACTTTTTGAAGAAGAACAAAAAAAGTTTCAGAAGCTTCAATTTTCAGATATAGGAGGTTTAACAGTTATCATTTGAGTTAATTATAATAGAGATGTGTGGACATTTGTGCTTTCCCAGGACTGACAGCCTTAAAGAAGGTGCTTAGGGAATGGCAGAGGGACACCAAGGAGTCTAGGCAAAGACTTAATATCTCTCCTGTTCCAGTGCTTTTTACATAGTTCTAAAAGCACATAGAGTTCTGCACATGTACATAGGCAAATGCAATGCCTACAGAAAACTTTTAGAATTTTTATGGCTAACTTAGTAGTTATAAGATTAATGATTAGTAATATAAAGTATAAGTAAATATCATTATGAAGATTAAAGGTTGAAAAGTCAGGACTTGGAAAGAATTTCTCCAATCAGAACACTTTATAATAGAAAAGGAAAATTCATTTCAATGAAAAATACTTTCATAACATTACTGGTGGCTAGAGGGAAATAACTGGAACAAGATTTATCAACATTCCCTCTTTTCTACCTACTACTTTGCCTCTCCACTCATCCAACATTTTAATAACTGAAGAAATTTCTGTCTATACCAAGATTCAACACCACAGCTCAACTAACTTATCAAACCAAAGTTACTTTCTGTAGCTGTAACTAGTGTCTCCTACTTGGAAGGTAGAGATGGTCTCAAGTCTACTTGTGTTTACTGCAGTCAGTCCATGTTATTTTTCAAACATTCTTTAATGTTTCGATGGCCAACTTTACCCTCTAGTTTTCATTTCTTCTTGAAGGGTATTAACACCATTTACATGGAATATTTACATTAGGAAAATTAATTTTTATTTTACATTTATATAAAATATTATTGAGATCTTGCTTAAAATTACATATTCTATGCTTATGGATTATTTTTATGGGTGAAGACACTAGGACCCTCTTCCTGATCGTCACATTCTCTTGATGATTTCAATGGCTACTTTACCAAGGAAACTGAAGCATTAAAAGAAAAGTTTCAGAGAATTCCCTGGTGGTCCAGTGGTTAGGACTCTGCATTTCCCCTGCAGGGGGCATGGGTTCAATCCCTGGTTGGGGACTAAGATCCTGCAAGCCAAGTGGCGTGGTCAAAAAATAATAATATTAATAATAATAATAAAATAAAAGTCGTTTGTAAAAAAAAAAAGAAGACGAAAACTTTCAGATTCCCACCACACTCTCCTGCATCTGCCAACATACTCCACCTTCCTCCCATATCTAGTTCCTTCCACTGTGTTCTAGATCCTATCTCTTCTCATCTTTTCAAGCATATCCTTCTAGCATTTTCCTTTGTCTCTTCTAATTGAAATTAAAATAAAAAATGACTAGATCATTCTACTCAGCTACCATAATGAGGTTATTTCTCTCTTTTTTTTTAACATCTTTATTGGGGTATAATTGTTTTACAATGGTGTGTTAGTTTCTGCTGTATAACAAAGTAAATCAGCTGTACATATACATACATCCTCATATCTCCTCCCTCTTGGGTCTCCCTCCCACCCTCCCTATCCCGCCCCTCTAGGTGGTCACAAAGCACCAAGCTGATCTCCCTGTGCGATGTGGCTTTTGCCAATACTAGCCACTACCCCAATTCATTACATGCGTATCTTTGAAAGATATGCTGACTCCAATATTTCTCTTCTCATCTCTCTTAATCCCAATTTAATCAGGCCTTAAAAGTTACCTCTGCACCAAAATTGTTCTCAAGATGAACAATATCATCCACGTTGATAAATCCTACTCTCAGTTCTCAATAAAATATCTTACATAACATTTTAGCAAAGTTGGACATAATAACACCATTGATAGCCACTCTTCACATAGTTTACAGAATACTATATTACATTATTTTCAACTAATTCACTTCTATTTTCTGGTTCCTTCTATTCTCTCAAGACTGCTTGTTGTTAATTCTTGTCCTCTTCTTTCCTTATTTATAATTAATCTCTTGATCTCATTGGTTCCATGGTTTTAAATCTGGCAAAAGCTAACAATTTACAAATTTATACCTCTAGCTCATATATCAAATAAACATCTCAAACTCAACAAATCTGAAATTTGACTCCTAAATTTTTTCTTCCATGCTTGTTCTACCATAGTGTCAGAGTAGAGTGTTCCCAATTTCTGTTGAAGATAAACCCTCTCAGTTGCTCAATTACAAAAATCCTAAATTCATCTTTTCTCTCACCTACCACATCCATCAAGAAATCTCATCATTTATGAATGGACAAAGAAGATGTGATATATATATATATATATATATATATGTGTATATATATATATATATATATATATATATATTGCCCTCATGATGGGATTAGTGTCCTTATAAGAAGAGACACCAGGGAACATGCTTTTTGCTCTCTGCCATGGGAGGATGCAGGAGGAAGGCAGATGTTTGACAGCCAGGAAGAGTGCCCTCACCAGAACTCAACAGTGCCGGCACCCTGATCTCATACTTTCAACCTCCAAAGCTGTGAGAAAATTAATTTCTGTTGTTTAATCCACCCAGTCTGTGGTATTTTGTTATGGCCTCCCAAAACGTCTAATACAGACATCTATTAGCTTTCTGAGTTATTCTTCTTTTATCTCCTCTACTCCAGCCAGAGTCTCCTTTTTCTTTCTAAAACCACCAAGCATGACCGTGCATTAGGATCTAGTTCTACATATACCATCTGCCTGAAATAGTCTCTTGGAACACATTCACTTGCAAAAGATTTCATCTTTCAAGTCACTGTCCAGATCCCAGTTTCTCAGCAGTCTGCCCCACCTGTCCTATTTCAAACTACAGTTAGCCACCACATGTACACCTGGCCCAGGATCCCCACCTTCTTACTCTGCTCTATTTTTGCTTATTTCATTTTATATCTTTCTTTCTTTTCTATTTTTTTTATTTTTTGTTTTTCAAAAAAATGTTTAATGGGAAAATCCCTATGTTTTCAAAATCTTAAGTGAAAAGAATATCCAAAACTGTGTACACCATTTGATCTCAATTACATATAAAATACACATCTCCATATGTCTGGATGAATAAAAAAGTCTGAAAGAAGAAAGACCAAAATAATACCATGGATCTATCTGGTTTATGATATTTTTGGTGATTTTTGTTGTCTTTTTTCTTATCCTCAGGCAGTGATTTTTAAAAATAATTAATTTATTTTTATTGGAGTACAGTTGATTTACAATTTTGTGTTAGATTCAGGTGTACAGCAAAGTGATTCAGTTATACATATATATATATCCATTCTTTTTTCAGATTCTTTTCTCATATAGGTTATTACAAAATATTGAGCAGAGTTCCCTGTGCTATACAGTAGGTCCTTGTTGTTTATCTATTTTATATATAGTAGTGTGTATATGTTACTTCAAAATTCCCTGCTCTATTTTTTTTAACAGAACATATCTTCTAACCATAATATCATTTACAGATACTGTTTATTATTACATGTCATTCTCTGCTTCTAAACTGTAAGCTTCACAAGTACAGGGATTTTTTTCCTTTACTTTTTTTTCCCTGATGAATACCAAATGTTTATAAGATAATATATATATTTTCCCTTAAAAATTAATCTTTAATATATGTTATACTATCTAAGGTATTTTTTTCCTGAGTGCCCAGAACATTCGCTCCATATGATAATTATTAAGCAGATTTCATATTCTCCTTTTTCCTGCTATACTTGTAATAAGTGTTTTATATACTTCCAATCCTCACTATTAACATTAAGACCTTTGGGTGGAATTAGCTTCTTTTTTCTTAACATTTATTTTGATAATGAATAAACATAATCCCATTAGGTTATTTTCATTTGAAACACTGAATTTGATGTTTCCTAATGTGCCTTGCTTATAAAAATGTGTAGTTTGTAAAGACCTAGAATTCTCATCATAAACAGCTTCATAATACATCACAATCTGAGGCACTTGGCATACATCTGTGATCAAGATAAAAACATCCCTATTCTTGATCTCTAAGATATTCCAGTGATCATATTTCACATGAGTATGAGTACAAACCCAACTGTTTGAGTTTCAAACACTACCATTTTCTTTTGACACTCTTTCAATGTAAAAGTCCATTTCATTTCACAGGACTTGTATTAAAACTTTTTCTCAAAGTCTCTGTTTAAACCATTCTCATGGTACTCATCATGTCTTCTCAAATTTATGAAGTTTAACCTTTAATTTTTATCCTTTATGTCAAGATGTTTCTCTGAAACCTCCATATGGTTTATTTAAGGCTTTTCCTCTTTTTTTTTAATGGATTATCAGTTCCTCTCTCTCAAATGAATTGATATCTGTAAAATAACTTTGAAAGTAAATGCAGATTTTTAACTTCACTTCAGAAATGATGTACCTTTACTTTTTCACTTCAGACATGATGTAACTTTGCTCTGTTTCATCACTGCTTTTGAAAATTCTAGACTATGACAAAAACCGTAAGGTTTTTTGTAAGTACAACTTACTCCTTTCATTTCCATTATTTTGAACACATTCCTTTTAGTTTTTTTTTTTCTTTTACATATTGCCACTCCACTAGTGAGAATGTATCTAGAATGGTTTAGCCACACTGAGTAAGTTTGTTCTTCTGTGGACTCAGTTCCCTGCCTGAGAGTGAATTAGGTACTTGGAGAGGATCATTAGCATCTGCAGTGCACGTGTAATGCTCAAAACAGCACCCAAGTGGCTCAAAAAGTTTATGTACCTGATGTTAGAGAGCTTGACTTCAGTCCCCAGGAGGAAGGGATAACAGGATCCTGGGAGATTATCTGATCTAGCTCCTTGCGTTCAGGCAGGCTTATGTTGAAACCATTCAGGACAGATCATCTTCTAATTATTGTTCTGGATCATTTCATTTGTGTGTAATTTCCTTCTCTTTAAATTACACAAGGCAGCCACTGCAGTGCCACGTACCTGGTGCTTTCTAATACTTCTTGCATTGAATGGTTACTTGGGACCTTGTTTGTTGTTGTTATTTGTAAGTATCCATCACTACTCACTCTTTTAAATTGAAATAAGATTACTATTCTACTGATTTACCTTTAGATATCAAAGATAAACTAAGTACAGTAAGTCCCCTGCATATGAACAAGTTCCGTTCTGAGAGCACGTTCATAAGACCAATTTGTTCGTAAATCCAACAAAGTTAGCCTAGGTGACCAATGAACACAAATGGCTATATAGTATGGTACTGTAATAGGTTTATAATATTTTTCACACAAATAATACATAAAAACAAACACAAAAAATAAAGGAAACATTTTTAATCTTATAGTACAATACCTTGAGAAGTACAGTAGTACAGTACAGCAGCTGGCATACAGGGGCTGGCATGGAGTGAACAGGCAAGAAGAGTTACTGACTGGAGGAGGGGGAGGAGGTGGGAGATGGTAGAGCTGAAGGATTGTCAGCAACAGGAGACGGAGGGCCAGCTGCAATGTTGCTCACATCTTGGGCTTGAAATAAAGATACGGTACTACTGTATCTATACAGTACTGTACAGTAAAGTACACAAAAGCACAACCACTTGTAGAGGTTGCACACATGTGACAATGTAGGCCAGACACGTGAACTAACTTTCGTGATTGGACATGTGAACGCACGTTCACATCTTTGAAAGTTCGCAACTTGAAGGTTCCTATGGAGGGGACTTACTGTAACACAAAAGTAGAAGCAGATTTTTATTAGGAGTCAGAATAGATTCAATCTGGTTCTGCCATTGGAGCCTGGCTACTTTGGACACTTTCTTCTCTTGTTAAGTGTTAAAAATAACATTTATATTAACTACCTTATTGGATTGCTTTAAGGATTAAGTAAACTAATGCATATCACAGTGCCAAGAAAACTACAAGGTGTTATTCAATTACTAGGCCTTTTATCACCATCACTTCTATGTCCCTGGCAGAATTTTGTTTATATAGCTATTATAGCGCTCAGGATGTAGCTTCTTAGTATTAAATGTCCCTCTTCTGTGTCCCAGCCCCAAGGTTGTCAACTACCAGAAAGCAGAGACCCTAATTTACTGTCATGTTCCCTGAATGCAAACAAGTACAGGGCCATAAATGTAATAGCCAAAAAATAAATGTAGAATAAACAAGCAAATGAAATGTGTAGATTTCATTACTGATTATTTGTAATACTAATATAAGTTATTAGCTAAGGTGGAAACAGAAAACAAAGGCATAATGAAAATAGTTCAAGCTATATATTTCCAGATTTTTGATGGTAAAAAAAAACCCAAAACCTCATGTGACGTAAATCTATACCCCAAATTTTGCCAACACAAATTTTGAAGAGAATATCCACACTTTATTGGAAAGAGATAACATATTCCAACAAAAATTCTGTGTTACCATGTGTTTACATCTGATGGTACCAAGGTCCAGTGCACTTTACTCTAAAGAGTGATGGACACCAGAGTTCAGGTACTAGGTGAGCCATATTCTAGCTGTGTGGTCTTGGGAAGCTGGGACTTTAATGGTTCATAAAGGACAGGGATGTCTACTACTTAAATGTAAAATATTGTGAAGTGTTCCCTGCTTTATAACCATCTCAGTCCCTTCTTTCAAAGCTTTAGTTAAGCCTGTTCCAAACATTTCTTGGATTGATGTAGGAGACAGATGGGCCCCTGGGCTGGACAGCTGGTGTTTGTCAAGTGGAGTACCACTGAAGCTTTGTTCTCACCCAGACACTCCAAGGACAGAGCCAGTGGCAGAAAGCTGAGCTCTGCTCGAATAAAGAGATAAGATGACCCCTCCTGAGGTCAAGGAAAACTTCCCCAATGCACATGAGCAGG
This sequence comes from Orcinus orca, assembly GCF_937001465.1. Lineage (NCBI taxonomy): Eukaryota > Metazoa > Chordata > Mammalia > Artiodactyla > Delphinidae > Orcinus > Orcinus orca. The sequence goes on from NC_064562.1 coordinate 6,193,276, forward strand.
AAAGCTCCTTGGGGGTCAAAAAGGGAGGGGCTTCCACCCCATAATATGTGTGGACATGCACACACAGGCCTCTGCAGTAGGATCCGTCTTAGCCAAAAGATGCTCACGCATGTTGGGGAGGGTCCTGGGACTAGTCAAGTGTGAATAAAGAAACAAGATAATTGGCCAAAGTTAAACAAAGATCCAGAAAGACTGTCCTATATGAGTGATTCAAATCACTTCTTTACTGCAGTCCTCCTCATTAGAGAGGACACCCACATCCTTTTTCTCTGCGTGTGCATTTTTGCCTTGCTTCAGTCTTAAATAAACTGTTTCTCTGTGCTCTCCCATTCGTTGTGCTGTGTCTCTAATAATAAATTTTGTTCCTGTTTTTATAGTTTTTGCCTCCTTGAAATATTCTTGCTTTCAAACAGGGGCAAGAGCCAGTGCTACTTTTCTTCTAGCCTCTAACCCATGGTAGTCTATTGGCTAGGATTCCTAGTTTTCATCCAGGCTACCTACTTTCAATTCCTGGGCAGGGAACTACGCTCTCTCTTCAGGACTGCTCACTGCTATCTCTCCGAGATCAGAATCAGTGGTAATTTAAGAAATTAGAGGCAGAGAAATCAGCAAAAGCCATAACATAGTGTCTGGTGTAGCTGAAAGGAATATAAGGACACCAAGTCTCACTTAAAATATTTGAATAAACTCTGACTTTATCACCATACCTGAAAGTAGTATTTATGTAATATTAATTTAACATTAATAAAATAAAAAGTTATGATCAGAAAGCATGAGTATGAGAATATTCAGATGCTGAAAACTTATGGTATATAACAGAGAAAAAAAAAAAAACTATGAAGAAGCATAAAGCATAGTCTACTTCCAAAGAAGTGAAATTTATCACCTTAAATAAAATGCTTAGAATTTTGGTGAACTTACTGCATAGGATTTCAAAATATTTAATTCAGAATAATTTGCCTCGGGCTTCCCTGGTGGTGCAGTGGTTAAGAATCCGCCTGCCAATGCAAGGGACATGGGTTTGAGCCCTGGCCCAGGAAGATCCCACATGCCGTGGAGCAACTAAGCCCCTGCGCCACAACTACCAAGCCTGAGCTCTAGAGCCCGTGAGCCACAACTACTGAGCCCATGGGCCACAACTACTGAAGCCTGCGCACCTAGAGCCCATGCTCCACAACGAGAAAAGCCATGACAATGAGAAGCCTGTGCACCTCAAGGAAGACCCAACGCAGCCAAAAATAACTTAATTAATTAATTTTTTTAAGTGTTTAAAAATAATAATAATTTGACTCTCATTTAGTGAGTCTACATTAAAATTCTGAAAGAGGATACTGCAATAACTGATATTATTAACAACATACAAGAAAAAGGTACTAAGAATATCTTTCCCTTTCTGCCCTTTTTATACTTAAATATGTTGTCTTCTCCATCCTACAAAAAGGAGAAAAAATCATCCAAAACGTTGAGGAGTCTTCAATTCTGAATCACACACTTATCTAATTCTCTTGAAATTTAGGGGTTGGCTAGAAGATACTTAATGCTGAGGAAAAGAAAACAAACACAAGGGAAAGATGGTTCATTCATGCAGGGATGACTACTGGTTGACTATTTGAAACATTTTTATTATATCTGATGTTATTATATTGGTTGTCACAAAGTCAAAAATTTGTACAATTTCTTTTTTAGATATTTTTAAATGGGTAACTTTATGGTATTTTGTAAACATGTAAATCTACTTGTAAAATATTTGCAAAGTTTTATTCATATTGTTTCTGATAAAAAATCAGGAGAATTTTATATGTTCACAGGGGTAGATTTTGTTATTGTGAAATTCTGATTCTTTGGTTTAGGAGGGGGAGAAGTGAAATACCATTTATTAGAAAAGCTTTGGCCAAAGTAAACAACAAGATAAATGCAAGTACCAAAGAAAATATTCAAAAGACTGATATCTAAAACTGCATGAGGGAAGTAGTGACAAGTAGAATTTCCTTATATATATGGAGAGAAATAAAGGTGAGATGGTTAAGAAGTTAAAGAATATCCAAGCTATAGGGTGCAGTCCACTCTCTCACTTTAGAATCTAATTTGGGGGCTTCCCTGGTGCCTGCCAATGCAGGGGACACAGGTAAGAGCCCTGGTGCAGGAAGATCTCACATGCCGCAGAGCAACTAAGCCCGTGCGCCACAACTACTGAGCCTGCGCTCTAGAGCCCGCAAGCCACAACTACTGAGCCCATGTGCCACAACTACTGAAGCCCGCATGCCTAGAGCCCATGCCCCGCAACAAGAGAAGCCACCGCAATAAGCCCGCACACCTTAACGAAGAGTAGCCCCACTCACCACAACTAGAGAAAGCCCAGGCGCAGCAATGAAGACCCAACACAGCCAAAAATAAACAAATAATAAATAAATTTATAAAAGAAAAGAAAAAGAATCTAATGTTAAATGATGTGGCCAAGGTCGCATGCCTGATATGAAACCCTAGGTATTAGGATACCCAAGACGGTTTGTTCTACTGTTTGCCCTTCTTTAGAAAGGCAAAGGCTGAATCTTGTTAGGGGACACAGTGGTTAAAGAGCAGGGACTCTGGAGCCAGACTCACAGAGTTCAAGTACCATCTCTGCTACTTACCAGCAGCATAACATTGGGCATCTTATCAATACTTCAGGTCTCTGTAACTTTGTTTCTTTATCTGTGAAATGGTCCTAACAAAGCACGTATCTCAGAGAGTTTAATTCATAAACAGTGCACAGAGCAGTACTGAACACATAATAAGGGTGTATTAGTTCCCTGTAGCTGTTGTAGGGAAGAATGACAAAATTGGTAGCTTAATACAGCAATTTGTCCTGTCACAGCTCGGGAGGCTAGAAGTCTCTAATCTGGTAGGGTGCCTTCGCCCAGGAGTCCTAGGGGACAACCTGCTCCTTGCCCCTTCCATCTCTGGTGCCGACCCTCCCCCCCCATTCCTGGCTTGTGGCCGCATTGCTCCAGTCTCTGCTCCAGCCTCACATCTGCCTTCCCCTCTGTGTGTCTCCGTGTAACATCCTCCGCCTCTATTTATAAGGACATCTGTGATGGCACTTAGGATAATTCAGGATAGTTTCCTCACCTCAGTATTCTTAATAGTGAAAGATTAAGTATTAATCTTAATACTGCATCTGAAAATATACTTTTCCCAAATAAGTTAACATTTACAAATTCCTAGGATTAGGACTCAATATGTTTGACCATATTCAAATTACTACATAAGGACTTTTCCATTTTTATAATTTCTGGGATTCTGGATGCCCTGATTTTATAACAAAGTTTATCATAGTCACTTGACAGAATAGTCTCTACAAGACATTAAGTACCAGACACAAGAGGAGGAAAAGGTTTTGAACACATAGGACAGGCTTGGGGCGGGGGGGGGGGGGGCACAAACTCTCGATGAAGAAGAAAGAAAGGCATATTTAAGGTTAAAGAAAATCTGTGCATTCTACAAACAATAGAACAAAAATTCTAAGTAGATTTATGAGAATCCTGCCCCTCTAATCAGTCTGTCAGTACTTTAAGGCTAAGTTGGGAAGCACTGTGAGAGGAATGATTTATCTTCTTGAAACATCGATTTATTTGGTAGCATGAGTAAAAACACTTGCTGATAATAAAATCAGCTAATGTTTTACATAGTTGCCAGTACTGTCCAAGCGTCCTCTTAGTCCTGTTCCAATGACGGAAGCCAAGCTGGAATCTCATCTTGAGTTTTACTTTCCTAAGGCCATTTCTAATTCGCCTTGAAACGTTAGCCAGGACCTGACAGGAAACAGACATTCTTAGTGTAATTGGAGGAAACCTTGTGCCATTGGAAAAGGCAGGAGAAGGGTTTAGAAATAGCAGGAAGGGATGGTGTGGTCCTCCAAACTAGGGAGCCTGTCACAGGGTCTGAAGTGTTGCTACGGGGTTGCCTGGATGGGAGTGGAGGGAGAGCTGAATAGAGCAGTCTCCCGCCTCAAGTTGTGTCCTCTGACGGAGACATGCAGCCACCCATGGTGATGCAGCAGAGTGACCCAGGTAAATAATGACCGCGACTACTCATGTTGACACCAGAAAAGCTCCAGCAAAAGTTCAGGCTCTTGTTCAACTCATCCAAGAAAAGTTTGGGCAAGGTACACAAAGGAGAAAACAAAAAGAAAAAGAAAACAATTAAAAAAAATCAAAAAACCACTGCAGCTCAGGAGCAAGGAGAACAAAGAAGCATTTTATTGAGGCAAAAGGGAAAAAAACACACTCAGGGAAGAGTGTGGACATCCTGGTGAGTGAGGGATACCCTGCAGGTCTTTATTTTGATCCTCCTTTTATCTTATTTTTAGCCCTTTGAATGGGAGGGGGTCTTTTTGATTATGGGTAGAATATTCATTGAGGGGAGGATTGAGGTGTGGCCTGGATTGCATCAGGTTGCATCAGCTTCTGGTCCTGTGCATTTGTCTCCTGAAGCCATCGTACATGAACTCCAAGAGCCGTTTTCCCTTAAATTGTCCCTTACTAGTCAAGTGCCACACGTGGAAGTTTGTACAGGGTCATAAGCAACCTGTGCATCTTTTTTGCCCATGCTCCAGGGTTTTCATGGTCAGAGTTTCTTGTTCAGATACTACAGATTTTCTGTTTTAGATGCCATTCCTCCATGCATCATGGCCTCATTAAGTGCAAAACAAGGAGGTGGCTTTGCCTTCTGCCTAATGCCTACGCATGAGGAGGCTGTGCTTGGGCCCTGTCCTGACTTTCCTACCTCAGCATTGTCCTCTGTGTGGTATTCTGTTCCTCATAAGGGACAGTGGAAGAGTAGGGAGTCACTGATGCAGTCCATGTGGGTCATCCACCCTGGACACAGGAGGAGAAGTGGTAATGGGGCCCAAGAGAAGTATCCACCCACACTCTCTTGGAAACTTTGCATATCCTTCTCTGCTTCTCTTTTTTAAATTATATTACTGCATGTATTCTTTCAATGAAAACCGCTGGCTTTGTTGAGCAGGGTCCTTCTTGTTTAAATGTATCTTTGCTATCACCTAGTGCAGCACACTGGGACCTCTTTTTACAGAGTTGTTTGATATTCTTCAGTAATGGTATTACCGATCAGGGTTCCTAGTCTCCTAATCAATAGAAAGCGATAAGATGTCAGACAAGAAATTCAGGCAAGGCTTTACTGGGGCCCCTGGTGCAGCACAGGGGAGAGAAATAAGTAATAGGTTCCCTTGCTTGCTTGCTCCGGGGGAGGGGTGGGATGTTTCCTTATACGGGGTGAGGGTAAGGGTGTGTCCAGGGGTCAGGCCAGAGGTGTGGCTTAGGTGGTCTGCCCACCCCTTTGGTGGTGTTGAGTGCAGGGGGCATGTGCAGCTCCCTGCTTTTGCTCCGGACTCTTCAGAAGTAGCAGTTGGGTTCTTTCGGTCTTTTTGTATCTTGTCCATAATTTGTCCCAACTCTGCATGCATGCAGTTATTTTTAATCCATTATAGTTTCTTTGTATTTTGTTGCTTGTGGAGACCTTTGTCCAGGTTCCAGCACTGCAGCAAAGGGTCCCAGGTCCCAGGTCCCAGCCTCTCTCAAGGGGACTAGTCTCAACCTGTGTCAAGAATCAGGCTAGTAACCACCTTTCAAAAAGAGAGTAAAAGATGACATCTGTAGTTAGGAGTCACTGCGTTGACAAACTGTAGGTGCTGCAGTCTCTGTAACTGAGACTTTAAATATCACAGAGCAATTAGGAAGTTTTATTAACTTCCTCAGAAACATCCTTTTTATATGCAATTTGACATATGTGTCCCCAAATTCCATCCAGTTTAAGGATATGGTTTCACCAAAATCCAAATAATTTCACCCCTTGATATGTCACCTTAGGACAGACTTAGAAGTAATCATTTTATAAAGTTGATTTTCTTTCTTCTTGAGCAGCCCATCTTAGTATCTCCTGTGTCTTCTCAAGTTGAGAAATCATTTCTCTACTTATTCGTACATGATGTCAACATCATTTATCAGAGCACAGGTGGTGAGTATCACGACCTGTTATGATAGATTACACTCTCTCCTTCAATATTAATATCATGAAAATCGAATCCACCTTTTTTGAGGACAACACACGAGGGGTGTACTGAATCTTCTCCCAAGTAAATGCAAACTCTTCTGACTGTCTTTTGTAATAGAGTGACAAAAGCTAGCACGAACAAGTGAGTATCAGCACACCATATTCTTCCAGCCAGCTTAACTTCCGCTGCTCCAGAGATTAAAAACATGGACTCTGGAGCTTCCACTGGCGCAGTGGTTGAGAGTCCGCCTGCCGATGCAGGGGACACGGGTTCGTGCCCCGGTCTGGGAAGATCCCACATGCCGCGGAGTGGCTGGGCCCGTGAGCCATGGCCGCTGAGCCTGCGCGTCTGGAGCCTGTGCTCCACGACGGGAGAGGCCACAACAGTGAGAGGCCCGCATACCACAAAAAACAACAACAACATGGACTCAGGATTCATTTTATAGCTCCACCTCTTACTAGCTGTGTGACATTGGCTAAGTTCCTTAATCTCTCTGTGCTTCATTTTTCCTAATCAAGAAAGTGAGTTTCAATAGTATCTACTTCATAGAGTTGCCATGAGCATTAAAACAGTTAAAATACTTAAAGCATGTAATAGAGTGCCTGTAACTACAAAGAGCTGTATCAGTATTTGTTATTATTCTTATATCCAAATACTTTGTGTATACCATGTCTTTGAATAGAAACCATACTTCCTGAGGTCTTCCTGAGAGCCATTCCTGTTTCAAATTCCCCACTACTTTTAGCTTTAGTGAGATCAGAGGCTCCTACTAAGCATGTCTGCTGAGAGTAGCATCGACATATACACACTACCGAATGTAAAATAGATTGGCTCGGGGCTTTGCGCTGATGATATGGGGACGTGTGTGTGCAAATGGCTGATTCGCCTTGTTGTGCAACAGAAGCTAACACAGTATTGTGAAGCGATTATACACCAATAAAGATCTATGAAAAAAAGCAACTGAGAGCAGGCCAGGCACTCAGCACATCAGTGATGTCTGAGCATTTGGTTGTAGTTTCCACACCACTGCCTTGTAATCTCAATACGTCAGAGAACAGCGTTCGTGCTGAACCTTTTTAGCTTCTCCTTCGTCTTTGACCGCTCACCACTACAGCCCCACATCTGGTCAGGGCTACAGCAAGCCTCCTGTCTATGTTTTGAACTAATGGCATAATCCACAGAACCCAGAAGCCTCCTCCACAGTATTCCTGCCAACTCTGCTGTCTCAAGGTTCTCCAGAGAAGTCACCAAGGAAATGCGGTCATTCTTTCTTTTTAAAGTCTAATATAACCTAATGAGCCAGGCCCCTAAGAGGTAAGTCTTCATACCCTACCGGGAATCCTACTCGCCATCATATATCCTAATGTCTGAGTCACAGAAGAGGATCAGTTGAATCAAGATTACATTGCTCTTCCCACCTCCACTCTTTTTATCACCCTGGTATCTTTTCACCGAGGTTTGCCCTGAATGGTCTATGGTTTCCAAGGCAAATCATCTAAACTATTCCTATGTACGTCTGTGCAGTCAGAATACGTGACAGAGAGAAGCCCCCTTCTTCCTAAGTGATAGTGGTATAAAGTTCTTAAAAATCCTCATGTGCTCCAGGAAACAATAACATGAGAGAGAATGTTATATTATCACCAAGCTATTCAAATGAGCCATGCAAACTCAACTTTATCTCTACAAGACGAGAGCCATTGTAGCGTGCGGCGGGATCGGAAGCAGGCTGTGCCCCACATCAGTCTCAGTATTGGGTAATACTATACACCAAATGGCTACAGAGTGAGGGAGTGCACAGAACACAGGCAGGAACACGATCCTCATTTGTCATTTGTAGCCTCCCAGGCTAATAAAGCCTAGCACTGTTACCCAGTCCAAGCTCGTACTGCTTTCCGCACAGGAGACCAGTAAATCAACAGATGAGTTGTTGGGCAATAAATAGAGACTTTATTCAGAAAGTGGCAGACTGAAAAGATAGTGGATTCATGTCCCAAAGAACCGTCTTCCCTGAGTTAGAATTCAGGCTCCTTTTATACTAAAAGGGGAGGGAGGAAAGTCAAACATTTCCTGGTTCCCACCAGCCTCAGGAGGGGATGTGTTAGTTTCTTCCTTCCTGCAGTCATTCACAGGTGAGCCTGGTCAGGATGTCTCCTGTGAGCTAAACTAAGGTGTTTTAGCTTAATGGTCATTACCTGGGAGTCAGGGTTCCCAGAGATGGGACGTTATGTATAATTTAAGCATATAGGCAACATCCTTTTAATGAATAACTTGTAATAGAATACAGAGCTTCTTCTCTATTACAGCACAAGTGTGTTCTTGAAGTCAGAGCTGTAGAGTTACAACAAGTCTCATATTCACATGTCTCTGGGTGTCTGGCTCGCAGTCTCCTAGGCAATCACATGGCCTAGGTTTACTGCTCAACATTTTAAAGTAAACTTGTTAAAAATAAGATTTTCAAACCTGCCATATGTGATCAAATTATTTGTAATGACTCATTTGTGCTGTAATTTGTAAAAATTAAGTAAAGAGTGGAAAGTCATACTATTGTCTAATGATTTTAATGAACTCGGATATGAAATTGGCACTTAGAAGATGCTCAGTGGCTCTGAGTTGCATTGAGGGCAACGTGACCAGCTTAACAAAAAGGGCTTTGTTAGCAAACCACACTTGGGTCCACTGACCCACGTGTAAGAAAGCCAATTGACTGACACTGGGTTGTGGTGAAGGAAAGTGCAGCATTTATTGCAGGTGCCAGACAAGGAGAATGGGCAGCTCATGCTCAGAAGACCCCCCAACTCCCCAGTGGCTTTCGGGGAAGGGGTTTTAACGGCAGTGTGAAGGAGGGGGCGGCAGGGTGTGTGCTCAGCTCATGCACAGTTCTCAGGTTGGTTGGCAACAAGGTGAGGTTTCAAGCATCATCAACCTTCTGGTTTCAATCAGAATAGGGTCTATGTGCTTGTGGTCAGCAGCTTTCATCTGGTGGGTCTGCTTCCTGTAAAAACAACTGAGGAATGTGTGCCAGGCCTTTATCTGTATCTTTCAGGGAACTGGGAGTTCAGTGATGCTGCTATGTGGCTGGTTTATAGTTTAAATTGTCACCAGTTTCCCAGCCCAACAGCTGTTCTTTGTTTCTACATCTTCACATTCCTAATCAATAACTCTAGAGCAGCCTTTAGAGACTCAGGGGAGGCCTGGGAGACTAAAGCAAAAGGCATTTACTTCAAAGGGCAGGGACACAGAAGCTTGTACACAGTTTCAATCCTCCTTTTTTTGATAGTCCTCAATCTTGAGGGGAACAGGCTCAGGAAAAGAAAGGGAGTAAAGTTTTGGATAGAGAAACTAATCATAAACTCAGCAGAGGAACTCAGTTTCAGGGGGACAGAGTTTCAGCATTGGTAACTGGATAAAAGTCCCCAGGCGAGGTCTATGAAACTTCATGCCTCCTCTCTAACTAGGTTTTAACTTAACATCAGTATGTTTGTGTACATGTGACATTTCTTTCCCCCAGAAAGTCCTGTACACCGTTATTGAGAGCTGCAGCGATTAAAAGGGAGGGATGATAGAATCACCTGGAAAGGGAAAACAAAGCACAGAAAACAGAAATGGGAATTGGCCAAAACACAGCTTTTGAAATCACCAAGAATAGCAGTGGGCACAGGACAAGGAGTCAAAGACTTAGGAGAGAAGAATTTTGTTCTCCTGGTTCCTTGCCTCTTCCCCGACTAGAAAGTAAGCGCCGGGCTTCCCTGGTGGTGCAGTGGTTGAAAATCTGCCTGCTAATGCAGAGGACACGGGTTCGAGCCCTGGTCTGGGAGGATCCCACATGCCGCGGAGCAACTAGGCCCGTGAGCCACAACTACTAAGCCTGCGCGTCTGGAGCCTGTGCTCCGCAACAAGAGAGGCTGCGATAGTGAGAGGCCCGCGCACCGCGATGAAGAGTGGCCCCTGCTTGCCACAACTAGAGAAAGCCCTCGCACAGAAACGAAGACCCAACACAGCCAAAAATAAATAAATTAATTAATAAACTCCTACCTCCAACATCTTCTTTAAAAAAAAAAAAAAAGAAAGAAAGTAAGCCCCGTTTCAAGAACAGTCTTTGCTTGTTTTGTTCCTATATAACCAATACCTAGAGCAGAGCCTAGCAATACTTGGTACTTAATAAATATTTCATAAATGGGTGAACCAAGGAGTAAAATTAGCATAGAAAAAGCAGAATTTGAAGATTAGAAGATCAGTGTAGCTATGGACACAGAGACCTCTTCTACTAAAAATGTCAAGTTGCTAACATGCCATGCCCACTTATTCCTAAAGCAAATATTTATCAATTTGGGGAAAGCTATGTTGCTGTATAAAACACAGTAACATTACACTCATATAACACCTTCTTGGCTAGCTCCCAAACTAGCAATGCAGCAACGCACAGATGCAAATGATTGCACTGAGAAAGATAAAAAGTTGCCAAACAACAACCTAAAAATATTTGTTTTATTTGGTTGGTTAGTCCTCACTGAATTGGAAACTTCTTACGACAACAGTAGTGTCTCATTCATCTTTGCTTCCTGGTGGTGCATGGTATCTGATTCAGAAAGCACACATTTATTAATGTAATTGAACTAAATCCCAAGAAACTTTCTCAGTAAAGCAGACATCCTGCCAGATCAAATAAACACTGCTCTAATCTCTGCAACCAAAGGATGTTGTTACTTCATTAAATTAAATTTCCTGCAAAACAGGGAATGCTAGGCAATTCCTCCTCTAGTTGGAAAGAACCACAGTGTTGACACTGACTTGAGTTTTTAATGTTTTTCTCTCTATAATCCCATCACTTGAGGAATGCACTGCAAATCTGTCCTGTCTGACAGCTTGCTGCCACCCACAGCCTGTCAGCTCTCTCAGAAGATGGAGGCTCTGAGAGAGAAAGTGCATTCACACCTCTGTGATCCCATGAATTGGTTTAGAAAAGCACCATTTCTAACACTGCACAGCTTCCACACCACAAGGGAGCCCCATTCTCTTGTCCCTTGGGCTTCAATCTGATTTGTGTTATCAATACGAACCAACTGATACGTGGAAAATGGTACACCAGGCAGTAGAGGCAGACATAAATATTTTAAATAAAACAGTAGCAGTGGGAGGTGAGGTAATATACAGATACATGGGGCTTTAAAGTGTTCTAATTCTTTCCTTTTAAAGATAAGTAAACCATTCCAAAGAGACAATGGACCAATCAGGATTACACAGATAAAAGGCGGTATGAATAAGAATGTAAATGAGAAGACATATATCCTATGTGTTGCAATAAAAGGATCGTTTCCACTAAGTTAATGGTTTTCACACTAGAACTTTGAAGAACTATTTCTGTCAAATGTGTAGACACTAGACACATGTAATTGAAACTGAGATTTAAATTAATTAAATATATTAAATTACAAATTCTATTCCTCAGTCATACTAGCCACATTTCAAGTGTCCAATGACCACATGTGGCTTGTGGCTGTATGTTGGACATAGGTTAAAGTAAAGGACACAGATCCAATATGGAGTCAGATCTGTTCTTCCCTGTTACACCATGGCCATCAAGATTCATCATCATCTCTACAATTATATTATTTAACAAATGTTGTATAAGTGAAATCATGAAATATGTGTTTGTGATTGGCTTTTTTCACTCAGCTTAGTTTTCTTGAAGGCCACTCAAGTTGGGCGTATCAGTAGTTTGATCCCTTTTATCGCTGAGGAATATTCTGCCACAGTTTGTTAAATCATTCATCCATTGAAGAATATTAAAGTTTTCTGTTTTGGGCAATTATAAATAAAGCTGCTATGAACTTTCATGTATAGGTGTAAAAAGCTTTCAGTTTTCTGGGATAAATGCCCAAGAGTACAATTCCTGGGTAATTTGTTATGATCATTTTTAGTTTTAAAATAAATTGTCAAATCCTTTTCCTGACTTACTGTACAATTTCACATTCAAACCAGCAATGTATGAGTCATTCAATTTTGACAAATCCTTACTAGCTTTTGGGGTTATCACTATTTTTTAATTTAGCCATTCCGATAGCTGTGTGGTGATATTATGATTTTAATTTCTATTTTTCTTAACGCTAGTGATGTTGAAGATCTTTCCATAGGCTTATTTGTCATCTGCGTATTCTCTTCAGTGAAATATCTGTTCATGTTTTTTGCTTGTTTTCTAGCTAAATTGTTTGTTTTATTAATACTGAGCTTTAAGAATTCTTCACACATTCTACATATAAGTCCTCTGTCAGATATAGGATTTGCAAATGTTTTCTCCCAGTCTATAATTTGCTTTTTTATCTTAGGGTTTTTTACAGAACAAAGTTTTAATTTTGACAGTTTCAATTTATCTATTTTTCCTTTTATGGATCATACTTTTGATGTCAAGTGTAAGACTCTTTGCCCCACATATTTTCTCTTATGCTTTCCTAAATGTCTTATGTTTTTAGTATTATGTTTTATATTTGATCCATTGTCCATTTTGAGTTACTTTTGTATAAGGTGTCATATCAAGGTCAAGGTTTATTTTGCCTATAGTTGTCCAATTGCTCCAGCACCACCTGTTGAAATTAAGTTGCTCTGCCCCTTTGTCAAAATTAATTCTAGTTTCTCTGTTCTGTTACAGTGATTTATGTCTTTCTCTCCAACAGTACCACACTGCGTTGATTACTCTCCTCCATGCTGGGAAAGGTATTTCTTCTCACTTTATTTACAGGTACAAAGTTTATTAGAGACATAGCACAACAAGAAGTGGGAGAGCACACAGAGAAACACTTTGTTTTGTTGAGACAGAGCAAGGCAGAGATACACACCCAGAGAGAAGACGGATTATAGCCCAGAGGCATATGGGACGGCCTTAGCATCACATATTACGGGGTGGTGTCTCCTCCTTTTTGGCCCCCAAGGAGGCTTTCTGCACTTGTGCAATGTTTCCCTTGCCCCAAGATGGGAAATGTATGACTTCTTGATCTTTTAACAGTGTTTAGCCCCTCTCTGTCCCTGCCATAAAAGTGTCCAATGTCTGGTTATTTATCCTATTTCTGTTGCTGTTTTTTATACCCAGGTGCAGATCTTGAAATATAGACAGGAGTCCAGCCATAAATATGTGATCCTGAGGCCTGTTTGTCTCTTGCTTCAGAAAATGTAAACAGGGGGCTGGTCACGAATGTCCAGCATGGAACCCATTTTCTTCTCACCCCAGGAGGTGTGAACAGGAGGCCAGTTTTAAATGCCTAGCCTGGAGCCCATCTATCTCCTGCCTCATGGCCTCCATTGTTTGTGATAATGCATCACTCTTAATCTTACTGGTGTTCCCATAAGTAACATATCATTTTCTTCTTTTCATTTCAAAGTGTGTCACTTTGTTACTGGCTTTCAAAACTTTTACTGTGTCATGCCTGCATGTGGATATCTTTGCATTTGTACTATTTGGATTTCACTGACCTTCTTAGATGTGTAGATTAATGTTTTCCATCAAATTTGGGAATATTCAACTCTTATTTCTTCATTTTCTTTTCTTTTCTTCTGTTAATACCATTACACATATTTTGATGTCTTTAGTGATGTTCCATGCTTATCTTAGACTGTTCATTTGTCTTTATTTTCTTTTGTCTCATGCTTAGTATTGCATAATCATTATGAATCTACTTTCAGTGAATGTTTTTTTAGTTACTGTACTTTTCAACTCCAGAAATTCAGCTTTTTAAAAAAATTTCTCTCTTTATTGATATTCTGTCTTTGAAAGGACATTGTCACTATCTTTTCCTTTGATTTTTTTAAACCACAGTTTCCCTTAGCTCTTTGATCATATTTATAATGGCTACTTTGAACTCTTTGCCTGTTCAGTGCAACAGTTGGGGCCACTCAAAAACATTTTCAGTTGCTTGTTTGTCCCTCCCTTCGTATCACATTTTCATTTTTCTTTGTATGTACAATTTTTTGTTGTTTTTAAAAGCAAGGTATTTTAGGTAATATATTGTAGCAAATACATATACCCTCAACAGAACTTACTGTATTTTGCTTGTTTATTCATTTATGACTTTATTGAACTATTAAAGTGAAACCCACACAAGTTAAAGCCTTTGATACTACTACACAGAGGATGTAGCCTTTAGCATTTCCACAGTCATCCTTGAATGACATTGGTTTCAGCAGGGCTCTCTTAGACTATTTCTTTGTCTAATCTCTGTGTTAATCTGTCTGTCTCCATTGTATCACACCAGGCTATTAGGTTCTACTAATTGCTGGCTGAATTCACTATTTTTTTTTTAAAACATCTTTATTGGAGTATAATTGCTTTACAATGGTGTGTTAGTTTCTGCTTTATAACAAAGTGAATCAGTTATACATATACATATCTCTTCCCTCTTGCATCTCCCTGCCTCCCACCCTCCCTATCCCACCCCTCTAGATGGTCACAGGCACGAGCTGATCTCCCTGTGCTATGGGGCTGCTTCCCACTAGCTATCTATTTTATGTTTGGTAGTGTATATGTGTCCATGCCACTCTCTCACTGTGTCCCAGCTTACCCTTCCCCCTCCCTGCATCCTCTATTGTTTCAACAAACCCTGGGGGCAACTTGCTCAAGTGTCTTCTCAAATTACATTCAGGGTTTTTTGCAGAGGCAGTTTCTGATGTCCATCTTTGTGATTTGCTCTGAACCCAGGAGGGCTCTTCTTAGCTGTGCCTTTCTCTGATTCTCTCTAGTAAACTTATTGGCCTACAATTTACCTTGTAAACTTTTTTTTTTTAGGAGGAGTCTGTTAAACAAAGAATTTCTTTATTAATACAAACTATTAATACATACCCACAAACTATAAAGTGCTAAGAAATTTAAATATCTAAGTTATAGCAAACTGCTGGCCGTTCAACATCCAGGGTCAACAGAATGCCTGAGGGAGACTGTTTTCCCATAGTCCCTTGTGTTATGTGTATTTCTTCTAGACTTGGACTATTAAACATAACTTGACAGTTTTTACAAGTTAAAAGAATACATAGTAATAATAGATCTCATGAAAAAAAAAATCCTAGGAGGGTTTAAAGCAGTAAATATTTTAAAGAACAAAAATTGAGCCTAGACATTTTCTGAGAGAATTCAAAAACACAATTTCTAAATAACATACTTCAGCATTTCAAGTATAATAAGTACATGTATTTATTTTTCTATTATAATTTTCTTTAAACAGTGTAACTTTTTAGGATGGTGGTACTTAGTCCAAATAATTATAACTAATATTAACAAAATTAGAAACTGAGCTAATAATGGAAGGAGAGGTTGAATATAGTTGGATAACATAGTGAAAAATTTATGCACAATACATACAAATAAGATAAATCAAAGGCATATTATTTCATGTTGGATGTTGGGGTAAAAGCATAAATTCATCACACAGTTAAGAGATATTTAAATAAAGTTGTAGATATTTTCAGCAATGAATGGTATACTTCTGATTTGATGAATTAATCTCAAAACATAAATACAGATTATCCCCAAATACACTGATATTTTGGGGGGATACTATAGATGCAACATCTTTTATTTATTTCATATAAACATGCTTCTTGGGATAAGGCTAATATAAAATGGACAATCTGCCTCTATAAACAACTAAAATATAATGTATATTAATTTAGAGTTTATATATGTAAGGGATTAATCTTTAACATAACATCATGTTTACATAACAAATTACATTTAAGATGGCAAATGTTTAAAAGACATCATCTATCCAAATGTTCATTATGTCTATTAACTCTAATACTTTAGAGAATTAGAGGATATTAAATAGAAAACACCTGCCTGAATAGTGTTACTTTCAGTTATCACAGTTTAATAACATTCAAGGCATACATTTTTGCCAGAAAGATTTGAGATCCTCAGGAAGTTAAACATATGCTCTATAGAGACCAAAAACTAGTTTGAGTCGAATTAAAATAGTAATCCAATCATCTCCCATATGTTTATTTACTGCCTAATATGTGCCTACCACATACAAGGCCTTTTTGGTTTGCTGTCCTTGCTCTCATTTGGTTGCATAATGTGGATGTGTCAGATAGGGTTACATAGATAATAAACAGAAAATAAATTGTATAGCATGTTAGATATCAATTCAATTATGGAAATGAATATCAGCAAACGTGATAGCCATATTCTGGAAATTCTGGAAGTTTTAAATAGGGTATTCAGAAAAGCTCACTGGCAAGCAGCCATCTGAAGAATGTGAAGAGACAATTCGTATGAATGTCTGGGGAATAAGTACTCCAGGTAGAAGGACCAGCAAGTGTTAGGAGTGGTCTTTCAAAGGAAAAGACAGTATGACTGGAGATGAATGGATGTGAAGAAAACTGCTCATGTGATGCTCAGGTGATCAGAAAGCTAATGGGATACTACATCATGTCATTTAATGTAGACAATTGAAGAAAGTCCCAGGATCTAAAAGAACAGGGAAGTACCATTTCCCACCCACTGCCCTGCTCACAAAGCTGGAGTCACTCCAAGAGTGGGGAGCAACTATTTCCAGTACCAAAATATCTGTGGCTCAGATATTCTGCAGATCATAAGAATAGGGGAAGGGGCTTCCCTGGTGGCGCAGTGGTTGAGAGTCCGCCTGCCGATGCAGGGGACAAGGGTTTGTGCCCCGGTCCGGGAAGATCCCACATGCCGCGGAGAGGCTGGGCCCGTGAGCCATGGCCGCTGAGCCTGCGTCCAGAGCCTGTGCTCCGCAACGGGAGAGGCCACAACAGTGAGAGCCCGCGTACCGCCAAAAAAAAAAAAAAAAGAATAGGGGAAAGACAGATCATAAGAACAGAGAGCAGCAGACCTATTCTCATAAAATTCTGACTTTATTTCCACAGTGTAAAGGAACTTAAACTAAAAGGCTTTTTAAAAAACAGTAGAGATTTTAGTGGTAACCAAATAAGAGGAAGCTGGTAGCCCCATATGGGTAACAAGCTACATCACAGGTCAGCTAAGTTTTCAGAGATAACCAGGAAGAGATGCTAAAGAAAACCAGATCATAACAAACCCCTAAGGCAGGCCTCAAAACTATCCCTGAATAGGAAATTGAATTTAATAGGAGCAGACTGGAGCAATTTGTCTCCCAGGACATTGTTGAAAACAATAACAAATTCAGCCAGCAATTCATGGAGCCTAACAGCTCAGTGTGATGCCAACGGAGACAGACAGCTTAACAGAGACATCAGGCACAGAAACACTCAGAACTAACTCTGCTAAAACAACGTCATCACAGAGTCATTTTGCACGTGCTCAGTGTTGTGGTCTCTGAGGAGCAATGTCAGTCTTCACACTGTGGGCAATCTACATTTTACTACAATAGTCCAGCTAAGTAAGTAAACAATGTAACAGTAAACAAGGACAACAACAAGCCCAGGGAGGAAGACAGAATATCTAGAGTTGATATGTTATCGAAAATGTGTTGTCTTCAACAAAAGCTACAGCAAAACCACAGAACTGAGAAAGTGTGTCTCATACAAAAGGAAAAAAGCAGACACCAGAAACTGCTCAGTAGATGGTCCAGTAATTGCATTTAATAGGCAAGTCTTCAAAGCAGCCACTATAAATACGGTCAAAGAAAGAATAGAAATGATTCTTGACGAGTAAAGGAAGTTAGGATGACAATATTTTGTCAAATACAGAATATAAATTAAAAACTAGAATTGATTGAAAATAAACAAAAATCCTGGAGTTGAGAATTATAATAAAAGAAAATAAAAATTTGCTAGAGTGGTTCAACATTAGATTTGAACTGATGGAAGAAAGACTCAACCAACTTGAAGACAAATGGATAAAGAATATGCCATTCAAAGAAAAGAGCTAAAGAGAATAAAAAAGATTGCATGAAGATTCAGAGGATATGACACTATTAATCATACCAATATATATAAAATGAGCATGGCAGAGGACAAGGGAAAATGTTATTTAAAATGATAATAGCTGAACACATGCAAATGTAATAAAAGCAATAATCTACACATCAAAGAAGTTCTATAATGACGAAGTTGTTTAAATAAAAAGAGATCTAAACCCAGGCATGTCATAGTAAAACTACTGAAAGACAAAAAATAGTCAATTTTGAAAGCAGCAAGAGAATAACATGTCACACACATGAGAATCTCATTAAGAATTACAGCAGATTTCTCATCAGGAAAAACGAAGGCTGGAAGTTAGTGGGATGACATGTTCAAATTGCTAAAAGAAAAAAAAAACCTTCTCTCAAGAATCTTATACCTGGCAAAACTTTCTTTCAAAAATAAAGGTGAAATAAAGACATTCTAAAATACACAAAAATTGAGAGAAGTTCTTGATAGCAGACATACCTACAAGAATGCTAAACAAATTTCTTGAGGCTGAAATCAAGTTACAACAGACAGTAATTTGGATCTACACACACACACACACACACACACACACACACACACTCACACACATATAGAGCACCAGTATGGACAATTATGCAATTAAAAAAGATATTATAAATGCCTATATCTTCTCCTGTCTTCTTTTAACTGACATATAAATTATTTATTGAAAAGTATATATACACATGCGTTATATATACACATTATATATAACGTATTGTAGGATCTGTCACACATGCTTATGCAATATATTTGACACTAAAAGCACAAAGGAGGTGAATAGGAGCAAAGCTGTACTGGAATAAGGAAATGGTAACATGGTTAACTCTGCTACACAGGAACCAACAAAGGGGACCAGAAAAGATATATAATTGTTCTTCCTTTTCTGTTTATTTAAAAGACATACATTTACATAAAGTAAATAACAAAAAGCAGTACAAAATGAGGGAAGAGTGATTAGAGCTTTATGGGAGTAACACTTCTGTATCTCACTAGAATTAAGTTAGTATAAATCTGAAGTTGTTTTAATAAGATGTACCTAGTAAGCCCTAAAGCAACAATTACAAAAACGGTTTTCTAAAGAGTGAAAAGATCATTAAAGGAATTGAAATGTTACCCTAGAAAATAGTCACCCAATTCAAAAGTAAGCAGTAAAGAAGAATAGGGGAACAGAAAAGACATGAGACCTATTAAAAAAAAAAGGAAGATGTAATTCCTATGATAGTAATAATACAGTTAAGGTAAATGGATTAAATAATCTAATCAGAATACGTCAGACTGGACTCAAAAGGATCCAAATATATACTGTTAAAAGGAAACGTTTCAAATTGAAAGATACAAATATAAAATAAAAGGGTGAAAAAGATATTTATTCCAAAAGCAACAATAAGAAGTCTGGAGCAGCTCTACTAATATCAGACAAATGAGAGTTTAATGCAAAAAGTGTCCCTTTAAGTGTAAGTGGCATACAGTTCTTCTTTACACGGTCCATGGGACCAGGTTTCCTGTCCCTCCCCCAGCACCAGAGCATCCTTTCTTCTCTCCTTTATTTACCTGTCTTGGGGCTGGGTGCTTGCTACTCCTCCCTCAGAGACAGAAGGTCTGCTTTTACTCCTCCTGAAACATTGGGTCCTTGCCTGTTCCGGGGGCGAGACAGAGAGCTGCCCTGCCTTAGGAGCTTAATGTTTGGCTTCCTAGGGTACAAGAGCGTCAGCAAGGGGACAAGGCTTCCTCTCCACAGCAGATGGTCACGTTACACACAGCACCAGGGTAGGTGTCTCCGATTTCCTGCTGGCCTTTCATCTTACGTGCTTAAAGGATTCTGAGTGTGGAAACTCCTCCTGTGTCTGAGCCTCACCCCCTTCACCCCAGCCATTCCAAACGGATAAGGTGCCCTCCACATAGCCTGTAAGAACTTGTAAAACTTTTAGCTGATTTCGTGCCACCTGCTTTTCATGTAGGCCACCTCTTTCTCCCGTGCCGTGCCAAGGGCTAAATAATTCCTTATTCCTCATTAGAAATTAGTTTACCAGTTGACCTTGCACCCCCAGCTCTATGCTATGCTCAGGTGAAATTATGATGTTGGCAATTTTCCAGCTTTTTCTCTTTATTAGAGTGGGAGTAACTTTCTTTGAAGGTTTCTTCTAAGAAATGTCAGAAGCATCACATTATTTCTGAAGTATGTTGTTTTCATTTTCATTTTTATAAACAGAATCCACAGATTCTGCACCTCTCAATTTGATTCCTTTTTAAAGTGTTGTTTGTGATTGGTTGTATAATGTACATACTTGCTTATTTACATATTTATAATTTCTTAAGTAGTTGAAAAATTATTTCTCAGTTTATTTTCAGTGAACTGAGAATGTTCTCTATATTATTTTGCTTTAAGTTTGTGTCTGTAACTGTTTTTAAAATGTAATAGTAATCGTGAGAAAATATTAGAGAGCTAATTTTTGCATGTATAAATACATGTATTTATATGCATATGTGTACATATGTATACATTCATTAGATCTTAGTATTACATTGCTAAGTGGTACTTAGTATTGCTATACATGTTTACATATCTTTATTTACTCCATCTAATAGAGTCTCCAGAATCAAGGCACACTACTCTTTCTCTTTTAGTTTCTTACTTCTCTGTCTGTAGTTCGTACTTTATACACATGGATGCTAATTAGTAGGTGTTGCATAAGTACTTTGAAATTATGTCCTCATTTTGGTTCATTATAAAGAACACATATATATAGGTGTGTAGAAGATGGATATTCTGTGCTCTACAATCATTCCACAAACTTACACTAAAATCTTATATATAAAACATTTTATTTAAATCAATCTTGTCCTAGATTTAAGAGAAATTTAAAAGTACTAATGAGGTATGTTTGAATATTAAGATTTAATTCTCCATCCCAGATGCGTCCATTTTTGTATATGCCCAAATTGAGACATACACACACACACACACACACACACACACACACACCCACCCCTGTGTGATGTTTAACTGCTGCTGTGTAAACCTGCATGATGTATGGTACATTTGCACCAATATAGACAAAATGAAATCATGTAATATTTCTGTCAACAATAAAATTTTTAAGACTATACAAAATTAACATACTGTATGTTAATATCCTTAATCTAATTGATATATTTACTTTTGCTCAACTTATAATAATTATTTCCCTAAAGGGCAATTAATGTATCAAAATGATGTGTAACGACCTAAAGAAAGTCATGAATACTACTTTATTCCCAAGATCAGTTGTGGAGTGTTTGCTATGCTTTGGTAATAGTTCTGAACAAAGTACAGAACCTTGAATTAGAAGCAAAACTGGTTTGAAGGTAGGTGGATAAGCAGAGGCATAGTGGAGTAATTCAGTGATTATCCATTTGTGATATCTCTATATTTTCATGTGTGTAGAGTCCCTTTCTTGATTATCATGGGATTTTTCACTTGGACTTTGTAGCACTGAAGAAGTATATAGAGCCAGGTGTAAAGGAACAGTGTACTTTTTCATGGAAATGCAAAAATAATTTATACACATGAATAAAACGAACATATTTCCAATTGAATTGACCGTATATTCTTTTGACATTGAGACAATTCTGAATCTTCTTTTAAAAGTGGAAAATGTGCTATAGAGAGTCTTCGAAATATTTATCAAACATTAAAAGATACACTTGGTATTTCAGTCTGTTCTTTCTCAGTTTCAGCCAAACTGTACTACATGCAAAATTTAGTTATGGACTTGAACACAAGTCTCAAAACATTGAGCATTTTATCATTACTGTACTCTCGTATAAAAGAAAAATGGTGAAATCTTTTCTAATTCACCAATGGTTAGTTGCACATTACTGTAAAAGAGCTGTGCAGTGCCCATTATATTACACAGAGGCAGGAATATTTTGTTGATGAATATTGCTGAAAAAGCTGTGTGCTTTTCTATTTACTAATAGGACTATATCATTTATTAAATACAGACTAACAGGGCTTCCCTAGTGGCGCAGTGGTTGAGAGTCCGCCTGCCGATGCAGGGGACACGTGTTCGTGCCCCGGTCCGGGAAGATCCCACGTGCCGCGGAGCGGCTGGGCCCATGAGCCATGGCCACTGAGCCTGCGCGTCCGGAGCCCGTGCTCCGCAACGGGAGAGGCCACAAGAGTGAGAGGCCCGCGTACCACAAAAAAAAAAAAAAAAATTACAGACTAACAAATCATGCTCATATGTTAAGATTTAGTCTTCTCAGAGGATGGGGAAGGTTACCGTGACTCAAGTCTACGATCGTGA
Organism: Orcinus orca; assembly: GCF_937001465.1. Taxonomy (NCBI): domain Eukaryota; kingdom Metazoa; phylum Chordata; class Mammalia; order Artiodactyla; family Delphinidae; genus Orcinus; species Orcinus orca. The sequence continues at coordinate 6,215,515 of NC_064562.1, forward strand.
ATTTCTATAGCATGATTTTCAGAACATATTTCTGTGCATGAAGATTCCAAGGAGAGATAAATGATATTAGAGTGTGTTTGGAAGAAAAGTGAAAATAGGCTTTTGATAAGATGCTGCTTTTTTTCTCTTTACCCATTCACACAGGAACCGCTAAATGGTAGATGTATGGACCAGTGACATTAGAAGTGGCCCCTTGTGAGTTCGTAAGGTTGTAACATTGGGGTGTACATTTTCATCCTATTTTAGAGTCGTATTAATTTTCATGATAGCCATATTGTTCTTAATGTTTTCACACTTTTAAAATTTACATAATATGACAAGCTGTCAGATATGATTAAACGTATCATTTCATCATGTAAAATCTAAAATACTTAATGTAAAATCAGTCAAGTTCACTTATTTTTTAAAAGAAAACCCTGCAAAGAATTTTTGTGTGGGAGTCTTAAAGGTGGTAAGGTTCTAAAATTGCACTTTTTAAAAAGTGCTTCTACTTTACTTTTATATCATTAAACAGGAGGTGGAATAATGCCTGAAAATTGTATTGGTTTGCTACATAAACATGATGACACTACTATGGAAATATATCCCATGTCCAGTATTATTTGTCTTTTATCTAAATCCTCCTTCTTACACCCAAATCTGCTTCTCTTTCATGACTTTATTTTTACCACTGATGTCCTATTTGAGACCTGTTGATTTGTTTCTTTTTATCATACACACTTATTCAGTTGCCATCTCAAGTCTGGTTCCTTAACACGCCCTGTCTTGTAATATATACTTTCAATTTAATTGTCATATATTAAAGATCACAAACTTACATTTTTTTTGCAGTAGCCTCCCAAATGATACCTCTTTCTCTAATTTCCCTTGTCAAATCTTCATTTCATTAGAAAATAATGAATGTTGAAAGTGTTGTTTTCACTGTTATTTCTCTTTTTAAAAATTATTGCCGAGTTCCTACTGTCTGGATTAAGCCTAAACTCTTTAAATTCGCTCCATTCTTCACTTCCCTCCCTCCCAAATCTGATCATAACCCCTTTTTCTTGAGTTATGGATATCACCTTCTTTACATAAATATTTACTTTTTCTAGTCAGTTGTGCTCAAGGACCTCTCCACATGCTATTTCTGTTCTTGATTTCACACCTTTTCTTACTTCATGCCCTTCACTGATATCACAAAATTATCACCAGATAATTTGCAACAAAATCATATTATTTTTTTTTTTGCTATCACTTCACTATTTTCTCTTGCCTATTAAAAATCTACTCTTTGATGTTATAGCTTCTTTTTAGAGCGATGACCTTATCATTTTTATCTTGGCTTTTCTTAACGTTCAGTTTTTACACATGCCCACATTATTGATGAGATCATTATTTTCAACACACTTTTATCAAGACGCGTATAGAGTAATGCTGATGCCCTGTCGGCCAGCTCTTATTCTGTTGAAGAAATAATTATCTACTTTAGAAAATATTATATTATTGCATTTCCTTCTTTTTTAAAAGAATCACAAATGTCAATATTTTGAATATTTCATTGTTAAAAAAGAAGGCTCAGTATTTGTGTGGTTGGAAGTGTAAGGATGTTGAAAGGAAAGGATTTGAGTCTACTTTTATGTTCCATTCTGATACTCATTTCTTTAATATATAAGAAGGGATTCTAAAGACATAGACACCTTAAAAGGATAAATACCTTGCTTTACACATGAATATGAAGGCATAGAGCAACTTAGAATTGATATAATAAAGCTAAATGGTCGTTCCTTGATTGGTCTCACTTTACCTGCCCTCTACCCCACCCCATCACTTTAAAAATAATGCAGAACAGCAGACTATGTTTGAAGTACAGGGAGGAAAACAAAACAAAACATGGGCATTTACATTAAAACACTGACTGAACTCTCAAGAGTTAAAATGTAAGAAGTTTATTCTCCTTTTATCAAGCAATGTCTACAGACAGAGCACCCACATGGTGTAAGCTACCAAAGAAGGATATATGAGATAGACTTAACATTAAATCATTAGGTCACAGACACTTTATGTGGTTCATGATCCCAAAGGAGAAAATTGCTAGAAAGGAAAACAGATAAGTAGAAACATAAGCTGATTTCTGTTGTTTATTAAATCTACCTCCCATAATGATTCCTTAAGCTAAGAAGTAATCTACTGTATCACACAGTTCAGGATGCTATATACACATAAGATATTACACACTATAAAATGTCAGGTTTCTAAGCAGTTTTACACAATTTAAACTTGAGTAAAATTTGTATTTAAAAAAGACCTTACTGGATTACCTTCAGGAAATGGAGGTCATTTCAACAGCTCATTAGCATTTTTAGCAACAATAAAACAAAAATAAGTAAAAAGGTTCTCCAAACATGTAAGCTATTACTTTAAGCCTGGATAATTATCTGCTTATTTTAATAAACCAACTCACTAGTTTTAATCCACTTCTACCAGCCTTTTCTTTGCCTTGAAAAAGAAAAGCAATAATTTTTACTTCTAAGCAGTGTCGCAAATAAGAGGATTAGTCAGGTTTCAAACTACGGGACATAGTGAGAGAGTTGTTTAAGGATTATGTAGGAGTTAAACAATAGTCATTTAGGAAAGTTATAAAGGAATGAAGTCCTGTGATGGTTATATTTAAATAGCAAAGGCAATGGAGAAGTACATCTTTCCTCACCACTGTGGTGCTATCCCCTAATTCCCAATTTCTGTTACTAATTCTCCTAAACCACTAATACTCATCAATTCTCTAGCCAGTTTTTTCTTCCTGTTATTAATTTCCCGATATGTGGTTTACTCTAAGCAGACACAAATAATGCTTCTGTTTTAGAAATGGAAGTTCCTGCTGATGCAACACTGGACTACATGAAAAGAAAAAATCTATTCCACTAATAATAGACATTTGTAAGCAGTTGACATCCCAGACAAACTTGCATTAAAAATATAATACACTCTAGTGATTGAAACCAAAAGGAGTTGAGAATACATTGCAAACATTTCACCATAATTATTTTCCTCTTTTCCTCCCCATTTTCCATAGCATGCTGCAGATTATACAGTGAGTGTCAGAGTTTGTCACCTGTGTACAACCTTAGGCCAACTTATGCCTTCAAACGACATTTCATTGAGGGTTAGACAAATGACTGAAGACTGGGTTTGTTGCAAGAGATATTCAACTTTTCTCTTTTAATGACAAGAAATTTACAGTGATGTAGGCGGTCAGTATGCAGTTTTTAGCCTTCCTTTTCTTCTTGTGACATTCCCTTCAAGGCACAAAAGATTATAAACAGTGGATGGGACAGAATATTTTGAATTAAGAATTTTAAGGTTCCATAACACCTTTTATTTCTGGTGTAAGCATACCAAAAGGACAGAGAAAAAAATAGATAAATCACCCTCAAAATGAAATGATGCTTAAAATCATTTCAAATTCCCTGCAGTTATTTGTAAGTATTTAAATTCCTATTTTATTAGCTTAAAACATAACTATAGATCTGATTCTTGCAATTGATGTATAATAGCTTCTCATTAAATATCGTGTTAAATATTTCTAATCAACCAATATTACTAATTGTGTATTTCTCTGCCAAAAAAAAAATCTATTTTATTTGGGCCACCCAAGTAACTTATGTTTGCCTAGGATACAAACTTGAAAAGTTAAGCAATGTAAGTTGTAAATTGAAACCATGGATTAAGTGCAGTGTACTGGAAAGCTCTTCACTTAATAATTGTTTAATAGGCTCCTAGGCATCTCCAACCCAGACGACTGTATTTCCTTGCTTAACTTCAGTGATCTCACAGTTTAACTTATTGAGTCGTCCATCTAGTATAAAGAGAGAGTCCTTGGAAGGCGTCATCAGATATTGACCAAACAAGCCACTGTCCTGGATTTGCCTGTTCTTCCGGTTCCAAGGCCATTCCTCTGCCTTGAGTGGTTCCTTAAGACTCTTTATCATCTTAACCTTCCCAGAGGCGAGCTCCACAAAGAGCACATCAGTCTGTGTGCTTGAACTACCGTAGATGTTGTACTGATGGGCTTCCGTAAAGGATGGCTGAAAGGCCAGGTCAGATATGTGCAGGTTTGTGTGAATATCAAAAGCCTCTTGTATTTCTCCTCTGATGGTGATGTACTGGACCCTCACAAGACCTTTCACGTCACTGATGCTGACAAGATAGTGTCCATCCGGAGAGACATACGGAGTGCCTGTCACATCACTGTTGAACCCAATGACCGAGTCAGTTACACTGTCCACCAAGAGCTGTGGGGGAACCATGCCAGTGCTGTTGGGTTTACAGCCAATAAAATAATATCCTCCCAAGTGTGTATACGCCAGCGACTGAGGGACACAGTTATAGTCCTTCAAGTTAATGGTCTTGACGTATGACATGGTTTCAAGATCAATTTTTTGTAGTACAGCTTCATCTTTATGAAGAATAAATCCAAACCTGCAAAGATGAAAACCAAAGTTAGACAGGAAGCTCCGGGGTGGTTACCAGAAGAAAATGCACTGTGGGCAGGTGGAAAGGGCCATCACAGCCCAGGCATTAATTGTCAGGCCATGCAGCAACCGGTGGCCCAATCGTGTTAGAATTAACTTTCAATCTTGCTGTCCTCCTCTTTCCTCTAGGTCATCCTTTCATTACAGCCAAACAGTTATAGCTCATGCTGTAGAAAGCAAAATAATTAAAAGTGATATATCTAGTTAATTGGAACAACACATTTTATTTTTACTCTAGAGGGTCAAAAAGTAAACACTATTTTGCACGTCTCTAAACCTACTGATACTGAATCAACTTTGTTAACTGCTAGAAAGCCAGCAAGAATAAAAGCCTTGAATATGTATCGCTTTCACGCACTTCATTTACTTCTTATATTGTTTATGACCTTCAAATAAATCTGACAGTCATCACTATTTAGATAATTATCCCTATTTTTCTTTTTTTTTTTTTAACATCTTTATTGGGGTACAATTGCTTTACAATGGTGTGTTAGTTTCTGCTTTATAACAAAGTGAATCAGTTATACATATACATATGTTCCCATATCTCTTCCCTCTTGCGTCTCCCTCCCTCCCACCCTCCCTATCCCACCCCTCCAGGCTGTCACAAAGCACCGAGCCAATATCCCTGTGCCATGCGGCTGCTTCCCACTAGCTATCTACCTTACTACGTTTGTTAGTGTGTATATGTCCTCATTTTAAGCTGCCTCTCTACCCTAATAGATGGAGATTTTTTTCGGGAGGGGTATAAAACTATTACCCTTCTATTTATTCCACTTTAGGATCATCTTGATTAACTACCTTTACGCTTTTAACATTTATTTTATTATAAATTTCAAATACAAGTTAAAATTTTCATCCTTGCCAAGCAAATACTATTATAATTTTTAATGACATACCTGCATTGTATCGGTTATTTTATATTGAACAATGATGAACTTTGGAGATTTATGGCATTTTTCTATTAAATTCAATCAAAAAAATAAATATATTTTAAAATATGTTTTGGTGACCTCTTTGATTACTTCAGTGCTTTTGGTCCTGAATGCTAGCTGTAAATTATCAAAAGTCCCTGTGACAAGGGTAAATCTATCTGGTGGGTTTTTTTGTTTGTTTGCAGGGTATAAATACATTTTGAAACACTGACCTATAACATCAGTGGCTTCCTAGCAAAAATAAGTAGGTTAAATAAGATAAAATGAGATAGAAACTACTATACACAATTATATCCAAAATGCATATTGGACAACAGAATTGTAAAGGACTTTTATTTTGTTTTTGTTAATAATATTGATTAAAACACCTCCTAATATTTCCAGAAATTCCTTAAAAATAAAGATCAGAAAAGTATTGTTATGTTACATTGACTGTACTCCTAAATGAAAAAAATTAAGATGACTTTACTGTGAGTATTAAAACAAAGCAAAACAAAACAAACTCTATAAAGAGCCATTTTTATTATTGTCACCTGTACAATTCATTTTCAGTATACTAATTCTTAAAGTTTAATTTTTGTAAACAAAGTTACCATTTCCACACATAATACAGAAATATGGTGCATTCAGTGTAATAATCCTTAAAATTTTAAACATAATCACATGGAAAGCTCAAAATATAAATAAACACAGACCTTTAATATCCTAGACAAAATAAGGTGAATGTTTTCAAAGAATCAGTGTTGTATTATGTAAGGCATGAAGTACATAAGCACAAATATTTTACTAAAATAGACATAAGACTGTAACTGCTTCTATGTTATTGCATTACACAGACTTAGGAAACTATATCATAACTTTAGATATATTTGAACATTTGTGAAGAGACTGCTGTCACTGGAGAGAGTACAAATTCTTCTACACAAAAGAAAAGCTACCATGTATATCTACTCCTTTAAAAAGATATCTTAAATATTTACTGAACAACCACTAAACCCAAAGAACTGGGAATATACTGGAGGTGAACATAACTCGCCCTGCTTTCAATGAGTCTAGAAATTTTGAGTGAATTGAAAAACTGTTAGTGATTAATGCTTAATTATAGTATTCTGTAATACTATTACTTAGTACCTATTACTTTATATATATATATATATATATATTTGAAATGGAATAAAGTAATCATTTTGAAAGTAATATTTCTATTGTATTTCAAAATGACATGCACCATTTCTGGTTGACTTAGGGGATCTTTATTTTTTATTGTGTCCCTAATAACTGTGCTTGTGTCCTTTCAGTAAACAAAGCTCATACTATACCTATTCAGGATACAATTTCAGTCCTGATTACAATGGTATGAAGAGACCTTTATATTGTTAACAATCACTTTTAAATGCTCCCATTAAAATATGAATACCTAGTGCAGGTTTTAAATACTACCTGAATGTTAAAGAATAAGCAAACAAACAAAAGCCCTCAAACTGAAAACTGAGTCTCATTACTTTTGTATTATCGGCATCAAAAATATCATAAAATCCTAATTATCACTACCCACTCTCATACTTGTCTTAATAAATAATGAACTTGGGCTACTGGAAAGGGACGTACTTCCATTCATTGACAGTCATTAAGGACATGTAAGTGTGGAGATGTATCATTGTGTCTGATGTCATTAATGGAATTGTTAATTATGATGGAAGATACTGTCTTTTTTTTTGTTATATATGGTATAAGTGCTCAGAGGCAAAAGCAGTAATTTGCACATTTAATAAAAGCCATAAACCAGTCAAGTCTTGGCATTTCAATTCTCCTCTTAACCTGGGGTCTTCTGCTCCCTTTAGACAATGGTGTTTGAACGCTAAAGAGGAAGAAGGAGACAAGCTCTAACCACTCATGAACTAGTTTAACTCCGATACTGAAGAATGAACTCAACTTTCCTGTGATACAGTCCAGCCTCTTTTGGAGGTAAATAAATTTTAAAAAATGGTTCCGTTAAAAATGCAAAAGCCTCATGTGGGGCGATAAAATTACATCCCTTTGGCATCCATACTGTATGCTCCTTTAGGACTAGAGATCTAGCTACGTAAACAGATGCATTGAGAAAGCTTCAATTTTTCACTACTGATTTATTGGTAGGAAGTGGTGTCTCTAATTCAAAATTTCCCCCAGTACAGATTGATGTTCTGAAGTCTCCCACTGTTCATTAGTCTGTGATTAATATTTACTATGCTAGGCTCTCAACTTTCATGCCTGCTTAGTATAATAAAATCCTGCATAGTACTAGGCCTAACATAGTTTGTCTAATATCTGTCAGAATGTGTGTAGGAAGTTGCAGACTATGAGAAATGAGAGAGTTAAAACTTATTCTTGAAATGACTTCGTGTAGTTGGGAAATAAAGTAACTAGGAAATTGTAACCTCTCCGCACGGCACTGTGTGGATCTGTTGCCAGATTTGGTGAGGCGAGTGAGAGCCTTCTTTCCTTTACCAAATTATTTTCTTTTTCTGAGTGTTTAATCAATCTAGTTCATTATAAATTTTATAAAAAGATTCAACTTTAATTACTATTTTTATGCTTTAAGTGAGGTCATGAGGTGATTCACATTCAGAGAACTTGTTTGGATGAAGTAAGTGTTTTCAATCTGAGCTGATTTAGTTTCATGACCCAGTTTTTCAATATAATAGACATGTGACCTCATATAAAGTCCTTGACTCATATAAGGTCCTTGACTTCCATGAGTTTCAGTTTCCTCATCGGCATGAAGAGGATAAAAGTACCTTGTTTTGAGAATGAGAATAAATGCGTGTTTATTACCAGTAAAACAGTATATTCTCAACAAGCAGAACATGTCCATGCTTTATACGTTAAGTAGCATCATTTTCCCATTATGTATCAAATATAATATCTCCTATGGGACAACAGACTATTATAATCCATGGATGGAAAAACAAAAACAAATGATTAATATTTTTGTATAGCCAGTATTCCCACAATGTTAAAAATAAGCACATGGTATTACCCAAATGTGATGAGATTTATGCATTTGTGAATTCAACAGCGGTCACTTTTTTAAAAAAAATTAATTAATTAATTATTGGCTGTGTTGGGTCTTCGTTTCTGTGCGAGGGCTTTCTCTAGTTGTGGCAAGCGGGGCCACTCTTCATTGCAGTGCGCAGGCCTCTCACTATCGCGGACTCTTTTGTTGCGGAGCACAGGCTCCAGACACGCAGGCTCAGTAGTTGTGGCTCACGGGCCTAGTTGCTCCGCGGCATGTGGGATCTTCCCAGACCAGGGCTCGAACCCATGTTCCCTGCATTGGCAGGCAGATTCTCAACCACTGTGCCACCAGGGAAGCCCAACAGCAGTCACTTTGATAATAGAAATTCACCTTTTTATTCTTGCTTTTGCTTGTGTCAACAGGATCTGTGTCCAGTGCGCACCTTGCCCAATCACCAAATTGCTCATGTTAGGAACATGGGCAGCCGAGCTCACTCCATCATCTCTTAGAGATGCTGTTTCAGTTCCTAGGGAGGGTGTGGAGCAGGTGGCCATGGAGTACTGGGTGACTTTGAACTCTGCACAAATGATGGGATTTGGAATCGATACCTGTCTTACTCAAGGACTTTCACTAAAAGTAACAGAAAATTTTGTGGCTGACTTTAGGACCTGGATCTCTAAGGACATGGAGAGGTGCAGTCAGAGTGTGTCATGGCAATTCAGGAGCGTTGCAAGGGAAGTGATTTGGCAGAGAGGGGGAAAAGAACAGATACTTAGAGAGAAACATGACTGAAACATCATGAAGCCTAATAAAGATTAACTGTGCCATGACCTCCACGTCCCACAAGACCAGGCTACAGTTCTTGCATTTGAGTAATGAATGACTTCCCCATATCTTTCACTAGACAGCCCCCAAATAGAATCTCACAAAGCAGCTTTTAAGTCACTCACCCCACAGAATCTGTGATGATATTCTGCTCCTGTCCTGCTTTCAAATCCATGACCTGAGATACTACTGAAGGAATCTCATAATTGTAATTAATGACCTGTATTAATCTGCCATGGTCAGTGCCAAGAGTAGTGATACCCCAAAGCTTAGAGTGAAAGGTGCTCCAAAGATTTGCAGAAAAACAATGATTTTATCTCCTGAATCATAATACAGGGCTGCCTCTCCCCAGAGTCCTCACAGATCCCCACCTGGACAGTTCTCATTAAAGCTGACTTCTAATACTTAACCACTAAGGACCAAGCTTACAAGCTAGGAAGTGTTTCTTTGTTTTTTTTTTTTTCTTTAATTTTTATTGGAGTATAGTTGATTTACATTGTTGTGTTAGTTTCAGGTGCACAGCAAACTGAATCAGTTATACTTATACATATATCCGTTCCTTTTTTTTTGATTCTTTTCCCATATAGGCCATTACAGAGTACTGAGTAGAGTCCCCTGTGCTATACAGTGGGTCCTTATTAGTTTTTTATTTTTTATATAGTAGTGTGTATATATTAATCCCAATCTCCCAGTTTATCCCTCCCCCGCTTTCCTCCCTGACCATAAGTTTATTTTTTTACATCTGTGCCTTTATTTCTGTTTTGTAAATAAGTTCATTTGTACCCTTTTTTTTTAGATTCCACATATAAGCGATATCATATGATATTTGTCTTTCTCTGTCTGACTTAACTTCACTCAGTATGACAATCTCTAGGTCCATCCATGTTTCTGCAAATGGTATTATTTTGTTCTTTTTTATGGCTGAGTAATATTCCATTGTATAAATGTACCACATCTTCTTTATCCATTCCTCTGTTGATGGACATTTATGTTGCCTCCATGTCCTGGCTATTGTAAATAGTGCTGCAGTGAACACTGGGGTGCATGTGTCTTTTTGAATTATGGTTTCTCCCTGGGAAATGTTTCTGAAGCTCCCTCTCCATTCCTGTATGATCTCTTTCCTCAAACTCTGTCATCTGCACCTCCCCAGATTTTAAAACTAGTCTTTCCATGTATATCAATGGATGCAAATGGAAAGCAGTAAGTGGAGATTGGGTGTATTTGAGTATTGGTTTTGCCAGACACTATGCCTTATTAGTTTAAAAAAAAAAAAAACAAAAAACCAAAACTTGCTGCAATCCACATCTAAATAAAAGAATTTCCCCAAACTTTTCTGATGTCTCAATTGTAGAAAGCATATTCTTTGAAATAAAATCTCAGAACAAGAAAATTGGAACAGCCATAGGAATTTGTTGCATTGAGATTTTACTTGTGAAAATCTAAATCCAAAACATAGGATCAAGTAAATGATCAGTACTTCATAAAAAGTGACAAGCAGGATTATTAATACTTTGTTTTCCTAACTGGATGATAAGTACCCTGTTTTTCCAACTGGAAGGTAAGAAATGCTTAACAGATAAGAAAGTAAAATGATAATCTCCTCTCCTTGCAATTAATATATAGACCCTCACACATAATGTGCTGTTGAAATATCCCCCAGTGTGTTAACAGCCAGCACAGAGTTTTCATCGACACAAACCATAAAGCTGACATGAGTCATCATTCACTAGTTTATGGATTCCTTTATATTTAGTTGTTTCCTATTATCCCAGACTGACCCCTGTAATAAAAGACTGAATGCTGTTCCTACTCAAGTACCAGAGGATTTAGTTTTTATCTGAATTTCACATAAACAGCTCAGTAAAATACACCTGTTCCTAAAGAGTGGTCACATTCACATTCGAAAGAGGTGAAACACAGAAGAAGTGGAATTGACACATTTAGTAAAGATTTATAACGAGAGCAAGGACGGTTTCTGAATTGGCCTAATGCTTAGATGTGTTTGAGAAATGATAATACTTTGAAGTTTTCTGTTTTCAACACACAGGTTGAAAAGCTGAAATGAACACCAGGATGCCCTCCTTCCTGACTTTTATAAGTATGTTGTGCAAATTCTGTATTAAAGATTTTAGCTACATTACTTCTTCCCTACTTTCATTTTTAATTTTTTTTCTTAAAAAATGAAGTAGAATGTATTACTGATCCCTAAATCCCCTATTGTCTTCCTTCTCTGGTATCTTATTTTTCTGTTGTGTAGGGAGCTTGATTCTTCTAGGAAAAACTGAGACATAAATACATAACTTAATTTTATTATATTCAGGATGTCTAATCGCTTGACAGAATTAATATAGTGTCTAAAGTTCTATCACTTCTAGTGAGTAACCAGGGCATACAGAAAAAAAACAGATTTATTAAGAATTCTGTGCACACCACATGGACTACAGACCGTACTTCAAATACCAAAGCCCTCCACTTTTTTCTGAAGAGCTTAACAGCTTAAGGAAAAACATGACAACTATGCATTAAGATGGCATTTTAAAAGATTGGTGGCTCTCCCTAACTTTTTTTTGGAAAACAACCTGAAAATAGCAGCTTCCCTGACCTTACCTGTTCCTCTGAAGAGGATGTGTTTCACGTAAGAGTTGGTAAACGGATCAGAGGTGACATAACAGAAGTGGAGTTAGTAATTAGAAGAGTGAGAGATAATTTGTGAGCACAGAGGTGGGAAGAGAAAAGGGAGATAAAACAAAGACATGAACAAATTAGAATCTTATTAAACAATCAAAAAATATTACCCAAGTGTCCACTGTGTACTGTAAGAGAGAAAAGGAAGTGAAAAACCGGTTCCCTGAGGAACCAGGTTAGGCATGATTTGGGTTCTAGAGGCTACGTGATCACATTCAGTAATAATTCACAGCCTACTGTGTGCAGTACACTTCATAAAACCTTAGGAAGGAAATGGAGAGTAAATAAATGGTTCCTATCCTTAAGGTAATTATGTCAAGTAGTGGGTGCTTATAATTATGTCCCTTGACTTGCAAAGAGTATTTGGGGAAACTCTGCAAAGAAAAGATGGGTTACAACTACTAATTTGCTACAGCTACTAACTTTTGTTATGCTAGGCTTTCAGTGGAAGAGAGAGCTCATTTCAGTCTGCATCCCAGAAGGAAAAGTGCAAATTCTAATTAGAATAAATCAAAGAGACTGTTTACAAAGCAATGTAAATTGACTGCAAGTGATAGTGCAGTAATGTGTGGAGCACAACAGTAAGGCTGTTGTCACTGCTGTGTCCTGGAAGGAAGGAGTTAGGTGGAGAGGGGTATGTCGTGTGAGGATCTGGGACTTCCCATTTTAAGAAACATCTGGTTTCCTAGAAATCAGTAGACAAGGTGCTGGGGGGTGCGTAGTGGGGATAATACGCTCTGGTCCCACCTTCTGCATGCAACCTCCAGCCAGGTTTCTCATTGGCCAGACCCCTGGGACAGAGCAAGGTGGAGGAGGGTAAAGGTTTTGCCAAAGAGCAGCACAGGTTTCCTCGGCTGAGGAATCCGAGAGTCTCAAGTCTAGTGAATGCATGGAGCTGCCTGCAGTGAGAATTGTAACATACACAGTTTTTCTAATTGAGATCATTTGACAATTGATAAGGAAAAAATGCGTAACTGTGCAAGTTGGGCGAAGGAAAGATTCTTGCTTTTTCTTCCTGAAACGATTTCTTCTTTGTATAACATTTTCTTCTGGTAAAGTTGTAGAAAATGTCTCTAACCTCCAGTTACTAGTAAAATATTTTTACTAACTCCTGTGTACTGAATGTGTGTGCCTCATATCCTTCACCTCCCTCCAAATTCACATGCTGAAGCCCTAATTCCCCATGTGATGGTATTTGGAGGAGACTTTGGGAAGAATTAGGTCATGAGGGAGGAGCCTCCATGAATGAGATTAGTCGCCTTATAAGAAGAGACATGAGACAGACGATCTGTCTCGCTGTCTCTGCCATGTGAGCACACAAGAAGACGGCAGTCTGCAAACCAAGAAGAGGGTCCTTACCAGAACCTCGCTATGCTGACACCCTGGTCTCTGACTTCCCGGCGTCTAGAACTGTGACAAATACATTTCTGTTGTTTAAGCCACCCAGGCTCTGGTATTTTGTTAAGACAGCATGAACTGACTAAGACAGACCTTGGTACCACAAGTAGGGATGCTGCTGTAAAAGTGTGGAAGCAACTTTGGAGCTGAGCGATGGGTAGAGGCTGGGATAGTTTTGATGTACATGTGAGAAACAGCCAATATTGGCATGGAGGGAATGCTAAAGGCAAGCCTCATGAAGCCCCAGAAATAAAAAAGGAGAGAAAGTCTCTGTCTTCTTAAAGAATACACCAAAAATCATGAGCAGAATGTGGAGATATGAATGGTAGAAGCCATTCTGATGAAGTCTCAGGTGGTACTGAGGAAGTATTATTGGAAACCAGAGGAAAGGTGACTTCTGTTATATGCAAAGAACTCGGTTAAGTTCTGTTAGTGTTCTAGTGTCTTATGGAAGACAGAACGTGGGAATGATGAAGTTTTAGATGTTCAGCTGAGGAGATTCGTAAGCAAAGTTCTAAAGGAGTGGCTTGGTTCCTCATCACTGTTTATAGTAAAAATATGAGAAGAGAGATGAATTGAAGAAGGAATCATTAAGCTAAAGGAGCCAGAACATAAAGATGTGGAGAGTTTTTTGTGTCCATAATACAAAAAATGAGAATGCATGTTCAGAAGAGAACATTAAGTGTGTGGAAGACTGACCATTTGATAAGGAGATTAGCATGGGTGGGACCACAGAACGAATCAGTCACCAGGAAGAACACGGCCAGTCTGAACTAAAGGAGATGGAGATGGGATGGAGTGAAGGGAGATTGTCTGACTTCTCGAATTTTAAAGGATGAGACCATACAGCTATTCAGCTGTGGACATGCATTATTCTTCAAGGCAAAGGGTGAATGGCTCCAGAGGTGATTCAAGGATTATCAGGGCCACATCCTAGGACTGAAAAGATGTGACACATCACCCAGAGCTTCAGGAACAGGACCACCCAGAGCTCTGCAGAGCTGCAGGGGGCAGAACTGCCACTCCAGTGGGTCTGGAAGCCACAGCATCTAGCCAAAGGGTATATTCTTGAGACTCCAGAATCTCATGGAGTTTGCCATGCTGCATTTTAGAGTTGCTTGGGACTCATCATCACCACTCCCTTCTCTCTTTGTACTCCCTTTTGGAATGAAGTGTCTATTCTGTGCCTGTCCCACCACTGTATTTTGGAAGCACATAACTTGTTTGATTTCACAGGTTCACAACAAGAGGGGAATTTTGCATCAGTATGAACCATACCCTGAGTCTCCACCAAATCTAATTTAGGTGATATTTAGATGAGACTCTGGACTTTAAACTTGAAATGCTAGAATGAGTTCAGACTTTTGGGGCTATTGGTATGAATGAGTGCATTTTGCACTTGAGGAGGACATTAATTTTGAGGAGGTAGGAGTGGAATGCTATGACTGAAATGTGCCCTCCCCCCCCATTCATATGTCGAAGCCCTAATCCCCAATGCGATGCTAGTTGGAAGTCAAGCCTTTAGGAGGAAATTAGGTCATGGATAGAGCCCTTGTGAATGAGATTAGTGCCCTTATAAGAGGAGACACTTCTTAGAAAGGTGATCTCTCTCCCTGCCATGGGAGGACACAGCAAGAAGATGACAGTCTGCAAACCAGGAAGAGGGTCCTCACTATGACCGTCAGGACTTCCCAGCCTCTAGAAGAGTAAGAAATAAATTTTTGTCATTTAAGCCACTCGGTCCATAGTGTTTTGTTAAATTAATGGAACTGAGATAGAAATATGCAGTAAAAGTTACAAACATGATTAATACTAGTAGCTGTATTATTATTTTCCCATTATGTTTACATTTTCTTCAGACAAGACTAAAGCTGCGTGAATAATTACTGCTTGACAGGTTAAGGGATTATAATATATGTTCTGAAATTTATTTGGACTTAGTATTAAAAAAAATTATCCTGTGTGTGTGTTCTTGGGTATGTAAGAGTAAGGGAAAGAGGGAAAGGCAAGAGTTTTGTTTTGTTTTTGCATTTTTATTTATATAAATGATGATGATATGGCATATATCTCATGTTGTGTCTTAGTTTTCCTCTTTCAACACTACATTTGAAAGATACGTCCCCATAGCTGTCTGTAGTATATTTACTGCTTTAGAGTCATTCCCAGGAAGCTGAAGTATGAGCCACAATATTTTACTTACTCCATATACTCAATGTGGCTTCATTCAACTGCTGGGTTCGTTGGTGGCTGAGCTCAGCAAGGAAAACTGGGACGGGTTGGCCTCCCTCTTTCAGTGTGGTTTTCTATCCTCGAGGATGCTACACAAGACTTCCTCGCAAGGTGACTGTGGCGTTCTAAGAAGGGAAGCTCTAAATAGTCAACTCTCTGCTTGCCTCATGTTTGCTTAGGTCCCACTGACATTAAGAAATGATATAGCCAAGCCTAGGGTCAACGTTTGAGGGGATTACCCAAAACCATTGATACTGGGAGACTATTCACTGGAGACCATTATTATAACAATATACTATATACAGTAATGGTTCAAATGTTGTTGTTTTTCTTGACATAGCTATCTATTAGTACACAATTTATTGAATAGGCCATCACTTCCTACTGATTTGGAATGCCGCTTGTTGGCTGACATGCATTTAGTCTATACCTGAATGTTCTATTTACTTCATGAGCGTTCTCTTCACATATAAGTTTTACACTATTTTATTTATTGAGCCTATAAATACATATAAATATCCAAGAAAATGAATCTTTCACAATTTTTTCTCAAAATTTATTGGCTACATTTTTTATGTGTGGTGTTCCATAAACTTTGCCGTCAGTTTATCAAGTTAAAACATGACTAGCATTTTTATCTTACATTTTAGAATTTATCTAATTTAAAAATGTTAATATTTTCAGGGGATGTATTAAATTTATACATTAACTAATTGAATTTTAACATATTTAAAAGGAATACTGTATGTGTTTCTATTTATTTGATTCATTTTTAATTGCTATATCATGAAAAAGTCGTCTCGAACGTATACATAGATATTTTACCTTTTTAGTTGTTAATGTTAATCAATTCTTTTTTCCATTACATCTCCTGATTTTTTTTTACTATATATAGAATTACTAATTTCTTTTTCTTTCTTTTTTTTTTTTTTGCGGTATGCGGGCCTCTCACTGCTGTGGCCTCTCCCGTTGCGCAGCACAGGCTCCGGATGCGCAGGCTCAGCGGCCATGGCTCACGGGCCCAGCCGCTCCGCGGCATGTGGGATCTTCCCGGACCGGGGCACGAGCCCGTGTCCCCTGCATCGGCAGGCGGACTCTCAACCACTGCGCCACCAGGGAAGCCCTGATCAAAACTTTTAATGGCTTCTATCGCACTTAGAATAAAATGTAATTGACTCTTCTTCCCTAAACCTGTCTCCTCTCTCTAGAGTTGCAGTGGCCTGCGGACTGTACCTCAAACATGCCAGAAGGATTTCTGATCAATAACTGAGCTCACAGTTGCCTCTACCTAAAATACTTGGCTTGATTGTTCTCTCATTTTTTTTCAATTAATATCTTTTCACAAATACCTCTTAAAATTCTCATTGTCAATAACTGTACATTCTACTCTTTTCCTCCATCTTTTATGCATTCTAGTGGGCCAGCGTAAGTTACTGGGATTCTGACCATCCCTGGGTACTTGTAGATACTAACCTCTAGTCCTTGAAATTAGAAACCTGGTCCTGAATTCTGTGATCTCATCCAAGAACTGCTTGGTGAGGTTCTGCTCAGTTCCAGCAGGCTGTCCTTTGGTTGGCATTATATAATTCCCATTTTTCATTCTCTATTAATGCCTATAAATTCCTTGTTTGAAGGACTATTGAGAACACTTTAAATGTTGTATATAAGGTACCCAGTAGACTGCCTGGCAGAATACTAAAGACTATCTACTATTACTGTTATTGCTGTTTAATTAATGATGTTCATGAGATTTCTGAACAGGAAAACGAGATTTTCCTCTGTGTTAATAAGGATCTTCTTAAGAGTCCAGAACCAATTTTCTTATTTATATTGCCAGAATATTCAGGAAACGAGCTAGATTTGGAATTATTCTGAAGAAAGTAAAGCTAGGAATCCAAGGAGGCTAAGCAAACGTGTGGAGGTACCAGCATAGCTCAGGGAATCTGAGCTTCTACACTGGGCCTTAGGGCAGCCTGTACTGCCTGCTCTCAATTTCCTCTAGCTGACCGTATTAAAAAAAAAAAAAAAGCAGGCAATCTGAGTATAGCATTCCCTGCAGGAGGCCTAGATGCTATTCTCTAAAGTGCCCTAAGGAGTTTATTTAATTTTTTGAAAATACGTCACACTATAATGCAACCTGTTTCTTTCTTAGAGAACAGAGTATGAGCTTTCACATGCACAGCTTTTTAGCCATGGTGCTGCCTTGGAAAGGACCTGTGGACTGAAAGCACATTACGGTGTATTACAATCCAATCGCAGCTTCACTTATCTACTTGGTAAGACGTTTGTATTGCACTTATTACCTAGTACCTGTTAAATCTGTTTATGAAGACCACAAGAAAGAAATAATTTTTATGCTCCTTTTAGTTTAATATAAACTCAGAAACAATTTTGCTTGAACAGTTGACCTGTGAATTAATAATGAGGGACTATAATTTATTTTCACTACAGCATGTCGAGTACTTCCTTTGCGTTTAAAAATTGATGAGGCTCAAAACTCCATTTCTTTACAGGAAACAGATTTCAAAGGCCTATGGGGCAAATCACCACTTTCCTCACACGGAAATTTCCTTCCAAGACCATGTCTTGGCTAGTAAAAGATAAATAAGTGAAAACAGTTTAGCTTTGAGTTCAGTATGACATAAAGTATTATATTCTTTATTAAGGACTTCCGGAAAATATTCTGTGAAAAACCATGTGAAGAATAATTTCTAGTCAAATAGATCATGCTTTATCTCAGAAATGCTGTCTACCTAAAGAAACAGTTAACTGAGTCTTTTCATCATGTGAATAATCTTCCCAGTTGCTTTCATTGGCTCGATGTTTTTGGATTTTTGTATCTACTGTTGTTGAAGTGGAATCATTCTCTCTTCTATGTTTTTTATTCAGCGTTATCTTGAATTTGCCAAGACTAAGACATTGGTGAAATGAGCATTTCATCATTGGGATCACTGACCAGACACATGATGAAAATACACTCTTCTCCAGATATGATGCCTCAGTCCTGCTCATAGACAGCTGGTTCACTTATGGCAGCTGAACCAAAGTCAACTGAAGGTAAACTAAGGCAGCAAACAGGGCTTCACCTTCTCTAGTATTTTATATTGTTTATCATCAGATGGAAGTAGGAGAGGGAACAAAGATTTTGCTAAGGTTCGAAGACTGCCCAGATTATCCATGTAGTAAGAGTAATCCTTAAAGTAGTTTTAACATAATTATTTCGTCATTGGAAATAGATTGTTCATTTATTCAAACTATTTACTTACTCTTTACTGGGGACATAGGACATGACAGTGAATGATATAAAGTCCTGAAGGGAAACAGTCCACCCTTCTTAAGGTTTTATTTTTGAGAAAAAGGGAGAATATTTCCTGAATAGTGTCTGTAGAAGACCTGCATTTTCCTTTATATAAAGAAAAGCTTATACCTCTTTTTTCCACCTTCTCTAAATTAAAAAAAAATTGCTTTTATTTTGTTCTATCTCTTTATATATTTATTTTCCTATACAAAGGGAATCTTGCTGCTTTCCCTTTTTTTCTTTTCTAGGACTCAGTAGGCAGTTAAGATTTTGTAAATATCCAGTCTCTAAATGCACAGATTGGAAGTTAGGTCAGAAAGTGGCAAAACGCTACTTTGGATTTTTGCAGATAACAATTCACAAACGAACTGCAATTTTGAGAAGTTTAAAAATACGAAAAGGTTATATGATGCTGCAAGAGTTTTAAAAGGCAGACACTGATATTAGAGAGAAACTATACCTTGGAAAGAAAATATTTTTATACCATAAAATGTTGCTATCTTGATTAATGTTCAAGTTTTCCATATTTAGATATTAACTATGCCAGGGTATGAAAAATACTAAATCCAGTGATCATGGGGTGTATCAGCTTCTGCCTGAATGTCACCCAAACAGGCTGAGTTTATGGTTTATTTGTAGTTAAGTCTCTACTTGGTAATGTGGCCAACTGAGATGTTACAGATATCATAAGCATTTGGATGATTATGTACTGCACTTTAACAGCTATTCGTTGCTGAGGAAGTTCTTATTTCAAAGAATGTTTGCCTCCTTTGAGAGAATGATTAACATCTTGTAGTCCTTCTATAGGACCACAGGGCACACAAGTTGTTAAAGAGAAGAAAAGCCCAGAGCATGATGCTCTGGCCCCAGTCAGTCCTAAGACCTGAGAGTTTGCCTTGAAGCTGAAGGGACTTTGGAGACGATCTGGATAAGTCCCTTCATTTCACAGATGAAGATCTTGAACTCCAGTGAGATTAAAGGATGTACCTGAAGTCACACAGTTCACTTACTGAAGAGCTTGGACTGGATCCTATGTTCTTAAGTCCTATTCTGTTCCTCTCTCTGGAAAGAGATTGTCACGAGTAGAGCTTAAAACTACTGTAGGAAATATTTTTTTTAACACCTCGGCTGCACTTTATTTACCTATTTACATTTTTTTGAAGTATACTTGGATCTACAATGTTGTGTTAGTTTCCGGTGTACAGCAAAGTGATTCAGCCATACACATATATATCTATTCGTTTTCAGATTCTTTTCCTTTATAGGTTATTACTAAATATTGAGCAGAGAGTTCCCTGTGCTATACAGTAGGTCCTTGCTTATCTATTTTATATATAGTAGTGTGTATATGTTAATCCCACCCTCCTAATTTATCCCTCCACACCCTCCCTTCCCCTTTGGTAGCTATAAGTTTGTTTTCTATGTTTATTTCTATTTTGAAATAGAAATTTCTATTTCAAACAGTCTATTCTATTTCTAACAGTCTATTTCTGTTTTGAAAAGATGCTCAACATTGCTAATTATAAGAGAAATGCAAATTAAAATTACAATGAGCTATCACCTCACACTGGTCAGAATGGCCATCATCAAAAAATCTACAAATAATAAATGCTGGACAGGCTGTGGAGGAAAGGAAACCTTCCTACACTATTGGTGAGAATGTAAATTGGCATAGCCACTATGGAGAACAGTATGGAGGTTCCTTAAAACACTAAAAATAGAGCTACCATATGATCCAGCAATCCCACTCATAGGCATGTATCTGAAGAAAACCATAATTTAAAAAAAAATTAAATTGGTACATAGAGAAAAAAAAAAGGTTAACTGTTTTGGAGTATTTAAAGATTACAAACCATTAAAAATTGCCAGGAAAAAATACTTAAAGAAAAAATGTACCATCTTCTAGCTAGAATCTCAGTCTATATTTGCTTAATGTCATTTGTGTTGTGTAACGTATAAACATTTATGTATCTTCATATTCTTCACTATATGCAGAGATTCAACTTACTAAAATGAATTAACTATACATACTAATTTTCTTTACATAATATTTAATAACCTTTGTCTGTTAGGTACTGCACTGAGTGAATGATTTTACAGATTCTAATAGCTTACCTCAGGAAGCTTAATATCTAGAGTGCAAGGATAAACAAAATTCTCTCATATAAAATACAATATGATTAATACTGCAATGTCTGTAATAATAATCAGTTTTGATACTATAGGAAATGGACAGAGAATTATAGATGCAGCTAGAGGATGGTCCAGGAAAATCTGGAAAAATTCCTTAAAACTAACAGGCACAATTTGATGTGGGTTTTAAACAAAAGACAGAACCTTGTAGGCAGGTATGAAGGTGGATATTTTTAGCACAGGAATTATTCCAAGTTCATCTCTATGACATGCCCCCTTCCTTTTCCAAGCTTGAGGACACAAGTCTTTTAATAGAAGAAGGTACATTTTTATTTTAATTACGAAAAAGGGTAAAACAACCATACTTTCTCTGACGACCTAATGGTATCTAGTGACATGTAAAATATTTGCCAACTGTCTCAGAATTCAACAAAAAGTGGTTTTTGAAAAGACTTAACATTCTTTACCAAAGATCGTGCTAAGAATAAACTATGTCAAAATTCTGACAATAGCTTTTAATGGGATTTAATGGTCTATACCTATTGTTGAGATTAAAATATAAATGATGTATTACTATAGAAAACCAAGCACCACTAATATGTAAACATTATAAATATACAATATATAGTTTAGCTAGAAACTGGAAAACTCCTAAGTTCAATAAATGTTCAATAGTGGAAGTTAACTTTAAAATTTTGCACGTTACATGCTATATCAGACACGACAATAAGATCATCAGTTCTTCTCCTGTGGGGAGCTTAACCGAACAAAGGTCTCAGCTGTTGTGCTTTGCATTCTGTAACTGTGTTTGTGACATGACCATGTTGTCCGCAGGCTGGACCACTGAGCCAAAGGCTGAGTACAGTCCTCATAGTAGTAAAGCAGGCCCATTTCTACTGATGTGAGCCATATCTGAATGGGGGTTTTGGCTCTAGGATTTCCAATGGCATTGCTAAATCTTCCTTAGACTCTATGTGAGTCTAAGAATGCTTCACCCAAACTAACTTCCTTTCTGACCATTCTTCTTCACTCAGGCTCAGACATGCACCATAATGAGACATGCATCAGCATCAGACAAGCACCATGGACAGACATGCATCATGGACAGACATGCATCATGATTAACCATGCATCATGATCGGATATGCACCATGGACAGACATGTACCATGGGCTGACCAACATGCACCATGATCAGACAAGCACCATGGACAGACATGCACCATGGTCAGACATGCACCATGGACAGACATGCACCATGATCACACATGCGTCATGATCATACATGCATCACGATCAGACATGCACCATGATCACACACGCGTCATGATCGCACATGCGTCACGATCAGACATGCACCATGGTCGGTCAGAGAGCTTTCTCAGCCCTGCTTGGCTCCCTCCCCATTTGTTCTCACAGGAGTTTCTCCTAATATAAATTTCTTGCACAACGCTTGGTATCTGCTTTTTCAAAAGACCCAGAGTAAGACACATGCATATAAATGATACATAAAGATAATGTCTGATTATAATAAGCCATATCATGAATATGACAAGTTTTCAACAGAAGCCATGTTATTATTCAAGAAGCTGTCTTCATAGTAAACAATCAAAACTAGACTGTCCCTTGGGAATCTCAAAAATGCTATTCAAATTGGTCAATGAATATATCACTTTATACTTCTACCATACAGAAAAAATTGGACTTCCTCAAAGGAATCAGAACAGCTTTTTTAGTTTCTTTTATTTTCTGATTATAAAGTAAGCTTGCCATGTTTTGTTATTTACACCTGCTTTTGCACACATTCTTTCCTCTACCTGTAACATCCTCTCTCGTTTCTCCCCTTGTTTGTCTGACAACCTACTACAATTCAAGTTTTTGTCAGTCTCAGGGTAACCATGATTAATAAAAATTCTCCAACAGACACAAGCAAAAAGATACTTATTTGTTAATGGAAGTCAAAGGTTTAAGAACAAGTCTGTATGTGGTCAGAACTTCATGCAGAGGACACAGCAGAATGCTCCCAGTTGGAGGGACAATTCTACCAGCCCTCAGGTCCCCGTCAGAGCACACAACTGCTGGTGAAATTCCTTAAAATAGGATAAAGATCTAGAAAAGTCCTTTCTTCTATTTCTACCTTCTGTTCTCAAGGGCTCTACATACTTTCCCAGATACTTCCAAGTCTTTAGGCAGTTTTGGCTATTGCCTGCCTGCTTGCTTGGTGTAAGTAACTAAGCATTCCTGAGTGGTTACTGGAGAAAGGGTGAGTTCGTGTTCAATTTTCTGGGCAGACTATCCGCTAGCATTTTCATGTTCCAAGCTTTACGCTCTTGTATTTCTTCAGAATCCACTGTACACATCACTGCTACTGCCACATCTTCCCTGACTTCTCCAAAATGTTTGTATCCTTTGTTTCTCTTAGAAATGTCTTGATACTACCTCTATTATAGCACTTACCATAATGCATCAGACTCTGTTTATATATTAAACTATTTTACTAGGTTTTGAAGACTTAAGGGCCAGTCTTCATTAAAACATATGTGCTAATGATTTCTCTATCCACCCCCTCCATCTAGGCCTGTATTTGTCTGCAGATGGTCAGATTGAGCTGTCAAAAAGCTGGGACATTTTGATCATTCTTAATAAACTAGAATGATTAACTCTTATTTGAGATAGAGAAGTAAAAGCTTTTCCTAAGTAGTTTCAAGCTTGCATAGGAATGCTTTTGAAATACATTCAAGTAACTTTTACTAATTACATTCAACCCTTCCCTTACTGAGCATTCTGAATTGGCACCATGTTCCAGGCAATGACCTAAGTGTTGGGGTAGGAATATGACACCAGAGTATGATTCTGTCATTCAGGACTTTATTCTGATGGAGAAGACAAATATGTGAACAAATAAATTTTGAAAAATGAGTTCTGCTATCATAGAAACTTGCACGGAATTCTATGAAAATGCAATTTTGAGGGGCTGGAATAGGTTTAACATAGGAGATTCGGTGTGGAGACACTGCCACCTAAGAGGGCCTGGCGGAGTAGAGGCATAGTGAGCAGTGTCTGAAGCACAAGATGAATAGCAAGGAGGAGCAGCTAGTGAGGATGAAAAAATAATTGAAAAGAAGTAGGTCATACATGGCCTTAATCCCATGAAAACTTCTTTTAAAGTTAATGATGGTTAAGTTACCGCCTTGGAAGCAACGACTTGATTCTAAATGCAATGTAAGTAATTGAGACACTTGGACAAATAAGAATATACTTTTGGCAGTAGAATCAAGAGCATGTGTGGATCTTGTGGAAGTGGGGAGTGAGGTGGCAGGTAAGCTGTCCACATGGAAGCACAAGTCACTCGGCAGGACTTAGCCTGGAGAGGAAGGTACCGTGGAGACTTTTCAATAGTTAATTGTTGCTCCTGGGGAGTTCAGATGCTGTTAGATACCAATAAATCAAACAAGTTGAAAGAGATGCAGGATTATACATTGCTAAATGAGATGCTTTTGTTTTTTTCCTCACGTTTATTTAGGACCAATGGTCTGTAAATGACAGTGTGAGTAAAAATGGCGAAGGCAAACAATTCCCTTTCGAGGTCCTAGCGCATCAAGGCTGTTCAGAGTGAGAATACCAGGCACGGCATGTGTGCAGAAGTTGCTTCAATAAGGAGAATGGAGTTTCATTAGAGGCAAAAAGGGTAAAGAAAAATGCTGGCGGAAGTCTGTGGATGTAAGGAAATTTAAATAGCTCAAATAGCTGTCTATAAAAGTGAAATAACATCAAGGCACATGAGGTGATTTTCTGCCTATAAGTCCATCTGGCCATCTGATATTTTTCACATTTATCTTTAAGTGGGTCAAAGTCTATACTTACTTTTTTTTTTAATGTTCATAATGTACAGCTTTGACTTAGAAATAAGTAAGCAGCTCCTTGTACTGAATGCATTGGCTGTGAAAATGAATATACCATTCAAAAAAGCATTTTATCTGAAATCTTTCATATGGTGCCTTTTAATTGCCCTTTTATCTCTTGCTGATGATAAAGAAAATAGGTTGCCCATTTAGCATCTTATATGGCTACAGAATGGTAATTCTACAATGTCCTATGAAAAAATATATTCATTAAAGTCTAAATAACACCAGGGATTATTTTTCAGTTCTCCAATTCATAAATCTAAATGAACAAAAGATAACTGTATCGAATTAAAATATATCATTACTGGACAACGATTCAAAAGTAAAATTAAATTGATGGATCTAGGTAATGAATCAACTACTATAATCCATATGCTTGAATTTTTTACAGAATATTCAATTATCGTATATGAAGCACTGTTCTGAAAGAGATAAGCATTCTACTCTGATATAATAGATTAGAAACAAAAATCTTTTTTATAGTCATTCCTTTCTCTCATACATGAAATATATCCTTTCTAAAGTTTATGCTAGTAACTTTTGTTAGTGAGTACAAATATTGTTGATCACAGAGTATTTAACACACAGGCAGCTATGAAGGGAGCTCTCAGATGATGATAGAAATGAGGAAATGACTAGGCTTGTTTTCTACTGGAAATGATTTAAGTATTGAAAACACCAGAACATAGCATGATCCAATTATTATTAAACACACCTTATAATCAATATAACTTAATTGAGTCAATGTCCTGTAATATGCTATATTTTTGGAGATTAACAATGGACATATATCCAAAAATCTTCCATAAAACATGTTTCAGAAATATATCTGATCAAATAATAGTTTCAACATCTCTCCACAAAACAGAACAAGAAAAGGTTAGTAGTTAAACCAAGTACAGGCAAACTGTAAATAGAGGTCAGTGTGAGTATATGTGTGTTGGAGGAGTGAGTAGGGGTTGGGGGCTTGGAGTGCCATCAGCAGAACCAAGTGTTTAAAAACACTCAGACACAGCATTCAAACAAGACTATGTCCATATATATCCCCGTTCCAAAATTTAATAGCAGTGTGACATTGAGAAAGCCATTTAATTTCTCTGTGTCTCTCTTTCTTATTCATGAAATGGAACTAGTACAGTTGCTATGATTAATAATAGGTTAAAACATACAGAGGATAAAACATTGCCTTGCACAATTAAACATTAATGAAGATCAATTATTTGTGAAGTGATTTAAAATATATATGACAAGTGACAGGGCAAAGGCACCAATCCATTAGAACATGTGACAACCTGTGTACACCGCTTAATACAAGCCCTGATTATTTAATACACACACATCCATGCATATGTTAACTATATGTACATACAGGGTAAACTGAAACCAACTGACACTTTCAAATTTGTATTACTCAAAAATTAGGTTAGACATGCACTGAGTTGTAGAGATAGCCTTCTGTGCATCTAAGGATTGTGTCAGGAAAGTTCTCCAAGTAATGGCCAGAGTGAGTTGGCTCAGGTATATATTCTGTAAGTGATTGAAGATTATTGCCATGTTCAGAAGCTGCAGGTCCTGACAGATACAGATAATGTCAAACAGTACGATAACTGCTCATATTATTAGTCTTGGAGAAGAATAAGATGACTCTGCAAGTCATCTCACAATGATAAGGTTACTTTTTCTTTTATTTTTCCTTTTTAAGTAGAAAAAAAGAATAGCTAAATATTCCAGAGGAAGCACTGAAAACAAGCATGTCATTATTGAACGTGTAAGTGATTCACCAACATACAGATCTTTGCTCCATCCATTTTCTTGCAGAGAACACAGTGAGAGCGACTGCATATCTGGACGTCTTGATAACGTATTTGTTTTCTTTCTCCCTCCACCTACAGAAAGTCTCTGATGACCTCATTTTCCAACAGAATGGGGTTCTGTCTTGTTTTCCTCATGCTGTTCTGAGTTTTCTAATGAACATCTTCTGTGCTGGTGATTTATTCATTTTGTTCAAAACACTGACCTCCTTCTGGACCTGCCAGATATCATATCTTCTTGCTTTTACCATATTTTCCTTTCAGCCTTGAGGAAATAAAGGTCTCTATCATGTCTGTGATTTCAACCATTAATGGTGTTTTATTTTCAGGGTTCTGAGATGACTTACACTATAGGATTGATGTTTACAGTGGTGCACATTGATCATAACAGAAATAGCTGTGAGAAACTATTTTTTAATTTGTCTTGGGTATATACTGATATTCCTAGTAAACTGAGTAATACATTTTGAGAGTGTTCAAGCATTTACCTGCTTGATATTAATTAGGTAATAAGCATACAGATTTATCATTGACTACTTTGATAGTGACATTTCAAAAAATTCTCCAGTAATCCATTTGACAGGTATTTATTTAGAATTCTTCCAAGTCATCTTTGTTACAGAATGTTTTTTCTCTAAAGTTTTCTGGCTAAAGATAAGGTCCTCAACAGAGCTCATCACAGGAGTTGTGTGAAGCATCATTGCTCAAGATTGACCAAAAATCTATTGGTTTTGAGCCTCCTCCTATATCCTGTTTGCTGAAGAATATGACTTGATCTCTGTACAGAACCAATATTAAAATTTCAAATTAAAATAAACAAGACTTCCCGAGTTTTATAAGTTCTTTAGTAAATACACCATATGTCAACTGCAGATGGCTTTGTTCTTCTTTGTGTTACAATCTCATAAATTCCATCTTTAAAAAGAATTACACTTTTTGGAAAAATATTAGTCACGTAGTGAGTAGGGTTCTACCTTACTTATAAACCTTACTAATTATTCAACATTCCTGTCAATAAGTTGATACTAAATTGAAACTGAGAAGCCTAGTGAAATATGCACTCCAATATACATTGTTTTGAACTAGAAAAAAAATTCACAGAGTAAATGTCTCTAGAGCATTTTCAGAATGGCACGAAAGACTTAATCTCAAATGAACAATCTAGGAGATTTATAATGAAATCTACCAGAGAGAGAGAGAAAAAAATAGTCTTTAAACCACAGAAGAATTACAATATTCTCAGGGTTCAAGGTCTTGTTCAATCACAAGTTTCAATCAAATCCTAAATGACATGTTTCCCTTGGAGGAAAGTCCTAGTGAGTTTTCTCTTCTTAGCACTTAGAGAAGATGTGGATTTGGGCAAGCTGTAGAGATGGATGCCCAGATTGAATAAGCAAATAGTCCCATCTATAACTGTCGTAACTTAAGGATCTCTGAGAAAACTTCTGCAGATGGCAATCTCATAGGTTCGGTGTTACCCTGAGGTGACTCAAGTCATCGAAATATCTTGAACTGGGCTGTCTCCATACCATGTTACACAAGTGGTTGATAAGTGGTAACTCTCTGTCTCCACAGCGCCTAAGGCCACGGGGAAGTTTTCAGCAAACTACAAACTGGGACTTAGCTCAGAGTCCTTTTTTCTTTTATGTGGAAACACTATGCCAGATAGACACTCAGAGAAACATTACTAAGTGCAGTATTTTTTAACAAATATTTACTGAGTGTTAATTGTGTAACTGCTATAGGAGATGCTATGACAAAGAAAAATTAATCATCCCAACGGAAAATGAAAATAGCATTTGTTAATCACGTATTGTGTGCCAGGAACTGTACAAGGTCCTGCAATCAACCAAAATAGTGTGAAGCGAGTAATATGTACATTTTAGACATAAGGAAACCCAATCTCAGACTCTTTCATTTTATAACAAGATATCCAATTCAAACGTTTTTAAACAACAAAAAAATGGAGAGCTCATACAGAGGAAATTCTAAAACCAGCTAATTATAGCTGAAATTTTCTCTACAGTAATGTAACAATAACTCATTTTTTTCCCTTAATCTATTGGCTCTGCCATCTCCTGTCTTGGTTTCAGATCTGAGCTTCATGTGGTGTGAAAATTACTACTGTAGCACTAGAGCCTCTAGACAAACTACACAAAAATCAGAAGTCTCCTTCTCAAAAGCCCCAGCAAAATGCTTATCATAGGGGTTCTAAGTGGGTTACACGTCCATGTTTGAACTAATGATTGTGGTCAGAGAGAATTCGGGGATCTATTTGTCTAAGCCTTTTCAGGTATTCCACCTTGACAGATAGTAAGTGAAAAAACTTATGCGAAAGTCTGTATCTAAGAAGAGGGCAGGGTGAACCGCTAGCAGACAAATTAATGTGCTTGGAATCACAGTGTAGTAAGTGTGATTCACTAAATTTGAAACTATGTCCTTACAATTCCAAAGTATGAGTTCTTTTTAAAAGATAATTTTTAATTTTAATTAACTATACACACACACACACACACACACATATATATATATTGCACTATAGGAAAATAAAGCAAAACATATCCTCAATTTCCTGTTGGAACCTGGAATACTGTCTGGCATACAAATAGTTGATGTTTAATACAACTGTATGGAATAAACAAATAAAATATACTAACACTTGATGTGAGGTTGAATGCCCTTGACAAGAAGTAAATTCTGAGGAGCGTGCTATCATTAAATGACAAAGGAATAGAAAAAGTTGCATGAATTAGAGAGTGTTTGAGTTTGGCCAGGAGATTGATACAAATTGAGAGGGTCTAAATCAGAGTCAGAAAGAGTACTTTAGACAACATGAATAGTTAGGTGGAAACTGAAAAGTACAGATCTTTCTCAACTTACAGTGGGGTTATGTAGGTAAATAATACAAGTCAAAATGCACTGAATACACCTAACCTACCGAACAGCATAGCTTAGCCTAGCCAACCTTGAATGGGCTCAGAACGCTTACCTCAGCCTACAGTTGGGCAAAATCATCTAACACAGAACGTATTTTATAATAAAGTGTTGAACATCTCCTGTAATTAACTGAATACTATACTGAACATGAAAGAGAGAATGGTTGTCTGGGTGCAGAATGGTTGTGAGTGTATCGGTTGTTTACCCTCAGTAATGGTGGGGGTGAACTGGGAGCTCCAGCATCACAAGAGAGGATCCCACTGTGTATCACCAGCCTGGGAAAAGATCCACATTCGAACTACGGTTTCTACTGAATTCCTATCACTTTCACTCCATCTGAAGTCAAAAAATCGTAAGTCAAACATTCATAAGTTAGTCTGGATAGGGGTTACTCAGGTTCCCATTGGCTGGACCATAGGATGTCTTAGGATCAGCCTTAGGAGCTAAGCGTCCTGAAGGAGGTGGTTCAGCACAGCCTGGACTTAATCTATATGCAATAGAAAATACGTTAAGGTTGTTTTTTTCTTTCCAATGCAGAGTTGTATCAACACAGTCCTAAAGTTAGGAAAAAGAATCCAGTGGTTCCCTGGTGAATGGGAGTATGGAAAAAATAAGAAGTATGGAGAAATAGTAAAGGGTTAGTTGCATTAGCAAGATGAGAGGTGAGAGGGATCGACTTAGGGCTGTGTCTAGAGAATGGAGAAGAACAGACTAATAAAGAGACATTACAAGTTAGACAAGAGCAAAGAACAAAAAACGAGTGCAGGGTCTGTTAGGACTGTAGACAAACCATATTTTTCTCTGTCCTCTCAGAAATCATTTACCTTTTCTTTTTCATACTCATAGCCTAGTTTATTTCCTTGTTTAACAGAACTTACACTTCCTTACTCCATTTAAATATCTAATAAATTAAATGACTTGTATATTTGTTTCTGATCTTTTGAAAAGGTGCACAAAATTTTAATGTGATATATATCAATATCATCATGAATGACTTCAAACTTAGATTAAATCAGTTATGAAAAACAAGTATCTATGTCTAATTTGGTATCTTACAAAAATAAGGACAGATGTAAAAGTAATCTTGCAGTGGCTCTAAAGGATTCTGGTAATGGAACTAGTAGAAACATAATATATTTAGCTGGTCCTCTTATTTATCATTTGTTGGCCTTAAAAAAACTTTTTTTATTAAATTTTAATTTTATATTGGACTGTAGTTGATTTACAATGTTGTGTTAGTGGAGAATCAAACTAATCTGAATGATATTAAATACTGTGGTCCCAAGGGGCTAAAGAACTAGTTTCCAGCCTAAGTCTGTGTGAAACTCAAGGACAAGTGAAAAATGATGAAAATCCAAAACGTCAAGGGGACTCCAATTAAGGAGATTATAACACATTTTTTAAAAGGTGGCTTTGAGAGAAGACTTGAAGGGTTGTTAGGTGAACAAGGAAGAAACCAGACATTCTGCAAATAAATGCAGATTGGCAAGAAATGTGTAGGTCTGTAGTGAGGAGCCACGTTTTGCTGTAGCAGAGGTACATAGAAGCGAGAGACGGGAATGTTTTAAAGGTGACATTAAGATAATTTGTAGAGCACACTCGTTGTTAGGTTTTACCCCGAAAGTGAAAAAAGGACTTGAATACTATGATGTACTGAGCACTAAGGCACTGAATTTAGACAGAACTGAGTTTATAGCTGGTTCCAACACTTATTAGTTAAGTGATTCACCATATGTAGAATAGGGATAAAAATTTATGCAGCTGTTAGTTTTAAATGCGGCAGTGCATAAAAATTCTTAGCTCACTGTCTGGTAGAGTGTAAATGCCCAGTGTTTCTTAATTACTATTAGCATATTGTAAAATAACCATAGTAATAAGAACAAAAACTACATACAACTAAGCGATACAACCTGAAGAGATGTATATGATATAGCAACTCAGACTTGACTTCAGAAAATCAGACTGTAGCTTCTACATTAAAAAAAAATTATAGGGGAACACTTTAAATGACTATTGTATGTAGGACAATAGGAAAGTTAGACATCACTGACGAAACTGTTAGTATGAATAAATGGTAGTGAATTTACTGCATTTCCAGAAATTTTCTCATACCTGGTCCACTTTTCCTTAACATTCTCATCCCTTTATTTCTTGCTAAAATTTGAACTCTTGATTTATTTCTGTGCATGTCTTAGGAAATCTTCTGGAGTTTATCAAAATAAAAAGAGTGAATATTTTAAAGTTATTTATATTGTAGTCTTACAAGAAAAACTTAAGGTTACTGTTTATATTTCACTTGTATAAATGAATTCCCTGGTGAATTTGAAATTTTAATAATGCATTTATGAATCAGAAGAATAAATACAATTTATCTCCCTCCTGTAAATCCAAATATTATGGTGGTTCAAAAAGTGTTTTCAAGTGCTTTGAAATTTTAAAAGATGGTAAAATGGATCACTTTGAAATTAAATAAGTGGTAGAAGTACCAAAAGGGTTATCAATATATCTTTTTTTTTAACGTATTTATTGGAGTATAATTGCTTTACAATGGTGTGTTTGTTGGCAGGGCACCGATTGGGTTCAGGATATAAAAAATGTATTAAATAGGTTAATGTAACTCTAGTTTCATGAGGTCACTGATAATGATGATACCCATAGAGTATATTTCTTAATTCACAGAACATAAAATTATAAAAATAATATACATCTCAGATAACTGTTGGAAAATGGTTTATGTTCCACTCTATTTCTATTTATTAAAAAGTCATTTGTGTCCAACAAAATCTCTTTGAATTAGATTTCATTATTTCCCAGTGTGAATAAAAATTTGGATGGAAGTAGAAGTTTTTTTATGTCAAAAAATGGCAAGCAAGTTAAGGCTTATGCAAGAAATCAGGAAGGCGTATTCAGTCAATATTAAGATACATGTATCTATGATCTATTAAAATATTTCTTAACATTATCTTTCTACATAAACTAATAATTTATGTTCAAGCCATTGTCATGTATCAATTAAATGAGTGTGGCCAAGCTTTTTTTTAATTAAAAATTATTCACGGTTCAAATTACTCTGTATATTTGATATAAATACAACAAAGTTTTTAAGCAGAATTTAAATAATGTATACTTTAATTAAAAACAAAAGCAATGTTTCCTTTCACTCAAATTGATGAATAATCTTGATTTACATTATTAACGAAAAAAATCTAGGTTATTTTAGGATTTTCTTGGCTTAGTTACCTAAATCACCAGCTACTTCCATAGCATATGCAAACTCTGATTCCCTTTTGTTTCAAAGAAACTAAAAGGTATATTTATGTATGCAAAATTACATAAGCATAAAAATAAGTGTCTACATCATGGCAAAAAATGAATTACTATAATTTTACAGTGTTTTTCTTAAAAATCAGTTGTCAATATAGAAAAAAATCTATATATTTCATTATTCCCTCCCCCTTCGAAAAAGAAAAAAAGGAAAGAAAGGTAACGTCTCCACAGTACTGGAAAAAATTCAGCTAACCTCAGCCTAAACAAATACAGAGGAGATTTTAAGCATACCTAACCCAACAAGTAGTTTTAAGAGTTATTTAAGGCAACTATCACTTTTATTTCCCCTGAAGCTATTTCTATTCATTTTGTGAAGTCTGTATACCCTATATCACACTGGTGTAAACACCGAAGGATAAAACCCTGGCACTGGATGTCTGTTCCTTAGCATTCTTAATATACTCATGGGGTTATGGTGAATATGTCTACTCATGACATGACAGATTAGACTTAATAGGAGATTTCTCCGTATATATACTAATTTGGTAGGTTTCTCCACTACAGTTAAATGTAAAGGCTCTCTGACATCCTTTTCATGTACTTCAGTTTTGCTTGAACCATATCTTAAAGAACTTTAAAACCTGACATGTTGTTGCATAATCATTTTTCAAGAGATAGAACACTAACATAACAAGTGAGCATCCTTAATTTGAAGGAAAAAAAAAGGAATCCATTTGTCTACTTATTCTTTGATTGACCCACACTAATCAATTTCTTTTTCCTACATGGGTAGCCATAGTGAGGCTACAGCTACAGATTTACAACTAAATTAAAATGGTACAAAATATTAACTCAGGCGGATTCACAAGGAATAGTTTTTACAACCTCAAATTGCTGTAAAGACAGAGAATATCAGTGCCCCTAATGCTGTCCATCTAAAGAACCCTCACAACTACCACTAATTTTACATTTAAAATAACTTTGCTAGGGACTTCCCTGGCAGTCCAGTGGTTAAGACTCCACGCTTCCACTGCAGGGAGCGCAGGTTCAATCCCTGGTTGGGGAACTAAGATCCCACATGCCATGCAGCGAAGCCAAAAAGAAAAAATAAAGTAAAATAAATTAACTTGCTTATATGGCAAGAAAAAAGAAAAGGATATGATGTATATATGAAATGAGCATTTTAGCCACATTCACAGAAACTTCCTGAAATGTTCTACTGACTTCTATCATTAATTTACATATGTGTTCTCAAAGATAAAATTATTTATTTAATAGCATTGCTTTGTAGAGCTACAGTAGGAGTCTTTCATTCAGAAGGGAGGTTTTTTTGGTATGATACTTGTATTTAAAATTTTAACATTTTAATAAAACATTTCTTCAAGAAAACTTCATGAATTCATAAAATTAAATGCTATGGTAAAAAATATCTTCTTCCTCCAACAGAAAAATAATATATCCACTTAAAAATAGAAAGAATTAGAAAGCTCAATATGCATTATTGTTTTCTACACACATTTTATGAGAACTAATATTGCTTTATCTGCTTGGTTCAAAATATCGCAGTGTAATCTATTGCATATACATATGAAATAGGTCCTGGCAATGTGCACATTAGATTCACATAAGAAATTCTTTAAGTTCTCAGGATGAGCTCTGCCCACCTCTTGTGAAGTAGTGCATTGTATCATAACTTTTGATGTATTTCTTCATGCAACTTAATTGTTATCTTAGTCTGTTTTTACTACTAAACAGAAAAACCCAAGTAATTTAGGTGGTCATATTGTTTACGTGTTTAGGGTAAAATAAGTTTGATTTACCATTTTCAGCAAAATCCCAAATCATATGTGATAAGAGGGGAAAAAAGTATGTGGAAATGTGCTATGTATACACCACAGCTGTCTCCTAAGGAGAAGGCTGCCCTGTGTTTTACTGAACACTTTGGTGAGTTAGCTTAAGGACCTCTGAGGGCAGAAGCAAGAGCTATTTTACTTTGCATAATAAAACTCAGGAGGCAGATCTGCAATGTAAAGTGTTTCTAAATTACATGTTATTAGTGCTCCATTGATTTCTTCAGTGAGAAATGCCATAGAATGAATCTAGTTAGAGGCTTTTATTAAATCCTAGAGCTTGGAGTCTACTAATAATACCTGTACAAACTTTTTATTTTAAAAATATAATGAAATCCTTATATTTCAAACACAGCTTGCTTTTAAATCCACCCTTATTTCCCATACAACAAAAATATCACATAGCTAATATGGGATAGTAATCTGACCAAGTGAACATTCTGTCAAAAGAGGGGCTAGCATACTTGATTCATCCACTTTGGGCTCTTTCCTTACTAGGCTCATATAGAGCCTGTTCATACTGGGCAGAGACCAAGTGGGGAATCAGACGAGATTCTCTAACTCAAGAAATAATGAAGATAACAAACTGAACACACACACACAACACTAGGCTACAAGCAGTCGGTGATTCTCTGTCTAAGCATTTTACACTCCATGTGTGGGCTGTACCAATATGCTAAAGAAGGTGGGAAGTACTGCTTAAGATAAAAGCAAATCCAGTAACCATAATGAAAAAAGAAGAATGGCATGACAGGTCAAAGCTTGAAAAGTATAACGTGTTTACTTCTTTAGAAATAAGATGAAGAAAGTTAGCACGTGTTATGTAGAAGAAGCTTTGCATCCTTTAAGAATGGTGGAGGGTTTGCTGACGATGAATTGCATATGCATGTGCATACACACTCTTAAAAGTATATAACTTCTTTAATAAACAATCTATGACTGTCTTGTTTTTTAAGATAGTGCACTAGGCTCTGAGAATTTAGGGAACTGAGAGGTCCTGACAGTCTAGAGTTTGTGTTTTCGTAGAGTGGAGAGGGAAGGAAGAAGCTCAGAGAAACTGGAAAAGCAAAGGTCATGGTTTCAGGATTTATACGTGCTTCAGATATTCACTATTTAAGAGCACAGCTAGATAGAAAAAGTTCCAACTCCTGGGATATTTAAACCCTATTTGTTTTTTAGTTTATTTCTCTGAGGTAGGAATTAGCATATAAGCATGAAGGGAGCAAAAAAATAATTGAATCTCACTGAATTGTGACGTTGCCAGATCGTTATCTAGGAACCGTGTTTGGAAACAATTTTTTTTTTTTGGAAACAATTTTAATTGCTGCTCATCATCCTGATAATATACTTTTCCTAAAAAGACGTGAAACAACTCATATTTTCAATTTCTGATGTGTTTGGGCTTCAATGTAACCAGATAATTTTAGTGCTTCATCCACCTGGCCTGTCCATGAATCAAGTCACAAGTGTAGAGTTGTCTTGATATATGGCCAGCCATATATGTAATTTTGCTTTAACAGATTTGATAAATTATGAGGGAGAACGATATACTTTACTAACTTTCACTTTCACAGAATGTTTATTTTTTCCCTTAGAGAAGCTTTAAGGAAACATATATCAAACCCAATCCCTTCTTAATCATTTTCTTACTATAACTTATAAAGAAAAAGGAGTGCTAGAGACCTCTCTCCAGACTACCACAGTGCCCGCTATGCGTTATTTCCTCTTTCTTCACCCCTTGAGTGGCAACATAGCCATTGGCTGTGCAGGGATTATGGCAGATCTGACCCTGGATAATCCCTTAGCCACTTACCGCCGTATTTGATTGCAATCACTCATGGACATTTAAGGGTCCTAAAAGAGTGACTCCAGTTACCACCTTCGTGTTTTCCAGCCCACCCACATTGAAGAATAACACTGAGGTCCACTTTCCATAAGATTCCTGAACTATCCAATCTGAGACATTCACTGGAACCAACTTCACCTCAGGGTATGTGCTAGGGAAGAGAGGAGTATATCAGGAAGAAACTCTTGGAACATTATTTGTTTGCTTATTTGTTTGTTTTGGTTAGCAAGTCGAGTTCAGAAGAAATCAGAGCGTGGAAACTGACATTTTCAGATTTTTATAGCAGTGCCTGTTGCTTTCAAGGTCTCCCTGTCACACTGTGATTTACAGATACACTCTATTCATCTTATTGTTTATCATGTAATCACTGATTGAAACACACACACGCACACCGTCCCGACTGTAACCATTACTTTTAAGACACTATGCAGTCAACCAATCACCCCTAAAGAAAAATGACAATAATAAAAATATCATTTTCCCAACTGCTCCATTTTCCTCTCAAGAAAAAGGAGTACTTTAAAGGTAGATTTCTAGAGAAATGTAACCCAAAGGAACAGGAGAAGTAGTTGGAAATTCTAGACAATAAGATCAAATGTGGTGTCGGGGGTGATTTCAAGGGTAGGCAAGCCTTTCAAAACATCTCGGATAGCAATAATGTTACCTAAGTTGCTACCTTCCCTTTCTATATATAGAACTAGTCCTGGGGTAGGGAGTAAATCAGAAATGATTGCCTTCTTGTATTTACTATAAGCATCCTCTGTGCCAATTTACACTGACCTGCTTGAACTGGATGAGATTAAACTCCAGTTGCACTCCAATTTGAAAGTGGGCAAGAGATGGGAGAGGTGTGATTTACAGATGCTACGAGGGTCAGACTGTAAATACATCTTTTTACATCAACTGACACCTGTTTTCAATTGTATCAAAGGTATTGTTTTAGTCAGTGAAAATTTTAAGGAATTTCTATTTATAGCCCTAACTAGCCCAAATGTTAGCTATGCCCTTGTATTTAGGTAAAAATATCTTGACGGTAATATTTTTTCTTTCCTTTCAGCTATTTTTATTCATGACAACTCGAAACCTCTAAGAAAAACTTCTGCTAACTTTTGGATTTGTTGTAGCATTACTTCGTGGCCTTCTTAGTGTCTTGCACTAAGCTTTGTCAAATTTCCCTGCTCTGAACCACATTGCCTCCTTCTAGTTCTTGCTTTCAGCCCCCCTACTACCAAAAATAAACCATTTGTGGGAGAATTATCTAAGATTTTTTGAGGGAGATCCAGTGGAATTGTTTCTTCACTCATTGCTTGACTACCTGCTACCCATGTTTCTCTTCCTATTCTGTCGATTTTCCTCACCGCTCCAATCTTCATACAAAAATTAAAAAAAAATATGGTAACATGATAAATTACTGCCAAACCTATTGTTTTTCACTTCTTATAGGCAAATTCTAGTAGCACCGGCACAGAAAGTTGTAATCTTTACGTATATTACAAGAAACTGACATTTAAATTTTTCTCTCTTCAAAATGGTGCCAAAAATAAAACACAATCTATTGGTAAATGTCCGTTCTTTTTGAGATTTGATCTTTAACCCAACCATTGTAACACCACCATTTTTCTGAAAAAAATAAACTTATTTTTAAATTATTTTTTAATTTCTGGCTAATTAAAAAATTGATAACAAAAACCATTAAATTCCCATGCACTGGCCATATCATAAAAATTTTAAGAGTAGTAGAACTATAATATTATTCAAATATATCTATGTACATGTAATGATATAATAACTTAATTCTTTGGATTCAAATTATGAGTAAAATAATGAAACATGTTGCTTTACATTTGTAGAGCACTTCTGATTAAAAAGATAATGAATTATTTCAATTTCTATGACATTAAATAGATATCATTGACTCTTCTGAGAATTACACATGCATTTTTATTTTTAATAGTCTCTTTTAATCTTACCTATCTGGATATTTTTGTACACAGAAGAAGATAAAATTATAAATTAAAATTCTTCATATAAGAAATTAATATTTCTCAGGTCATTATAAAACACTCCTTTTGTAATGCATAATCTCTTCAACTTTAGAACTATGATTCATGGTTCATTAATGACTTGTTGAAATTTAAGATTTTTTCAAGAAAATTTTCTCTTAACTGCCAGTCTGAAAAATGTCCATTTAGGATACATTGCCAGTAAACTGGATGCACGAGTTATTAATGTGAAAAGTACATCAGTTATTATATATTCAATGACTTATTTTAGTTAAAAAAACGTAAGATATAAAATGTTTTATTCTTACTTAAAAGCAATAAGGCATATAATTGTACAGTGATTTAAATCAATGTATTTCAATAAGCATCAGAAAACCATTTTGTGTTATTAACTAAATTTCAAGTAATTTATATTTTCTCTAAATATTTAGGGGGTGGATTAGCCAACTCACACTCAGATATATTAAAAATATCTAATATGGAGTTTTAATAACCTTTTAAAAATGAACTCTGAGTCAGTAAGTATTAATCAGTCCCTTTCAGAAGCTCAGGAACTATGGGGGAGACAGGAGTGTAATATACCCTCTCTCATCTGCCAGGAAGTTTAGTTTAAACTAAACTGTATTCACAGTTGGAGCTAATAGACACCAGGCTTAAAGAATGGTTGCATGCTGGTCTCGAGATTTTCTGCACCATCTCTGGGCAAGCGTTCATATTCAAGAAAGAGACAAGGATGCCAGCTCGGTTCATTAGCCAGAGCTCAACACTTTAGAGACCATTTTGATTTAGATCAAACTTAGGTTGCATTGGTGTGTCTGGTTGAGCTCAGCCTAGGGCTCAGGTAATCTTCTGTTGTCTAAAGAGAAGGAATGTGTAAATAACAATAAAACCCAAAGAAGTTATTTTCATTAATAAGCTCTTATGCTATAGTATAAAATAGAAATAATGGTATGTGGCCTGGACTGTGTCAGGTGGAATGGGATGGAATTCAGCTGAGGAGCTCAATGAATGGGTGGTACCAGGCCAACATTCTCAGGCATTTTTAAAGTGAAAATTAATCTCCTGAAATTCAAATTCCTCAGGACACTCAGAAAGGTACCTACATTAGGCTCTGAAGAATTTCTACAGTGCTGAGAACTTCAAACTGTCTTAAAAAGTGAAATAATGATTCACATTATTTTAAAATAATGATTTAAAAATAAAATCCAAATAATGATTGATTAGTTTTTTTAAGCTACAAGTTTATCTTTTAGTATAGATGTGAAGTAATTTTGTTTCTCTTAAATTCTTCAGTTTTGATTTACATTACAGACTAAACAAACCTGAAAATTATAGATAACAGAAAAAAAAAAAAAAGAAACCAAGCAGAGAAAAAAGAAAACTTTTAGCAAAACTGTAGCTAATTGCAGGGTAGCCCTTCCTCCAGTGTAGATTATGAGTAGTTTCGACACTACTATTATGGGCAGCTTAATTTTCAAACATTATGTTACTGCAGTCCCTAGAAAGAAATGAAGTAAGCTGACTTAAGTCACATTTGCCAACGGCAAATGGTGCTGCTGGGGCATTCAGGCTGAGATCTGTCTGACGGGAGATGCAAGACCTTCTTCCTATTTACTGCTTCCATACACACCATTCCTGTGTGCTTGATGCCGTGCTGGCGGCCTGTCAGATCTTGTGTTAGACGCTGAGAAATCAGGTACATAAGAAATACCTTCTTCCCTCAATGCTATGTAGTCTGGTTTAGGAAAGAGTGTAACACTTCCTTCTTTATTTCCATTCTTGCGAGAAACATGAATTAAGTGCCTACCAGTTTTGAGGCACTAAGGATATAAAATCCTGACTCATGTCCAGAAGTTTTTCAGACACAGGAGATATAAATTATTTGAAATGAGAGAGTAGCAATCTGAGAGAAATGCAGATTAGTGTGATGAGGGGTCAGAGGAAGAAAACTAATATTAATTAAATGCATATTATGTGTCAGACCTTCTGCCTGGCCTGGAATATACACTCAACACAACAGTCAGAAAACAGTCCCAAATTCTGTTAAAGACAATTCTTAAGAAGAGCAACCTCAGGACACAAGCCACATTTAGGTAGGAAAAAATGTTCCATGAATTGGTAAGAGAAAAGACCATATCTATCCTTCAGGTTTTCCTAATGTGGAAAAGATCCCCATTATGTTAAAAATACTTTTCACATTTAACAGTTTCGTTTTGGAAACGCGTGCTAATTTTTACTCTTACTTTTCACTTTAGCAGTAGGGATAATTACTGTGAAATAGGATTTATGATGACCATTCACATTCATTAAAATGGGATTCTATATGCTGGTAGAATTGCTATAATTTAATATAGGATTCTGACAAGTATTGGCAAAACACCTATGCATTTGACTCTATATCCCTAAAAGAAATAAAGACATTTAAAAATATCCTCAAGCATACTTTTCAGTGTTTCTCACAATATATAGAAATAACTGAAATAAAATTTTGCCTTATATGTGTTCACATTATTTGCATGTTCCTCTAATTATTATTATCTCCAACTTCAGCTCTGTAGTAATCATTTCGACCCTCAAGAGATGTTATGTTCTGACAGCATATTATACAATACATACAAGCCCAGAATCCCACATGGTACTCACTGCATCCAGACAAAGTTGAACTCCTGCCTCTAGTAGCGAACTTACCTTAATGATCCAATATACTTGTTACAGGGGAAAAGACATACCCCAGATGGTACACTATTAACCGTATGTGTCATAGATACAGGAGTTTTGACCCAAAGAATTGTGTTAACAGTGCATTTAAAAAAAAATAAGCAAAGTTGATAACAGTATATTAAATACAGTAATAGGGAATAGGAGAATGAGATAAATAAAAGCAAATGTTACATATTAAATTATTTACCAGTAATAATTTATCAGTAACTTGAAAATAACAAAAAGATATTTATTAAACATATCACTCAATGTCAATTAAATAAAATTTTATCCTCAACAGATAAGTATAAGAACATTATATATTTTTTAGATATTACCTCAAGAGGGGCCATTTTCAGTTTCTCTGCTGATTTCTTCAGTCTCTCAACTCTTGCACTCAGACCTAAAGATTATTACTTTAACGCAAATGCAAATACTTTTCAAATATGCTTCATTTTCAATAAGTTCTACTTATTTTCCATAAAAACATTGTGACAGTATAATTTTTAATCACTTCATTGCTGAGCACATAATAGGTATTCTGAAAATAATAATCAGTTGCTTGACAAATATATTAAACTCTTTGAAAACATATACTTGGCTGTCCAAAGTTTCTATATCATAACTTGACTGTGAGCCCCAATTCTAATTTATGAATTTCCCTTTTTATGTTTGCAAGTTGAATTTTTCACTCTTTCAGAATTCTTACAACTCCAACTTTTAGACAAGAAAATTTTCACGTTAATTCAAGAGAAACAAATATACACAAGAACCAAATAATGGCTCATATAACATATCTGAAGCAGTTTCCTCCCATCCAAATCCCCTTGAAATAGAGAATAAAATATTAGTTTGGTTCAGATTCACGAACACTGCTAAGCAATACTTTAAATACTTAAATAAAGTATCAAGAGACATAGTATTAGAAATTGTGAATATCTAAAGTCTCCCCCTGTTAAGTATTTAAACCACTTCTGTGAACCTTTAGAGTGATGTCATTAGGAGTTATTATTTTTTACCTCTTGTGAACACACAGAGAGATATAACACGCCCATTTTCTCAAAGTACAGACCTCACACATTTCATTTCAACTTACTATACGCCCTGATACAATGTTATATTCATTTCTATATGGGCAAAACAATACAAGAATGTTCTTATAACATGTTGAATAGATGTTGATGTGAGTGGCCCTCTTCTCTGAAAGGAACTCAGGCCAAGTTCGAACATTTTGCAAAAGCCTAATCCGAAGACCTTAAGAGCAATTTGCCAAAATATTAACCGTAAGATTGATTTAAAAATGCAAGCATACCTTTATAGATTCACTTCTCAATTACACATAAAAGGGAAGAGAAGACAGGAAATTCATCACTGATGTTGCTCAATAAAAGTTCATCAAGCAGACGAGACAGAGCTCCAGAACAATTATGTGTGTATCTGTGGTATAACTGAATTTTTCTGTTGGTGATTTCCCGTGGCTTTCTACCAAGATTAGAGAGAAATCTACAAGCCAATGCTCGTCCGCGCACTCACCTCACGTGGGTGATGAGGAGGGAGGCGGTGGGGATGAAGAAGTCGTCCGCTCGGTCGAACTGCTTTCCCACGGGCTGGGTGTGGATGGTGTGATGTGGCGCGTCCCCGCTGGCCAGGGTTATCACCTAAACACAGCACCACATTTAGATCTTGGCCGTGCAGGCCCTTAATGGGATCAGAGATGAAATAAATCTCTGGCGGTTGTTTGCACAGGCTCTTTGTTTTCAACCTCAAAATTAGTACATTGTTAAGCAAATTGCAATTCTGCATTTGCTTATTTTCAGTGTAAAAGTTTCTAAAAGAAAAAAAATGGGAAACATCTTTTTCTTGAACAATTTCTGCCTAAAAGATAAAATAATATACATATAGGTAACTTCTGCATTATAAAAATGTTATTGCTATAATAAGAGATACGAAAGCAAGCGTACACATGACGTAAATGAGATGCTGGCTTTCTTTTCTTTCTTCCTTCTTCCCTCCCTCTCTTCCTCTCTCTCCCCCTTCCTTCCTTCTTTCCTTCCGTCCTTCCAACCATCCTTC
Organism: Orcinus orca; assembly: GCF_937001465.1. NCBI lineage: Eukaryota > Metazoa > Chordata > Mammalia > Artiodactyla > Delphinidae > Orcinus > Orcinus orca. The sequence continues at coordinate 6,258,915 of NC_064562.1, forward strand.
ACAACTTGATTGAGGAATAAATGATATATTAAAAAAAAACCCTCCCCCTCCTATACAACAGAGTTGTAAACATAGGACAGAAAACTCTAAAATATATCATTTGAAATATTTTTGCTCTTAGAAATCTTAGAATAGATTTACATATTTTAAAAATTTCCCTTTTATAAATTGAAAACGATAAAGTTGAATAAGTTTTAATCAAAGAGGTCTCTTCTAACTATTCGTCATTAATTGGTTTTTAAAACTTTCATAGTTCATTAAAGAAAAGATCACTACATTTAAGCTCTTTTATCCCTTATATCCCATTTTGCATGAAATTCTATCAGTTCTTTCTTCTGATTTCTCATACCTTCACAGCTGTCCTATTGTCCCTGCTGCACAACCATTGTTCTGTGTTAGCTTTTTAAAGTATTTTCCTGCTTTTATTTTACCCCTTTTAAATCCTTTCTACATATGGGCACCAAATCAAACTTCTTAAACTTTTGACTGCCTAAGTTAAATAGACTATCTTCCCTCAAAACTGAGTGTCTTCCTTTGGTTTTTAGGACAGAAGGAGATAGCATTTTTAGTTTTAGATTTTTTTTTACCCTAAAAAGTTAATTTTTGTTTATTGCAATGAGCATAATTTCACTGAGTTACACTGGGAATTGCCAAGTTCAAGAAAATAGAGTAATTATTATAATAGTCAAGAAAGGCTCAGTCATGTTATAGTCACAAACCAAAACAAAGCAGAAACAAATCTTTACTTCTTTACTACTTACTTCTTTATTTTTTAATAATAAAGACTTTTGTTTCATACCTCTTACTTTCCTAGAGGGCTTTGGTAGGATATCTATTGTTTTTAGTGCTTTTAATTCCGATTTCCATGCGGAAAGAGCAGCTAACTACCTTGAATGTTTCCATTTATGAAAGACTTCTTTTGCCAAAACTAATCATATGGCCTCACCCAACCAAAAGAAGCCCCCCCCCACCATGTGCCCAGAGGAAGAGAGAACCAAAGTATGTGATAACGCTTTAAACGTACTCTACCTATTTTATTAATGAGTAACAGTGAGAAAGTCCTCACTGGATTTTAGCCATTCATAATTATGCCTGTAAGACCAAATTTTCTTCCCTTCAGATTGTATAGAGGTACATAATTCTCAAGCTGCATGTACATGTATTTGAAATTAATAATAATACTTAGACTGACAGCAGCAATAATAATACTTACTGAGAGCTTGCTATGGGCCAGGTAACACTTAAACAACACTGTAATGTGTGTATTGCATCCCAAACTTAATGACGCAAAAATACTTCACGCCACTGAATGCAGATTAACTGGAATTCTCTTCTGCGCTTGGCACCGTCCTAGGTTGTAAAAAATACAAAGCCACTTCCCCAGTTCCCCTCAGTCTGGACTTTGATGGGTTGAGGTCCTTCTCGTTGCTGGAATTGAGCAGGGAGTGGTGAATTGCCAGGTTCAGGACTGAGCTCACTGAAGGACACAGATTGATCTGTGATGTACCTCAATCAATAAGCCCAATCTTGCAACAATTCTGAACTCATTTCTAACAGCATCCTGCTGCTGGCCTGTCTTTATGTGATGCCTGCTGCAAACCCAGAGCTACCACCTCCCACTGTCACCCCATCTGGCTGGGTCCTACTTCCTGGCCAATGGAAGAACGCAAGGACTTTATTCCAAGCTGTTTCCTGGGGATATTTTCTTTTCTAATTGTTGTGCGTTTACAAGACATTACATACAGGTTGCAAAACTGTGCAGATGACAGACTAATGAGTTTTAGATTTTTACAGAATTTCTTAAGCTTTCATAAGACATAAGTGCTCTTTAAAAAGAAAAACATACTATGATAAATATTCAGACTTCATCTGAGAACACCAGATGGAAAATCACTGTCTTAAATACCTAAAATTATGACAGTTTATGGGTATTAATTAATTATAAATGTCACAGAAAATAAAACATATTGCTTTCATAATCAACAAAGATGTACAGATTTAATTATACTCAACAGGAAAACACAAAGGAGGGCTTTCAGATCCTTGATAAAATGTTTTGCACCTTCAAGGGTGAGAGGGTCCCATTATAAGATATAACACATTAGGGCTAAAAAGTTACTTCCTAGCCCTCAAGACCTGGCATCAATCTCTCTTTCCAGTCTAATCTTTCACCATCATGGCACAGGGACACTCTAGCAAAAATGAGAGCTTGACCATGTTTTTGGTTTCAGTTCAATTTCTCCAGAGGAAAATCTGTTCCCCTTTCAAACAAATTTCAAATCCCATTTCTCTCGAAGATATTTTCTGGTAATCCTGTTGGGAGACGATTATCCATAAATATCTTGACGTTTCCGCAGAGTCAAGTCTTTCTGAGCAAAAAGCACGCCACCTTGGTTAAAGGATGATCGTGCAGCAAAAATGCCTTTGGAAGCTAGAAATAGAGTATTTCTCCTGAGAGATTTAGAGACTTAATTTCTCTGAGCCAATTACTGAGGTGCCAGGGTACTGACCTTCCCCTCCTCTCCCTGGAGAAGATGTGCATGCTTTCCAGACTAATAATCTCTTCTCTCTCACATGAGACGGTGGGTTGAGGTGCCAGCAGCCTAAAATAACTTAGAGACACATGATTCCAGGCTCTTCCTGCAGTAGGACTCTGCTGGTCATGAAGGGTGACACTAGCCTCTCACCACATCACCCCATAGGGGTTGGGGCCAGAGAATAAATACTAACAGGCTGCATGGGTAAGAAACGGTCTGTTCTCTGATCCAGAGACCCTGTGCTTCCTGTCAGTCTGTCTATCATCTATGATCTATCTATCTATCTATCTCCTATTTATCATCTATCCATCTTATACATACATAAATACACACACACACTCTTCATGTAAATAAGTCTTGTTGTATGTCGTATTTTAAGAGTAATTCTCAGTCCTTACATTTTATTTTATATTTTCAGTTGTGAAACTAACCTTTCACTTCCACCCACCAAGTATTTTAAAAATTCACTAAATCTTATTAGCATAATTTTTATTAGACATTCAGAGAAAAAGAACCTGTTTTTAGATGGCTGGACAATGTGTGGGAAGTTTCTCATCAACTCTACAGATAGTCACTGTCAAAATGTGTATATATGTATATATACCTCTATCTGTCAGTTTCTCATGTAAACAATTTCAAAACATAAGCACATTTCACAAAAATGACAGTACATATTCCCAATTAGAAGTGAACCTGCACTCAGATAGTAAAGTACTATGTGTTTGGAGAACACTGGGGACCTGCTTTGAGACTCTGTCTAACTCTCCTGGTCTCTATCTCACAGGACCCACCCTCCAGGCCCCATTTAAAACAGATGGAAACAAGAAAATTCTCATGAAAATTCGAGGGAGGTAGGAAACGTAAATCATAATATTTTTTTCTTAATGGCTTCAGCTTTGTCATCGTAGGTTATTCTTTTTGCATATAAATCTAATGTTTGGAACGTCTGAACTAAAATATTTTCCAAGCAAAAAGGTACTTGAGAATCAACATTTTTTTCCCTTACTGTGAAGATCTAGGTGGAAGAATATCATCGTTAAATGGTTATGTGTCCAATTAGATATTGAAAGGTTTAAAGATCATTATTTTCTCAAATATACTGAAATGTACTTACCTGTAGTGTCGGAGAAGTCTTTCCCATGGTACCCCAGCTTAGCACCCAGACTTGATCATGTGATTTGTCGTAGTGTAATTTAACAGGGATGGGGTCTGTGCTTACTGCCTGTAATAGATAGAAGTTGAAAAAGTTTTCAGACCGAAATATTAGTTTAAAACTAGGCCAAAAATTATAGAAAAATCCAAGAGTTTAGATGTCAGATTAAAAATGTATGTTGCCAATTATCTAATTTTCTAAACCTTTATTGATTACTTTGGAAATATAATACTTTACTCAAATATATTTTTGCACAATTTTATACAGTCTTACATTCATTCATTACCTATGCAAATTCATTACCTATGCAAATAATGGAGAAGCTATTTAGAAACTCAAGATATAAATGATTAATACGTGCATTTTAATCAACTGTTGAGTACAGGTAAGAACTATATTTATACTATTAGATTTTTCTATCCCACTGCTGGTTATGGGACTTGACCATTTATAATGCTAAAATGCCAACAATCTGATATATGGTTGTAACTCTAATAACAGATTACCTAATTTAGTTTCCTTAATGAGAAGTCTGAAGCCACAGAAAAAAGAAGCAGCAATTTTCTGTATCGTACTTGATATGGTAAATGTATTTTTCTGCTAATATTTATAATATCTAGCACTTACTGAAAACAAAACTTCCAAAACACGCATTGCTGCCAGAAAGTTATTTCACTCACCTTAATTCCAAGCTATTTATGTCATAAACTAATACCTTTTAGAAGTAATTTCCTGCAATATTAATAGTTACACATTTTCTAATTTAATAACATAGAACAAATTGTTTTCAGTAAAACAACCTTTATCCAATATTGAAAATGTTTCTTTCCAAGCTCTATTGAATATCCTTAGAGAATTTCCCAAGTCCTAGTTTATAATGTAATTCTCTTCTCAGTGGATTAAAAGTTGTAGTTGAATATATAGAGATTCATATTTTAACTAACACTTTGGCAATTTAGTCTTACTAAAGTATTTCTTTACTGAAATCTTGCCCTGTATTTTATCTATTTAAAATTCTCAATATTCTTGGATTAGAATTAATTACTGGATTTCTGAAAAGACCTATTTAAGCATTTCTGTATTAGTGTCCTCACCCCTTTCTCTCTGGCTAACAGAGCCACGATAACATTTTGGGTTCAGGTGGGCAGTGATGTTCTAAGGGAAGGTAGCCCACCTGAGGACCAGCAGAGATTTAAGCCAATGACTAATCTTATTCCCCTTTGACAAGGGTGAAATTTCCCCGACTCCCTAGAGGTGAGGGGTAGTCACATGGCATATCCTAGTTCACACATTGTGAAGATTAAGGTGATGAATGATTTCTGAGAGTGAAGCATTTCCATCAAAAGAGACAATAGCAGGAGGAGACCTCCATGCACCACACTTTCTCCTTCTTCCTGCTTTGAATGCTGTCAGATGAGGATATTAAGCCTCAATTTCTAAAGCCATTTTGAGGTCATGAAACAATAAGCTTAAGAAGGAAAAGCTACCACTTTGAGAATTTAGCAGGAGAAACATGAAAGGAGACTGAATTCTCCATGATAGTCTTGAACTGCGGCACAAACCTAGAATAACTATCCCGAGACTTGATGCTATTTGGGATAACTATACAGTTCTATTGCTTGAGGAATAGCTGGTCTGGTATTTGGTGAATCGTACTCAAGTGAATGCCAGACGTTTCATTTCGATTCTTCATGTACTGATCAATAATTTCAACGGGTATATAGCAAAAGAGCCATCATTAATCATTACACTAATAACAAGGCAGTAAGATTCCTTTGATTTTTCAAATTTTTCCCTTTATATGTTAAACCTGATCTATGTAGGATTATAGCCTATTCCTATTTTGCATGCAGCTTAAAATGGAATAATCTTTAGGCATTTAAAAATTAAAGATAAAATAATTCAATAGGCAACAGAAGCAGCAATAACAAAAAGACCTCATTGTTAATCAATTGTTAGGATATGGTTATAAAAATAGCAAAGATCCTTAGATAACTTTATAAAGTAGGGAACAATTTGAATAAAAATTTTCAGTTTGCCAGCTCTCATAAATTTCTTTTCTTTCCACTTGGCCCTTCATAACTATTATCTTGTAAGGACATACCACGATCCATAGGTTCTGTTAATGTCCCCATAAGACGTGATAAGAAAACTGAGACACTTATCTTACCGGCAGTCATCCAGCCAGTGAACAGCAAGCCTGGGATCTGGGTCTGAGTTCTTTCCCAAAGTGGGAACCTCCCTACCTATGAAAGACCATTCCTCCTAGTGGACAGTTTCATTCCTGACAATGTTTGGATATGCTGCCCTATTATTTATGCTTCATAGATAAGAAACATTCTTTGGGGTTTTTTTCTTTTGGAGGGTGAAGAGAAACCCATGGGACCCAAGTATATGCAGTATCATTTGTATAAGCAGTACAATCCCAGGGAAGAATCACTGAGAGGCAGTATACTACATGCTTATGAGCATGTATTCTGAAGCTGACTTCAAATCTTAGTGTCTTCACTTAAATTTAAATAATAATAATAACTTGGGAACTTACTAACGCTTTCTGTGGCTCAGTTTCCTCTACAATAAAATGGAGACAGTAATAACACCTACTTCAGAGGGTCGTTGTAAATACTGGGTGAGGTAGTAAATATAAAGTGCTCAGGTATGCCTGATGAATGCTAAACATGACGGAAATACCACTGCTCCTACTATTAGAAAAACTAACGGAACTAGAGTATTTTCATGACAGCATTATAGTGTTTTAGAGATGTAATGCCCTTATTTAGCAAATGAAGAAACTAGAAGAGGTTATTTACTTTAATAATCACAGTCTCTGTCCTGGAAGAGTTTATAGGTGAGAGGGTGAAAGAAGAATTTAAAATAACTTGATGCATGTCACAAAATAAAAATAAGGGCCAAATGCCTTGGACGCTCAGAGGAAGAAGTACAGAGCAGGATGGGGGAGAAGAGGAAGTGAGGCTTTAATTGAGCCTTAAAGTATAAACATTTTCTTTTATAAATGGCAGGACAGAGACAATTTTTTATTTATCTTATTATTTTTAAATTGGGGTATATTTGCTTTACAATGTTGTGTTAGTTTATGCTGTACAAAAGAGTGAATCAGCTATATGTATACCTATATCCCCTCCCTCTGCATCTCCCTTCCACCCCTCCCATCCCACCCTGCTAGGTCATCACAGAGCACTGAGCTGAGCTCCCTGTGCTACACTGCAGATTCCCACTGGCTATCAATTTGACACATGGTAGTGTATTTTTTAAAGTTAAGTTATGAGAATATATTTCAGGAGGTGTCAGAAGGCAGTTCACAATTAAATTCCTTCAAATAAGTGAAGATATACGTTTTTAAAGGAAGAAAATATCAATTTTCAAAACAACTTCTCAATTTGAAAGGAAAAATCTATTTACAAGTTCTCAAGTGTGCAGATACAAAACGTTTTACGGAGGAAATGTTGACATGGTTTTCAGCAAGGAAATCATACAACAATGACAAAAATATGGGCAAACAACCGTATTCAGGATCATCTTTCCATAACCCAGTTTTCAGTCAAAAAACAGAAATTTTCCTACATAAATGGCCAATGTTTGAAAGGGATAAATTACAGGTGTTGACTTTTATAAAATATCTGCTGGTCTACTTTGGAAATTACTCTAAACGTTCAATTTAGACCATTAGCTTCTGAAAAAGAGAAAGGCACTATATTTGACACACACAAGAAATTCGTGCCACAAGTAAGCCTGTAAGCCTGTGTTATAAAACAGATCTTATTTTTGAAAAAGACAGTATAGAGTCTATTATCCTTAATGGTCCTCTTTCTCCTCTACTTCCCATCCTCACGTCCCAGCTGGACCTGCCTTCCAAACGCTGAGCCCTTTGCAGCTCCTGCCCTGCTTAGACCACATAGGGGCCTCTATCACCTCCAACCTCATCTCCTGGTTTCCACCCTTCAACTTTCTACTCGTCCACTTTCTCGACAGATTCGTCAGTGATTTGTTTTCTTTTCTTTTCTGGTGAGCATTAGGCAGATCATGGCACCAATTTGCTCAAAACACAATGTCTTCTCAGTTCCCTCAGAGTAAAAGCCAAAAGCCCTTATAGTGACCTGTCACACCTGGTCTTCTTTCTCAGATCCTTCACCTTCCAGGCTCCCCCCCCGATGGCTCCAATCCAGATGCTCTGGCTTCCTTGCTGTTCATCCAACATGCCGATCACACTTCTACTTTTTGGAGGCTTTTCCCCAGAACCAACCACCTTCCCCGGATAACCCAGTGTCTACTTCTTGGACACCTCTGCTGAGAACTCACCTTGTGGGTGAGGCCAGCATGACCACTCTATTTAATAGTGCACCCAGCCTGCCCTTCATCTTTCACTTTCCCAATCCCACCTGGTCTGCTCTGCCATTTTACCTTTTCCAGTGGCACTGACCACTTTCCATATCGTAGAATTTACGTGTCATTTTTAGTATTCTTATTTTTTGTTGTTTGTCTCTATCCAGTGGGCTCTAGGCTCCAAGAAGGCAGGCCTTTTGTGTTTGTTTAGCTCAACGGTATCACTTATGCACTTAGAACAGTACCTTGTAAATTGTAGTATTCAATATATAATTAATGAGCACCTACATCTACTTCATTGGGAAAAGCAAATTGCAAAATTGAACAACATGACAAAAGGCACTATAATTAAGATCATGATTATTACTTTATATAACAAAGACAACTACACTCTGCACTAGGCTTGTTGTGAACAAAATTTTTCTCTAAATATTTTACAAATACAAATTATTATTTTAATCTTCTTGACAGTTGTTTTGTTGACATCTGCACTATTGATATTTATATAGATAAAAGTAAACAAAAGACTAAGGGTACCAATGTCCATCCCTACAGACTATAAAATTCACACTCTCCTCTCAAGATAACTTCATACCCACCATCCAATATACAGATAAATTCAGGTCTCCAACTTTGGTCCATATGTTAAATATTTATAAAATGTAATATGATTTTTTAAGATAAAAATAAACAATGTCTTGGGATTCCCTTCTCACAACTAGTCATCTTTCATTGCCCTTGTGTTGCATACATTTCGTTTGGAGACCATTAGTGTAAATATTTTTTGTTTCTGCAGCCATCGAGCATTTATCAAGAAAAACGATGTAAATCAATATGTAATGTTCAAGAATATGTGATTGGAAAAAAGCATTGCACATATGCTTATCTTTCACCTCAAAATTACCTTATGTGCATAGAATGCTCAATTAGTACTTAGTATAATTTGCATTTGACTACCAATATTACTTTGCTAGAAAAATTGTTTTCCAACTTTGCCTTGAGAAGCTTACAGAAATGAGCCTTATTCACAGCAGGTGCTTTGAACTGCCCCATAATAGAACAAAGGGGCTCACTTTTGATCTATTGAATGATTCTGTGAGACTTTGTTTAAATAAAATTTTCTGATACTATAGTTTGGAAATTTCTCTCCATCCCATAAACACTGTAATTTTCTGTACACAGTAGCCTTTGCTTGGCCTGGTGATATTCAGATAATTAAGCCACAATCCTTCTTCCAAAGACTTATTGATTTATGGACATATTCAGAAGTATCTTTCAAATAACTTAACATCTTGTTATTGTAATTAATAGTAGTCTAAATATTCAGATCCTAGAATCATATTTCTTATTTTCCCATGTAAGTACCATTTTCAGTGTTATATTATCATTATGAATTATCTTCTTATCCTATTCCTTTGTAAAAATGTGTAAAATATACCACATAATGTAATAACAAAAAGTTTTTATCTGTTGTAGCTTTATAAAGATATTAATATTTTTTCTTTAATATTTTAAAATATTGTTTCAAACATTGAATAAGGATACAATTTACTTATAGTATGAGTTTTTTTTTCTTTGTAGATCTATAAATTTTAACTCCCTCATAATCCCAACATAACTACTGTGATACAAATTTATCAGTATTAGAGACCTTCAAGATGGCTGAGGAGTAAGACGTGGAAATCACCTTCCTCCCCACAAATACATCAGAAATACATCTATATGTGGAACAAATCCTGCAGAACACCTACTGAACACTGGCAGAAGACCTCAGACCTCCCAAAAGGCAACAAACTCCCCACATAACTGGGTAGGGCAAAAGAAAAAAACAGAGACAAAAAATAGGGATGGGACCTGCACCTCTAGGAGGGAGCCGTGAAGGAGGAAAGGTTTCTACACACTAGGAGCCCCTTTGCGGGCGGAGACTGCGGGTGGCAGAGGGGGGAAGCTTCGGAGCTGCGGAAGAGAGTGCAGCCACAGGGGTGCGGAGGGCAAAGCGGAGAGATTCCCGCACAGAGGATCGGTGCCGACCGGCACTCACCCTTAGTTTAGAATTTAGAGGTTATTATCATTGGTAGATTCGTTTATTGATTTGGTTGCTCTCTTCCTTCTTTTTATATATATATATTTTTTTTTTTTTTCCTTTTTCTCTTTTTGTATGTATGTCTATGCTTCTTTGTATGATTTTGTCACTATAGCTTTGTTTTTTCCATCTGTCCTAGGATACGGTCTGTCCTTTTTTTTTTCTTAGTATAGTTTTTAGCGTGTGTTATCATTGGTGGATTTGTTTTTTGGTTTGGTTGCTTTCTTCTTTCTTTCTTTCTCCTTTTTTTTCTTTTTTTAATTATTTTTAATTTTTAATATATTTTTTATTTTAATAACTTTATTCTCTTTTTTTCTTCCTTTCTTTCTTTTTGTCTCCATTTTTTTCTGAGCTGTGTCACTGATAGGGTCTTGGTGCTCTGGCCAGGTGTCAGGCCTGAGCTTCTGAGGTGGGAGAGCCAAGTTCAGGATACTGGTCCACCAGACACCTCCCAGCCCCATGTAGCAAAAGCTCCCCAGAGATCTCCATCTCAATGCTAAGACCCAGCTCCACTCGATGACCAGCAAGCTACAGTGCTGGACACCCTATGCGAAACAACTAGCAAGACAGGAACACAACTCCACCCATTAGCAGAGAGGCTGCCTAAAATCATAATAATGTCACAGACACCCCAAAACATACCACCAGACACGGTTCTGCCCACCAGAAAGACAAGATCCAGCCTCATCCACCAGAGAACAGGCACCAGTCCCCTCCACCAGGAAGCCTACACAACACACTGAACCAACCTTAGCCACTGGGGGTAGACACCAAAAACAATGGGAATTATGAACCTGCAGCCTGCGAAAAGGAAACCCCAAACACAGTAAGTTAAGCTAAATGAGAAGACAGAGAAACACACAGCAGATGAAGGAGCAAGATAAAAACCCACCAGACCTAACAAATGAAGAGGAAAAGAGGAGTACACCTGAATAAGAATTCAGAGTAATGATAGTGAAGGTGATCCAAAATCTTGGAAATAGAATGGAGAAAATAAAAGAAATGTTTAACAAGGACCTAGAAGAACTAAAGAGCAAACAAACAGTGATGAACAACACAATAAATGAAATTTAAAATACTACAGAAGGAGTCAATAGAAGAATAACTGAGGCAGAAGAATGTATAAGTGACCTGGAAGATAAAATAGTAGAAATAACTACCACAGATCAGAATAAAGAAAAAAGAACGAAAAGAATTGAGGACAGTCTCAGAGACCTCTGGGACAAAATTAAACGCACTAAAATCAAATTGTAGGGGTCCCAGAAGAAGAAAAAGAGGAAAAAAAAAAGGGACTGAGAAAATATTTGAAGAGATTATAGTTGAAAACTTCCCTAAGAAAGGAAATAGTCAATCAAGTCCAGGAAGTGCAGAGAGCCCCATACAGGATAGATCCATGGAGAAACACGACAAGACACATACTGATCAAACAATCAAAAGTTAAATACAAAGAAAAAATATTAAAAGCAGCAAGGGAAAAACAACAAATAACATACAAGGCAATCCCCATAAGGTTAACAGCTGATCTTTCAGCAGAAACTCTGCAAGACAGAAGGGAGTGGCAGGACATACTGAAAGTGATGAAAGGGAAAAAACCTACAAACAAGATTACTCGATCCAGCCAGGATCTCATTCAGATTTTATGGAGAAATTAAAATCTTTACAGACAAGCAAAAGCTAAGAGAATACAGCACCACCAAACCAGCTTTACAACAAGTACTACAGGAACTTCTCTAGGCAGGAAATACAAGAGAAGGAAAAGACCTATAATAAAAAAACCCAAAACAATTAAGAAAATGGTAATAGGAACATACATATTGATGACTATCTTAAATGTAAATGGATTAAATGCTCCAACCAAAAGACACAGACTGGCTGAATGGATACAAAAACAAGACCCATATATATGCTGTCTGCAAGAGACCCACTTCAGACCTAGGGACACATACAGACTGAAAGTAAGGGGATAGAAAAATATATTCCATGCAAATGGAAACCAAAAGAAAGGTTGGGTAGCAATCTTCATAACAGATAAAATACACTTTAAAATAAAGACTATTAAAAGAGACAAAGAAGGACACTACATAATAATCAAGGGATCAAATCAAGAAGAAGATATAACAATTGTAAATAGCTAGCACCCAACATAGGAGCACCTCAATACATAAGGCAAATGCTAACAGCCACAAAAAGGGAAATCAAGAGTAACAATCATAGTAGGGGACTTGAACACCCAGCTTTCACCAATGGACAGATCATGCAAAATGAAAATAAATAAGGAAACACAAGCTTTAAATGATACATTAAACAAGATGGACTTAATTGATATTTATAGGACATTCCATCCAAATACAACAGAATACACTTTCCTGTGAAGTGCTCATGGAACATTCTCCAGGATAGATCATATCTTGGGTCAGAAATCAAGCCTTGGTAAATTTAAGAAAATTGAATCCTATCAAGTATCTTTTCCTACCACAATGCTATGAGACTAGATATCAATTATAGGAAAAACTCTATAAAAAATACAAACACATGGAGGCTAAACATTACACTACTAAATAACCAAGAGATCACTGAAGAAAACAAAGAGCAAGTGAAAAAATACCTAGAAACAAATGACAATGAAAAAACAACAACCCAAAACCTATGTGATGCAGCAAAAACAGTTCTAAGAGGGAAGTTTATAGCAATACAATCCTACCTCAAGAAACAAGAGACACCTCCAATAAACAACCTAACCTTACACTTAAAGCAATTAGAGAAAGAAGAACAAAAAACCCATAAAGTTAGCAGAAGGAAAGAAATCATAAAGATCAGATCAGAAATAAATGAAAAAGAAATTAAGGAAATGATAGCAAAGATCAATAAAACTAAAAGCTGGTCTTTGAGAAGATAAACAAAAATGATAAACCACTATCTAGACTCATCAAGAAAAACAGGGAGAAGACTCAAATCAACAGAATTAGAAATGAAAAATGAGAAGTAACAACTGACACTGCAGAAATACAAAGGACCATGAGAGATTACTACAAGCAACTATATGCCAATAAAATGGACAACCTGGAAGAAATGGACAAATTCTTAGAAAAGCACAACCTTCTGAGATGGAACCATGAAGAAATAGAAAATATAAACAGACCAATCACAAGCACTGAAATTGAAACTGTGACTAAAAATCTTTCAACAAGGGCTTCACTTGTGGCGCAGTGGTTGAGAATCCGCTGGCTGATGCAGGGGACACGGGTTCGTGCCCCGGTCTGGAAAGATCCCACATGCCGCAGAGCAGCTGAGCCCATGAGCCATGGTTGCTGAGCCTGTGCGTCCCGAGCCTGTGCTCTGCAACGGGAGAGGCCACAACATTGAGAGGCCCACGTACCGCAAAAAGAAAAAGAAAAAAAAAATCTTTCAACAAACAAAAGCCCAGGACCAGAGGGCATCACTGGTGAATTCTATCAAACATTTAGAAAAGAGGTAACACGTATCCTTCTCAAACTCTTCCAAAATATATCAGAGGGGGGTACACTCCCAAACTCATTCTATGAGGCCACCATCACCCTGATACCAAAACCAGACAAAGATGTCACAGGAAAAGAAAACTACAGGCCAATATCACTGATGAACATAGATGCAAAAATCCTCAACAAAATACTAGCAAACAGAATACAACAGCACAGTAAAAGCATCATACACCATGATCAAGCGGGGTTTATCCCCAGAATACAAGGATTCTTCAATATACACAAATCAATCAATGGGATAAACCATATTAACAAATTGAAGGAGAAAAACCATATGATCATCTCAACAGATGCAGAAAAAGCTTTTGACAAAATTCAACACCTATTTATGATAAAAACCCTCCAGAAAGTAGGCATAGAGGGAACTTACCTCAACATAATAAAGTACATATATGACAAACCCACAGCCAACATTTTTCTCAGTCGTGAAAAACTGAAAGCATTTTCACTAAGATCAGGAAGAAGACAAGGTTGCCCACTCTCACCACTCTTATTCACCGTAGTTTTGGAAGTTTTAGCCACATCAATCAGAGAAGAAAAAGAAATAGAAGGAATCCAAATTGGAAAAGAAGTAAAACTGTCAATGTTTGCAGATGACATGATACTATACACAGAGAATCCTAAAGATGCTACCAGAAAACTAGTAGAGCTAATCAATGAATTTGGTAAAGCAGCAGGATACAACATTAATGCACAGAAATCTCTTGCATTCCTGTATACTAATGATGAAAAATCTGAAAGAGAAATTAAGGAAACACTCCCATTTACCACTGCAACAAAAAGAATAAAATAGCTAGGAATAAACCTACCTAAGGAGACAAAAGACCTGTATGCTGAAAACTATAAGACACTGATGAAAGAAATTAAAGATAACACAAACAGATGGAGAGATATACCATGTTCTTGGATTGGAAGAATCAACACTGTTAAAATGACTCTACTACCTAAAGCAATCTACAGATTCAATGCAATCCCTATCAAACTACCAATGGCATTTTTCACAGAACTAGAACAAAAAATTTTGCAATTTGTTTGGAAACATAAAAGACCCCGAATAGCCAGAGCAAACTTGAGAAAGAAAAATGGAGTTGGAGAAATCAGCCTACCTGACTTTAGACTATACTACAAAGCTACAGTAATCAAGACAGTATGATCCTGGCACAAAAACAGAAATATAGATCAATGGAACAGGATAGAAAGCCCAGAGATAAACCCACACACATATGGTCACCTTATTTTTGATAAAGGAGGCAAGAATATACAATGGAGAAAAGACAGCCTATTCAATAAGTGGTGCTGGGAAAACTGGAGACCTACATGTAAAAGAATGAAATTAGAACACTCCCTAACACCATACACAAAAATAAACTCAAAATGGATTAAAGACCTAAATGTAAGGCCAGACACTATCAAATTCTTAGAGGAAAACATAGGCAGAACACTCTATGACATAAATCGCAGCAAGATCCTTTTTGACCCACCTCCTAGAGAAATGGAAATAAAAATAAAAATAAACAAATGGGACCTAATGAAACTTAAATGCTTTTGCACAGCAAAGGAAACCATATCAAGGCGAAAAGACAACCCTCAGAATGGGAGAAAATATTTGCAAATGAAGCAACTGACAAAGGCTTAATCTCCAAAATTTACAAGCAGCTCATTCAACTCAATGTAAAAAAAACAAACAACCCAATCCAAAAACAGGCAGAAGTTCTAAATAGACATTTCTCCAAAGAAGATATACAGATTGCATCAAACACATGGAAGGATGCTCAACATCACTAAGCATTAGAGAAATGCAAATGCAAATTACACTGTGGTGTCACCTCATACCAATCAGCATGTCCATCATCAAAAAATCTACAAACAATAAATGCTGGAGAGGGTGTGGAGAAAAGGGAACTCTCTTGCACTGCTGGTGGGAATGTGAATTGGTACAGCCACTATGGAGAACAGTATGGAGGTTCCTGTAAAAACTAAAAATAGTACTACCATATTACCCAGCAATCCCACTACTGGGCATATACCCTGAGAAAACCATAATTCAAAAGAGTCATGTACCAAAATGTTCATTGCAGCTCTATTTACAATAGCCAGGACATGGAAGCAACATAAGTGTCCAACAGCAGATGAATGGATAAAGAAGATGTGGCACATATATATACAATGGAATATTACTCAGCCAGAAAAAGAAACAAAATTGAGTTATTTTAGTGAGGTGGATGTACCTAGAGTCTGTCATACAGAGTGAAGTAAGTCACAAAGAGAAAAACACATAGTGTATGCTAACACATATATATGGAATCTAAAAAAAAAAAATCGTTCTGAAGAACCTAGGGGCAGGACAGGAATAAACACACATACTTAGAGAATGGACTTGGGGACATGGCGAGGGATAAGGGTAAGCTGGGACGAAGTGAGAGAGTGGCATGGATATATATACACTACCAAATGTAAAATAGATAGCTAGTGGGAAGCAGCCACATAGCACAGGGGGATCACCTCGGTGCTTTGTGACCACCTAGTGGGGTGGGATAGGGAGGATGGGAGGGAGACACAAGAGGGAGGAGATACTGGGATATACGTATATGTATAGCTGACTCACTTTGTTTTAAAGCAGAAACTAACAAACCATTTTAAAGCAATTATACTTCAATAAAGACGTTGAAAAAATTTTTATCAGTATTCCTTGAGGGGGGTGCACCAACTACAAATAATTTAAAACTGATGCTACACTGGTTATGGACCAGTTGTGTCAACTTATATAAAGATGGGTTATTTTGTCAGAGCGAAGTAGTGAGAATAGCAACAAAGATACCCTGAACCTGGAGTTTAGCCTTGACATGAAGGAGCAGTGAAACACAGCTTGTGTATCAGTCTGACAAGGAGAATACCAGCTGGCTAATTAAGTGAACCTAATTTAAAGTAATGATGTAGATTCTCAGGATAATGCGCTAACAGCTAGAGAAGACTGCTGATGACACTTAAGAATACCCGATGTTTTACAATAAGCCACTTCTGCATCCAAGCAGAACCTGATTTTGCTCCACAGAAGGCAAAATGAGGTCAGTTAATCTTTTACGCAGGAAAATATCACCTGCATGCCATTCTTACAAAAAGTATTAATGGCAAGAGAAGTAATAAGCATTTGATGTTTAGAGCAACACCAAGGTGATAGATTCCATTAAAAATGTGTGACCTTTTATTTTTAAGCTGCACACAGAAATGATATTAATGTATCCACTGAAAACAAATATACCCCTATGGTAAGAATTTATCATGAGGTTTGTAAAACATGTTGTCAAGGAAACATTTGCCATTTAAGAGTAAAATGCAACAATGTTCAAGTTTTTAAAATGTTTCGTGCTAAAATTACACACTTAATACCAATTCTCACATTCAAATATATACAAAAGAAATAAAGTCAGAAATATGATTTCTTAGATAAGGTCAGTATAAAACACTAGGGATCCAATTTAATTGGACTGAAAAAAAAACTTGAAAGAGTAAATTTAAATGTTTACTGTTCTTTTTTTCTCTCTCTTTTTTTTCTACTTTTTTTTCTGTTCAAAAAGAAGGCAATTTGATTTTGGACTTCACTGTTCCATCTCTGTGTCCACCCTATAAAAAATTCTATACTAGTTTCTATCATATTTTGGAGATGATTAAATTTTGATTATAATTATTACTCTTAGTTGCCACTGTATAATATACTTAGGCTAAAATAAATAAACAAACAGAGGTACAGCATACAATCAGGAAGTATAACTTCATTTGGATACAAAAAAGGCTGACTTGAGTCAGCCTCTGTTGAGAAAAGGTATCAAATTGAGAAAGGATGCTTTACTTTTCACAAAACTAAACTTTGTACCTTGCAGGTGACTTTGAGTATACTCTGTCCTTGGATATGAATAAAGCTTTAAATCACAAATGAAGCAGTTTACCTTTATTTTTTTAAGTAGCTAGAAATATTCTTTCCTTAAAGGGTTTTAAAACTTGAATTAATTGGATTATTAATTTATAAAGCATAAGTTTCAATACCTACATCTGTTAAATCTATTATTTACATGTTGTTTTTCAATTAGGAGAAACTTTAAGGGAATTTAGAATTCTAAGAGATTGCCTATTTTCAAGTATAAAAGTAGAGTCATTAGGATATTCCGAATTCACCTTTAAGCATGTACTTTCAAGCATTAAAATTCACATACTCTAAGGTCATGTTAAGACAAATATAGGGATGTGTTATTTCAGCCAACACTTAGTAGACTTATGGAATTTCATCATCTAAAGAGGCTCACAGACTGAAATTATACATGGTTACAAAAAAAAAGAATTTAGGCAAATTCAAAGATAGAAAACTTTAATTTTTTAAAAGACATTTTTATGGAGTATATATGTAAAATTTTAGGTTGATATTTATAGTCAACAATAGGCCTCAGAAAATAATGTCCCTTTCAGAAAGATGGCTAGACTGAATATACCCAATATGGAAATTTTCATTTTCTAAACTAATTTGGTCTCTAAATATCTATAGAATAGATCATTGCAGAACGTCCCAAATCATTGCAGCTGCTACTTCACTCTATTTCTTTCCAGGGAGGTACTCAAGCACCCCTGTAATTCAAAATTTTTCTTTTTATTACAGAAGGGCAATATTCAATTCCATCCCATACCTCCCCAGAGTTGTGTGGGCAAACCCATGACACAGTACTGCCTTTATGATCCAAGGATTGAGTGCCCACATATTTCCTACAATCGGGAAGTCTCTGTTATGTTACTCTCTGTTCCTACTATACCTCAAATGGAAGGCAGCTATAGAAAAATGAGGCAATAAGGCTGATAAATGGTGGCACGAGGCAAGATGCATGAAGACAGGGTTCAGATTTGTTTTTGATAGCTGACAATCTGAGAATATGCAGAGACTGTACACAGAGTGGGTAGAAGGGGTAAAACAGGAAGTCAGCCATCAAGACAGTGAAAATACACATTTTTTAATTACTACTTCTCATCAAATTGCTTGCTAAAATGTTACTTTAAAGTTCGGAAGAACTTTCACCTCTAATTCCACCTGGGACAGAATTTTCTGTTTTAGTACTCTTAAATCAGTTCATTTGTCATAAAAGTGTTCCTTTTTGATTACTTCTTGGATTATATGTTATTAACTTATACTTTCTCTTTAATTTGTTCTTTCTCACTACATTTCCAAATTTACTACCATGACTTTTACTTTAATACTTTCTTAGTTCCTTTTACTCTCTGCTAGGATTGTGGTTATTGTTATTTCTTTTATTCAGTTCTAATAGTATTAACCATGACTTTTGTCCTTGTTCTTTGCCAAAATTCTGTTTCCTTTTAATTAGTCTTTTTTGAATAAATCAATTTTTACCTTTTATATATTCATTTCATTGTGCCTTTATCTACATATATTTTTACTTTCTTTCTTTCTTTCACTTACAGTATTGTGATTTTCTTCAGCTAAATTCTAAAATTATCTAGTTAAATGTTTACTTTTTTTTTTTTTTTTTTGCTGTACGCGGGTCTCTCACTGCCGTGGCCTCTCCCGTTGCGGAGCACAGGCTCCGGACGTGCACGCTCAGCGGCCATGGCTCACGGGCCCAGCCGCTCCGCGGCATGTGGGATCCTCCTGGACTGGGGCACGAACCCGTGTCCCCTGCATCGGCAGACGGACTCTCAACCACTGCGCCACCAGGGAAGCCCAAATGTTTTATTTTCAATCTATTATTTATTTATCTTTTCATTACAGTAACAAAATTCCTTCAAAGACAGTCTTACTTGGATTCAACATGTTTAATCATGATTATCAATATTACTTGTTATTGATATTGACATTTTAAATTTACTTTGCAGTTTTTGATAGCTTAGCACTGTGTCAGAGAATCAGTCTAAAATGATTTCATTAATATTTCTTGAGACTAAATTTATAACCCAGCATGTGTTCATTTTCAAAAATGTTTCCTTTAGTGAATGATATAGTCTGAAGGTTTGTGTCCCCCCAGAATTCACTTGTTGTAATCCTAACCCTCAAAGATGATGGTATCAGATGATGGGCATTTGGGAGGTGATTAGGTCATGATAATGGAGCCCTCATGAGTGGGATTAGTGCTTTCATAAAAAAGACCCCACAGAGATTGCTTGCCCCTTCCCCCATGTGAAGACAGAGTGAGATGGCAATGGCTATGAACCAGAAAGAGGGCCCTCACCAGGTCATGATCATGCTGCCACCTTGAGAAACGAATTTCTGTTGTTTATAAGCTACGCAGTGTGTTGTATTTAATTAAAGCAGGATGAACGGTGATATGAAATGATATTGAAAAGGTTTAGAAAGTGAAATATTTAGTAATAATGTATATTTAATTACTGCTGGATGCAAAAAATAATACATGTATCTGTTAGTTCAAGCATAGTAATAATGTTCAATTTGCATAAAGTATTAATTTTGTCTGTTGATTTATCAAGAACAGAAGTATCAAATATTTCTCACTTATATCAGCTTTTTTGTTTTGTTAGTATATGACTAAATTATCTGGAACTGTCCTTAAATTTCAAATTTTATTTTTTCTCATTTTTGGGATATATCTCATAATCTGCATATGGCTAGATTTTCATTATTCAGTCCATTACTTTTTATTATCAGCTATTACTTTACTCCATTCTTGGTTATTGTAATTATAAACATATTTGGTTTTATTCTATAATTTTGTTTAAAGATTTTTGTCCTGATTTTTCCATTCTTACTGTTTTCTCTTTCTTAATTCTTCTTTTCCTACTGTATTTAGGAGTAAGTTGTTCATTTAATTCTATTTTTTCACAGACAAATACAATATTTAAGACACAGTTTCTTAAAATATTAATAAACATACTTAATGTACACAGGTAATCCATAATTACTCCCATTCTTAAATAATACAAGAAACCTTAACATATATATTTCAAATAATATCAGCCCCTTCCCTGCTTACATATTGTTGTACAATATTTAAACATTTTTTTTTGCTATTTTAGTCCTGTGTTTTCACTCTTTTAAAAATTTCAAACTTAAATTCAGGGAATATCATTATTATTGACAGTTAGTATTTTAATAGGTCCTATGTTTACCAGTTTACTCGCTCTCTATACATCAAGTAGAACTGCTTAATTTTCCTTATTCCTGAAGCATATAGTTTTTCAGTTTCAGTTTTAATTTATTTTGTTGACAAAGTCTATTTTTTGTATCTGATACAGTAAATAAATTATATACTTTTTTTTACTGACCATATAATATCAGAGTATATTTTATTTCTATTTAGTCTTTTAATAATATTATTTCACTTTCTTTTGGTGTCCATTATTGCTACTGAGAAAATAGCTGCTGTTCTCATAGTACTTTATCTCCTATTTTTAGATCTTCCTTTTGGCTTTATGTGTGGCTGTGTCATGTTAATATATTCAGGTATTGATTTTTTTTCCATTTGTTTCACTGTCCTTTCTAAATCTGAGAGCTTCCTGTATTATATTTTATAAGTTGTATAATAAAGAATAATACATAGTATATGTATATAATAATAATATACAAATATATATAGTATATATAATATATATTACATATACATATATACACATATATTATATCTATTATTATATACATATACTATGTATTATTCTTTATTATATTACAGAAAATTCTCATTCACTTTGACCGAATTATCATTTCCCTTTTCTTTCTATTATCTCCCTCCAGAATTTATCCTTTCTACTGTTAATGTATAAATAAAGTCTGATATTTCAAAATACATTTGCTTCTCATTATTAATGGCATTTGTTCTATAAAGTCACCACAAACACTGAATTTCTGAACACTGAACCACTGCTTCTATAGGAAATGCATAGTTTGGTTCCTATCAGTCTCTGGTCACAAGATTTTCATCATCTGATCAATACATAACCTAATTTCATGAGTGTTTCTGCACAGAGAAACGTTATTTAATACATATTGTTCATTAATTAACAGTAACACTGAGAACTTCCCTGGTGGTACAGTGGTTAAGAATCTGCCTGGCAATTCAGGGGAAACGGGTTCGAGGGCTGGTCCAGGAAGATCCCACATGCTGCAGAGCAACTAAGCCCGTGCACCACAACTAACTGAGCCTGCGTTCTAGAGCCCGCGAGCCACAACTACTGAGCGCACGCAGCACAACTACTGAAGCCCACGCTCCTAGAGCCCATGCTCTGCAACGAGAAGCCACCGCAATGAGAAGCCCACGCACCGCAACGAACAGTAGTCCCCGCTCACTGCAACTAGAGAAAGCACGTGCACAGCAACAAAGACCCAACGCAGCCAAAAGGAAATAAACAAACAAATAAATAAATAAATAAATTTATATTAAAAAAATAAACCAGTAACATTGAACTCAGGGCCATACAGCGTTAGGACTCATGACTGAATTAAGCCCACCGTTAGGCACACCACGACCTTCCTTCACAAGCGTTTCAACACAACAAAATTGTCCTTGAAAACACAACAGTAAACAGACCGTGAAAAAAACACTTGTTCACAGTATGAAAGCCGAACCAAAAAAGTCGGGGTGTCTCCTTTTCCAACCTGAGCTGGGAACATGTACTTCAGGTCACACATTTCTCCTCACTCTGCACAAGTCCCTGAGCGTCTGCAAAACACCATGTGTATTGGTTTTGTGCTTCTAAATAAATTCAGGAGAGTGAGTTTTAAATACAGAATCAGCAAACAATGAGAATCAACTGTAATCGATTTTTCTGCAGTGAAAAAAAAAAAAGAATAGCACTAGCTCCATGCAAACAAAATGACCTCACAATTATCATGTAGCCAGACACAGTGAATACTGTATATTTCCATCTCTGTAATATTCAAAATTAGGCAATACTGACTTATGGTGACAGAAAGCCACATAATGATTACCTTTGGATAGGTAATTACTAGAAGGGGTAATAAAGCATAATTATTATTTTCATAAGATCACACGGAAAACCCATTTGGACTGAGGCCCAATTTTCTAACTTCTAAAAATGTGTTAGATTCTTAACTGAAAATATCCACAATCATAATTATATTGTAACATTATTTTAATATTTTAACCTTGTATAATGTCTTTTACATTCTGCTTTTTTATAGGCATTATAGACACTTTGAAAAATAATATAATTGATGTGACTTTTTACCATTGCATGAATGTTTCATTATTGATATTTCCTATTAATTTTAAACTTTACTTCATTGTCTGAAGATGGAAGTTAGATGAATAATAAATGATGTTAACTTTTCTCACTTTTGAATATCTACTAGGTAGTACATACTCAGTCAGTGTAGGTTTCCAGTTTGAACACTGAATTTAAAAACCAGCCTGATTAAAAGAACATCTAGTAGCTAACACATGCTAACTAAAGAGTCTTGATAATCCCTGACTGAATGCCTATAATTCGCTGGCCTATGTTGCAGCTGAAATCAAAGTAAAATCAACCTGGTCAAAAATCAAGCAGTCTCAAAGACAGACACATAGGAAGCAAATAGACAGAAAAAATATGTTCTCACAGAAGATACTGGGCCATCGGATTGGGTGCACAGGGAACTGTGTAACCCTGGAGGCCTTAGAATTTTCCAGTAGACAGTTATTCATCCTTCTACTCATGACTCTTCTGTTCATTCTCATAGTAGAAACTGAACCACTGGACTAATTATCCATTGTAAATTTGTAACTCTGGAGATATCAGAGCTTTCTAATAGAAACACTTTTGATTCTTTTACTTGTAATACCAAACACATCTCATAAAAGGCAATTAATGAATGTATACAGAATGGATAGATGGGTGGACGGAATGGATAGATGGGTGGACGGAATGGATAGATGGGTGGACGGAATGGATAGATGGGTGGACGGAATGGATAGGTGGGTGGACGGAATGGATAGGTGGGTGGACGGAATGGATAGGTGGGTGGACGGAATGGATAGGTGGGTGGATGGAATGGATAGGTGGGTGGATGGAATGGGTAGATGGGTGGATGGAATGGATAGGTGGGTGGATGGAATGGATAGGTGGGTGGATGGAATGGATAGGTGGGTGGATGGAATGGATAGGTGGGTGGATGGAATGGATAGATGGGTGGATGGAATGGATAGATGGGTGGATGGAATGGATAGGTGGGTGGATGGAATGGATAGGTGGGTGGATGGAATGGATAGATGGGTGGATGGAATGGATAGGTGGGTGGATGAATTCATGTGAAGCTGTTAAGAACTCTTAGAATGAGAGGCCCTGATTTTGAACTTCTTAACACTTCTTTTGGTTCTAGTCAGGAATCAACATTAGAGGGACTAACAGCTACTTCAAATTCAAACCAATATTGATGCAAAAGAAAAAAAAATCTCTGTAAATATAAGAAATGGTTACATTCCTGTGTCTGTCAGAATTTTGACAGTAAATAGCACTTCTATAGTCCAGACTCTGCTACAAACGCTTTGTATGCATAAATTGGTATAATCCTTAGTATAATTTTATGAGATATGTACAGTTATTATTCCCATTTAACAGATTATACATATCTCACAAAACTATTTTAAGTTTGCTTCCTTTGAGCTGAGAAGCCATAGATCCTAACAGTCAAAGGCTGAGATACTGGAGCCAGACTGCCTGGGCATAAATCCTGCACTGCCCCTTGATTATTGTAAGACTGAGTTCTAGTAGACTGTCCAAGATGGACAGTCTTAGAAAGAGCAGGGCATAAAATAGGTGATGGCTCAAACCAGAATAGTTTGTCATAACCATGACCATGGCAACATGGAAAAACGACATGGCAAGGCGTGTTATAGGTGTTTTTCTCTGTCATTGACCTATGCACATATTACTTGTTTTACTACTATAGTAAAACCTACTAAGCTACTATTATCCAGTAAATCTACTATTGTCTCAGCCTTTGTTAAGAATCACATGAGAAAGATATACTACTTTACTGTGATGGTAACTAGGAGCACCTTAATTGGCCTTGGACTGGGACTCTCCTTGCTCTAGACAGAATAAGCAATTGTGAGGATGTTTTTTGTGTAACTGGTCATGTGGCGATTATGAGGTATTCATGGAATCTAACTGTTGAAAACAAAAGCTATTTCAATTACGTCTTTAATTCTTTAGGCTCAAGGAGCGGAATGAGAGGACAGTTTGTAGAAATTGTGTATACTTTTTAGTTATCCAAGTAACGAAACAAGTTATCAATGGCAATCAAATGGCAATGCACGAGTTACCTGGTAAAGTCTATTACATTAAATTAAATAGTCTTCAAAACCACTTTCAAAAGGAGGAGTCATTCATACCTGAATAACTTTTTGAGACTGCACATCTACAAGAAGGACTCTGTCCAAAGTTGGCTGTGCCACATAAATGAACTTGTCCTTGACATTGACAGCTGTGGCCCACACACACCTCTGGACTTCATCGCCTTCAGCTCTGGGACAGACTTCACCCTGTAATTTAGAAAATAAAAATCAAATGAATACCTTAAATGATAACATGGATATAGCCATATTATGAGTAACATTAATGTTTCATGCTCTACTACTTTTAGTATCAAAAGTTTTTTATATATATATATGTTAAATATATATTCATATGTTACATATTTATATATTTAGATTTATGTCAAATATATAAATATATAAAGAGTTAAATCAAATAGAACAGTATATAGTGCATATTTAAATTCATTAAATTTGTATAGGAATCAATGTGAAATAACCCTTAAAATATATTTTATTAAGCCTTTGAATGCTTATTTATAGTAACATATAGCCTTTTCATTTGTCACTACCTATTCTTAGCTCAGTAACTGCAGAAGTACATAATAAGTCGAATGTTTCCTCCCACATCCCCCCAATCTCAAACTTCTTTACCAGACATTATATGCCACACTAAAGTATATTTAGAGCTTCTCAAAACCTCAAGAGCTGCCCTCAGAGCATATTCATGGGCTTATTAAAAGCTACCAAATCCACTACACAAGACTGAAGGAGTCTTCTACTTTGTGGAGAACCAGAAACTTAGAAAAATGATAATAAGGTAGTTACTCGAAATGGTTATTTTATTTTCAATTTGGTATCAAGGTCAAATTTTATAAAGTCCTTTAAGCTGCCTAAGCCCTTTTCATTCTTCTCCTTTACCCTAGAACTACCTTCTGGTTAATATTCTGTAGTTTGTGCTATATGGTCATAAAGGAGGCATAAATTATCTTCTATTTCTTCCTTCCAACATTCAGTAAGTGAATGTTGAAGGGATACGTAAGCCTTTCTGATTTGTATGGGCAGACACATGGTGATTAGAAGAAATGTCATTTAGCTTGTTATTTTTGTTTCAGGTTTTTCTTTTATTCACTGGTCTGTTGGTTTTGTGATTCTCACAATTTATTTGTAGTTAGAAAAACCACTGAGAAGAGAGATTTCTTGAACTATACATGAAATACATGTATAAAGATAAACACTTACTTATATAATGATAATGATAAACACTGATTCCAAATATGTCACTTGTTTTATGGTTTACGCCTGATCACTGATTATCATGTCTAATTCATTGATTTGTATACTCCAGTTAGTAACTCATGAGCTCAATTAGAATACTCTCTTTAATCTCCAATTCAAACCAAAACATTTATTTTTCAGGAGATATACCATCCACCATATATATTTAATAATCACAAAACAAGATCAACAAAATTTTCATGGTCAACACCACCTAAGCATTTCTTTCAATGAAAAGATAACACTGACAGCACATAAACCACATTTGCCTTTTAGTAACTAAAATGACTACCACAGTAACTCTTCTGAGGCAGCACAACCACAGTAGGTGTTTTTTCTTGCTTGCATAAAACTTGCAAAATAATGCAAAGCCCAGAACACTTTGGAATGAGAAGCTTAGTATGTAGCTTGCTGGGGTTTTTTTTCCCCCAAACTTCAGATCTAATTCCAGAGGACCTGGAGAATCCACTCATTTTTAAGATCCAGTCCAGGGCTTCCCTGGTGGCGCAGTGGTTGAGAGTCCGCCTGCCGATGCAGGGGACACGGGTTCATGCCCCGGTCCAGAAAGATCCCACATGCCGCGGAGCGGCTGGGCCCGTGAGCCATGGCCGCTGAGCCTGCGCGTCCGGAGCCTGTGCTCCGCAACGGGAGAGGCCTGCGTACCGCTAAAAAAAAAAAAAAAAAAAAAAAAAAAAAAATCCAGTCCAGAATTCCCAGGTTCACTAAAATATCAGGGACATATAACACCAGGGAATTGTAGTGTTCTCTGAACAGTACAAGTGTGACAGGCTTCCAGGACATAAGCAAAAAACCTCAAAACTAAACATCACGTGTATATTTCCGATAGTTCTGGGGAGTTTGAATGAACTGCATTTCATAGAATGCACCACAATAATACTAAGATGACCACCAGTGGTGTCCATGGCACTCGTCAGCAGGCAACACAAACCTGATGGCAGAAATCTGTCCTCAGCACATGCCCGGAACACAGTACAGGATTGTACCTTCATTCATCAATTCACTGAAACATTATTTTCTACACCATTTTTCTTCAGAAGTATTGGGTTGGTCAAAAGGTTCGTTCAGTTTTTTCCTCAAGATGCCTCTAGTAGCGCTTAGTTGTCTTCAACTTCATTCAAAACAATTTTGTTAGATTGCACTGTGACAGCTGTCATATCAGTGTGCATTTAAAAAAAATTATCAAAATTGGCGAACTTGTGTGGAGCCATTTTAATATTGAAGATGGAAGAAAAAAAGCAACATTCTTGGTATATCATGCTTTATTATTTCAAGAAAGGTAAAAACGCAACCAAAAAAAAGATTTGTGCAGTGTATGGAGAAGGTGCTGTGACTGATTGAACGTGTCAAAAGTGGTTTGTGAAGTTTCATGCTGGAGATTTCTTGCTAGACGACGCTCCACAGGTAGGTAGACAAGTTGAAGTTGATAGTGATCAAATTGAGACAACTGAGAACAATCAACGTTATACCACTTGGGAGATAGCCGACATACTCAAAATATCCAAATCAAGTGTTAAAAATCATTTGCTCCAACTTGGTTATGTGAATCGCTTTGATATTTGGTTTCCACGTAAGTTAAGCAAAAAAAACCTTGATTGTATTTCCTCATGTGATTCTCTGCTGAAACGTAATGAAAACGTTCCGTTTTTAAAACAATTTTGACTGGCAATGGAAAGTGGATACTGTACAATAATGTGGAATGGAAGAGATCTTGGGGCAAGTGAAATGAACCACCACCAACCACACCAAAGGCTGCTCTTCATCCAAAGAAGGTGATGTTGTGTACATGGTGGTATTTGAAGGAAGTCCTCTATTATGAGCTCCTTCCGAAAAACGAAACAATTAATTGCAACAAGTACTGCTCCCAGTTAGACCAATTGAAAGCAGCACTCGATGAAAAGCATCCAGAATTAGTCAGCAGAAAATGCATAATCTTCCATCAGGATAACACAAGACCTGATGTTTCTTTGATGACCAGGCAAAAACTGTTACAGGTTGGCTGGGAAGTTCTGTTTCATCTGCCGTATTCACCAGGCATTGCACCTTTGGATTTCCATTTATTTCATTTTTACAAAATTCTCTTAATGGAAAAGATTTCAGTTCCCTGGAAGACTGTAAAAGGCACCTACAACAGTTCTCTGCTCAAAAAGATAAAAAGTTCTGGGAAGATGGAATTATGAAGTTGCCTGAAAAATGGCAGAAGATAGTGGAACAAAAGGGTGAATACGTTGTTCAATAAAGTTCTTGGTGAAAATGAAAAATGTTGTCTTTTATTTTTACTTAAAAACCAAAGGCACTTTTCGGCCAACCCAATATCTTGAACATCTTTGACAAGAACCTATTTCAGGAGACTCAAACTCTACCTAAGTACTTGAGAGGCATGAAAAGGTGGGAAAAAGTGGGACCTAAGGTTGACGAAAGGATCTGAATATAGGAAAATTGTTTACAAATTCTTTGCCGTTGTGTAAAAGCTCCCAACAAAACCTGTCAAAACAACAGAAAGCGTGAGTAACCTGACACTAAACTGTCAGTCAAAAAACAGCTGAACCGGGAGAAATTTCCACCCCTTTGTTTGCTACAAAACTAGTCAACAGTAAAATAAACTGCTCTGCTGGGAATTATTTCCTATTTGTACGCTGTCCCTATAAGATGGCCCTGACCAGACTCACAATCATTTTTACAAAGCCATTAAAAGTTTCCTGACAGTCACCCTGAATTTTCTTTGCTTTGCTTCAGGCCATTATTGCTGATTATAGTCTATTAGGTCCCGTTTTACCATAGCACTCCTCTGTTTTCAGATTACATAGATTAGTATTTATTTCTGTGGATAGGAAGAGTAGGGGAATATTTTTCACATGCATTAGGCATTCAGTGATAAAAGGAAACTAAAATATATAAGAGATGCAAAAGAAGATTAAGATAATGCGTACTGATGAGGAAAATTGTCAGAAATTATATCAAAGAGTATCAATCATTTTTATAGAAATGTATACTGCCTTTGAGAGTTAAAGGATTAATAGGATTTTAGAGCTAATGAAGACGAGTCAATAATAAAAAGACAATTCTAGCTCATAATTAGAATTTATCTATTTCCCTTTGGGTTACTTCCATATTTCATTATGCAGTTCCTATTTATGTATTATCTTCTTCCAAAATTTTAAAGGGATATAAGATGTATCACTAGTGATGATGGAAATTTTGATTTAGCAATTAAAATAGTGTTGATGCTTCCTGATTTGCTAAACACAAGTTATAGTTCGAGTAGATGGATATATATACTCATCTTCTATAGGACTTGGTCATTTTCATATATTGTATTGATGACCTATTAAAAACACTTTTCCCTTAAATCTCCAATTTCCCATCTTTCTTTCCTCCCTTTCTTCATAGTCTACCTCTGTGTCTTTCATGGTGAGGATGAATGAATTTGTCACAAGCACATCTGTTTACCTTGCATCCAACTCAACAAGTTTCTGTCCTTATTCCTTCCTTGCATCCTTCTCTCTGATCACGGTTTGTCCACTATCTTTTGCCTGAAGACAGAATCTGCCTACATTTTAATTATAACTTTAGCTATGTCTCCAGGTGTGTTGGAACATGCACATGCCCCTGTAATTTAAGTAACCATTATTTGGATTCACCTGCTTTCCCTTTCAATAATCCATCTAATTTTCTTTAGACTTTGAACAAGTTTCAAGAACCTTAATTCCATGTCTTGACCTTTCACTCTAAATTGCTCATACTTCAAACTTGCTTTCCAGATCCTGTCTCTTCCAAAAGAGAGTTCTTGAAGAGTCATAAAGAGCTTTAGAATCTGTGATCATTGCTCTTCGGTTATTGCTGGGGAACATTTATTGAACACTTACTATGTGAAAGATATCATGCAAAGCTCTGTTTGGAAATAAAAACATGAATTTGTGTGAATGCCTGCTCTCAAGTTGCTTATAATTTCTGCCATATTTAGCTGTTTCAGACTCTTGATTCTTCCTGGAATGTTTTTTCATTCTTGTAAGGCGAGAAGCAGCAAACCATGACCCCAGGCCAAATTCAGCACACTGCCTATTTTGGTAAATGGCCTAGGAACTAAGAACACTTTTTGGTATTTTTTAACAGTTGAAAAAAAATCAAAAGAAGAGTACTATGTTGTGATGTGTAAACATTATCTCGTATTCAGATTTCCATAAATAAAGGTTTATTGGAACACACCTACACCCATTCATTTAAATATTGTCTATCTCAATATCAAAAAAGCAAACAACTCAATTAAAAAGTGGGCAAAGGACCTGAATAGGCATTTTGAAAACACCCAGATGGCCAACAGACACATGCAAAGATGCTCAACATCACTAATCATCAGGGAAGTGCAAATTAAAACTACAATGAGCCATCAAATTACACCTGCCAGAATGGCTATCTTCAAAAAGACAGCAAAAACAACTATTGGCTAGTATGTGGAAAAAAAGAGAACCCTCATGCGCCGCTGGTGGAATTGTAAGTTGATGCAGCCACTATGGAAAACCTTATGAAGCTTCCTCAGAAAATTAAAAATAGAACTACCATACAATCTAGGAATTCCACTTCTGGGTATTTTTCTGAAGGAAACAAAAATTATGTTAATTTGAAAAGATATACACACCCCTAGGTTCACTGCAGCACTAAGTGCAGAAATAAGTATACAACAAATCAGGTGACCTAAGATGTACACACCCAATTTGGGTACCACATTATGGGTTCACCCAAGGATAGTATACAGATGCTCCTAGATACAGAGTGAACTATTGCGAATGAATGTTGCGTTAAAGGTGGAGAGAGAGAGGGTTTGATGTTTGATAAATATGTAAACATATCATTAAATTTGAAAACTCCTAGACGTATTGTCGACCTGGTTCTCTCACTGATTGGGATCAGGTCATTAACTATTGAAAATAAATTGGTTTCAGTAGTTCTCATTGTTTAACTTTACTGCTTCTCTACCTATCAGGTACCTAAGACTGGCAGGAGAGTCCGCTTTCTTGGAAGTAATTGAGAATTGGGAGGAAAGAGAACTTTTGCAAAAAGGAAAAAATAATAAATAAACCTTACTCAAAATGTGTAACTGTATTCTTTGTTGTTCTCCAACAAATGGCCTGTTCTCCAGCTAGAGTGTTCTCATCAAAATCTTATTAAAAAATCAATGATTTTCCACAGCAACTAAAGAACGCATCACACATTTTATTAATCAAATTCTTTTCAATCTACATTTGGTAGCCATATTTCCAACACCTATATGGCTCATCCTAATTACTGTGGGTCTTACTAATTTTCTTCTTGTCTGAATTTTTGTAGCATTTATATTTGGTGCCACATAATTTGGCCTTTAATCAGGTACTATCATCCCTGCCTCAAATGTTAGCCTTTGCTATTCCTGTATTTCTACATTTTACAGACATACTGGGGAAGGTACAATATTTCCTCAGTAAATACAAATTTAAATGTCGCTTATCATAGAAAAAAAAAGGAGAGGGGATCAAAAAGTGTGTATTTCTCAAACATGTTGTTAAACGCTATTCCATGTCATCCAGAATCATTGAGAAACCGAATTCTAGAACATCTTCAAAATATAGTCTGTGGATAGCTGCCTGTTGGCATATCGTTCCTTACCAAGCTGAGAATAGTACAGAAATGGAAAATAACCATTTAGAATCTTTTCAAACAATTTTCCATTGACATAATATCCATAAGCATGATCAGCGGACCCATCTCCTTTAATAGGGTTTAGACAAGCTTGGGTGTGTCAGGCGTGCCTGGAGGGTTCTTTTCCACAAATGTTTTAAGAAGCTCTGATTTTGAGCTTTCTTTTCTTTTCTAGCTCTCTCTTTCTCTTTTAAATAGCTTTAAAATACATATATATCCAAAACTGTTGCAATCTGAGTCTACTGAGATAAATAGAAAAGTGAATGAAACACCTGACAGTGTTCACTTTAATAAATGCAATGTTCAGTTTATCATGAATCAAAGAAATGAAACAAGGGTTCTTTGTACTGAACTGGAATGTTTAGATTACGATTTCCAGGATTTTTTTTTATAATCATGTATATATATATATATATATAAGGTTGAGCTATTTGTGAATACACTAGATATAATGCATTCTTTTAATCTTGCTTTGCAATATAAAAAAACCCTAGATCTTACAATAGCATGTTAAACAATTTAATATCCATGGTTATCTCCCTTATTGGACCATTTTTTTTAAAGGCAATGAGGTTAAATCACTTTCGTCAATTTTTAGTCGAGATCACTGCTTATAACCCAAGTGAGACAACTGCTTATTTCTACAGTTAGATATATTCAATTTATCTAATTCTAGTTCCCATTTCATTTATGAAAATGTCATAAACAATCTAGTTCGTATTAGTCAAAGCATAGGTAGTCATGGCAATTTAGGGGCTGATTTGCCTTAATTTGGCCTATATAAGAAAACTGTCAGATAGTATGATTTTTGATTCTAGGATATCAATGGTACAAAGACCACAGTAAAGAAATTTTCTTCCTTTCTTTTAACATAAGGAGAATGCATTTATGTCCTCCAGTGTTATAACAAAAATGGAGCAGATAACCCTATACAATCATATACTGAGGACTGATTTCTCTTTAGCCGCAAATTATTAGAAAGATTAAAAACACAGGCTTTGAGGTCAACCAGAATTAGATGTAATCCAGTTTTACACTCATATTAGCCATGTAAATACTCCTTTTAAGCTTTGTTTATGTCACTGGTACAATATCACCAATCACATAGGATTATTATGTTTGTTAAATGAAATCATGTTTGAAAAGGTCAAATGATCAATAAATGTTACCTGTTATTTTCCTATAGAAAATTCACTATGGGATATATTTCATGAAAACTATAATAGTCTACACATTTTTCATCAAATATTTTTTTTTCAATTTCCCAGAATGTTTTAGAGGGAAGTTCACCGTGTATATTTAAGAATTTCAAAGAGTTACTTGAAATACAGAATGATGGTTACATATGTGGTCAGGAGAACTTATTTTTCCCTTTATCACTTGGCAGTTCTATGATATTGAGCTAATTATTTGTCTTTTCTCATTTCCTTATCTAGAAATTGAGAGGATTAAATTAGAACTTGTCCATGGTTTCAATAAAAGAAAAAAACAAAAACAGAAAGCAAAGCTATCTGAATTACTTCTACTCTGCTTAAACAGAAAATATATTACCAGTTTATAGAAATATTATATTAAGTCCACCCATGTTGTTGCAAATGGCATGATTTCATTCTTTTTTATGACTAATATTCCATCATAAAAAATATATAAATATACCACATCTTCTTTATCCATTCATCTGTTGATGGGCAATTGGGCTGCTTCCATATCTTAACTATTGTAAATAATGCTACAATGAGCATAGAGGTTCATGTATCTCTTCAAATTAGTGTTTTCATGTCTTTGGATAAATATCCAGAAGTGGAATTGCTGGATCATACGGTAGTTCCATTTTTAATTTTTTGAGGAGCTTCTATACCGATTTCCACAGTGGCTGTAGCAATTTACATTCCCACCAACAGTGTAGGAAGGTTCCCTTTTCTCCATATTCCCACCAGCATTTGTTATTTGTAGACATTTTAATGATGGCCATCTTGAGAGGTGTGAGGTGAATAACCAATTTAAAAGTAAATAAATTTGCAGAGTGTTAAATTTCAAATGTCTGCAAAACATGAGAGAAGAAAGAACTCTAGATCTTTCGTCAGTGCAGGACTGAATGATTTGTGTGTCGATTCTCCTGGTTCTTGTAAATGAGCCAGAATCCTGGCTGGGGGTTGGTCCAGGTGTCAGTGGGCACTGAGAATCCAGGGGCAGGGACTTAATGACTTTTGGAAAAGGCATAAACTTGAATAATGGTGAGACAAGTTAAATATCAAGACCATAGGTTTCACATTAGGTCCAAGAACAAGTAAATAGAGTCTGGCAAAATGTCCTTTGAATTGAAAGCTAACATTAAGCACTAAAGAAATTAGACAAATATGGGGAATATCAGGAAACGTAAATTATATGGACCCGCAAGGTTCAGGAAGGATCAATTCAATTAAATGGCAGTTTAGATAGTTGGAATTAAAGAATTAGTTGTGTTTAATTTCATTTCCCAACGTGTTGAAGATCTGATTTGTACAGGAGCAATGGTGCTCCTTTCTAACTTTATTTAACAAAGCACAATTGGTAAGTTGGTTAGATAGGGTGAAAATTTATTATTAAAAAATTCTTTTCTTACCAGATAACACATGAAGTTAAATGACCACACAAGAAAAAAAAAAAAAAAAAAGAATGGACTTCAGTATGTAAACCTCTCCTTAAAATGTTGAAAAGCTCATCAAAATTATGACATCACTATGAAAACTGATGGATATCATGGAAAGATAGAGGTTACTTCTTTCAAATATGTTCTGTACTCTAGTTTCCTTAAGTAACAATAGAGAATATTTGCTTAAATGGTCCTTTCCAGCTACTGATTAATAGTCAAAATTAAGAGGACTACTTTAAGAAGACTGTTTGGATTAATTTACCTTGACACTTCTTCAATTGGAGCATCAAGGTAAACTACTCCAAATAGATTCATTTAAAATGAGTCATGTACCACAATATTCATTGCAGCTCTGTTTACAATAGCCAGGACATGGACACAACCTAAGTGTCCATCAACAGATGAACGGATAAAGATGTGGCACATATATACAATGGAATATTATTCAGACATAAAAAGAAACGAAATTGAGTAATTTGTAGTGAGGTGGATGGACCTAGAGTCTGTCATACAGAGTGAAGTAAGTCAGAAAGAGAAAAACAAATACTGTATGCTAACACATATATATGGAATCTAAAAAAGAAAATGGTCATGAAGAACCTATGGGCAGGATGGGAATAAAGACGCAGACGTAGAGAATGGACTTGAGGACATGGGGAAGGGGAAGGGGAAGCTGGGACGAAGTGAGAGAGGGGCATGGACTTATATACACTACCAAATGTACAATAGATAGCTAGTGGGAAGCAGCCACATAGCACAGGGAGATCAGCTTGGTGTTTTGTGGCCACCTAGAGGGGTGGGATAGGGAGGGTGGGAGGGAGACGCAAGAGGGAAGAGATATGGGGATATATGTATATGTAGAGCTGATTCACTTTCTTATACAGCAGAAACTAACACACCATTGTAAAGCAATTCTACTCCAATAAAGATGTTAAAAAAATAATAATAAAATAAAGTGAATACTGCAAACAAATAAATAAATAAAATGTATTTTAAAAGCAAGCAATTTTGTTTTGATAGATTTCACTTCTCTATGTTCTGATCATATTACCAAAGAAAATACAGATTTTGAAATAAATAATACCTATGAGACAGATTATCAGGCAGGCAAAGAAATTACTTCTACAAGATAGGATTGAAGTAAAAACTTGAAGTTTAGTTTGGGGGGACCATAAGCCACATTAACAAACTGTCATTAAACCTTTAAAGGACTTTCATGTAGATTCTATTCCTTAATTCTTTGAAATTCTTATATTAAAATAAAGTAAATTAAATGATTTCTTATTGGTATATATCTGTAGGACACAAAGGAAACAAAGATAAACTTTTAAGGGAAAGAGTCAAACAATCTGAATGACATGGAATATCAGAAACTGTAAGTTCCCCTTTCTTTCTTTAAATGCATGAGTTTTGATAATGCACATTTTACAGATTTCTCTTTTTGGGGACATTAGTTGAGGACCAAGAGAGGTTTTATTAATTGCCTTTCTAAGAATACATTATGTAATCTCTTGCTCTGAATGGCTTATTCTGTCTTGTAACTGTTTTAAAAATGTTGACGTACAAGCATGAATTGAGGGAATTTTATGATTGTTGCATTCTCTGTATTTGTTCAATAGAGTGTAACATCACTTAGGAATTGAACTTTTTTCTATGCAACATAATCTCACAATGCAGATGGCAGTGTCATTTTGATGGAGTTCTGCATCTCCCCATATTGTCTGGCAGAGGGCGCCTTATGTGGAAGGCAGGCTTAGTCGTTTTTTCAAGATTATTATGGACTGAAAAACATTCTGAAATGTGGTAGATTTATCTTCAAAAATTATAAGGCTCCAGAGAGGATAATTATACGCATGTGTACTTTTAAACTGTATTGTAATTCACACATTAATTTGTTCCACATAGGAACGCCGACACTGAGAATCATTACACTTTTTCAGGTCAACATTCTTTAAAAATTATTTTAGCTTGCTTTACGACATTAACTAGTTAATTATTATTATTGAAAATGACCTTATATTCTCTTTCTTAAAGGTATGAAGTGAGCAGATTCTGGCCAAATAATTTATACACATAGGTATTCTGCTGTGTTTGTATCAATTAATATAAAAACCATAAAATACACCCATTTTGAAATCATATCTTGTAAACCTTTAGAAATAAATGTTACATAAAAATAATTTACTCCTGTGCCTATCTTCTTTATAGGTAAGAAGACAGACCAAATTTATATTTTCTTTGTCCTTTTTCTTTAAAACTATATCTTTATTTATTATATTGCCTGCAGAATTACATTTTCTTTTGTCTCTTTTCACTGACAAATCTGATAGGGGTTCTGCCACACTATCCAGCTCAGAAATATTCTTGAGAAATAAAGTGAAGACAATATTGAATAAGAATTCACCAAAACTGCCTCTGTGACTTAGTTCAATGTAAATCCTTTATGTATGCAGATTATATAATCTGATATGCTATTTTTCGTTTGCATCTTTCAGCTTTCTAAATAATTTCAAAAGTAAACTATCAGACGTAAGATGGTATTTTGCAAAATTATATTCACAAATAACTATGCTGAAAGTTATATATTAAAGAGTGACTTTTTAAATGAAAATGATACTAGTATGTGGATTTTTAAATATGAGAAAAAAAGGAGTTTTAATGGGCAAAAATTAGCAGCTTAAATAGTAATGGGATGAACAATAATTTTGAGGTTTAAGTTTTGTTTTCCTTGGGATTTTTATTATATAGTTGTATTTTAAATATAGATTTAAGAAATTTAGAAAACATATGACATCATTATATGATAAAGTATATGGAGAAATGCAAAACTGTCATTGTAAACATTTAGCAATATTTTCAAAAAAAATTTAGTGATTCAAACACTTAATAAAATAAAATAAAGCCATTAATTTACTGTATTGTTTTCCTTCCTGCACAGCCTCTCACATTATTCAAACTGAGATTAATGACCTATCTAAATACGAAAAAGATATTAAAGAAATGACAAGCCTTCAGTATGAAATTACAATTTTGACAACTATTGTTGAAATATAAAATGTAAGCAATGAGAAATCAAGCAAGAGATCAGTTAAATAGAAATTTTAAGAAAGAAAAGGAAAAGAAAAATAAGGACTAAGGTTTAAATAAATCACTAAAATCATCAGTCTAATCCTCAATATGATAATTACAATTAATCTTGTTACAGTAACTTTTCAACATATTTAGAGAGAAGAAAATTTGGAAATTATCATCCTTCAGAGAGGAACATCACTAGAAAATACCTAATATTGATAATTCAAGAAATACCATTCCTGAGCGTATTACTTAAAGTGATTAAATGTAATTGGTTGCATGAAGTCAGACTGGGGATAGTAAGGTACAGAGTAAGAAACTACTACTTCTGTATTATTTTATTTTTACCATATGCCAATCTATTACCTTGAATAAGTCAACAGGTACTTTTTTTGTGAATAAAACTCAATCTTAGACCAGAAACTGTAGTTTAAGAGCCACAGAAACTAGATTTATGTGATTTTTGTAAGTCGCAAGTAAAATGGTGTTATGTTTAAAGATATTTGTATGAATAATTTTTATGTTAAACTCTTCAATTTTACCCTTAAGAAGTTTCTATTGAAATTCCAAATTACTGTAAGTACATTTCTTTCTCAAGTACAGAAAATGTGCTCCTAGGTGTGTGTAGTGAATCCTTATATTTCACATAAAAAATGTGATGGCAAGAGACAGTTTGAGACACATACATAATTCTGGTCACATTTACCAAATAACTTGGCTGGCTCTTATTAATAATCTCTTAAAAACCTAATATGCTTTCTTAGATAAGATTACTTGATCCAATTAATATGCTATACAACTCCATTAAGATGCTGTTGCATGATTTACACGCTCCCCGCGGCTCTCCCCCTAATGTCAGCCTTGCCTACTTCAAGCGTAACAGAAGCGCAATGTGAGAATTTCAGAAGAGTGTGATTTTTAATGAAAGATTACAAGGCCCCTTTAAATCCAGGGCTTCAAAGACCAATTTCATAAATTTATTTCTTTTAAAATCAACAGCATAATCTTCTAAGGAATAGTTAGAGGTAGTTTGCATTACTCTCTTTAGGCAGCTCTTTGCAGGATATCATTGTAAGTGCAAAGGAAGCTCTTTGCAGGATATCATTGTAATGAAAGCTTAAATTTTTATCATTCTAGAACTCTTTGTAAGTTAAGCCATGTTTGAATAGAGACCCACTGAGAAAAGAATAAGTGGGGAAAAATTTCGATTACCTTTCTGAAATATACAGTGGTACTGAATTCAAAAGGTTGCTTGATGGCTTCATGGAGACACGAATTGCCTGCATCATATAAAGCGGCTGGTGTTTTAACAATTATTTTTCTGGACAGAGTTTGGAGAAGTAGTAACTGGATTAGACACAGAAGGAGATGCTGAAAAGGGGGTTTGGAAGTATTACCAAGGAAATGGATAAATGCCCTGAAGGCTGCACTGCTTGAGAAGAGGGGAACGCCAGCAGAGAGAGAAGTGTGGACACAGCAGAGAGAGCTGTTTCCCCATTTCTAATCTCAGTTTCAATTTCTTGATACCTGAGTATTCTGAACACTATGGACACAACCTGTTCCTATGTAAAACCTCCATTCTAACAGAGCACCAATCATATTCATTTATAAAGTCTAGGTAATTTTCTTATGTGGAAATTCCAAGCCTAGAAAATAGACATTTTAGAGGTGATTCACATCAGACTTTCTGCAGAAACTATGATCCTCTGGAATTAGTATCATTTAAGTTGCATTAAAGCCAGTAACAGAATCTTTGCATCCTAAAATATAAGACCCGTGCATGTGGGACTTCCCTGGTGCTCCCGTGGTTAAGACTCTGTGCTCTCACTGCCACGGGCCCAAGCTTGATCCTTGGCTGGGGCACTAAAATCCCACAAGCCACGCAACATTGCCCCCCAACCAAGATACACACACACACACCTATATACTTAAGACCCACGCATGATAAGATTTGTGTGATTTTTCTTTCAAGCTCTTCTAGTCCCCATGAAAGAATAAATAATACGATGGTATGTATGGAGAACAGCAGCTGGATCTTAATAAGCGAACACAGAAGGAAGTGAAGTAAAAAAGCATTGAAGATTAAGAGTTGTGGATAAGGTTGACAAAATACTTGAAAACCAGAAGAGTGAAACAGTTGGTAATCTTGCAAAAGCCTAATAATTGAAACATTTTTCCAAACCCACTTCAGTTTGAGTTCTGAAGTTATAAGTCTGGGACAGAATCCTATTTGCTTGAAGTACACACTTACTGTAGTTGACAAGATGAAATCATGTATACAACTAGGATAAATATAGCAAGAATCCTGTCTAGTTAGGCTGCATCACAAAAAAAGGAAAAAAAGATAGTTGAAAGTATAAATAAAAGCATGTTCTATGAATCTTCAACCAACTCACTACCAAAAGCTGAAACCTGATGTAATCTGACATTGCACCAAAATTGAATTTTTATTTAGAGCAAGCAAACAGCAACTTCTGAGAGATTTGATCAAACATTCTGTATTCTAAATATTTCAGTTTTTATCTAAACTTTACTAGCCAATGGGTTGTATTGGGAATTGCAATTCTCTTAATATCAACAGTGACTTTGAAACATATTATTTTTATGTTTAATCCTTTTTTGTGGGGAAAAAATGATTCGAAAAGACTCATTTCCACTACTCACTATCAAGTGATTTATCTTCTAAAATCCAGAAGAACTAGCTTTCTTTTTTCTATAATAGAACTCCAAACTATCTTAGAGTGGGCATTTGAACAGTATATTTTGATCGTGTGATCTTGAATTAATAGACCCATGAGGCTATGTTTACCCTGAAACAATTCAGTGATCAATTATTCTATGAAACATTTTTCACAAGAAGAATACTGTTTTGTGGGAATTGTAAAGTAAGGAGAGGTGAGGAGGGAATTAGATGTATACATCTTTAAACTCAGGCAATGCATAAAAGAATGACTAGCCTAAGGCTCTAAGCAATGGAGTTTTCCTTAAATTCATTTCACAAATGTTACTCGACTACCTGCCATGTGTAAGTACATTGGGAATAAAAATGCTAATCAAAGTCTTGACTAATAGAGGTATAGTAAGATGTGGTGGGTTGTTTCCTATGTCAGCTTGGCTATGACTAGGCTATGTCGCTCAGTTGTTGGTCAAGAACTAGTCTGATAAGAGAATGGATAAACAAGAAGGTCCTACTGTAAAGCACAGGGAACTATATTCAGAGTCCTGTGATAAACCATAATGGAAAAGAATATGAAAAAGAAAATATATATATATATGTATAACTGAATCACTTTGCTGTACATCAGAAATTAATACAACATTGTAAGTCAACTATACTTGAATAAAATAATAAAAAAAGAACTAGTCTGGATGTCATTGTGAAAGTATTGTGGAGGTGATTAACATTTAAAATTAGTTGGCTTTATAGAGACACAGATGTAGAGAACAAACGTATGGATACTTAGCGGGGAAGGGGGGTAGTGGGATGAACTGGGAAATTATGACTGATATAGATACACTATTATGTATAAAATAGATAACCAATGAGAACCTACTGTATAGCACAGGGAACTCTACTTAATGCACTGTGGTGATCTAAATGGTAAGGAAATCTCGAGGAGATATATGTATACGTACAACAGATTCACTTTGCTGTACAGCAGAAACTAACACAGCCTTGTAAAGAAACTATACGTCAATAAAAATTAATTAAAAAGTAAATTAAATTGGTTAGCTTTAAGTAAGACAGATCACCCCCCGTAATGTGAGTGGGACTCATGCAATCAGTTGCAGGCCTTCAGATTCAAAAGTGAGGTTTCCCACGGAAGAAGGAATCCCACCTTAAGGCTTCCACACGGAAATCTGTTTGAGTTTCCAGTCTGCCTATAGATGTCAGACTCAAGACCCCAGTGTTGACTTGTATCAGCACTCTGCTGGCCTAATCTGTGGATTTTGGATTCCAGACTGAACATCAACTCGTATCTGAATTTCCTACTGCCTGGCCTGCCCTACAGATTTCACACACGTGCGTGCCACTCCACCCACCAGTTCCGGAGCCAATTCCTTAAAATAAGGAGATGGAGGCAGACAGTGATGGAGAGATATAGACCCAGATCCAGATCTGGACATGGATATAGATACTAATCCTATTGGTTCTGTTTCTCTGGAGAAAAATGTTCTCTTGACATAATACTCAACAATTTTCTCATGAAATTATTTTATAATTAGAAATGAAATCTAGTAGAATGTGGCACCAAATAGCTTACACACTCTGAAATGCACATCTTCTTGTGTTTAAACAGAAATAAAATAGCTTCATATAAGAAACACATTTAATTCAACATTTATTCTCAAAGCATACTGCCGTCAATTTTTCTTTTTCTACTGCTGTATACTTGTGTATCATGAAAGTGTCTGGGTATACATATTCCAATTATTTAAGCTTATCTCACATTAAGGAATAACAAAATAACAAAGCAATACAAAATAAAAGTTTATCTACTCTAGCCTTTATTTCATATATATGGGCTATAATAACTGCATGAGAAATATGTCTCTCTTTTTTGGTATAAACAAATGCCTGTATTCAGGATGTAGTTTTAGCCAATTATCCATTCTCTGTATTATTCTTAGTGCTTTAACAAATATATTGGTCAGCTAAAATGTATTTGTATTTTAATTTCAACATCCAACCAGTAGAAATGTCATAAATTTAAACACACACAATTTGATAGTTTCTCTCGTCTTAAAAATACAAATCTAACTTTTCTTATACTTTTTGCTTAGTTTTCCATTAGCATATAGAAAGTCTTGTAAATTTTTGTTTTATATAAGAATGCTAACTTTCTATCCTTATATTTCTTTCTATTTTGCAGTATGAATTTCTAGCATAATCCCATGTGTAAGACGACTGTAAGATTTCCACGGGCGGTGATTTGAAAAATCTGATGCAGTCAATTAGTTCTTAATAACTAATAATCCCTGCCTTGTCATTGCTGTGGATAAGGGTTCTCAGGTTGAAGGAAATGAGTTAAGGCTGTCATCACCGATGTTTGGTTTCTATCTCCTCTTCAATTTTAATTTTTTATAGAAAAGTATACATAATTTATATATGTATGTATATAATTTCTCACTATATATATATGCATGTGTATATATGTGTGTATGTATATATATATATATATATATACACATAGAGAGAGAGAGAGAGAGAGAGAGAGAGAGAGAGAGAGAGGGAGAGAGAGAGAGAGAGAGATCTACTTGTTTTAGGAGGCAGTCTAAGTAATCAAAGGTTTTAAAAAGAGACATTCAGGTAAGTAAACTTCACATCCCTATATTCCAGACATGTCACAAAACTATCACATCAATTTTTCCTTGCTTTTTCAGCTTTAGATTCCAAATAGTTAGCTACAACACTGCCAATCCCGTAGGAATCAGAAACACTCTTTTGTTAAATGATTTTGCTTTGATTTAAATAACTATTTTGATGCCACATTTGCAGTATCTGTGTGTTAGCCCAAATTTCTCATCCATAATGTTTTTATAAAAATATACACATGCCATAAAATTGAATGACTTGCTTTATCAGAAGCAAATATTTATATTTTTATATGTGTTTCTTTACATACACACACACCTTATTCAAAATGGATTTAGTCAGTATTGATCTCTGATTATAAAACAAAACAAAACTGCACGTACAATTTAAAGTGTTTTCATACTTGTTAAACTTATAGTTTAACAAAAATGGTAATGATTCTATTCAGTAATTTAGCCTTTAAGTGAAATATTTTTAAATTAAAAATAGTTTCTTTTGTTTTAAACACTCATAAACATATTGAGTTAAATCATTTCCTTTATTTAAAATAGGAGGTCATTAGATTGCTTTGTCCTACAGAGTGTCTGAGAGATGCTGGCCTATCTTATCTCATTCTCATATGTTTTTCCTTCTTCTCATTCTAGGACATGGCTTTAATTTGTAAATTGTTGTCTCCATAATTCAATATGTGGCAACACTGGCTACTGGTAGGCTCAAAATAGGAGTTGAAAGTAAAGGATCTAACCAGGGCATTAATATCTATTTTGCTCATTTCTTGTCGCCATGCGAACCTTAAAATGAGTATCAAGGCAGGGTTGCATTCTGAGGTCCACCAATATCTTACCTTATTTTGGGTGTCTGGTGCATGCCTGTACTTGTGTGGGAACACAAAGGTAACATGGGTATCTTTAGTATTACATATTTTGGTGTACACATATTTATGTGGAGATATACATAGCCATAGCAATATAAAATTAATTATTATTTCTTATTATCCTGCACAGAAGTACAGTCCCTAGTATGTATGGGCAATATGCATTTTGTCATATATTCTTCTATTTTCTGAAAGCTGACCAAAATTTTACACAAAATAAATATTTCTGTTAAAGGTAAGTACATGTAAATAAATAAAGGTACATGAAAAAAATAAGATGAAGAATAAATGGGCACCAACATTTATAAAGCATCTAATATACCTCAGCTTCCCATCAGATTATTTATAGGCTATTTTCTTTCATTACGTTAAAGTAACCATTGCCTGCCAAAATGGGAGACATTCTAAATTAAGGAACAGGTGAAGTTTTTATGCTGTGTTCAGTTTTGATATTTCACCTCTAGTGCCTTTATTTTAATTACAAAAAGGTCATTACGAATACACAATATATTATCTTCCTCTTTAAGTATAAAACCTGCATAGAATAACAGACAATATCATAGTTTTAACACTGTCCTACCCACATGTCTCATATACGTGTAGATTTCATTGTATTTCCAAAATACAATTCTACTTAACAAAATTACTATATAAAACTGTAAAGGAATTTTAAAAATACTTGCCTGAAATCCAAGGAGCTTTTCACTAGGCTTAATGTGCCTCTGAAATTCACATTCTATGGGTTGTATCACTTTGATTCCATCTTCATAAAACACATAGAACATGTTCCCAATTCCCAGACCTTAGGAGTAAAAACACATTCAAAAGTTCAAAATAAAATTACCAG
Organism: Orcinus orca; assembly: GCF_937001465.1. Classification (NCBI taxonomy): domain Eukaryota; kingdom Metazoa; phylum Chordata; class Mammalia; order Artiodactyla; family Delphinidae; genus Orcinus; species Orcinus orca. The sequence goes on from NC_064562.1 coordinate 6,303,516, forward strand.
AAACATTTACAACCAAAACTCAGTGCCCCTCACATTGCTGGTGAGAGATCAGTTTGTGAAGTCCTATAATGCTACTAAAGCAGACCGTGTGAGACCTTTACCATACGCCCAAGCAGCTCTGCAATATTATGCACACATTCTACTTCATCTCTCTGATCCGCAAGTCAGTGATTTCTTTAACATAATTCAACAAATGTTTCACATATTTAAAAATAATTATAAATGGAGATAAACTCTTTGATACATAGATTATGTCTGCTACCATCCCTACTTAATTTAGGTGCTGATTAAGACATAAAAGTGCTTTTTGAAGAATCGTATTTATCCTATTTCTATTAGAGTTCCCTAAGGGAAATAAAATGGCATTCTTTGCAGGAACTTAGCTTATACAGAGACTTTTAGAAACAAAAAGACCAAGTTCCCCAGATTTTGGAGAATATGTATTTTCCTAAAATAATGTTTGTAAATATAATCCTACTAGAGGTCTTACATATCAGTTTTCATATTGACAAAGTTTGGGGTCTATTTCTCCAGTTTAAAATTTGAATTAATTTAAGGTCTTGCAAAAATCTCATTTAAATCATACTTTTAATTACTTTTCACAGGGCGGGTTTGGGTGTGTGACATCTCAGAAATTCATCTCACTTATATTATACACCCACACCTCATGGGTACGGGATGCTACAGCTTAGACATCTGGAATGCCGTGGAGTTAACGGTGGTCTGCACCTGGGGACTTGTCATGTATGATTGCACACCTGTTCTCTTTGTTTCCTCTGCTTCTGCTTTGTCCCAACATGTCCAGACTAAGAGCATGTAGTTCTCCCTTACCTGATCCTCAACTGAGTACCTCATCCAGGTGTACTGCTTTGCACAATCATATTTATTCAGTATAACTATACCGCACATAATTCAGTGAGAACCAACAGATAAACAATTATACTGAAATCTTGATAGTTTGAAGAGCAAATCATTGTTCTTTAAAATGCTTAACTTTTAAAAACATCTACTTTTAATTTTTACTTCACTTGAGGACACCTGCAAGGCCCATGAAGTCAAGCCTGAGGATTACAATAAAAGTTTATTGATTTGTAAAAAAAAAATTTGTTTATTCAACTTAAGCCACATTTATTTTTGTTAAATATGTTCCTAGTTAATTTTAAAAGTCACCATCTATTCTTATTCTTATTCTTATCACTTTATTGGTGTTTATACAGAGTGAAATTATTTCTAATAATGCATATATATTTTAAATGATCCAGATTATTCTGACACATCTTATTATTGGTTTTTTGTTTTTTTCCCCCTTGGACTTATTATTGTTTTATAAATATTTTACAGTCCTCATGTTTTAATACATGCAATCTTTATCAGTTAATTGTGCATTTTAATTCCAGAGTGCACAATGTTACAATGAGATATTCCAGAACAGTAGCAGAAGTAGCAAGAACTAAATTCAAGTTATGTCTTCACAAAATAAAATTTAAGAGTTGTCAGCTACAATTTATAATTATAGCTTTGAATACAGAGGGATCAATTCCATACCAAAAGGATAAAACTTACAAAAACTGCTTAGGCAAAATATCGATTTGTATTAGCAAGCTTCTGTGTAAACACTGTCAGAAGGTTGATGTGCGCTATGTATCAGTGACTAGCAAATTAACAATACTGGTAGTTGAAACTTGGATCTGATTTCCAGTTGTGTCAGTTACATACAAAGCTCATAATATTTTTTAATGAACATCACTATATTCTCCTTCAGGTACTGCACAATTCTGCTCCACAGTCAGGAGTCTGAATGTGTCTGAACTTGACGACTACTCTAAGTCCAGAGAGTTTGCAAAGTTTCTTGAAGTATTCCCTGCCCTTATTCCTATGGATATTTTTATTGTGTTATTTTACTATATTCTGTGCACAGTACAGTCAGTGGGATTCCACAGATGAAAGTTCTTGAGCTGTATCTTCCTCTAAAACTCGCTTAATCCATCCAAATCACTTTCAAAACTGAAAGTCCATTTTCTTGCTTTTTAAAGTATGAGTTACATACACATCAGCATTTTTACAGAGTATAAGCTACTTTCCCAGTTACAAGTTATTGAAAAATACAGATAAAGTTATGCAAGGTTTAGTTTGCTTTTGCATTTTATTGTTTTTGGTGGGAATATAACTCCCTAGTGTTTATGAAATAGCAATGCCAACAATGTACCATGTATAAATATATGTTAAAATAATAAGATAAACTGAACACCTATGTATCAATCACTCCGCTATGAAATAAAACTTTATCTTCAGAGCCATCTGTGTATTCCTCTCTTCCCTACCTACACGAGGGATATTTTGCATTTATTTTCTTGCTAGACATATTTTGTTCATCAATTACTACTTAGGTTTTAGCAGCAGAATTTATAATCTGAATATATGATGCAGATATATATCCTCTTAAATTTGCTGCTATAATATTATAATTTATTTTGAATATACTAGGCACAGAATGCTATGAATTACCTGATGCTTGAGATGTGGTAATTGAAAACACATGCTGATTTTCACTTTGGGGAATTTGTTAGCTTAACCTGTATAGGAAGCAATAACATATCTGTGTATGTTCATTATAACTATTAAGTTTCCATGCCCTAACCTTTTTTTATTTTGGTGTGGGAGAATATAACAAAGAGAGATAAACTTAATTTTCTGAATTCAGACAGCTCAGAGGTAAATCACGACTATAGAAGTCACTGTTGTATCGTGGGAAGGTTATTTCCCATGTAATATCTGTGCTGTACTTTCTCCATCTCAAATTGCGAGAAATAATTAGATTTATGCAGCTGTTGTAAGAAGTAACTGAGATGGACAAAGGAAAACATGTAGCAGAGTGACCTGAACTCTTACTATGAGTTCAAGAAATGGTAACTGTCCCTCTTTTTTATGACTGACATTATGTCTTCTTTGAAACATCAGTGGGGAAAAAATGGTGAAATGGCATCTAACTAAAATGTGATTACTGTCCTCCTGTTTTCCTCAAATCTACTCTGTGAGATATACTACTAGTACATTTCAGTTTTCTATGAGATTGAATTCTACGAATGCGTGAGTCTGCTAAAAGAGCAACCTGATTTTCTAGTAGAGCCGTTCTCAAAGTTGATCCTTTCAGAGGGTCTGCAAAGTCAAAACTATGTTCATAATAATGCTAAGATGTCATTTGCATTTTTCTCTCTCATTCTCACAAATTAGATGCTTCCAAATGTGGAGTGTAGTTCTCAACAGGCTACTTGACATATGATGTTATAAGTGATATCACAACAGTTCAATGCAGGAGCAAATATAGGAATCCAGCATCTTTTATTCAGCCAGATATTTTAAAAATTTGCAAAATGTGCAACAGTGAGTCTCCTCATTTAATATAACTTTACAAATAATGTGGTATTTATGCCTACATGTAATGGATTATTTAAACCAAATAAATACATATTTTAATTTTCTCTGTTTTAATTTCTTATATGGTAAATACAAGTGGATAGAAATAACCCACATAAACAAAAGCTCTTGGAGTTGTCAATAATTTTGAGTCCCCAAAAGTCTGACAACCACGTAGGTCTCAATTGCCATTCTCTCCTCACTGATGCTTTCTATTGCAGTTTATTACAAAAGCTCCTGACTTCAGTAAAAGCTTTACCACTCTAGTCACGGTCAAGATTAGGAATGTGTGCTGTTTTGTCTTTTTTCATCCCCTGTGAAGACAGACACAGGTACTTTGTCTTTTCCAGGTCGACTGTTAATCTAACAAAGTATAGTAGCACAAAAAAGTGACCCATAATTTGTTTTTTCTTTGTGAGCTCTTCTTCTCCTTTGTTTTTCTTTCTATACAGAGAGGACATGGCAAGAATTACTTGCAGTCTCATGAGAGAGAAGTATTTCCCAGAGGGTTTTTCAACCAATACTGCACCTTTAAATACATGAGATGGACTGAGAAAAAAATGTACGTAATTCACATTCCTGTCTCAATCCTTTGAGGATTTCTACTCAAGAACAATAGTGTATCATGATAATATAGTTACATTATGTATTATAAATTACATATATATTCCATCGTTTATATCAAGAATAACATTTGGTTAATGTGTGATTATTGGATGAATATTTAAGTCAATAACAAAAATATTTTGTCCTGATGTCTGCCTTCCTCTAACTTAAACCGCCATTACTTTAGCATTAAAATTATGATCAATGGCAAATTATAATCCTACAAAACACTGATTTGGTAACCAATCTAAGATAATTCAATGTTTGGTGTTAAAGACCTTTATTAGTTGATATTATATCATTCTTTTCCCTTTCAAGTGATCCTAAACTTACTCATATTTTTAATATAGAAGAAATATTTTTTTTTTTTAGCTAAAGAAAAATATAGGCAAAAATAGATGGTCTATATTGCATCTCTCACCTTGAATAACTCAGCAGGGAGGGATTTTTGTTTCATGAATGTTCCCATTTTTGTACCTCTGTCTTTGGAGTTAAAATCCTTTTCACACACATAGCAATACCAAACCATCACACCTCCATGAGATTTCTATGTTATGTTCAACTAAAATTAGACGGACTTCCTCTGTCATTCCTCTAGCAGATATTCTGGGAGTGATTGTGTTAAGCTCTTTATTAGCCACTATTAATCCAGGAAAGTGGGTACTGTATAAACATTATATATTGGTCAGAGTGATATTATCTAAAACCAGTCCTTTTAAGTCAGAATCCAATTTCCTGAACTTCCAAAGATATGCTGAAAAACTTGAATGCAAATTTACGTGATTCATTTCACATTTAATGATTAACATAGCAAAGGTTATAACATAATAGAGTATTTGTTTGCTATGTAGTTTATATTAGGTGAAATCATATGTATAATTATATATGTACACATGTATATGTGTGTATACATATATGCATACGTGTGTGTATACACATATATCTGAAAATGGTTATCTCTTGTCAGATTCATTTTTGATTTGAAAACAGGCTTATGAGATAATTTGAAGCGCTAAAATGTTGACATTTGTTTTCATCAGAGAAGGCAGGGAACTTGCAAATGAAAATATTGACAGCTTTCATCACTTCGGCGATGGCATCGCAGCCAGCCATTAGAAGGCGTGGTCTCTGCCTCACCCAATTATATGACTCACTAAGTCTCATGAATTTAGAAGCCTTACCCTCTGAAAACTCTTTTACATTTTAACTATTTCACCAATATTATTGTGAGACAGTAATCTGGTCCTGAGAACCTCAGCAATTCTTTTTCTCTAAAAATAATTATACAGGAGGCTCAAGTAGCTCATTAAGCAGGCACGCATGCTCCTATATTTCCAACGCTCCCCTGCAGCATACAATGGTCTGGACAACAAAATGTGAAAAACCTCAGGCGAAAGGAGTTAAGAGCTGACCTGCTTCCTATTATTCCTTTTCCCCCACTTTGGTGATATTATAGTTCACAAAGCTAATCAGATGATGTAACATGTAAACTTTTTTGCAAGATTTCACTGTAATGTCTACTTGTACCTGGTGTTGGTTGGTGTTAATTAGCCCAACTAATATAGAAATTTATTTGAACCATTTCTATACCATATTTATGTGTGAATAGATTCATAAATATTTATAAAGAATAGAAGAGACCATTTTTATAAATATGGAAAATATCAATATACATATTTTTGCTTTCAAATCATTAGATGTCACATCAAGCCAGTAGCTTCAGTTAAATATTGATTCTATAGATATTCATCAAAATAATTTCATGTTATAATAAATTTAGAAAATTCTGTGTCATGTAATGAACCACCCGACATCTCTCCTGAAAGTAGTATATTTAGAAGTTCAGGTTAATCCTGCAGTGAATAAAATGTTTTAAGTTCCTTTAATTCATTAGACCTTATAACATATACCCAAACTGTTGTCTACTAAATAAATACTAGGAAATACTTTATTAGATTATATTTGATAACATCATAAAAAATATTGTAGAAGAGACCCAATCCTACTGAATCTTTTAATGTGTATTTTGAAATCATATAGGTAGTAAAATTAGTTGACAATAAGAATGATTTAGCCTTTAATTTACTAGATTGAAAACATCTTTAGAGTAGATACTAGTTCTTATCTTTATATTTCCACTGCTTTCAAAGTGTTCTACATACAGTAGGCTCTTTAAAATATTTGTCAGTAAATGAGTGAGATACTTCTCTTTGAAAACATTGTATTTTTACACTCCTGCTAACTTGAATCACGGCTAGAAAAGAACTGAAAGGTGAACTCAGAAACAGAGGACACTATTTCATGCTTAAATATCCATGTGATTAATAATATAATATACACGAAATTCAGTAAAGTTGATTTAGCTCACAAAGTCCTGGATAAGCCAGATTCTGATGTATACATTTAAAAATAATTTTTCAGTTAAACAAAATTTTATAGATCTTACACTTGCATGTAAGTCATATGACATTATGAGAGGTATTATCATTTTAAACTCTCTTTCCATTACTATTCATCTAAAAATGCTTGAAGTTCTTAAATGGGTTCTCCCTGAGATAAATTTCTCTTGGCCTTGGTAAGAACACAAGCATACAAATAGAAAGCACTGCTAGAGTGGAAATAAAAATGGACCACAGAAAAATGTTGTTCATATTAGTTATTATCCTATCTTTTAAAAACAGAGGTAGAAAATGGCTTTGGAAACTTTATTATTTTAATTATTTTTTATGAAATAATTGTACACACAGTTGGGGTTCAGTGATTCCTCAAGCTGGTCTATTATCTCTGGCCACCATTATTATTACATGCAATCGTTTCTAATTGTAATGCCTTGCCGATAACTGTGGCATTATAAAAAGTAATTTACAGATTCCTATGAATCTAAGTATATTATTATCTCAAATGTATTATTTTAAATATTTTTATTTCAAAAAACAAAATGCTCTGATAACTCTACATGAAATAAAATATTTAAAAACTTTCCCCCAAAACATTTCTTGTATAAGTTTTAAAATTACCTGCAAAATGTACTAAATAGCTATGATTTCTCAAGCACATATTCTGTGTCAAACAAAGTCATGAAGAGTAAGCACATCACTGATTGATGGAGAATAATTATTGAGAACACACATCTTCAAAGACTAACAGAAGAAAAATTTAAATAAATAAAAATGATTTCATATAATGAATCTCAGTGTGATTTTAATTAATCTGCAGGTCTATACTTTTAAGGGTAGTCTGAAGAATATTGTATTATTATTACATATCAATGAGTATTATAAACTAATAATGTTAATGACTGTTATCAAGGTCAAATTATAAGGAAGAGTTGTTTCACATATTTTAAGGAGATATACGTATCACAGATTTGCAAGGTGAGTCCCAAACTGTATTTCAAGCATTGTTTTAGAAAAGTCTGGCTCAGAGAGGTAAAATGACTCATTCAAATTTTCCCAGCAATTAGCCGGCAAAACTAGATCTGTGGTACCCAGAGAAATATGTTTAATCTCAAGAAGGAAGAGAGTATAAAGAAATGCCTAACCCATATGTTAATCATGTCGTATCTGTTTCAGTAATGATCGCATTTGTACGTTCAAATGTGAAATACCCAAGAGGAATAAAATGAGAAGGTACAGTTACACTAGAACCTCTTAAGTAAACTGGAGTTTAAAGGAGCCTTTACAAAAGATTTGAGGAGCAAGAAATACCAAGGACAAAAAAAAAATAAAGTGTTATGCTCATCTTTTACTAATTTTAATGGATCTAAGTATTCTAAGATACTTGGACAGTATCTAGCACATTATAAGGGCTCAATCAATGTGTTCTGGTTACTGATATTGTTATTATTCTGCTTCAATAATTTTAGGAAGCTATAACTGGGGAAGAGAAAGTTTTTCTAGGATGGATCCTGAAGGCAGTTATTTTGGCCATTGCTTACCAGGAGTGTAATGATGACTTATCGATCATTTTCTCCTAAGAATTTAACTACAGCAAACACATTCCTCTTGGCCTTTGTGACTAATTAAGAAAAACAAAGACAATAGTAAATGACTGTGGATGGCATTTATTGAGTGCAGACTATATTTAAGGAGTTGATAAAACAACCCTATTGAGAATTAACAACTACCCTTATTTTTGAGATGAGGAATTTGTGACATAGAAAAGCCCTAGGTTACATAATGGTGCAGACTGGATTTGAATCCATGTCCTTCAAGTTTATAAACTATTTTCTAAAATAATTTATTATAGTCCCTTCATAAGGCAATAGTTTTTATAATTCTTCTTTTTCTAATCTAAATCATGGTTTATTACATAAATTATGTTTAAGCTTGCTTTCATTTATTTGACTAATTTTAATTTTATACTCTTAAAAGCATTTCCATATATTGTAATATAACTTCCTGATTATATACCAAAAATAAATCAAGCTGATGAGGAGTTATAACTATGTTTAATGGTAGCAGTGTACAGAAGAATACTGATTTATGATCAAATAAAAATACTGAGTCAAAATAAAAATGAATAAGGCAATTACTAGAACTGATAGTCAATACATCTAAAAGTTAAGCAAAATAATCACAATAATATAAAAAATAATGGAATTTACTACCTTCTTCTCTCCATAATATGTTAGCTACTGCAGCATGTTTAAAAGAAAAAGGAGAAAAAGAAAAATGAGTAAAGAGTGATTCAATTACATAGTAATATAAATAACTATTAAAGAGGTCACAATCTCTAAGGCAGAACATGCACATAAAAATAGTGAGGATGAACTCAACAATCTATATTAATAAAACAGTAAAATGCTGGGAGTATAATAATGTTCTATTCATGTCTTGAAATAGCCAATTCTTCTTCGGAATAAAGATTTTTGTTGATAGACAAAAAAAATTTTATGTATCACTGAAAATAATGGTATATTTAAGTTAATTTTAATAAAATATATCTTTAGAACACACATTAGTAAAGACTATTTGACAGCTTAGTTAAAAGTTACTAATTGAAACAGTTATAATTTTAGAATTCTCATTAATTATAAGTAATGCTTCAACATAATATGTAATATTCCTGAGCAAGATGAGTTCTTGTAAATACAGGATTTTGAACGCAGAAATAGCCTATTTTTAAGTAGTATATGCTTTCACTTTTTAAGCCAGCATAATAAAATATATCTAAATATATCTTGTTTATTTCAATGCACAATAATGCTTCATATTAAATTATTCCTGGACAATAGGTTTATTAAATACTGTATAGGGACTAAATCAACATAGAGTTAAAATATTAAGACAGAAATAAAGAAAAATACCAATTAAAAATATTCTCAACAAAATGCCTGATTCCTTTACTAATCCAAATTTATCTAATTCTATATAATTTCTCTTTTTTTGAAGTATAGTTGATTTACAATTCTATTAGTTTCAGGTGTACTTATATACTTTCAAAGCAGAATAATACTGGCAAAAAGAAAATGTAACTAAAGGAACAGCTCATCCACATCTAATTACTTCCTGCATATGTTAACCATATTAAACATAATCACTTTTTAAAAACTAAACCCTGATCGTCAGTGTAGCAGAGCCAAGACTGGAATCTAGCACTCCTAGCTGGAGGGTGGAGGTCCAAGTCATGCAGTTTTCAGCACCTACCATAGTATAAAAAAATCCTTTTTTGGTAGAGTAAGCGTTTTTTTGAGATTCTTGGCATTTTTAATTCTTTAGCAATACTTATTCAAATGTGCATTCATGGTACTTGCATCCCTTGAGCACATTTTGTGCTGCTGCCCTTGTTGCCTATGGTGTGCTTGCAATGAATATGTAAAAGGACAGATCCTAGTCACAAGGAGAGAACACGGACCTGAGAAAGGAGAGAACCATGCTAAAAATGATTATAAGCATATGTAATAAGTGCAATTAGAGAAACAAATATCAGGTTCGGTGGCAAGCGACAGGACGGGATAGTCACCTTCAAGGGGCAGAAGCTGGGCAGTGGAGGGACCACTTCATTGGGCTGCTGATGCGCAAGCAAGATGATGCCACCCAAGCTTACGAGGGGATGCCGGGCGCAGGAGGCATGAGATGTTCAAGGTATATCAATGGGACACGTTACAACGTGTTCAGTGAAATTTAAGTAATTGGCTATATTTGGAGGGCAAAACTGATAGAAGATACAGCTGGAGAATTTGACCCTGACAAGGTCAAGAAAGTCTTTTATATTACATGGTACACAGGAGATTAAATTTTCTTCTATAGGCTCATGAAAGATGGAGCCATGATTAGACTAATTTTATTTTTCCGGCTTATAAACAAAGGTAAGTAGACCTATGTTTACTCATATCTCCACCGATGGAATATGGTGTGCCAATTGTGTGCCAGGCATTGTATTCAGCGCTACCATACACAGAATAAAACAGACCCAGGCTCTGTGCTAATCGAGTTTATACACTAGTTGAGGGGGAAAAAAAAAAAAACTGGATTCAAATCATGTAATTTCAAAATTACAAATTTAATATGTTATGAAAGAAAGGAACACAGTAATGTGAATGCTTTTAATGAGTGGATTAGGCATGATCAGTGAAACTGGGGGAAACGTCCTTAATGGTGATGGTGAAGGTGAAGTCTGAAACATGAAGAAGAGGAACCCAGGCAGGGTTGTAGGAATCGGACTCCCAGACATAGGAAAAGCATGTACAAACCCTAGCGGGTATGTCAAAGCACTGCTATTTTATTATTATTCTTATTATTTCGTCCTGCCACTTGTGGGATCTTAGTTCCCTGACCAGGGATTGGACCCGGCCCCTCAGCATTGAGAGCACAGAGTCCTAACCACCGGGCCGCCAGGGAATTTGCAAACACTGCTATTTTAAAGGACTAATGACAGATATTTTTAAGAGATGCAATCATTTATGAGAAAGTACCAAAAATACATGGTTTGTAATATTAATACCAGATAAAGTAAAATTCAAAGCACTATATAATGAATTTAAAATTATATAAACTAAAAACATAGTATTAAAATATGAAGCAAAATTATTAGGACTAGATACAAAATTTATAAACCAACCATCATATTCTGCTTCTTTCACTCATCACCTTCGGTATTTGAAAAATGAAGGGAAAACCCACAAAGTTCAATAATACAGTTATGATGACTAAATTAGTGTTTTCATAATGAATGTTCTGTAACAAAAACAGGAAGTGTTTTCAAGTTTTCTTGAAAGATAATCAAGAGTAGTCACAAAGTAACTGGAAAATAGAAAGTCTTTCTGTATTCTGTAAGTATATTCCAATAATCATAAATTGTTAAGACATTTTCTGACAATAAAGCAAATATGAAAATGTATTACAAGTATTTAAACCCACTAAATCCTTCAACAAATTAAATATTTAAAAAATAAAATAATAATTCATATAAAACAACAAAAATGTAAAAATAAAATTCAATATGTGGACCCAAAAACTTTTGGCCAAAAGATAATGCATAGGCTTAATTAATTCATCGCTGAACAAAATATATGAGGGAGAGAGAGAGAGAGAGAGAGAGGAAAAAAGTAGAAAGAGGAGGAGATGGGGAGTCAGGAAAGAGGGAAGAAAGAAGAAATGTTTGTAGCTATGATAATTTTAAATTAATGTAGAATCTTTTGGTAATAAATTTGATAATCTATATCATAAAAATTCCAAGGAACTATAAACATCCAAACTGAATGTAAAGAAGAAATTTGAATAAAAATAACCATGGTGCTAATTAAACCACTTTCAAAAACAGTTTCCTCCCAAGATGCTCTTAGAGTCTAAGGCTTATATAAAAAGTATTTACTTTCAAGAATTATACAATTCCAGTTGTATTCAGTGTTGTTAGAATATAGATCAAGATGGAAACGTTCCCATTCAGTTTGTAAAGTCAGCAAAAGGGATGCCAATAAGTGATAATAATAGCAAAGCAAAGAGAATTACAGGATACTTTCACTAATGACAAATAAAATGCAAGTGAAATTCACCAGGATATTAAAAGTTTGATCATAGACAGGAATCCTCTTGGAATGAAAAAAGGATTTGGTAGAAATTTAGTTAAGAAATCAATTCATCTGATATAATATATTAGAATATCAAATGAGAATGACAAATATAATTTAAATTTAAAAACATAATCTGATGAAATGTATCACATATTACTAAGTGTAATATACTCTTAGTAACCTGGCAAACTAAGAGTAGAGGCATATTTTATATTAATATAAATGTGTTTGTTAAATTAACTAGAAATTTATTTTGACAAACCGAACACTTTATTAAGCCCAGAAACAAATATAAATTATATAAGCACTGTAAACTTGTAAATAAAATAATCAAAATTTGAAGCTAAAATGAGTCACAAAGGTTAAATTAAAGTGACACATAAAAATCACAAGAGAATTCAGTTAGGCGACAAGACATAAGATAAATACCCCAAATTCTATATTCTTATGTAAGAATTAGAAGATACAATAGAAGATTTCATTTACAATAGCCTCAAAGTATATCAATGATTTACTAAAATATAAAAAATACAGGAAATCAAGTGTAACATTCACTAAAAATACACTAGATGGGACACTATATTATCCCTAGATCAAGAGAATAAATCTTATAAAGATAAAATTCATTCTGAAAATACTTAATTTAAAAATGTCATGTGTTGTTATTGTCTGTTTAGAATATGTTTTATATATTTATTGTACAAAGTCAGAATGTGCATTACATTAAAAAAATACTTTGAATTCAATTACACAGGTAAAATAACCAAGTCTATTTTCCTTATATGGTTCTTCATTATTTTTTTAAATTTTTACATAAATGTGTACATGAAAGGGGGAGCTTCTGACACAATATATAAATATGTGACAGATAAAAATTCATTTATCATAACCTGGCTAGTCTAATCTTAATCACTGTGCACTATTCCATCATATGGATTTCTACTTTTTAAAAATACAATTGTTCATTGTTTGTCAACTTAAACCTAGTACCTAAATCAAAGACTAGTATAAGTGATAGGGACTCAATAAATATTTTTGGTTGATCAGTCATATAGATGTATGCATGTATACGTACATGTACATGTGTGTGTGCACTGCAATGACCCTCTTTCTAGCTACTTTTTTCCATTAGCATACAGCGCTACAAGACGTCTGGCTATGTTTAAAGCCATTGACACCTGTTGCCAGGTGGATTTCCAAAAGGTTGCTGTCAGCACCATCAGCTGTCCAGGAAAGTATTCATCCCACCACACTCAAGGTGGACTATTAATGTGTATGTGTGTATGAGCATGCATGTGTGTGCAGGCTTACCAAGTGTGAATAAATATTATCTCTTACATATATTAGTTTGCTTTTAAATTATATTGACTCTGCTTGCACATATATAAATAAAACTTTCCTCTATTTATATACTTAATCGCTTATCTATTGGGATGTAACTTTGATAATTTTTACACTTTTAATAGCTGCTTATAGATTAGAATAACTCTATTTTGTCACATTAATTTATTCTTCATAAAATATAAACAGCAACCTATAATAAATGCAGGCTTGATGATGCCACTCATTTGCTTAAAAACATAATGCATGTATCTGTGTTTGTGTGTGTGTGTGTGTGTGTGTGTGTGTATGTGTAAGCTCAAAATCTTTAGCATAGCACATATGGTCTTCCATGATATGCCTGTGTCATCCTAAAGTCACATTCCAAACATCAAGTTATTTTGAATCTCTTCATTGTTACACATGTATTACATTTCCATGAATAGCCTCACCAAAATTCTTCACCTAACTTGACCATAATTGTCCTTTAAGATCCAACTTAGCTTTTATCTATAGTCAGCCTGTCTAGAACCAGGAGTTGGGTTAAATGACTCTTTTTCTCTACATATGAGATCCTATGAAACATCTGTGGCCTTCCATAATGTACCATACCTACATTATCTGTCCTGAAATCTTTCATTTATAATTAGATAATGAAAACCTCAAAGTTATAGACCTCCAGTATTCAATACTTATCCACAACTTAACTGAAATGTAAATTTCTTTTTGAAGATAACATATATCTTATAATGAAAATGTCGTTCAATGGAACAGATGTGTACACATCCAGAACTTTTATTAATGCTCTTTTCATAAATTGCTTTATTTTGTAAATTAGGGACTTGCAATTATATTCAAATGATGGATGCCATATTAAGTATGCTGTCTCTATGAGAAAACACATGTGGAGGGTGAATATTACATAAGCAAAAGCAATTACATAGTTAACTACAGAGCAGCATCCTATAACACTGAACAGCTATGTTCCTTGGCTACTCATGTGTAAATTGCTTGGCCTTTCAACTAAATAAGTTTTTTGCTCATCCTTGTCTTTGTCTGAAAGTGTAAGGTTGGAACCAGTGCAAAACATTTTTTGATAAGCTACATTTATGTAAGTGTAACATTTTAGCTAGATGTCTTATTGACTGTTTCTCCATTTGAACTTAAAAAATTGACTTAACTTCAGAAGGCAAATGAAAAAGGGCAACGGCAAAAGAAAATATAGATAAAAATTTAATGTATCTGAAAAAATGTGTGGTTTGTGTCATGGTAGTTGAAATTTCTTTGAATGTACATATGGAGAAGGAAATGAGACATTAAAACATACTATTTTGGGGATGGAAACTATATAAGATATGCCAGATACACTGCCTGCCATATGCCAAATTCAAAGCCACTTTTAAGTGAAACTGTCACTCTTTTAGCACTGACTGAAGACGATTCTCCCAGGACTACAGATTCCCAACCTAGTGTCTAGAATTATCTGATTAGGCTATAGTGCCAAGCTTACATTAAAGCATACAACCTGAAACTAGAGACGACTCCATGGTTTTAAATTCTATGAAGTGATGACACAGGATAATAATATTCTTTTGGGGGTGTAATTTGAATCAAGAAATCATGTTAGAAAGCCAAGAGTACAGAGAACTGGAATTGTAAGAATGCATAGCAAAAGGCACCATGACATAGAATTAGGGCTGTGATAATTTGTGATCATGCAGATCAGGATTCAATTAGATGTGAACAGGAGGAAGACCTATGCAACACATGGGAGAAGCAAGTCTCAGCTGTTGTCTATGTAAAGTTGGTTTCTAGGTTCTGAATGCAGATACATCTCTGACTGCTTCACATTGCCTGTTCAACATTCACATCCATTTTTAAATAACCTATACTTAACCAAAGAGAGAGAGTCTACTCCTGGTGACAAAGTGAGTCAGACTGAAACCAAGACAATGTAAGAATTATTCCCATGTCAAGAGGTAGAACTGTCATTATACACAGGTGATGTGATAATATATATAGAAAAACCTAAAGACTCCACACAAAATACTAGAACTGATAAATGAATTCAACAAGGTAGCAGGATACAAGACTAACATACAGAAATCGGTTTCATTTCTTTACACTAACAATGAAATATCAGAAAGAGAATGTAAACAAACAATCCCTTTTACAATCCCATCAAAATAAAATAAAATAATTAGGAATGAACCTCACCAAGGAGGTGAAAGACTTATATGCTGAGAACTATAAAAACAGATAAAGGGAATTGAAGATGATTTAAAGAAATGGAAAGATATCCAGTGCTCTTAGCGGAAGAATTAATATTGTTAAAATGGCTACATTACCCAAAGCAATCTACAGATTTAATGCAATACCTATTTAAAAAAACCTATGACATATTTCACAGGACTAGAGCAAATACTCCTAAAATGTATATGGAACACTAAAAGACCCAGAATTGCCAAAGCAATCGTGAGCAAAAAGAACAAAACTGGAGGCATAACCCTCCTAGACTTCAGACAATACTACAAAGCTACAGTAATCAAAACAGCATGGTACTGGCACAAAAACATACAGATGAATGGAAGAGAATAAAGAGCCCAGAAGTAAACTTATACACCTATGGACGATTAATCTTCGACAAAGGAGGCAAAACTCTACAATGGAGAAAAGACAGTGTCTTCAGCAAGTGGTGATGGGAAAGGTGGACAGCCAAATGTAAATCACTGAGGTTAGAACACACCTTCACACCATACATGAAAATAAACTCAAAATGGCTTCGAGATAAATATAAGACAAGACATCATAAAACTCCTAACAGAAAATATAGGCAAATCATTCCCCAACATAAATCATAACAATGTTTTCTTAGGTCCATCCCGCAAAGCAATAGAAATAAAAGCAAAAATAAACAAATGGACCTAATCAAACTTATAAGCTTTGCACAGCAAAGGAAACCACAAAACAAAAAGACAACCTATGGACTGGGAGAAAATATTTGCAAATGATGCAACCATCAAGGGCTTAATGTGCAAACTATACAAACAGCTCCTACAACTCAATAACAAAAAAACAAACAAGCCAATCAAAAAATGGACAGAAGACCTAAATAGATATGTCTTCAAAGAAGACATATAGATGGCCAATAGGCACATTGAAAGATATTCATCAACACTAAGTATTAGAGAAATGCAAATCAAAGCAACAATGAGGTACCACCTCACACCAGTCAGAATAGCTATCTTTTAAAAATCTACAAATAATAAATGCTGGAGAGGGTCTGGAGAAAAAGGAACCCTCTTACACTGTTGGTGGGTTTGTAAATTGTTGAAGCCACTATGGAAAACAGTATGGAGGTTCCTCAAAAAACTAAAAATAGAGTTGCCATATGATACAGCCATCCCACTACTGTGCATATACCCAGACAAAACTATAATTTGAAAAGATACATGCATCCCTATGTTCATAACAGCACTATTTACAATAGCCAAGACATGGAAACAGTTATATATATATATAACTGAGTCACTTTGCTGTACAGAAGACATTCAACACAAGATTGTAAATCAACTATACTTCAATACTTTTTTTAAAAGAATTATTCCCATGTCAAAGAGTTAAGCTATTGCATGAAACAAATGAAAATGGTACCCATCTTTCCTTCCAATGCCAAACCAAGTAAGCATATTGTCTGCAGTGGTTATAACATGATGAGTAAGAAAGTATCTCAAACTCAGCGGCTTAAAACAACAAAAAGCATTTATGTCTTTATGGAGGTTTTTTGGCCAGAGGGGGTGCTCTGGCTTGGGCTTTCTCATGAGGCTTCTGTCATCTGCAGGCTTGACTTGGGCTGGAAGATCCACTTCCATGCAGGTTCACTTGAATGGCTGGGAATTTGGTGCCAGCTGTTGGCAGGAGGTTTCAGTTTACTTCTGGGACTCACCCCAAGGCTGCTTAAGTGTCCCCCTATGCTGGCAGTTGGCTTTCTCCATAATAAGTGATCCAAGAGAGCAAGGCAGAGCCATAATGCCCTTCATGAACTGTCTTCAAAAGCCATACACCTTCCCCTGTACCCTACTTTATTTATGATAGAGAGAGACCTGATCTGTTTCAATGTGGGAAGAGACTACAAGGGTGAGTGAAACAGAAGAGGAGGAACATTAGGACTATGCTGGACACCACTCAGTGTTAGTGTAACAGACTGCTTACTAAGCAAACATCAAGAAAACCTAACTTCCTCTTAGCCAGATTGCCAAGACCTAAGCTTCTCTTCATATAGAAATTCTAAGCCTACTACTGTCAGGAAGCGACTCGATTTTGAGAATTCTTCACACAAATGACTGGCTGTGGTTTTTACATGATAAACAATAAACAGTGACATTATTAAACAACTGTGGGTAATTAGTTGCAGATATATAAGAGAACAACTTTGCCTTCTAATTCACTTATACACCCTGCTATTTTAGGTAGATGGCAAGCAAAGTTACTTCCTCATTTGCTTTGACTTCCTCATCTAGAAAATACAACACATGGTGAATTAGAGAATTTGAAAAATAAAATGATTATCACACATTTTAAGTAGTACATGGCACATAATGTTTTATATATATAAAGTACTTAGTTCTCCTAAGTAGAACTCAAGATCATCATACCTATAGAAATTAAATTAATAGAGAGGTAGCAAAAAAAAAAAGTTGCATAAAAGTATATTCTAACCTATTATTAGGGCTACCAGAGGATTCTCTTTATTATCATTTGAGAGAACAAAATTATTAGAAAAATAGAAGACTACTTGGATGTTAATTAGCATATGTGCAAAGAAATAATTAAAGATGGTAGACTTTAAAGCTGTAGCAATGAATATCAGTTTTTATAAAAGGGTATTATTTCTAGCAATTTTTATCCCTCTCGTATTCTGAACTCCCCACTATTTAATATGTATTCAAATATACATATTTAATATATTTATATTACATACAATGTTAACATATGGATCTAATTATATTTAAACATGGTATAAAATAAAAGATATACATTCTCTGAAGGAAACTGGCTACATTAAAAAGTTATTTATCATTCAGGTAAGTGAAGATTTTTAGATAAATATTTTGAGAGGGAAATTACACATTATAATCCACAAATGCATTAAATATCATGATATTTAAGGCATTCTGGTTAAATATATAGTTTATAATTCAGTTACATTTGCTTATCTCTAAAGACATTACAAAACAGATATAAAACAGGGCAATGAAAGTCAGCAGACACCTTAACAACATAATCACTGAAGTAGGCCATAACCTTAGCATTGGAAATTTCGTCACAAGATTAGTCGTCACAAGATTTTAAAATATATTGGACTTTACGTTGCCTGAGAAAGTGTTCATGTAGAAGATGACATAATGTCTCATAAAACAAGCTGATTATAAGTTAACAGAGGTTAACTTCTTCTTGGAACAGATTTCTAAAGAAACTGCATGACACAGAACAGAAAATCAGGCAGTATGAAGATTTTATGAGCATTCAACGAGCTAAAAATGTTCCGTTGCTTAGAACAGTGCCTGGCATGTGCACACACACACAAACACAGTAGTGTATGTATACACACAACACATATGTTTATATACATAAGTGCACATGTACTTTTTTGAAAATGAATATGTATTTTTGCTAAACATACATATAAACATAACTTCAAAGATAAGAACTTTATATTATGACTCAAAAACGAAGCAACTTGCAGCAGTAATATGGCTTATATATCTTGTCTTGTCTTGCAGAGAAACAGTATAACATTTGCGTGTACACAGCGTGGAGGAACAGATATTTACATGCCCCTTCAGACATTCTTTCTCAAATATGAAAAGGCTTATTAGCAGGCCAATGGCAAGTTCCATAGTAAATTCAATTTGCTTTTTAAAATTGGTTCAAGTGTTTACATTGTGTTGATTAAAGTGAATTCCATATTGCTTCTGATTTGCTTTTACACAATAGCTCCAGGCTCGGCACTGTTAAGCAATAATGTGAAACCTGACATTCTCAATCTGTTAAATCCCCATCCTATAGCAATAAGGTCACGTATTGTTGGATTAAAAGGATGGCTAACCCTAGAACTGAAATTTTCTTCTCCAAAGTACCTTAAATATGTCTTTGTTCTCATACAATTTTATGATAGAGAACCCAGATATGTGTTATATAGTAAGAATTTTGAGGGAAAAATGTTAATTGGAGAATTACAAACTAATAATGACATTCATAAAGGAATTTCAGCTTAGTCATGGAAGAACTTGTGATCTTAAATTACAAAATATCCTGATGGTCCCAAGATGCGTTAGCTGTACACAGCACATCCAACTTGTTCATTGAGCCATTTGTTGAACAGGATTAGGCCAATTCAACGTTAGCCTGATGTCTCTCTTACTATTTTTTCTGGGATAATTTTTCTTCTATCTGACATAATTCTGAAAGTAGTATTTACTCAAAAGACGTTAGTCTCTTTGTTTTGCTCACATTAGTGGAGAGCAAATGGCAGGTCCTGCTTAAAATGACATCATAAGCTGTTAGGTTCTCAACTTTTCAGGGCATTGTCACTTACTACTCTGTTTTCCTAAAATTCTTGATGTATCCTAGTTATTAGGATTTTTTAAAATTTTTTTTGATGTGGACCATTTTTTAAAGTCTTTATTGCATTTGTTACAATACCGCTTCTGTTTTATGTTTGGTTTTTTGGCTGTGAGGCCTGTGGGATCTTAGCTCCCCAACCAGGGATCAAACCCTCACCACCTGCACTGGAAGATGAAGTCTTAACCACTGGACCACCAGGGAGGTCCCTAGTTATTATAATTAACCTACATGTTTTAAAAACATATTATTTAGATGAAGTCAGACTCATGGTGTTTTAATTTGCAAATGATATGACCAATTAGGGATTAATATACAACATATAAAAATAGTTCATACAACTCAACATCAAAACAAACAAACAAAAAACAAAAAGCAACCACATTAAAAAATGGGCAGAAGAATTGAATAGATAATTTTCCAAAGAAGACATGCAGGTGGCCAACAGGCACATGAAAAGATGCTCAACGTCTCTAGTCATTAGGGAAATGCAAGTCAAAACCACAATGAGATATTAACTCACACTTGTCAGAAAGGCTATCATGAAAAAGAACAAAAATAACAAATGTTGGCGAGGGTGTGGAGAAAAGGGAACCCTTGTGCACTGTTGGTGGGAATGTAAATTGGTGCAGCCACTCTGGAAAACTGTACAGAGATTTCTCAAAACACTAAAAATAGAACTACAAAACAACCCAGCAATTCCACTCCCAGGTATATATGCAAAAAAAACCAAAAAGGAATTCGAAAAGATACATGCACCCCAATGTGCACAGCACCATTATTTACAGTTGCCAAGATATGGAAGCAACCTAAGTGTCCATCAACAGCTGACTGGATGTGGTGTACATATATAATGGAATAGTACTCAGCCATAAAGAGAATGAAATTTTGCCATTTTAAGCAACACTGATGGACTTGGAAGGCATTATGCTAAGTGAAATAAGTGAGACAGACAAACACTGCCTGATGTCACTTACATGTGGACTCTAAAAGATACAACAAACTAGTGAGTACAACCAAAAAGAAGCAGACCCACAGATAAGGAGAACAAACTAGTGGTTGCCAGTGGGGAGAGGCAACATAGGGGTGGGGAAGTGAGAGACACAAACCATTGGGTGTAGGATAGGCTCAAGGGTGTACTATACGTCATAGGGGATATAATCAATATTTTGTAATAACTGTAAATGGAAAGTAACCTTAAAAATTAATTTTTTAAATTTGAAAGTAAAAAAAAAAAAGACAATAGTGTATTTAAAAAGGGATGACAATATAGTGAAACCAGAAAAATGTCTGAAGTCATCCACAGTTTTTTGTTTGTTCATTTTTGTTTTTTCTTTGCTTCTTACGTTGTCCCATTAAAACTCCTGGTCATAATGCTACCTGATTTTATTTATTTATTTATTTATTTTGCGGTACGCGGGCCTTTCACTGTTGTGGCCTCTCCTGTTGCGGAGCACAGGCTCCGCGGCCATGGCTCACGGGACCAGTGGCTCCGCGGCATGGGGGATCTTCCCAGACCAGGGCACGAACCTGCGTCCCCTGCATCGGCAGGCGGACTCTCATCCACTGCACCACCAGGGAAGCCCTGCTACCTAATTTTAAATCTCTAATCTTTCAGGAGCCTTCTCTGTGAGACACTGTCATCCCTGGTTTTAAATGCCTGAAGATGAGATTGAGAAACAAAATTCTTCCTCATCACGTTAGAAGGGAAAATTAAAACATAAAGAAGTGATGTCAGTGTCTAAAACCAGGTAAAGAAACCACCACTACACATTAAGATTAGAAATCTGGAGTTACTGCCCATATTACTTTAACATGTATTGTCTTCTTAATTTGAAACCTTATTGCTGCTCCTGGGAGCTGCTACTTCAAACTGTTACACTGGAGAAACAATGGTGGAAAATCATAAAAGGAATAAACTATCTTTTTAATTGGGGTATAGTTGCTTTACAACCTGTAACTAACACAATACTGTAAATCAACTACGCTTCAATTACAAAAAAATTTAAAAAAGGAATAAACTATTCTGTTCTCCTCTAATTCTTTCCTCTCTCCCCTCCTTTCCCATCCCCACTCCAACACAAAACAGATTCTGTATTAGTAAGAGAGAACAATGCCAGCTGCCCTTCTTCCTTCCATTGTCAGAACTGAAAAAAGATCAGAACAAACAACAGTGAAACTCCAGCAGCTGTAGTGACTGCAACAGAGTAAAAGAGAATGGGGTCAAAGATGCTCAGAGAGAAGTGACAGGAAGAGAAATAAACTAGGCCAAGTAGCAGTAGTGTAGCCAGCTGTGCTGTGGGAAGAGTGAACGCTGGCACTGAAACATGAGAGCATTTTCAGTTGAAGCCGTCTGATACCGCAGGGACTCCACACGTGTAACCTTTAATTATTGCTCACTCTTGAAAATAAGATGCAGTCAGGCATGACTTCCAGAATGTGATATAAAAACGGTTTCCCTATATATATGTATTAGCATACGGTATTTGTTTTTCTCTTTCTGACTTACTTCACTCTGTATGACAGACTCTGGGTCCATCCACCTCACTACAAATAACAGACACAGGAAGGGGGAAGGGTAAGCTGGGACGAAGTGAGAGAGTGGCATGGACATATATACACTACCAAACGTAAAACAGATAGCTAGTGGGAAGCAGCCGCATAGCACAGGGAGATCAGCTCAGTGCTTTGTGACCACCTAGAGGGGTGGGATAGGGAGGGTGGGAGGGAGACCCAAGAGGGAGGAGATATGGGAACATATGTATATGTATAGCTGACTCACTTTGTTATAAAGCAGCAACTAGCACACCATTGTAAAGCAATTATACTCCAATAAAGATGTTTAAAAAAAAAAAAAAGGTTTCCCTCCTATATATGTATATGTATTTTTTACTAACATTCCGTATGAAACTTACCTTTCCCACACTCTACAAGAAAGAACATCAAAGGAAAATGATCAGATTTGAATAAAACTCTGAAATGTTTGTTCCAAGGGCATTTTTTCCAACTTGAGCATACAATTTTTCATGTGACTAGGAGATTCAAGAAGGGAGTTTAGCTTCACAGGAGTAACAGACTACGTAAGATACAAGAGTAAACGAATCGCCAGTTCCGACACATGCTCATAAAGGCATAAGCAATTCCTCAGTAAATCTGAGCCTCAAAACAGTTTGCTGTTAAAAACAAATATCAGATATTTCATCTGTAACACTTTCTTGAATAGTCCTATTCCTAGCATTTTTCACTTTTACCCATTTTTACCATTTACATAATTTTTATCCATTGTTCAACATATTTAAGAAAAATTTAAAGCTAAAATTATTGAAGCAGAATAACAGTATCTGAGTAATACTGAGCCCTTATTATGTGCTAGACATGGTGCCAAGTATCTTAGAATACTGGAGCCATTAAAATTTTATTTCTACCAATATCTCTAATTGAGTTAATTTCTCTAATAATTTAAAAAAAGGAATTAGCTGTACAGTGGAAACTAACACAACATTGTAAAGCAACTACACTCCAATAAAAATTAATTTAAAAAAAGCAAAATAAAGCAAGCATGTGCTAAAAGTGAGTCTAATCAAATAGTTTGGAGTAGAATAATAATGTTCTAAAAACAAATTAATGAGCAGAGTATCCACTTATTTATGTATCAAACAAAATGTTTTCAGATGAGTTTCTGTAGCCAGAATTGTGTCCTGGCCAACATTGTACCCATTGGTATGAAGTAAACATTGCTCAGGGGCCACAAAAGCATAAAGTCGGCAGTAGATTATCTCTTATCTATTATTAAAATACAATCTTTTCAGTGTTAACTTTGCTCTAATTTAATGGATACAAATTAATAGGCACAAGCAGCCTAAGGCATAATTTTAGTCCTTGACTATTTTAATATGATTATTTATTAAAAATAATATTTTATGAACGTTTTCTTCTTAGACGCTCAAACAGGCTGATAAATCAAGTAACACTATCTTTTGGGAAATGCCATTATGCAAAATAATTTTCAAAAGATGAGTAGAGGAAGACAGTCCAACTCATACTGAATGCTCACATGGGTTGTATCCAGCAGCACAAAACGTATTCTGTCTTGAGATTAAAATAGTCAACATAAAAGACTGTTGGTCTTACATACCATGTTGGCAATTTGAATTTGGTTAATCCTGCTCAGGTAAAAAAAAAAAAATTACTCAAATGTCTACTATATATTAAAAATGAGATACGCAACAAAAAGTGCTTACTGTGATATTTATCTAAACACTAGATAATGACTATGTAGAAAAGAATTTTTACCTTTGCAGAAATATAGCATGTAAATGACTCTTCACTTGACTTTTTCTATTCACAAAGTTCAACACCTCCCTTAATCTGGTTCTACCCAATAATTTATTCTCACCATGTATTGCAAATTCCCAGCAAATCTTTTTATGAGTATATTACATAAAGTTAATAAAACACACCATGTGCGTTCATGACTCTTCCCTGAGTTGATATACTTTTAAGTCTCCAGCTGTAGAGGTATCACTACAGCCACCAAATATTAGCTCAAATGTCATTACCTCAATAAAGATTATGCAATGCAACTCAGTTGGAATTTGATGATTCTGAGGTTGCAATCCTATCCCACTTGCCTTGTATGTCTGTTACAATTATGTTATTCTACCATGTATTACAGCTGTCCTTTACTTCTAACTGCACTAAACTATAGTCTTTCTGAAAGTACAGAGTTGTCTTATTCAGTGCTAGCCATATGCTAGCAGCATGTTTGTTTGCGTGTTTGTTCTTTCCTCAGTGAATATTTCATAGGTGAAAACACAAATGAACAAACCTTCGCCTTACAATGAAAACTCTTAACTTTATAAATTTTATAAATATCCCTTTTCTAATAGACATTGAAAACAAATAAGTTTGGATTAATCTTGAAATAGTATTCGCGCACTTGGGAATGTAACAACTTCACACACATTTAAATTACATAAATCAAATTACAGCCATTGTAAAAAGTATTTAAATTAAGTTAGTTCGGTTACCATGGAAATACGGAAGTAATTAAAAGACAAATAAAAATGAAACTAAATTATAGCAAAATATTAAGTACGTGGCAGGTTCTTCTTAAATAACTTCTGAATGCATGGCAATTCAATATTTCTCTAATATGTGTGATTGCTGGGTTCCAAGGCATATGCAAATCCGAACAGAAAATGTTAAAGTGCTTTCCAAAGGGAGGTGAAACTGACACTACCTCTAGCAGTGGACACTGAGTCCTATTTTTCCAAATCACATCAAGTCTTGGTGGTTTGCAGCTTTTTACTTTTTGGTGTCTGGGAGGCGTAAAAACGGCACTTCTCTGTGATTATAAAGTGCGTTTCCTTGAAAACTAATGAGGATTAACATCTTTTCATAATATATATTGGCACTTCATCTTTCCTTCTGTCTGAAAAGTCTTTTTAAAACTACTGCCTAGTTTTCTTTGGTTTGTTTCATCTATAACTATCTATCTATCTATTGATTAATCTATGATACTAAGTTCTTATTAGTTTTTTAGGTAGGCAATATCTTGAGGGAAAATTCTTATGATTAGAACTTCTTAATTTTAATCTAATCATACATTTTTTCTGATGTTTATTCTGCCTTTGAAACATACCCCTAAAATTATATTCTAATATTGATATTAGTATAATCATAATTAAGACAATATTGGATGTGATATATATGTATTATGTATGTATATAGTCTTTACTTGAATATCATTATGATAATTCCATTAGAAAATAACACTCCTTTTTTTCTTTACTGTATGGTATAATCTTAGTCTTCTGAATCCAAACTATATCTAGGAACACATTTTGACTTTCTATAAGCATATGTTTCAGACAAAAACAAATATTATATTCACTAATAATTTATTTTCTCTTCAAATTGTACTATTAGAATGTTTCCAAAAGTTTTATTATTATTTATACCAGAGTTTAGTATTTATAAAGGTATGCATTAGACAGACAGTAGATCAATTTAGGGGAAAGATACTGTATTTAAATTGGCACACAATTTTACTGCATGAGTTAGAAAAGTGACTTTTAAGAAATGTCATATTTAATAACATTTCAAATGTAAAGTAATATTTTGCATGTAACACAAATATGGAAATGAACACAAAGTTGGAAAATAAAGCAAATAAGGAAGATAAACAGTAATCAAACTGTCTGACTCACTCTTTCTGGCATATTCGTACAACAATTAGTTCTTATCAGAACCCAGATATCTGGGCAAACAGAGGATAATAGGCACACAGATGTATAATCTGGGCTCTTTGTACACAGCTGATAAAAATGTATGGCATCAATTAGATTTCACAAAATGTTAAGAAGGCACCTCCCTTCAGCCCCTCACGTGGGAGCCTGGGAATTTGAAGAGCACATTTGTTTTATTAACTCTTCACACATTGACACCATTTTCTGACAGAATTCCTATATCAGAGAACTCTAAGAAAATCATTGAGTGATAATTTTCACCTCTTGAACCTAAGTACAGGTTTCCCCACTATCCGAAAGTAGAAGGTTCCTGTGAAACCTTTCACAAACCAAAATGCTATAAAGTGAAGAAGCAATTACCTTAGGACACGTCTTGCTAAGGGAGGCACAAAATAAATGGAGGTAAAGCACAGATGCTCACAGACACCGTTCACAGCTATGAGGGATTGATGCTGAGATGCTGAGATGATGCTGAGTGTGGTTCCAGGGAAGGAGCTTGGCTGTGCCAGCCTTCCAGCGCAGATGCTCCCAACCTCTACAGGGCTGCTGCTAAGCGGGCTGGACGTGATTTTAGCTCTTCACCTTTCTTACTAGAAAGGAAGATCTTCTTAGGATTTCTTTTGGTTAGCGAAAGCCGATACTAACGTATTTGTAGGTCTTTCGTAAAAGATAGTGGCATAAATAGAATTTATGAAAATCGGGGGCTACCTGTCACAGCTATTTTGCAAAGGACTCACCAAGTGCAGTACCTCTGGAATTATGGATTATCAAAGTGAATCCTAACGTTTTCTCCTGAACACCACCAACAAAATATTAGTATATAGGTTTTCTAAAAGTTTCATAGAGACCTCATACTCAGCACTGTCACTGTATATAAGCTTATTTAGTCTGCAAGCCTGCAGAAATATAAATAAAATATCATCATTACTTGCCTATTTCTATCATAAAATAAATTAGGCAAATTGACATGGTATAATATGAGATGAGATACAGGAATATTCCACTGAAGGTATACAAGGTCCTGTAGACAAAATGGAGGAAATAAATCAAAATAAGGAAGCTTAGAGTCATATTTTGTTTTGTAGGCAAGGGATCCCTGATTATTGATGATTGTTGTAAACTTGTCAATCTGATGACATTCAGATCACGTAGCATCTTGTTAAATGAGAGACAGGCCTCCACTATTGGGCAAAAATGGCAATGCGTTATAAACAGGTCTATTTAATGACATTGAAAAGCATGCTATTTTGAAAATATAACCTTCAGATATGGAAACCACAAAGCAGATCATTTCACCATGGTCTGGGTCAACAGATGAAAAGATTTATGAACAAGTTACTTCACAGGATGCGACAATGTCATTGGCCAAATTGAGAGCCTGAATATGAGAATTTAAGATAAGTAATGAAAGCTCACAAAATAATAAATGCTTATCAAGCATGATTAACCTCAACTTGAGTCTGATTATTCTATGTGTGTTTTATTTCACAATAAGCTTACTAATATGTAAATGTCATGACAATTATTAACCAAATAGTTTTTTTGGTTTTTCAAAAGAAATATGCATTGTTCACTCTGCTTTAAAGTGTTTTTAGTATAGTACTTCTATTAAATAATAGTCAGTGAATGTTAAACAAAAATTAACAATAATTTTCATTTATTGATTTATTTCATTTTTCTCAAATATCTGTTTTTATTTGGTTCTTTCGGATTCCAGCACTTAGCTCGTAACTATCAGCATTAAAATATCACCCTGGCTATGATGTCCACACCATATCTTTAACTATAGATTTTCCAAATTCCTATTTATTCTACCTAACTCATATTGGTTGAGTATAAAAATGATTATTAATTGATAACTGGTGCATTTGGGTCCATCTATACCTGATAGACTATACTATTCTTTGTTTATACTAACTTCCTAGCCTCTGTAGACATTGATAAGATCCTACGTAAATGATCTCATTAAACCTATACAATTGCTATTTCGGAGTACGTATTTTCTCTACTCTTTAAAAATAGAAAGTAAATGAAGACTAGAAAGGTTAATTAACTTGTTCATATTACCAGAATATGTTCTATTTCCAAAGTTTGTGATATCATATTTAAACTGCCTTTAAATGTAAAAATACCATATTTTAACCTATTTTAAGACCCTTTCCTCTACTTCTAAAATAGGCAAATACTTCTTAAACATTCATATATCTTTTGAAATATTTAGGTACAAGTGGCTACATTTCACCATATTTCTAAATCCGTGTATTGTGAATTATACTTGTCATATTTTTATAATACTTATTAACTTATATGAACATTATATATTTATATAGTTTGTTCATTCTTGTAATCTTGCTGTAGAGTCTAACCCATTTAAAATACCCATTTAAAGAATCATAATGAATTTTAGTTCATAACAGTCAACCAATATTAATTTATTGAAGTTAATTCTAAACTAAGGAATGTAGCAATAGCTGAATATTTCCAATGTAATACTGCCTGTGACAATGAAAAAAAGAAAAAATATATATAGACTAGTCTAACATATTCGAATATTATATTCCAATATTTCTGAGAAGCTAGATTAAACGTATCCTTTACTAAAATCCCAGCAAGGTGTCATAAAACCTGTGCCCAGGGCTTAATGCGCATAGAGGCTTAAAAGCTTTCCAGAGAAGCCTACATTCACTCTGTTTTTAATTTACCATAATTCTGAAGATAAATTGTTATCATCTGGGAATTGCCTCCCATTGGAAATGGAAGTGTATTAAGTGCTTATGCTATGTGTAAGATGTTTCCAAATAAACAATGTTGTACCTCTACCTAAAATCCCCTCACATTATTTCAAATCGTCTTCTACTCCCTGTTACAAGCACCAGTCTAGGGCCCATTTCTACTGCTCTTTGCATTTAAATCCTCCCTGTATACCATTCTGTCCAATCTTAGTTATCAAACCCTAAGCCTAGTATAGCTGGAGATTATATTATTTTGCAGCATTTTCTTGTAGTTCAATTTGTCACATGAGAAAAATTCCAGTAGGGTTTGCCAACAAGCCTGTAACTCAAGGTTTTCCATTTCAAAGATTCAGGTACAAGAAAAAATCAGCTCCCTGGCCTGTGATGCTTTGCATGAATTTTTCTCTCAACAGCATCATATTGCTGGGAAATATAGTATAAGAAAAAAATGTGGTTGATGCCACTATCAGAACTCAATTATACAGAAAATAGCTGGATGATGACTCTGAAGCTGTAGCCAAACAAAATCCGTGTTGTGTCATTTGACCCAAAAGTTGTAAATCTTTCCCCTTTTTTATTGCTGTCTACATGGGATTCAATACTTCTCTGCATCCTTCAAAAAGAAAACAGAAGAAAATCACCTTACAAAATAATTTTTTAGTATAATAGGAATATAAATTGACCAACATAAAGGGGAAATAAAGTGTAGCTTTTGCTTTGACTCTGGCAAAAGTGGACCGTGTCAAAATATATATTTTTTTATTTAAAATATCTTAATAGCTACATTAAAAGAAAAATTATATTCTTATCAGCAGAGTCAATTTTTTAGTATGAAGATATATAATATTTTATGTTTGGATATATAATACTATAGATGTCAATATACACTCACATCTCCATCTCCATCTATCTCTATACCTATATCTCTGTATATGTATCATTCATTTTGGAAACTCTGATTTCTAACAATTACTAGATTTTCCAGTCTTATTAAAAATGATTTTTGTCAATGTTTCTAGCAAGAAGTAATTATTTTCAGAAAATTAGCAAGAATCAGCATAATGTCTAGCATTATGGTGGGTGCTTTACAGTTATCTATACAGAAAACCCTTAGTGAGCTAGTATTTATACTGTATTACAGATAAGGACATTAAAGCTCAGAGATGCTAACTAGTAGCTCCAAATCACAGGACTATTATGCGGTGGAGGAATTATTCTAACTCATGTCTTACTCCAAAGTTCATGCTCTTCTATTAGACCAATCTGCTTTTTAAATATACAGTTGACACTTGAACAACATGCGTTTGAATTGTGCGGGTCCACTTATACAGGGATTGTTTTCAGTAAATACATACTACAATACTACACGACCCGCCGTTGGTTTAATCCGTGGATCTGGAACCACAGACACATAGGACAGACTGTAAAGTTCTACTCAGATTATTGACTGCAAGGGCGGTTGGCACTCGTAAACACTGCATTGTTCAAGGGTCAACTGTATGTGGTATCCTAACACAACTAAAAGGACAAAAGACCTCTGAAATTATTTTGGATAAGTCAGTAATTTTTAATGTGTGTAAATAAGAAGAGTGAAGTCATCATTGATGGGTCCGTGACTGTTTTCTCTGGTTTTTTGAGAATATCTGTCAACATACAAATGTGACTTGCATAATTAATATTATTAGTCTTTTTTCCACGGAATTACTAGAAGAGAAACCAGCGCAATTCTTACGTTAGGACTTAGAAAAGGCTATAGTTTTCCCTGATGTGCTCGCCACCTGATTTTGGTATTGTTATACAGAATTCTGACAATTTATTGAGTACTAGGAAACATCCCAAGGAAACTGCCTTCAACTAGACAGTCTCACATTTTCAGTTCATTCTCTTTTATCACTACTAATATTCTACTCAATTAGTTTACTTATTTAGCTTTATTCTGGTTTTAATTATGTGTGTTAGTTTCTAAAAATGGCTATTTTCACATTAACAACTATATATATATATATATATGTTCTTAATAATGGTGTCGCAAATTTGTGGAAAACAAATTTAACAAAAATTAAATTAGTTTAGGGAATTCCCTGGCAGTCCAGTGGTTAGGACTCGGCGCTTTCACTGCAGGGGCCCAGGTTCGATCCCTGTGTGGGGAACTAAGATCCCCCAAGCTGCACGACGTGCCAAAAAAAAAAAAAGGTTAAAGTTGTTTATTTAAATGAGAGTTAAATTTGTTATTGCAAAGAAACTGTATTTGCATGCCTACAAAATAATAGAATATAAACATGAATTAGTGAGGCTTGAGACTTCTGGGTTACAACTAAAATCCGTTTTTTTTTTGTTTTTTTTTTTTTGCCAAAAGCAATGTCATGAAGTTTTCCCTTATGTTTTCTTATAAGAGGTTTACATTTTCAGGTTTATACCTAAGTCTTTAACTATTTTGAGTTGATTCTTGTATATGGTAAAAGATGGGATGTTCAGTTTCATTCTTCTATGTGGGACACTCAGTTTCCCGGCACCATTTTTTGAAAAGACTATCCTTTGGCAAACATGTACTCTGGAGCCCTTGTCACAGATTAGTTGACTGCATATGTGTGGATTTATTTCTGAGCTCTCTTTTCTGTCCCATTGGTCTACATGCCTGTCTTTATGCCAATATCATACTGTTTTAATGACTATAGTTTTTTAATATATTTTGAAATCAGGAAGTGTGATTCCTCCAGCTTTGCTCCTCTTTTCCAAGATTTTTGCAGTTATTCTGGACCTTTTCTTGTTTCATATGAATTTTAGGAATTGTTTCTATTTCTGTAAAATGCCACTGAGATTTTGATGGAAACAGAATTGAATCAGAGACCCCTTTGGTTAGTATTGACATTTTAAGAGTATTCATTCTTCCAATCTATGAGCACAGAATATCTCTCCATTTATTTGTGTTTTGTTCAATTTCTTTAATCAATTCCTTATAGTTTTCAGTGTACACGTCTTTCACCTCTTTGGTCAAATTTATTCCTAGGTATTTTATTCTTTTTGATGCATTTGTAAGTGGAATTTCTTTCTTAACTGCCTCTCAGATATACATTGTTAATGTATAGAAACACAACTGATTTTCATATGTTGATTTTGTACCCTGAAATTTTGCTGAATATGTGTATTAGTTCTAACAGGTTTTTTTTGTGGCATCTTTAGGGTTCTCTCTATATGAGATCATGTCATCTGCAGAGACAATTCTGCTTCTTTGGATTTGGATGCCTTTTATTTCTTACGTTTGCCTAATTGTTACGGCTAGGACTTCCAATATTATGTCAAATAGAAGTATGAGTGTGTATCCTTGTCTTGTTCCTGATCTTAGGCGGAAAGTTTTTTTCAGCTTTTAACCATTGAGTATGGTGTTAGCTGTGGGCTTAAAAATATATGGCCTTAATTATGTTGGCGTAAATTCTTTCCACACCTAGGTTGTTGAGAATTTTTATTGTAAAGGGGTGTTGTCAAAGTATTTTTATCATGAAAAGGTGTTTCAAATGTTTTATTTGCATCTACTGGATGGTCAGGTGATTTTTATCCTGTAGTCTGTCAATGTGCAAGTCACATGTACTGATCTCCTTATGTTGAACCATCCCTGAATCCCAGGGATAAATCCCATTTGATCATGGTGTATGTTCTTTTTAATGTGCCACTGGATTCAGTTCATTAATATCTTGTTGAGAAATTTTGTACCTATGTTCATCAGGGATACTGACCTATAATTTTCTCAAAAGCACAAGTAGCAAAAGCAAAAATAGCCAAGTTAGAATGTATCAAATTTAAAAGCTTCTGCACAGCAAAAGAAACAATCAGCAGAGTGAAAATAAACTACTTATGGAATGGGAGAAAATATGTTCATCCTTTATATCTGATAAGCATTTAATTTTCAAAAAAAAAACAACTCCAATAACTCAATAGCAAAAAATAACCCAACTTAAAAATGGGCAAAGGAGTTGAACAGACATTTCCCCAAAGCCATACAAATGGCCAATGGACATATGAAAATTTTTTCTGTATCACTAATCATCAGGGATACAAATCAAAACCACAATGAGATATTATCTTCATACCAGTTAGAAGAGCTATTATCAAAATAACAAAAGATAAAAGTATTGGCAAGGATATGGAGAAACTGGAACTTTTGCACATTGTCTGTGGGCATGTAAAATGGTGTAGCCACTATGAAAAACATTATGGAGGCTAAAAATAGAACTACCATATAATATAGCAATCCCATTTGTGGGTCTATTTCCAAAAGAATTGGAACCAGGATCAAAGACATAGCTGCACTCACATGTTAATTGCAGCATTACTCACAACAGCCAAGATATGGACACAACCCAAATATCTATCAACAAATCAACGGAAGAAGAAAATTTTGTATATTCATACAATATAATATTATTCAGTCTTACAAAGAAGGAACAGCATGGATGGACCTGGAAGATGTTACGCTCATTGAAACAAGCGAGTCAGAGAAGGAGAAATATTGTGTAATTATACTTATATGAGGTATCTAAAAGAGTCAAAATCATAAAAGTAGAAAATACAAGGTGATTGTCAGGGGAAGGGGAGAAGGGAGACATGAAGAGTTGTTCAATGGTTATAAAGTTGTAGTTATATAAGATAAACAAATTTTAGAGCTCTGCTGTGCAACTTAGTCCTGTAGTTAACAATACAATATTGTACACTTAAAACTTTAAGAGGGTTAAGCCGGTATCCTTATGTTAAGAGGGTAGGCCTTATGTTAAGTACCTTTTCGAAATTCATTAATTAATTACAAAACTAAAATCTGTTAATTTTCACTCTTTATCCTTCAAAATGTCACATGATTTGAATGCATAACTAATACCTATACATATTTCACTTCCAGAGTTAGAAAACAAAAGTCTCCAAATCTTTCATTTGTATTGTTTATTATAAGAGGGCTTTTAAAGTTCTATTAACTATAGATGTAGTAAGGCCTGCAATGCTATGTCTTATAAAATTAATATTTCTGATTTTAACAGCATATTGCTAACAAAATCTCTTTCGGACTTCCCTGGTGGCTCAGTGGTTAAGAATCTGCCGGCCAGTGCAGGGGACACGGGTTCAAGCCCTGGTCTGGGAAGATCCCACTTGCCACGGAGCAACTAAGCCCATGTGCCACAACTACTGAACCTGTGCTCTAGAGCCCGCGAGCCACAACTACTGAGCCTGCGGGCCTAGCGCCCGTGCTCCACAACAAGAGAAGCCACCGCAAGGAGAAGCCCTCGCACCGCAATGAAGAGTAGCCCCCGCTCGCTGCAACTAGAGAAAGCCCACGCACTGCAACTAAGACCCAACACAGACATAAATAAATAAATAAATATTTAAAATGCATTATTTTGACCTGTCAGAGTTTAAGGTGATAAGTAAAATAAACTGAAAATATGATTTCATAAACAGCTTATGATTAAACTAACACATTTATATGACAAAATTATATGAAATCTTCCAGTAAAGTGTTTCTCAGATATACATGCTGGTAGATAGTGATCCACTGATTAAAGAAGCTATAGCTAGGTGTTTCAATTTTGTAATAGAGAAATATGTTGAAAAGTACATGACCAATATTAAATAAAAATTAAAATACAGAGTTGAAAGCAAAATCTGTCTCACCAGCACCATCATAAAGGACAAGGAAAACTAAAGTTTTCAATTACCTGTCACCCAAAATTAATTTTTAACAGGAAATGAATTGCAAATTGGGGTAAAGAAACTATGGTGGTCCTTATCTAGTCATTAAATCCAGTTTTCTTTTCTCTTTTTTCACCTTAAGAATTTTATATTTAAGTATTTGCTTATAATGATGGTTGTCCTAGCCAGATGAAATATAGATACAGATATACCAGTAGTCAGGGCCTGGGTAAGACCCAACTTCCTCATTGGATCCACTCATATCTACATGCACTCACCAACTGAAAGAGGAATAAGAAGATTCCTGGGACAATGTTTTAACCTCGCCCAAAAACTGGGCTCAGAGAATTGCATATGTAAATGGTCCTCAAAATATAAGGATCCCTGCAAAAACTTAGACTGATAGGCGGTACAGACAGGTGCAAGACTCTGGGACAAGGAAAATAGCCATTCCAAGTACATCCAGAGCCAATCCCAAAACAGCCATCCGTGGCACATGTGCACCAGGGGAAGAAAATGTCTGAGTGTTTGCCTATAGAGAGCTCACTTGATAAATGCTACAAGAGTACTTTGAGTTCTAAACAATTCAGCTGTAACCAAAATTCCATCTTTAGCATCCCAGGCCACCATATCCCCTTCACTAAGTACTAATTTTTAAAAAGGACAGTACATTTTTGTTAAAACTTCATGAAACAATGAGGAGACAGGTACAGCAATGACAAAGGATTTCTAGCTATAAAAGGAGAATAGCCCATGGGGTGGTGTTGGTGCCGGGGCAGCGGGTGTCTCAAGGTGGCTTACTTCTCTGACTGCTGCAAAGAAGGGCTGATGTACAGCCACTGGGCCAGGACTACAATGCAACTTCAAAAAAAGAATGATTGATGTATTAAAACTACAGAATGCTCCTTGGCTATACTGTAGGACCTTGAATTCCAAATCATTTGGGAGAAGGAGTTTGCAAAGGATTTAATTTCCTATATGAGCAAATGGGAGGACAGGACCCAACATATCTTATGTACACTTGCCAAAGAAACAAAATCATTTTAGTTTTCATATTGAAAGTTTCACAATCTTGTATTTAATCCTTAAATCTCCTTTTAATATTTCAAGAATTCCAGCCTTCCTATACATGAAAACTGCTTTTGTTTGCTTGTTTTTTCTTTTTATGCATTGATCTTTTCACAGCGTTTTCTGATGCCTTTGTTTTTGAAAAAACTTACTTGTAAAGTTGAGTATGATGTGTGTGTGTGTGTGTGTGTGTGTGTGTGTGTGTGTGTGTGTATTCAATACTTACGGGTCTTTCTAGCAGAATCTTCCACAAAAAGAGAAGAAATGTCTTCATCCACTCCTGCTTCATTTTTCGCGATACAAGTGTACGCCCCTGTATCTTCATATCGCACATTGCTAATATGAACCTCGCTGCCATTTGCTGAAAACAGAAGGCAAATGCAACCTGTAAACTACAATTTCAATTTTGGTATAGTGACTTCTGATTACACAGTCAAACAGTTCTCTTAGCTTATCCTAATTAAACTGTTTCCCTTCATACTTCCATGCTTTGGAGACACGCCAAATTATTCCAAATGCATCAAGTGTTTCATAAATTGTGCTGTCACTCTATTACAGAAATCCCAATACTCTGTATCAAATGCACACACACCATATTTTATATTCATTTCCTACCTTGCATAAGAAGTGTTACATATTGACAACTATAATTCCATTTATATATTTATAATATTCATAATCCATGTGGTCCTCAGCTTTTACAACAGTTTTAATTAATACCAATCTGGTTCATTTACAGGAGAATACATGTGAAAAGACATGTCATAAAGGAATTAAGGGAGCTACATCATGCAAGTATAATACAATGCCATTTAGCAAGCATATTCTTGAGTCTGAATTATATATCTGGAATTATTAGATATAGGGGACAGAAAAAAAACACATGATTTTTTGGGTAAGATTTGCAGTCGTTTGCAAGAAATATACCTAAAGTAAGCAGTATTATAATATGTAAATTGATATAGTCAGTGTATAACCAAAGGGTTAAGGGAATGATTAATCCAATTTTTAAATTTTGGTAAAATAATATTTGCAGCTAATCTCTGAATGAGTTGCATTCCCCAAAGTGGAAAGCAGGGTATAATTAATCATTTACTATATGTTGGCAATATAGGAGGTGCTTTTACATATATTATTCCTTAACTGTCCCAGATAATAGCTAATTATCAAATGAGGAATCTGAGACTCAATGATCTTCTGCAGGTCACTCCCCTCAAAGGTAAGGGCTGGACTTCTGTTCTATCAGACCCTAAGGTTCAGTGTTTTAGTGCCCATTTGTTTAGGTTTGCATCTTTTCTTTTACTTTCTTTTCTTTCTTTCTGTATGTCTCTGTGTGCATGTTTGTGGTGTGTTCCATGTTATCCAATCACAAGGACACCAAGAACTATGCGCAGTAGAAAGGGGCATGACTCTGTGACAGAGAGGAGACTAAATAATCAGAGCCGCTGTTTGGGGGAGGAAGGTAGAAAACCAAGGGGAAAAGCGCTTAAATGTCATCCCTAGGAGGATATGGAGAGGCAGTGAGTGTTTGGGGAAGGCTTGTCACTGAAATCACTGGAACCTCTTTCTTCATTTACAGATATCACTGCACTCCTCCACTCCCCCCATCCTTTGTTGAGAATCACAGTTGGCAGGTTTTTATTGGCAGGGCCGCTGGAAAAGGCCAGTTGGGTTTGTGGGCTACACAATTTCTGTGCCAACTTCTCACCTCTGCCACAGCAGCATGACAGCAGCCACAGACACTATTTTTTTAAATGAATGTGGCTGTTCTAAAAACAAGCAAAACAATTGCTTTATTTACAAAAATAGGCAGCTTTCCAGATTTGGTCTGTGGTCCTTCATTTGCAGACCCCTGCTCTAAAAGATGAGAAGAAAACAATGTATTTAAGCCCAGACCAGCTTCTTGTTTTATGTGAAACATGGCCCTCTCCAAAGACCACATATTTAAGGTAAATTCTCTAGAACTTTTTTGAAACTTCAATTTATTCCCTCTTCAAATTCTCTCTTCTCAATATTCTTATATGTTCTTCTAAACTATGTGTCCCACTATCTTTCCCTCCTTTCCTACATAATCTAGCATATCTAGATGTTTTCTACTCTATGACCAGAACTACCAATTTCAGGGTCCATTTATCATCCTGACACATCTGCTTTCAGAACTAGAAAACATTCCCTGCACTTAAATTTTTGATTAAAGTACTAGACTATTACATAAGCAAATTTACAAATTTTCAAATTCACGATCTCCAATTTTCAAGTAACAAGATGTTACTTGACCTTTAAAGTTAGTTGCATTTCATACCCTACTCCACTTTTATTTCAGATCTTTAGTCTTTGTTTGATGTTTCCTGGCATAATAATAACTTCTCACTCTAAGCAAGTTGTCTTGTTCTTTATATCATGAAATACATAGAAGTGATTAAAAAGTAAACCCAAATCATTTCACAACATATGTGTAAAATATCATTGCCTTGTATACCTTAAGCTTACACAATTTTATATGCCAACTGAATTTCAATAAAAGCTGGAAAAGAAAGAAATTAATCCCCAAACCTCTTGTTTCCATTTACATCTTCATTTTTATTTAATTCTCAAAGGAAGTTTTCTGTTTCTTTCCAAGGCCAACCTCCCCTCCTTTTTTGTTTTGTATTTGTCCCTCCTTCCCCTGTTACATTATTCATACATCTTTCTCTTTACCAATATCCTTTTAAACCAACAAATTGTCCAAGAAGTAAGAAATATCTTCATCAGTCCTAAACCTTCCCACCAGCAGCTACTACTGTTACTTTTTACTCTTTCAAAATTTGGAAAGAGGTTTTTATACTTCTTCCCTCCTTTTCATTTCTAAGCCCACTGAGGACTGATTTTCTAAATGTCACAAGGACAAACTAATCACTAACCCATGAATATATTTTAATGATCTTCCTTGACCTTTCTATGCCCCCAGCACTGTTGAACTTGTTCCCATCTCTGGCTTTCTTTTCTTTTCATTCTGTAATCACCTTGTTCTCCTGACTCTTTGCTAATTATTAGTCCCTTCGGATATTTATCTTGATTTGCCCGCCAAAATATTTCTGCTTTGTTGAATTTTACTTCTCATAACCATATCATCCCATC
Source organism: Orcinus orca (assembly GCF_937001465.1). NCBI lineage: Eukaryota > Metazoa > Chordata > Mammalia > Artiodactyla > Delphinidae > Orcinus > Orcinus orca. The sequence continues at coordinate 6,342,335 of NC_064562.1, forward strand.
TATTGCCATAGTTATCAGTTAGTGCCTAGACCTGAATCTCATATACCAATGCTAAATAAGCATCTGATGAATAAATGGATAATTAAATAACTATGTAATTTGGTAATATGTGATCATATACAAAGCCACATGGAATTTCACACTCCTGTGCACCCAGATTTATCTCTTAGGTTCTGCTTCCTACTTACATTTTATTACTTGTCATAGTCTCTCAAAAATTAACTTATTTTCTCTTATTTTAAAAAATGATAATAGCTATTTTACAAATGCCCCAATCTTTCAAATATTGAGTCTAGAGTGTAACCAACTCCCCAAATTTGCCTTCCTGTATATTTCTAAAACAAAAACAAAATAAGTTCATATAATATGGTTTGTTGCTGTCAAATAGGTAAGAGATGACAAAATCAGAAGCTAATTAGACTTTCATTCAATTTAACTTCAGTTTATCAGATCAATCCTCATCTTAGATTATAGACACCATGATGCAATCAATAGACATAAACATGTAAATTTGCTGGACCTACTTATATTAACATAGAGATTGCTAGGATTCAGCTTTGAAAGGTCAAAAATACTTTCACATGTCATTTTTCATTTGCAAAAATAAATAAGTAAATGATTTAAAAGATTTATTTTAACATGTATACTGATAAAGTGTATTCACTCTCTAAGTTGAATAATAAGAGCAGTCTATTCTTACAGAAATAATTTTAAAAATGAAAATATATTCATTTCTAAAGTATGAATTGAATTAATTTAAAAGCATAGAACAAGGAATGTAATGCCATGCAACAGATACTCCAGTAAAATGACTGTCCCTGGGCCACTCCTGACAATGGAAATAAGATTTTTACATTTTTTTGCTTACTAGTATAATCAACATATATGAAACTGCTTTTGCATTATTTAGATTATTTGACATTAGAAAGATTGCATGGTTTGCTTTTCACATACCACTCATTTGTGATTATTATAATCTGTAAAATAATTGATTAATGTCTGCATATTAGACTATTAGAACATATAGAATATTTTATATATTAGAATGTAAGAACTTCATAACTGTAAAACTACATAAATGTGGAACATATTTAGTAGCATTTTGAATTTTTTCTCTTCTCATTTCATGATGCAAAACATTTCCTAAAGAATTTCTTATTTTTGACACTCTCTGTAATATATATTTTAATATATGATTTAAGCATTTAAAATTGTCTCTTCAGAAATGTATTCAATGAAGAGATCCAATTATTCTGTTCCCCATATCTGCTATAATTCAGAGGATAAGATTTTAAAAGAAAAAATTTAATATTTTACTTATGACAGAAATAATGACATAGCTAATCATTATGACAAGACTATTATTTAAAACATTAAAAATATTAAAGGACTCTATTTCAAATATTATGTCTTAGGTACAACCATATCTTTTTTCACATTCATGATATTCTTTTGCCACCAAGACTTATTTGCTCTTTCTCATAATAATGTAAAATGTGTTATAAATTTTAGAATAAAATTTTTACATTGTCATTTAAGAGGAAAAATGCAAGTAAAAAGCACCTTGAAGCGTGAGTTGCTTGGACAGCTTTGGTGTAATATCAATTCCATTCTTCAGCCATCCAAGCTGAGGATTTGGTATGCCCTCAGCATGGCACCTGAGACTTGCAGTTACCCCAGGTTCTCTGGCCTGACTCTCTGGATACACCCGGATTACAGGAGGGACTAAAAGAAGAAATGGAAAAGAAAGTGAATGAGTGATCTGTATTTGCCATTTGATTTTCCAAAACAAAGAAAAATTGCAATATGAGAAAATTACAATTATATTATTTTAATGATGATAATTTAATGAATGATATTTCTACAGGTCTTAGTTTGCAAATAATAGCATCCACTAAAATGTACCAGTGTCCCCTAGATAAAAGCTATTCTGAGACTGCACCAGGGAAAATATAAGTTGAGCCTGGGATATCTTGATTCAATAACTAAAGAAGTCCTTAAGGAATGACAGAAACGTATCAAAAACTACAAAACCAGTTTAAAAAGGCTCTCATTCACCAAATCTGAAATAATTTGAGCATTGAGATAATTATCAATTATAAAGGAGTATAAAGAATCAAACAAGAGTCGATGAATTCAGTAACATAAATAAATGAACAAATATATAAATGGGAGAGAAGAAAAAACTTTTCCTTACTATAGCATCTTTTAGAAATTAAGATAACAATTCCACTTACAATACATCCAAAAATAAAATATTTAGGAATAATTTCACCAGGAAGGTGAGAGACTTTTACTTTGAACACTACAAAACATATTGAAAGAATTTAAATAAAACCTAAATCAACAGAAAGACACCATGTGTTTATGAACTGAATAATTAATTGGTGAGATAATAAGATTTGGTAAGATGACACACAATACTGCAACATTGATTTATAGATACAATGTAATCACTATCAAAATTCCTAACTGCATTTTTTTTGCAGAAATCGAAGAGCTAATCCTCAGAGTCATATGGAATTACAAGGGGCTCCAAAGAGCCGAAACAATCCTGAAAATGAAGAATGAAACTGGAGTTCTCATATCTCCTGATTCCCAATCATATTACAAAGGTATAGTAATCAAAACAATGTGGTACTGGCAATAAGATAAAAATATACTTCTATGGAATTAGAATAAGGAGCACAGAGATAAACTCATACATCTATGGTCAATTGATTTTTGACAAGGATGCCAGGAAATAGTGTAAATACAACTGACAAAACAGGAAAAAATTGCAGATGATATCTGATATGAGCCTGGTATCCAGAACATACAACGAACTCTTACAACTCAGCAACTAAAAGACAAATAGCCCCCTTCTGCACAGCAAAGGACACCAACAAAAAGTGAAAAGGCAACTTACAGAATGGGAGAAAATATCTGTAAACCACTATCTGATAAGGAGTTAATATTCAAAATGTACCAAAAAGTCATACATCTTAATAGAAAAAGAATTTAAAAATGGACAAAGGACCAAAATAGACATTTTCCCAAAGATATACAATAGCGAACAGGTTCGTGACAAGATGCTCCACGCCACTGATCATCAGGGAAATGCATATCAAAACCACAATGAGTTATCACTTTATATCTGTTAGGATGTGTCTTATCAAAGATTAGAGATAACAAATGCTGGTGAGGATGTGGAAAAAAAGGAACCCTTGTACACTGTTGGTAGGAATGTAAACAGGTGCAGCCACTATGGAAAACAGTATGGCGGTTCCTCAATAAATTAAAAATAGATCTATTTCCAAGTCAATAAATTTCCCCTTTCTGCTTCAGTAAGCCTTAACTAATATGGATTCCTTCTGAACTTTAGCCTCAATATTCTCACCAGGAAAACTGAGATTTGATTTATGTCTCTTCTGGAATATGCATCAGTTACTCTGGTGATACGTCAGTAGCAGTACCTTTAGAATGAAAACTATAATATATTCATAGATGTTATGGAATGTGCTGAATGCTTTGTAGTCATGTTGATTTGAAGATGAGTCACAGAGAGGTTAATGGCATCCCCAAGTCACAAAGCTTATTAGAGTCCAGAGTTGAGGTTAAAATCAAGGGAGGTCTGACTCCTGGGCCAATGCTCTCTACATTTCAGTTTGCCCTTAACCAGTCTGGCTGATTGTGGTCTGTAACAGCCACTGAATTTAGCCATAAGAAAGAAAATCTGATGGGTATTAAAAATAAGTATGTTCCAAATTTGACTTGTCAGGACTTCCTGTGGCAAAAAAATTATATATATATATAATTCATAGTATACATATGAATATACTATGAATTATATATATTGATATAATATGAATTATTTATATAATTCATATATGTATAATTATATTCATATAATATGAATTATATATGATTCATATTCATATATATATACACACACATATATATATACACACACATACATAAATACATATATATACCTTATGATCCAGTGATCCCACTTCAGGGTATATATCCAAAGGAAACAAAATTATTATCTCAAAGAGATAGCTATATGTATGAACATCTTCCTTATGTTTATAGTAACATTATTCACAGTAGCCAAAATATGGAAATAACCTACATAAGTTTCCTTCAGTTGATAAGAGAAAAGAAACTATTATATATATATATATATATATATATATATATGAATATTACTTAGCCTTAAAAAAAGGAAACCTTGTCATTTGCAACAACATGGATAAACCTGGAGGGCATTATCCTAAGTGAAATCAGCCAGACAACACCAAAAAAATACTCCATGGTATAACTTGTATGGGGAATTAAAAAAAAAAAGTTGACCTCATAGAAGTAGAGGGTAGAAAAGTGGTTGCAAGGGGCAGGGAGGTGAAGGGAATAAGGAGAGGTTGGGAAAAAGGTACAAATTGTCAGTTATAGGATGAATAAGGTCTGAGGATTTAACGAATAACATGGTGACTATAGTTTATAACACTGTAGGGTATAACTGAAACTTGCTAGGAGAACAGAACTTAAATGTTTTCACACAGGGAAAAAAAAAAAGGTTAAAAAACCCCCATACAATCCAATTCAAATGTGGGCTAAGGACTTGAATAGACATGTCTCCATAAAGAAGGCATGCAAATAGCCAATAAGCACATGAAAAGATATCAAAATTCACTAGTCATCACTGGAAAGGCAAATTAAAATCACAATGTGATACCACTCATATCCACTAGGATGCTATTAAACAACAAAATAAAAGGCAGAAATTGGAATTCTTGCACATCTGCGGTAGGACTATAAAATGATGTAGCCACTGTGGAAGACACTGGTGGTTCCTCAAACTGTTACACATGGAATCACCATGTGATCAAGCAATTCCAAGCCTAGGTTTGTGTACATAATTGAAACAGGTTTTCCATAACAAACATGTATCTGAATGTTTATGATAACCAAAAGGTGGACATTACAAAAACAACTATCAACTGATAAACAGGAAAATAAAATGTGGTTTATCCTTACGATAAAATATTATTTGGCAATAAAAAGAAAGAAGTACTGATATATGCTACAATATAATATGCTCAGATATTACCCTAAGTGAAAGAAGTGTGACACATAAGGCGACATATTGTATAAGCCCATTTACATGAAACATCCAGAATGGGTAAATCCACCAGGATAAAAAGCGGATTAGTAGTTCTCAGGGGCTGAGGGGAAGGAGAAATGTGAAATGACTGCTTGATGGCTATGAGGTGTATTCTGGGGTTCATGAAAATATTTGGGGAATAGATAGTGAGATGGTTGCATAACATTTTAAATGTCCTATAAACTACAGAACTGTACACTTTAAAATTGTTCAATGTTATGTAAATTTTACCTTGATAAAAAAGAAAGACAAAGAAAGGCTGAAGGAAGTTTCTAGCTTAAAAGATACTAAACAGGAATATTAACTGAATGCAATGTGGAATCCAGAATGGATTCTGGACAAGGAAAAATTAGTTATAAAGCTATTATTGGGAAGGTTGTCAACAAGTCAATATGGACTGTAAACTAGATAATGAGATTCTATCAATGTTATGCTTACTGATTTGATAATTATATTTTGATTGGGTAAAAAACTTTCTTTAAAAAACACACATGCTGGGCTTCCCTGGTAGCGCAGTGGTTGAGAGTCCACCTGCCGATGCAGGGAACATGGGTTCGTGCCCCGGGCCGGGAAGATCCCACATGCCACGGAGCGGCTAGGCCCATGAGCCATGGCCGCTGACCCTGTGTGTCTGGAGCCTGTGCTCCGCAACTGGAGAGGCCACAACAGTGAGAGAGGCCCGCGTACCGCAAAAAAAAAAAAAGAAAATTTCAAAACTAACTCTCATAGTATTTCTGTATCTGCTTTACTGATGACATAGAGCATATATTTAGGCTCTTAATATACCTAACACTGAGTAGTTTTTGTAGCATTTTATTGGACGTTCAAACAAATAATGTTTTAAGGAGATATTTTAATATACTCCCCAGCAAACCCACATTACTCTAAGATCTGCAGTAAAGAGACTATCAAAGCTCAGATCGAATCCCTAATGGCTTAACAACAAGGGAGTTAGGAAATAAGCCTTTTAAAAAGACTTATATAGAAAGCCAAAATGGATAAGTACTCTCAATAAATATTTAATATGAGAAAGTGTATCTTGTCAAAACCAAGGCTCAATGCTTCTTGCAACATTCTTTGGAATAGCAAAAACTTGAGACAACCTAAACATATTTGAAAATTAGATTGAGAGGAAGCACATTAATCAACTCAATGATAACGACAGACACTTCATGATTCATGTTAGAATACATAGATATTATATGGGTCATCTATACTGTCTCTGATACTCCCTAATGGACAACTTTTCAAATCAGATGTTCAATTTCCCCCTGCATTCCTGTTTTTACTTTATTGATATATGTGTGCATGAACTGAAAGGGAAACAGTCAACAATAATTTTTTTGTCATGTAGAGGTTTTATACTCAAATAGGTAATATGTACTTTGGAAAAATAATAATACTCTCATATAATATGGTTCTCATTCAGTGCACTGGTATCAAATGATGGTCTGAAAAATATCACCTGTAAACTTGAAGGATAAGTGATTGGCATAACAACTATTTAACCTCAGCGACAAGCTACACATTTAAAAGTAGTTTATTTTCCTGGGATACATATTATGAAATATAAATGAGGATTGATGGCAGCTGAATTAAAAAGTCAGTACTCCCCCAGAGAACATTCCAAGCCGTTTGCTACAATCGCTTTTAGTTAGGAAGTGCACTCTATGAACTGATCTTTCCTTTATTTGGGCAGTGCATGGAAAACGAAATTTAGGGGCCACCAAAGGTTTCCCACATTGTACTGAGAATCCAATTTCATGCACTACCATGAAAATCCTTAAAGTTCCCCATATTTTAAACAAAAGGTAATATTTAAAGGTGTCTACTCACTGAAAATTTCCTGATGATACTGGATGTTTCACAAAAATATCTCAGCAATTTAAATGGTTGGCTTTATTTGATATCATCAAAGTCAAATAATATCAATATTTAATAATATAGTATATGTATATGTATACAAACATGTTAAATGGTTGAGATTATATATTGTTCAGTTTTATTCTATAACTATAACCAAATAAGTTTTTGACATTTAAAATGGAAGGTATACAAGAAGATCCAAATATATGAATTTTGTTCATGAATAAAATTTAAGCAAAGTACAAAATCTGACTTATTTTGAGTCTTAAGATAATAATTTACAAATATTAACTGAGCAACTTCTGAGTGTAGCACGTTGTTCTAGGTGTCATTTTCTCTCCATCTCTCACATGTACAGTTTTACAAATTAACATGTTGAATGAATGCTGAGACCAGGTTTGGAAATTAGCCTAATGGAACATAGGAAATAATTGGCCTAAATTGTCTTATCTGGTAGATCACAAAATAAGTGGTTCCAGAGAAGTGTCTAGTGGAATGTGACTACTTGAAATCTAAATATAAATTCTGAATTAGGCTTCATATATTAATAGATAAGGTGTATTTGAGATCCTTCAAAAATTGTATTTTAAAATGTAAAAGTCAAATAAATCATCAGTGCATTCATAGTATTTTTGGAGAGGTATTAATAATTCATTTCAAATAGATATAACTTCTCAAGGAAACTGAATTATTTCTTTCTATCACCCAGTTAAAATAACAGTATCACCATGAGACTAAACTAATATAGATAACATTTTAATAGTTATTAGAGCATAAAGTATAAATAACTGGATGCTACATATGAAGGACTAGTTACTCCAAGAATACATACATAAAGCTAATATTTTAACCAGTTATAGAAATGGAAATGGGGTTCTGATACTAAAAAAATATTAAATTAAAAATTTTTTTAAATAAGTTAAAGAACTAGTTTAATTATATTCCTGGAAACTCTGAGTCTACATAGAATCAGTTATAAACATTTATCAGCTCAAAACCATAAAGTATTTAATAATAATAATGGGTGTAAAACTGGGTAATAAAGGTCGATGGATATATTTCTCAAAAGTCCATAATAACTTTATTGAACTAGAATAAATCAGTGTTTTTCTCAGTATTAGGAAAGATCTAAGAGAATCCTTTTAATCTAAAAATCTTTCTAATCTAATGATAGAAAGGATCTAATGGAAAAAATATATATCTTATAATACTGAACTCTGCCTTTTTTCATCCTTCAACTTCCATCCTGTGATTTTTCCTTAGAAGTTGCTGCACTATAGCACATCGGAAAGTATCGCACATCCCAGGTATTTTGAAGTCTGATTTTAGAGTTAGGCAGAGATCACTGACCCAATACAGCGACTGCATTCTAACTGAAAACAAAAGTGAATTTAAGGTGAATTGTCAGGTCACAGGGATGTAAACAAATAAACGCTGGATATTTTTTTCCTTTTCTTGATGCCATTATCTTGTATTCTTTTGAAGGATTCTATCAGTACTCTTCCACAAATTATTCACACAGCTGCACTGTTAGAAAAGGTTGTAAGAAAGCTTGAGGGTAAGAATATAAACGTCTCTGAAGTAGTGCTGACTCACAGTGGCATGTGGATTATTCTGTTTGTATTATGACTTCCTTTGTCATTAAAGCAACTTTCCTATGAAAAATTACAGACTGGGTTTAATAAATATTTTAAATGCTACTGAGCTTGTCCATTGCCTTTTGTCTCTGACATTATTAAAGCCATCAATTTCTCTTTAACTTTATCCCAAAGCAATCTTTTTATATTCATGACTTTCACACTGCCTCTTGTCAATATTACAAAACTCTCTGATCACATTATTGCAGCCTTCATAAAAGTGTAGAGGATGCAACAAATGTTAGAGGCAAAATATAAATTAACAGCAACACACTTATGGTCATAAACTTTTCTGATTTTTTTTATTATTAGATCTTCCTATTTTCCTACAGTATTGTAATAAATCACAACAGTTTAAGCCATTTTGAAAGGGACAGCAGTTCATCCTAGTTTAATTAACTTAGATCTATTATACTAATCCTTAAAATTAGTGGCCCTTTTAATCCCCAATTTCAAAGTCTCAAAAGCCACCGTTTTCAAAAATGCTCTCTGAAACACAAAAGATAACTAAAGTATTCAAAATAATAATACATAGGATGCTGTGTTTCTAAATCTATGAAAAAAATAAAAGAGGAATTAATGAAAAAATTAATTTAATGCTGTCATGATGGATGCTTTCTTTTCCTTAGACTTTATTTTATTTGATTTAATATATACATAATTTAAATAATTTGTCCAGAGATCTCAAATTAATTATTTGAGGCAGGGACTGTACAGTGGATATATTATAGTAAGCCCACCCAACCTGAAAATGTGAATGCATTTCTAACACTTACTTTATGCTTTAAGGAGTAAAATATCCAGTTTCTGTGAGTCTCACTTTCCCCATTTAAAAAATTTGAAACCATTTATAGGATTACATGGATTAAAGGAAACAATGTATGGCAAGTTCCCAACCCACTGCTAGACCCAAGTCAGAAGGAAGATGTTAGGTGTCTAAACCCACACACTTCACTTCCCAGAAATAATTTTCTTTGCCTTTTACAAATAGAATGACCGAAGCTTCATCGGAGAAATGGCAAATGTATATTAATTTCGCTAGTCAATACCCATTGATTGCACTTCTTGGAGATCTAAACTACAGGTAGCCTAAATCCATGTATGAGTTCAATAGAGTGAAAACTATAGTCGATCAGCAATATCTGCCAAAACTAGAGAAAAGGAAATGAAAGCAAGACAACATTTTGCCAACCTGCTTAATGTTAAAGATGCAAATATAAACCCTATCTAAATACAATTTATCCAGAAAAATTCTAAACAGATCAGGTGTATCTTCTAAGCTTTTCCTCAATCACATTTGCACCCCCTTAGTCACAGAACTAGTAAGTGTATGTATACCCTGCAAAAAAACATTTTTTTTGTGACTGGGAAGTAAAAAACAATTGCATTAGTTAGAGCTTAAAAAGATAAGGAAAATGTATGTCATTCAATATAATTAAAATGTGTGGCAAAAATATATATGATTTTGGAATTTGGAAAATTTCAGAATTTTTCTTACAGCTATTACTCCAGCTAGCCTTATCTTCTTCTGTCATTTGTGTAAGAAATTAAAGAATTTGAAGAATATGGTAAAACTCTAAAATATAAAGCAGGTTGCATCAAACAGGATTACTCAGGAGACAGATTTTAGATCACAACCTGGAACTAACCAGCTATGTGATTTTGAGAGACTTAGTCCAACTCTTTCAGTTCCTGTTTCTTCATTTGAAAAGTGAACATTATAATAAAGTAATGTGTGATGGTACTTTAAAATAAAAAATGCCTTTGCAGATGAAAAAATGGATTCATGATAACACTGTTAGTGCAACAGTGGATGAAAATCTTTTCAATAGAGATGATGAAAACTACAAATATTAAATAATTTTGTTCAGGGCTTTTTTTGAAAACTAATTTATATAAAAACTTGGCTAGTCTATAATTCCATGTATATATATTTTTACTATAAGTTGAACTCCAGTTTTATCAACATGAAGTAATTTCTTAAGAAACTACCTAATTGATCTTAGAACAATTTTTATATATGCTAACATACTGAGGATTATAAATATAATTTCCTAAATGCAGGATGAGCTTCTGGATAGAAACTGTAAATGCAATCTACCTGTAGTTGGAGATAGTCATGTAAAAGTAAGACATAATATTAATTTATTAAAAATGTGCAGATACTTCATTTGAAAAGACACTCGAATAAAGCAGCAGTAAACTTTGTTTTGAACAAGCATTATGTTATATATGGTTTAACCATGACAAATGTCAAAAGAAATCCTTAAGTTACAAAATTACAAATAACACTGTAGCCTTAAAAATTATAGAAGAATCATACTGATCATGATGCTTATTAAACAAAGAGAATATACATGACTATTTCTTTTAAAACAAGTTATTATTTAATTTTCATCATTTTTCATTGTTAAGTTGAATAGGATGTTTGTTTTAATTTTTCATACGTGTAAAACAAAATCTTGGCATACATATAAATTTGCTAACTCTAAACAGAAGAAAATCATGCTCTTTTAGACAATGCCTTTGATAATTTTCAGAGTATCCCACAGTGTCCTAGTTTTGTGGGTTTTATCCCCTAGTATAAACCTATTGATTTTACTCATAGAGCCACAGTCAAAATCTATCCCTGTCTTATCCAAGTCCATGGACCACATGAAACCAGACCAATCAGGGCTGGAGGTCCACGTTCAACAAGTACAGCCAGGTGTACCACGTGTACCTGGAAACTTCCTAAGGTTTCTGAGTCTGTTTCTTCAACAATCAAATTAGCATACTAATAAAAATTACCTCCAAAGATTTTTGAGTGAAACAAAAAAAAGAGATCACATATGTAGAAAAGTCATTAAAAAATGCTGAAAAATATAAATTACTCATTCATGTTAACTATAATTTATCTTTTAAATTTCTTCCATATTACTGATTTCCTAATGTACCACATATTTATTTTTTAAATACATAATATAGAGAAGCATGTAAGATATTGTCTCCCTCACCACAGATTTCTGATATGAACAGTTTTAACTTTCCAATGTAGTCTAAGTTTTACTTCTATCCTTATACAATATATATGCACAATTTTGTTTCCTAATATGAACTTATTCTCTAAATATTTCTTTGGATTTCTTTCACATCAGATATCTTAGACATATTTTAGGACACTATATGTAAATTAGCTCATTATATTTACTATATTAATATTTCACATTATGACTTTATGATAATTTATTCATCAATTTTAATATTGATGATTCTGGAGTCACAGTTTTACACTATTATATGCAATTGTGCACAAAGACCATCCTTGTACTTACATACTGTTGCTTTCATTTTTTTAGATTAGCTGAATCAAATAACTGCTACATTAAAAAATACATGAATTTAAAATTGGATAGGTAATGCTAGGTTACTAAACTAATGTTTGTAGGAATCCCAGTTCCCAAAAGTAACCAGTATATGAGGGTTCAGTTTCCACAAATCTACCTTAAGTAGATGCTATTTTTTTTAACATCTTTATTGGAGTTTAATTGCTTTACAATAGTGCGTTAGTTTCTGCTTTGTAACAAAGTGAAGCAGCTAATACGTATACATGTTTCATATCCCCATATCTCCTCCCCCTTGTGTCTCCCTCCCACCCTCCTATCCCCCCCCACCAGGTGGTCACAAAGCACCGAGTTGATCTCCCTGTGCTATGCGGCTGCTTCCCACTAGCTATCTAATTTAATTTTGGTAGTATATATAAGTCCATGCCACTCTCTCACTTCGTCCCAGCTTACCCTTCCCTCTCCCCGTGTCCTCAAGTCCATTCTCTACATCTGCGTCTTTATTCCTGTCCTGCCCCTAAGTTCTTCAGAACCCTTTTTTTTTTTTAAGATTCCATATATATGTGTTAGCATACAGTATTTGTTTTTCTTTTCCTGACTTACTTCACTCAGTATGACAGACACTAGGTCCATCCACCTCAGTACAAATAACTCAATTTCGTTTCTTTAGACTGAGTAATATACCATTTTATATATGTGCCACATCTTCTTTATACATTCATCTGTCAATGGACACTTAGGTTGCTTCCATGTCCTGACTATTGTAAATAGAGCTGCAATGAACACTTTGGTACATGTCTCTTTTTGAATTATGGTTTTCTCAGGGCATATGCCCAGTAGTGGGATTGCTGGGTTGTATGGTAGTTATTTTTTTAAGTAACCTCCAAACTGTTCTCCATAGTGGCTGTATCAATTTACATTCTCACCAACAGTGTAAGAGGGTTCCCTTTTCTCCACACCCTCTCCAGCATTTATTGTCTGTAGATTTTTTGATGATGGCCATTCTGACTGGTGTGAGGTGATACCTCACTGTAGTTTTGCTTTGCATTTCTATAACGATTAGTGATGTGAGCATCCTTTCATGTGTCTGTTGACAATACGTATATCTTCCTTGGAGAAATGTCTATTTAGGTCTTCTGCTCATTTTTGGATTGGGTTGTTTGTTTTTTTGATATTGAGCTGCATGAGCTGCTTATAAACTTTGGAAATTAATCCTTGTCAGTTGCTTCATTTGCAAATATTTTCTCCATTCTGAGGGTTATTTTTTGTCTTGTTTATGGTTTCCTTTGCTGTGCAAAAGCTTTTAAGTTTCATTAGGTCCAGTTTGTTTATGTTTGTTTTTATTTCCATTTCTCTAGGAGGTGGGTCAAAAAGGACCTTGCTGTGATTTATGTCATAGAGTGTTCTGCCTATGTTTTCCTCTAAGAGTTTGATAGTGTCTGGCCTTACATTTAGATCTTTAATCCATTTTCAGTTTATTTTTGTGTATGGTGTTAGGGAGTGTTCTAATTTTAACATTTTACATATAGCTGTCCAGTTTTCCCAGCACCACTTATTGAAGAGGCTGTCTTTTCTCCATTATATATTCTTGATTCTTTTATCAAAAATAAGGTGACCATATGTATGTGGGTTTATCTCTGGGCTTTCTATCCTGTTCCATTAATCTATATTTCTGTTTTTATACCAGGACCATACTGTCTTGATTACTCTAGCTTTGTAGTATAGTCTGAAGTCAGGGAGCCTGAATCGTCCAGCTCCGTTTTTCTTTCTCAAGATTGCTTTGGCTATTCGGGGTCTTTTGTGTTTCCATACAAATTGTGAAATTTTTTGTTCTGGTTCTGTGAAAGATGCCTGTGGTAGTTTGATAGGGATTGCATTCAATCTGCAGATTGCTTTGGGTAGTATAGTCATTTTCACAATGTTGGCACTTCCAGTGCAAGAACATGGTATATCTCTCCCTCTGTTGGTATCATATTTAATTTCTTTCATCGGTGTCTTAGAGTTTTCGCATACAGGTTTTTTGTCTCCTTAGGTGGGTTTATTCCTAGGTGTTTTACTCTTTTCACTGAAATGATAAATGGGAGTGTTTAATTTCTCTTTCATATTTTTCATCATTAGTGTATAGGAATGCAAGAGATTTCTGTGCATTAATTTTGTATCTTGCTACTTTACCAAATTCATTGTTTAGCTCTAGTAGTTTTCTGGTAGCATCTTTAAGATTCTCTAGGTATAGTATCATGTAATCTGTAAATATTGACAGCTTTAGTACTTCTTTTCCCATTTAGATTCCTGTTATTTCTTTTCCTTCTCTGATTGCTGTTGCTAAAACTTCCAAAACTATGTTGAATAATAGTGATGAGAGTGGGCAATCTTGTCTTGTTCCTGAACTTAGTGGAAATGGTTTCAGTTTTCCACTATTGAGAATGATGTTGGCTATGGGTTTGTCATATATGGCCTTTATTATGTTGAGATAAGTTCCCTCTAGGCCTGCTTTCTGGAAGGTTTTTATCATAAATGGCTGTGTAATTTTGTGGAAAGTTTTTCCTGCATCTATTGAGATGGGCATATGGTTTTTATTCTTCTGTTTGTTGATACGGTGTATCACATTGATTGATATGCATATATTGAAGAATCCTTGCATTCCTGAGATAAACTCCACTTGATCATGGTGTAAGATCCTTTTAATGTGCTGTTGGATTCTGTTTGCTAGTATTTTGTTGAGGAGTTTTGCATCTGTGTTCATCAGTGATATTGGCCTGTAGTCTTCTTTCTTTGTGACATCTTTTTCTGCTTTTGGTATAATGGTGATTGTGGCCTCATAGAATGAGTTGGGGAGTGTCCTTCCCTCTGCTATTTTTTGGAAGAGTTTGAGAATGATAGGTGTTAGCTCTTCTCTAAACGTTTGATAGAATTCGCTTGTGAAGCCTTCTGGTCCTGGGCTTTTGTTTGTTGGAAGATTTTTAATCACAGTCTCAATTTCAGTGCTTGAGATTGGTCTGTTCATATTTTCTATTTCTTCCTGGTTCAGTCTCGGAAGGTTGTGCTTTTCTAAGAATTTGTCCATTTCTTCCAGGTTGTCCATTTTATTGGCATATGATTGCTTGCAGTAGGCTCTCATGATCCTTTGTATTTCTGCAGTGTCAGTTGTTACTTCTCCGTTTTCATTTCTAATTCTATTGATTTGAGTTTTCTCCCTTTTATTCTTGATGAGTCTGGCTAATGGTTTATCAATTACTTTTTATCTTCTCAAAGAAGCAGCTATTAGTTTTATTGATCTCTCCTATTGTTTCCTTCATTTCTTATCTGATGTTTATGATTTCTTTCCTCCTGCTAATTTCTGGGGTGTTTGGCTCTTGTTTCTCTAATTGCTTTAGGTGTAAGGTTAGGTTGTTTGAGATGTTTCTTGTTTCTTAAGGTAGGATTGTATTGCTGTAAACTTGTCTCTTAGAACTGCTTTTGCTGCATTCCATAATTTTTGGGTTGTTGTGTTTTCATTGTTATTTGTTTCTCGGAATTTTTTGATTTCCTCTTTGATTTCTTCAGTGATCTCTTGGTTATTAAGTAGTGTATTGTTTAGCCTCCATATGTTTGTAATTTTTACAGAATTTTTCCTGTAATTGCTATCTAGTCTCATAGTGTTGTGGTCAGAAAAGATACTTGATATGATTTCAATTTTTTTAAATTTATCAAGGCTTGATCTGTGACCCAAGATATGATCTATCCTGGAAAATGTTCCATGAGCACTTGAGAAGAAAGTATATTCTGTTGTTTTTGGATGGAATGTCCTATAAATATCAATTAAGTCCATCTTGTTTAATGTATCATTTAAAGCTTGTGTTTCCTTATTTATTTTCAATTGGGATGATCTATCCATTGTTGAAAGTGGGGTATTAAAGTCCCCTACTATGATTGTGTTACTGTCGATTTCCCCTTTTATGGCTGTTAGCATTTGCCTTATGTATTGAGGTACTCTTATGCTGGGTGCATAAATATTTACAATTGTTCTATCATCTTCCTGGATTGATCCCTTCATCATTATGTAGTGTCCTTCTTTGTCTCTTTTAATAGTCTTTATTTTAAAGTCTATTTTGTCTGATTTGAGAATTGCTACTCCAGCTTTCTTCTGATTTCCATTTGCATGGAATATCTTTTTCTATACCCTCACTTTCAGTCAGTATGTGTCCCTAGGTCTGAAGTGGGTCTCTTGTAGACAGCATATATACAGGTCTTGTTTTTGTATCCACTCAGCCAATCTATGTCTTTTGGTTGGAGCATTTAATCTATTTACATTTAACATAATTATTGATATGTATTTCCCTATTACCATTTTCTTAATTGTTTTGGGTTTGTTGTTGTAGGTCTTTTCCTTCTCTTGTGTTTCCCACTTAGAGAAGTTCCTTCAGCATTTGTTGTAAAGCTGGTTTGGTGGTGCTGAAGTCTCTTAGCTTTTGCTTGTCTCTAAAGGTTTTAATTTCTGCATCGAATCTGAATGAGATCCTTGCTGGATAGAGTAATCTTGGTTGTAGGTTTTTCCCTTTCATCACTTTAAGGACGTCCTGCCACTTCCTTCTGGCTTGCAGCGTTTCTGCTGTAAGATCTGCCATTAACCTTATGGTGTTTCCCTTATATGTTATTTGTTGTTTTTCCCTTTCTGCTTTTAATATATTTTTTTGTATTTAATTTTTGATAGTTTTATTTATTTGTGTCTTGGAGTGTTTCTCCTTGGATTTATCCTATATGGGACTCTCTGTGCTTTCTGGACTTAATTGACTATTTCCTTTCCCATATTAGGGAAGTGTTCTACTGTAATCTCTTCAAATATTTTCTCAGTCCCTTTCTTTATCTCTTCTTCTTCTGAGATCCCTATAATTTGAATGTTGGTGCATTTAGTGTTATCCCAGACGTCTATGAGACTGTCCTCAATTCTTGTCATTTTCTTTTTTATTCTGCTCTTTCTTTAGTAGTTTTTTTCCACTATTTTATCTTCCAAATCACTTATCCGTTCTTCTGCCTCAGTTATTCTGCTATTGATTCCTTCTAGAAAATTTTTAATTTCATTTATTGTGCTGTTCATCATTGTTTGTTTACTGTTTAGTTCTTCTAGGTCCTTGTTAAACATTTCTTGTATTTTCTCCATTCTATTTCCAAGATTTTGGATCATCTTTACTATCATTACTCTGAATTCTTTTTCAGGTAGACTGCCTATTTCCTCTTCATTTTCTTGGTCTGGTGGGTTTTTACCTTGAACCTTCATCTGCTGTGTGTTTCTGTTTCTTCTCATTTTGCTTATCTTACTGTGTTTGGGGTCTCCTTTTTGCAGGCTGCAGGTTCGTAGTTCCCGTTGTTTTTGGTGTCCCCAGTGGCTAAGGTTGGTTCAGTGGGTTGTGGAGGCTTCCTCGTGGAGGGGACTGGTGCCTGTGTTCTGGAGGATGAGGCTGGATCTTGTCTTTCTGGTGGGCAGGACCACATCCAGTGGTGTGTTTTGGGGTGTCTGTGACATTATTATGATTTTAAACAGCCTCTCTGCTATTGGGTGAGGCTGTGTTCCTGTCTTGCTAGTTGTTTGGCATAGGGTGTCCAGCACTGTCACTTGCTGGTCTTTGAGTGGAGTTGGGTCTTAGCATTGAGATGGAGATCTCTGGTAGAGCTTTCACCGTTTGATATTACATGGGGCTGGGAGGTCTCGTTTCCTTTTTTCCTGCTAAGTGTTTTATATACACTCACAGTTATGTGGCTGAGTCCTATTTTTATTTTAGTTACAATACTTTTAGATTTTGATCTCTTGGGTTTCAGAGGTAAACCATCACATCATCTTCAAATATATAGTAAAATTTGTCTGTTTTGTAATATGTATGTTTTTCAAATCCTAAACAATTTAAATAGTAGTGGAGAGGGATGATAAACTATAGCCTCATCTTGTTTTAATGCTAAAGAAAAAACATTTATCATGTCAAAAGGATGTCCTTTATGATATTAGTTATCATTATGAAAATAAGCATTATAAAGTATAGCCTGATTCCTTTGATATGTATTTTAGAATGTTTAAAATGGTATTTTAATTCTATCAGATACTTTCAGCACCTACTATTGTAAGATTTTCTTTAAACCAATCTTATTGTGGTCAAATACATGTTGTAAAAAAAATGGTAAAAGGACAGCACTAATGCTACAGCCATCCAGCCATCATCTGTCTGTAATCTAAATACAACATACATACTTCTAACATACTGAATTATTAAAATCTTTTTTTCTTAGGTTTTATTCAGTTTATCTGTCAAATTATTTTATAAGTATACATTAAAGTTCTCACTATTGTTATAGTTTTATCAGGAAATCCTTTGACTCTTAAATTTTGCTTGATGCAATTTTATTCTATACATTAGGTACCTAAAAGGTTTTGACACTTACCTGATCTGCATATGTTCGTTACCATCAGAAAACATTTTTTTCCAGACAATAGGTTTAGCATAAATAATACTTTAGCTAATATATAGTACCAGTGATTTTATTTTTATTTTCTACATATGCATTGACTTTATTACCAATATATTTTTAGACATTTTTTGTAACTCTTACACAGCTATTTTTTTTTGTACAAGAGTTTTTGATTGATGCAGAAATTCCACCCACATATATCAATTGTGATAAACATATTTGTTTTAATTTTTCCGTATTATTTTATACTTATAATGTATTACACATTGTTGCTGTTCACTCCTTTTTTCTGACTTTTTCTTTACTGCACTTATTAAGTTCCTATGTGTTCCTTCCACTTCAATTCTGCTATTGTGAACAGGAATTAAATAACAGCTACTTGCAACTCAAGATATGAAAACATCTCCATCCAAAACAGAATTTTAGAATTTCTTTGCTTCCTCATTTCTTTTTGTTCCCCATATCCACTCCTAACCTAAATGTGGAAAAGTGAAACAGAACCAGCAAAAACTCTGACTCAATTACATACTGGAGCTGAGAATCCTTTTATTTTCCTGTTCTACCGAGGGCTTAGAATTTGGAGATCTACAAGTTGTCCAAGGCAGAGGCAAATATGTGACTGTATGGAGAAGTGATGAAATTTGTAATCACACTGACTTGTGTCATCCCTCACACCTCCTGCTACTTATATGGTCACACCGATGGATGGAGGGTGAAATAGAAATTTCTCCTCCACTCATGCAAGAGGAATTATATATTATCCTTCTGTCTTAAAATTATTGATGACTTACATATCACACCTTATGAAAATTCAAAATGGATTGTAAACTTAAGTGCAGAAGGTAAAACTATAAATCTTTTAAGAAAATATATAGGAAAATGTGTTCAGTATTTAGGACTCAGCAAGTAATTCTTAAACTAGACACCAAAAACACTATCCATAAAAGAAAAAACTGATAAATTGGACTGTAGCAAAATCAAAATCATTTGCTCTGGAAAAGACTCTATGATGTAGATCAAAAGACAGGCTGCAGAGTGGGAGAAAATATTTATAAACCAGACATGCAACAAAAGTTTAGTTTATAGAATAAAGAACTATCAAATTCGACAGTTAAAAAAACGCAACTAGTCCAATTAGAAAATGGGCAAAAGACATAAGAGGATATTTTACTGCATATGATATCAGATGGCAAATAATCATATGAAAAGGTATTTGTTTAATTAGCCATTAGGTAAGCGCAAATTAATATGAATATAAGACATCATCACACGTCTATCAGTATGGCTAAAATAGAACTAGTGATAATGCCAGATACTGCTGAGGATGCAGAGAAACTCAATCACTCATACATTGCTAGTGAGAATATACAATGGTGTGGGCGCCTTGTTAGTTTCTGAAAAACATCTAAACATGCAACTACAATATGACTCAACAACTAACCATCTGAGTCTTTATCCCAGAGAACTGAAATTTATGTTCACATAAAAAACTGTGCATGAATATTTTTTGCAGCTTTATTTGTAATAGACAACAGCTGGAATTATCCTAGATGTCCTTCAACAGGTGAAGAGCTAAAGAAATTCTGGAACATGCATATCATGGACTACTATTCAGCAATAAAAAAAGAACCAATTATTGATACACACAACAACGTAGATGAATCTATAAATACACAATACATTCGCATGATTGAATGTTTAAAAAGATAGAAAAAATATACCATGAAAAGTCTCCCTCTCATGTCTATCTCTTAGGTATCTAGTTTCCCTCTCTCCAGAGGCAACTAATAAATGTTACCAGCTTCTCATGCATTCTGACAGAGATATTACATATGTGTGTGTATATATATGTGTGTGCATGTGTGTGTGTATACAGAGAAAGCTATCTATATATAATAGATATATAATTATATACATTATATGTAGATTCTATCTATCTAATCTAATCTATCATCTATCTATCTATCTACCTACCTGGATTTGTTGCAGGATTCTCACTTTACACAGTTCAATTGTATGAGCTGAGTAAACAGCCTCTGTTAGACTGTTGTCTTCCTCTCTGATTCTGTAGCTTAAGTTCACAGCGCAGACATTTAAGAAAGGAAGATAGATGTAAAGTGTAAGAATAGGCAAATACATAGAACAGAAAATAGATCAGTGGTTTTCAGGGGCTGGAAAGTTGAGAGTGAATGCCAAGTGAAAAAGTTGTGGAATCAATGATGATGGTTGCACAATTCTGGTGATACCCCCAAAACATGCTAAATTGTACACTTTAGAAAGGTTAATTTTATGGTATGAGAATTATAACTCAAAAAAATATAAAGAAAAAAAAGGAGAAAAGAAGGGAAGAACAGTGAGAACAATATATTACCTTTCTGTGGGAAAAAAAGTAAAAAAAAATATTAATAGTGGCTTCGTAATGTCTCAATTTGGCTGGGCTGAACTTCATTTCCAAGAATTCCCTTTCTTGTATGTTTCCAGTTAGGATGTGGCAAAAGAGTAACTATAATTTTAGTTCTGTCCAAGGTTTGGCGGGCAGAAGCAAGCAAAGGCCATTTTGAATATTGGAGCAGCGCACTGTGTGATCTTGTAGCTCACACACAGGGCAGCAGAACTGGGGTGGGTGTGGCTAGTGTGGGGTAGCAGCCAGGCCTGCCACTGCTCGGCCCCCCTCAGCTTTGCTGGTTCCTGGGCATGGTGTGCATTTGGTTCTGTACAATCTCAGGACACTCACCCCATCAAGGCTGGAGCAGTGAGCATTGACGTTGGTACCAGGCCAGTATCCTGGGTTCCCCTTCATGCTCACAGGTGTGTATTTTCCTTGCTCTTCCCAACTTTACATCCATTTTCCCTTCTCCAATTCTCTCAGTTCTGTTCCATTGATCTTTGTGTCTATCCTATGCCAGTATCACACCATCTTGATTATTGTAGCTTTATGGTACCATTATATTTTGCTCATCATACATCTCTTGGTTTAGGATAATATCTGACCAATGGCAGCAAAGTGTTTTGAAGGAAAGGCAGGTTGTACTCAATATATGGGAGGCTGGCCATCAAAAATGATAGTAAACTCCTCTAGGAAGAATATAACTATCATTTGTTCACTACTGGGTCCTCAGAATCCAGCATGGTATATAATAGATCTCAACCTGCAGTTATAAAGTAGATAAATTACATGCATGTGAGTCAATGAATGAATAAGAGCTTGATATCAGCTTTATGTTCTAACTGTCACCATCATAACATGCTGGGGGGGGGGCAGCTAATGTCACCACAGCCTTCATTTAATTCCTCCCTGTTAAGTCTGTGCTTGACTTTATTGTTTCTGCTCTTGTCAGGCACACTGCTTCCTCTGCTGCTGTTAATCCTTGGGCAATTGTCACCTGCAACATATAATCTGACCATACCCTACAGGTCAGTAGATATCAGCACTGCTTTCTGCTCCTTTCTTCTCTGTAATCTTGTCACTTATTAGTACATATATATTTTAACCTAACTCTTCTAAACTATTCAATTTCACCCTGATAATTTAGCCAGATAGCATATAGATTGTTCTAGTCAGTTGTACTATATTGAGACTAGCCAAGCTAATTTAAGAGTTTGCCAAATAGTAGGCTATTATTATATATAATAAAATCAAAATTATAAAGAAAAATAAATATTAAAATGGTCAGAGTGCATCCTAAGAAGTACACATGCAAATTTTTACATCTTAAAAATATTTTGTGCATATTAAAAGAGAATAAAGACAGTATTTCCTCTTTCACTACATAGGTATTTCTTACTTAAAATTTTTAGCAGAAAATAAATATTTAATATTAAATTTAATTTTCTTCAATGATTAAATAACCCAACTACACTTAAACCCATAACCAATATTTACGAACACACATATGCAAACACACATACACATATATTATTTTAACACAGTTCCAGTATTTGATGTGACACAATAATAATTTACAATAGTCATAACAATAAGGAATTATTATTTTTGGAGATATATATTCCAAAGTAAAAGTTTTCATTTTCTTTAAGAAGAAACTGTAGTTTTCAGTTTTATCAATAGATGGCACTACTATTTACTGTATTTTTTGGAGACACTATAACAAAACACTTGCTAAAATACATCAGTTGATTAAATAATATATTTTCTGCCTTCTGCAAAACTTACCTTCAATAAAAATGTATTATTTACTTGACATAATGATGTGTTATTTTAAAATATTCACTTTCAAAAGTGATATAATTTAATGTAATTTTATTTTATTTTTTAATTTTTATTGGAGTATAGTTCATTTATAATGTTGTGTTAGTTTCTGCTGTACAGCAAAGTGAGTCAGTTATATATATACATATACCCACTCTTTTTCAGATTCTTGATACTTACAATTTTAATATATGATAATTACTGTCAAATGCATTGTAATCATCCACAAAATATACCAGATGTTTTCTAAGAAATTTTTTTTATTATTAATTTTTTAAGACATTCTGACTTATGGTGGCATTTGTGGGGGAAATGTCTGTTGTAGTTGTCAGAGTGGGGTTATCATTGGATGTTTTGCTTGCTTATTACTTGTTTTTCTTTTCAAATAATCAATGGTCTTAAGTCAAAAGTGAGTTGGAGGAAACTCTTAAAATTTAATAGCATAAATTATCTAGTAATAGGTATAGAGCATTACTGATAATCACAAATGATATATTTTCTATTTTTAATCTATCATGCAACTATATGACAGGCAAAATTATCTGTATTTTGTCACGAAGCATACTTCCATGTCACTATTATAGTTGCCAGTATACTATATAGCAAACTTTCTACTTACCTTCTGGCAAAGCTTATTTAAATGAATTTATGTTAACTGGAAATGTGGAGCTGGAAGCAAAAAGAGCTTCTCAGGCTGCCGTATTAACAATAAAATAACCAGAGCCTTCCAGTGCATGCTGGTCTCTCATTTCCTTTTGGCATACCTTGTCTGTCCTCCTTATCATATTCATCATAATTAGCAACACCAATGACAACATCTTTTAGCACTTGATCAATATGGAGTCTTCACTGGCATTAACTTTCAGACGTATGCTTGCCTGTTAATCTCCACCAAATATAAACTACCTTGTACTTAATATAATGTCAATAAATACGTTTTAAAAATACGTATGTAGTATTTTGAGGAAAAAATGCTAGTTGCAGGACCACTCTTTCTCCCTGACTCTCACCTACAATTATCTATCTACATGAGTGGCAATCCTGGTATTAAAAGAAAATTTAACCAAACCAGATGTCTCTTTGGCCTGCATTGAAACAGTTCTTCCTTTGCATGCAATTTTTTTTTTGTGTACAACTTTTTGGATTTGTCTGACACCTCAAATTTCAAAAAGGCTGTATGGGTAAGAGCTATGCCCTTGCTTATGCCACCAGAACATTTACTTAACGACCTAAACTGCTGTGAGATTAGTCCAATGGCTGATTTCATCATTGTGAGGGTGGCGTATCTTGAGAAACAAATCTCACAGTTATAATGTAGAGTGGCTGACTTTTACCAGTCAATGCACCATTTAGTTGATCATTTAATTTAGTATACTGAAACATTTTCCAGTTCAGTAAACAAAATAGATCAATAAATATGTGTTTACTTTCACTATTTGCAAAATACAAAATTATGTCTATAGAGAAAGCAAAGAATTTATGAAATATGGCTCTTGTTCTTCAGACATCTAACTACAATATTTCATATACATTAAACATCTAAAGGAAATGTGGTATGAAAATCAAATTAATAACTTCTAATGAAAAATAACTAATAATGCAGGATGCCTGAGGTGGAATTGATTACTGTGAGCTTCAGTGTTCATTGGTACATTCATGTAAAACATGCAACATGATTTCAGCCTTAGAAAAGGATCTGACTTAGATCAGCCAGAGAAAACGAGAGACCCCTGTCATGCTAGTAACTCCTGTCTTGATGGTTTTAAGATTAATACGCTACAGAGGAAACTGCATTTAAAAAGGAATAAGGAATGAGCAGTAAAAATCATGTAAATAAATTGTATATCTGTAGGAAATTAAATAAATTGTAGCATCTTCTGACAATGTCATAGGATACCACTGTTAAAAAGACTTTAATAGAGCTGCATTTATCATCGTGGATAAAGTTTCTGAAGGAAATGTTGATTTAAAACATGGCTCATAAAAAGAAACGAAATTGAGTTATTTGTAGTGAGCTGGATGGACCTAGAGACTGTCATACAGAGTGAAGTAAGTCACAAAGAGAAAAACAAATACCATATGCTAACACATACGGTAGCATGGAATTAAAAAAAAGAAAAATGGTTCTGAAGAATCTAGGGGCAGACAGGAATAAAGACACAGATCTACTAGAGAAGAATGGACTTGAGGACATGAGGAAGTGGAAGGGTAAGCTGGGATGAAGTGAGAGAGTGGCATGGACATATATACACTACCAAACGTAAAATAGATAGCTAGTGGGAAGCAGCCGCATAGCACAGGGAGATCAGCTCGGTGCTTTGTGACCACATAGAGGGGTGGGATAGGGAGGGTGGGGGGAGATGCAAGAGGGAGGCGATATGGAGATATATGTATACGTATAGCTGATGCACTTTGTTATACAGCAGAAACTAACACACCATTGTAAAGCAATTATACTCCAATAAAGATGTTAAAAAAACATATAAATAAATAAAAGCATGGCTCAAGTATGTATTGTACAACATGGGAATACAGCCAATATTTTATTTTAAATGTAAATGGAAAGTAACCTTTAAAAACTGTATAAAATACTTTTAAAAATTAAGAAAAAGGATAGAGGAAGATTATCGTTTCCTTCACGTACCTCTGAATTGCTTGACATGATAAAATAAATATGCATTACTTAAAAAAAAAGCATGGGGTAATATACCACTTATATGAAGCTTACAAGAAATAAAGTTTATAATTATGAAAAAGTAAATTGTAATAATCACTTATAAGTATAAACAAAGCATAAAAAGGTATTAATTTGGAGAACTCATGAAAACCTATATGCAGAATGTGAATGTATAATTCTTTATTTCCCAGAGCACCAGGAAACAACATACTGTTGACTGAATTGGTGCTACAAATGAATGAAAGAGTGAAATGAATGAAATGAGATTTTCTTTCATTGTTAATTTCTAAAATGTTCTTTCCATTTGGCCAAGTTTAAAAATGACACAGGTGTCAGATAATGAAATCAAATTTACTGATACATTGTACAGTGCAATAAAATGTGCTAAATGACTTAAAGATTAGTTAAAAGAGTCACGTCATGACTTGTCATAACTGCCTGAGTTATGCTAAGGTGTTGTTTTGCAATTTTAAAGTGTTATACTATTTTGAAGTGAGCTACAACTTAAGCATAATATAGAAGAAAACAATCATAAATAATACACATTAAGTGCAAAACTCAAGAAAACACCATCACCAATAAGAGTAAAACAACACAGGGAAAGAGATTAAATTCCTTAATTTAAATAAAGTAAAATGTATTTTTAGAACATATGGATTAACAAGTACACATGCAAATTGCAAAAGGTACTTAAAACCTAATTAAGCTATCTTGAGAGTGCCCTCATGCTAAATCTTTAAGATCAAATAAGCCTCATTATCACGTTAACCTTCTTTCCACTCTCTTGTTATACAAGTGTCATTACATTAATTAGTCATTATACAGTTCTTTAAGTGCTGGCTACCTCATGAGTGTTTTGTAACATTACCCAGTCCTTGTATACACAGAAGTAGTCTAAGAAATATCACTCCTATGGACCCATGTAAACTAGTCCAGTAAACCATGTCAGACTAATTTAAATATGCCAGTAGGTATAAGCAGATTGAAATTTTATGAAGAAAAATAATTTTGCAATATCAAAAACAAGACTTAGTACGTTCATTTACACCTAAAAGTATATACGCATGTTGACTTATACCATAAAAGAATTCTGGCTGAAAGAATTTAGATCTGAGTCAATCGTAAGTGAATACAAAACAACAGTATCTGAGAATGAGTCATCTACCTGAGGAATTTGCCCTGATCAGCAAAAGACTGCACACATCTCTGCTTCATGCAGCAAGGGCGGCATCTCTCTCTAGCTCTTACTAAGTCACCAAGAGGGAGGAGGACAAAGGATCTGCTTGGTGTGCTCTGAGAATGACTGGGCACAGTCAGCCTATCCCTTTTCATATTGTGGGTCTGCTCTGCTCTCTTGACAACAGATCATCAGGGGTCTCAGCCCTGTTTCCGTGCTGAGGTCTGGAGTGGTGTTATTTACTGATCTCCTAAATGCTCCACATCTGATGCTTTAGGAAACCTTGAGAAATTCACAGAGTACCTGTGATTGACACAGTCATATGAGAAGGGATCACAGATTTTGAAATGGCTCTAGTGTATAACTTAGCTCTGATGGTATATGCCTTGGAGCTGATTGTTTAAAAACTATACACTAGTAAAAAAGGTGGTTTCTATATGCTGTAGCCTCAGCGGGTAGCTTTAGGTCTTAGCTTTAGATATATGGGCTAGCTGGATTTGATCCCATTGGATGACTTTCTTCCATAAGTGAATAGCTGTGTTTATGCAGGAGGGCTGTGTCTCACAAACACAGACATTGGGAGGCAGGTTGCCCTGTGTATGGGCTGTCATGGTTCAACTTTGAACTGCACAGGTGCACTTTGGTCTGAAATTTCAATCACAGTGGAAGCAGGGGTAGGTCCTTTTTTAGGGATCAGCAAGTGACTTTTGCTATGTTTCTCAACCAGCTCTGTAGGCAGCATTTTTGTGGGTTTTTTCCTAATGCATAGGCAGCTAATTTCCATTAGTGTTAAAAAGCATTAAGTGTAGGTTATTGCTTTAAATTGTTAGTAGCAGCCCTAGGTAGGCAGTACTAAACTGCCCAAATTCCATTAACTACCTTTATTTACAAAGGAGAGCTCTTGTAGGGCTAAATTCTGTGAGGAAGGGCTTGTTCAAAGGCTCCCAAGGACCAGCCCACTACTATGTAGTAACAAGTACTCTGGTTTCCTTATTTGTATAAACTCTGGTCATGACTTTAGATTGCAGAGATCTACAATGTGTCTTCACCCTAAGAAAAAGTATATATTCACAAACAAATACAAAGTAAAAAGTACCTATTTTAGAAAAATAAATATCAAGGGCTGGATAGGGAAACAATGAAAGCATTAAAAACTAAAGCATAACACAGCAGCTAAAGCTTCTATCTCCACTGTGTCTAAGAAGGAGGTTTGCCCAGGGTGTCAAGGAGGACCTGATGTGGTTTCAAATACATACTTTAATGTTTCAACAGGGCACTAGTAGTAGAAACTGAAAACAAAATAAAGGAAGAAAGTGATTAAGTTGGAGAGAAAGATTTACTTAGGAGAACATCTTAGAGGACAGAGAAGCCACCAGATATGAAAAGGAAAATGAAATCTTAAAGTCCATACACACACACACATACATACATATACACAGAAACACACACACACACACACACACACACACATACACACACACACACACACACACTGTGGAGAGGCAGCTCTGAGGACTAACTTCTCTTAAAGTAAATTATCATTAGAAAATGAAGAAATGATTTAGTTGTCTATTTAATAAAACCACTGGTGGTCTCCAGCAATCTGTCAGCAGAGGAGAGTGGAAAAATCTCAGAGAGCAAAAGCTAAAGTAACTCTTCAAAGGAATCCAGAACCAGGAACTAATGAGAAACAGTTATTCATCTATTAATGTGCATTCATTCAGCAAATATTTAGTGAGTCCTAACTAGGTTCAAGGCCCAGTGTCAGGTGTGTAAAAGGAGAGGGAGAGGGAGTGGGGGTGGGAGGGAGAGAGAGAGGGAGAAGGAGAGGGAGAGGGAGGGAGAGGGAGGGAGAGGGGGAGAGGGGGAGAGGGGGAGAGGGGGAGAGGGGGAGAGGGGGAGAGGGGGAGAGGGGGAGAGGGGGAGAGGAAATCTCCAGTGAGGGAAGAACAAAAATGAACTATAAACATATTAGATAAATATTTACCTTATTTACTTAAATTTAACATGCTATTATTTATATACCATTAACAAAGAAGAAAATGTTGCCCGTTAATAGGCACATTGTTTTTATAACCATATATTGTAGAATGTATCCCTATTTCAAATACGTTGAGATATGAGGAAAAAAATCAGTATTAATAGTATGCTAGGATGTACACAACTTTTTAGAAATAGTGCTGTCAATAAATAAAATTGAGAGGGACCAGAAGTGTGGGAAGGCGAGGACTTGTCATAATCTTAAACTGTGTACTTTGAATAAGTCTTCCTTGAGAAAGGGACATTTAACCAAAGAGTTGAAAGTGGTTGAAACTAAGCCTCGTGGGGATTTGGCAAAGTATCTTCAGGCAGGGGGAGTAGCCAACTGCGAACCGGTTTTATTTCAGGACAGAAAGGCAATGAGCATTAAGAGCGGCTGCGTGGAGTTTGCAAGAGGGAGAGGAACGTGATAGGAAGATACTGCAAAGTCAGAACACTTATGGTTTTGATGTGCATTCAAGAGACTGGTTTTTAATCTGAGTGACACTGGGAGCCAATTTAGCATTTTAAGCAGAGACGGGATGTGACTTAACTCGTAAATGTGAAGTTAGGGATACACAAAAATAGGAATAATACTGTTAGGTAGGATTACTGAAAAATAAGAATAATAGCTCATAAATCTCTATCAAGTGTTTACACAAATCGTGGAAAAATATGTTAGACAGAGGAATAGTAAAAAATTCTCCTGGCACCCCCGGATGCATTTCAAAGTGACAGCTACTGCAGGTGCTCATGGAGCTGTGCTCTGTACCTAAGGGCACATGACCAGACAATCTTTGGAATTAGGACTCTGAGGGAACACAGCCAAGATGAAACGTACTAAAAGGACTCTAGGGAAGATAATGATGGATCACGTCTGGGCATAAGTCAGATACCATTCTAATGGAAGAATAGCCCCTGGGTGGGATTATTCAAATCAGTAAGGAGAAGGTGGAAAATATCTGTTTGAACTGTGAATGCTTTTAGCAGACCCAGATGCAATATTTTCACATCTCTCACGGCGACAGATCCCCCAGGACTATATATAAAGAAATGTATGAGAACAAAAGTGTGTGGGCCATAAAGCAGAGAGCAACAAACACGAAGGAAGACCCTTGTTTCTAGCACACGGCCCTAGCAAAGGAGAAAGCAAAGAGCCAGATGAAGGGGCTGATCCCTCCTGAAAGAAATCATGGAACAATTACGAACACGAGAGCACGAGAAACAGGGAGAGACGTAGCAGAAATAAATACAGCACAAGGTCTCAAGACTTTCAGACTGAGGACATGAAACACTGTGGAGCTCACGGGAGGTTTAGGTCGGCAGTAGCCCCCAAAGGCACAGTCTCCAAAAACATTCATCTCATTTTTCGTTTCAGAATCAGCTAGAGGATATACGCCAGCTAAAACAGTGTGGGGCTTTGGTGTAATCCCTATGCTGGTTTCACAAATGCAAGTAATTCCATCAGGGCACTGGGTCCAAAAACGCCTGTTCCCAAGGGCTATGTGATTGTCTTGACATTGTTTTTCTGAGAAAGGGGACACTGTACGGTTTGCGCTTTCTCCCGGAAAGCTTATGACTATTGGGCTCTTGTGGCAAAATCAGGCTAGATATACACTAAATGTACTCCCTCTTCTTTCTGAGCCCAGTCCCAGTTTATATCTCTCAGACTCCTCTACAATAGAATGTACTAATTGAGAGTCCTGATAAGCAGCAAAAGTACTGTCTGCCACCACAAGGCTGCCCTATGATCCTTCACATGTCTCTCTCACTGTCTGTTAAACGCAGACGATCCAGTGGAGGGCTCCAAGGCCTTGGGGAAGTGATTCTAAAACTATCTGTGGTGCTGAAGATATTTTCCCTCTTCCATTTCTATAGGTACCAGAAAATAAGACCCCTTTCATAGTTGATGTAGCAGTATGAATTTACTGGAAAAATTTTAAAGATTACTCATAATTTCTATACTTTATCTCATCACCAGGTAGCAAATAGTTCGCAGACTGAAGCAAGGACATTCCCATTCCGCAGCACTGTCTCATATAATATTATGGACTGCAGCGAGACTGATCCTGGATCACTGGATGGCTGCATGAAACAGAGCCCCCCATAAACCCACAGCTGGACTGCAGTAGAAATGAGAATCAACGTGATAAATGAAGGTAGGATGTTGGTTAAACTACTGGAATAAACAGAGCAACAGTACTGTCAGTGGCTTAAATAAGATATAAATCCTGATATGTGGTCATAAAGGGGTATGGTGGCTTCATAGTGTGGACATGGATTAAGCTGTTTTAACACAGGACCAAATACTTAGGCTTAAACAAGACATAAGGCCTTGTAGGTGGCCAGACGATGGTTGGGTAACTTGCTCTCATTGCATACATGACGTATTCATTTCCTTTTGCTGCTGTAACATGTTACCATAAATTTTGTGGCGTTAAGCAACACAAATTTGTTTTCTTACATTTCTAAATGTCAGAAAACCAAAATAAGTTTTACTAAGGTGCCAGTAGGGTTGGTTCATTTTGGAAGCTCTAGGGGAAACTCCACATCCTTGCAATTTCTGGTTTCTTGGGCCACTTACATTCCTTGGTCTGTTACTCACTCATCAGATCTCTCCAACTTCTTGCTTCTGCCATCACATCTCCTAATTTCTTCTTTGGATTCCTTGCCTCTCTTGTATGAGGACCTTTATAATTATACTTAGAGCCTACCAGAATAATATCCTTATCTTGAGAACCTTAACTTAATCACGTATGCAAGTCCCCTTTGCCATTTAAAGTAGCATTCACGTGTTCCAAGGATTAGGATGTGAATGGCTTTTGTTAAGACATCTTCAGCCTACCACACCCAGGCACCTTCTATTTTAGTCCTTCTGCAAACATCAAAGCATGACTTTCTCCAAATTAAAAATAGCTCCCCAAGCTACCACCACCAGACCCATATTCCAAAAAAGCAGAAACAGTTAAAAGAGGAAGGGCAGGCACATAGCTTTCCTATTTTGGTCATAATTCAGACAGTAAATGCATCAGTTACCCTCACATTCCATTTGCCCAAAATGTGTCACAGGACAACATCTAGCTTCAAAGAGATCTGGGAACGGTAGGTTTTGGTGGGTGGCCTTAGGCCTGCTAAAACTGATCTTTTATTACTAAAGAAAACTAAAGAGAATTATTTGGAAGATAAAAATCAAGTTTTCTCCACATATAGTGACAAAACTAACCTATTTGTGTGTGGGTTTGATCAATTAAATATAAGTTATTTAACCTTGGACAGTTGATACAGAAAGAGTCGTATCTTACCACAGCAAAACCAACTTTTTTTTTTTTTTTTTTTCCCTGTCATTCCCCTTCCTTCATATACTACTGAGTGCCTGCTGTGGTTCTGGACAGAATTAAAGTACTGAACTCTGAGAACAAAGAAGTATTACTTGTAATTTCTAAGTTTACTTGATATTTTCTTGATGTTGTCTACATTAACCATATCCACTAACTTTCAGAACTTTTACAAATGAGGGTCATAAGAAAACATGCCTTTAACTAATGTAACCAATCAGGTTTTTAAGAATGGTTCCTATGAGGTATAAGATCATGATGGAAATTAATGAGATAAACCGTCTGCCACAGATAAATAGAATACACAGGAAACAACAGTTATCTAATATTGGAAACCAGCAGCAGAGGACTATGGTTCCTGAAATAAGGCAAAAAGAAAAAAAGTGGGATGAGCTGTAGAACTGCCTCAGCTAGCAGCCAAAAGGCATTTGGTTGATATTGATGCAGAGAAGGGGAATCGAAAGTTCTCAATGAACTAAAGATAAAGATATTGGAATTCAGGAAAGCTTGGCAGCTGGAATTTGCAGGACAGAGTACCAAAAGGGAGAGAAATACGTTGAGAAAGAGCTCCAGGAATCTTAATAGGGGTCTTCGGGGTCTTTGGTTCAATGCATAGCATAAAACTTCACAAAGTCAGGCAAAATTCAATTACTATAGCAAGAAATAAAACCAGGGAGCTATAATTCTAAAAGTTCCAAGAGCTTACATAGTGGTAGGTGACATATGAGTTGGGTTAATCAGACTTCAGACTGGAGAGACTTAACTGAAAAACCAGATTGGAGAGCTCATAGAGACTCCAGAAATAATGAATCTTAGAAGGTTAATGAAAAACTTTTAGTATAAAGGTTACTCTAGAAATAATCAAATAGAGTTTAAAATACTCTAAAGTATGAAACTGATATACAGGTAAATTAATGTCAAAACAAAAATCAATACTTCTCAAAAGTATCCCACAAATCTCTCTCAACAATTTTCACCATCCAATTTAAAAATACTTTAACAGACATGAAGAGAGAAAATTAGACTCATATGCAAATAAAAATTAGTCAATAGAGACAATTTCAGAGATGATGAAATTAGCAAAAAAAATTTTTTTTAAATATCTGGCATGAAAAGATTGAAAGATTTAAAGGAAAACATGAAAAAAGGGGGGATAAATGCAGATCATAAAAAATAAATGGTAGTCCTAGAGTTGAAAATACAATATCTGAAATAAATTTCAAAAATACTCTGGTTGGGATTAATAGCAGACTAGACACGTACAAAAATGATTTGTGAACTTGAAGTCAAAGCAACAGAAACCATCTGTACTGAAGTACAGTAAGAACAAAGATTGAAGAGAAAAAATGAACAGAGTTTAGTGGTCTATGTGAAAATAGTAAGCAATAACACATATTGGTAATGGGATTCCTAATGGAGGGAGAGAGCTGTTTGAAAGGAATTGACAATTTATTTTTCCAAATTTGTTGAAAAATGTAAACCAAAAATTCAAGTTGAGCAATCCCTGCAGGATAAATCTAAGTAGAGAAAAAAAAAACCAAGGCATATCATAATCAAATTGCTGAAACCCACTGAAAAGGAGAAAATTGCAAAAACAGAAGGGAAATAGAAAAAAAAAAAACTAGAAATAAGACAGTTTTCATTAGAAATCATGAAAGCCTAAAGGTAATAGAATAACATGTGAAAAGTGTTGAAAGAAAACAAAAAGGAAAACTATCTGCTCCAAATTCAATATCCAGCAGAAATAATTCTTTAATGAAGAAAAAATTAAAATATCTTTAAATAACAAGAGCTGAGAAAATGTATCAGGAGCATATCTGAATTTCACATTGTTACATAATGTTTATTAGGCTAAAGGAAAATTCAGAAATTTGGATTTCCATGAAAGAATGAGGAGAATTAGAAAGGACAAATGTAAAAGTCTTGTGTTTTTTTTTTAATTCTCTGAAAGATATTTAACTATTTAGAGAAAAAATAACACAATGTATTATGAGGTTTATAACACATATAGAAGTAAAATATTTGACAAT
The DNA here is from genome assembly GCF_937001465.1 of Orcinus orca. Taxonomy (NCBI): domain Eukaryota; kingdom Metazoa; phylum Chordata; class Mammalia; order Artiodactyla; family Delphinidae; genus Orcinus; species Orcinus orca. Next base: position 6,376,190 of record NC_064562.1, read on the forward strand.
ATTACCACAATGAATGGAAAAAAGAGAGATCAATGTATACTGTATTAAAGTTCTTATTTTATACTTGAAGTGGTAAAATATCTGAAGATACGTGGCAATACGTTAAAGTTGTATATTGTAAACAAAGCTTTCACTTACACCTTCAAATACCAACAAAAAGCCATAGCTAATAAGTTAATAGTGGAGAAAAAACAGAATTCTAAAAGTTATGTAATCCAACAGAAGGCAGAATACAAGGAAATAATGAATAGAGAACAGATGCAACCATTTGAAAACACACAGCATGAGGGTATACTTAAATCCAGTGAGAATCAGCCCAGGAGAGAGATGTTGAAGTTCTCCCAAAACTATGAACTTCAAGAAACTGCTTCACCGAGAGGAAGCAAAATAAGAAATTAAGGAGGGACATGACTGTTTAGATTTTACTTGTCCTTAAAACTTTCAGACTTTCTTTAGACTTTATGTCACAAGGGCAGAAGAATTCACTTTTGGATATTAATTACTTTGGACTAATTTCATTGTAACTTTAATCTTTGAAGTATTATTTCTCTCTGGGAATTTAATAATTAGATTATCTGTTAAAATGTGAGCATGTCTATGCTCTCACTATTGCGTAACTGGAGTATCTTGATATCACGATTTAATCTAATTGCAGAAGCTCTGAAGAGCTCTGTTAAACAGTGTAACTGCACATAATTTAGCATGGGAAATAATAGAAAGAATCTTTAGGCCTTGGAGTTAATGAGGTAATGTACTGTTCTATCATATTTAAAAACCTTCTGGAAGCAAACATAGAGTGCCCACCAGTAGCTCTCAGGGGGGGAGATACAAAAGGGAAGCAACGGTCATTAAGTTAAGGACACCCCTTAACTATGAGTGTCCCCAAATTCAGCTCTGAGAAAGAAGTTAGGTTCAGATGGTTGATTTGGGAAATGATCCCAGGAAGCACAAGTTAAAGAGTAGGAAAAGTATGACAGAGGAAAGAAAAATAGCACAAAAAAGTGTTAATTCCGGTGAGGACACTCTGAGGAGTCAGGTACAATGCACCTGAGAATCTTCCCACTGAGGAGCGGGTGCTGGGCTTCTTACCCAGACTCGTGTTCCTCATTGGTTAAGGACTGTCCCTGGGGGCACAACTGGGCTACCTGAAGCGAGGCTGATAAAGCTTCTTGTGTCAAATAAAGTCCTCAGGAGAGTGGAAGAGAGACAAACTCCTGCATGACCAGCCGTCAGGGGATGTCCGCCACAGCTGAGGAGGCCCGAGTGGGGCCTGGAGCAAATCATCGAGACTGAGGGCAAAACTGATTTGATACATGTCGGATCTCAACCCCTGAAGAAACAGCCGCTCCCTGAGATCTCGATATGCTTATTTTAAAGTCAAAATTAAGAGAATAGAGCTGGAGAATCTGAGGAAGGACATATGCTCCTGCTTCACATGTTTCTGGGGAATCAAACTGCTGGACCAGTAGTTCTCCAACTTTATCATCAGTCATCAGGTGGGTTTATAAAACACAGATCATCCTACCTCATGACCGGACCCTCTGATTCAGTAGGTATGGGTGAACCCTGAGAATTTGCAGTTTAAAAAAAGAGACAAATGAACTTATTTATAAAACAGAAATAGACCTACAGACATAGAAAACAAACTTATGGTTGCCAAAGGGGAAAGGGGATGGGAGGGATATATTAGGAGTTTAGGATTAACAGATACACACTACTGTATATAAAACAGATAAACAACAAGCACCTACTGTAGAGCACAGGGAACTATACTCGATACCTTATAATAACCTATAATGGGAAAAGAATCAAAAAAGAATATATATATGTATAACTAAATCACTTTGCTGTACACCTGAAACTAACACAACATTGTAAATCAACTATATTTCAATAAAATGTTTTTAAAAAATAAAATAAAAATAAAATAAGTTGCTCATGCTACTTGCTCAAAAACCACAGTTAGAGAATCACTGAGCCAGAGTGACCCTCAAAACTTCTCTCTCTCTCATCCTTTAGTAACTCACAGTGGGAAGAAGAGAGAGGAGGCACTCGGCCTTTTGCTTCCTGCTTTCCGGACCTTACTGCCTGCAGGAAGGTTATATTCCCATTTGTGCTTTGTCCTTGCTGAAAGCTTAGCGGGGAAGGCTGCCTGAAACTGGAAGTTCAATTCTATGATGCATGAAGAAGCAGACCACTGTTGGTCCAGACTTAAGCCACTTTTTCTAAAAAGCTTTATCCGTAAGAAGATGATGCTTTGATGTCTATATGGCTAGCTCCAAATGATGTTTCCAAATTCTGAAGGAGAAAAATAGAGGTGTTCTACATAGACATCCTATAGAACCAGAAATTTTGTGCAGAAGTTTCTGACATGAGTAGAAAAACAAATCCACTTGATATTACGTGTGAGGTCTTAAACAATAAAGGAGGGAGAAATAACAGCATGCATATGGGTTTTTTTTTTTAATATGGACAAGCTTTCTGCCCAGAGGGTAGTGTAAACACTGAATGACTTTTAAAATTTCATACATTCTGTATCCTAAGCTGAAGATCTAAAGCCGATTTGCTTTATGTAAAAAGAAAAGCATGAAATGAATTCCACTGGTAGAGTCAAGCTCCTTTGATTTATACATAATGTTTCTTCTGACAAGGACACAGAAGCACTCTCATATTTCAATAACCTAATTTTGCATTGTTTGAAAAGAAAAAGGGCTATTGATAGACTTTTATTTGGCTCGCACCCAGGGATATTTAAATAGACTTTGCACTTCAAAAACACTCTTTAACAAATTCCAATGACTTGTGGTATTTGCAGAGCTTTTTATGGTAATCAATAATATATTTTATTTTTATAGCTAACTGACAAATTGTTAAGATAAATATGTTAAATTCCCTATGGAAACCTGATTTTCTAAAGGTCTTTTTAACCTTTTCTGAAAAGTGGATAGAGATTGAAAAATGAGTTAAACTAGTTTTAGAGATTTATTGGGTCCATAAATGTGCTATTTGTCTACCTAATTTGCATTTTCTCGCGTGTTCATTGTATTTTTCAGGGTCACAGCTCCTTCTCAACTATTCTTTTGTTATTGGCCTATAACTGTTCTGAGTGACCTCAAGTTTACTACACTTATTTATACACAAAGCATACATTTAAAGTTATTATGCCAAATATAAACAATATAAAACCAAAGGAAACACCAAGAAAAGCGACAAATCACTTATTTAGCAAATGACTTGTAGGGCTGCTGTTTTATAGCTAATTCTACCCTTTCTAAACATTTTACTATGAAGTGATAAACACAACTAGTTACCTACCCCGTATTTATTCTCACCTTCCTCCCTTCCTCCTACATAGCTGAGCGTTTCATCCTTGTGAATGGCAAACCCCAAGGTCAAAGAAGCATCTTTAGCAGTCTCTGCATTTAGGGGGTCAATGGCAGTTACTGTCGGCACTTCCATTAAAGTTCTTTTAAAAGTGGGCTCTCAGGTGTCAGGAAGTATTTTTCCTCCCTCTTGATTACTTTTTCCCTGCTGAAATGTGAAAATGCCGGCTGGAATTTTCACCTCCATTTGGAAAACATTGAGAAAGGAAACAATGTTCTAACCACAAATAGTGGAGCATAGGATAGTGATGACATTGCGGGGCTGCCATCCTGAGCCACACCATCTGGGCTTCTTTTACACATAAGAACACCACACCGGTATCTTCTTTATGCCCCTGTTATTTGGGGTGTCTGTTACAGCAACTGAAGATAATCTCTTACCGATCCATGCATAATACATTTTCTACCCAGGTTTTTGGCCTCTTCAAATAGGTTTAAATATTAAAAACGATCCTTGAAATATACTTATTGTCTTCCCTAGTTGATAAAAATGCAGTAGAACAAGGCTGGTTGCTTTTTATCGGTTGTGGTTGAATTTGATGAATTAGTGTTAGTCTATACTTCATTTCTCCCTCTCAGCTAAGGCAAGCACACTGGCAAGTCAGATTTAGAAGAACAGCTGGGCTGTCTAAACATCTGTCAGATCTTAATGGTCCATATACTCCTTTATATATGCTTGACCTAAATAAAAGTGTTTCTTATAAACAGATATTGCCAGATGCCTTCAGAAAATGTTTTGAGGGAAGGTTTTGCATTTACTTCTTTCTCTCTAGTACCTCATTCTAGTAGTATTTGACCAACTTGGATACCCAGTCAGTTTTTCACTTCGTTCCTCATTTCTCATGGTCTCACATCTTTCCTTACCTACAACTTTCCTTACCTTACCATTTATTCTGTGTTCCATCATTATAATCATTCTCTTGTAAATGTACTTAAATTTATAATGTCTCTCTCCTACGTACTCATGTGACAAACCAAGATGTTGGTAAACCCAAATCTCCTCTTTCTATGATTACAAATTCGCAGCCAACCACAACAGAAAGAAAACATACTAATATATATCATCTCAAGAACACCCAAAGATGTGCCCAACATTCCAACTACATACTGCTATTTTTATAACCCTACCTCCCTACAACTTTTCTCCTCAAATCACTAAAGCTCTCACAAACTGCCCACTTTCAATAGTTGGTACAGTAAGTTCCCTACATACGAACCTTCAAGTTACGAACTTTCAAAGATGTGAATGTGCGTTCACATGTCCAATCACATAAGTTAGTTCAGGTGTCTGGCGTACACTGTCACATAAGGGCATCCTCTACAAGTAGTTGTGCTTTTGTGTACTTTACTGTACAGGACTGTATAGAGTACAGTAGCACAGTATCTTTATTTCAAGATCAGGATGTCTGGAAGCAAGTGTAAAAGCAGCGGTGAAGTGGCTGGTACTGCTGAGAAGCACCGGGAATAGGAGGCCCAGGGAAAGGATGAAGAGAGACAAGAGGAAGAGAAGCAACCGAAGAACTGAAGAGATTCACGACGCAGGAAATGGCAGGGGATTTTCTCTATCTGAGGAGGCACTGTTAGTTTCTGAGGCACAGGACCTGAATGTAGAACGGTACATGAAGGTCGCAGCAGCCATTCAGAATGCAACCCAGTGCCACCGTGTCATCTATGGCGAGAAAAAAAAGCTACTACCCAGACATCACTGGATCGTGTTTTCAAGAGGGTAGATAGAACTGAATTCAGCAAGGAACCAGAACCTGTGCCGTCAGCGTCAGGCGTGAGTGAAATGGCAGCTGGCCCTCCGTCTCCTATTGCTGACGATTCTTCAGCTCTACCATCTCCCACCTCCTCTCCCTCCTCCAGTCAGTAACTCTTCTCGCCTGTTCACTCGATGCCAGCCCCTGGATGCCAGCTGTTGTACTGCACTACTGTACTTTTCAAGGTGCTGTACTGTAAGATTAAAACATGTTTTCTATTTTTTGTGTTGTTTTTTATGTATTATTTGTGTGAAAAGTATTATAAACCTATAAACCTATTACAGTACGGTACTATATAGCCAATTGTGTTCGTTGGGTACCCAGGCTAACTTTATTGGACTTACAAACAAACTGGACTTACAAATGTGCTCTTGGAATGGAACTCGTTTGTATGTAGGGGACTATTCCTCATGACACTGAAATAATCCAAGCAATGCAAAGAGGATTTCCTCATGCTCCCACCCTGAGCATCTGCTCCCAAACTGTCTGTCCTCCTCCCTGTTTCAACAGATTAACTATCAATCTTCCAAAGAACAGCCCTTCCATCTGTGTACTAGATTATATCAACTTTTTAAAGACTTGATGACTGCAATTTTCCCCTTTTTCTCTTATATGAGCTGCTTTTCATTTTTACTGGACTATTCACATCAACATAAAAGATAATCACATCTGCAAAATGAAATTCCCTCTCTTGACCCCAAGTGACTCTCCACTTACTGCACAGTTCTCTCTCTGTTCACTTTCAACAAACATAATATCCTTGCTTCTCTTTCCAAACCCCATCCCTTCACAGAAACATTTATACCAAGGATTTCAAAGCAGATTAAATGTAGTAGGAGGTAATAGGAAGAGACTGGTTTTACTCCCAGGTTTAGGGATCTTTGTTCCTGGGAAAAGGAAAGCACCAGTGCTTAGTCTAGGCAATCACTGTTAATATTGAATTCCTCTTAATTAATTCATAATGCTAAGCCTGAAGGTGGAGGAGAGGCGGCACTGTTTCTGAGACCTCATTATTCCTTTATTCTCATATTCCATCTTCAGAAAAACCTGATATCAGAGTAAATAGTTAATGCACAGGAAGGATGAAATAGGGACACCGCATTTCCCCAGCACCACTCAAGGCACATCTTACAACATAAATGCCTGCAGTTTGGCTCAAAGCCTTCTTCCTGGGCTTTCCAGCTGGATCATGGCAAATGAGTGAGTTGTGTAAGAAACCTACATCGGATGTGACTGCGGAGCAGACCCTCAGAAGAGCATCAATTTAGAATGGTTCCCATGCTCTACCATGCATCACAATTCCCTGAGAAGCTTATCAAAATGCAGATTTCAAATCAAATTTCCAGAGAGTGCTGTTGAAGCTCAGGTTCTAAATCTCTGATATTTTTTCCTGTGGTTCTGATGCAGGTAGAACATGGACCCTGCACTGCTCTACAAACTAGCTAGAACTCTAGTGTGCTAGGTACTTAGACTGGACAAACTAGGGCTAGAAGTGAGGATGAGAGGTAAAAGACAGAACTTTTGGTTAGCCACATGCCATTGCGAGAAAAGGGAACGGAGAGCGACCAGGATCCCTGGCAAAAACACCACCTCAAAGCATCAGTTTTGTCAATTAGGCCATTAGCCAGTAAAAATCACCGCAAAGAGGGAGACAAGGGCCAGGATGCCTACAACCACCAGTTCCCCATGGATGCAGCACCCAGACAGGGAACATCCCACACACACTCCTGTCCTGTTCTCCCAAGACTGAGTCCTCTGGGACAGTTGCTATCTCTGAACATCCAACTCCAAACATCTGAGACCACTGGGAACAAGCCTCACCTCCTTCACACTTTGTTATATTCACTGGTTTCTGTGAAAGTCCATTTCCAAGCCTTGACCCATGTCTAGCTGACAAATGGATTTGCACCAGAAACCAAAACCTAAATCTGCTTCTGTAGAGTGTCAACTATACTCAAACTTTGCCAGAGCTGCTCTAAGTCTTTGCTCAAAACCCTCCAACCCCACTTTTAGCAGAAGTTAACATAAATCTTTAAGTTAAAGGGTCCAGAGATAAGAAAGGAAGCTGCCGACAAAAAAACAAATGGAACTAGCTGGGACCAAGATGGGAATAAATCTGACCTCCAACAGACCCTCAATCCCATTGTATGCTGATTTTCCTACATTAGCATATTCAGTGACACGCCTACCTGGTGGCCATGACTGGACACTAAGGACCAAAAGAAAATAAAAAGGGGGTGGCACCCCTCTCCCTCGAAAAAGCACTGCCCCTTCCCCAGTAAACTAATGCACATAACTCCCCATCATTAGTCTCATTCCTCCTCCGTTTGCCTTCACTCTTTAAAATTAAATTCCTTTTGCCAGGTAGGCAAGAAGTTGATCTGGGAACTTAGTTCCTGCTTCTCCATTCTTTGGTCACTGAATAAAGCTTGTGCTTTGTCAATTTCAGCTGCAGCTTCATTATTGGCTGCTTGAACAAAACAGAAAAAGAACCTTCCCCTAAAGAATACAAAAAAAAGAGTGGATATATGTATATGTGTAACTGATTCACTTTGCTGTACACCTGAAACTAACAACATTGTAAATCAACTATACTCCAATAAAAATTAAAAAAAAAAGAACCCTGCCCTGCCGGGTAGGGGTAGCAGAGTCTATATGACTTAATTCAGTAACAAAACCATAAGCTCCCCAAACTTTTCAAACTTTTTTCCACTCTCCTCTTAATTCATTCCAGTCACACTAGCCATCTTGCTGTTCCTACAGAAAGCCAAGAAAGTTTCTGCCTCCTTTTTGTAAACCATAGAGTAAATTAATGTATATATGTGTATGGAAATTAATTAGTGTGTATTAATGAATCATACATACAATCCTATTATCAATTCAACTAAATGTGAATTAAGTCAGAAATAAAACAAAGCACTGATTGTAAGATTGATATCAGCCTACTTGGCCAATGCTTTAAATTAATTTAAAGCCATTAAATTAATTATTGAGATTATAAAACTTTGTACATAGTAAGTTTTCTATATCACTAATAAGATCAACTAAACATCTGATCTAACTAAAATTTTTAAATGCTTAATTTTTTCAGTTTCTAAAATTTATACAGTTGCCTAATTGTTGATATTCTAAAGTTGAAAAAATAGTTTAAATTTCCTATGCTTTAATTTTCCAGTCAGAATGAGTTACTCTGTAATGTTTCATGATGAGAAAAGTGGTACAAATTTATTATATTTACTTACTCACTTTTTTTTAATTGGAAGGGTTTTACATTAACAGTAAGTCCTGAAACTCAAAATGAAGACTTCCTAGTCAACTGTGACAGTCTTTGAATACCTACTGAAGCAAAAAGCAATTAAAACACCCCCACATTTCTTACCATTCACTTGAAAGATGTGAGTCTGATAGATGTGTTCATAGCCCTCTGCATAGCAGGTGTAATTGCCCATGTGAGTTGTGGTGACCTTGGTAATATATAAGGATCCATCATCTCCAAAGTCCTATAGAAAAAAAGTAAAATTAAATAAAATTAGCTGTTTTTACTTAAAATGTATTTCAACAATTCACTTTTTAAAAAAATGTACTCAGGAGCAAAGTAAATTAAAATATTATCTTTAAATTATCAAAATGATCACTGTTAGTTCTATAAAGTTGCAAGATTTTATAGGCTGTAATTACTATCTTCTCAAGACAAGTTTTGTTTAAAAAGTATAATCTCAGTATTTATTTGAAATATCTGAGCTTATATAAAATAACTGAATTTTCACATATTTATTCTAATTCAGTTTATATTTTAATGAATAAAGGTATAAAATATTTTTCTTATTTATAGCTAAAACAAATAGCTCTTAACTACATTCTTCACATTTTTAATTGTCTATTAAGTTTTACATCCTTTAATTATATCTTTACCTAGGAAAAAAATATTAAAACAGTGTGGTTTCAGACATAAAATGTATACCCATATCAGTAGAACAGGATTTTTTTAAGCCTCCCAGAAATAATCAGTACATTAGCTAAAATAACCACGGCATTTCAAATTTATGGGGGAAAATATGCATAACCATTTTAGAAAAAAGATTAAAAAAATCTTGTGCTGTTTATCAAAATCAAATCCAAAAACCACCTTTGGAAAAGTAAAGACCAGAAAATCTTCTCTTTCATAAAGGGAATGAATACACTGGCAAAAACTGTCATAATCAACTTATTCAGAACTCTGGAAATAGACAAAGGCTCACACCAGCGCACACAGCATTACTGGAAAAACTGGCTGAATTTCAGCAAGGACAGCGAGCCTGGTGGCTTCCCTCTCTTCAGAGCTGCATGGAAGCCTTGGACCACCAGCTTCGTAACTCTGCTAGCAGAAGAACAGGTTTGAAGCTCCTCCAAGACCCCATCCTCAGAGAATCATCACAATCTGACCTACATGGCAGCTCCCTGAAAATTTCCATTTTCATGAATTCTTTTTATTTGAGCAAGACTTAGAGTTGAGTCCATACGTTTCTGACTCCATACGTTTCTGACTTTACCTATATTCACACCATGTGCATTTCTGTTAAAAATAGCTTCCCTCTAACTGCTACTCACTACAGATTAATTACAATCAAAAAAATGACTATGGAGCTATTGAATATGGACCTCAAAATAATGAAAATGTTCTCCCAGTCAAGAAAGAGAGAGACAGAGAGAAGAAGAGAGAGAAAAAGAAATGGGGGAGAAGAAGAATGAGAATAAGGAGGAGGAGAAGCAGAAGGGGGCTGGGGAGGAAAGAGGAGGGAGCTTCGGGGGAGAGGGGGAAGAGGAGGTGGGTCAGGAGAGGAGAAACATACTGTATGTTCTGGCCATCAGATTATTTAGCTGATGAATAATATTGTCTTAATGATTATCAAATGAAATAAAATTCCTCCATATCATATTATATGAGACTGATCATACCACACTTCTGCAGCTCCCAGGGGCATCTCATGGACTTACAGGAAAAGCCTCATGCCCTGCACGATAGGGGAGAATTTGGAGATTAAACCCTAACAAGGACGTCACTGAGTGACACCAATTTGTGATAGCATCCCTTGCATCACCACAGGCTACCATTAGAAACAGGGCTCCTGGGTGAGCACTTAGGCTAGAGAACAGAAACACCAAACAGCAAGGCCATGCTGTCCCTCAGGTTAACATTAAGGCAGGGAGTTGACACACAGCTGGGTATAATATGAGAAAAAGCCAAACCTGTGCAGAAATCAGTTCAGGATGATTAGAGTTAAAGAAATTTTGAGAAAAACTATGAGCCAAAAATAATTCTTGACAACCTGAAATGTAATAGTAAGATACCTAATGAGCACAAGGCAGACAATCACACAGGACGTGCATGTACCATTAAGACTCCTCACAAGCAGAACAGACCAGGGAGACCAAATCAGAACAGAGATGAATCCCCTCATGGGACAAGAATAACTGGAAATAATCATAAAAACCCAAAGTATTATCTCATATTTGTAATTATGTTTAAATTCATTTATGCCAAACTGCACATAGGTCTTTTAAAGTCTATTTTCAAATAATACTTTTTAAATTATTCATAAAACTTGAAATAAACTTTTCCACGTGTTTTCCTGTATAGCTACCTAGAAAGCTTGGCCCTTCCCAATCTACTATAATCCAGATTCCTTCACCGAATGATGTGAAAATTTTCCAAGAATATAATCTTGAGAATGTTTATTAAAGTATCTTATTTTGCTATCTGTGTTATTCTGTAATACGAAATCCTTTTAATGTAGATATGCTCTAAATTAACATACTGTGTGATCCCTTCTAATCTACATATCATTTCTTACTTTTTCCTCTTTCTTCCAAGTAGAAGCAAAATCTTCCAGCCTCAATATCTTTCAATACACAACTTTATAATCACCTTTTCAAACAGCATTTCTGAATAAGCAAGATTGTCTCACCACTTTGCATGAAGCATGGATTGTATCACTATACTTATTATAAAACTCAATATTTATTGAGCACTTAAATATGTCAGGCACTGTGATAAATAATTTAAATAAATTATCAGATTTTATCCTTTAAGCAACCTTTTTAAAATGCACTACTATTAGCCCCATTTTATATATATGAAAACTGGAATATGCTGATGTTAAGCTTGGGCTCATCTGAGGTCACCAACTGCTATGGTCTGGATGTTTGTGTGCCCCACCCAAAGTTCATCTGTTGAAATACTAAAGCCTAATGTGATAGCGGGCCTTTGGGGGGTGATTAGGTTGTGAGGGTGGGGCCCTTAAGAACAGGATTAGTGCCCTTATCCTACAGAGATTTGAGGACATGGGAGAAGATTCTGGCTATTAATCGAGAGGGTGGCCATCACCCAGAATATTAATGTGCTGGCACCTTGATCTTGGACTTAGCCCTAGAACTGTGAGAAATACATTTTTGTTGTTTATACCACCAAGACTTAGTCTTTTGTTATAGCAGTCCAACAGAGTAAGACACCAACCAAAGTAAGGGATCGGAGATTGGCATCCAAACAAATGGTCAGACTCCAGAACTGAACCCTTGTTATTATGCAATTCTTAACCCATCTTCATCTTTCCTGATTCTCCATTATTTTAGCCAAACATAAAACTTACCTTTTGAGGTTTTTTTTTAATATGGATACATCAATCCTATGCCTTACCTCCATCCTGATTCAGCATTTCTAATCTTTTGATCTTTCATTTTCTCAGCATTTTTCCAATCTTAAGTAGATTAAACTGTGTGATTTTGATGCTCAGCCATGGTTGAGAGTTATGTCCTTATGTAACAGATGCTCCCTGAATTTGGGGACAAAATCTTGCACTTATTTGGAACCCCCATTACACCTTTATAATCTTGCTGCCAATAGATTCTCCACAAATATTTCTTCAGTGATTAAATCTTTATGAATCTCTACACCATTAAAAAGTTGCCTCAGGGCACTAATGTCTGGAAATTCAATAGAAAAAACCTAAAACCATTTATTTTGTTGAGTTGACTACCTATATTATTTTCAAAGCAGTACAAAAGAGAACTGTGGAAAAAAGGAAAATCTATAGCACACTTCTAAAATTTTGAAAATTGTATGGCTACTACTAATTGACTATGATCAGTGGTGTAAGAGTAATAATCACAATGTTTAACAACCTATAGAGGACAGGCACTGATCAGTCAGAATGTATAAGGCAGTAAACATCAGGTATGACTACACCAGAATAAAACAGCTGAATTTTAGGCCTGTATTTACCCATAGGCATTTGTTATGATCCAAAAGATAAATCCCATCCATTAGAAAATGGTAAATTTCAAATTTAAGCTTATTTTCCTATTTCATATTATGTTCTTATTCATAGTTTTAAATTACATGGTCCCAGTATTACTATACTTTAAATGAGGTTTTCTATGTAATACACATTGCTTTGATATACACTGACATTAATTTCCTTTCTAATTCTGATTATGCTAGTATGCTTTTACTTTGTAATATTGTGAAAGCTATTTTCCTAGCTTTATGTGTACAAAATATATTTTCATAAAATAGCAATAAAAGTAATTTTAGCAAGCATCTACATATTGAAATTCACAAAAATACGATTATCTCATAATTTATGTGATTTTCTAAAAATTATGGAAGATTCTCACTAGTCTATTTTCTTAGATATTTAATCTACCATCAATAAAAAGCACAGTGAAGTATAAAATTAAATAATCTAGATCCGATTTGGTATAGTCATTACTTTTAATACCTTTTTTTCCTAAAGTAAAGAATTTCATGTATCAATTTAAAGAAATACAATAGAAAAGTAAACTAATATGAATTGAAATTTTTTTTCCAAATTGATAAGCAAACAAAAAGTCAAGCAACTGCATTCTTTGGTAGAAAACCAAAATTATGAAAACTAAGTGCAACAATATTATTTGATGGTATATGTAAACAGTTAGACTAATTATATTTTATTTCACTTGAGAAAATGACCCTGGCAAAAGTTTCCATTAATATAATATAATAGTAATAAAAATAAGTAAAAATATCAACACTTTTATGGAACAACTCTTCAAAATGTTTTACATATATGCAGAGTCAGATTTGCCCGGAAGCTGATAAGAGTTTAAGTTTCAGAGCCCGTCATCTGTACAAGCCCTTTCCAAGGGCCTGGAATGTGTTTATATGGTCATATATTTCTGTAAAATTTAGAAATATATTTATAATTTTCTGTGACTTCTTTTCTTATTTTAATTAATATCCTATTTTATAGCTAATTGTTATTTATAATTTGTATCCTGTTTCTTAAATAGAATACCTTCAAAATGTAGGTACTTTAAAACATCAAGATCTATATAATTTTGAAATATATTAATTAACCATATTATTTATATTTTGACAATATGTTTTACACACAAAGAAACAGAAGTCAGAAGAGTTAACTTTTCTGTGGAGGCTAATAAGTTAATGATACAATATTCAGAACTAGGCTGTCTGGCTCTGCTTCTGAAGGTCCACACTTACAGACCGAGGTGTTTACATGGATGGATCTCCAAGCTCAATGTCACATATATATAGAATGCAGTATGGCTCAATTTACATAAAGTTCAAAACAGGCAAAAATAAACTGCATGTTTTAGAGACAAATACATTTATGGTAAGAATAAAAAGAACTGGTTAACATATGACTCATGGTAGGAGTTATATCTAGAGTAGAAGGAAAATATAGTGGGGAAGAGCCTACAAGGGCTTCAAGTGTGTTTGTCATGTTAAAGTCTTAAATGAGTATTGAGTCTATAATTATCCACATATTATTTTACTTTAAATTGTACATATCTTATAGATACCCTCAGGCATGGGTAATATTGAAATATAAAAAGAAATTCAATAAAAAATCTGCTAGACATTAAATTGTGTATCTCGAAGTACATAGCTTCCCCTAAGTATATATATCAATAGAAATCTCAAAGTCTCTTTCTCATTACTTTAAATAGACTGGAATTGCACTTCTTAATTTAATGGAATAAAAATAAAACACTTAGATTTTAAACTATATTTTTGTGTATTTCAAAAGAGAATAAATCCTTATTTTGGTTTTCTTAAAAATATTTATAACATAGTAACCAAAGGTACCCAGAATCCTGGTAACTTTTATGGAATTGGTTAATTAATGACATGTATTACAGAGTTCTGGCTCCATTTTAGGATAGATAGATGGAAGGAGTGTTATCCAAACAAGAAGAAGCTGGGCAATCTGAAAAATCACCCTGTTCTTGAACCTATTAGTGTGCTGACTTTGAAAGGCAATAATGAAAGTAAAATCTAAGGAAAGCTGGAGTGAGCCTCCAGACAGACAAGACACAGGCAATCACTCACGTCTAACACAGCACTGGAAGGAAACAAGGAGGCCCTTCAAACAGGTACAAAAGATATCAACTAACTTCTTAAGGAACTGCTAAAAGTTGAGCAGCCACAGTTGTGAGAGTACAGAGCCCTGAGAGCACAGACACCGGCAGCCCCTTCTCCATGGACCCCACTGTTTGCTTCTGAAAAGTCTGGGGGCAGGAGAGAGCTGAGAAAGCATCCCTCAGGTAATGGCGCTGCTGAGGGAGAAAACAATTCTTACCTGGATCCTTCTCCCCAGTGGAGCAAAGTCTTAAGCTGCTGAAAAAAAAAGGCAGCAAATCCTGTCAGTTTCAGTGGGTGAAAACTGACAGAGCTTGGGAAAAGGAGAGAAGCAAGAAATCCTCCTAGTTTCAGAAAATTAAAGATCCTTTACCACTGGAGGCAGGGCAGCATCATGGAGAAAACCTGGCTCAAAAGACTCAACTCAGAAAACCTGGCTCAAGAGACACATGAGCTGCCTAAGGCTGATGCTGAATGAGGAAAATGTAGAAAGCTTTGTTCCTCACCACCCAGGCTAGTGAGGATCAAGAAACCAGCAACAGCAGACTAACAGAGGGACAAGAGAATGGAGAGACAAAGGTGCAGGCTCACAGGAAACACCTAAAACTGAGGGTGGACGAAGCACCACCTGGAAGATGCTCAGATACCCCATCAGTCTGGTTCTTACCCTAACCACAAGGTGACACTGAAGAAACCGAGGCTGGCGGTGCATTGAAGGTAATCACAGCAACCAATAAAACTAAAGCACAGCACAGCTCCTCATTAAAGGCCAAGCAGAGAAAGAGGCATGATTATTTCCAGACATAAACACTATCTACCTTGGTCTCTGCTACCCTACACAGAGCATGTACCTTTCAATGAAAAGTTATGAGACATATAAAATGGAAAGGAAAAATAATCCACTGTTGAGAGACAAAACAAACAGACAGAGGATTTAAAATAACTATGATTAATATGTTACAAGCTCCAGTGGAAAGACATTCATGAATAGATGGGTCATTTCAGCAGAGAAATGGAAACAATAAGCAAATGGCAAAGGGCATGCTGGAAATAAATGTACCCTCCCCACAGTAACAGAGATGAAGCATGACTCTGACAGGCTCATCAGTAGACCTGACACATCCAAGGAAGGCCTCGGTGAACTTGAACATAGGTCAACAGACAGTACTCGGATGGAAACAAAAGAGGAAATTATTGAAAACAATTTTTAAAGAACAGAGTATCCAAGGCATGTAGGCCGATATTAGTCTAAAATATATTTAACTGAAATAATGGAAGGAAAAGGGAGAGAATGGGGAGAAAACATTTGAAAATGAATGGTCTAGAATTTTCCACAAATAAGAATTGTAGAACAATCTAGAAATATATTCATACTGCTGAAGACCAAAGGTAAAGAGAAGTATTAAAGTCTGTCAGAGAAAAGTACATAATCATCTTCAGGAAATGGAAAGTCTCCCAGGTTTTTGAGACCAGGTATAACCAGAGTAAAGGTATCACCATGCCTGAAAAAAATTATTTATCATTTAGAGGAGTGAATGTCTACCAAAGAGGTTAAGAAAAATCAGAGAAGGGAGGTAACAATGTCAAATCTCCAGCTTTTCCTGGCTAGGAGAAGTTGGATCACACAGTTTTCTATAGTTTTATTGTAAAAATTAATAAATCAATTAATTGTATGAGCATATATAAATAACAAATACAATTTTTTTACAAAAACAGATTTTGATGCTACTACCATTTTATCAGTGATAAAACTAACCATTTCTTGATATTTGTACTCAAATAATATTCATTTCTGATGATTTTCTTTTCAATAGCATTTGCTTCTTACTTTCAACATAATTTCGATCATTATCTTTCCAATATCTTCTTAGGTAGATTTTACTATTCCGTTAAGTTGAGTTTAATATTCATTGATAGATATTTTAAATATCAGGGATTAAACTGGCAAATAATATTATGCAAAATCCACTCAGCATTACTACCATGAATCAACAGTCTTGAATCAGAAGAACTCTGGGACCCTGAAGAAAGCAAGCACATCATTCAGGGACTAATCAAGAGTCAGGAACCACACGGTAATTTATTTAAGGGTGATTTGCAGCAGAGAGGTGATGTGTCAATAACTAGTACATCAAATTTTAATGTCTCTCAAGAAAAACGCCAATGTGGAAAAGGAAATGTCAGCTATCTGGTCTACTGCAAGCCACATGATTTGCACTACACACATTTTCTATTCTAATCATTTGCCAATAATAAGGGAAAAGAAAGAGATAATGCGCAGAGAATTCAAAAGTATCTTAAAGCTGGTTACATCAGTGTTTTCAATTGCTGAAAACTCACCAAGCTGTAAACCTAAGGTTTATACACCTGTCTTTATCATTTTTATATTTCAATAAAAACTGTTAAAATAAGCCATACATGTTGCAAAGTTTAATTTCTGATGACGTGGCTTGTACATAGCAATCCACAGAATCCATGTGTTTAGCCCTATTGACACACTTATTTCTTTATGTTGTAATTGCCTATTTAACTGCAATGACTCTGAATTGAAAATAATCTTGTTTCCAGGCTCTAAATAAAGGTTTTTTCAAAAGAAATAATTGAAGAATGAGCTTATTTTGGAAGTAAAGACTTGTCAATCATTCAAAATATGTTTTCTCTATGACTTCTTACAGGTTCCTAGTTTCTCTCTAAATGAAGGTAATTGTCATTATAAATGCAATCAGAAAGCTGATTCCAACAGTACTAATTACTTTATGTCAAAAATCAAATGCCCCCCATTTCATTCACTAAGCTCTTTTTTAAAAAAATGATATATATTTGACTTCTATTACTTTCAAGTGTACAGCATAGGAATTTAACATCTTTATAGATTACACTTCATGCAAAGTTATTATAAAACATTGACTATATTCCTTGTGCTGTACATTAGATCTCTGTAACTTATTTATTTTATACATAGTAGCTGGTACCCCTTAATCCTCTTCACCCATTTTGCCCCTTCCCCCATCCCTCTTCCCTCTGGAAACCACCAGTCTGTTCTCTGTATCTGTGAGTCTGTTTCTGCTTTGTTACATTTGTTCCTTTATTTTATTTTTTTAGATTTCACAAATAAGTGAAATCATGCCCTTCAACGAAATTTAGTTAAGAGACCCAATCTTGCCCCCAAACTGAAAACTGAACTCTCTTCACCCTTCAAGGGAGAATCATTCCCTGTCTTAGAAGACAGGTCTTTCCAACAGCATTGTTAACAAATGAATCACCTTTTGTGGTAGACAGATTTCACTGATGGTCTCAATTAATTCTTTTCCAAGCCATGCCATTTGCTTTGTAACTTTCTAGTCTTCCCTTTGACTGTGGACTTTTCTATATCACATGCTCTGGCCAAAGTGATGTTAGCAAATGTGCTGCAAGCAGAGAAGTGAAGAAAGAAAAGTGCACTTCCGCTTGCCCTGTTCATGACACGGCCTGCTCTCTCTTGTATCCTCACCATCAGCATGAGAATGAGTGCTCACCAGCCTGGTGGCAGGTGAGAGTCCACGGGAAGCAGAGCCGCATCATCTCGGCGGAAGCTACCAGAGGCTAGTCAGTTCAAAGCACACCCCGAAGCTTATTACACAGGAGTAAGTAGACTCAGCCAAACCAGCCCGGTTCAATCCAGAGCAGCAGGCACTCCAAGCTGACCCAAAACCCGGCAAAAAAATAATGAATGGTTGTGATTTTAAGTCACTAAATTTTGGAGTAATGTGTCATGGAGCAGTATCTATGTACTATAACTTTCTACCTCTGGCTAAAGTTTTCTCTCTCCATGATTTTTTAAATTTTTTTTAAAAATTTTGTTTTGTTTTCTTAAGAAATAATATTCATAGCACTTCACTGGAGCTACTGCTCAGGCAAACTAAATTGAGAATCCAAAAGAGCACTAAGGGCTTCCCTGGTGGCGCAGTGGTTGAGAGTCCGCCTGCCGATGCAGGGTACGTGGGTTCATGCCGCAGAGCGGCTAGGCCCGTGAGCCATGGCCGCTGGGCCTCCGCGTCCGGAGCCTGTTCTCCGCAACGGGAAAGACCGCAACAGTGAGAGGCCCGCGTACCGCAAAAAAGAAAAGAAAAGAAAAGAAAAAAGCACTGAGTGAGGTGGTCACCTGGATTTCTCAATAGCTAGAGACCATTTTTCTTCATACCAGCAAGAGACACTGTGAATCCAAATTGCATTACAACTAAAATACAGAATATTACGTACCATGAACTTTTACTTGGGAAGTGTTAAAAGCTTAAATTTAGGGTTTCCCTGGTGGCGCAGTGGTTGAGAGTCCGCCTGCCGAGGAAGGGCACACGGGTTCGTGCCCCGGTCCGGGAAAATCCCACACGCCGCAGAGCGGCTGGGTCTGTGAGCCATGGCCGCTGAGCCTGCGCGGCCGGAGCCACGCCCGCTGAGCCTGCGCGGCCGGAGCCTGTGCTCCGCAATGCGAGAGGCCTCAGCAGTGAGAGGCCCGCGTACCGCAAAAAAAAAAAAAAAAAAAGCTTAAATTTAAAATCTACAAATGTTGAGTCCACCAAATGATATAATTGGTAAACAGTAAGAATTATATTTTCTTAATTGTTTTTGGACCTAGAAATTATCATACTAAGTGAAGTAAATCAGACAAAGACAACTATTATATGATATCACTTAATGCAGAACCTTAAAGACGATACAAATGAACTTATATACAAAACAGAAACAGACTACAGGCAAGAAAACAAACTTCTTTTACCAAAGGGGAAAGGCATGGGTGGGGGGACAGGGGATAAATTATGAGTTTGGGATTAACATATATGCACTATTATATATAAAATAGATAACCAATAAGATCCTATTGTATAGCACAGGGAACTATATTCAATATATTGTAATAACTTGTAATGGAAAAGAATCTGAAAAATTATATATATATATATGTATAAATCTCCTCTTAACTAATCACAAAGAAAAAGATATAATTGATGTTGAGGACCTGAATAAAGCCAGCTGATTTTTATTCTGCTCCTAAACTTAAATAATTTTCAACTCTCCTATTCAATGTTTGCATATGTATATGAAGCACTTTGCTGTACACCTGAAATTAACACAGCACTGTAAATTGACTAAAGTCAATAAAATAATAAAAGAAAAGAAAAGAAAAGGCAGCATCCTCTGGGTGCTTGTCATTGACAAAAAGAAAAAGAATTAAACGTACAATAGGAGTGGTCTGATTTCCACATTAAGAGACATTGTTTCAAGGTTTAAATAAAAGGTTTTGAAAATCATTTGGAAATGTTTTACAATAAAATAGGTGCTAATTCAATAAATGTAGGCTTACTGACTGTTTCACTAAGTATGCATGAACCCACAGGTTGTTATTAAGGAATATAATAAGTTTGATGACTTTGTCAATTAAGCAATAATGATGAACAGCTGCACAAAATCAGTCTCCTGCTCTGGATCATTCCAAGAATTCGGGGAATGAACCAGTGACTTGATGAATAGTGAAGAAATATAGTTTATATGAGAATTGTATTATAAAATATCATGAATATTTTTTCTGTGTGCAGCTAGATGATACCCCTGGTGTTGGCTCAGCTGTCTTTGATGAGTCAGGAGACAATTAGGAGTATTGTTCTGCTAATTGCATATAACACAGCTAAAACATATATCATATTCCAAAACAATGACTCTTTTATATTCTCTCTGTTTCAGAGATAAGAATAAATAAGAATTTTTAAAAATGAAGAACTTTAAAACCTTCTCTAAGGCAATTTATTTTTTCAGGAAATGTTTACTGGGCACCTCTTCTTTACCAGCCACTGTGAATCTCAAACAAAGACTGCATGACTCTCCTTTCGGATGTCTAATGGTAAGAAATTATTTCCTTTTAACTGATCACAAAAAAAGAGATACAATTGATGTTAAAGATCTGAAAAAAGCCAGCTGATTTTTTATCTGCTCCCAATCTTAAATAATTTTCAACTCTCCAATTCAAAGTATGCTTAGGTAGAACAAAAGATATTCACAGTATTTACAGCAGAACAATTATTTATCATCTTTCAATGTTTGTTTTTCTACCTATTTCTGTTTCCTTCAGCTCTGCTGGATGATAATGTGTATCCACACGTGTATTATACTTTTCCCGTGAAAACTGAGCTTCTTAGACAAGACTTGCTGTTGCTTGTGTTAACTTTACAACACTTCATCCAATTATTTATTTAGGTCATCAAATTTTTGAAAAATAAAGACGTGGATTTGAAACACAGCTTTGTCATGGATTGGTTTCAAGAAACTGGAGAAAGTTATTTCATCTCTCTAGGCTTCGATTTCCAAATATACAACATGGGAATTGAAATATTTGCTTACTTTACCTCACAAATAGATGTAAGGAGCAAATAAAATGCACTTTTGGAAAGCACTTTGCAGTTAGAATAAAATGTGAGACATATTCTCTTAATCATAAGGAATTAATAGTTTGTACATCTGATTTTGTGGAGATTTCTAAATGGGAATAAACTTGTTAAAGTTACAAGGACTAACATTTTATAATTACTTCTAACAGTTCATCCCCTCATCAACAATCACTATATTTTTCATGTAGTTGGTAAGATGTTCTGGAGTTCTTTAGAAGTGGAGCTGAATATTCTTTCTTCCTCAGGGAAGGACTGCTTCACTAAGGGTTCCTTTTCTCTGGGCCACATGGGGTCAGATAGCTTCATTGTTCAGATGATAGTTTTACACTCAGAGGAAAATGGGAAAGAAAAGAGTAACTGAAAATAAGGCTATATTCACAATTTGGAAATTTTCTACACTTTTCTAAAATCATGAAAACGATAAAGTCATGACTATGAGTCCTAAAAGAGTAATCTAATAGGTTTCTAGAGTGAATGTATTAGAATGCCTTTCTAATAAATCGTAAATACATATCCCTTAAAAATATTTTATACCTCAGGCTAACATACATAGGGGGAAAAGACGTGTGGCACAATAAAGAAAATGTTGTAAGAGAGTTTCATTTTATTTTTTTAATTAATTTTTATTGGAATATAAACAATGTGTCAGTTTCTGCTGTACAGCAAAGTGATTCAGTGATACATGTACATGTATCTATTCTTTTTCAAATTCTTTTCCCACTTAGATTATTACAGAGTATTGAGCAGAGTTCCCTGTGCTATACAATAGGTCCTTTTTGGTTATCTATTTTATATATAGTAGTGTGTATATGTCAATCCCAATCTCCCAATTTATCCTTCCCTACCCCCTACTTTCCCCCTTAGTAACCATAAGTTTGTTGTCTACATCTGTGACTCTATTTCTGTTCTGTAAACAGGTTCATTTGTACCATATTTTAGATTCCACATATAAGTGGTATCATATGACATTTAGGTTTCTTCCATGTCCTAGCTATTGTAAATAGTGCTGCAATGAACATGGGAAGAGATTTAAATTTTATATCAAAAAATAATATCTGATTGCTTCCCCAGGCTTGTCTCCTGCCATCAGGTTCTGTCAAGAGAGGCCACTTTCAGGGCTTCCCTGGTGGCGCGGTGGTTGAGAGTCCGCCTGCCGATGCAGGGGACACGGGTTCGTGCCCCAGTCCGGGAAGATCCCACATGCCGCGGAGCGGCTGGGCCCGTGAGCCATGGCCGCTGAGCCTGCGCGTCCGGAGCCTGTGCTCCGCAACGGGAGAGGCCACAACAGTGAGATGCCCGCATACCGCAAAAAAAAAAAAAAAAAAAATGAGAGGCCACTTTCAGACCCTCCAGCAGCCCAGCATCCTTCCTCCCACATTGTGGCCCTCATCGCCGTTGCCAGGCATACACTTTGCAGAATATCACGTATGTATCCTTGAGATATTACATTAGTCTCCTGTTGGATAACATAAATTAGGTCCCCTTTGTACAATTTATCATATTACTGTAAACTCTTTTATTCTTAGTTTTGAGTATAGTTGTTATTAGCTTTTAATTTTTGTGTGACTATTTGTTAATCTACTATCTCCATAGTCTTACCTATGAAGGCAGGTACCGTGTAGTCCACTATGGAACCTACAGCATTTAGCACAGTGCCTGGCAGATAGGAAGTGTGTGATGGGCATCTGAACGAGTTAATTTCAAAAATGAGGAATTAATGAATTATAACCACTCAAAGCTCACAGGCATTTAGTTGGAAAATTATTTCTTAGAAACAACACTTTAAAAATACATAATGCTGAAAAGTTTAATTTTACCTTTCACTAGAGCTATATGCAGTGCTATATCATTAAATGTTGCCAATTAGATTTACCAGGCATCCTTAGATAACACTTCTCTGGATGTTTGAGTTTATTTGTATTATTATATCATGCTATGCTGTAGCATTCCAGTTTTAAACTAACAATTACACTGAAACACTTATTAATTTCATTGGATTACATAGCAAAGTTTTTATTTAAAGATGTTATCGAAATTAGATTCAACCTTGATACATCATGCAGTTAGTTTGCTGGATGAAATCAGTTACAGCTGTCAAAAACTGTGAATGGTCTGATATTTTTTCCTACATACAAGCTGATAAGTAAGCCTGCTACAGTTTCGTGAATGCTGGCAGAAGACGAGATATTCCTGGATCAGAGACAAAGGGCTTTATTACTCGTGGTACAGCAAGTGGCATGAGCTTTGGACTTGTATCGGGTCCCTCTGTCCCCTAAGTCCAATGGGAGCCTGGTGAATGCTGAAGACAGTAAACAAACCTGCAGTCTACTCTACAGGGAGGCACTATTTCTGTCTTCAGAGACTGTATCCTTACAAACACAGTCCAGAACACAAACGGTCAGTGCCTCTGCTCACAGACATGCAAAAATATAATACATCCATGGACGACTGTTTCCTAGCGTATTCTTCTCCTATTGATGCAAATCTTGCAGATTACATTTTGAAATAATCATTTTATTCATTTTATCAGGGCAGTACGTGTATGTGTCAGAAAAGTTTGATTTCGATAGGTAAATTTATGCTCACTAAATATTATACCAATTAAAAATATACTTGTTTATTGAAACTCTTCTTGCTAATAAAACAATGGATAACAATCTGAGGTTTTAAAAATATTAAATGTGTGGCTTCCCCTCTTTTGGGTTGTATTTCTAGGTGCAATTATGTTGCACAATTTAAAAGTGATCCTTTCGATGTGTAAGAATTATGTGTAGTCCAATCTCAAAACTCTAGCTTTATTATAGAATCCTTAAGGTGGCAGCAGTGATAAAGACGTTAGTCAGAGGTGTATATCACATATAACATCCCAAGTCAGTTATATCCTTTTTCCATTCCCAACATGTGCTGCTGGTTTCAGAAGAAACCTGATTCTATCCATGTTATAACCCAACTTTGCTTTAAAAATGGAGAAATCTGAGGTGATTGCATGACTGAGGTCATTAACTAGAATTCATGTTTCTGAAATCTAGTGTAGTATTGCTCTAAACAAGAGAGAGGGGAGGGCCATTTCCATGGCGACAACTCTGCTCCTCCCATGGAAACCTACACGAGACATCACAGGAGGAGCAGGAAACCCAGGATTCGGCACAAATCTCCTTCTTGAAATGATTAGAGAGTTGCCTACACACTAATATGGAATTATTAACATATTAAATTGATTTCCTCTCTAATATACTTCATTTATATTTTGGTTGTGAATTATGTTTTTCTCATTTCTGTCTGCTAAATTCAGGTGCAGATATAGTAAGAACGGATTTGATTTTCTCTAACCCCTTTTCTCATGCATAAGACAAAATAGGCACCCTATTTAAATTTAATGTTATAAAAGGAAGGTATAGAATTGTAAGATAATTCAGCATACTTATTCTGTGAAGGAATAAGCTGAAACAGAAGATCTAAATAATTTGCCCAAGGTCTCAGAGCAGGTGGCATCAAGAAATAAAAATATGTAAATAAAACTTCCTAAACCTGTTGATTATATTTCATTCATCATCTTAAGGTCTTCTTTGTTTGTAATTTAAACATTAATACTCTATCAAGAAAATTGAGATATCTGTATTTCCTTTATCTATTTTTTTAAGACCCCTGCCTGACACAGAATATGTGACAGCCATTCTCATTGACCTAGCTGAGGATGGTGTTTTTGGACAAGAAGATATAGATAAACTACCTCCTCTGGAGCATCAGACGGGATAATGGACCCCAAGTGAAGGCCAGGGGCCACTCAAGGTGCTGACTGAGAACAGTGCTTTGGACCAGAAAAGCCTTGATGCCAGGTGTGGTGGGTTTTCAGCCAAAGGTGAAACAGCAGCAGAAACACCCCCAGGACAAATGGTGGGAGCAGAGTCTACAGATGGGACAGAGAGATAGAGGAGGGGTGTCTGGGACTCTTGGGGGTACCATGACCAGCCCGAGATGTCTGTGACCCTGGGTTAGGGAAGATGGTACCCATCTACGAGGAGGTAAATGTCTCCTCATAGCTCTCTTTGAGGCTCACGAGGTGGGATGCCTCCTGAGAAGGGGACCCTGCACGTAAACCCGGTGCAGGTGAGGCAGGTTTGAGAAGAAGTGAAAGGCACGGTGTACCAGGCAGTGCAGGGTGCTGGGTGCCAGGTGTGAATCACCTTACTGCATCCTCACAAGGTCCCGGGTGGTGGGCAGGATGATCCCATTTTACAGATGAGAAAACTGAGGCTCAGAGAGGCGAGTTCCTGCTGCTAGGAAGTGTCAGAGCCCAGAGCATGAGCCAACCTTGCCTGCTTGTCTTGATCCCTTTTCCTAAGGCACTCAGCTACAGCCGGTGCCTGCTGTTAGAAGACCATGGGTGCAATAAGAAGAGCACCAGACGGAAGTGACATTGCAGCGGATCTGAGAGAGGATGTGGGAATGGGTTCCTGATGCAGCTGAAAAGGTGGGCACACGCGCAAGGTGTGAGGAGGATAGCAGCCTCCCAGCTGTTGGGGGGCTAGGGGCGAGAAGCGGGGCACCTGGGGAAATCTCTGCCTGACCTTCCCGTGGAAGCTGGACTACCCACTTATCCAGGAAGCAGGAAGGAAGTGATTTCCCGTTTCTTCTCAGCACTGGTGAAACACCAGGTGGTTGATAAGTGGGATGAAGGAGAAATGGGGTGACAGAAAGAGACATCTTTTCTTCAGTGACCAGAGACAGGCTGCCTCACCTCAGAATCGCACTAATCAGTCCCGTGGTGCTGCGATCACCCACCACCCATACAGCAACACACAAAGTGGGGTGCTGGCGGGCAGCCACTGGGTCCTGCACACAGGAGGTGGGGTCTGGGGGGAACCACTGGGTCCTGCACACAGGTCACAACACACCACGGGAGTCAGGGGACCAACTGAACTGTCTTACGTGCATGGTCTGTCTTTCCATTACGGTGTGAACTCCAGGTGGGCAGGAATGGTATCTTTTTTTGAAGCTGTGATCTTAGATCAGATTTTCCCAGAAACAGCCTCTGAGGCTCGCTTGGGATGGTTCTGGGGAGCAATACCTCTGTGAGAATCAAGACTGGGCAGAAGGAGAGGGTGGGCTGAGATGTTATCATAACAGAGCCCTCAGCCCACCCACGGGGATCTGGGAACGTTCTCGGTTGTCCCCAGAAGCAAGGGATATCTATTTGTATTTCTTTAAATTTCTTCTTTAATCTTTTGTGTGTTTATCTCACTAATATTTGTTTATAACTTAGTATATACACTATTACAGTAACTATAGCCTCTAGTCCTCATTAACTAAAAGCTAGCAACATGTGATATATTTTCACTTACTCATGAGTTTTTCTACTCCCATTGTAAATATTATGAAACACCTACTAGGGAATAAACACCATTCAAGCACTGTGTATATAACAGGGAACCAACTAACCAAAATTTGACATCAGGAAGCATAACTACAGCGAGGGGAATCAAAGAGTAAACACATGAAGAATCTCATCTCCAGTGTAAAATTATGGCAGGGAAACATTATGGTGGGAAACTGACTTTAGATGGAATGGCCATGAAAGTACTCTCTACTAGGGGATGTCTTCCTCACAGAAAGGTTAGACTTGGAAAGAAAGCAGCCATGGGAGGAGCCAGAAAGAGGAGGGAGGTCCCCACAAATGAAAGCTGCAAAGTTCTGAGCTGTTGGAGGTGTCCTTGCAGTGTCGTCATCACTGACTTTGGGGCTGGATGGGGTCATTGGGGGAAACAGAAGAGGGTAAAAGCCTAGATGTCATGAAAATCTAGAGGTAGCGAGTGATGGGTTAGCTGGCAAACAAGAAGGCTGAGGATCAGCAATACGTGGGAAGGTAGGCGGGAAAAGAGATGCTTCACAGTTGTGTTCCTTCTAATAATTCACAACAGCAAATTCAAATAATAAAGTTGAACTTTAATGTTACTTCCAGATGAAGGAAAAGCAATCAAACAATATATACATAAAAGTATTTGGAGTTAAATGGAAATAGTGTATTCATACTTACTAAGGAATGAAAATGTTCTATCCCTACTAACTTTTAGGATAATAACATGTAGTTCAATAACAAAGTGAAAAATGAACAAGGGTTTTCTTCAGTTTCCAAAGTATGTTTTTTCACTAAAGGAAAATAAGATTAGTGGCAGTTTAGAGGGCTAGAAAAGTCAGATTTCTCTACTTCGTCCTTCTCCAGAACTATTCTATGATTATGGTAGATTAGTTTGGTGCTTGAATCCACACTGTTGTGTTCAGCCTTTGTGATATTCAGTAGCCCATAGACTTGTAACATGATTCTCTAGATTCATTTAACAAAGATAAAAGGGTGGAGATGAGAAGTATAGAAGCCACCATGCCTTTCTGAGAGCATGATTTCAATTAGGCATAAAAGGTTATGAAGCTTCAGAGGGAATTATTGCTCATGAAGTGATAGGCTGGCTACCATGGGGGTTAGGGATTGGAAGATGTAAGGAAAGGTGTTGAAGTGGGATCTGTAACAGAAACAAGAGTTATGTGATGAAGGCGAATCCCATAAACTCTTGTCCCAGAATTATCATCTCTAAAATTGGGATATGAGTGATAACTACCATGTTACAAGACTAAACATTTTAATTTGTAAAAAATACTTACGAATGTGTCTGCAACACTACAATTTTAATATAAAGGCTTATTGTTGTTTTGTTATTCTAATTTTAAATCACTTAATAATTACAGCTTAAGATTGAATACTGAAATTTAAACAAGCTTGAAGTTAATTAAGGTAGTAAATCTTTTAACCAAGCCTGAGGGGTACAATATCTATTGAACCCAAAATATAATCACAGCATTTTTTGGAAACTGGAACTAATACATTACAATTCACTAATGCAGCACCTAGTATAATGTCCCCGACATTTACCGTGGTGGCCTAATCATGTAAGTATCAATACTTAATAGGTGGTGATCCTGATGACGTGAAAAGAAGGGACAGGAGCATGGGAGCTAGAGGACAGAGTGGGAGTGAGGAGAAGGTCACAGGAAGACCAGAAGCCAAAATCCCTTCAAATATTATCCTTTAAGAAAACATTCAGGTAAATCCATATGCAAAAAGTTCTATTTACATTTCAGAAATACTCACCTGAACTTTCCTTTAAAAAACACATTCTCTTACCATCTTTTAAATTATAAATTACAAGTTTTGTTCCACATGTAACTTTTCTGGAGCATATCTGGTCTGTGAACTGACTAACAGCATAAGTATATAGAGTACAGAAAATATAATGAAGTGTGAAGGTCATGTTTAAAATATTTATTTTCTGCAAAGACTTTGATTGAAACAAACATTATAAGGTATGCAAAACATGAATTCCTAATGCAGTTCAATTATATTTAATATGTCATTGACTAATTAAAACTTGTTTGTGTTTTACTTTTTAATCCTTACAGCACTATATATATATATTCCCAAATTATTTTCATGTTTTAAGAAAGAAAATATCTAAACATTTAAATTTAAAAAGTGATGAGCTTATAACGGATTATTGCTAACAAGAATTGTGCTTCCAATTTACTTGAACTCCCTAAAGAGGGAACTTTACCAGGTGGTTTTATATTAGAAAGGACCAGTCTCTTCTGTCATACTTGACACTCTTCTTTAGTAATTGTTTTATCTCAGAATTATAAAAAATAAATCTAATAAAATTGGCATGACTATTAAAGCTTAATTATCCTATAGGGATTCTGTTAAAGTTCTCAGTCTTTTTCTATATGAACTCAGAGATCTGATGCTTAACAATTATCTGATTCTGAGACAGTAAGAAGAACTCCTTGAACCTCAGTTTCCTCACCTTTAAAATAAGGTTAGGAAAACATTTCATCTGATTAAATAAGTTTGGGTCAGTTAATGTTCTAGTATACTACCTGTCACAAAATAGGCATTCATTAAACCAGAATTAACTTAGAAGGAATTTACCAAAGGGGCAAAAGCAAGGATTTTGAAATCAGAACCTTGGAAAGGATTTTGATTCCATTCTATACTTGCTGTATATGTTCACAAGTTAACTGGCCTCATTGATTACTAAGAATAAAAGAATGTTTATGATATATGCATATGAAGATTCTGATAAAGTACAAGTAATCATTTTCATTGTCATTTATAATTATATTCCAACTATCTATTCTCATTAGTAAATCTTCCTCCTAAACTCTGATAGAAAATCATTCCTATATTCCATCCATAATAAAATACACTATATTTAAAATAATTTTATTCTCAGAGACTAAGTATTTGCAATCAACAAAAATTCATCAATCCCTCTTCATCATTTAATGGTTGATAATCCCAAAAATAGTGAGGGAAAACCTTAATTTAAATATAGGACTGTAATCAGGTATCCATTATTATCTTTTATGGGATCTCAATTAGAGATATTTATTGAGATGATAGAAACTGTAATCAATTGTGGCTGAAGAATGTCACCTGCCTTATCAGTAAACAAAGGATGCTGGGCCATGAAGCCCTCACTCACTGCAGCTGCCCCCAAAGATGCCCCCTGAGGGGACTCAGGATGGGAAAGAGCAGGATACTGACCCCAGAGAGTTAAGGTGCACATCAAAGGAGTGATGTCAGTGAGCCCAGACTCTTGCCTCTTCCCATACATAGAAGAGCTCTAAACTCATTAACATGAGGTGTCTGGTTTTCTTTAATTAACAGTAATCTTTTGATGTTCTGATGACTGCTTTATTTCTTTCTTTCTTTATTTTTGTAAAAACCCCTCTATATCCTGGCTCCTCCCTCACTTCTGTGGAGCCGTCCCTCGGAGCATCTGAGAGGCTGCCTCCTGGGCTTACATCCTCAGTATGCTGCCAAATGAAACATAATCCTCAACTTTTAGGTTCTGCATTTTTTTTTTTTCAGGTGACACAATCAACAAGGATCAGGTAAAATAAATAAATAAAAGATAAAAGCCTCCTGAAAAATTACAAATTTATGTAGTCCCACCCTCCAGATTTATATTCAAGGGCAACATAACAAAAAAGGTACCTTTATCAAGTGTTATAACTATACCTAGGGTAAAAAGAATCTGATTTTTTCGCCTCTTTAAATATCAAAATCTTGAAACATGAAAAGTGAGTTGTACAATCCCTTTGTTCTTGCATAGAAACATTATTAATTGTTTCACTGAAGTGTATCACTCCCTGTAACACCATAAGAAATGTTAGAGTGACAATGGGATTGAATTACCCTCAGTAGATCGAATAAACGTCAAAACGAAATGGTACAATTATTCTCCATTTCTCCCCGTGCTTCTATATTTACACTATCATTATACTTCTGGTGCCATCTTCCATAATGGCATGTGTAGAAACTTTTTAACAGGCTATTGTAGCAATACATTTTAAAAAGGTAGCCCACGATGAAGTGAATCAGCTGTATGTATACCTATATCTCCTCCCTCTTGGACCTCCCTCCAACACCCCCCATCCCACCCATCTAGGTCATCACAGAGCACCGGGCTGAGCTCCCTGTGCTACACAGCACGTTCCCACTAGCTATCTGTTTTACGTATGGTAGTGTATGTATGTCAGCCCCAATCTCCTAATTCGTCCCATCCCCCCATCTTCCCCACCTGTCCACATGTCTGTTCTCTATGTCTGTGTCTCTATTCCTGCCTTGCAAATAGGTTCATCTGTAAAGCAGCTATACCCCAATAAAAAAAAAAATGAATAGGTCATAAAGAACATTAATAATTTAGTGTTACAATATCTCTAAAATTTTCCAAGTACATACTCACTTTAGGGGACTCTACCCTACAACAACGAAAGCATCAGTATATAAGGATATATTCACAAAGATGTGTTTACTTCAGTATTGTTTACAGTGGGGAAAAAACAATCCTGAATGTCTATTAGTAGAGAAATAGTTGAATAAATTCTGGTACGTTCGTACTGTGGAAAAAACAAAAAACATAGCATACTTAGTTTTCCTTCTGTCAAAGTTACTTTATTATGCCACACCTTTTGAAACTGTTTGGATTCTATCTGCTTCTCAACAATCACATTCTCTTATTTCTCCTGGTAATCTGATTTTAAGAGCAACACATTCCTTTTTCCCCCTAAAATGTATCTTCAGACTTTATTCCTTTATTAGAAACCGTGGAGACACTTAAAAAACTCATCTGGTAGAAAAGTTTATCATCCTCATTTTACAGTGAAGAGGCTGCAAATCTCAGTCCAGATTCCCATCTAGTTAAGGGTAGAGAAGGCCTTTCTGAAGGCAAAGACCATGGCCTTCATACAGTGTCATTCTGCCTTCCTATTGCCTGGCCTATATTACCTTAGCTCAACACTTGAATCATGATTACAAACAAAATGCTACTTTCCCAAAGCAGATTTTTGCCTTTTTCACTTATCATTTTATAAATATTATAAATATTGAATTGTGCTTCTCAATGTTTCCTATAACTTACTTCTTTTGATTTTGTTTTCTAATCCTCAGGGGATAAACCCCAAGGTTGTATTTGTGAAGTCTTGTTGAGATCATTACATATTCATTACTATTTATAATTTACCTAGTTTTCAGGGCAAAGAATACATTAGGAATTTACATAAAACCAGTTTAAGTTTAAAAGCTATATATCATCTTATTTGTTTTATATTTCTTAGAGATAGATCACCTGATATTTAAGACATGAAGTTTGCATTATTATGGTCTGACAAAACCCTAAGGCTGAGTTAATTTGCTCTTGTTGTTGGGATAATTAACCAGAGACTGTGGCCTACAGCTAGAGAAACATGGACCTGGGATGTCTTGTGCACCATAAATCCAACTGAAGCTTATATTAATCTTGTGAATTCACTGACACAATGTTCACAAATTTAAAAAAAATTTTTTCCTAAGTCACACTCATTAAATTCTCATGATAGTCATAGAACTTTTTAATCTACTTTATAGAGAAAATGTGTGAACTATTGTATCTTTTCTCCTCTCTTATCTAAAATGTACACTTTTGGGGAATTCCCTAGCAGTCCACTGGTTAGGACTCTGAACTTCCACCACAGGGGGCACGGGTCCCATCCTTGGTTGGGGAACTAAGATTTGCATGCTACAGGGCACAGCCAAAAAAGAAAAAAAAAAAGAAGAAAAATGTAGTTTAAAAAAATATATATACCCTTTTTTTTTAATGTAATCTGCACATCACTTGCATTAGAATCCCAATGGATGCTTGTTTAAAAATATAGATTACTTCTTCCAGCCCATCTATTTATTAGATCGTGAGAGGGAACAAAACACATAATTAAAACCTTCCCGAGATGATTTTTAACATATATTAATGTTTGAGACCCACTACACATGCTCCTGCTTTTTTGCCTTTATCTGTGAAAAAATAAAGCTCTCCCTCATTTCCAAGAACAAATTATTTAGTTTTCTTAACCATATTACCTCACCTTTTCCTTTTGTCATTCTTGCTAGATATCCTCCTTTATCTCCAGCAATCTGAAAAGCTTCTTTTATCTAAAACCCTTCTTTTATCTAAAAATTTATTCTGATTTTCTCTAATAAAAAGTAACTTGATCCAGCTACACTGCCTGATGTTTCAGCCCCAATATAGCTAAGTTTTGCCATGAACAACCTTCTGGAAGTAAAATTTTATGCCTATACTATTTTCTATTATATATGGTTCATCATTTTTTTCATCTACATTGTTCACATTGGTATTATCCTATATTTCTTGGCTAAGGTCCAATTTCAGACTTTAACTGACCTTATTGATAGAAAAGTTGACACAAGAATCAATCTGGGAATCTGAAATTGTGTAGGGCATATGCACATGGTTGTAATAACCATTACAAAACTTACTATACACAGATACTTGGGCCATAGGAATATCACCCCTTTGTCTTAGTGACCAGTAAATGATGGTGGAAAATGAGAGAATGTTGCTGATTGTAGAAAAAACAATTTATTGGCTCACACAATGTTCATGCCATGCCCTTCCTGACATGACACATCTGCTCTAGGAGGATAAGGTAAAATTAGCCAGAGAGATCTGAAGATGCTTTACTGCTGATTCTTAAGATGGAGGAAAGGGGTCATGGGCCAAAAAAGCTGGCAGCCTCTAGAAGCTGGAGAAGATTTCCCCTTACTCTCCGGAAGGAATGCAGCCTTGCCAACACCTTGATTTTAGCTAGTGAGATCCATCTTGGACATCTGATTATACTGAAGTAAGCCACTTGGTGCACCCTGCACACGAGGAGAAGGTATTTTTCAACGGTGCAGATACCAGGAGGTGGGATCAGTGGAACCATCCCTATCACAACTGTACTTCTGATGAGTGACAATACTTCAAGAAATTCTGAGTCTCCAGGGGCTGCAGGGGATGAGAATATCCTGGCCTATGACAAATTGACTGGATGGAATTTTCAGACTGAAATGATGCTGACTCCATTAAACCTTGGGCAGTCTCTCCTGAGCTTCAGTCTGTGAACATGTCCCATACAGTGGGATATGGGAAATGTGTTTGGAAAAGCATCTCCTACCATCCCTCTGCCTTTTGTGGCTGTGTATTACAAAAGCAGCTGTGAGCCAGGGGTTACGACTATGGAATTTCTTGCCTCCTTTGGTTGATACTGGTTGCTTGGGTCTGCTTAGCTCCTGAACTCTTGATGGCTAAAAGATCTCTCTCCACTCTGTCAGGGTTTGTAAACATACTCCAAGAAACTCAGGAATCTTGGAAGAAAAACTTCTGGGGACAATGGCTCTTTAGCTTTCTGTTAGACAAATGGCTCCTTAACATTTGATTTCATTAGGAATAAAGTTCTCATGTCAAGATTCTAAACAAGAAAAATATTAGCCATAAGACTCAGCAATGCAAGTGAGATATTAGGAAGTTAGCTGGCCCTACCTTGTCCACTTTCTTTGTCTACCTAAATTGCTTCCATGATGTCTGAAGTGCAACAACTGTGAAAAAGGAAGGCCCAGAATGAGGGTAAAGTAACCTGTTTCTAGGCTTGTTTTGTATCTATTCAACCACTCTATGTCTTTTGATTGGAACATTTAATCCATTTACATTTGAAGTAATTATGAAGAGGTATATACTTGTTTCCATTTTGTTAATTGTTTTCTAGGTTTTTTTTTGCAGTTCTTTCTTGCTCTTTTGCTGTCTTCCCTTGTTATTTGACACCTATCTTTAGTGTTATGTTTGGACACCTTTCATTTTTGTGTGTGTCTATTACAGGTTTTTGGTTTGTGGTTACTATGAGGTTTAGCTATAGCAACATATAGGCATGTGTATATATATATATATATATATAATATATATGATTATTTTAAGTTGATGATCTCTTAAGTTTGAAAGCATTCCAACAATCCTGCATTTTCACACACCCACAGCATATTTAATCTTTTTGACATCATGTTTTGCATCTTTTAGTTTTGTGTATCCCTTTACTACTTATTGTGGATATAAATGATTTTTACTACTTTTGTCTTTTAAACTTCCTACTAACTTCATAAATGCTTGATCTATATTACCTTTACTATATATTTGCCTTTATCAATGAGATTTTTCCTTTTATAATTTTCATATTTCTAGTTGTGGACTTTTCTTTTTCACTTAGAGAAATCCCTTTAGCATTTCTTATAAAGCTTGTTTAGTGGTGCTGAACTCTTTTAGCTTTGCTTGTTGGTAAAACTCTTTATCTCTCCTTCAAATCTAAATAATTTGCTGGGTAGAGGATTCTTGGTTGTAGGCTTTTTTCCTTCTGGCCTGAAAAGTTTTGTTGAAAAGTCAGTTGACAGTCTTCTGTTGAGTTCCCTTGTACATAAATAATTACTTTTACCTTGCTGTTTTTAATATTGTCTGTTTTTTGCCATTTTAATTACAATGTGTCTTGGTGTGGTCCTCCGGGTTCATTTGTTTGAGACTCTTTTTGATTCCTGGGCATGAATTTCTATTTCCTTTCACAGGAAAGGAAAGATATTTTCAGTTATTATGTCTTCAGATATGTTCTCTGACCCTTCCTCTCTCCTGGGGTAGCAATACTTATATCAGACAAAATAGACTTTAAAACAAAGACTGTAACAAGAGACAAAGGAAGACATTGCATACTTGATAAGGGATCATTTCAAGCATCTTTTCCAACCACTACACTACGAGATTATAAATCAACTACAAGAAAGAACTGCCAAAACCACAAACATGTGGAGGCTAAAAATATGCTACTCAAAATCCAAGGGGTCACTGAAGAAATCACAAAGTACCTAGAGACAAATGAGAATAAAGCACAATGATCCAAAATCTATGGAAGACAGCAAAAGCAGTCTTAAGAGGGAGGTTTGTAGCAATAACACCTCAGTAAACAAGAAAAAAAATCTCAAACAAATAACCTAAACTTCCACCTAAAGGGACTAGAAAAAGAACAACAAACAGAACACAAAGTGACTAGATGAAAAGAAATAAGGATCAGAGCAGAAATGAATGAAATAGAGACTCAAAAAATAAATAAATAAAAAAGATCAATGAAACTAAGAGCTGGTTCCTTGAAAAGAAAAATGAAATTGACAAACCTTTTACCAGACTCATTAAGAAAAAGAGGGAGGGGCAAAATCAATAAAATCATAAAGGAAAATAAAGAGGTTACAACTAAAAGTACAGAAATACAAAGAATCATAAGAGACTACTATGAATATTTATGTGCCAGTAAAATGGACAACCTAGAAGAAATGGACAAATTCCTAGAAATGCACAGTCTTCCAAAACTGAATCAGGAAGAAATAAAAATTGTGAACAGACCAATTACCAATAAAGAAATTAAATTAGAAAAACAAACAAACAAACAGAAACCTCCCAACGAATAAAGTCCAGGACCAGAGAGCTTCACAGGTAAATTCTACCAAATATTTAAAGGAAACTTAACACCTACCCTCCTTAAATTATTCCAGAAAATTGCAGAGGAAAAAGTGCTTCTAAACTCATCCTACAAAACCAACATCACCCTGATACTAAAACCGGAGGAAGACAGCACACAAATAAAATTATAAGCCAGTATCACTGTTGAACATAGATACTAAGTTATACTCTATAACTATATATGAAAATTGTTAAGAAAGTGAACCGTAAAAGTTCTCATCACAAGGAAAAAATATTTTTTTCTTTTATTTTGTATCTATATGAGATGATGGATGTTCACTAAACTTATTGTGATAATCATTTCATGCTGTATGTAAGTCAAATCATTATGCTGTATACCTTAAATTGTACAGTGCTATATGGCAATTATATTTCAATATAAATATAGGAAAAAAATGGAATTGATGACTTCATTCTCATTAGAAAAAAAATAAGAGGGCAGAAAACAATGGAATGACATCTTTAAATCATGAATGAAAATAAAATTTTGAGCATGGGATTATATAGCTAGTGAAAATAAATTTTATAGATAAAGAAAGGCTCAGATCCACAAAACAGAGAATTTATTTCCAGTTGACTAGCACTACAAGAAATGCTAAATTGGGTTCTTTAGGAGGTAAGTAGCACATAGAGAGATAGATAGATAGATAGATAGATAATTTATAGGCCAAAGAAGAAATCATGAGTGAAGTTAGAAAATATTTCAAACTAAATGATGATTAAAATATAAAATTTCAAAATGTGTGGTTGAAGCTAACATGGTGCATATATATTTAAATAGTTTATAGGAAAGTAATCAAAGTTTAACCTAAATTAGCTAAGAATAAATAAGCAAAATAAATCCATACTAGATAGAAGGAAAAATAATAAAGACCATAGCAGAAACCAATAAAAACAATAAAAACAGAAATATTAACAAAACAAAATTTGGTTACTTGAAAAGGTGAATAAAGTTGATAAACCTCTTACAACTTTCTTATAGGAAAAGAAAAAGACCTATAGTATATCAAAATTGAAGTAGATGCCATTACTACAGATCCTAAAGAAATGATGATAAAGTCATGCTCTGCGTAATACTTATATGTCAATACATTTGATGATTGGAATTTAGAATTATGGACTAATGGCTGAAAACACTCATATTAACCCAATAAACATGAGATGAAATAGAAAATCTGACTAGCCCTATATCTCTTAAAAAATTGTATTTATTATAAAAATCTTCCCCCAAAAATAAAATTCAGAGTTTAGATGTTTTCACTGGTGAATTCTATACAAACTCTACCACAAAGTAGAGGAAAAGAGCCACACTTAAACACATGTCATGATTCCAGGAAAACCTGATATCAAAACATGACAGAAACATGACTAGAATAGGAAATTATAGCCTTTTATGAATATCATGAAAATATTTAATAAAATATTAGCAGTTAAAAAATCAATATATGTAAGTGATCATAAATAAACAATAATATATATTTGACCAAATAAATTTATCCCAGGAATGAAAAGGTAATTTAATCCTTGAAAACTGAACAATGTAATCTACTAAATTAACAGAATAGTATAACCACCTTAATATATAAAAACAAAACATAGGACACTTTTCAACTCATATTAATGATGAAATTCATGGCATATTAATGTAGAAGATAAATTTTCAATCTAATAAGGAGTATCTTGGCCATGACAATATATCATGGCCAAATTTGCTTTATCCAGGAAACCAAAGTTGGTGTATACTATAAAAGTCAACTAACTATATTAAAAGATTGAAAGAGAAAATTCTTAAGACCATTCCAAAAACTGCAGAAAAAATAACACATTTGATAGGAAAGAATCATTGATGATAACATTTTTTGGCACATTCAGAATACAATAAACATCCTTTATCTGCCAACAGGTATTCAAAACTAGAATAAACATCATACTTAAGGGTCAAACCCTTTTGAGACCTGTAAGAAGAGAAAAATTCCCGTTTTCATCACTTTCACTCAAGATTGCACTGGAGTTTAGAGGAGGTTCAATAAGTCAAGGAAGAGAAATAAAAGCATAGAGATAGAACAGAAAGGACCGTGTCAGTATTCAACAACATTAGGACAAAATAATGGAGAAGTTTCAACAAAGTGTCAAGCAAGAATACATCTAACTAACACACTTCTCTTCAACATAGGAAATATTTGTGTCAACTCTTAAAGATTTATTTTTTCAATTTAAAAATATATTTTTGAGGCAGAAAATCTCAGTTTCATTCCTAGCTTTATTTCTAGAGTTTTCCAGTATCCTCAACGGAAATACCAAGCATCATAAGGAAGCATGGTTGAGATTGTATTTAAACAAAAACACACTGTTGTACTTTGGGTTATATTTGGTACTGATTCTTCACTATGGGAATTTTCTAAACTTTTTGGTCCAATTTTTATTTTATAATATATTGAATCCAATTAGAGATTATGATATCAATGAACACCATTGTCATTTCATTCTCAAGTGCACTAACAAAAATGACAAAAAAGTAAATGACTATAAAGTAAATTTTTTTTATTATTTTTTAATTAGCACTATTTGTAAAAATACATTCATTCCACTCTTGTCAATTTTTATTTCAATATTTTTGTGGCATTAGATTAAATAAATGACTACCAAATGTTCAGGTATTTAAATTTTTTAACTTGAAACATTTTGGGTTTTTTGTCTTATTTTTGTTTGTATGTTTGTTTGTTTTTCAACCATGCCATGAAGCTTTCAGGATCTCAGTTCCCTGACCAAGGATTGAACCCTGGCCACAGCAGTGAAAGCCTGGAATCCTAACTACTATGCCACCAGGGACCTCCCTGAAATAGTATATTTGGAATCTTTATAAATTATAATTATTGCTGTTTGTGAAGATTATTCACCCTTTTCATATTTAATAAATGGGGGCCCTGATGGTTGGAATTTTACAGTGGAGTGTTACATTAGCAATAAAACCATTCTATAATTTTTGATAATATTTTATTTTAGTTTTAGGTTCAGCTTTTACCAGTACATTCCTTTTTTTTCCTTTGACACACTGTTTATGAAAGAAAAATAATAAAATCATGGTTTTGTATTTCCCATCTAAAGTGACTGACTTCTGACATGATATGGTAATTCAGGTCAATGACAAATATCTGTTATTTCTATTAAGAAGGCTACCACTTCTCCTCATCAACTGGAACCTCTAATTAATAGTAGAATTGTGCAGGATATCTTGCAGTCTTTGCTCAGAGCGCTTTAATTTAATGTATCTGAGATATTTGAAATGGTAAAACTCCCAAGGACTTGCTTATACATTTCAAATTTATTATTTCTATTTAATTAAATTTACA
Source organism: Orcinus orca (assembly GCF_937001465.1). Taxonomy (NCBI): domain Eukaryota; kingdom Metazoa; phylum Chordata; class Mammalia; order Artiodactyla; family Delphinidae; genus Orcinus; species Orcinus orca. Next base: position 6,415,414 of record NC_064562.1, read on the forward strand.
TACGGTCTTAAGCAGTTAAGTTTTCAAGAGAAATTTTTAAGTGATGAAAAAGAGAATAGGGATGGATGGACAAAAGTGAAATTTTCCAGTACTGTTTTCATACTATTGTACATCAAACAAAGACAATGGGGAAAATAAGTTCTTCCTCATAAGAGATAAGATAGCTATTACCAATTAAAAACTGCATTTGAAGTAATTACTAAAGAATAACAGCAGTCACTCTATTCCTATTTTGAAATTCGCATGCCTGCCAGATCGAAGTGTGGATCTCTACTCCATAACTTATGCACTCAATTTGTTTTATTTTTTCTTATATTAATAGGGCCACATGCTAATCTTTGTTTGTTTGTTTTTTTGGGTTTTTTTTGCGGTACGCGGGCCTCTCACTGTTGTGGCCTCTCCCGTTGTGGAGCACAGGCTCCGGACACGCAGGCTCAGTGGTCATGGCTCACAGGCCCAGCCGCTCCGCGGCATGTGGGATCTTCCTGGACCGGGGCACGAACCCGTGTCCCCTGCATCGGCAGGCAGACTCTCAACCACTGCACCACCAGGGAAGCCCCTGTTTACTAGTTTTTAATACCAGTATTTCACAATAATTTTAGAAAATGGATTTTCACCATGTGCCTTGGTGGAAAATACAGAAGCTCAAAAATCATAATGGTTAATTATATGGAATTTATGTTTGATATTCACCAGATTTTTATTTCTACTACTATAGTGATAAGTAGTGGACAGCCAGATGATTTCCCATGGATATTAGCAAATATTTTCCTGGAGTATTAAAGTGAATTTGACTATGATAACAGCATTTCTACCCTATGTATAAAAAAAAATGACTTCACATTTGAAACGCAAGTTATTACTGAGAAAAAAATGGAATTTATCTTGATATTATCCTATATATATGGGCTTTGGATTAGTTTTATGATGGCAATATGACAAAATACCTCATTTTAAATTCAAACCTAATACACAAGGAAGAATTAGACAAATGGAAAAAGTTCTACACAAAGTGGTACAACTTTGGAACCAACAAATCTGCCTTCATTTCTGGCTTTACTTCCAGCTCTATTTATATGATTTTGGTTAATCAGTCACATAGCCTCATTTTCTCATACATAAGTAGGGAAAAAAGCACCTTTCCTTACAAGATTTTTATCACGATTAAATGAGATAGTTTAATATAACGCATTAGCACTGAGTTCGTCATGTGATAGGCACTCAAGAATGTTAATTCTCCTAACATTAGTTTTTATTTTACAGATTTGATTTGAAAAATCTATAATCTCTATGTTTTGAGATATGGAAAATATTGTAGTTATGGGAAATTGTAACAAAACAGCCAAAAATTGAACTTAAACTATCAATGAGTCCTGATGAGTCTAAAGGTTTCCTTAGTAAGGAAACGTCATAGTCTAAGCAGAAATATGACTGCAGTGATAAAACTGCTTATACGAAACATATGAATGGAAACTCCATGTTTAAAGTTATGCCTAAGGAAAAGTTTATATATATAACAATATCAGGGTATAATTATTTTACTTTCTCATATTAACCAAAGATTGATGACAGCCATATTAGTTTCGATGTGCAGAGTGATGCCAAAAAGGACATTTGAAATCACTCTGCTCCATTAAGTGTAACATTAAATCCCAGTGAAATTTAAGTTTGAAGTTTATAATGCATCTCAATCTGAAACCTCCTTTTCTAATTAGTAATTTATCCCTTTTAACTTCCTATTAGGTTGGCTTTGCCAATCTTAAACCCAGATCACAATTTGTCATTTCTAACATCAAGATTCAAACTACTAATCGACAGCCAAGCTATCCTGCTGCCTGAATGTACGAAAAAAGTCACTGATCTCCAGGAACAGCAAAGCTTTATGTTTTATTGACTGCTTAGTATATTCAACTCAATAATATTTACTGGAAGCTTCCTATCCAGATATAATTTTGGTATTTGTTACATGGTTATAAAATAAGAATTAAGAAAACACTGCCAGTGAACACAGCTTGGCATTTAGTGAAGGAGCTAAGGCAGCATGTATGAAAACAAAGCAGAAAGAATTTATAACAGTGAAACATAAGTGAAACCTAAGTTTGTCTTATTTCTGGAGATCGGCGACTTTTATGGCATATCCAGGCAAGCAGAACCCTCTGGCCATCTAACAGAAATCCCAGCACAAGTAATTTCTGTCTCCTTCCTTTTTTTAAGTGGCCTCTGGGTCTACATCTCAATCTCCACCTCTGTTTTCTATCCCAAGTTATGATAAACATTTCCAAAGATACATCTTATTAGTAAAGAATAGCAAAATTACAAGAGATTAGAGGAAAATCAATAAAGTCATAAGTAATTTACTAAAACTGTTTTTAATGAGACCAACATCTTTGAACAGAGAACATGTGATTTTTTTTTCCAAGCCCTACAGGTATACGTTTTGGTTTGAATCAGTTTATGCCAAAATTATTGAGGCGTCTGGCCCCTGGTCAGAAACCTCTGTGTGCTCTTTCAGATCTGGCCACAGGCAGTTAACTGGGCAGAGGCCTAGTAGCAGAAAGCTGCCTTCCTCACACCAGCCTTGCTGCACAGCCCATCTCTGAAGGGAGTAGCACTCAAGGCCTCTGGAAGCCCTGGCCAGCTGTGCTCTTATGCTCTCTGCATCAGGATCCCAAGCATCTGCACTAAGAGACGTCTCCATCAGGAACTACCTACAGCAGAGACTTTCCTGAGAAAGGGAAAGAAGAGGGGATGGGGGAGACACCTTTTTCCTTTCTGGCTCAGTATTAAGTTTTTTGCTCTCCTAGCTCTTACCCTTCCTTCCTTTCCTCCCCCAGGTCCATAAAACTGCAGGATCCTTTTGTTCAGCCTGTCTTAGCAGTGAGCAATCCTCCTGACCCTTGACCACTGCCATTGACTGGGGAAAAAATGGAACAATGGGACAGGCAGCCTTTTTCTAATTTAGCCTCTTGCTTGCACTTTTGCACTGAGGTGACTAAAGTATTGTATATTACTTTCATTTTGGCTTTTTGTGTCAATCAGCTGCTCTGACACTGCAGCTCAGCTCAGCTCAGCTCTTGAAGTTATCTACCTTCTTTGAGCCTTTCTTACTGACAAACAAGGATAGCAATAGCTTTCCCATCATAAGCATGAGATGATATAAGTGGATTTCTTAGGATAAAACTGGTAGGATTGGCAAGCTCAAAACCATAATGATAACTGGAAACTTGAAGGATCTCCAAAGCGGTAAATAACAGTGAATCATTTTACACTTGTTATGAGTCATTTTACACTTGGGTTAGATAAGTTTTTATAGATGGATAATAAATCTTTTGTCTTTAAACTATGTCTATTTTCTATAGGATGTCACTTGAGCACTTCAAAGTCAACACATTTATGTGTAAGCTATATTCTAATTGGAGCAAGAAACCAACTCACAAGGTTCTTCTGCTTTTACCAATAGTTCTATCATTTTTGAGCTACTAAGACTCAAGCTTTTGAGTCTTATTTTGTTCCTGCTTTTTCCCTCATCTGTTGACAGAGTTGTTTCATGCGCATTTGCGAAAACAAAACAAAACAAAACAAAAAAGACACTCACCTGCTATCTACCTGTTCTCTTAATAGGAATCTGATGCAAAATGCCATGCGGCTTTATTCCCAACATTTCCATAACACATTTCCCTAATAACAAACAAGCAAGCAAAACTTAAACAAATAATTCCTTACAGGCCAAGTTAATAATTAATCAGATGTACCCTGGCATTTTTCAGTATTGATTTAGTCAGGAAAACCTCATTCCCCCCAGCACCTTATATTAAGAGGCAGAGCAGCATTGGGGTTGGTTGATTCTGTGCCTCCTGAATATTATTTGTCCATTTCTGCCTTCATAATAATATCCCTACAATTAAAGTTTCCACATATTTCTTTAAAATTATCCTGTTTCTTCTCATCCTTCAAGTCGAAATTCTGAGCTTCCTCATGAATGTTTCCATGTCCACTAATTCGTCATCTGTTCTACCAAGAATGCATGTGACCCATAACACTAATTTGGTGCTTGATGCTCTTATTATACTTATTTAACAATATGACTAGTATTCACACTGCCAAGCAGCCTCCTTTGACATACACAATTACTACAGAATTTTGACTAGACAACTTTAATAACAAATTAAAACTTTTAAAGTATATCTTAATTATTTATTTAATAAGTATAGTTTCAAACTTGAACTGGTGCCTGAAAAAATTTGGTAATGAAAGCAAAATTTGGTAATAAGACATTTCAGTATATTATTCAAGTGGGAATTCAGGTAGGGAATTCCTTTTGAGCCTTGATTTATTCTATCCCGCTTGTTCTCATTTAAGGTTACCTCCAATTTAGAAATATGTTGAAGCTGTAGTTGGTTTATATAAGACTTATTTTAATGTGTGGCAAGATCACCTCCAGCTTCAACAAAAGTGACCCTGTTTAACTTTTTGACATTACATCGCACAGGCGTATTTTTAATAATGCACAGGGGTGTTTTTTAAAAATGGGGGAAACAGATTCGAGTAAATATGGTGGCAATGGTATATTTAGACACTGGTGTGTACATTTTCAAAGTCCTGAAAATTTGCATCATTTAAAGACTAATAATTTTTTTTCTAAGTAAATTACATGACCACGTATACCTTTTTTGGTTAATGTAATGTATTATTTTGACTATTCTTCTACACATTGTAGCTTGTATTTCTACCTTGAATTTGTGTCAGGAAAAATATATTTTATGTAATATTAGGAGTCTGAGATATACAAATCATTTTCCTATCGATTGTTTTGTGCTTTTAGTTATATGATGAAATTCACATATTCCTATGACATATTCAGTGGAGTTGTTTTTTTCAGTCTTTTGAGTAAAATAATATTCAAATATAATAAGATACAATCTTTTAGCAAATGAACAAAGGAATTTAACTGAGGTCAAAAGGAATAGCTTAAATTTCCTGGGAGGGACGTAGCAATAAATCTTATTAAATTGTAACTGTTTACCTGATGTTAGTCTAAAGATGTATGTTCCCTTTAATATAATTTTTCTACAAATCTGTTAGGCAAGTTGCTGAAATGTCTTTTATTTTCCTTGTAAATAAGAAGGTTTTGAATTAGAGATATACCATGTCTTTCCAGCATCCATTCACCTAGGAAATAATAGAGTGATGACTTAAGTGTTTCTGGGTTGCAAATCTCTGTTAGGCCAGGGATTACATTAAGGTCTCTAAACATCCTAAAATAGTAAAAATATTTAAGATCCTTCCACCTTTATTCCACAAAAAAGCTATCCCTAATACCTATTTTATCACTACATTGTTTAAAAAATAGCTTCCTCTTTTATTCAGCTACAGAAAATAAAAGACACATCTTATCACATCTTATCAAATATCACACTGGCATATTAAAGAAACCTTAAATGTATGGAGCTTAAAACATAGTTGAGGAATAATTTTAAAAGGGTTAAAACACAATTCCCATACAAATATAAGGTAAGCATGAGGCAAAGTTTTATTTATCTCATTAATGAGAGAACCAGCAAGTCGGGAAAGCTAGTTCAAAGTCCATTTGAGGAGAGGAGATTTTCATAACTTGGTTCAGGCATGCTGAAATAAGTTTGTTAAGTTAAACAGAAACTGGTTAATGTCCTACAGTGTAATAAAACAATTATTTTGTAGCTGTCTTTTCTACAGGAATCATTTGCATCTTCTTTGGACATATATGCAAGTTAACATGCATATTCACAGATTCTGTGCCCTAATCAGCAGTTAATGGACAAGCAAAGGTACATCCTAGAGAATTAAATAATCCTTAGGTGGGAGTGTCAGATCATACTCCAATACGACTTCAAAAGATATGTTGTCATTATATATATTTGTAATGTCACTGATACATCATCTCAAGCAATTGACTCTACAGCATTAGCCAGAAGTTGGCCCTTTAATTACCCTAAGCCAGAATAGGAGCCAAGGTCATAATATATCATCTCAACCATGTTTGTCCCAGTTTGTTTCTCTATAAAAAAATAAGTTCTTGTTCACCACATACACATGGTGGTAATCCATTGACGATTGTCTTTATTTTTGATGTGACAATATTTCTTGCCATAAGTCAAAATAAATCTTACCACTATAAACTCTAGAATTACAGATTATAAAATATCTTTCCTGCCATAAGCTCATACAGATCTGCTGACACTTTGTAAACGCTCATTGACAAAGATTTTGAAGAGGCATATTCAAATTAAATCATTAAACTTAAATATGCCATAGTGAATAGAAGTAAATAAAATAAGAGAGGGATTAATATCTTCCTTCTGAACAATAGCTGCTTTATTATTTTTAGACAAAAGTAGTAAAATTACAATGCTTTTGTTTTGGTGGGGGTTTGCGGTACGCGGGCCTCTCACTGTTGTGGCCTCTTCCGTTGCGGAGCACAGGCTCCAGACGCGCAGGCTCAGTGGCCATGGCTCACAGGCCCAGCCGCTCTGCAGCATGTGGGATCTTCCCGGACCGGGACACGACCCGTGGCCCCTGCATTGGCAGGCGGACTCTCAACCACTGCGCCACCAGGGAAGCCCTACAATGCATTTTTCCCATTGAAATACAATTTTATGAATCATGATAATGTCAGTATAAATATGTTTGAACATATATAAATTTAAGAATGTTTACTAGCGTTATCTGTTATAAATATAATTCATTTTCAGGAAGAAAAGCAGTAATTTATAAGAAATTGCAATCAACATGCTTCACTAACATAAATTGGAGTTCTCACAACTCTGCATGAAGTTCCTTCAGTGAGCAACTAAAAAAAGTTATTATGTTTTTATTCCCTTGTCTAGCATTTGATAGTATATTCAGTTAGGAAGAAAATATGTCTTCAACCTTTGCCCAAAGTCTGCTAATTGAAGAAAAATAAAATAACAAATCCTTGAAGGAACAACAAAACTGGATGGTATTTTAGAACTTCTTTTTTCTCTTTGGTTAATCACCTCTAACAGCCCTCTTAAATTTCTCTTTCTAAAACACTGAGTACTCAGAAATGTAACTAGCTTACATGGATACTGTTACATCCACATAAGAGAAATCTCTATAATACTGCTTATTTTAAATCAAGCTATTAGTTTTGCTTCTTGCACAAAAGGACAAAGATAAGAAAAGTGAGAATCAACAATTAACCTTAAAGTGATTGGTTGTCGGAAATCTTCCAACTATTTTGCGTTTAATTATGCAATAAGATTTTGATTTTAAACCCTATGATTTTTGGTGGTTGTGAAGCAATTATCCCACTATAATTTTCCTTACTTTTATTAAATGTAAATTTGTAGCAGTAATATCTCCCACAAGCTGGGCATTATTTAAAAGGTCAGGAATAAAGTTAACTGTAATTAGAAGGGCAATGAAAAGTCTCCTGTGAAATTAATGGTATATACTTTAGGGAGTTTACCTTTGAATGGTGCTTGCTAGTTTCTTTTGCTAGAGAACTTAAAAATTGCTTAAAATTGTATAGATGTATTATTTGTTTAAATTATGGTTCAATCTGCATATACGGACCAAAGTGAATGGAGAAAGGTAAACTACAAAGGGAACCAAAGTTATTATTGAAATTATACCATTAAAAATCAACTTAAGCATCATCCTGTATGGGTATAAATATGTTGGTTTACGTAGGTTTGTGCTGAGAAGTAAATGAGTTAATACACTTTTTAAAAATGACAACTTAGAATGGTTGGTAAATATTTAGTTTTCATCAAATGTTACCTTGTGTTATATGTTATAAATGTAAGTGTACAGTCTAAAATCAAATGCAAAAACCTGGCTTTATTTGATATATTCAAGCCTTTGCTTACTCTAAAACATAACAGGGACAGTCACGTCTCTGAAGGCACCATGGTATCTCAAGCCCATGTACCCTTTCTCAAGGATACCTATCCACCACTCCTTCATCTATTGATAGCTATCATCTCAACTGCAAGACTAGTGTATTCTTAAAAGTCTTCTATGACCCTGAAAACTTAAATTTGACTTCTCTTTTCTATTATTTATATATTTGTGTACAAAATATACAAAGGTAGGGCTTCCCTGGTGGCGCAGTGGTTGAGAGTCCGCCTGCCGATGCCGGGGACACGGGTTCGTGCCCCGGTCTGGGAAGATCCCACATGCCGCGGGGCGGTTGGGCCCGTGAGCCATGGCCGCTGAACCTGCGCGTCTGGAGCCTGTGCTCCGCAACGGGAGAGGCCACAACAGTGAGAGGCCCGCGTACGGCAAAAAAAAAAAAAAATATATATATATATATATATGTATATACACAAAGGTATATATTTATGACACTGTTTCATATGCATTATTAAATTTTATGCAGTTATTTTCTTTTTTGATTCCTTCTGTGAACTTTTGAAGACTGAAATGGTATCTTTTATAGGTTTATCCTCACCATTTAGGTAAGTGCCTTGAAAAGTGTAGCAGTTAAATCAATATTTGGGGATGCAGAAAGATTAAACAATAACCAAATATGTGTTTCTCCTCATCTTTGTTTTTACCCACCTTATTGCATATGATAGGAGATTAAATTGAAACTGTAGTAAAACGTCGATCTGCTTAATGAGATATGTTATTAAAGTAATTGAATACAGAAATTGGTGAGCTGTGCTAGGTTTAAATGATTGACTGCCAATAAACATCAGTTGACTGATAATTCTTGATGTGGCTAAGTAAGTAAATAAAACCCCTAGCAAGCTTTAAATATAAAAAGCCCACAAACTCAATAGTGCAAAATTATAAATATAAGACATGTCAATATGTCTTTTGTTATTTGAGCGTTTAAGAATTATTATCTTCTTTGTCCGTATAGTGCAAACATCATAACACACAGTTGAACAGGTAAAGGTCCTTGTGCTCAGAGCTCCTAGTCCAGGGAAGAAAGGCAAGAGTACTCATAGTTTTATTGTGATACAATAAGTATTGCAGTTACTGGACAAAAAACTTAAAAACAACTCAAGTTTAGGCATAACAAGTGTTCATCTGTTATAAAGGAGAAGCCGTAGTGGAAATGAGATGACAGAATAGATTTAAGATAAATAAAAAGCTAAATTCACAAGGTTTTGTGACATATTAGATTTGAGGACAAAATTGAGAGAGAAATCCAGCAGGAACTCAGTTGCTGACTACGTTCACACGCAATAGAAAACACACAAATGTTGTAGGTTTCAGGGTAGAAACATTGCCTTGAATTTTGCACATTCAAATGAAGAAAATATTACTCAGAAGAGAAATTGAAAGTAGAACTATAATTTGGAATGTATCCGCTTAAACATAGTAATTGAAGCCCTAGATTCAGAGACATAATAATGAAGAAAACATTGAAAAAACAAGCTTCATCACGTTAAGAATCTATATAGTTATTTGGCCATTGATCTTACTGAAAGGAAAAATGTCACAGTGACGTCCTGTTTCCATATTACTATTCCTCACAAATTTATTTAAATAATGTGATCTTCTATAATTTTGAAAACTGAACCTAAAATTAAAAGAAATATATATATCAAGTACTCAACAAACTGATATGTGAATATTTTTCCACTCATTCAGACATGGACATTTTATCTTTCTACATTGCTATTTGCAAGCCTAAGTTCCAAAGGAATTTGGCGAAATATATTCAAAAATATTTTCTAAATGACTGATTTTAAGATTCTTTGAGAAGTGAATTATAAACGCAGAGCTCTATTATATCAGCAGAAAAAGAGTAATTTAGGAACAATATTCTTTTTAAAGCAGCATACTGTTAGGCAATATTTATGATCACAGGCAATTTCACAAAGTTAACAATTAGTATTGAACCTGCATAACATGTTTAAGTGAAAGATGAATGCATATTGCATGTTGTATGTTTGTGGAAGAAATTCAATGTCCTCAGCCATGTCAAAACTCCCTGCTTGGGGCTTCCCTGGTGGCGCAGTGGTTGAGAGTCCGCCTGCTGATGCAGGGGACATGGGTTCGTGCCCTGGTCCAGGAAGATCCCACATGCTGCGGAGCGGCTGGGCCCATGAGCCACGGCCGCTGAGCCTGCATGTCCGGAGCCTGTGCTCCACAACGGAAGAGGCCACAACAGTGAGAGGCCCGTGTACCGCAAAAAAAAAAAAAAAAAAAAAAAAAAAAAAAAAAACTCCCTGCTTGATTTGGCTTGGAAGACTTTGAATCATAAATATTCTCTGATTTCACTTGGATTTTAAGATCCACAATGGTCTCAGGCTTATATGAAAAATGAATTAGTGATAAAAAATTACATGATTAATGATGTATTATATTACAAACATTAAATGTCTACACTTTTAGTGAAGGGGGAAAAAGAAATGGATTGTTTATAGTCTAGAGAAGAAAAAAGTCAATTTCTTTCTTTTCAAATAACTAGTTTTGACGGTATTGTCTAATATGTCCCATATTAGAACACAACACTTTAGAGTTTTAAAAAGTTATAAAGAAAACTTACTAATTAAATTATTTTAATTGGTGTTATATAATTTGGGCTCTGTTATCAATGAATAGCCTGAAGGGTAAAATTGTCCCTTTCATATATATAAGGACTTTAAAAGTCATACATTTAAAGGAAAAATTTGTATTTTCACACTGCTTTAGACATTAAAATTAAGTAACAGAGTCTTTTCCATCTCTGGAGAATAAATAAGATTTAGGGATTTTACTTGTAAATTTGAAGTACAGTACATATTCTGAAATATTTTTTACCAGAATAAGGTATAATATTCCTTATTAAGCATTTAATGGCTTTTAAGAATCCAGACATATAGAGAACATTTTATTTATTATGCTTTGATATGTTATCTTCCAGTGCTAGTTTTATCAGCAGTGTACTAGAAAACCTAGCATTAAAAAAACCTCCTCTAGACCAGAGTAGGTTTTTTTTTTTCTCACAACTTACTTATCTATTCTATTTTTTTTTCAGAGTAGGTTTTTTTAATGCTACACTTTAGAGTGAAGGAAGTCAGAAAGAGAAAAACAAATACCGTATGCTAACGCATATATATGGACTCTAAAAAAAAAAATTGATACGATGAACCTAGTTGCAGGGCAGGAACAAAGAGGTCGACATAGAGAATGGACTTGAGGACTTGAGGTGGGAGGAGGAAGCTGGGGCGAAGTGAGAGTAGCATCGACATATGTACATTACCGAATGTAAAATAGTTGGCTGGTGGGAAGCAGCCGCATAGCACAGGAAGATGGGCTCCGTGCTTTGCGATGACCTAGAGGGGTGGATTAGGGAGGGTGGGAGGGAGGCTCAAGAGAGACAGGATATGGGGACATGTGTATGCATACGGTTGATTTGCTTTGTTGTACAACAGAAACTAACACAGTATTGTGAAGCAATTATACTCCAGTAAAGAGCTACCAAAAAAAAAAAAAAAAGAAAAACTACTAATATGACAAGCTGCCACACCAGCAATTATATCCTGATTTGAATTAAAATGTTCATTTAAAATTTTTTATCTTCCATGATTTTTCTTTGCATGCTTTGCTTTAAATGGAGATCAACTGTACATGGTGAGAATCACTTCAAATAAATTTCAGGGATAGGACAATCTTAAGGGTGATCATAAGGAAAAATCATCAGACTGAATGCAAAAAAAAGTTAGTAGAATATTTAAGGAAAGGGTTACAAAGCAAAACGATCAGGGAAATAAATTGAAAGCTGATACAACTACAGAAGGAACTTAAATGGTATACAGAGTTGTTCAAATTTGAATTCAGAGGGATAATCATATGTAGTCAATGCAGAAAGACAGAGTGTAAGTAAAACATCTTATATCCTCTTACATGGACATGTAAAGAGAGTTGGAGATCGTTCTCCTGGTCCTCTTTTGTAACAGAAGGCTGAGCATATGCCCAGTTAAACAACTGTATTTACCAGCCTCCCTGGTATAGTTATTGCAATTATGGCAATAAACAGTGTGGGGCTTCCAGGAATAAGTGCCGTTCATCTTTCACCTGCTCCATACTACTGTGAGCCTGAATTATAGGTTGATAGAATATAGATTGGTGACTGGAGCTCCTACGGCCCTCTTGAATCCTGAAATGCTCTTGGAGACAAAAGCCATGCTCTTGGAATGTCAGAAAAGATAGGAGGTTGAGTTCCAAATGCCTCAAGGAGCAATCATGTCAGCTGTGGACAGTATATTTTATTAACGAATAAACTGCTGTCCATTTAATCCACTGTTTTGTCCAGCTTTCTACTAAGTGCTGGACACAATTACTAATACAGGTTAGATAGATGTAGAAAACAAAAATCCCAGAACAAATACTAAAAATGAGAGAACGAAAGGAATCTACAAAGCCCGGGATTTCATTTCACATGATCTTTCAGCATTTCAAACATTTCATATCAGTGATATAAGCCACAGTAACATTTTTAGGAGAGTAGCCTAATGCCATATTCAAACCAATTTGAGTTTCATGTAAATAGAGTGCCAGACTTAACAAATAAAATATGACACCCAATTAAAGTTGAATTTCAGAGAGACAAGAATGATTTTCATATATCCCATGCAACATTTGGTACATACAGTAAATACTGATTTATCATATATCTGAAATTCAAATTAACCTGGAAGTTCTGCATTTTATCTAACAAGCCTACCTATAAAGTTGTTGAAATTCATAGTAATATTTATTACATTATGTTATTTTCAAAGAAATAATATTTTCATGGGGCTTTGTTATTCAACATGATCAACAATATCATATCGAATCAAGCTACTCAGTGATATGAAAATAGCGTGTATTTTATTGAGCACTTGTTATATGTCCTTGAATTTTGTAATAATCCCTTCTTTGTAGATGAAGAGACAGAAGCTTAAGCTTCGATCAGTACATTGTGAACATACAACTAATAAGTAGCAAAACTAGGACTGGAATCTAGGTTGGTATGACATAATTTTTTTTTTTTGCGGTACGCGGGCCTCTCACTGTTGTGGCCTCTCCCGTTGTGGAGCACAGGCTCCGGACGCGCAGGCTCAGCGGCCATGGCTTATGGGCCCAGCCGCTCCGCGGCATGTGGGATCCTCCCGGACCGGGAAACGAACCCGCGTCCCCTGCATCGGCAGGCAGACTCTCAACCACTGCGCCACCAGGGAAGCCCTGGATTATCTTTAAAGCAGGGACTACTACAAGATTGCTAATATGGAGATATAACAGCATGATCTTAAAGCTTCATTGAATAGGAAAGATCTTCCAATTTCAGAGGCTATAATTGGATAAAATTTTGTTCCGGCAGTTTCTGCAAGTTTTCACACTCCCTTATTGCTGTATGTAACTTACATTGATTCACGTTCTTTCAGGCAGGTTGTGTGTGTCTGTGCTCCATGAAACATATATTAGAAGGAAGAGAAGGAGAGAACAAAAAACAAAGAACCTGGTTCAACTGAACATTTACAATGTATTTCATCGAGTGTTATCAGCTGTAAAATACTTTATCTCATCAGCTCTCACACAAAAATGAGTTCATTTTATTGGCATACTCAATTCACAGGTAAGGAAGCTGTGGCACAGGGAGGTTAAATAAGTCACTTGAGGGCACATCACTCCCAAGAGACTTTATATTAATTGGAATCCAGATAGTCTGAATCCCCAGCCCATGCTGCAAACCTCTGTATAATCCTTCCTCCAGTAGTTTCTGTGGTGTCCTTTTTAATCATTTGGTGTAAAACAGAAGACAGGCAAAATGAAAGTCTTCAAACATCAATTGATCATGAATCAATCTCACACAAAACAGCAGAGTATAACACATCTATTTGTAATATATAGGAGGCAGAATTATTTGGGGTACATTTTACAAAAGGCAGCAGCTACAGAGCTTCTCACTTACATGCAATGGTTTGGCTCATGATGTAGAGTAAATCAGGCCATGTAAACATCCCAGGTGTACCACTTAATAGCTTACTAACCTGCAGTGAACAACTCTCTTAGCATAAATCCCCACATGTGTAAATGGGGACTTATTTCTTGCTTCATGGAGTTGTTTTTAGGGTTAATGAGATAATGAGGTAGTGAGGTAATAAGAACTAATATGAATATATCCTATTAAATAAACAAAATTATCTTTGCAATGCATGGGAAGGGGATTCAAAATGTACTCACAGGACTTCTTCACCTGAGAATAGGAGTAAGTAGATATAAAAGGTGAGGGGTAATTATGCTTTTTAAAAAATATGTCTATATTATTTTAATCTTTTGCAATCAGAAGGTATTCATGTATGTATTGAGTAGGTAAATAAATACTAAATTTTATCTTATATATATTAGGTAATCAGAAAGAATATTGAAAATTGTTACTGATTCCCTTTGACTTAAAAAGCACTATAAATTTAACTTTACACAATTTAATAGACATTAAACCCACTTTTGTGAAAACAGACAATATACTAACAGGGTACAAAAACTGACTCATATCTGAATTTTTGAAAGTCTTCTTTGCTTATAAACAAAGTAAAATGTATTTTACTATAGTAAGATTATCTTGATCTTTCAACATGTCATAAATCCATATAGAACAATTAAAAATACATTTTAAGGAGACATAATAACAGATATTTCTTAACATTAAATTCAAAATATAATTAGACAACATTCATAGTGGCAAACAATAGAACATATTTTTCTAGTTTTAAGCAGGAAAGGGGTTTAATAAAGATACTAGGAAGGTCATAGAATAAGCAGGATATCAGCATGTCAGCTTAGGGAATGAGAAGCCAGAAAAGGTGCACAAGCCACATACTGAGACCGGCCAACTGGAAACCCTGCTGAAGCAGAACACTGACCAACTGCAGAGCTTTTGTCACTGATGTCCTTGAAAGTGGGATCCTGCTGCCACAACACTCACCAGGAAGGATGGGCGGAGAGAGTGGATTCTGAAAAGCACCTGCATTCCCGGTTCTTGCTTATAAAAGGAAATCTTTCTCAGCATCCTCTTTATTAGAGCCTTATTCACATATCGGCTTCCTAACTGGGAGAAGGTGGATTAAGTAAGATTTTGGCTTCCACCTTGGGGTTAGCAAAAATCAAAGCATTGCCAGAATATCCAAAGAGGTGTTCAAAAGGTGTTGGGTGACCAAAAATCACAGCAGATGTCCACCAGAGACAGTGCTGAATATATGTATATAATAAATAGTTTATTTATATGCTGAAGTCTTTATTTTAGCAGACTTTAAGCAGAAATAAATATAAGGAAAAACACCAGTGAGACTTTATAACTGTTTTATTTCACATTTTATTTATACTGGTAAATGCAATTCAATGTATTCAGATAATTTGACAGGTGATGGCATAGCACTTAATGAAAACACCAGAAGCATATTGGGAAGTTGAATAAATATCCCTGTTTTCAAAGACATCTTTGGATATTCCGTGGAGCTTTATTTGAAAGGCTGGTAGTTCTGTGTACACTATAGATTATGAATGCTTGTTTAACTCAATTCAGTATGCCTTGAAATGAAATTGAAACTTTCTCAATATTGGAAATGTGATTTTTTTAAGTTCTCAATATTTATCTGCTCTATGAAATATATCCAAAATACCTTCATCCTATAAAAGTTAATTTATCGATGCCAGAATTCATCTAACATTTACATATATTTTAGAGCTCTAACTTACTTATAATCCTTTTTTTCTGGAAATTTCAAGATTCTAGAACAGTCAAGAATAAGAAAGTAAGCAAAATAATTTACATGATCCATGCACAAGAATATGTCCACTTTTGCAAGTTGTCCACAGACTATAGCTCTGTGAATATCATCATATGACTTACATAGTACGTACTCCCCCTTATTCTTGAAACAATTCAAATGAGCTTATGTTGAGGTATTCAAACCAAAGCATCATAGAGTACATAGGCTTCTTTAAAATAACAGTGGTAAGCTTGATAGTAAGGATGAAAATAGGAAATAAAAGATAAAATGCAGAAAGTGGTTTAAGATGGTGGCATAGAACTTACCTCTCCCCACAAGCATACCAATTCTATAGTTACAGATTGATCAATTCCCTGTGAAAAACAGCTGAAATCTAGCTGAAAAGCTTCTCCACAGCAAAGGACCACCTCGAGATGGTAGAATAGGCAGAGACAGTCTCCCACAAATGTCACACACCGAGTGCAGCAACCCCCAAGCAGGAGGAAACTCACAATTATAAACTTCACCCTGAGGACGGAAGGGTTCGAGCCCCATCTCAGACACTCCCAACCTGGGAACCTGCACTGGAGAGATGAGCCCCCAAAAGTCCAGCTTTGAAAACCAGTGGGGCTTATGTTCAGGTGACCCAAAAGGCTCTGGGGAATAGAGAGTCTGTTTTCAAAGGGCTCATGTACAGACTCACTTACACCAGGACCCAGTGCAAAAACACCAATTTGAAAAATGCCTAGAAGACATGTGAAGGAGATTTACTAGCTAATCTTAAAGTGCCTCCTGGGGCACAGGAGTCTGTTGGGGCTTCCTCTGGGGATGGAGGCAGTAGTGGGTGTCATTTTTGCTCTCTCACTCCAACTTGGTAGAGCCTGCACTGGTGGGCACCAGGTTCTGTACTCCCTCTATCTTGCTAGTGCTGGCTGGCTTGCCCCACCTAGATACTCTCCCAAAACCTCACTGAAGGCAATGATCTCATGCCACCCCTGAGCCTGATGTGGCCCTGTTGCAGGCAGTGGGCTTACCCCAGCCCTGCCCCCCTCTAAAGTCCCACTGAAGTTTGTGGCTTTGTCCCACCCACAAACTCTCCTGTGACCCTGCTGAAGCTGGCTGCTGACTCCAACCCCAGGCTCCTCTGTGGCCCCACTGAAGCCAGCGGACACACACAGTCCACACAGTGGACACCCCTTGAGCACCAGGCTTGGGTGGCCAAGGGGGCCTGTATTTCTGGCCCCCACAGGACTGAAACAATTGGAGGGACAGATTTTGGCAGGTTACAACCCCCAGGTCACAACACAGACACCCTCAGACTTTCCGTGACAAAGGTCTCTTTACCTGTCCTGGAGCTTGAGGGACAGGCTTGAGGGGGCAGGCTTCAGGATTACCAGACATGTAGAGGCTGCAAAGGAGCTCTCAGGGAATGTAGGCTGGGGATGCCATCTTTGTGCTCTCCTTTGGCCTTGCTACACCTCACTGGTACTTTCCAGAAAGGACCTTATATACTCATCTGGAGCCCTGGTTTTCTCAACTCTCTCCAAGGGAAAATCTTCAAATCACCTAATCTGGAGGCCAGCAGGGGTTATGAGGTAGTCCCACAGGACTGTATATAGTTGCATATTTTAAAAGCTGCTACCTGAGTGTTTAGTTTTCAATTAGCCTAAAACTAGCAGCTGACAAAGATCCCTTCATGTGAAACACTGACAAGGCTTGGCATGACCTCAACAACTGAACCTATCAAGAATAAGTTGGGCTGATAAGACAGCCACAAAGGTTCTAGAGACAACCAGAGGTAGGGCAAAGTTGAACAGTAACATTGCCTACACAGGGCTATACCTTCAAGACTAGGAGAGGTCGAGGTTTCACCCAATCCATAGAAACAAATAAAATAAAGAGAAACAAGAACATGAGAAAACAAAGGAAAATGTTCCAAACAAAAGAGCAAGATAAAATCCCAGAAAAAAAGAAAAAACTTAAAAATAGAGATTAATAATTTACCTGATAAAGAGCTAGAAGTAACTGTCCCTGAACATGGCAGAAGAGTGGATGAACACAGTGAGAATTTCAACAGACATAAAAAATATAGGAAACTACTAAATAGAAGTCACAGAGCTGAAGAATACAAGAACTGAACTAAAAATACACTAGAAGAATTCAAAAGTGTACTTGATGAAGCAAAGAACAGATCAGCGACCTGAAAGCCAGAACAGTGGAACTCACCCAAACAGAGCAGAAAAAGAAAAAAGAATCAAAAAAATAAAAATAGCTTAAGGCATCTATGGGATAACATCAAGCAGAATAACATTCAGATTATAGGGTTCCCAGAAATAGAAGATTTAAAGAAAGGGGCAGAAAATGTATTTCAGGAAATAATGGCTGAAATCTTCCGTAACCTGGGGAAGAAAACAGACATCCAGATCCAGGAAGCACAGAGAGTTCCAAAAAAGATGAACTCAAAAAGATCCACACCAAGCACATTATAATTAAAATGTCAAAAGATAAAGGAGACAATTTTAAAAGCAGCAAGAAAAAAACTACATTTTACATATGAGAAAAACCCCTCTAAAATATCAGCTGCCTTCTTAACAGAAATTTTATAGGCCAGAAGGAAGTGGCATGATATAGTCAAGGTGCTTAAAGTCAAAACCAAAAAGAATCTAACTAAGAATACTTTACTTAGCGTAGTTATCATGTTATCATTCACAATTAAATTGAAGTAGAGTTCAAAAGTTTTCCAGACGAGCAAAAGGTGAAGGAGTTAATCGTCTCCAAACCAGCCTTATGAGAACTATTAAAGGACTTCTTTAAGCTGAAAATAAAAGGCACTAACTAGCAGTAAGAAAATATAAAGGGGAAAAAAAATCTCACTGGCAAAGGCAAATATATAGTAAGTATAGTGGACTAAACACTTATAAAGCTAGTATAAGTTTAAAGACAAAAGTAGTATAATTATTAACTATAACTATTATAATTAGGTAAGAAACATGCAAAATAAAACAATGTAAAATATTACATCAAAAATATAAAACATGGGGGGTGCATAAAAATGTAGATTTTTAAAAATGTGTTCAAATTTGAGTTGCTTTAAACTTAGACTCTATACCGGCTCTTATATGTGAACCTCACAGTAACAACAAAGCAAAAACTTATAGTAGATAGACAAAAGACAAAGAGACAAGAATCTAAACATAACACTGAAGAACATCATCAGACCACAAGGAAAGAGAGCAAGAGAAGAAGAAAATAACAAAAAGGAACTGTAAAAATGGCCAAAAAACAAGTGGCAAAATGGCAATAAGTATACACCTATTAATAATGACTTTAAAGCAAGTGGACTAAATAAACTAATCAAAAGATACTGAGTGACTTAATGGATTAAAAAAAACCAAAAAACAAGACCCATCTATATACTGCCAGCAAGAGACTCATTTCAGATCTAAAGATACACACAGACTGAAAGTGAAAGGATAGAAAAGACATCCCATGCAAATGAAAACAAAAAGAGAGCTGGTGTAGCTATACTCATATCAGACAAAATAGACTTTAAAACAAAGACTGTAATAAAAGACAAAGAAAGGCATTACATTATGATAAAGGGGTCAATCCAACTGGAAGATATAACACTTGTAAATATGTAATCACCCAACAAAGGAGCACCTAAATATATAAAGCAAATATTAACAGACTTAAAGGGAGAAATTGACAGCACTGAAATAATAGTAGGGAGATTTCATATCTCACTTACATCAACGGACAGATCATCCAGAAAGAAATCAAAAGGAAAACAATGGACTTAAAAATACATTATAGCAGTAGAACTTAATAGATATATAAGGAACAATCAATCCAAAATCAACAGAATACACATTCTTCTCAAGTGCACATGGAATTTTCTCCAGGGTAGATCACATATTAGGCCAGAAAACAGGCCTCAATAAATTTAAATAGATTGAAATCATATCAAGCATCTTTTGTGACCACAATAGCATAAAACTAGAAATCAATCACAAGAAGGAAACTAAAAGAGTTACAAATACATAAGATTAAACAACATAATACTGAACAGCCAATTTGTCGGAGAAATCAAACAAATACCTGGAGACAAATGAAAACAGAAATGCAACATTCCAAAATTTATGAGATGTAGGAAAGTCAATTCTAAGAGGGAAGTTGAGCGATATAGGCCTACCTCAAGAAACAAAAATCTGAAATAAACAGTCCATTCTTAAAAGTAAAAGAACTGGAAAAAAAGGACAAACAAACTCCAAAGTTATTAGAAGGAAGGAAACAATAAAGATCAGAGCAGAAATAAACAACATAGACACTAAAAATTTTAAAAATGGAAAAGATCAATGAAACTAAGGGTTGTTTTTTGGAAAAGATAAATGAAATCAACAAACCTTTAGCTAGACTCACTTAGGGAAAAAAAGAGAAAGAGTTCAAACGAATAAAATTATAAATGAAAGGGGAGTTGTTACAACTGATACCAGAGATATACAAAGGATCATAAAATACTACTATAAATAATGATACAACTAACAAACTGGACAACGTAGAAGACATGGATAAATTCCTAGAGACATACAAGATGAAAACAAACATAAAATCTCTCAACGAAGTGAGTATAGAGCAAATATATCTCAACAGAATCAAGGCCATATGTGACAAACCTACAGCTAACATCATACTCAACAGTGAAATGCTGAAATCTTTTCCTCCAAAGTCAGAAATAAGACAAGCATGCCCACTCTAGCCTCCTTTTCTCAACAAACTATTGGAAATACCAGCCACAGCAACTAGGTAAGAAAAAGAAACAAAAGGAATCCAAATTGGAAAGGAAGAAGTAAAACTGCCACTATTTGTAGATCACCTGATACTATATATAGAAAACCCTATAGACTCCACTGAAAACCTGTTAGAACTAATAAATGAATTCAGTAAAGTTGCAGGATACAAAATCAATATACAGAAATCTGTTGCCTTTATATACACTAATAATAAAATATCAAAAAGAGAAATTAAGAAGAACCCAATTTATAATTGCTTCAAAAAGAATAAAAAAATTATACTTAGGAATAAATTTAACCAAGGAGGTAAAAGACCTGTACACTGAGAACTATAAGATACTGAACTTAAAGAAGGCATGTATAAATAGAAGGATATTTTATGTTTACTGATTGGAAGAATTAATGTTAAAATGACCATACTACTCAAGGCATCTATAGATTGAATGCAATTTCTATCAAAATACCAATAGCATTTTTCACAGAAGTAGAACAAATAATTCTAAGATTAGTTTGGAACCACAAAGACCTTGAATAGCCTAATCGCTCTTGAGAAAGAAAAATAATTCTGGAGGCATCATGCTCCCTGATTTCAAGCTATACTACAAAGTTATAGTAATAAAAACAATATGGTTTTGGCATAAAAAGACACATAGATCAATGGAAAAGAATAGAGAGCCCAGAAATAAACCCATGCATATGTTGTCAATTCACTTATAACAAGGAACCAAGAATATGCAATAGGGGAAGGACAGTCCCTTAAATAAATTGTGTTGGGAAAATTGGACAGCCACATACAAAAGAATGAAATTAGACCACTATCTTATACCATACATAAAAATAAACTCAAAATTGATTAAGGACTTGTATATGAAACCTGAAAACATAAAAACTCCTAGAAGAAAACATAGGTGGTAATCTTCTTGATCTCAGTCTTGTCGGGGACTCTTTGGCTCTTACCCCAAAAGCAAGGCAACAAAAGTAAAAATAAACAAGTAAGACTACATCAAACTAAAATGCTTCTGGAGAGCAAAGGATACCATCTGCAAAATAAAAAGACAACCTACTGAATGGGAGAAAATATTTGCAAACCATATGTCTGGTAAGGAGTTAATATCAAAAATGTATAAATACTTCAAGCATGTCAATAGCAAAACAACAAACAATCAGTTCAAAAACATGGGCAGAGGATCTAAGTAGACATTTTTCCTAAGAAGACATACAGATGGACAACAGGCACATAAAAAGATGTTCATCACTAACTATCAGAGAAATGCAGATCAAAACCACAGTAAGATATCACCTCACACCTGTTAGAATGACAGTTATCAAAAAGACAGGAAATAATAAATGCTGGATAGGATGTAGAGAAAAGGGAACCCCTGTGCACTGTCAGTAGGAATGTCAATTGTTGCAGCCACTATGGACAACAGTATGGAGATTCCTCATAAAATGAAAAATAAAACTACCATATGACCCAGCTATTCCACTTCTGTGTATTTATCCTAAGAACATGAAAGCACTAATTCTAAAAGATATATGTGCTCCTATGTTTATTATAGCATTATTTACGATAGTCAAGATATGGAAGCAAATTATGTCCCCATCCATGGATGAACAGATAAAGATGACGTGGCATATATATACAGTGGAAAGCTGCTCAGCGAAATAAAAAGAAGGAAATGTTGCCATGTTCGATACCAGACCAGAGGGTGTTATGCTCAGTGGAATAACTCAGACAATTTCACTTGTATATGGAGTATAAAAACAAAACAAAAGAACAAACCAAACAAAACAAAACTCATAGATACAGAGGACAGATTGGCAGTTATCAGATTGGAAAGGGTAAAGAGGTTGGGGAAATGGGTGAAGGGGGTCAATTGTACGGTAATTGATGGTAACTAGACTTATTGTGGTAATTGCTTGTAGCGTATACAAAGATTGATTTTGTTTATGTTTTACGACTGAAACAAATATAATATTATATACCGTTTTTACCTCAATTTTTTAAAATGCATAAATGTAGACACAACAACCCATAATGCAAACCTAAGATGATTTTGTCGAGGGCCATACCTCTCAAAGAATCTTGAATGCTCCTGAAATTATAGCTGTTCTATGGCACAATGTTCTTGATATCTTGGAGAATTAAAAATTATTCTACGTATACTCTGAGGAAATTTCCCAGATGTAAGCAAATTTAGAAAACTTTTAATAGAAGTAAAAAAATCTAAAATGGAGAAATTTTCTTTTTTGAAGCATTCAAGGACACTAACAAGAATATTAGTAAAATGTAACAAATAAGAGTGACTCTCTTGGGCTTGTGTTTTGGGGGTTCTTTATGAAGCAGCAAAGAATAAGTGGATAGGTGATGGCTTTCTTGAGTGAGAGTAAAGAATATCTAAAATTTATATGCAAAGACATTATAGAACCCCAAGATCACTAAGGTAAAGGATTCTCCCACCTCATTTCCACAGAAAACCCATAACATACGATTTTTACTTCTTTTCATTATCCAAGATGATGTTCACTTCTTCATGCTCATTTTCAACAGAAAGCATGGAAGGAAGAAATTAATTCCCTGGAGTTTGTTCAGCCTTTGTTTCACCTTTTGGGCTATACACTCTTTGAGTTTAGATTCTGATTCTCTAGGAATAAACCTGAGTGATGAACATGTTCCTTCATTCCAGAAAAATAAATCATTTATTTGTTTTATTAATATTTATTGTTCGTAATACATTATGAAGTATTTGAAGCAAAAACTTCCTTTACCCACCTTAACACTTCATAAGCTATAGGGTGTTGCTCAACTGTAATAGCAAATACGTAGAGATTCATTGTTGGTAATTATAGAAATTCTTAGAGCCAGACCTTTATGGTTTAAGTTTCTGTGATCCCACCAACACAATGGTATATAACCTGCTTACCACGCTTAAACAAGTGATTTGGATGAACTATTAGTGCCTCCCAGACAGTAGAATGGATATGAAAATGTTCCAATAATTCTCTTCAATTCTACATCTTATTTCATTAAGCTCCTCAGACTTCACAAAGTCTAGAGTATATCATGTGAAATACACAAATTATACACAACCTCTATTTATGTACTCACATTGATGTCTTCCAAATCTAAGTTGTTTAGAATAATATTGTTGCGTTTCCAGATGATCGGAGGTCTGAGTTCTCCCTGAATGGCACAGCTCAGAACTGTACTCTGTCCCACAGTTGCTGCTGTGATGCTTAGTTTCTGATCTTCAGGCAGACTCAGCTGGATAACCTCTGTAAAGATAGTATCAGGAATGTTGATGAGCATGTAGTTTTGTAAAGTTAATTAGTATAAAGTTTCTGAATACAAGTAATTAAGGCTTTTAATTTGTATAAGATGGAAAAAGCTTGTGATGAAATGAAAAAAAAGTAAATTGTTTCCAATAAAAGGTCAGAATGACATTTCAATTTAATTGATTGACAGGCATCCTCATGAGGCAAAGCACTATTAAACGTGAAATGAATATCAGAAGTAGAGTTATAATAAGCCTGGCAGATTGCACCTAGAAGAGAGAAATTATTTAACTGCCAAATCAACATGTAGTGTGTCATTGGCATCATTGGCATTGAAATAAAAATGATGTTGTTTATTCACTGATAGATTTATATTGTGGGTGAGGTGAGATCATTGCTGGCTGGCTTCAGAGAACACTAGCATAGCTGAATGGGTAAAATGCCATCACTATGCTGGGAACAAAAACTGACTCTAAAGGAATAAGGTTTATTTGAGAAGTTGAGGGAGGAAAAACTGAAGTTCATCAACTAAACAGCAAATTCCTGAAATTCTGTCAGCTGCCTTTATCAGACAGTGTGGGTCCAGTACAGTTCTTTCCTTATTCTTAAATTTTAAAGTTAAATATATTTTTAAATAACCATTAAACACATTTCTCCTAGTAATGATGCCACAGCAGGAAATATACTTTGTGACCTGGATCCTCTTTCCTGTTTCCAGACAGTCCTAACCAATCTTGGGAATGAATCATGACATTTATATGATTGTCCATGGTCACCAGAGATGCCTGGGATAATCCCACCCGTCTTTATCCATGTGACAACTGCCCTTTAGTTTTCAACTGACACTCGCTGACACACTATTGTTTCTATATTATGTTGAAGTCTTGCCTTGTGACTTTGCTCAGTCTCAGCCAGGTGAGAAATACCAAAATCACTATTCTTACTGAAATTTCCATGTGGGTGGGGAGACCATAATTGTCCTTTGTTCCTTTGTTGTGGTTGATGATATTTTTCATGATGGAGGGATTGACTGTCCAAAGTGGTGGCTTTTAATTTGCAATAAATATGATCAGGTACAATCAGAGCTGTATCCTCCACAAACCCCTCTTCTTCCCTTCCATCATTTGACCTTCTTTTTCTCTCTTTCTGAATCCTATCTTCCTCTTAAGGAGGAAGAGAAATGCTAATCAAATGATTTTTATAGACTATAACTGTTCAACAAAAAGTTCTTTGAATTTTTGGTACCGCCACAAACTGTAATGTCAAAAAATGGCACAATTCTTTGTCTCAGAAGGCCGGGATTGAACATATAATCCCTACATGCACTTGTTAAGTGTTGATGTTCCACACCATTATCTGATAAAAATAAGCAGAAGGAGATTGACCCTGTTATACAGGATCTTGTCTTTAAAAGCCAAGTTATTTAAGTCATCATTGGTTTGTGTTGTCAAAGAGTGGGGTAGGCAATCTTTTGAAATTTCAAAATCCTATGAGAGAGACTCAGTTCAATGTATTCTTTTGATTTTACATCACTAAGAGAAATAATAGAAATGGGGAACAAACATCTTGGTCAGTCTTTTGTATTGACAGTTTAATTTTTCCTAATGACATTTCCATATTCACATTGTATTTCAATGTCTCCTGAGTAATAAGACCACAGGGAATGTGTTCAATCTTCTTTTCTTTAATACCCACTCTGTTATACATATTTATATAAAATTACTAAAAGAAAATATACTTGACCAATTAGGCATAGGAAATTTTTGAAATTTGCAGACACAGTGTTTTTTATGTCTTTTTCTTTAATATTACAAACTTACGGGAAGAGAGAAAACTATAAAAGTAATAACATCATTTAGGGTATCAAATAAGAATTATTAACAATTTCCATTAACATTCCTGAATTTCAGCTTCTGTTTCCTCATAAAATCACATACAAGATAATAAGGCATCTATTCTAAAAAACGGTATGTTAGCATTGGCTATTCTGACATTTAGAAATACAATTGGTACTAAGTCACCTTGAAATGTTTTCACTAACCTTCTGCATCTGGTATTAGGTCCCAGGCCTTTTAGATTAGTTGTGCTTTTGGTAGTTATACATTACAATGCTAATTAGATAATATGAACATCTTAGAATAAATGCTGAGATTTGGCATAACATTATGTGGGACATCCTTGTAAAATGGACATCCTTTGAGAGGATGCTTAATTAGAAGTAAGAATTACTATTCACCCAGGAAATATTAACATGCATAGTAAAAACTTATACGTTAATTTGGAGGTTACATTTTTAAATGATTTTTTAAATTATCTTAGTAATACATGCTATTAAATAATATGTATTTCAAAAAGTCTATAGAATTTTTTTCCTGCATGCTTCACCTTTTCTTTAATGTATTATATCGAGCTACATCTACAAAACCAATTACGTTTACCTGTTATTCTTCAAAATCAAGTGGTCATTTTCTCAAATAAATTTAGCTGTAAGATTTCTTTTACTTACAGAACTGTCGTGCTCATCTTGACTAGTCTTTCTGATAGTTATTACCAGACTAAGATTTAGTCTCACAAAATCACAAATGTTAAACATTTTTATTCTATATTCTAATGTCATTCAATATGCTTTAATGGATTAAATGTTTATAAAACATGTCACATTTATAAATTTCAGAGAGAAATGGTGATTATTTCTAGAGATACATTAACAACCTGAAACAACAGCTATGAATTAATCTGTAAACTAATTTAAAACTGCATTTAAGATGTAAGATCAGTTGAATCTGAGCATTTGTGTATATTTGAGTGATCATAGTTGTTAGTTTAGAAATAAGAGTTTCAAAGAAAAGTATTGAAATTTAATTCATTATCAATTATCATTAATATACAATTTTGTAGATATACATTAAAGGTAACATATTTTATTCTATAGCACTCTATTCACAAACATCATATGCTAGTTATGTACAGACAAGTAACAGTTATGTGCAGCAAATAACATCTATCATTTTAGTACTCTATCTCTTTAGCTCCAGTGATATTGCACATTTGAAGGTCTAAGTAAAAACATGTATCATATGACATCAAGAGTCATCTAATGTCCTGACCAAACGTAAAATCATATAGGTTAGACATAACAGATATTGCTGGGTTTTTTGAAACATGTCAGTACTTCTTTTGACCTATAAATTATTCCTCTTATTGGAGGTCCTCTCAAGTATTCAAGGCAAGAAATCAGAGCTCTAGTTGTGGTGCTTCCTTTGATCTTGTATTATGAAGACTATTAATGCCATTTCCAGACCAGCTTCTTTTGTTTGCTCACCTGGGAAAGCTAAGAGGCAAATAAATTTTTTTCTTTCTGTGGATCCCTTTCTGTACTTTCTCACCTTCACAACTTGGCTTAGAGGAATATAAAGAGTTTGCTTTCAAAGAAATGAAAAATTGTATTCTCCTCTAGCAGAATCTGAAGTTGGAGAGACAAGTGTAGTTGAATAAAATTTCAAACACTACACATCAGTATTTATGAAGCGTTTATTCCAGTAGTAACTAGGAGGTGGAAATAGCAATAAAAAGTTTGGTAAAAATAGTATGTAAATTTAAAATAGAACAGAAAGGGAATAAAATATTTTGAATATTTGTGAAACTCCACTTTATAAAAGAAGATGATTTCAGTAAATTTGTTTGAAAATCAGTTCTGTAAAATCATAAGAAGAAAATAATGTATCATAAACAGAATTCTGTTCTTCTAAATGCCTACATCTTTTCAAGTTCCAAAGTACATACTTATGTTCAATATTTTATTTAATTTATTTAAATACTAGTCTCATAATCTTGTTGATCTGATCATACTTACAATTTCTGTTTTAGGAATGATACCTAGAAGAAATTTTATCAGTGATATTTTCAAATAGCGTTTATGTTCCCTTCTCTACTCCACTAAAATGAATTACTAATTAAAAGCAGATAATAATTAAAATAAAAAGAAATACATCACAATAAAAGACACTTAGGAATGCTAGAAGGAATAAATTAATTATTCTCATAATAAGAACATCACAATTACTTAATGAAAAGCTCTTTAACTAACTGGGAAATTATGATGGTGTCTTCCATCAAGAAATAGGTGATATCCAAATAAATGTTACGTCTGAACTAAGTTAGACACACCAATATATACACTAACTTATTATGATAAAATATCTAGAGTTTTTTATGCTAATTGCTTATCTGTAAACTATTATATGCTTATATCATAATATGTATTATTAAAATAAAACAAAATAAATTAAAAAGAGATTTAGAAACTTCTTCAATAACAATGCAGTAGATAATTTGGACTAACTCTTCCACTGAAGAAATAAAACAACAGCAAAGGATAAATAACCCTGGATTAAATACACATAATATATTTTAAAGAATAAATGAAAGAGATGGTCTTTCTCATTCTTATCTATGAAAGAGACAAGAAGACAATAAGGAATTTCCCAGCCTATGTCCTAAAAAGAATTGTAATTTAGAGAGATGGGATTGCACCTGGAGTCACATTGCTTTGGGAATTTTTCCACCTTAAGAAAATGACTGATCAGCCTAAATGTCCTATATGGCTTCTTATTCCTAGATACATGGGATAGATGGGATAGGTACAGTACTAGACCACCTCCCTCTCTGTGCCAGGACTTTAAAGCACCTCACTCTGCAAGTGAATGTGTGGACTGCAGGCTATTTTTGTCTGGGTGTCTCATAAAACATAAAGCCTTCCTCTCTATAATAAGATAACATCATCCTAGTTCATCTAATTATTGTTATAAAAAATTTTTAAATAAAATATCCAGTACACAATGAAGGATAATATAGAAAACAAAGAGAGACAACAGCATTAAGAGAATGAGGAGAAATAACATACAACCATAACAAAGTCACCAGGATTGTAAAATTTAGGTTTATGAAAATAAAATCAGCTTAGAAATTCTAAAAAAGAACTTAAATATATAATCTATGAACATTATAAGTTTATGAAAGAGTTATATAAGTAGAAAATATGATAACTGAAATTAAGATTAAATTGATGTCATTAAGAACAGATTAGACACAGTACAAAAGAGAATTAGTAAACTGAAAAAGAAATATTATGGAATAAAAAGCAGAAGAATAAAGATTTAAAAATGCAGTTGAGGTTAACAAAAATAGGTTTATGTGAAACCCAGAAGAAGGAAACAAAGAAAATTGGGCAGAGGCCATATTTGAAGAAATAGTAGTTAAGAATTTTCCATTAGTGTTGAAAGACACCAATCTATAAGTTTAAGATTATTAAATGTCAAGCAAAGAAAATGAAAAGCTAGAATAACCCACATCTAGACACTTAGTAGTAAAACTGAAGAAAATCAAAGACAGAGCAATCTTAAAATTATGTAAATGAAAAACTACAGATTGCATTTACAGTAAGGAGAGTTAAGCAACTGATATAATGAGCAAAAATAGGAACAAAAAGCTACTGGGATTATATTTTATGTGATGAAACAAAGTAAAGTCAATCTTACAATTTTATACACATACATAAAAATTAAAATAAGTATATTTTCAAAAAACAGTAAGAAAATTCATCTCTAGTAACTCATCTTAAGATAAATTCCGAAGGATGTTCTTCAAGCAAAAGGAAAATGATCTCAGATGGAAGCTTAAAGATGCAAAAAGGAAAGGAGAGAAAAAAATGTGTTTAAATATGTGTTAAACTTTAACATTAAACGTTGATACTTCAAGAATGCTTGATAATATAATATATGATTATGTACAATTATAAACATTTATAATAATAAATATATTTATAATAATATATAATGGAGATATAATATCTTCATAATCTTATGGTAGAGAAATATTCTTAAACAAGGCACAAAAAACTCACCATTACAGAAATGATTTATAAGTTTTACTACATTATAATTTAGAGTATCTTTTCCTCAAAAGATACTATTAAGAGATAAAAGATGCAAGCCACTGGGCAGGAAAAGATACTTGCCATCTACAAAGCTATCAAAGATCTTATACGTAGAATTAATAAAGATCTCCTAAAAGTAGATAAGAAAAAGACAGTTCCAAAGAACTACCAACAGGAAACTCAAACAAATGCTCCATGAATGAGTAAAACCATGTGACTAAGAAAAATCTAGATAAGTGCTCAACTATATGTATAATCAGGGAGATGCAAATTTAAGCCGAACCTTTCAGATTGGTATGAATCACTAGGTCTAGTGTCAAGAAGAATATGAAGCAACATGAATTCTTATATGCCTTGAACAAGAGTGTAATTTCACATATAAACTTTCTGTATTGGTAAATGAAGCCTCAACTAGAGCAAATTGCCCGGTCAGCTCCTGTTTCCAAGGACCCAGTTAGCCATATGCCTTGTAGAAGCCTAGAGTATGGCACAGAGATGGCAGAGTATTCAGGTGTTATAAAGACATAGCAGAGGTAGTGATGCATACATTTTCAAGATACCTTTAATATACCGGACAAAGGAAAAAAGAAGAGAAGTCTAAATGTGGAAAGACAAATCTGATAAGGAATAGGAAAAAGGAATCTCAAGTTTATCCTGAAGAAAAGAAGCCACTAGTGAAGAAATTCTGAGAATTCAAGTGAGAATAGAATGACTTCTGTCACAAGTTCTGAAAGAAAGAAGGACTTATAATCACAAGCATAAATAAAAATATTTAGTACTTAAAACAAAAAAGTCATTTCTTCCTATGTCATTGGTGGGATTTAAAAGTTATGGGAAGAAATAAAAAGGCTTTTCCATAAAAGATTTTTCTGTAAAACAATGAAGCAATATGTTCTTGTGTAAAATTAGAATTTCATTTTTTATTCACCTCATAACTCTGTAATAAGCGCAATACATTATTATAGACAGGACTGTATTTTAATAATACTTCAAGCAGTTTTACAAGTTAACAATAATGAGTCTCATTTTCCTTTTTATTTATTCATGATTTTGATACTCCTTCTGTGCTCTTACAAACATAATACAGTTACCATTCAACTTTTCGTTCCATTTAATTTAATTTCTTTCTTTCAAATAATTATATACAGTTGAATTTTAAACTGGAGTATGTGAAGAACAAGGTTATTCATTCAATGATATGTATGACACTAACAACTTGAAAAATAATTCTTTCTTTATGAAGAATAGTTTTCATTTGAAACCTGACCTAACAAAAACTGTATCCAACAGAGAATTTGGTGGCCCCCCCCCCAAGTAGTAAGGTTAGTTTTAACTTTATGATTTGGAAAACTTCAAGAGTGCATACAACTGGATGATTTTCACATGATAGGTATATAGGCTGGAATAATAAGTATTGATATTTCAAGGTATGTTATACCAAGTTTAATGTTTCTTTACAAGTGAATTGCTCCTTGTAGGACTAGGATAAAAGAAAACTGTCAGCATTCACTCAATGGTTAATATTTGCCAGGCATTGTTCTAAGTGGTTGATTCATTTAACCTTCACATCTAAGAGTTAGATGCTATAATGACCCTATTTTTTTTTCTTTTTGTGGTACTATTAGGTAAGGAAGACGTAAATAATTGAAGTTTCACCAGACATCTTGTGATCAGATAGGAACTTTCCCCACAAAAGGACACAGAAAGAGGAGTTGAGGTCCTTGGTCACAAATGGTGAGAAGAAAGAAAACACCCTATCATTGGATAATGTGTAAAGCAATTGTCTTAAAAAGATGCATGCTACTGACAAAGAAGCCTGCATAACATGGGGATGAAAGCATGAACTATATTACCAGCAAGTCATATTTGAGATATGACTTGATGTCTGCCCCAGTTTGATTTCTAATGCACACTATTTAGAAGACTTTTGACAAGTGACTTAAACTCCAAGTCTCAATTTTTCCGTCTTTATAATAAAGATGGTACCGAACTCTTAAGAATATTGTGAAGATAAGATATGATATTTAAAAATACTTATGGCTGTGTCTAGCCTTTAGTAAATTCTGCATAGGCTGCAGCTGCTATTACTAGTGAAGAGCTATCAAAGTGCTTGTAGGTTAAGATAGGCGCCATTTCATCCAGCTTATAAATATAACCTTGTGATCACTTTGAGAAAGGTACTGCTTATATAAAATCTCATTGGTTTAATTTTCATAGATATTACTTAAGCATGAGAGAAAAAATCCCAGCCTCATGACCCATTAGGCTGCTTGTGCTGTAGTTTTACTTTCACCTACAAACTAAGTACCCTTGAGGTTGAACTTATATATCTGCATGTTAAAAAAAAAGAGGCTATGGAACACAATGATAATCACTCTTCTATTTATAAACAATTGTGAAGAATATCAATGAAATGTTGAAGTAATCAAGTATCTTTTCCCTGTATGATTTATTGGTATAAATATCATATGATTTGAGAACATTTGATATTGAGATCCAAATCCCTGAATGCATAAAATACTGAAGTTTCTTGCTGTCTTTAATATTTCTTTTAAAGTTTCAGTATGATTACTTATATATGGAATTCAATGAGGTAATCTGGGATGAGAAATTGCATAGATATATGAAAGAGACAACCCCACATGAACAGTTTGCTGTGAATCCTCATTTGTCAGTCCGAGTAAGGCAATCAGCTAATCAATACACATTTCCTGTATGTTAACAGTGTGCTCAGTGGCCTGTTAAAAAGCTATTACAGATACGAGGAAAGAATGTTAACCTGTGTTCATTCCCTCAGTTTATCTCTGGGAAACCCCAGGATGATAATGCAGGAGAAGTGAATCAGACGATGCATTATTTGCTCTGTCTTTAATAAACTGAAAAAATGTCACCATTTTTTAATATTACGGCCAGGCAGACAGAGCTAAACAAATGAACTATTCATTCCACACAGTGAAAGAGAATTTGAGCATTTTCCACTGAAAAAGACTTTAGCATTGTTTGTCTAATTAAAACAATCCAGGTAAGAAAGTCTGCTATTAGTCATAATGCACTGCTTTACTGGTAAAACTGAAACTGGGATCCAGAGCACTGGCCTTCACTACGAAGTTTTACAGATTTAGAGCCTCTCTAAGATGTTACAGCAAATGGATGTGAAGGATGGGGAACTGAACGTTGGCTGTTCATTCTGGCAGCTCTTCATATCTGAAGATGGGCCTCAGCTATGGAAATCCAGAAACAAATTTAAACAATTCATCCAGAATTAATTAGCCCATTGGAGATTGACTGAGCTAATCAAAACCACAGGATACTTTTGTTCATCCTGGAATACCAATTTATTCATTTACAAATGGGAAAGCCTCAGGTTTAGTAAGTAGTGTCAGCTGAGAGCCTGGGAATATCCCTTGTAACGCACAGGTCAAAAAGCTTCTCAAGACTGATGAATAGAAAATTACAAAAAAGGGAGTTGGCTATTCCTTAACCAGTCAAGCTCTAATCAGCTAATGAATTGCCCTTTTCAACTCTAAAGGCATTTCTGTGTAGAGAGCCTTTCTTTTTCTTGTCACTTTCAAGTTTACTGACAAATTCTTAGTTCTTGGTCTCCTTTTCCTTTTTTTTTCACACCACGCATATCACCATATGTTTGCAAGTAGACCATTAACTCAGGTAGGCTATAAAAGAGTTCAGCTATTAGAGCCTTCTTCAGATAAGCAAATGTTCCCACAGTTGTGGGCTTGGCAAACTACATCCACGAACCAAATTTGGCCCACCACCTGCTTTTATAAATAAAGTTGTATTAGAACTCAGCCATATCCATTCATTACTACTGTCTGTGCTATTGTCTATGGCTGATTTCTGCTATATAGGCAGAGTTAAGCAGTTGCTATAGAAAATTCATGGTATGCAAAGTCTAAAATATTTCTGCTGGCCCTTCACAGAAAGTCGCCTACTCAGCTGAAACACAACTTTGATGGTTTTACTCTCCTTCAATATGCTTCACTTATTTAAATGTGATCTATTGGATTCTGCTCATTCTCTAGGTCAGAACAGTAGTGAGAACTAAAATATTGCTTCTGCCATATCAGTAAACAAAGGATGTTGCAGCCATGAAGCCATGACATGAGGGCTGCCCAGACAGTGCACCCTGAGGAAACTCAGGATGAGAAAGCACAGGATGCTGGCCCCAGAGAGCTGAGGTGCACATCAAAGGAATGATTTCAGTGAGCCCGGACTCTTGCGTCTTCCCATACAGAGAAAAGTGCTAAATTCCTTAACTCAAGATGTCTGGTTTTCTTTAATTAATAGTCATCTTCTGATGTTCCGTCTACCTGGTCTTTGTTGCAAAAACTCCTGTATATCCTGGCTCCTCCCTGACTTCTTCTGAGCAGTTCTCTCAGAGCTATCTCCGAGGCTGTCTCCTGGGCTTGAAGTCCCAAGAATATCCGCCGCATAAAACATAACTCTCAACTTTTATGTTGTGCATTTTTTTTCAGTCGACACTAAGCATGAAATAATTACGTAGAGAATACGTGAAAACTGTACCCATTTACAATGGGTGAGTTTGTAAAGTACCAATGTATGTTTTATCTTTGAGTCCTCTGTAAAACACAGAAGGATGAGTTTCTATTAGAACTCCAATAGTTGCTCCTTTTAGAGTCCAATGCAAAATGCAAATGTGAGTTAAATTTTTCTTGTCCAAATGCAATTTCTTAGTCCCTGATGATGGCGTCCTACTGGTCCCCAAGTTTATAAACTTCCCAAAGTTTATCATGTAAAACAGTGATAATTTCTCCCCTCTTCTTCCAATCGAAATACTAACTCCCAGGGCACATTCTCAGCCAGAAGGAAAACTATCTGATTTTCCCATGTAAGTCATTCACAGTACTAGTCCGTGAACAAACTTGATTGCCAAGACAGTATTTACATTTTAATAGGGAACATTTTAATTCAAATGTATTTTAACCAAAAAGATGCTTAGCAGAAATGTTTTTGAGATGAAAATCTTCCTAGGAACACTTGTCAACACTGCTACCACTTTCTTTCTAAGAAATCAGAGGGACCTAGATCTGACTAGGACTGCCTTCCTGTTTTTCTCAGTTTGACTAACCTTTAGACAAAATCTGTCTGGATTATAAACCTATGACTTCCCTTTTCTTAAGAAAGTTGCAGTGTATATTCTTTCTCTGCCCCTTTGGGATGTAAGTCTTCTCTCAGCTTGCTGCAGGTTTTATAATCCAGGAATGTCTTTCTCTAGGACCTAGGAGCTTTCCCTTTGAAATGTAACCATCAGGGAAGATAGTACCCCAATTTCAGTCTCTGTGAGGATGTAGGAGTTTAAATGCAATAAGTGCCAATTAGCAGACAGACTTGTCCGAATCCCATTGACCAACTTCATCTCCCTCCCCCGCATTGCCATTCAGTAATTTTCCACTTGCTCACCTCGGTACCTAATAACTCTCCTGCCTTCTGTGTCAGTGGGGTTGAATTCAACCTCTCCCCGCATTGCGATAGTCTTGACTCCTATTACAAAATTCTTGATTAAAGTCTCCCTTGTCTTTTTAACTTGTCTGGTGCAGCTTTTCACTGACAATCAAAAATCAGATTTCTGTTTCTGAAAAATTACCAATATTTACTTACCTTCATTCTTTCTCACTCATACTTAAGAGAGAGAGAGTTTACAAAGTATTAACGGAAGAATGAGTAAC
This sequence comes from Orcinus orca, assembly GCF_937001465.1. Classification (NCBI taxonomy): domain Eukaryota; kingdom Metazoa; phylum Chordata; class Mammalia; order Artiodactyla; family Delphinidae; genus Orcinus; species Orcinus orca. Next base: position 6,450,818 of record NC_064562.1, read on the forward strand.
ACTTATTTATGATCTATAATTATAGAGAGGACGAGAATTGAAGAAAGATAGAGATTGTGCTGGTTTGTTGTACCTCTCCCCAAAATAAAAATCCATAAATTTAATGATTTTTATAAACCTATGATTTGTTGCCACACAATGATTGTTCCTGACCACTTATAAAGCTTGAAATACATCTTCTCTGCATATGAATGTAATTTTAATTACTTTAAATATGTATGTCTCAGGATCTTCTAGGCATAATTTAAAATAATATCACCACCTCAGAACTGCAGGTCTTTACAAATCCCATGTAAATGCAGTACAATTGGAAGCTCTCCAGCAAATTAAATGCCTAAGAACTCAGATTTAGGGTCATTTATCTTCATCATCAAAACAAAGAAGTGAACAATTTTACACTTAATAACTGTGAATGGATGTTTAGTACATTGATTGCTAAAATTAGTGTACTAGATTTAAATTATACATTTAAAAATTTTTAATTCTAGAGATATAAATTTCAGAACTGCCAAAGCACATTTGATTGTTTGAGAAAAGGGGTACAGTACAATAAGTGCCAGAATTTACATTTTAAACCTTTTCTTTTTTCACGCAGAATTCTCAGTTTTTATGTCAATTCAATAATGTTTCTCAATTCTGTGAAAATTTTACTAGCTACTATATCTTTATCCTGCTCATTTGAGCAAATTTTGTAAACAGTACTAAAAAAATTAAATACAATTATTTTTGAAAGAAACTGCTGAAGCAAACCTGAAAGGACTTTTAGTAATTCTTAAATAATAAAAGTCTAAACTATAGCATCATACAAAAAACAAGTAAAACAGATATTTCTGGTTAAGTAAATAAAAAAGTGAGCCAAACACATATACTAATGAATTCCAGCGTCTGAGAATATATATTTTTGTAATAAATTGTCAAATGTTCCTATTTTTACATTTAGTCTCAGTTTTGTATTTTTAATTTTGTATTACTAATTTATAATAAAAGTACATAATTTTTATCAGATGACATTTGTTTACATTTTTTAATTCTTATTTTTGAGAATAATTATACTTATTTTAAATTCATGAAAAAAATTTATAATTGGTTTTAATTATATATTTAACAGGGTGTTTCAATGTACATTTATAAAATGTCATAGGAAAGCTTTTTAAGCTTTTTAAACTGTTTCATGTAGAATTAAGTCTATTTTAAGATATGATCAAACACTGCACTACATATAAAATTCTAAACAGTAATTTTGTTTCAGCTGGGTACTATTTGGTGTACAATAAAAGGAAACTGAAGGATTAATGTCAAAAAAAAACACTATAGGTTTTCACCACAAATAGAATTTTTTAACACAAATATATATTTTGGCAGGAAGCTAAATTGTAAAGTTTTACAGCACTGACATTGTTACAAAATAACTCCTTTGGAAAGAAAGCAAAGGTGAAAAAGAATAGAAATGAGGAAAGAATAAAAAGAGTCGGTATAGCTGATTCAATGGAAGAAATGTACAGAATAAAAGGCACCAAATAAAAGATACCAAAATCGGGCTTCCCTGGTGGCGCAGTGGTTGAGAGTCCGCCTGCCGATGCAGGGGACACCGGTTCGTGCCCCTCTGTCCGGGAAGATCCCACATGCCACGGAGCTGCTGGGCCCGTGAGTCATGGCCGCTGAGCCTGCGCGTCCGCAGCCTGTGCTCCGCAACGGGAGAGGCCACAACAGTGAGAGGCCCACATACCACGAAAAAAAAGATACCAAAACCAGACAAGGACACTACACACATAGACACAAAATTACAGGTTGGTATCCCTGCTGGACAGAGATGCAAAAGCCCTCAACAAAATATTAAGAAACTGATGTCAACATACACTAAAAGGATCATACATCATGATCAAGAGGGATTTATTCCAGGGATGCAAGAATGGTTCAACATCTGCAAATCAGTCAATGTGATATTCCACATTAACAAAGTAAAGAATAAAAATCATATAATCATCTCAATAAATGCAGAAAAAGCATTTGGCAAGAATTCAACATTACTCTCAACAAAGTGGGGATAGAGGGAACATACCTCAACATAAGAAAGGTTCTATATAGAAAGCCTACATTTAATATCATACTCAGTGGTAAAAAGCTAAAAACTTTTCCTTAAAGATCAGAAACAAGACAAGGATGCCCACTCTTGCCACGTGTATTAAACATAGTAGTGAAAGTCCAAGCCAGAGGGATCAGGAAAAAAAGAGAAATAAAGTTATCCAATTTGGAAAGAAGGAAGAAAAACTGTCACTATTTGCAGATAACAAAATATTATATATAGAAATACCTAAAGACTCCATTAAAAAACTGTTAGAACTAATAAATTCAGTAAATTTACAGAATACAAAATCAATATGCAAAAATCTGTTTCATTTCTATACACTTATAGTGAGCTAGCAGAAAAATAAATTAAGAAAATCTACATTACAACTGCATCAAAAAGAACACAAAACCTAGGAATATATTTAGCCAAAGAAATGAAATAACTGCACACTGAAAATTATAAGACATTAATGAAAGATATTGAAGAAGACACAAATAAATGGAAAGATATTCCATGCTGATGGATTGGAAGAAATAATATTTTTTAAATGTCCTTACTGCCCAAAGAAATCTACAGATTCAATGAAATCCCTATCAAGACACCAATGGCATTTTTCCAAGAAATAGAAAAAAACAATCCTAAAATTTGTATGTCACCACAAAGACCCCAAATAGTCAAAGCAATATTGAAGAAGAAGAACAAATCTGGAGGCATCATATTCCCTGATTTCAAACTTTACTACAAAGCTTTTAGTAACCAAGACAATATGGCATAGGTATAAAAACAGACATACAGTTCAAACAGAATAGAGAGCCCAGAAATAAACCAATGGATATATTGACAATTAGTTTCTGACAAAAGAGCCAAGAATATGCAATGGTGAAAGGACAGTCTCTTCAATAAACTGTGTTAGGAAAATTGGACAGCCACATGCAAAAGAACGAATCTGGACCACTATCTTCCTCTATACGGAAAAATTAACTCAAAATGGATTAAAGTCTTGAATGTGAGACCTGAAACCATAAAATGTCTAGAAGAAAACATAGGCAATAAGCTCCTCCTTGACATATGTCTTGGTGACATTTTTTTGAATCTGGCACCAAAAACAAAAGCAACGAAAGCAAAAGTAAAAAAGTGGGACTATATCAAGCTAAAAAGCTTCTGGACCACAAAGGAAATCAACAACAAAGTGCAAAGGTACAGACTGAATGGGAAAATATTCGTAAATCATATATCTGATAAGGGGTTAATATCCAAAATATATAAAGAACTCTTATAACTTAATACCAAAAACAATGATCTTTTAAAAAATGAGCAGAAGATCTGAATAGACATTTTTCTGAAGAATACTTATAGTCAACATGTACATAGAAAAGTGCTCTACATCATTAATCATCAGGGAAATGCAAACAAAAGCACAATGAGATACCACCTCATACCTATTAAAATGGCTACTGTAAAAAAGTATATATATGTATAAACATATGCATATATACATATAAATATATATGTATAAAAATATGTTATATATACACATATGTATATTATATACATATAAATATGTGTTTAAATATATATGTATATCTAAACATACATATTTAGATATGCATATATGTGTGTGTGTGTGTGTGTGTGTATATATATATATATATATATATATATATACAGAGATACAGAGCACTTATTGGTGGTTGCTAGTGGCAGGGGTGGGTTTGGGAGAAATGGCTGTACAGTTTTTGTGTTTTTTAGTTTAAATAAATTTAATTTTATAAATTAAAAAAAAAGAAAGTCAACAGGGAAAATATCTTAGGAGTAATCTTATAAACCCATTGGCTTCTTTACTCCATTGCCACCCTAGCCTTTGATGTAAATAATATTCAAAATAAAAAGTAATACTTATCCTTTTATGTTTGCATCACTTCTCAGACAACAAAAAAAAATTCAAGACTCAACAACTAGTGCAGCATGGTCCAGCAGCATCTTTTGAACCACCTCAAGTCACAATGAGGGCATGGCCCTGCTGTCATATGGGTATGTCATCATTCCCAAGGGCTCTGCTGTAGGCTTGTTGGATTGGGGTATCTTAGGAAGTAGCTAATGACTAACTTAGGAGCTCAGGTCTGCAACTTAGCCGTTTATCTGGAAAAATGTAACAAGGGCAGTCAATATGCAGAAGGCACAAAGGGGGACTGTTTACATTGACAAAGAAACATTGCAGTGAAGACATGTCTCATTCTGTTTAACAGAGGAATGTGTCAGACCTCATCCCTGGGAGAACCCTTCTGGACTTGAGCGCCCAGTGTTGGCACTGTGCTTCTGGAGTTTCCATAGGAGTTAGACACCCACTGTCCCATACAGCAATTTCATGCCTCAGTATCAGAGTTCTGCTCTTTAATCTCTGGTTTGACTCACTTGAGATATCTGTTTCAATTTAATATGAATAGATTTAAAGGCAACAAAACAAGATTATAGATAATGTGGGATACTTCATAAACATTTCAGCTTAGTAAACAGATAACAACTCTAAACAGACATGCTTCTAATCACTTCAATAAAAAGTTTAAAATACACCAATGGATATATGCTTATTTAATTGCTTATTATCATAAACTAATAGCAGAGAGAGTTTAAAATTAGGTGAAAATATTTCATTAGTATTCTTCTCTTCATGAAAATTTAATAAACCAATACTGGTTTTATTTTATTTTTAAATTTGGTCCTTAAGGAGTGTCATATCATATCTCTAAGTGCATACTTGCTACTACTTCATTTACTTAGAAGTAGTAATACAAATGAATTCACAGAACACAGTATTTACCAAGTACTTCTTAATTATCAATTTAATATTAAATAATTCAGACATTAAGCTCACCATTTTGTTAAAATAACAACCCAGGAACACACTAAGATCCTTAAGTAATTCCTCTTATGCTCATAAAAACAAAGCTCTATAATTAGCACAGTTAAACGGAAAGCACTTTTATATAATCCATATTTGTTATTCATCAAAATTCTAATTTTGTAGTTTTAAGAAGCAGGGATTTGCTATATTATCATGAAAGCATAAACTTCCATGTAGTAATTTCCTCAGAAGTACAAATATTAAAATTCTAGCGAGACAAAAAATAACAATAATGTCATTTCCCCTCAAAATTATATTGCATAATCAGATTTTAATATGTTGCTAAGAAATGCTTACATAAATGTGCTTCTAAGAAAAAAAAAAAAAAACTAAACAGAAGGGAGGTGTCAAAATGGTGCTGTAGGAAGGTCTTAAACTTACCTTCTCCCAGGGACACAGTTTTCAAGTACAAACGGAATATTTCCCTTGGAAAGAGACTTGAAAACTGGATGAACAGAACCTCCACAACAAAGAATAAAAGGACAACACTGAGATGTATAATAGAGGCAGAGATACGGGCTAGCCAAGAAAAAGTCCACATCCCAGCTGCAGCAATCCACAATTTAGCAGGATCACAAAGGTATGAATTTTTTAATCTGGGGATCAAGAGATTCTAGCTCCACATCAGGCACCTCAACCCCTAGATGCTGCACAGGAGAGATGAGCCCCAAATAATTGGATGTGAAAATCAGAGAGGAATACACCCTGGAAAACCATAGAACTGTAGGGAATGAAAAAAAAAAACTCTTAAAGGGACTGCGTGCAGATTCACTCAAGCTGAAAACCAGCACAAACACACCAGAATAAAAAGTGCATGGACCAAAGGTGAAGGGAACCCAGTTACAAATATTGAAGTGTCTTCCAGAGAGACTGGAAAGAGTTGGGATGCTCCCAATGGAGCAGTCGCTGGCAGGAGCCATTGATGTGAGGTCAGGTACCCTGTTAATACCAGCACTGGGAGGTGCAATATTGGAATTCTCCATCTAACCTGCTAGCACTAGTGGGCATGCCCGGCTAAGAGCCTCTGCAACTTGACCAGGCCTCACAGCCAGCTAAGTGATAGCCACACCCACCATTGCCCCACAGCAGCCACAGTCCCACCGCACAAGAGGGCACAGACAGCCCACATATGGGACAACCATCGAGTGCCTGGCCCGGGTGTACAGGGGAGATTGCACTTCTGAGCCACACAAGACACCTAAATAAGGCCATTCCTTCAAGACTGGGAGAGATAGCTGATATACCTTATACACAGAAAGAAACAAATTAAGCAAAATGAGGAGATCTAGGAATAAGTTCCAATCAAAAGAACCTATGGGGGGTACCTAATGAGCAGAATAAGCAATCTACCTGATAATGAGTTCAAAGTAATGGTCATAAACATGCTAATCTAACTTGGGAGAAGAATGAATGAACACAGTGAAAACGGTGACAAAGAGGTAGAAAATATGAGAAACTACCAAACAGAAATTATAACTGAATGGAAGATAAACTGAAGGGGTTCAACATCAGACTGGATGAGGTAGAAGAACGAATCAGTGATCTGGAAGACAAAACAATGAATCTCACCCAGATAGAGCAGCAAAATGAAAAATAAATTTTAAAAAGTGAAGATGCCTTAAGGGACATTTGGGACAACATCAAGTAAAATAACCTTTGCATGATAGGAGTCCCAGAAGGAGAAGAGAAGGAGAAAGGGTCAGAAAAGTTATTTGAAGAAAGAGTGGCTGAAAATTTCCCTAATCTGAGAAAGGAAACAGATATCCATGTCCAGGAAACTTGAGAACTCCTAATGAGATGAACCCCAAAGGACACACACCAAGGAACACTGTAATTAAAATGGCAGGAGTTAAGGATAAAGAGAGAATGCTAAAAGCTGAAAGAGAAAAATAACTAGTTATGTACGAGGGAAACCCCATAAACATTTCAGCAGATTTTTCAGCACTACCTTTACTGGTCTGAAGGGAGTGAAGTGACAAATTGCTGAAAGGAAAAACTTCCAAACAAGGCTTCCCTACCCAACAATGTTATTATTCAGAATTGAAGGAGGGGTGAAGAGTTTCCAAGGTAGGCAAAAGATAAAGGAGTTCATCATCACAAAAATGGCTCTACAAGAAATATTAAAGACATTTTAAACTGAAAAGAAATGGCACTAATTATTCATAATAAAATATATAAAAATCTCACTGGAAAGGTAAATGTGTAATAAAGATAGTGGGGTGAGGGGCACCCTCAAGAAGGCAAGGAGTAAGACATGGAGACCACCTTCCTCCCCACAATTACATCAAAAATACATCTACATGTGGAACAACTCCTACAGAACACCTACTGAACGCTGGCAGAAGACCTCAGACCTCCCAAAAGGCAAGAAACTCCCCACAAACCTGGGTAGGGCAAAAGAAAACAGAAACAACGGAGACAAAAGAATAGGGATGGGACCCACACCAGTGGGAGGGAGCTCTGAAGGAGAAATTGTTTCCACACACTAGGTGCCCCTTCACTGGCAGAGACGGGGGATGGAGCGGGGGAAGCTTCGGAGCAACGAAGGAGAGCGCAGCAACAGGGGTGCGGAGGGCAAAGCGGGGAAATTCCCGCACAGAGGATCGGTGCCGACCAGCACTCACCAGCCCGAGAGGCTTGTCTGCTCACCCGCCGGGGCAGGCGGGGGCTGGAAGCTGAAGCTCAGGCTTTGGAGGTCGGATCCCAGGGAGCGGACTGGGGTTGGCTGCATGAACACAGCCTGAAGGGGGCTAGTGCACCACAGCTAGCTGGGAGGGAGTCCAGGAAAAAGTCTGGACCTTCCTAAGAGGCAAGAGACCATTGTTTTGAGGTGTGTGAGGAGAGAGGATTCAGAGCACCACCGAAACGAGCTCCAGAGACAGGTGCGAGCAGCTGCAATCAGTGTGATACCAGATATGGGCATGAAATGCTACGGTTGCTGCTGCCGCCACCACAAAGCCTGTGTGCAAGCACAGGTCACTATCCACACCTTCTGTCTCAGGAGGCTGTGCAGCCCGCCACTGCCAGGGTCCCGGGATCCAGGGACAACTTCCCCGGGAGAATGCACGGCACGCCTCACGCTGGTGCAACGTCATGCTGTCCTCTGCTGCCGCAGGCTCGCCCTGCATCCGCACCCCTCCCTCCCCACCAGCCTGAGTGAGTCAGAGCCCCCTAACCAACCGCTCCTTTAACCCCATCCTGTCTGGTGGGGAACAGATGCCATCAGGTGACCTACACGTAGAGGCAGGGCCAAATCTAAAGCTGAACCCCAGGAACCGTACGAACAAAGAAGAGAAAGGGAAATCTCTCCCAGCAGCCTCAGAGGAGCAGATTAAATTTCCACAGTCAACTTGATATACCCTGTATCAGTGGAATACCTGAATAGACAATCATCGCAAAATTGAGGTGGTGGATTTGGGAAGCAACTGTAGACTTGGGGTTTGCTTTCTGCATTAAATTTGTTTCTGGTTTTATGTTTATCTTAGTTTAGTATTTAGAGCTTATTATCATTGGTAGATTTGTTTATTGATTTGGTTTCTGTCTTCCATTTTTATTTTATATACATATATATATATTTTTTTTTCCTTGTTCTCTTTTTGTGAGTGTGTATGTCTGGCCTGCCCACCAGAAAGACAAGATTCAGCCTCATCCACCAGAACACAGGCACCAGTCCCCTCCACCAGGAAGCCTACACAACCCACTGAACCAACCTTAGCCACTTGGAGCAGACACGAAAAACAATGAGAACTACGAACCTGCAGGCTGTGAAACAGAGGCCCCAAACACAGTAAGTTAAGCAAAATGAGAAGACAGAGAAATACACAGCAGATGAAGGAGCAAAGTAAAAACCCACCAGAACAAACAAATCAAGAGGAAATAGTCAGTCTACCTGAAAAAGAATTCAGAATGATAGTAAAGATGTTCCAAAATCTTGGAAATAGCATGGAGAAAATACAAGAAACGTTTAACAAGGACCTAGAAGAACTAAAGAGCAAACAAAAAATCATGAACAACACAATAAATGAAATTAAAAATTCTCTAGAAGGAATCAATAGCAGAATAACTGAGGCAGAAGAACAGATAAGTGACCTGGGAGACAGAATGGTGGAATTCACTGCTGCAGAACAGAATAAAGAAAACAGAATGAAAAGAAATGAAAACAGACTAAGACCTCTGGGACAACATTAAACACACCAACATTCAAATTATAGGGGTCCCAGGAGAAGAAGAGAAAAAGAAAGGGACTGACAAAATATTTGAGGAGATTATAGTTGAAAACTTCCCTAATATGGGAAAGGAAATAGTCAATCAAGTCCAAGAAGCACAGAGAGTCCCATACAGGATAAATCCAAGGAGAAACACAACAAGACAAATACTAATCAAACTACCAAAAATTAAATACAGAGAAAAAATATTAAAAGCAGAAAGGGAAAAACAACAAATAACATACAAGGGAATCCCCATAAGGTTAACAGCTGATCTTTCAACAGAAACGCTGCAAGCCAGAAGCGAGAGGCAGGACATATTTAAAGTGATGAAAGGGAAAAACCTACAACCAAGATTACTCTACCCAGCAAGGATCTCATTCAGATCCGATAGAGAAATTAAAGCCTTTACAGACCAGCAAAAGCTAAGAGAATTCAGTACCACCAAACCAGCTTTACAACAAATGCTAAAGGAACTTCAATAGGCAGGAAAAACAAGAGAAGGAAAAGACCTACAATAACAACACCAAAACAATTAAGAAAACGGGAATAGGAACATGCATATCAATAATTACCTTAAATGTAAATGGATTAAGTGCTCCAACCAAAAGACATAGACTGGCTGAATGGATACAAAAACAAGACCTGTAGACAAACTGCCTACAAGAGACCCACTTCAGACCTAGGGACACATACAGACTGAAAGTGAGGGGATGGAAAAAGATGTTCCATGCAAATGGAAATCAAAAGGAAGCTGGAATAGCAATTCTCATATCAGACAAAACAGATTATAAAATAAAGACTATTACAAGAGACAAAGAAGGACACTACATAATGATCAAGGGATCGATCCAAGAAGAAGATATAACAATTGTAAATATTTATGTACCCAACATAGGAGCACCTCAGTACATAAGGCAAATGCTAACAGCCATAAAAGGGGAAATTGACAGTAACAAAATCATAGTAGGGGACTTTAACACCCCACTTTCACCAATGGACAGATCATCCAAAATGAAAATAAATAAGGAAACACAAGCTTTAAATGATACATTAAACAAGATGGACTTAATTGATATTTATAGGACATTACATCCAAATACAACAGAATACACATTTTTCTCAAGTGCTCATGGAACATTCTCCAGGATAGATCATATCTTGCGTCACACATCAGGCCTTGGTAAATTTAAGAAAACTGAAATTGTATCAAGTATCTTTTCTGACCACAACACTATGAGACTAGATATCAATTACAGGAAAAATTCTGTAAAAAATACACACACATTGAGGTTAAACAATTCACTACTAAATAACCAAGAGATCACTGAAGAAATCAAAGAGGAAATGAAAAAATACCTAGAAACAAATAACAATGAAAACACAGCAACCCAAAACTTATGGGATGCAGCAAAAGCAGTTCTAAGAGGGAAGTTTATAGCAACACAATCCCACCTCAATAAACAAGAAACACCAGAAATAAACAACCTAACCTTACACCTAAAGCAGTTAGAGAAAGAACAATAAATCCCAAAGTTAGCAGAAGGAAAGAAATCATAAAGATCAGATCAGAAATAAATGAAAAAGAAATGAAGGAAATGATAGCAAACATCAATAACACTAAAAGCTGGTTCTTTGAGAAGATGAACAAAATTGATAAACCATTAGCCAGATTCATCAAGAAAAAAAGGAAGGAGACTCAAATCAATAGAATTAGAAATCAAAAAGGAGAAGTAACAACTGACATTGCAGAAATACAAAGAATCATGCAAGATTACTACAAACAACTCTATGCCAATAAATTGGACAACCTGGAAGAAATTCTTAGAAAAGCACAACTTCCTGAGACAGAACCAGGAAGAAACAGAAAATATAAACAGACCAGTCACAAGCAATGAAATTGAAACTGTGGTTAAAAATCTTCCAACAAACAAAAGCCCAGGACCAGAGGGCTGCACTGGTGAATTCTATCAAACATTTTGAGAAGAGCTAACAAATTCTCAAATTCTTCCAAAATATAGCAGAGGGAGGAACATTTCCAAATTCATTCTACGAGGCCAGCATCACCCTGATACCAAAACCAGACACAGATGTCACAAAGAAAGAAAACTACAGACCAATATCACTAATGAACATAGATGCAAAAATCCTCAACAAAATACTAGCAAACAGAATCCAGCAGCATATTAAAAGGATCATACACCATGATCAAGTGGGGTTATTCCCAGGAATGCAAGGATTCTTCAATATACACAAATCAATCAATGTGATAAACCATATTAACAAATTGAAGGAGTAAAACTGTATGATCAACTCAATAGATGTAGAAAAAGCTTTCGAGAATATTCAACACCGATTTATGATAAAAACCCTCAAGAAAGTAGGCATAGAGGGAACATACCTCAACCTAATAAAGGCTATATATGACAAACCCACAGTCAAAATCATTCTTAATGGTGAAAAACTGAAACCATTTCCACTAAGATCAGGAAAAAGACAAGGTTGCCCACTCTCGCCACTATTATTCAACATAGTTTTGGAAGTTTTAGCCAGAGCAATCAGAGAAGAAAAAGAAATAAAAGGATTCTACATCAGAAAAGTAGAAGTAAAACTGTCACTGTTTGCAGATGACATGATACTATACCTAGACAATCCCAAAAATGCTACCACAAAACTACTAGAGGGATTCCCTGATGGCGTAGTGGTTGAGAGTCCGCCTGCCAATGCAGGGGACACGGGTTCGTGCCCCGGTCCGGGAAGATCCCACATACCGCGGAGTGGCTGGGCCTGTGAGCCATGGCCGCTGAGCCTGCGCGTCCGGAGCCTGTGCTCCGCAAAGGGAGAGGCCACAACAGTGAGAGGCCTGCATACCGCAAAAAAAAAAAAAAAAAAAAAAAAAAAACTACTAGAGCTAAACAATTAATTTGGTAAAGTACCAGAATACCAAATTAATGCACAGAAATCTCTTGCATTCCTATACAGTATTGATGTAAAACCTGAAAGAGAAATTAAGGAAACACTCCCATTTATCACTGCAACAAAAAGAATAAAATACCTAGGAATGAACCTACCTAAGGAGACAAAAGACCTCTAAGCAAAAAACTATAAGACACTGATGAATAAATTAAAGATGATACAAACAGATGGAGAGATATACAATGTCCTTGGATTGGAATTGTCTACATTGTGAAAATATCTGTAATACCCAAAGCAATCTACAGATTCAACACAATCCTTATCAAATTACCAATGGCAGTTTTCACAGAAGTAGAACAAAAAATTTCACAATTTGTGTGGAAACAAAAAAGACCCCGAATAGCCATATCAATATTGAGAAAGAAAAACGGAGCTGGAGGAATCAGGCTCCCTGACTTCAGACTATGCTACAAAGCTACAGTAATCAAGACAACATGGTACTGGCACAAAAACAGAAATATAGGTAAATGGAACAGGATAAAAAACCCAGAGTTAAACCCATGCACATATGGTCACCTTATTTTTGATAAAGGAGGCAAGAATATACAATGGAGAAAAGACAGTCTCTTCAATAAGTGGTACTTGGAAAGCTGGAGAGCTACATGTAAAAGAATGAGATTAGATCACTCCCTAACACCATACACAAAAATAAACTCAAAATGGATTAAAGACCTAAATGTAAGGCCAGACACTATAAAACTCTTAGAGGAAAACATAGGCAGAATACTCTATGACATAAATCACAACAAGATCCTTTTTGACCCACCTCCTAGAGAAATGGAAGTAAAAACAAACATAAACAAATGGGACCTAATGAAACTTAAATGCTTTTGCACAGCAAAGGAAACCACAAACAAAATGAAAAGACAACCCTCAGAATGGAAGAAAATATCTGCAAATGAAGCAACTGACAAAGGATTAATCTCCAAAATATACAAGCATTTTATGCACCTCAATATCAAAAAAAAAACAACAACCGAATCCAAAAATGGACAGAAGACCTAAATAGACATTTCTCCGAAGAATATATACAGATTGCCCACAAACACATGAAAGGATGCTCAACATCACTAAGCATTAGAGAAATGAAAATCAAAACTACAATGAGGTATCACCTCACACTAGTCAGAATGGCCATCATCAAAAAATCTACAAACAATAATTGCTGGACAGGTTGTGAAGAAAAGGGAACCCTCTTGCTCTGTTTGTGGGAATGTAAATTGATACAGCCACTATGGAGAACAGTAGGGAGGTTCCTTAAAAACTATAAATAGAACTACCATATTACCCAGCAATCCCACTACTGGGCATATACCCTGAGAAAACTATAATTCAAAAAGAGTCATGTACCCCAATGTTCACTGCAGCACTATTTACAATAGCCAGGACATGGAAGCAACCTAAGCATCCATCAACAGATGAATGGATAAAGAAGATGTGGCACATATATACAATGGAATATTACTCAGCCATAAAAAGAACTGAAATTGAGTTATTTGTAGTGAGGTGGATGGACCTAGAGTCTGTCATACAGAGTGACGTAAGTCAGAAAAAAAAACAAATACCTTATGGTAACACATATATATGGAATCTAAAAAAAAAAAAAAAAATGATTCTTAAGACCCTCAGGGGAGGACAGGAATAAAGACACAGACATAGAGAATGGACTTGAAGATACAGGGAATGGGGAGGGTAATATGGGCCAAATTGAGAGAGTGGCATTGGCATATTTAAACTACCAAATGTAAAATAGCTATTGGGAAGCAGCCGCATAGCACAGGGAGATCAGCTTGGTGCTTTGTGTCCAGATAGATGGGTGGGATAGGGAGGGTGGGAGGGACACACAAGAGGGTGGAGATATGGGGATGTATGTATACGTATAGCTGATTCACTTTGTTATACAGCAGAAACTAACACACCATTGTAAAGCAATTATCTTCCAATAAAGGTGTTAAAAAAAATTAGGCAACATGCAAGGACAGATAGATAATGTAAGTAAAGGGGTGGATACTCCAAAAGAATAATAATTAAAAAAAGATAGTGAATCAGTTACTCATAAAGCAAGCATGGAGTTTAAAAAACAAAAGCAGTAAAAACTGAAATTGCAATATTTAGTTAAGGGATGCATGAAATAGAAAGTTGTAAAATGTGTCATCAAAGTATAAAACAAGGGTGAGGTGATAAAAGATATAGCTTTGGAATGTGTATGAATGTAAATTGCTACCACTTAAAACACACTACTTATTACAAAGGATGCCGTATGTACTACCAAGGAAAAAACCTATAGTAAATATACACAAAAGAAAAAATGGGAAAGGAATTTAAACAAAACAATTAAGAAAACCACCAAAACACAAGGGAAGAGAGAAAAAGAATAAAAGAAAAAAGAGGGACTATAAAACCAACCAGAAAATAATTGAAAAAGTGGCAATAAGTGCTTAACTATCAATAATTACTATACTTTATATATAAATGGACAAAATTCACCAATCTAAAGACACAGAGAGTATGCATGGATTTTAAAAAAAGAAGACCCATCTATATGCTACTTACAGGAGACTAGCTTTGGAACAAAAACACACAGGCTGAAAGTAAAGGGATGGAAAAATATATTCCATACAAAAAATATGAAAAGAAAGCTGTAGTAGCTATACTCATAACTGACAAAATAGACTTTGAAAGAAAGACTGTAATAAAAGACAAAGGAGAGAATTACATAATGATAAAGGGGTCAATCCAACAGACACCTTTATATTTTTCTTCCTGAATTGATCTATAAGTGTAAATTTCCTTTTATTCATGTAAAATATGATTTTATAAATGTTATATATCACTTTTAAAATATAATGAAGAATCAGTCTCAATTTAGGGAATTTATATATACCTGACACCTAATTTTGATCATAGCTATATAGTAACTAGACTTATCATGTTGATCATTTCACAATATATAAAAATATCAAATCACTGTATTGTACATCTGAAACTAATATAATATTGTAAGTCAATGATATGTGATAAAAAATCATAAAAACTACAAGATGCTCATTTCAAACTATAGAATATAGTTGTTTGAGAAATATTCATTTATTTATACCATATAACTGACATATATTGCCAACTAATAAGAAAAAAATAGAAAGAGAGAAAGAAACAGACAGACAGGCAGACAGAGAGACAGAACCATAGAGAGACAGAGAAATATAGAGAGCCAGCCAAAAGGAAGGCGATTAGAGAGATTGAGAGAGGAAGAGAGGGGAGGAGTTAGGGAAAGCAAGAAAGTATTAACAACGTATTTTATCTTGGGGAAAAATTTATAATCTAAGATGAAATTAATAGCTACCACTTTATAATATATTGTTTTTCTTTATTTCAAAATTATTATTCATCAGTTAACAAGTATTTAATGTATGCCTCTTAATAGCGTACATTTGGAAATGTCATCACTTCCCTTCTTGAACCTATTAGTATTCTTGGGGAGTCAGAACAGAAACAGCTACAAATTTTCTTGTGTCAGTTCTGATCTCTGGTCCCTGCAGCTCCCACGTGAGAACTGAGCAGGTGTGCCCTTTCACTAATAATCTGGAGTGTTCACTATAGTTTTCTTAAGACTAAGAAGGCTGAAATTTAATGCCAGACAAATAATAAAGAAAACATGGATTTTTATAAGCAGATTGGTCAATATCTGTGTTGGATGCAAATGTATAATATATATAAGGATTATTATATGTAATATATACCAAGTATATATAACACTATTTATAATATAAATATATTATGTATATGTGTATATATATCCCACACACTTGGATATAAATCCCAGTGACCAAACAATCCTCATGAAAATTTATTCCTCGTGGAAGGGAATATGAGGGGGATTGAAGGGAGTAATTTAAAATATGCTGTTTTGTTTTTCACTCATCAAGAAAAATAGATTATTTGCAATAACCTT
This sequence comes from Orcinus orca, assembly GCF_937001465.1. Classification (NCBI taxonomy): domain Eukaryota; kingdom Metazoa; phylum Chordata; class Mammalia; order Artiodactyla; family Delphinidae; genus Orcinus; species Orcinus orca. Next base: position 6,466,921 of record NC_064562.1, read on the forward strand.
TGGCCCCTTTTGTTAGGCATTTGGGCTCAGAGAAATGCAACAAAGAACAATGAACCAATCCCTGTAGTTTCTAAGATCCAAGTACTTTCAAGTTTGTTTTCATCATTATTACTACTACTACTGATAATATAAATTACATAAATAAACTATTGAAAATATAGAAAAAGAATGCTATAATTATATGAGTCAAGCTGAATCCAGAGAGGGGTCTATCATTGCATTTGATCAACAGAAAGAAGAGGGTGCATTTATCAGAGCTACAGATAGATTTTCAAAATAAACTGCAAACCTAGTGGAAAGTGAGAAAAGTTTCAAAGTGATGAAAAGTGAGAAATGGGAAAACAGCAATACAGGATGATATTTAATTTAGATAAATATAAAGTAATACACAGAAGGAATGCTGAAAGAAAGAGACAAGTTGAAGTGTACTGGTTAGAGAACACCATTTAGAGATTAACTATATACTGCACGGGAAATAATTTTGGTACATGACTGTGAAGTAAATTCTAAATGAAATATGAGTTGTAGTATATGAAGGGTATTATTAGCTTTTGATCCATACACATAGAGTCCATTTTTAGCAAACAAAAAAACTTTTAAAACAACAATAATAACTTTAATAACTGAACATTGTTGAACACTAAGTATGTGCTAGACATCGTACTAAATTCTTTTCTCGGCATTGAACATTCAAATATTGAAGCAAATATTATTATCCTCATTTTACAGATGTGGTATTAGATCTTAGAGAGGTTAAATAATTATTCAAGGTTGTACAGTTATAAGCAGGGGAGCAAGGATAATATAAATATTGAAAACTTACAGCATAAAACAAGAGAAAATTAAAGGAAGCATAAAAAACACTGACTAATAATGTATAAGAATAAAGATTTCAGTAAAACATGATTTTCTCAATAATTTCTAACACACTTTAAGTACTTACTATGTGTGACACACTGTTTTCCATGCTTTATTAGGTTTTATTCACTTAATCCTCCAAAATCACATGAGTTATTTTGGAGGATTAATGATTATTGCATTTTAAATTTAGGAACACTGGAACAGGGAACAACTGTGTAACTTTCCTACGGACATATGACTATTAAGTGGCAGATATGGGGTTGGAATACAGCACTCCCCAGCCCCAGCTCCAGAAATACGAGCTCGTTATCATTATGCTACACTGGTTCTGCTGTAGCAGAGACTAGCTGAGACACCCCCATTATGTTAGCCCTTATTCAGCCCTTATTCTTTCCTCCCATTCAACTGGTCTCCTACAGATGGTTTTTTCTCCCCTTTCTTTCTTGCATAATTGCACTCTGATAGTGACTGCCCTCTAGCTAAAGTGGTACTATGCACCTGATGTTTACTTCTCCAAGACAACACTCCCTAGCACCCTTCATTTGTGAGCATTCTTCATTACAGAAAGAAGGTCACAAAAAGATAACTTCAAGGACCACCAGAACCTACTCCGGAACTACCTGACGCCAGCCCTAATGATCTCAGTGCCACCAGGAGGAGAAGAAGAATGCAAGACAACATCAGCCCTGATCCTTATCTACAGCCCTATTTTCCACCTTGAAACTATAAGACCCCTTCCTATTTCTCAGGAAAGGGGGCACAGTCATATGATCTGCTGGGTACTATGTGTGTGTTAAGTACATTTTTGAAATGGGCAGAAATAGTCCTGTCCTCACAGAACTTATATTCCAGAAAGTATAAAACAATATTATACCAAGGCCCAAATATTTACACCTTTATTCCTAATTGTATTCTTCCAGCTAGTTTTGAATCAAAATGTAATTACATGATATAAAGTTAAATCCACTATTATATCAAGGATATTAAAGATGCAATTTTAACTTAAAAACTTTTCTTCACATAAATATGTTTTTATGTAAGGAGAAAATCTTGTGCTAAAAATGAATATAATCCACATATCAATTTAGGAACTGAGAGCTTTGAGATACAAATAAAATAGATGTGAATATGATGGAGTTAGATGTAATGTTATACATTATCCTTGCCACATCACATTCTGAGCTCTGAATCTACTTAATTAGATCAACGTTTAACCACCTACCCACCTCGTGTGCACAGTGTCCTAATTCTAAGCTGTTCTTTGTCCCTTCAAGACACTTCTTCATTCCTCAACCCTTCCATCTCCTTGAGCTTTACATCTGCTAAGGTTTACATGAAGACATTATTTAATCTGCTTGATGAAGGGCTACCTTAAAGCTTTAACTTTTCTGCTTTTGTTTGTTTTCATCTTTCTCTCTCTGGCATCTTCATATGGGAGGGCAATGATGTGCTATAGACACTCACATTCCAAGTGGTGTGACTTATGCCACCTTCCTTAGAGGTTAGAGTTTGTTTTTATTTTATTTATTATTATTATTATGTTTTATTATTTTATTTAATATTTTTCTTTCGATTAAATAAGGAAAATATTTAGAGAAAAAATTATGATAGAGTGTATGTTTTCAAATGTATTTCTAATTTCCCCCTGGAAAAGGAGGTATCTTGTCAAACAAGAAATTTACAAAAGATTAAGTAAAAACTTTAGGCAACACACTAACAGTGGCATTATGAAGACTTGAAAATAGGAGGTACTGAAAGATTGAAAATAGGAAGATCTTTGAATTCCATGCTTTCTAATCTATCCTGTTTGTAAGGCCCTCTGGCATACAGAAAAATACATTAAATCGTTCAGTTCAGTGAAGTGTAGCACTGAAAATGGTAATAGTATGTAGATGCCATCCAGAAATCAAACTGAATTACAGAGTCCAAGAAAAAGTTTCATTATATGAGAGAGTAACTATGGAAATCAATTAATGAAGCAGATAAATCCAGCCCTGGGTCATGTCAATCAAGTAAAAACAGCCTCTGTGTGTGTGTGTATGTGTGTGTGTGATTTGAAAATGATCTTCATAAAATAGAAATGATTCCACTAAAAATGTGTAAATACGGGTATTGCAAACACTTTGATGCCATTGCTTATTTTTGGTTTTCTCTTTTATAAAAGTAAAATCTGCAATAACAAAAAACTGTATCACAGAAAATATGAGAAATATAAAATCGAATTAGGAAACAATCTAGCACATATCAGAAGCATTTTGGTACCATTTTTCAAGCTATTTTTCAATGAATGGATGGATGTTTGTGTATTTCAAGACGTTTACGTTTATTTTCCATCCTTGTAAACAGAAGTACCTCATAAAGTATCACATTGGCACTGACCAATCAGAAGAGGCTGTACAGGAGATACTAGTAAAAATGTCCATGACAGATGATTATTAGCCCTGGTGATGATCAGAATTTGCACAAGAACTGATTTCTCATTCAAAATCATCATTTAAAAAATGACTAGATTTTATCATGTGGACTAGATATAATTTAATTATTCTTTTTAGTGTAATAAACACAATACAATAATATACATATTAATGATGATATACTTTCCCCCTTATTTTATATTATCTTGTCCTAATTTCAAAAGAGGAATTCAAAGGTCAAAATTTAAAATATTTCTTAAAATTCTTGGTACATATTGTTAAATTGCTTTACAAAAGAAAAATGAATTGTCCAACTCTTATATGTATGCATATATATACATACAAATCTGATACTACTTCTACATTTTAATGTTACATATTAAACATACTTAGTATGCAATTTTGGGGAAAATAACCAGAAAAAAAGCCCTACATATTATATAATAAAGGTCTCCCATAATTCTCCTGAAATATTTTTATGTACATATCAAATAATTATATAGTAAGATCTAAATTTTGATAAATATGTGTGTATGTATTTTTCTGTGTATATATATAAAACATTATTATATAAACATATGCATATATATGGTAACATAAGACATACAAGTGTAATGTTGTATCTGTAGATTTGTATCCTTTTTCTCAATTATATGTTAGACATATTTTTATATTGTTACCCATATTTCTTTATTATTTTTAGTAATTACACTGTTTTACATTATGTAGATGTAAAATATTTATAATGTATTTAATCAGTCTCATCGTTTTGGTATCATGGTCATTTCGATCTCCATTACTATTTATTCTAAACGAATCATATCTTGTATACAGTACACACTCCTTTTTAACAAACTTTTTTTTTAGAATAAATCCTTAGAATATGTGAAACAAATTTTGTTAACAAATTTAAATTTTTCATTCATATTTGATATTTGAGCTGTCAAAGTGAATACCAATTTTCAATCTAATAATTTGGACTAAGAATGTATGTTGCTCTGGCCCCTGCCAACATTATGTATTATCACTAAGCAACACACATACACACATACAAACAGACACACTTTGACAATTAAAGAAGTAAAAATGTGTGCCTCAATTTAATTTGCTTTTTTGTAATTATTTATAACAATGAAATATTTGAAGCAAACTAAAAGTATAACAACATGCTAATGGTGAAATAAATGTATACTAAATTGATCTTGATTTCGTACAATGTTTAACATTTATTTATCTGCCATACATGTCACAAATACTTTTTTATTGCAGTTTATGCTATGGAGTCATATTTAATTATGTGCAGTTCAATTTAACAAATATGCTTCAGTATTTATTCCATTAGTGTTCTTACACAAAGCTTTCCAGAACCTGTGACTAAAATGTATTTATTATTTTCTGTTAGTTCACTTATTTCTTTTTATCATTTGGTGCCATTTTACATTAACCTTCCCCTAAGATATGAGTTAAGATTGTAAGAATGCATACTATTTTCAAATAGTTAATCACTAAAACTTTCATATCACTTTGAATAGTGTAAACACAAAAGATTTTATTCTTTCTCAGGTCCTGGGGAGAAGTCTAGAATTGGTGGCTTGACAATATCACTAGAAAGCTAGGATTCTTCTCTCTTCTTCACTCCTTCTGTTTTCCATCCTCAAAGCTACGTCTTGATCCAAAATAACTATTACACAGTCTTAACATTCTACACAAACTGAAAGGAAGAAAGTGGAATGAGAGAAATGAGCCTTTCTGGAAATTCCGTACCCAGTTTTAATCTTATTTTTGAAAAGTAGTCATATTTGGATTGATATTGGAATGCATTAAATTCACTAGTTAAACCCTTCCTTACAATAATACTTTTTTTTGGCATAAGCTATCTTAAAACTTAGTGACTTAAAAGAAAAACATTGTGTTGTCATGATTCTGTAGGTCAGTATTTCAGCCTCAACTCAACCACTTAATTATTCTTTTCCATGCCATTCACTTTGTTGCATTCTGCTGCTCAGTGTGCTAGACTAGAAAGTTCCAAGAGTCTCTGCTCACATGTCAATGGCACATGTGCATCAGTGCTCTTCCACAGGACCATTCTCTCACCACCTTGGCCTTTGGCTTCCTTACAGAACAGTAATCAATAAGTATTTGGACTTCTTACACGTCACTCAGCTTGCCATTTTTATTTTGTCACATCTTTCAAAAATGTTATGACTTCCCATTTACAGACAAATTCTTATGTACTTATAATTCTAAAGGGTTTTTCCTCTTGCAGCTGATACATTTTTATGGGTAAGTTAATTATACAGTTGATACAGTGAGTGTCATCTTTCATTGTATTTTCTAAATGTTTATTGATGGAATCAGGAGTAGTCCTGCTTGAGTATTCCTCCTGAATCCAAAAGATTTCTCAATTATAGTGCTTTTTAATTGAGATCTTTTGAGATCTCAATTAAACCTTGAGATCTAGGTTTCCTAGATATACAATTACATCATTTGCAAATAATAATTGACTTTTTCTATTCTTGTCTCTTACTGATTTTATTAGCCCTATTATGGTTAGTTAATTTCAAAATAAACAAATTACTTGAAGTCATGAACAACTTCATTTCATGCAGCACTGGATTTTGTTGGGAAGGATTTACATCACTATACACAGCTATATATACATTCTGTACATATTATTTCCTTTTAAGTATTTTATAAGTTAAGACTACACAATAGGAGCAACTATTTTGAGTAAAATTAAAAAATGTTTGCTGGACAAAGTCCTCTTCACTTGCTTGGGATAGGATAGACTTTTCTTTCTCCAATCATAATGAACTCTATACAGAATAAACTCTATAAGAATAATTTTTTCAGTTTTTAAGAAGGTGACTTTTGTTGAGTTTTATGGAAAGGTCCTTTAGTTTTTAATGCGGCACACTCTATGACAAAGGTAGCAGGCAGGTGTGATCACTGAGAATTTGTAACATGGCTAGTTTGACTTGTGATGAGCTGTATCAAATACACACTCTATTATAGGCAGTACAAAAACCCAAAAGATCTTATTAACAATCTTTATATTTACCATACATTAAAATAATGTTTTGATATATTGATTTAATAAAACATATTTTACATTAAATCTCATCTGTTCTGTTTTATATTTTTCACATAGCTACTAGAAAATCTAAAATTACACATGTGCCTGGCATTAGAGTTCTATTCAACAGCACAATTCTAGAGGGCTTATTTTTTAAACTGAGATAATATTCACACAACATACAATTAAACATTTAAAAGTATACAGTTCAATGAATTTAGTGCATTCACAATGTTGTGCAACTACCATGTCTCTGTTGCTCCAAAATTTTTTATCTCCCCAGAACACTCCGTATCTTATTCCTCCTTTCCCTCATTCTCTGGCAACCACTAATCTGCTTTCTGTGTCTACAAATTTGGGTGTTTCACATAAAAAGAGTCATTTAATATGTGACCTTTTTGTCTAGCTTATTTCAGTTATCATTGTGTTTTTGAGATTCATCCAGATTGTAAAATGTATCAGTATTTCATTTATTTTTAAGTTTGAAAAATATTCTATCGCATGGATATACAATTCCTTTATCCATTCACTCATAGTTCAACATTTGGTTTGTTTCCATCTTTTGGCTATTGTGAATAGTGTTGCTACCAATGCCCATGAACAAGATCTGTTTGAGTACCTATTTTCAGTTCTTTGGAGTGTCTACCTAGGAGTGAAATTAATGGGTCATATGATAATTCCAGGCTTAACTTTTTGAGGATCCACCAAATTCTATTCTGCAGTGGCTGCACCATTTTACATTTTTACAACAATGTATCAGGATTCCTATTTCTCTACATCTTCTCCAACACCTTTCTGGTTTTTAACTATAACCATCATAGTATGAAGTGTTACATCACTGTGGTTTTGAATTGCACTTCCTTATTGACACCTGATGCTGCAGATATTTTGATATGCTGTTGGCCATCTTCATATGTTCTTTGAGTAAATGTCTATTCAAGTACTTTGCCCATTTTTAATAGTTTTTTTTGTCTTTCTGTTGTTGAGTCATAAGAGTTATTTATATATCCTAGATGCAAAACTTGTACCAGATTCATCATTTGAAAAAATGTTCTCACTTTCTATAGGTTGTCTTTTTACCTTCTTAATAATGTTGTTTGATGAATAAAAGTTTTTAATTTTTAAAGACATCTATATTTTCTGTTTTGCTCATGGTTGTGTGTGTGTGTATGTGTGTGAAATGAAAGAATACACTGTGAAATTCAATGCCATGAAGATTTCCCCTTATGTTTTCTTCTAATAGTTTTAGAGCTCTAGATCTTATGTTTAGCCCATTGACCCATTTTGAGTCAATTTTTTATGTATAGAATGAGGTACACTGTCCAACTTCATTCTTTCACATGTGCCTATCCAGTTGTCCCAGCACCATTTGTTGACATGATTCTTTCCCCCATTGAATGGTCTTGGCACACTTGTCCAAAATGAATTGGTCATAGAGGTTTGGGTTTATTTCAGGACTTTTAATTTTAATGTGTTGGTCCATATATTTATCCTTATGCCAATACCACACTATTTTGATTCGTGAAACTTTTGAAACTGAGAAGTGTGAGTCTTTTAAAGACTCACACTGTTTTTCTTTCTCAACACTGTTTTTGCTATTGGGGGAACTTTGACGGTTCTATTTCTGAAAAATAAAATTAAAAAAAGGGCACTGGAATTATGATAGGAATTGCAATCCAAGAATAAGGGATGTCTTTTCATTTACTAAAGTCTTTAATTTCTTTTGGCATTGTTCTATAGTTTTCAATGCACGTCTTTCAGATCTTTGGTTTAAATTATTTCCTAGGTATTTTATTCTTTTAGATGATATCATAAATGGAATGACATTCTTAATTTACTGCTTGGATTGTTCACTGATGGGGCAGAGGAACACATCTAATTTCTGTGTATTGATCTTTTAATATGCAATTTTGCTGAATTTGTTAATTAGCTCTAGTAATTTTTTGTGATTCCTTAAAACTTTTTCTAGATAAGAACATAGTATCTCAAAATATCAGTGGTGACAATGGGCATTTTTGTCTTGTTCATGAGCTTAGGGGGAAAGCTTTCAATTTTCACCATTGAATATGATTGTAGCTACGTGATTTTCTTAAATGCTCTTTATCATGTAAAGGAAGTTCCATCGATTCCTAGTTTGGTGAGTACTTTTATCATGAAAGAATGTTGAATTTTATCAGATGCTTTGTCCACATTTGTTGAGATGTGGAGATTGCTTTGGTTTTTTATTTCTTTCATTCTGTTAATGTGGTATATTACATTGATTGATTTTCTTATGTTGAATCACCTGTTTGGGGCTGAATTATGTCTCTTCTAAGTTTATATCTAGAAGATTTTACCCCCAGTATCTCAGAATGAGACTGTATTTGGAGATAGAGCCTTTAAAGAGGTAATTAAGTTAAAATGAGGCCTTTAGGGTGTACCCCAATACGATCTGACTGCTGTCCCTATAAGACAAGGAAATTAGGGTACACAGAGAGACACCAGCTATGCACCAGCACAGAGGAAAAACCACATCAAAAAACCTGTAAGAACAGCAAAAGCCCAAGAAGAAAGGCCTCAGAGGAAACCAAATTTGCTGGCACTTTGACCTTGGACTTCCTGCCTCCAGAACTGTGAACACATGAATTTGTTAAGTAACCAGTCTGTGATATTTCATTATGGTAGCTCTAGCAAATGAATATAGTACCCTTGCATTCCTGAGATAAATCCCATTTGTCATGGTGTATAATCATTTTAATATGTTGGATCTGGTTTGCTAGTATTTTACTGAGAATTTTCCTGTCAATATTCATAAAGGACTTTGGTCTATAGCTGTCTTTCCTCTTGCCATTTTTATCTGGCTTCATCATCAGATAATGCTGTCCTGATAGAACCTGTAAGGACGTGTTCCTCCTCTTATATTTTTGGTAGGTGTTTGAGTAGGACTGGTGATAATTCTCCTTTTAATGATTTGTAAAATTCACCAGTAAACACATGTGTTTTTGGAATTTCTTTGTTGGGGGTTTATGATTACAGATCCAATATCTTTTCTTATTATATGTCTGTTGGGATATCCCATTTCTTCTTGGACTAATTTTAGTAATATGTGTATTTCTAGGAATTTCATTTAAATTATCTACTTTTTTGGCAAGCAAGGGCTCCTAGTATTCTACAGTAGTATTTTTCATCCATGTAAAGTTTGTAGTAATGTCTCTATTTTCATTTCTTATTTTAGTTTGCACATTTTCTCATCTTTTCTTAGTCAATCTAAATAAAACTTTGTTAAGTTTACTGATCTTTTCAAAAAACTAACTGTTGGTTTCATTAATTCTCTCTATTGTTTTGCTATTCTCTTATTTCATTCATCTCTTCAATCTTTATTACTGTCTTCCTTCTCTTGCTTTAGGTATAGTTTGCTCATCTGTCCCTACTTTCTTATGGCGTACAGTTAAGTTATTAATTAGAGACCTTGCTCCTTTTTAAATGTAGATATTTAGAACTATAAATTTCCCACTGAGTGCTTTTTTTTACTACATACTACAGCTTTTGGTATGTTGTGTTTTTGCTTCCAGGCATCTCAAAATATTTTCTTATTCTCTAGTGATTTCTTCTTTAAACTATTTGTTGTTTCAGAGTGTATTTTAAAATTTTCATGTATTTGTGAATTTAGTTTTCATTGATTTCTAGATTTATTCCATTGAGATTTGATGTCTTCAACTAATATACTGTTTCCAACTGTATTATTGTAGAGTTTCCAACAATACTGTAGACATCTGTTGCATAACTATTTCTTTCTTCAATTCTGTCAGTATTTGCTTCATATATTTTGAGGTTTATTGTGTATATATATATATTTATAATTGTTATTTCTTCTTGATGAATTGACACATTAGTATATAATGCCCTTCCTTATCTCTCATGACACGTTTTAACATAAAGTCTATTTTGTCTAATATTAGTATAGTCTTTCAGCTCTCTTTTGGTTACTACTTAGATGAAACATTTTTTTTTCCATTCTTTAACTTTCAGCCTATTTGTTATTGAATTTACAGTGAGTCTCTTGTAAACAACACAGAGTTGATTATGGTTTTTTAATCCATTCTGTCAATCACCTCTGCCTTTGAGAGTTTAGTCCACTTTCATTTAAAATAATTACTGATAAGGAAGGACTACTTCTAAAGTACTAATTGCTTTCTGTATTTCTTATACCATTTTTATTCTTCATTTCTTCCATTACTGTCTTTCTCGTTTTTAGCTCAGTTTTTGCTGTGAATTATTTTGACCCCTGCTCATTCTCTTTGGTGTGTTTTCTAAAATATATTCTATTAATGGTTATATTGGTGATTACAAAGAATATCTTACATTTATAACAATAAATTTGAATTGATACCAGCTTAGTTTCAATATCATAAATTAACTCTATTCCTATCCAAGTCTTTCCCCCCACCCTTTTATGCTTTTATTGTCACAAATTGCATATTTACACATTCTCTATCTAGTAACATAGATTTACACTTATTGTTTCATGCATTTGTCTTTTAAATAATTTAGGAAACTAAAAGAATAGACACCAAAAATAAAATAATTCTGCTTTTTATATTTATTTATGAATAAATAAATATTTATTTATCTTTCCCAGTGACCTTTGTTTCTTTGCATGGCTACAGTGTCCTGTTCAGGCAGAAGGAGTCCCTTTATCATTTATTGTGGAGCAGACGCCAAATGGCCACAGCTTTTGTTTATCTGGGAGTGTCTTAATTTTTCCCTCATTTTTGAATGATAGCTTTGCCTCTTATAGAATTCTTATTTTACAGAGTTTCTTTTCTTGAGCACTTAGATGTATCATCCTACTGCCGCCATACTTTCTGATGAGGAATCAGCTGATGGGAAACCTCTGTACATGATGAGTAACTTCTTTTTTTGCACTTTTTAAAGATTCTCTCTCTGTCTTTCAAAGGTTTGATTATAATGTGTTTTGGTGTAGATCTCTTTGTTGTACCTTGCTTGGAGTTCATTCAGCTTCTTGGATATGCAAATTCATATATTTCTTCAAATTTGGGAAGTTTTCAGACATTATTTCTTTATATATATTTTCTGCTCCTTTTCTCTTTCTCTTCTCTTTCTGCAATTCCCATAATTCCTATTTTCGTATGTTTCTTGGTGCCTTAGGCTCTGTTCATTTGTCTTCATTTTTTTAAAAACTTTTTTTCCTCCAAAGCCGATTTCAATTGCCCTATCTTCAAATTTGCTGTTTTTGTTTTTTTCGGGGGTTTTTGGTTTTCTTTTTTTCCCTGCTTCCTAAAACCTGCTGTTGGACCCCTCTGCCCTCTGGTGATTCAATATCAAATTATGAACACTTTTCCTTTCAGTTACTTTACTTTTTAGCCACAGAAGTTCTATTTGTAATTCTATTTTATAATTTATATGTCTTACTGATATCCTCTGCTTATTCTTACATCATTCTCTGGATATCCATTGTTTTTTTATCCATGGTTTCTTTCAGTTCTTTGAGCATATTTAACACAGTTAGTTTAAAGTCTTCATCTAATGAACCTAATATCTGGGCTTCCCAAGAGATGTTTTCTGATATTTTTGTTTCTTCCTATGAAGAGGTCATATTTTCAGGTTTGTTTGGATGCTTTAAAATTTTTTGTTGAGAATTGGACATTTTTAATATTGTAATGGGTTGACTCTGGAAATCAAATTATCCTCCCTACCAAGAGATTATTGATGTTACTTGTTGAGGGCTGCAAGTTGTTCATTTATTAGTGACTTCTGTAAGCTTTTTTACTTTTATTTTTGCAAAGGCTGTATTCCTTGTCATGTATGATCACTGAAATCTTTGTTCTGTTATCTCTACAGTTATCTAATGACCTTACAGTGATTTCCTTAAATGCCTGGACCCAATATAAAATGAAAAAACAGATTTTTTTCTTTAAATTATGTTTTTACAAATGCTACCTGGGAAGTCATTTGAGCCAAACTCTGCACCAGTTCCCCAGCAAACCAACAGACAAATTAACATGCAACACTGATATCTATAGGATAAAGTCCATATTGTCCAACCAGGCGTCAACAAGCCACATCAGGAATGTATGCAACCATCCCCAGAGTTGGCTGCATGAAGCTCGGGAATAGGGATGGTAGCTGTTATATGAAATGCTAAAATTCCTCAAATTTTACTGGCCTCTTTATTCCTCAAGCACTCTCCTGGGCACTACAACTGTTCCACTAGAATCCAGAGTCCTGATAGTTGACTTTGACAATTCTTATTGAGCTACTAGCCCAATAGCTGTTTCAGTGAAGGGGCCATTTCCTAGAGTTTCCTGCTCCACCATCTTCCATGACATTCTGGAGGGCACTTTGGAACCAGTATTGAAAAACAATGGTCAATAAGAAGGTCTAAAAATTGAAGTTCACAGAAGTAATAAAATTTGGAGGAGAGTGAGTCGTAAGAGAGAGAGAACTGAAGAAGAAAAGTAATTTGATGCAACAGTTTAAAGCTCCAAAGAGCAAGAAAGAAATATGAAAAGCATGAGGAACAGTAAAATAAACAGGAAACTTGATTTTAAATTTTGTGCCTGTCCTTAATTAGCTGACTAATTTCAATACATCATATACCATCTAAAATCCTTGTTTCTTTATTTTCAGAATAAAGGAGTTATGATTTCTATTTTTCTTTTCACCCATATAATTTGAAGTTTAAATGTGCAAAAAACAAAAGTGTTCAATGTTTTTAAGTTTTTATTTAAAATCATGCCTATGATGTATAGATAAAAAAGAAAATATCCTATATAATTAGCTTATATAAAGATTTTCACTCTTATGCAATATTAATATATTTAATATTTGTTGAACATTTAATGTGCACTATTTAGTGCTAGTCACAAGAAAGGATAAAATTTTCATCTCAAAAACAAGACCAAAGCAGTCTGCTTTCTTTCTCTCCCTAACCTTCACCCCTTGGGTTTTCTAGAAGATGTGCACTGTATTTCCCAAGTAATAGCCTGTTTTCTGTGGTAACTTGGAATCTCCTGTAAGAGTTGCAGGATATTTTATTATTTTATTTAATAGAAAAATAATCTACAAGAAACTCATTAGTAAACTCACATTTAATATATACAAAATGAACATAACTTTGTCCATTTCTTTTGTGGTACATAAAGTGCTGAATTTCTGCAGAATACAATTATATAAATTTATGTTAATTTGTACATTTATATGCTGATATTTTTATAAAGCGTGTAACATGCTGCTAATTATGACATGATTAAAAGAGAAAGATTTGCACTTAAAATGTGTGTTTCAGTTACATATTCAATTACAAATTCTATTAACAATGTTGTAATTTGGAGCTTCTTATCTCTTTTTAAGTTCTAGTTCACTGTTTCCTCAAAAATAATAGCAAAATTCTAAACTAATAAACTTTATGGAGGCATATTCTTTCTATCTGAAACTGAGACTGAATTAAGCTTGTGTTCATTTGCTTTGCCACTATAGAATGTAGTTTAAAAGCAGTCACATTTTAAAACCACAAAAAGCATCCTTTAATCTATAGACTATGCATCAAGTTTAATGAGTATTTCATCATATGTGTATATGCACATTTTGATGCATCAAAGCATCAAAAAAGGAAAAAAAATAATATGTACTATGTTGAGATAATATTTGTTATCAATGAGTTTAATTTCTGTTCATATGGGTGACGAAGATTCCAAGATACTTAAAATTCACTGAAATTAATATTTTGCATTTTCTTAAATGTTGTCATAAATGTCATTCTCACTTAGAAAAAATATTAAATATATATTAAAACATTTTCCCAAAGTAACTTTCACAAGTAAAACTGAAGCTATTGTTTTTTTCTCCCAAGAAAACCCAGAAATATTTTAATATCTGATTATAAGAAGTGAGAAGAAACCAGCAAATTATAGATTTATTATCTACCATAAAATTGGGACAAGTTTTAGGCAAAGCAAGGTATGACTTTTACAAACAATATCACTGTGTTTTTGTAATGACCATTCATGCTCACAAATGGTAATGTTCTAAGAAATTCTCTGTATTTTCTTTCTTATTCAAAATATAAAGATTTTATTATAAATGCATGTAGTTAAGGAGCAAATGATTTGACTTAAACAGTTGTTAAGTGATTCATTCAAACATGATATTCAAACTATGTTTGAACTGTATATGGAATAACAAACCATTATGAAACAGTTCAAAAATGGTTTGTTTCATTTATGTTTTGATGTTAGTATAATAAGTAGTGGTAGTGGTGTTTTAACAGGGAAGAGCCAAATCTGACTACATGTTGGATCTGTTTCTTTTACTTTAAACTGTGCTTTCTGCTGCTTTTGTTCACTAAAAGGGTACTGTCTATACATAACGGCCTACCTCGGGGAACCCTGCCCCTCTGCCTGAATGTTAAACCAAAGTGCCTTTGTTCCGGGATGCATCTGGACTCTGTCCACCTGTGGATGGCTACAAGAAAGAAGAAATTAACACATCTCCTCCCTGAAGCTGGCCATTCCAGGGGATATTTGCAAAACTTATGGCCTTTTTACTTCATCTCCTCCCCCTCTCTGTGCTATAAAAGAAACTGGCATCCAAACCCCGATAAGATGGTTATTTTGAGACTTTAGTCTGCCATCTTCTCAGTCTCTGGACTTTCCAAATAAAGTCGTCTTCCCTGCCTCAACACCTCATCTCCTATTTATCAGCCTGTCCTGTGGCGAGCAGAGTGAGCTTGGACTCGGTAACAGTGTGTGATTAGATTGATACTATACACTCATTACCTGCATACAAATATGTTAATGCACTTAATTACATTGATATACTATTTAAAAGATATTATGTGGGTTATTTACATCATACTACATTATGTAATGTGATTCCTTAGTACGTATTTAAATATGGTTCCAAGTAGGCACAAATATGTTCTGACATTGGTGGTACTTGTGAAGTTTCGAAAAACTGACCACAACATTCTCCTACTTAAATCATTAATAATATCCTTCGATTTACAATATTAAATCTAAGCTATTCTATGGCTTTGGAATTAATTCTTTTATGACGCTCAAAGTGCAAGTAAAACCACATTAAACTTTAAAAATCTTTTCAAATCAGATGAAAGTTTAGTGCGCCTGCATTTGATGGGAAGGACGAGAGGAACATTTCACAGTGATGTCATGAAGCTTGGTCATGGGGACCTTTAGGAGGGTCCCATGGGCACAGGGATTTTTTAATGGCCATTTATCTGCAAGCAGCCATATACTTATCGCCCCAAAAGAAGTGCCCACTCCAGGGTATGTCTTTAGAGAGAACTCACAATTTTCCACCTTCTGCCCTTTATTTCTTGTGACATCCTAGAAGGAGAGAATAAAATCATCCCTGCTAAATATCAGACTAGATAACATCCATGGATGTGACTCACCCCAAAGATAACAAACACTTTTCCCCAGGCCACCTGTTGGATGCTGACACAGCCACTTTCTATTGAGTGATTTCTCCTATCACATCACTGATGTCTCTAGAGACACTTTGCTGCTCTGGCTTCCACTGAAAGGATTATTAACTCAACTGATTGCTAAGCCTCCCTTGCTTTATGACAGAAACAAATACAACACTGAAGTTCCTCTAGTCCTTCCTCAGAAAAATGACTGATGCATAGTTGTTGTGGACTGAATTGCGTCCTCACTGCATATGCTGAAGCCCTAAACCCCAGGACCTCAAAATGTAAGTTTATTTGGAGATAGGGCTTTTAAAGGGGGTAAATATGGTGAAATGAGGCCACTAAGGAGGGGCCCTGATCCAATATAACTTGGTGTCCTTACACAAAGAGATGCCAGGGATGAATGTAAACAGAGTGACAACTGTGTGAGGACACAGTGAGAGGGAGCCATGTGCAGACAAGGAAAGAGACCCAGAGAAACCATAAAGGCCTGCACCTTGATCTTGGATTTCTAGCCTCTAGAACTGTGAGAAAATAGATTTCTATTGTTGAAGCCCCCAGGCTGTCTATTTGGTCATGGTATTCTGACTTTCCTATGTTCTCCCTGTTGCAACAGGTTAATAAACCTCAATTTGTTTGACTTCAGGTTTGTTCCTGGTGGTCTCTGTCTGATGGACTTATCCTCCATTTCCTGAGGGTCAAAACCAGTCCTGAGCTCAGGTAACACCGCTTGAAGCAAAAAGCCTTATTCTATGGCACCTGTGGAGACTTGACTGCCAACATCTATAAAAATTATTAGGTAAATACAGTAGTTTAAGAAGAGAGCATGTATTAGCTTATAGTAAGTGTAAAGAGCTCACAATAAGCAGCTATGTGGAAGTAGATGATAATTATTTAGTTTTATACATAGAAAATATATGATCATTACTATTTTTCATCATTTGTTATTTAATAAAATTATCTTACTTTAGGAACAAAATAATTTATCATAATTTAATAGCTTTTTATTGAGAATGGAGTTTATATCTAAATATGTTATTGACTTATTCCAGCTTGCAGACATAATTAGTACTAGAAAAATATTAGAAACTAAATGTCCAATTGTCAATCTAATGCTTTTTCCACTAAAATACCTCTTACTGGCACTCTCACCTTTTGAGATAGATTGCATTCTGTCTATGAAATGTGTATCTCTCTAAATAAACCCACTTCTTACATATCAAAAAATAAAATAAAATACCTCTTACTGTAAAAAAGAGAAGAAAATTATAGGAGATATTACAGGGTATTTGCTAATACTGAGGTGTCTTTTCTCCTTTTATTTTTCTGACTGTATTAATCATTTAAAATAATATTTTTGTAGATTAAATATGGTTTATAAATATTTCCACTGTTTTAACAAAAGTGATTTTTAAAGTTAAAATGAGAAAATGTGTATCTAATGAATTTTTGGAACATCATAACTATCACTACCTAAAAGAGATAAATCTGGGTGAACTAGCTTATTTAAATTAATAAACTAATATCATCAAGAGCAGTCCAAATCCTAGATTCTGAATGAGGTTCTCAAAACTAATCTTTGCAAATTGAAATCATCTCATTGCCAACATCACCCAGCTATTAGGACAATCTTTCACTGAAAAGAGATATGAGTAATAGTAAAAAATTTGCACACACAGTTATTGATCGATTCTTAAATTAACATTACTTTTATACAGATTGTAATTAGTGCTATAATATAAATTATCTTACTGTATACCTATTCTAATATATTTAAGCAAAAAATCATCTCAGCAAAAAATTAATTTATGTTTCTTTCTATAAATTAATTTGTTCAGAGAAATAACTTTCTAGAAAAACTGATTATAGTTACTACTAATAATAAATAATAATAATAGTAAATTGATTATAATTAGCTAATAATAGTTACCTGTACTTTTCACTTCTTTAGCAAGAAATTTAATTTTCACAAGTCAGAACAACATAATACTGAAATGAATTTTAAATCTGGTTTCCTGGCCAAATTACTATTATAGAAACATGACACGCATTATTAAGAAATTATGTTTATATGGTTAATGACTAAGTTATTTTGTTAACAAATGTACAAATTATTATGATACATTTATTAGAAGATATAAAGGTGTATGAGTTGGAAAGGAGAGAATATGATCAAAGTTTAAAATTTTATGTCATTCATTATGCTACAAATGTCTCAATAGGATAAAAAATTTTAAAGAATAAAGATTGAAGTATGTACCACGTATAATATTTCTATATAAATTAACACAGCTTATTAATGAAAATGAAACCATTTAATATGTCTATTCCAAAATTTACTTCAAAGTTTCCTCACAAAATGTTGTTATTTCAATATCATTCTGCCAAATATAGTGATATATGAAAACATTTAATTTGCTAACACATTCCGTTCTCCTGAGTTTGTAAATTTAATTTTATAACATAATGGAAAACAACCATTACTAATTATCATTTAATGGTGAAGTAAAATAAGAGGATATGTTCTACAGCACAAAGGGAGTAGATAAAAAATCTTTGACAAAATTTGTTCTCTAGACAATGCTTTTTTCATTGATGCTTGGCATCTAAACCCAATAACACTGAAACAGAAAAATATAAAAAGAGGAACAAGCATCAGGAACTAATAGATATTTATTTCCTCCACCAAAACATCTTCTAAGTTTAGTAAAGGTACAGTTTATCAGTTGTAGAACTCTAATACCTGCCCACAAAATTCCAGATTATAGAAAGTTCAAGTGAGCACATCTTACTGCCATGTAAAGGTAGGTTAGACATTGCCTATATCCATTAAAACAAAATACAAGCAAACCCATTTCAGCAATATACAAAGAGGACTGTTCATTATGACCAAGTGGAATTTATCTTATAAACCTAAGAATGTTTCAACACCTGAAAATCCATTAATGCCATACACCATATGAGTAGAATAAAGAAAAAAATACAGGATCATTTGTATAGATGCGGAAAAAGTATTTGATATATTCCAAAAATCTTTGTGATAAAAATACTCCATTTCTAGAAGTTAGAGGGTAAATTCTTACTAACCCTGATAAAGGATATCTGTGAAAATCCAGCAGCTAACAGCATGCTTAATTTGATAGACTTAAGGCTGTCCTCCTAAGATCAGGAAAAAGAAACAATGGTTTTCAATGCTTCTTTTTGATATTATAGAGAAGGTTGAGGTCGATGTGGAGCAACTACTAAGAGGTATGGGATTTCTTTGTGGATTTTAGGAACGTTCTAAAATCGATTGTGACGTAGGTTTCACAGCTCTGTGTATATACTAAAAAACTAATAAATTATACACTTGAAATAGGTGAATTGAATTGTAAGTATACAAATTATACTTCCATAAAAGTATTTTTTATTTTTATTTTTTTTTGAGGTACACGGGCCTCTCACTGTTGTGGCCTCTCCCGTTGCGGAGCCCAGGCTCCGGACATGCAGGCTCAGTGGCCATGGCTCACGGGCCCAGTCGCTCCGCGGCATGTGGGATCCTCCCGGACCGAGGGACGAACCCGCGTCCCCTATATCGGCAGGCAGACTCTCAACCACTGCGCCACCAGGGAAGCCCAAGAGTATTTTTTAAAAGTAATAAATACAGGACCAAGACCTGCTGTTATGTAGAAAAAAATAAGTGCTGGTAAACATTCTTAAATTCATTTGACCATTAGGTCCACCTTCCTAGTAGTGACTGCAAGAACCATTACAGACTCACAAAGACAATAGATGCCTTACCACAGAATTAAATCAAGACTGAGAGGCTTTGAAAACATTGATTTTCAAAGTGGCTGCCTGATATGAAGACACTCGGAAAATATGGTCATTTGCAAATCATACACAGTTCCCAGGTCCAAATGAACAAGTGTTCAGTAGTGTTATGCATAGTTAATGAACC
The DNA here is from genome assembly GCF_937001465.1 of Orcinus orca. Classification (NCBI taxonomy): domain Eukaryota; kingdom Metazoa; phylum Chordata; class Mammalia; order Artiodactyla; family Delphinidae; genus Orcinus; species Orcinus orca. The sequence continues at coordinate 6,486,645 of NC_064562.1, forward strand.
TAGGGAATAAGTCCAAACTTGCCCTCAACAACTATGTGGTTTAAAGGAGTACCTCTTTCTGGTCAAATTGTTGTAAGTGAGAAATAACTGAACAGTAAATTATGAATAATAATAATTAATAATGTGAAGGAAAAAACCCAAATCACCCAAATGTATTTTACCCGCGTGCATGTTATTAGGAGTTCTGCCTGGGTGTGTGGAGGTGTCCTTGCACAAACAGTTGAAGTGTGAAAGCTTAAAAGAGAGTTTCTCAGACCACATGCAGTATCACTGTTTCTGTCAACTGGTGTTTCCTGGGTAAGTACTTTAAGGAAAAGTTAGGTAATATAAGGTCAAATGTGTTTCTTTGCTCTGTGACATTACTTTGAAAAGTTAATATTCACCATAACTTTCAGTGTTTTCTTTTACAGAATACCCTTAAATTGTATTAGAAAACACCTGATAAATTCTATCTGAGTGTAAAAATAATGCCCACCTTATAAAAAGAATGAAAGAGTAATTATCACCTGAAATCCCACAAAAACAGTGATGAAAACATTTGATTATTCATTTAAAATACACACACACACACACACACTTCCCTACATCTATCTCCGCAGATGTTTAAAATTTTCCATTACTTACATTATTCTCTCCATTGCATTTCATAATTTACTTTTTCTCCTAACATTACAAAAATAGGCATAATTTCATGTAAATACATTTTCATTTAAGAAAGCCTTTGTTTTTTGTATACTTTATTTAACTAGTTCACTCTTGATGTGGTTTGTATTATTTTACATTTCCTGTACTTAGACCTGGAATGTTTATTAAAGGGTATGCATTTTAACTTTTTGAATTTTAATGCTATATTGCTCCCCCAAAATATGTCCTTTTACACTCCCAAGGGATAACTTTTATCCACAAACTTGTGGGAATTGTGCTGCCACTTTTTTCAACCTATTGTATTTGTAAATATTTAAAACAATCTCATCATTTCAAATTATCTTTCTCTATTGACTAGTGAGATGAAGAGTGTTTCCTATTGGTTGGTCACTTGCACTCCTACTTTTAAAAATTGCCTCTATTCCCAAAACATTCTTTGGGAAAATCTGTTTCAGGAGCTTCCCATCCAAAGGGGGGACCCAACAGGGGGCAGGCACACATTCATTTAAGTGTGTGAAATGGTCTGAGGTCACCACATGACACATTCTCACACAAAGAGGATGTAAATCACAACCTGAAATCCTTATTCAATTTACTCAGAACCAGAATGCAACGTAAGAACTTTACATTCTGAGTCCTGTTTTCTCAGCTAAAAGTGAACACCATCTTACTTATTTCCACATTCATTCTCTACTTAATGTTCAGACATAAAACATTTCATAAACAATATACACAATGAGGGCTATGGTGAGGAATAAAAAGGGAAAAGACAAAACATGGGGTTCAAATCTCCTAATCCTCTAACAGGTCTTCTAATCCACTCGCCTGCCGCCTGTAACGAATGCTCACTCTGTCACTAGGATTTGCTGTGCTGTTGACTGGAGTCTTGCTTCCTGCTCTCAGCCTGGCTGTGTCATCTGCTTAGTCTTGTAATTATTTCAACGTCACCTTTACATACTAACCAGTCTCTTCTAGAAACAAGGAAACAGAAAAATATCAGCTCTAATGTGTATTTGTTTTAGAGACAAGCCATACTTTCTGCCCAGGGAGAAATAAAGTTTGATTTGTGCTTTGTTGATTATAGAGGCAAAAAGATGCAGCTTTATTTAAGTAGAAGAGTTGGGAGGGTTTTCTTTGGCAAAAAAGGCCTGAGGTTATTTTCTCTATCCAGTGTGTACTAGGTATAAGACTCATAATTTCAATGTCAATTTAAATATATCTTTTTCATTCTAGGTTTGAAGCTAATATAATAAATTTAATGGTTTGACTAATTATATAGTAACAATATTTCATAGTAAAACAGACTAAATAAAAAGTTTAAACAACTAATAAGTTTTTGTTATTTAAAATACTTAATGTAGTTATATTATGAATATAGTCAGAATTGCTACCATGAGAGACAAATATTTTAAGGAGTAGGATGGTGGAGAAAAGGGAAAAAAAATGCACTGAGCACCTAACGCTTGTGAGACATTTAACATGTATGTAGGTTTCTCCCTCCATGTGCAAATAGAAACCGAAGTGCAGGAAGGGCATTAGGCTGAACTATGGGAAAGTGATGATATGGGACCAGTCAAAATCCTTTTGTCTGGTGCCCAAATATTTGATAACAGTTGATCCTTCTCTCCTTATTGAAATAGTCTCTTCATTTGGCTTCTCAAATAACACATTTTGCAATGTTTTTTTGTTGTTGTTTCCCGTTTCACTGGCTACTTGTTCTCACCTTTTTTGCTGGATGTTTCACCTTCCTGACTTAGACAGTAGGGTGCAGAATATTGACCCTAATATGCGAGCTACTCACTCTCCATGGTCTAAAGTACCACCTATTTGTACTTCCAATGTCATTCTCTCTTCTAAGTGCCAACTTAACGTTTCTACTTTAATGTCAACAGGTACCTAAACATAACATATACCAAATTTGCTCCTCCCATAGCCTTCCCCCATCTGGGGAAGCAGCAACCCATGGGTCCAAGTTCTGAGAAAAATTCTGAGTCATCCTTGATTTTCCATTCTCATCCACTTGATACCTGATCAAAAGATATGCTCTAACTATGAAATATATTATGAAATAAGTATCTGAATAATCTCCAGCCTGGACCAGAGCCAAAACTACCTTCCTGTCCACCACTTCCAATCTTTCCCTCTCTTATTCAGTAGACTTCTCTACTCAGCCATCAGAAAAAATCCATTAAAAAGTAAATAACTGGCTTCTTACCACATTTGGAATCAACGCCAAAATTCTTATCAGGTTTCTACATAACACAATGTCTGTTAATCTCCTCATGACACTCTTTCTTTCTCACCCCCTCCCAAGATAATGGAAGCTCTTTGAGACTACTATTTTATTTACTTTTTTGTCCTCAGTGCCAAGTGATTGATATACAATCTTTGTTAACTGAATGAGCGAATGAGGAGTTTATTGCTCATCTAGAAAAGAGATAATTCTGATTTTATTCAGGTCATAGCATTAAGGATAGACAGAAGAAGTTAGGTGAAAATATCTGTGTAGTAGTTTCAATACAGACTTCAAAATGGTTTGAACATTTTTATGGCTAGAATAGAGAAAAACTACCTGGTTAAAACTGCGAATATTGTCTTTATTTTTATGTGATATTGAAATTCACTTTTTTGGAACAGACTTTCCTTTTGTTTTGGAAAATTGCCTTTAGTAGAATTTTTGATGCTTGGTTAAGACATGAATATAGTGACATGACCTGAATGTCCACTTTTCACACTGAGAAGTTAAATGGCCTTTTTATTAATGGAAATTGGCAGGTCATGATTTCTTTAGAGATTTCATTTCCTAAACAAATATTTAAACTGTGTTGAGTCAAACCGTGGAGCTCCCACAGCTGAGTGTTTCAATAGGAAAGGCAATCACTTCCTCCATTATGAGAAACTATTGCTGACTTTAGGGCAGTAACTTGTGTTTGTTCACGTAGAGCTTCGTGTTGACAGCAGGCCTCACCCACTCTGGTTTATGCACCAGTGGACAGAGCCTCAAAGTAGACAGACATAACATCAAAAGCATACCTCTTGCGTAAATGTGTAAATGAATACATTTTCCATTACCTCCACCTCAAAACCCCCCATAGGGTCAAGTAAACAAGATTGACCTCTTCAGAGAATTGGGTTCTAAGATTCTTAGAACTGTGCAAAGGGAGTCCACTTAAGGGAATTTCTTGTGATATGTGATATGTGGGCTGTTAAAAATGATTTTTATATAAAACTGTGTCATTCTTTTATCTTAATTTAACATGAAGTTTAAAAGTGTGTTTTTTATTGTAAGCAAAATATATTTATTGTTTGGCATTTTGTTAAATTATTTCCTGATAAGGATGTAATTATAAGAAAAATATGCTTATTATATTTCTGTATAGGTAAAAGTATTTAACCAATTATATATTTACATATGTAAAGACATCCATTTTTCCCATCTAATAGGTTACGTAGTTACTTAAATCATTTTTAAAATAATTTATTGGACAAATGTAATACAAAGTATGTATTATATCAATTTGATCTGGGAAATATTAATTCCAAGTATTACAGACTTTTATTATGTGTTATGGCATCTAGCAGAGAAAAACAGACATTTATTACCTGATATTTGAAATCACTGCATGTTGTGCTTTTAAAAATCAACTGGTACACTGTTAAAATAACTGCCATATCTTATTTATAAAAAATGATACAAATTTTGGAAAATTCTTGCTGTTGTTTTAAAACACTTTTCTTCAAGTATAGTAGATTTGACTGATCTATAATTCCATAACTGAAAAGGGAAATTGAAAATAATCTTTACCAAATTTTTATTTTATTATCAACAATATTTGAAGTCTTAGAGATATCTTTATACACTCAGTAAGGAATTCATTTAGATTAATGTCTTTTACTAATCTATGAGCAGCATCTTGGGGAAATTTGCCCGAATTATTATCATTTTTATGTTCCTCATTAAATGTTTTATCTCAAAGTTAGTATTTCCTATATTCCCCATCTCTAATTTATGGTTCTTAAGGTGTAAATTATACAATATTCATCTATAAATAAAAGCACATTAAAGCATTAGCACTACGGCA